>NC_059327.1:2527500-3791250 GCF_018350155.1 Leopardus geoffroyi | reverse complement strand
ACAGCTGGAGAGAGGAGCACGGAGAAACTCCTTCCTCCTCCTGGATCCTTCCAATACCTTAACTGACCCAGCTTAACGTCACTTCACTTGGGCAAAGAGAAACATTCACCATGTTCAGCTCTGATCACAGAGCAGGCGATGTGGAGCAGATCTGAAGCCAAGAGGTAAATAAATTAACTGGCACAACTAACTGCTGTGTAACCCGCATTTTCTTAACTGTGCAGGCTGCACTAGCTTTTACTTTCTTTATACTTAATACTTTCTTTATACTTTTACTTTCTTTATACTTAATATATTCGAATAGGCAGGAATTCTAAATTGCATTATCTATTTTTTGTTCCTTGCTTACCTATTTCTTCCTTGACGCATCTCTGGGTGGACTGAAACGTCTCCATCATTTTTTTCGTTGTCAAGGTACCCCCATTCACTACTATTCCCTCCACAAACGTGTTTCTTGGTTCCAAAGCACTCCCCACATGCTAAAGTAGTCTTAGTTAGACCCACTTCAAAGGAGATAGGTGAGCGACATGAACAAATAGATAAAATCGCTTGGTTGAGAATGAGAAACAGATTCCAAACTTCCTCCACGTCTATTCAGAGAGCACATTTCAAACCTCGGACCGTGAAAGACACATCTCCGTAGTTAAAGGTGTGGGGTCGCTTTGTCACAGTAACAAATAAAAACGGCCGCCGTCCTTTTCATTTTGTTCTGTGCTGGATACATCTGGCATGGGGTTTCATTCTCCCACGAGCCCTGAGAATCAGGCATTATCACCCTGCTTTTTACAAAGCTGATAAAAAATCTTCTGAAAATGAGAGCGATTGCCCTGCTCAGGGTAAACAGTTAACGGGTAGGGTGGAAACTGGCTTCAAAGGCACGTCTGGGCTTAGCTGGACGTTCATGCCTGGGACGACCCTTAGTCAGAATGTATTCACCCAGTGCACACTGGAACAGCTTTCACAGTTCCTAAGGTAATCAATCTGTTGTGCAGAAGATCTTAAAGGACCCTGTATGAGCCCCTCGATTAGATCCGCTCCCATACCTATGGGTCCAGTCTCCTTCCCACATCTAGCCACTTAGAGAGTAAAGGCTGGCCAGCAGGGAGCTCCAGATTCTGTTTTTTCCCCCACCAGGGCCACCGCCATCAGATCGGTGGCTTGGTTTCATGATCCTTCCGCCGTACTGACTTCTACATAACTGAAATATCTCCTCAGCTCTCAGAGTAGCTTGTGTATAAGAAGGTAGGTCTGCTTTTGGTTCTGTCCAAAGTGATAGAGCTACTAAGCTGCCTGTTGTGCTCATGAAGAATCTTTAACTTTCCAAGGACTCTGTCTAATAAATGTTGCCAGTTATTAGTAGCGTTGCTATTATCTGCAAGCAAAGAGAAGAGGGGAAAAAAAAAAAAAGGATTTTACAGTGAGTCACTGTCTTGTCCTTGACCCTTATCTATTTGGTTAGGATAAAGCATTTTGATGCAAGTATTCCAGCTCTGTGATTAATATAATTTTCTTGAAAAAATATAATCTTCTTGCTATTATTTTCGTGTTTATTACATAGATTGTCTTTCACTTTTGGTTCCCAAATAACATCTTCCCTGGTACGTACTGGCTTTGCATTTTAAAGCAGATTTTCTGAATGAATCTCTCCAAGCTTTAAAAGCCGTTTTTAATAAGGTACAGATCATGCACTTTTCAAAAGACAGGCACCATGCTCTGCCCGTTTTTGGCGCTAAGTAGAACACCCTTCCCATAAGAGTGCAATTAATACTCTGAAAGTTTTTTTTTTTTTAATTTTAAGCAATAGTAGGATTGTAGAGTCTAATGAGGAGAATGTGTTGTGTTGTAAGAATATTAGCAATGTATTGTTTGTGTTCTAATACCTGACATCAATTGTGTGTTGATGGTTTTCATCCTGAAAGACAAAATAAGATGATTTACAGATGACCACAATTCAACCTGTCACTTTCTTGGCCGACAACACAGTCTGATGAGCTGGAGGTAACACTCTACAAAATGAGCCACACACTCTGTTGCCAGTTCATCTGCAAAGACAAATGGAGATTAGCTGCGTCTTTTCTTAGATGTGCTGTAAAGTGAGATGGCTCTGGACCCTGTGTTGTTTCTCTGTTCTGTGCCCCTGACGGTATACCTGAAAATAAAATCTATTCAGAATTGATGACCAGAATTTCCTAGCTTCCAACATTCTGAATTAATTTGCTTGTCGGTTGGATTTGGGACCCTCTTTGTTGCTAACTGATGTAAAAATCTACTGTGGAGTTTCCTTTTCCTAATTTCTCTTCTGGCAAAATAGCCAAAGAATATTTTACGAGAGCCTCCTGAAACATATCAGCACAGAATGAAGGTAGTTGGTCGTAGCATTTATTGTGCCTTTAATTCCGAAATAACATCTTACTTTTTTGCCACTATTCAACTCAAAACTTCTTTGATATCAGTTACCCCTCATTATTATTTTTTTTTAAATATTTTTTTTCAACGTTTATTTATTTTTGGGACAGAGAGAGACAGAGCATGAACGGGGGAGGGGCAGAGAGAGAGGGAGACACAGAATCGGAAACAGGCTCCAGGCTCTGAGCCATCAGCCCAGAGCCTGATGCGAGGCTCGAACTCACGGACCGCGAGATCATGACCTGGCTGAAGTCGGACGCTTAACCGACTGCGCCACCCAGGCGCCCCTCAGTTACCCCTCATTATGTGTCAGGATTTTTTTTTTTTTTAATTTTTTTTTTCAACGTTTATTTATTTTTGGGACAGAGAGAGACAGAGCATGAACAGGGGAGGGGCAGAGAGAGAGGGAGACACAGAATCGGAAACAGGCTCCAGGCTCTGAGCCATCAGCCCAGAGCCCGACGCGGGGCTCGAACTCACGGACCGCGAGATCGTGACCTGGCTGAAGTCGGCCGCTTAACCGACTGCGCCACCCAGGCGCCCCATGTGTCAGGATTTTAGAAAGCATTCTTTTTTCATGTTTTTAAGTTTATTTATTTATTTTTGAGTGGGGGGAGGAGAGAGAGAGAGGGAGAGAGAATTCCAAGCGGGCTCTGCACTGACAGTGCCCACGTGGGGCTCAAACTCACGAACTATGAGATTATGACCTGCACATAAATCAAGAGCCAGCCCCTTAACTGAGCCACCCACACACCTCCAGAAAACATTCTTATGGAGCCTTGAACTTCCTATCTTAAGTGTGGTTGCACCGTGCTGGCCCCAGCTATCCCAAGCTGGCACAGGGCAGGATGGTGACTCTTCCCCTGCGGGGGTGGGGGTGGGGCAGAACTGTGTTGGGCAGGGCATCGCGTCTAAAACTGTCTTCCCTGGTCCTCATGGAAACGAAGTTGATGTAGTCTGTAAATATGGAGCGGGATGTGTTGGTGAAAGTTACACTTCTGTGATCTGACTAGCTTGAGCTCATGTAGATTCAGGTTCTTGAAGAATAAATTATCAAAAAGAGTTTTCTGTTCTTTCTGTGGTTAAGAGAATCTTGCCTTCTTAGTTGTGGCTCCAATGAATTTAGAATGGCCATAGACTTCACTTCTTTTTCCTCCAAAAAAGTATATTCTTAACCACTTACCACACATTTGAGGCAGAATAGATGGTAATAGGCAAAACGGCAAGATGGGAGGGCCTGGGAGGCTCTCTGTGCCGGCTGCGGGCTCAGCTCCCACCCCAGCTTGGTGCTTCTGCTTCCTCCCCTTCCAACAAGCCCAGTGGTGGCTGCCGTGTGTCTGTCCTGGGCGATGGTGCTCAGCATTGGGAACCAGAGACACCCCACACATTGTCCCTGCCTCCGAGGGACTTGCATTCTCATAGGGGAGTGAGGGATCAGGAGAGTCATCCACCCTGGGGTGGCTGGGACAGGGCCACATATCCACGAGGATTCCTCTGAGGTCAGATCCGAGCTACTTTTCAAAACCCAAGAGGAACGTGTTCAATAAATGAGAAGAAAAGGAAGACAATACCACACACCTAAAGACAAGGGTGTGGAAGAGTTCTCCTCTGACCCCAGCTGAAGGCAAGAGGCCAGTGGGCAGGCTCTGAGAAATGGTGAGGACCTCAGGAAGGTACAGCGGTGGGAGTAGATAAGGAAGGACGTTTGGAGCGCAAGTGTAGAATCACCCGGCAACTGGTGGCACACTGGATCTGGTAAGAGAACAAGAGAAATCAGGGAAGGGATTGCAGTCTGGGTGAAAGATGATGCCATTCACAAAGACTGGCTGTCCTGGTGTGGACTGGACAAGTTTGAGAAGCCTGTGCGATAGATAAGCAAGTGGGGCTAACCAGTAGACTCTTGGGTATGCCCGTGTGGAGTGCAGGGAAGTGTTTGGGACTTGAGATGCGCACTGGAAGTTGTTGGTTTAAGGTTTTCTTTAATTTTGACAATTTTCAGTTGCGGTAGAGTGGACAGAGTAAATTTAGTTTCAGACGTTCACCATAGTGATTGAACAATTCTATACTTTACTAGAGGCTCACCATAAGTATATTACTGTTCTACTGATGAGGTTCCTGTGCTATAATTTTCATTTCCATGACTTATTTATTTATTGTTTAATATTTAATGTTCATTTGTTTTTGAGAGAGAGAGAGAGCGAGCGAGCAGGGGAGGGGCAGAAAGAGGGAGACACAGAACCCGAAGCAGGCTCCAGGCTCCGCTGAGCTGTCAGCATAGAGCCCGACGTGGGGCTAGAGCTCAAGAGCTGTAAGATCATGACCTGAGCCGAAGTCAGATGCTTAATGGACTGAGCCACCCAGGTGCCCCATGACTTACTTAGTTTTTTCAGGGGAAGTTTGTGTACTGCTTAACCCTTTTCACCTATCTGAGTTTTTACTGTGCAGTCAATTCATAGCCATTCACTCGTTCGACCAATTTAAGTGAATAATGTTGCCCATCTTATGTGTCTGTGTGTAATCACTCTGCCAAACGATGATGCCAGGAGGTATAAAGACATAGGACTTTTAATTTAGCTAGACGTTAACTCTGGTGTTCTTGGCTCACATGTATATAAACAGGACCCACTTTCCTGCTTTGCCTGGGACTATAGTGATTTTAGGCACTAAGTCCTGATCCTTGGAAGCCCCTTGGTCTCTGGGACGCTGGGACAGCTGGTTACCAGTGGGATGAAGTCATGTTGCAAGTATACGTAGGTCCAGCCAGGAAGTGCAGTGTAGGCACTGGGAGCACACTGTCGTCCGGGTGTGCTACACCCTGGGGGAACGGTTGTGACACAGGGGTCAGGGGGACTCAGGGTCATCTCCTGGCTGCCCTTTCCCCCGCCTCGCTTCCCATTTCATGGTCCTAGCACACGATCTTTGGAGATCACTGAGCCCTTACACATTTATCCCTCAATCTTATTCTTCAGAGTTTTGTGAGAAGCCATCAGTGAAACCCCAGAGAAGAAATTTTAAACCAAAAATCCTCACTATAGGGGTGCCTGCGGGGCTCACTTGGTTAAGCATTGGTCTTTGGCTCAGGTCATGATCTCACAATTCCTGGGTTCAAGCCCCGCACTGGGCTCTGTGCTGACAACTCGGAGCCTGGAGCCTGCTTCGGATTCTGTGTCTCCCTTTCTGCCCCTCCCCTTCTCACGCTCTGTCTCTCTCTCTGTCTCTCTCAAAAATAAATAAACTTAAAAAAAAAAAAAAAAAGGAAAATCCTCACTATTGAACTAGAATAAAAAGGCTGTTCCACTTAAGATGCTTCCCTATCTGCTTGTCCTGCACACCTTTGTCATCACTTTGCCTTCGGTTTTCACTTGGTATTTCTCAAGAGACTGTACAAAGTTTATATCGTATTGAGTCTACCTTTCCAGAAGTTTTCATTTCTCGGGCCTCCTTAAAAAGTTACCTTAACCATTTGTTTTATTATCCATTACCTTATATTTCATATTCTGCAAGCGATGAGGTGTGATGGAAAGAACTGAAGAATCAGATATTATGTTGTGGAGATGATGGTCTAAAAGTAAAGCCACAGCTGGGAGAGTAAGGATCTGACTTAGTAAGAACAGGGTGTTGCTGGAATTTAAGACCTATTTGCCCACACCTAAGATGTGACTGATCTGACCCCCTGAAGTGACCCCAGAGCCCTCCAGGCTACACATACAGAGTCAACTCCCGCCTCTGAGTAGATTTTGTGTATCACCACTTCTGTCAAAAGCTGTTGAAATAAGTCACCCAAATGCAGTTGCTATGATAAGTCATCCATAAGAAGCAATTTGTTCCAAACTGAAAATGAGATTACTTTAGATGGTGGCAGCGATCAGTAACCCTGAAACGAAACACCTCACTGATGGAGATTGGGACAAGGAGCCAGGTCCACAGGCGGAGCTCCGCCTACTGGCCTGTCTCTCCCCTGCCTCGGTGATGCGAACTGAATACGCAGAGTCATGTGATGTGCCAAGAGGGGCCAGAACTTCCTGGCGTTGGGAGTCCTGTGCTCTCCCAAGTCAGTAAGGAAAGTGCATGAGATTGTGACTGAACTCACGGAAGTTCACTCCTGGGTCAGTTACAGGTGGAGACTTCACCGGGAGGAGTTGTCACACAAAGGAGTCTTTATTTGCAGCAAATAAGGAGAGCACAGGCAAGGATTCTCCAAGCTGTAACTCCCTGAACCACTAAACGGGGAAGTTTTAAGCTTGGGGTGCATGCATGTGCATGAAAGGTGTGGGGGAACTTATGAGTAGTGATGAGGAAGTATGGGGCATGCACACTGAGCAAACATGCATGTGACATACACCCCGTGTTCACACTGGGGGGAGACTTCATACCAGAAGAAGGCACACTTCAGCCCCTGACGTCAGGAGGAAACTTGGGAACGAGGGGAAGGGGCTGTGGGCACGCTCCCAGAGCAGGTGCAAACTGGGTGGGGTCCTGGCTTGTTATCTTGTGTAAGGAATGCTTACTCATGGGCTACAACCATGTCAGTTGACCTTGAATCCAGGCTTCTGCAGAGACAGCTAGTGGTTTTCCCAGTGGGGTCTGAAAAGCTGATTATGGGGAAACAGTTCTCTGAAAAACAAGTTTTAAATTTTGTGCTAGTTTGAGCCTCATTGATCCTGTGGGGCATGATTTTAACGTCATTGCGGCCTCTTATGTCCCACCCTGTGGTTCCCTTAAGGGAGGGCCTGTTGCTGACAGTGTTTCAGGAGAGAATCTCAAACAATACACCCATTGATAGGTATCAAGTTGGTGTGGAAAGAATATTAAACTACACTGGTGGGAAGGAGAAAGTATAAAAAACTGAATTATGTAATGAAGGCATTATGAAACTAATTATAAATGTCCCCCCAGTAAGATGGCTTTGTGGGTCTTGTAATGTCCTGCTGATCATGGCATTTCTATCCTTTGAGGCCTTCTTCTCCGAATTGTATATAAGCCAAAAAAGAGATGATCTGAAGGAACTCATGTTTCATGTTTTCCGGTGAACTCAATTCTTTCAGAATTGTGTCCACATACCCCTCCACAAGAGCCCTCCTGCGTCCTGTTTGCTCTAAAATAAGTCTCCCTTTGTCTCGCTCCTTGTCTCCACCCTGTTGCTCAGTCCACCCTGTTGCTCAGTCCTGTTATTATCAGAATCTGGATGACTAACTGGAATTTCTGTTATCAGTACATTTGTATCATATCTCTCCCCTCTACTGTCCTATGAGTTGCACGAAGGTAGGGCTTCTGAATACTTTAATGACTACTCTGTCTCTGGTGTGCAAAACAATTTCTGGAACACACAGTCCATGTTCCACAGATAGAAGCGATTGGCTAATTGAGCACCATGGAACTCATGCTAGTCCCCTTTTGATTTTGGTCACCAGAAAATGTAGCTCTAAATTTAGTATCCAAATGAAATATATTATTTTACAATTTTTTATATACTTCTGTTGACCTTTCCCTCCCCGTGATTTTAGTTTTTGGTCTTTATCGTAACACAACCAGACTGGAAGAATGTTCGGTATTGGGATACGTCAAGTCGAATACTAAGTTTCTACACATCTTTTATATTAATCAGAACCCAGGACATCACCTGATGCTGGTAGGGATGTGGACAACGGGAACTCTCATTTATTCTGCTCATTTATACATGTCAAATACATGTATGCATGTACTCATACATGACTCATTTATACATGTCAAATGTACTGCCGCTTTGGAGGGCAGCTGAACAGTTTCTTGCAAATCAAACCTTCTCTTACCATAGTACTCATCCAGAGGAGTTGAAAACATATGTGTTCAGTGAGACGTGCAGGTGATGTTTGTAGCAGCCTTGTTCTTATTTGCCAAAATGTGGAAGTAACAACCAAGGTGTTCTTTAATCTGTGAATGGATAACTACACAGTAATATATCCAGACAATGGAATAATATTCAGTACTGAAAAGAAATGAGCAGAAATGAAATATGTGAGCTATCCAGCCATTGAAAGGCATCAAGGAATCTTAAATGAATATTACAAAATGAAAAAAAAAAAAAAAAAGGGCAGTGTGAAAGGTCACATACCGTGATTCCAACTCAAAGACGTTCTGGAAAAGGCAAAAGTAGAGAAACAGTAAAATGATCATTAGTTGGGGGCAGGGGGGTTGGCCAGGGAACGGATGGTGAAGCTAAACACAGAGGACTTTTTAAGACAGGGATAATGCTTTGTATTACTATAATGATACATATGTATCATTACACACTTGTCGAAACCCATAGGATTGTCAACAAGAGTGAACCCTCCGAAGTGTCCCTGTAGGCTCATCACTTGTCACAAATGTATCATCTGATGAGAGTTGTTGACATGCGGTAGACTGTGCATGTGGTGGGGGGCAGGGGGTCTATGGGAAATCTCTGTGCTTTCCTTTCAATTTTGCTGTCAACCTACAACTGCTCTAACAACTGTCTTTAAAACAGATGAATTGAACATACAAATATTAATTATCACGGGCTAGCGGTTTATTCCAGGCTTATACAGTAGAAAAGATCAACATTGCACCTGTACTTTTGCATAGGCATTTGCCCGTGTGACTTTCCCCCAACATCCTGCAATTAAAATGTAACAACCTTCTGTCCAAGCTTCTTAGGACCAATTTAGTTCCCACTGCCTGCGAAAATTCTTCCCAAACAGAAGCATTTTTCCCTCCTATACTCCAGGCCTTTCCCCACCTGTAGAATACTTCTGTTTCTCTTGAAGGAAACGACGTAAAAATAAAACACTTGCTTTAATTCTGTGGGCAGGGGCGCCGCTTTCTGCCAGGTGGGTGCTCTGATGGACAGACAGAGGCTATAGTTTTTCTTCAATCTTGGGACTCGCCGTTCTTACCTACAGGCATTTTAGTAGTTGTTTTGATGGCTGTCCATTCCCATCACACGGTGCATACAGAGCCTACGGGGGCTCAGGATTTTGAGTAAGAGGCACCAGCTTGGGGGGGGTGTGAATTGGAGGAGAGGAGGCCAGGGACTGGCTCTGGACACAGTGGAAACTGGGCGTGAAGGGGAGAGGCCTGGGCTGGAGCAGGTAATGGGAAGTGGAGATCAGTCACAGAGGGAAGCAGGACATGGGGCACGTGAGCGAAGGAACAGAGATGAGCATCCAACCTCCGTTGGGCCCGGTGCCCGCGTGCTTTACATATGTTGGGAGGTTGACATTTCAAAGTAAAGGAACTGGGTAAAGGATGAAGTCATTGACTGAGACAGGGAATGTGGGAGGAAGAAGCTGGGAAGATGCTTTATGTAAGCGTGTGCAAACGTAGTTGTGGACTTTAGAGGCGCTGTGGTTCCTCTCTGTGTATCTCTGGGAGCTCTGTCCTGTCCCCTGCTCATCCTGTTCTCCCTGTCCCCACCCCACCCCGCGCCTCTGGTGTGGATCCTCTCCATGCCGTGTGCACTTTGCTGCAAGATGCCTGCTGGCTATGGCAACAACAACTGTCAACCAGCCCCCGGAGGAGAGTGGCTAAGTAATTAACTAAGCGGTTGTTACCGGATTCCCCGCCCAGAGAGAACGTGTGGATTACCCAGTTCCTGTTACACTTAGTGATGATGGTGCTAAAAGGCTGAATTATAAGCAGAACTGGGAAAGAAATTGGGAACCTGTGTACATTTGTTTTAAACGCAATCCACCGCATCCTTATTTTCTAAAGCTTTGGGACCCTTCTGAGGAGGGGTGGGGCTGCCCCACGCCCGTGAGACACATGCCCATTTGGAACTTTTTGCAGCTCTTTGTAAACATTTCTGAATTTTCTTCCAGTGATTACAACCCCAGCCTGACACAGCGTATTTTCTCAGTAGACAGTTTAATAATGCCGGGAGAATGGAAACAAACTATTTGTGAAAGCACATACTTTGGTTTGGGTGCTCTATCCTGCAAACTCTTTGCAGTGTCTGAATAGGCTTCATTAGTGTGCGGCATTCTTTTCTGTTCTGTAAATCCCTTAGAAGGGATTCAACCTCTTTAGAAAGAGGTTTGCCGCTTCCCACTGCAATTCTTTAGTCAAGAGCCATAAATTAGGCAAAATGTACACAAATAGTAAATACTATTGACTAAAATCCATTTATAGCTTGGAATCCAAGGAGAAGAAAGAAAACCAGTAATTTATCAGCATGATTTAAATTATATAGATGGGCTGTGCATGCATGGGTATGTTTACTGGGTAAATAAGAAAATTGAACACCTATCAGAGAGAAGATGGGGAAATCATCCTGTACATTGTCCTAATGTTTGCTGTGTACAGCCTCCTGACATTTCCAGATGACAACATTTAAAACTTAAGGGGGCTGCCAGTCTATCATTGATGAGAAAAAAAGATCAAAAGTGAAATTAATGTGGAGTGAGCTTTATGAATGTTGAAAATGATGCATATTATCTTTCATATCCAGAGGACACGTTAAAAGTCAATATGGGCAGGAGGCAGAAACCAAATATCAAAGGATTCCGGATAAATTATTCTTTTGCCAATCACTTCATTTTTCAGATGAACGATCCTAGGACTTTAAATTGCAAAATACATGACGGGGAAAATGTCAGAGATCTCAAGGAAATGTCTGCATGATCAGAATGTTATAACTGGAATTACATGCAAGTCTGGAAAACTTAAAAAAAAAATAGTGAGGTTCTTAGGGTGGTTGTCTGGATCATTCATTAATGGAAAATGATTCCAATGTGAAAAATTTCTGCGAGCTAGATGAGGGTACGTAGAGTTACTGAAAGTGGGAGAGTGTCCCCGAGGTAAATTATAACACGTGCTACTTCAGGCTCTGCAGAATGCTTTTGGTTGAAAAACCGCCTAGGTTGGTAAATAAAATGTGTTCCCTTTTTGTAAGCTATCCTTGGAAATGTTATATTAAATGGGAAGTTTTGAGTCTTTCATTTTAATAAGGGTGGACAAAATATTAAAAACAAACATTATAGTTACATGGCCATCTGAAGATGACCCACGTTGACAGATGGACAGCAATGAGCGGAGGTCTGGAAGCCACTGAGGGGAGACAGAGATGGGGGAAGGTCCCCCCGGACAGCTCAGCTCAGGGCTGGCGCATCAGGAAACCTCAAGCAGAAACAGTTAACTATGTTTCTTAAACTTTTTATCACAGGCCTGTTCCCAAGTGTTTTATGTACGACTTCATTTGTCTTTAAGATAATATGGTGAGTTTCATAATTGTTTTCATTTCCAAGAACCAAGTGTGTGAGAAATAAAATGGTATATTCATCAAGCATTGTCTGCTGTCCATTTTTTTTTTTTTTGCTTTTATGCCTCAAATCTTAGAAATGCTGTGATTTCTCAGTTGTGTTTCATTCTCCTTTCTCAAATCTTGAAATGTATGCACAACTTCAAGAAAGATGCTTGAATCTTAATTTGGAGATTTGACTTGATTCCATTAGCTGTGGGTGCTGTTTCTCATGCGAGAGGTCACAGGAGAATTTTAAAACATCCCTTCATTTTGAGTAAGCCTGTCTTCTTGAAATGAGCTTAGTAGAAAGTCTCAGGTGAAAGCATTTTTTGTTGACAGATCACTGGTATTGGTAGTGTTATTCTGTTTTCTTATCGGTAAAGTCAGGGATTTGGATTAGAACCTCTCCAAGGAATGTTCAGATCTTAGATTTAAGGATTTTGTTTACCAGTGCTGAATAATATAATTCTCATCTCATGAGGTCCAGATCAAATGCACATATTTCTTGATTCCCAATCATTTAAGAAGTTGAAAGGTTTTTCTCTTTTCTCTTAACTTTTATGGCATTTAGAATCGACCCTGTTCTGGTAATTATCCCACCCTGCCTCTGCCACTAGGTTGAATTGGTCCCATATAACCCACTGCTAAGTGACTCACTGTGGCAAGAACTTGACCTTGTATATATGTGTTTTCCCTCGTTCACAAAAATTGGGAACTAATGTGGAATCAATATTTTATTAAAATTTTGTTTTGGATATTGCATTATTAATTGTACCTTTAAAGTAAGAGTTTCATTCCCCCCCCCAAAAAAAAACCACAGTGTTGCTATAACTGTGGTTCCCTTCCCAGACTTGAGAACGGCAGGTGTTCTGTGGCTGCTTGTGAGCTCCCTGTTTCTTCAATTTCTTCTTTCCTCCTCTCCACGTAGGGAGGAGGCCATCTCTTCTTCTGAAAATATCCTAAAAACAGTTGTTTGCTGGAAAAAAAAAAAAGCAAAACTCCTTGTGTCTTATTATATCTCTTTTGTGAAGTAGGTACTTGAGTCCAAAGATCAAGTGGGTTACACCTCAAAACATCAAAACTTGTTTCCTTCAGTGAGTCCTGGATCCATCAGCCATGTGGGACATTTTCACCTCCTCTGGCTGTGCTGGGTGAGGTTCCAGAGAGCAGATGTCATGGTAGGGCACCAACAGGCAGGAGGGGCTGACATTCCCCCATAGTCCCCTCTACCCCGACACTCCAGCGCATTTCCTTCTGTGGTCTTGCCGCGAACCTGCTGGAGAGCCCGTGTTGTATCATTGTTTCTGTGATCTGTTTCCCCTGCCCACCGTGCACCAGCTGGAGAGCACTTCTTGCTGAAGAGGTTAATGACTAGAAGTAGGCAATGAAATAAACTTTCCTAATATCAGTAAACGGTTTCTCATATATTTGTATGGTTTATTGATATGGATTCTCAGAACACTATTATTTTTGGACACAAGATGCGACATTAATGTCACCAAATAGAAATCTCCTAAAAGTTGTAGGAGAAATGACAATGAAACATTCTGTAGTAGCTTCAGCAACCTGAACTTCTGCAGATACATACTATATCGGCTCGCCTGTGACCGTGCACTTCCTTAGTGAGAAACTTCAAAACTGGCATATTGCTTTGATTCACTGAAATCTACTTATATCATGCAAGCTAACCATATGAAAACAAAACCAATGAAATATAAAGTTGACTTTATGAACGTGAAGACTTTGGCTTTCCTTTGTGACTCACTGGAGAATATAAATTTCGAGAGTAGTTAGTCCAGGCAGAGATAGTATTAGGGAAGTATTATCCCAATGTACAGAATTGTTCAGTTTTATTTTTTTTTTCAGAAAAGAAGTCTTATAGAAAAGACTTTATGTGGTTCTCAAGAGTACAGAAATTGTTTAATGAGTCAAATACGATGAAAAGACTGTCATAGGTAATGACAGATAAAACTGTGGCTAGGAAGCAGACAGGAGAAAAATCACAGGCAAATGATGATGAAAGTCTTAACCAGGATTCTGAGCATAAGTAAGGGTGTTAAATTCTTCCTTTTCTTCCAGTACCATTGCCCAACTTTAAAATACTATGATATCTATTTTGTGGTCATGTGTATTCTCTGTCCTAGCTCCTAGAAGTCAAATACTCAACAGGCATCCTTCTGTGAGTGCAAGATTATGCAGTGGCTTCAGTGTGGGCACAGGTTTTCATTTTAACTCCTGGAAACCAAATGTGAGAGAAGAGAAATCACGTCTATCACTGTGGAAATAAGATGGGGATTTTACAAGTTCATCAATGAATGATAAGTTAACCGATAGAATCTCTTATACTGTTTAGAGATGCTAACTATCTTTCCTTACACTCTTCAAAATACATACACAAGTTGGGATTATTCAGCACTTAGCAACTGATACACTAAAATGCCCTCTTTCGAAACTTTTTTGAAAGAACCTCTGTTTGGACCACCGCTAACTCCTGGTGAACGTGAGCAAAATACTTTACTTACTGTGTCCACCACTGGCATTTTAGAACCAACTTGTATGTAGCCCAGAAGCTTTCAGTCATTTCAGAAGGACCAGACCTTCGGGACCAAAAGGATGGTTTGGTCAGATTTACACATCGCCGAATTGCACATTAACACCTTCTTTATCCTCGATGGATCCAAAGAATGCACAAAAAAGAACAGACACACTTGACCCGGAGAACCCAGTGGTTCTGAGCGGTCAGCCACCTCTGCAGGACGTGGGGTATTGAGGCTTGTCATCTGTCTACACCGGAAAGAACGGGGTGGCCTTGAGCTCTTAAGAATATCTGGAACAGTACTTTCTTAGTTATATCTGGGGAAATTAAGTCAACATTGCACATCTGTTTCACCCCATTATTTCCTTTTGTGCATCTGTGCTCTGAGTGAGCCCGAGTCCTTGTTATTATCAACAGAGCAAAACAATAACAATAGCAGTATTATTACTGATAAGAACCATATTTACAAATAACACTGCGAAGCATGTTTAGCCTGTCATGTTCATTATCTGATTTAATTCTTACAAAACCCCTAAGAGATTGTTTTTCACTACTGAGTAAATTTGTCTGCAAAAATAGGGCATGATAGTGCTTTGCTGTTTATGCTTGGCTTGTGTCATTTTCTCTCATGTTATTGATCTAAATGTTATCCAGGTTTTAGGCCTGAAATCAGCACTGCCTACACCAGGAAGCTCTATGTGATTCTCAAAGGTAGAACATCTGACCCCTCTCAATCTCCCAGCATGCTAATCTTTACTTATTCCATGTATAATCTCTACCTCATATTAGAGCTATTTGAAGCCATGTATAGATGATATATCTCATACACAATGTATATTATATATATAATATGTATTCCCTATATTTTATGTATACTATACTACATATACACACATACACGCTATATATATATGTATGTGTATGTATACACACACACACACACACACACACACTCTATGAGATAAAGATAGTTGGGTGAATTTTCATGTGTTAACTCATGTATCTATCGGTTTGTCAATATAGTGTCATCATCATTTAAGGAGTTGGCTTGACATCACCCAGATCATGTATGGTAGAGAAAACTCTATTCATACTTTGAATCACCTTTCGCTGATCACCAGGAGAGCTGAGTGGAGAACGGCATCAGCAGATGATTAGCAAATTGGTATTTCTTTTACCTGTGTAAGAACTGACCAGCTGCTCCAATAAATCTTAGTATTACCTGAGACTGTCTGCCATGTCTTTGAATATGACATTCTTCCTCGGTTTAGCCACACGTGACTGATTTTTGTTGTGATCTCCTAAATTCTCATGCTAATGCATGTGGGACATAAAGAAGCATCTAGGAAAGGGAAAAAGATAAGCCTTGATTACAACGTATGATCCAATGTGGTGTAATGATGAATAGCCAAAATGGTGAATAGTTATCATTGCAGTTTTTTGGAAGCGTGTTTTTGTTGACTTTATTAACAAATAAAATTCACCATCTTGACAATCTAGGGCAAGGAGACAAGCATATAAAATGGGGAAGACAGGCTCTTCAACAAATGGTGCTGGGAAAACTGGACAGCCACATGCCAAAGAATGAAACTGGAAGACTTTATTATACCACACACAAAAATAAACTAAAAATGGATTAAAGACCTAAATGTGAGACCTGAGACTTTAAATTCCTAGAAGAAAACATGAATGACTAGAATCAAAAAGACAAGAAATAACAAGTGTTAGTGACAATGTGGACAAAAAAAGAACCCATGTCAAAGGTTGGTAGGGATGTAAATCAGTGAAACCACTATGGAAAATGGTATGGAGGTTCCTCAGTAAATTAAAAATAGAAATATAGACTTCAGTAACTCCAATTCCACTACTCAGTATTTACCCAAAGAAAACAAAAATGTTCATTTGAAGAGCTGCATGAACCCCTATGTTTATTGCAGCATTTGTTACAACAGCCAAATTATGGAAACAGTTCAAGGGTCCATCAGTGGCTGAATGGATGAAGAAAATGTGTTCTCTGCACCCAATGGAATATTACTTAGCCATCAAAAGAATGATATCTTGATGTTTGTGGCAACACGGATGGGCTCTGAGGGTATTATGCCAAGTGAACTAAGACACACAGAAACAAACTCCTATGACTTATGTGTGTTACATGTTCCACTTATATGTGGAATCTAAAAACATAAATGGGGAAACAAACAGAAACCAGAAAAATAGAAACAGACTCATAAATACAGAATAAAAACTGGGAGTTACTGGGGGAGGGGAATGAGAATAGGAAAAAAATACGTGGAGGGGATGAAGTGGTATAAACTTTCAGTCATAAAATAAGTAAGTCATGGATAAGAAAAGTACAGCATAGGGAATGTAGTCAATAATATTTTAATAATATTGTATGGTGACAGATCGTGATCATACTCATTGTGGTGAGCCCTGAGTAATGTATACATTACACAGTGACTTACATTATTAGTTATTGAATCACTCTATGGTACACCTGAAGCTAATATAACATTGTATGTCAACTACACTTCAATAATAAAAATTAAAATTAAAATAGTTCATCATTTTGATGAAGGCTAGTATGCATGCATATCGATGGTAGACTTTACCTAAAATAAATTTACAATATTTTCTAGTAAATGCAAAACTTTCACAAAGTAAAAATTAGATGCTGAAGATTGGATGTGAACCATTCTTTTTTGTTTTAAATGTTTTATTTTTTGAGGGACAAAGAGAGGCAGAGTGCAAGCGGGGTAGGGTCAGAGAGAGAGGGAGACACAGAATCCAAGGAAGGCTCCAGGCTCTGAGCTGTCAGCACAGAGCCCGACATGGGGCTCGAACCCACAAACTGCAAGATCATGACCTGAGCCAAAGTCGGACACTTAACCAACTGAGCTACCCAGGAGCCCCTGGATATGAACCCTTCTTAAGTTAGACATCAATTACAAACACAATATTGGACACCTATTTATATCCAGTAATGTGTCTGGCAAAGCCGATCTCCATAATAATTATAAAACTTAGATGGGGAAATAAATACTGTTATATTGGCCATGCTTTCTTATTGTCCTTTTATATACAGTAACCAAAGGCAAATTCTACTGCTGATTCTTTATCCCAAGTTGGAGGCAAAATCTTAAAAGTCAAAGGTGGTCTCCTGGGACGGACAGGTTTAAACACCGGTGGTACTTTGGAGATGTGTGTGTGGCTGAAGGTGCATTACTTTCAGGGTCACCTATCTACACTTCTATGTTCATTAAATACTAGTGTTAAGTTATAGTCTGATCTCAAACCCCTGAAAGAAAAGCAACTTATGTATTTCGTTTTCAGAAATTAAATTCAAGAAATATAAGTTGTCATAGACCAGTATCGTCTTTGGATTATGCACAAGCAAAATATTCACTGTTTCTAGTATCAAAAAACATTTATTAGGGAGTAGGCTTTTCAGTGACACTGAATAAGGAAAAAAATAACCGAGTTATACAAATACTCTAGAGTCTACCGAAAGAGGGCTAGCATTTATGTTTTCTAGCTATTT
Source organism: Leopardus geoffroyi (assembly GCF_018350155.1). Lineage (NCBI taxonomy): Eukaryota > Metazoa > Chordata > Mammalia > Carnivora > Felidae > Leopardus > Leopardus geoffroyi. Next base: position 3,773,529 of record NC_059327.1, on the reverse strand, counting down.
GGGGGATCATCTGAATGAAAAACAAAATAATATCTCTTTAGGCACATACAGCATGAGCTGGTATTCTAGGTAAACAGATGTAAAGAATTATAGATTTATAGCTTATATCTAAATATATGTAATATGCTTATATATACAAGCATCTAAGCACGTTTATTAAAACGTATAGATAACTGTGCGTAATGTAGGATCTGGGAAGCATGGGCACTGTTAATAAGAAGCAGTTAAGTAGTCTGGGGCTGAGGTTGATTTTGAAGAACTTTCACCTTTTACTCTATATACCTTTTTCTTAACTTTTTAAAATTGTGTATTACTATTATAAAAATAAAACATAACCAGCAAAACCTTTTAAAGGAAGTGCGTTTAGAAATGCCCCCACTTCTATCCCTGACATCAGGCACTGCCGTGAAGGTTTGCAGTGAGGTTGACTTCTCCTGTGAGCTCGTTCAAAACCGTGTTATAGAGGTTCTGCTGAATGGTGACAGAAGACAAATGACTGAGAGACGGGAAAGAATTTAGCCGCCTGGTTCAGTAGCTCAAACTCTGTCCAGCATATAAACAAAATGATTTTCCAGAGTCTCTTAGAAAAAACTATCCACAGAAATGACTCAAATTTATGTTGATTTTTCTTCTGTTGTTGAAGAATGATTTTGTTACTGTGCTTGTCTGTACAATGGTAGATTATGCCAGAGGCTGAAAGTAAGATTTATAAAGAAGGTTTCTGAAATTGTAACAAAATACAGAGACTCAGAGTCCTTTCCTTGATTTTCTGTTCACTTTTTAAAATGTTATTTATTTTTTTTAATTCCAGTGTAATCATTGTACTGTGTTATATTAGCTTAAGCTATACAATAGCTAATAGTGACTCAACAATCCCATACACTAATCAGTGCTCATCACAAGTGCCCTCTTTAATCTCTTTACCTATTTCCCCCCACCCACCCCCACCCACCTCCCTCTGGTAATCATCAGTTCTCTGTAGTTAAGAATCTTTTCTTGGTTTGTCCCCCTCTTTTTTCCTTTTATTTTGTTTCTTAAATTCCACATATAAGTGAAACCATATGATATTTGTCCTTCTCTGACTGTCTTATTTTGCTTAGCATTATACTCTCTAGCTCCATCCACATTGTTGCAAATGGCAAGATTTCATTATTTTTCGATGGATGAGTAATACTTCATTGTGTGTGTGTATATATATATATATATATACACACACACACACACCATACCTTCTTTATCCGTTTAGCTATTGATGTATATTCGGGTTGCTCCTATATTTTGGCTATTTATTATAAATAATGCTGCAATAAACATAGGGGTGTATGTATCTTTTTGAATTAGTGTTTTCATATTCTCTAGGTAAATACCCAGTAGTAGAATTACAGGATTGTAGGTTAGTTCTAGTTTTAATTGTTTGAGGAAGCTCCATAATGTTTTCCAGGGTGGCTGCACCAATTTGCGTTCCCACCAACAGTGCAAGAGGGTCCCTTTTCCTCCACATCCTCGTCCATAGTTATTTCTTGATTTGTTTTTGTTTTTGATTTTTGTTTTTTGTTTTAGCCATTCTTACAGGTGTGGGGTGATACCTTTTTGTGGTTTTGATTTGTATTTCTCCAATGATGAGTGACGTTGAGCATCTTTTCATGTTTCTGTTGGCCATCTGTATGTCTTCTTTAGAGAAATGTCTGTTCAGCTCTTCTGCCCATTCTTTAATTGAATTGTGTGTGTGTGTGTGTGTGTGTGTGTGTGTGTGTGTGTGTGTGTGTGTTGAATTGTGTAAGTTCCTTATATATTCTGGATACTAATCTCTTACTGGATATGTCATTTGCAAGTATTTTCTTCCATTTAGTAGGTTTTCTTTTTGTTTTCCTGCTTGTTTCCTTTGCTGTGCAGAAGCTTTTTATTTTGATGTCACCCCAAGAGTTTATTTTTGCTTTTGTTTTCCTTATTCAGTCTTTTCTTATTTACTCACTCTTCAGTATTTGCTTGAACACGGCTATTGGCCCGAACTGTGATACATACAAAATTAGTAAAATCGATGGCAATGCAGTATCTGTTATTATTGACTTTATTCTCAGAAAATAAGCATAAATATAGCATTGTTTTTGGAATAGTCACATGGTCAAGAAAAAAATTACAAAAATGTGTCTTAGAACTTAGATACATTTATTTCAACAAATATTTTTAAATGATTTAGTTTTAAAAATAACGTACTCCCATAATAAAAAATTCAAAAAGCAGAAACAAAAGAATACAGTGAAATTCTCTTTCCCTATCCTGTAAAGCTCCTGCCTCTTTCTCTTCAGAGAAGATGACCGTGGCATCTATCCAAATTATGTTTGTGCATGTGTGTTAGCAGTGACACGGAGGAATGCATTTGTATATATGTTTATATATAGAAGCAGATAGAGAACATTTGCCAAGATAGATGTTTTGTGTGTGAACAAGGTGAAGAAGCATTTTACCTGTAGGATGAGGTGATAGATACGTATGAGTGTTTGTATGTGTATGTAGTTTCTTATGTCTTTCTTTTATTCATTTTATCAGTGACTAAATACATTGCCACTTATGTAATTTATCCCTAATTAATGGACTTCTAAGTTGACTCACATTCTGATGATAGTAACAATGCTTTGATAATGTTATAAATATATAAATACACATAAAAATATATAGCATATATAAATAAAAATAAATAATGTAGACAATTCTTTCGTAGTATTATACACATATAAATATATAATATATAAGTATAAATAGATTTCCACATTTTAAATCTTGAAAGATATGTCTAAATTAGTAAAAAGAAAGTTAAACTTGCCCTTCTGAAAGAATGTCCAGTGTCCTTATCAAAACTATGTTTTGAAATGTCAACTACTGCTTTTTTACATGCATTATTTTTACATTGAGATGTTTGATTCTTATGAAAATAAAAATATGTAGAAATGCCACAGTTGATCATGGGTCCAGGGCATCATATTAATTCATTTATGGAAACTCGCAAGCATACAATGTTGGCCACTATTGTATTTGCTAAACATTTTGGAGTTCTCCTCACACTGTCCTATCAACTTCGAGAGATATTTTTTGTGAATTTCTTTGATTTTGGGACCTTGGATTTACTCCCCTTATCCAAGTCAGTATTTGTGTATCTAGGCTTCCTCATCAACAACATAAGAGTGATTTGTATTCTCTCTTTGCTTTACTATTAAAGAGCTGAGAATTAAATTTGAAGCCCGCCTTTAGTAAATGCAGGCCTTTAAAATGTCCATTTCCACATAACCTAATGCTGGTTTGCCTTACAATCTGACTTTTTTTTAACCTTGAAATAGGTGAATAAATAACTATTTACAGTGGCAAATATGGTGAAAAATATATTCTTCTAAATACTTACATATTTACGTATAAACACTTCCCTATACACTTACAAATATGTATGAAACTATAGTAGCTTAGTATTCAAATGTGAGAAAGTGAAAAATTGGAAAGGGTGTTAGAAGTTAAATGAAAAAAATCGCTGGATTATTGAAGGTTTTATTAAGTAATGAGCTTATGTGAAACAGTTTAATCATACACAAAATTATATAGTAATACACATTTTTCAGTTTCCTTAATTTGAAAAAAGCACACTGAACATGTTGATTGCTGTGCTAATTTTGGCCTTAGTAAAAATTTATTTTCAATTTTCAGTTGTTTTAAGTTTGAGAAAAATCATATACTTCAATTGAGTTTAAATGATAATTTTATTAAGTAATTGAAGCAAATTAGCAAAGCATTAAGGAGGATATACATGATTAATTAATTTTGTCTTTATGAATTAATTGGCATGACCCACATAAGGGTGATGAAATTAGGTTGGCAGCAGTAAGGTCTATAGTGGCTGAGATCAATAAAGAACATGTGGTATGTAATTTGGCACAAAAATGAAAATGTACCCCAAATACCTACAGCTGATGAAGTACCCAGAATTGCCCATTGTTTTATTTATGGAAACTTTCAAGTGTCTATCGTCACATATACATATTTAAACTCTGTTAGAACGAGTATTTGCTGGTTTAATGCTTTTAAGAGAACACAATATTCAGATAATACAACCCTTTTAATTTCAAGAATTAGATCTTGAATAATAAAGTCTTTTTGATCCTTAAAATGACTTGTGAATGAAGGCAGCTGATTTGAATGGTTTCATTTGTAGCCAAATATTTGCAGGTAGTTTTGGGTAATCTCAATTGAGTATTAAGGCCACGGAAGTTTGCGTAAGTGGTTCAATCTCCAGGAGTTCCGGGTAAATACTAAGTCCTCAATGGGATAATGTGGGTATAAAATGATAGGAAGTTACTATGCACAAAATCTCTCTGCAGGGCTCCGCAAACTCCTGTTGGCTTAGAGATGGAAAGTGAGACACATGAATCAAGCTGGGACTTTCTCATTGTGTCTTCCTCGAGTAGGTGCTGCAGAACCAAATATTGGTCTATTGCTGTGTTGCACAATGTGCATTCAGCATCATGTGAATGGGTTGAGTTTAAGTATCCGCCAACTTCGCCTGTATTTATTGTTCGGTGGCATGCTTCAGTAAGAAAGGGATGAGACAGGAAAGAGTCCAGAGTCTGGAGATTTGGTCCTGTGTGAGATGCTACATCTGTGAGCATTAGGCACACAACAGATGTGTGCCTTCCCTAAGGTCTTAGAGAACTCCTCCCTAAAGAGTAAGGGTTCTTAGGCAAGATCATTTTAGGACATTCTTGAAAATCTAACTATCTGAATGTGTATGACTTTTTTTTTTTAATTAGCAGTATCCAAATGAATAAACACACTCAAACTTTTTCCTGGAATGCAAGATGGCGTGATAGAAAGAGGCCAACTTGGAGTCCAGGCGAGCTGAGAGTGCACAGTGGCTCTCCTTGATAACAAAGAACATTTGGACTAATCCTTCCCCACATTAAATGGGTGAGAAGTCATTTCACTGAGTTTCTGTAAGAATTTAAGAAAAAAATTTATGGAAAACTCTTGGAGAATTAGTTTAAGCAGGTTCAAGTGCCTCCCTGGCAGTTAGATTCTCAGGTGAGGCCCTTTGAGTTCTAAGCATATGGAATGGGCTATGGGTGGACCTCCGCCATTTTACAGGTGAGCCCATTGGTCCAACATGGCCCATGATTGACTACCCTTCTTGTCACTGGCAGAGATGAGAGCCAAATACATACCTTCCTTTCTTGGTACCACAAACACTGAACTCAGAAGCAGCCTCAGTAATTGCATATGAAATAATACAAAGTATTGTAACAAGATATGCTACGACTCTTTCATACATTAGGTGAAAATAAGACTCCTTTGTACAACTGTGGGTCTCAGGCTGGGAAACTGATAGAATATGGAAAAAAATCCTAAATTCTGTTCCAAGTACCTGCAGATACCTGTAGTACATACGGGGAACAGTCACAAACATATACGTAGGGCTGGGTGAAAGAAATCTTGAAAAAGTTCATGTTATTTCTTTTTTGTGAACATGTTTCCAATTTTCTGGGTAATTTAATCATTACTAGAAAATGGGGCTCAATTTCTGCACTGTTCACCTTTAGGTTTTCCAGAAATGCCTCAAAATTTATTTCATTTTCAAAATCAACTTAGATCTCTCTCTCCAACTAAACCCTCATTAGCCAGCTACTTGAAAGAAAGATTACTTTTCCCTGTTGTCTTGTTTCAAAAATAATTCTGTAGTCTGAGATCTCGGTCAGTCATCCATTTTGGTGAGAGAACAAGGTTTTCCTTTGTTTTGTTTGATTGTGTTGGCCATTTCCAGAACAGAATGCCTACGAGAATTCTCTGGACGGAAACTAACATTATTTTTTTCCATTAACTAGGTATCCCATAGAATATCATGTTAGATGACCTTGAGGAAAAACCAGTGGACTCATGCCCTGGAGAACAATGAATGAGGGTAGCCACGGAAGACTAAATAGGGAACACGAGAGACCCATTTCCGGAACTTACTTGAGTCACGCTATGGAGCGTGTTTAATAAACCAGGCACTTAACCTCTATAATAAGGAGAGGTCGATGCCATCATCATACACCGAGCAAACAAATCTTAATGCAAGGTGGATCCTTAAAATATTCTTATTTGAGGGGCGCCTGGGTGGCTCAGTCGGTTAAGCCTCCGACTTCGGCCCATGTCATGATCTCACCTCCGTGAGTTCGAGCCCCGTGTCAGGCTCTGTGCTGACAGTGCAGAGCCTGGAGCCTGTTTCAGATTCTGTATCTCCCTCTCTCTCTGACCCTCCCCCGTTCATGCTCTGTCTCTCTCTGTCTCAAAAATAAATAAACGTTAAAAAAATTTAAAAAAATATTCTTATTCGAATAAGAGCTAATTTTCCTCTACAGCAAGATGGCACTATGCGGGGGCAACCTTAAACACCACCAACAGCAAGTTCGTGTAAAACAATGGCATCTTCAAGTCTCAACCTCTCAGTTCCTGATACTTCTATTTCTTACGGTAAAATGAAGGCTACCTTCACTTCAGTGGGACATGTTAGTTTTAGTCTGCAACCTTGGAATTATAAATCTGTGACTGACCTCCACGTGATCATCTTTTTTAATAAGCTGCCATGAAACTAACATATTCATCATCTTCTTTGTGATAGACAACGGTGGATGCTAGATGGCGATGGATGGGAACCCAAGGCTAGCAACATAGAGTTTGGTTACCATTCGAAGCATTTCCCCTCAAAGCTACCTGTGATGCCTCCTTGACCTCCCTGCCTCACAGTGTCTATCCCTTGTGAGACTCAGTTTACAGTCACGTGCTGGCTGGAGCGGGGTGGGGGGGATCGTCCAGGGGCAATGTGACGTTCTTCCTTTAGCTGACATAGCCAAGACAGCTCTTCCCGCAGGCACCCGCCTGACCCCCCCGGCATCTGGAGCCCATCACTGGAACGCTCCAAGCGTTGTCTGCTGCTAAAACCTGACTCTCCCCACAGGGAAGCGTCCTGCTCGCTTTCATTGGCCACCTGTCCTGTGCAGCAAAGGGTTTTACAATTAGTTTCCAGATACCGACGTGTGCGTCTGGAGGCTCAGTGCTCTAAGCAGAGGCACATGATAGGAATGACAGGAAGTTGGGGAAGGTGGGTGGTCCGGTCAACAATTTTCCTGGAAGCCTGTGATTACGTTAGCACAATGTACAAACTCCAGACCTGCATGGTGACCACTCTGGAAAGGATGTCCCACTCCTGAACCTGTACGTTTTAGTCTAATAACTGAAATCACACCTTGATACTTGATAATCCTGTATCTTAGGTGTCTCCTAGTAAGAGTCTCAAAATTAGGTGTGAGACGATTACTCGTAGACACGTAGGAGAAAAAGGATGTCACTGACAAAAGGTAGATTCCCCCCAGCCAAGGTTTATTTTTCCAAAATTCAAAGTGGCCAGAGGCACCTGGGTGGCTCAGTCTGTTAAGTGTCCAACTCTTGGTTTCGGCTCAGGTCATGATCGCATGGTTCTCGGGTCCGAGCCTTCTCGGAGTCTGCTTGGGATTGTCTGTCTGTCTGTCCCTCTCCCTTTCTCTCTCCACCCCTGCCCCGCTCGCATGCCTGCGTGTGCACATACACTCTCTGTCTCTCTCAAAATAAATGAACTTAAAAAAAATCAAAGTGGCCAATGTATTTACACTTCAATTTACAGCCTGTATTTGAGCCCTAATATCTCTTTTTTAATACTAATCATGGATAGCTAATACTTTAAAAATCTCATTGTTCCTCCTTATTTCTAGCACCTGCTATTAGCTGGTTACCTTTGCACAGCACCCGTGTATATAACCTGGGAGGCTATCTAAATTAGACTCTCATCAACAGCAGAGGGTTCTTGAATTTCTCCCAGGATAGAGGAAAGGGCGAAAAAATATAGGTGATTAGAATACATGCCTTTTTCTATGGGAAATAATTGGTGGGGAGCACAGGGGGGCGCAAGCAGGAGAGGGGCGAGGCTGTGTGTTTGACGTTCAGCCTGAGGATCAAAGACCCAAGCTGCAGGCAGAGTGTGGTTCACTCTGTACCTTGGGAAGGGAGGTGGGTAAATGAGATTAGGAAAGTTCTTCCTTGCGGCACCTGGGCTGCTCAGCGAGGGGAAGCATCGCGATCCCAGGGTTTGTGAGTTCGAGCCTAGCTCAGAGCCTGCGTGGGGTTCTGTCTCTCCCTCTTTCTCTACCCCACCCTCTGAAAAGAATTCTTGCTTATTCTTCTACTCAGCGGCAGTGTTTGATTTGCTTTGAAGACTACTCAGCGGATGACTTCCTCCTTCCTCTGCTTTCATGTATTAAGGGCCCTTTTGCTCCTTTGGTTCTGTTTATGGGAGGTGTGGGGACACCAGCAGGGCGGGCTCTTGAGGGCTAGAGCTGAGTTCAGACAGTGGGCTTCTGCTGTCAGATCTTCACCCTTGGGGTTCCCCCCGGAGACACTTGAACTTCCCTGTCCTTGTGGCTAAAAGAACTCAAGCTGCTAACTGAGACCTGAGAGGTGAGCCCCTGTCCTTGAGCCTGCTGTCACCACGCTCCACATGCTGTGCTGTTTTGTCACATCTCCCTTCTGACCACGACTTCTGTAATATCGCCCAAGGACTGTCCCTCTGCCCATGCGCGTTCCATTTCTGTCTGGTTTTCCTTTTCCCAGGCGCAGTCACATTTTACCTTGGGAAAGAGATCTGTAAACTGTGCACATTCGAACCCCGTCTATTCCTTCTTGAGGGTGCCGGGAATCGCCTTTTCTGATCAAGGGATGGGAATTTTACATCTTCACAAACCAGGGAAACATTTAGCGCTCGGATAGATTTGGGCATAAGGAAAATGAGACACTTCCCTTTCCTTTGTAACAAAATAAAGCCAGGAGAGTTGGCTTTATTAAATTCTCCTTTCGTGGTTTAAACTTGTACACGTGAACCTGGCCTTCTTCAGCTGGGCTGTGGAGGGAGCTTGCTAGTGGGGGGGGGGGTGTGACACAGTTTTCAACAGGAGTGATTGTCCCCTTTGGCTGGACTTAACTGCCAGCGAGTTACCCTCCCAGGGTTTGCCTTCAATATCTTCCCTACTCTTTGCTCAAAGCTTGCTTCTCCTATCATTGTGTCCACAATGATTCCATGTCAACAGTCTGATCATCTGCGTGTATATGATGCTGTTCTGATGAAGGCCCAATTATTTGTTGTTCCCCAATCAGTAATTGAAGTCCTTGGCTCAGTATTTCTTCTCCCCTATGATTCCACTTTGAAATCCCTCCTGTTTCCAGAGCTCAAAAGGCAGGCTCTAGAGAGAGACCCCTGGTTTGAATATTGGCTCTAGTCCTCACTCACTGTGTGGTCTTAGACAGCATTACTGAAGACGTCTGAGGCTGAACTTCCTCACCTGCAAAGCAATTTTGGGGATTGTACGTGAATGTGGCAAAGTCCAAACAGTGATGGGCATTTAGTAACTGCTCAGTAAGGTTGGCTGGCATCAGAGTTAAAGGGTGTGTGTGTGTGTGTGTGTGTGTGTGTGTGTGTTTACCTGTGTTGTAACCCACTTCTAGAAAATCCACTCAACGTAATACCCTTCCTGACATATAATGATCACTTGTTCAGGGTCAGGGAAGGGAATTCTGCAGCCAGTCCTTTGAATGCATTATTTCAGCCCTGCTGAACTCTGGCCAAGGCAACAGCTACCAGCAAGAAACAGACTAGGTCCTTGTGAGTTTACTGTTCTCTGCTAAGCCACTCGATGAAACTTGTATTCAAGGTTTGTTGTTCCAAGTTTTTCAAAATAATTACTAGTCACCTTTTATTCATACAACACATGATTTCTTTTGCTCTTTTTAATGTTTATTATTTTTGAGACAGAGACAGAGAGAGAGAGAGGGAGAGAGAAAAAGTGGCAGGGGGCAGAGAGAGAGAGGGAGACAGAGGATCCCAGGTATTCAAACCAGGGGTCTCTCTCTAGAGCCTGCCTTTTGAGCTCTGGAGACAGGAGGGATTTCAAACTGGAATCATAGGGGAGAAGAAATACTGAGCCAAAAAGTGACTTCGATTACTGATTGGGGAGCAACAAATAATTGGGCTCTGTGCTGACAGCAGCAAGCCTGATGTGGGACTTGAACTCATGAACCGTGAGGTCACGACGTGAGCTGAAGTCAGTAGCTCAGTCGACTAAGCCCCCCAGGCGTGCTAGTTTCTTTTCTGAATAGGCAGAATTTCTAGATTCTCGTCCTGTCTCTGTCTGCGGTAGTTTGTGAAATTTACCAAAGCCCCGCGGGTGTTCTCACAGCTCTTCTGAGAATTCATCAGATATGTGTGGAAGTGTGTATAAATATAGATCATTTTATAGCCTTTGAAAAAATACAATGTTTATTTGAAATTATTTCCCTTTACACAATCGTTACATAAGATTCATTTATTTTTTTTACATGAGGGTTTAAATTTTTTTAACTTTATTTTTTTGAGAAAGAGAGTGTATTAGCATGCACAGCCATGAGTGGGGGAGGGGCAGAGAGAGAGAGAGAGAGAGTGAGAGAGTGTGAGTCCCAAGCATGTTCCCTGCTGTCAGTGCAGAGCCCGATGCGGGGCTGGAACACACAAACCCTGAGATCGTGACCTGAGCTGAAATCAAGAGTCAGATGTGTAACCAACAGAGCCCCCCAGGCACCCCTCAGATACTTAAAAAGTATATAAAAAGTGCATATAAATATCATCAATTCCACCACAGAAATGGCAAATGTAATCTGCCTAGTGCCTCATCTGGTCTGTGTACTTCATGAACTCCAGAAGCATGTGCTGTATTTCTCATACGCACCAGACCCATTAAAAAACCTTGGTTTTCCAGATTGTTAGAAGGGGTTCTTCAATTCCGTGTCAGGATGCCCAGATTCTCCTCTTTCTCTCTTCTTTTCCTCCATTCAGGGGGCTTCTGATTGTTGTCTAGGCAGCCACTCTACCCGTTTACAGCAGAAGGGTCAGAGAATGTCCTGGGATGGGGCTGTTGTAGAGTCAGGCGGTCCAAAGCCTCTCACTCTTTTTTTCTCTCTCCCCTCCTGCCCTGGATCTTTCATATCCTTTGTGCTTCATTTTCTCTCACTCTCTCTGTCTCCCTCCCTCCCTCCCTTCCTTCCCTCTCTTTGTGTGTGTGTATGCATGTGTAATTTTAAATGCAGTGGATTCCACCTAACTACTGGGTTTGAATTTCAGTTTTACGGAAGTTAGGTTCACAGTCAAGAATGAAATCTCAGTTTCAAATTATTCTGGGTCAGATATCACAGTAAAATTAGTACATGTACACGTCTTTTATGAGGTCCTTGAGTGATTTTCCTAATATCATTGAGACTCTAATAAACTCTAGATGATTGCCTAATCCCGCCACCTGCCAACCAGGGATTCAAAGGGGGCCTTGGCTGATCTTTCACGGTCAGGCTGTGTGTTAGATGAGCATTGAATACAGTACCCGTCAGATGAGAAAATAAAGCAGGGACCTTGTGAGCGTTCTAGGTAGCACAGGGCTTATCTAACACCCTAACATGCAACCGTGGTGTATCTGGTTTAAACAGATGGAAAAGATCTTGCTGGAAAAATCCTCCTAAAGGATTTTGCGCTAGAAAGACAATTTATGGATCCTTATCACTCAGTGGAGATGATGTCAATGGCACAGAAGGCTCCGGAGTCGAGGAGAACACTGGAGTAAAGTACTTACGATCATATTTACGAGTGGGAAAATGCCGTTACTATTTTAATGTTATTTATAAATGATGCTGTTTCTACTGTCACAATAAAGTCACATCGAGAGGATGGTCTTTCATGCTTGCGGGCAAAATCTGCTTAGATTTTTGTTTCCAGTGTATTACAGACACCGCAATTATGAAATAACTTTCTCAAAATAACTTGGTGCAGCGATAGAAAAAGAGGATCAGTGGAATTAATTCTTGCCAAATTTGTTTAGAATGCAACTTGGGAAAAATTTAGTTTTTCTTCCAGAGGCACTTTTATTATTGTAGCGATTGAGAGCGAGTGAGCTCCCTCAGGAGCAAATATTTAATAGTGCGATAAGGTGTACCGAGTGTCCTAAGTCACCATGACCACATGAGGGTCCGCTCAGGGTCCTGAGAAGAAGTAACCCACTAAACACACTAAGTGACTGGGATATGAGCCGTTGAGTGGTACATGTGGAGCTCAAAGCTTTATTATTATTATTTATTATGGCATAGATCTCTTAGGAACGCAAGCTGTAAGTTTAAAAAAAAAAAAGATACAGTGGTTTAATTGCTGCATTTATAAAGGATTAGGTACCAAAACAAGAAATGTGATTTTAGAACGTTTTTCCTCCAAAGCACTGAACACCGTGTGAGAGACCTGTACCTAACTCCTGGGAAAAACGTGGCATCCGACTCACAAAATTAGTTCTGCCACAGCATTGGCAGACTAGAGTGGGACCCACTGGATAGAGCTGCACAGAGACTTGTTTTCTGGAACCAGAGCAATCGGTATAATTAAAAGAATTTCCATGGTTTTTTTATTCCCTTATTTGTTTAGTCCTTCTCTGAGGGGAGAGGGTCATGAGGATATTTTAATAAGTGGGCTCCAGTCCCCTCCTGGGGGCTCCTGGGGTGGCCGTGGACCACAGTGAGCATGTGCCTGCCTTCCGGGGCTTCCTTTCCTTCTGACCCTAGGGGGTCCGGCCCTAGGGGACCCAGTGCCAAGGTCCCTCATTCCTTTCTCATGTCTAGCCTACACTTGGTCTCTTCCAATGCCCACCCATTCCTCTGCAATGACTGTTTTTCAACTCTCTGATCCAACTTGGATTCTATAAATCAAATTACAGTAATTTCTTTATGTTTTGTAGTCGCTTGAAAGAATAGGCAAAAAGTCAAACTCGCCCACTCTTTATATAACAGTTTGAAGCCAGGGAGGTTGGTGTTCCCTCATTCATGAGAGCTATACTTTGTATATGTACGTGCATATGCGTGCACGCGTACATCTATAGATACACGCACACAGAGCTTTTGAAAAGCAACGAAGCCAAAATTATCAGGATAAATTAGACAGAATATTCTCATTATCAAGAAGGCTGCTAGAAATACCATGACATTTTCACAATGTAATCAAATACATTAAGGTAAGAGAGATATGATCCTTTTAGAGAGCACAATCTGTCTCCCGCACGTAACTTCGGATAAGAAAGTTAAATATGACTTATGTCATCAACTGTGTGTGTGTGTGTGTGTGTGTGTGTGTGTGCGCGTGCTTTTCGATTCTTGTTTTTAAGAGCTCTGTAAATTATATACATGTCAGTCTTCATAGATGTGAAAAAAAATCATTGAATTTTCTGGGGTATGTATGTTGTTTAAAGCAACTTGAATATAGGCACTTTATCAAATAAATTATGAGGGGCGCCTGGGTGACTCAGTCGGTTGAGCGTCTGGCTTCAGCTCGGGTCATGATCTCATGGTTTGTGAGTTCGAGCCCCGTGTCGGGCTCTGTGCTGACACCTTGGAGCCTGTTTTGGATTCTGTCTCTCTCCCTCTCTCTCTCTGTCTGCTCCTGCCCTGCTCGTGCTCTCTCTCTCTCACAAATAAACATTAAAAAAATTATATCAAATAAATTATGAGGACCCTTTCTAGCTTATTACAGCAAAAGTACACTATTGCATAGGTATATATCCCTTCATTCTTAGATATGTAGATATGAATACATATCTCTGCTAGACATATGATTCTTTATTCCTGAAGTTAGTGTGGAAAATTATTTCCAAATGGCACCAGTAAATCACTTAGGTATTCCTTCTGTGTTATCACTTAACAGGCAGATAACAAGCTACCTAGAATGGCTTAATTCCCAGTAAGCACTAGACGACAGGAGATCTCTTGACTCATTGGACGAGAGGTAGTTGTCTTACTACAAGATGCCCCGATCTTCCTTTGTTAAAGTGGATTGCTCTCCTGGTTCTGTTGTATTACTTGTCGTTAAGTGAGCGGAGAGCAGGAGAGCATGAAATCTTTTCTTAGGCTCTTGTAAAGGCAGGATTTTACAAAATGTTTTGCCTCTAGACTCTCTTGGTCTGCTAATAATCACAACTTAGCATTGTTAGAAACTCAGTGTCAGGCTAGGATAAAGTAGTAAAACCAGATGACTAAATTGCTTTCTTGTTCCTGAATCAAACCCAGTGCAAATAGATGTGACGAGAACTCGTCAAGGGAGACGAGCAGCCCAGACTGCTCACACCATGTCTGCACTTGGGCTTGTCTAGTAAAAACAAGACTTGAAGCTTGAATTTCTTGATGACAGTGACAGTGAAGAATACGACCAAGTAAAGTACGGTAAAAAGAAAATACAGTAGCTTCTTCAAATATCTTTACACCTGAGCCCATCTACTGACATTCCACAGAGGCCAAAACATTTTGAAAATCTTAAAGAAAGTAAAAGTATTTCACTCAGTCTTTGACCAAGAAAGATTCAATAAACCGATGGCCCCTGAGTTTAAAACCCAATACAATTTTTTTAGCAACCCAGAATTACATAAAGGCTTGAAGGTGTATATTTATGGCCTCTATGTTATGATAAAAATGTGTAATTGAAATCGATACTGTGTGTTGATTTGTGTATTTTGTCTTAATTGTTAGAAATAAGTGATATGTTGAGCAGAACAGAAAAAATAAATAGGCATTATTTGGAAAGGTCAGAAGTTAAGATGTGATCATAACATATAATTTCTTTAATTGGATTTTATAGTAATTTCTACACAGATTCCTCCCTGAGTGAGGGCAGAAATTTTCATTTGGTCAGGTCTAGGTAGATTCTGTCATTTCAGTGTGGATGTGTGCGGAGGAAAGGGTGAGTGTTTGTGTATGAACATGCGGTGGGGGTGTGGTTGTATGTGGGGTGTGTGTGGATGTGTAAGTGTAGGTGGGTGAGTGTGTGTGTGTGTGATCTTTTCTAGGTGGTACCTAAATCCAAGGGTCGTGCATGACCCCGAAGCGCCAGGAGTAAAAGGGGCGCCCGGTGTCTGCCTTCTGACACAATCTGAGATGGAATTCGTGTAGGTCCTTGTTGGGAGCGCCTAGACAGGCTCGCAGCGGCCAAGCTGGCCACACCAGTCAGGTGTTCTGGTATACTCAGGGCCATGAAGGAATCGCCTCTTTACCTGTCTTGGATTGCAAACTCTTTTTTGTTTTGTTTTGTTTTAAGTTTATTTGTTTATTTTATTGAGAGAGAGAGAGAGAGAGAGAGAGAGAGAATCTCAAGCAGGCTCTGCACTGTAAGCATGGAGCCCGACTCGGGGCTCGAACTCATGACCTGTGAGATCATGACCTGAGCTGAAATCAAGAGTCGGACACCTAACTGACTGAGCCCCCCAGGCGCCCTGGATTGCAGAGTCTTTAGATTGCTCTTGCGCTCTGATGTGTCATCATGAGCTGTTTGCACTTAGACATACCCTGCTGCCCTCATGCATATCTCCTGGCTCCTGGCCTGTTCTGGCCTGAGGGGCTCTTCACGAGGGCGGCCCCCTCACAGGGCTCCACCTGCAACAGGAATCAGCCTCGCTGGGTAGGTTCTTCTGCCCGCGTCAGTTCTCCCAGGGACATGCCGATGTTGCAGATCGCTTCTTGCTTCCCAAACCGTGCTCGTCCCTGCACCACGAAACCGCTCTCAGGTCTCTACGGAAGGGGGATGATCCTGTATTCTTTCAGATTTACTGTTTGTGACATGAGCCTTAAGCCCTGACATTTTAAACCATAAACAGAGCTGTTGAAGCTCCACGTTTCAAGAGCCTGTTCCAAAGCCATGAACTTGATTCTTTGCTCATTACATTCAGAGGTAATTACTTTCTGAAAAGGAGAAGGTCCAGTGTGGGGGAAGCAGGGTGGGGAAGAGAAAATAAATGAACATCTTAATACTTTATCCCACTGGACAAATCACCTTGAAATGGCCAAGTGGCAGAACCACTGGCTCGGAAGGAAGATGGGCTCGGTTTTAGGTGTGTGCCTGGCTCTGGCCAAGTCATTGAGTCTCTCTCACCATCATTTCTTTGCCCCATAAAATAAAGAGCTGAAATAACTGACATTTAATGTTTAATGTCACTTCTTTAAAATTCTGCTCTAATACAGAGCGCTCTTCTGTACCTACAACTAATCCTGGAAAAATTCTAATGCATGACATTGAATAACTTTCAGCAAATAATTAGTTAACTTCAAAGGGCACGCCTGGTAGCTGGGAATATAAAACTAAGCAATCCACCAATAATGCATTCTGTTTTCTTATTATTCAACCTAAGGATATGTCACGTCGAAATGAGTCCCAGTCTTTCTGCCACATGGATAGGTGACTGTGAGATTGTTGTTTCTATTACAATATAGTTCATTTTATTTACAGGCAGTTTTATCACCTTGTAATGTAATTATTACCTAATCATGTGATGAGGTGGAAAACACTTCCTAAATTCTAATGTATACTTTTTTTTAATGTTTATTTATTTTTAAGGAAAAGAGAGACAGAGCATGAGCAGGGAGGGGGAGAGAGAGAGGGAGACACAGAATCCAAAACAGGATCCTCAGAGCCTGGTGTGGGGCTGGAACTCACGAACCATGAGATCATGACCTGAGCCGAAGTCGGACGCTGAACCGACTGAGCCACCCAGGCGGCCCTGTATACCTTTTTTAATTTAGGGGTGATATCTACCTGTTTGAGTTCCTGCACTATTTTTTAAACACTGAAAAGGAAGCTTTGGGGTTACTGGAGACCATCACGAATTTCTTATTTTGTTGAACATTCAGTGGTTACCAAAAACTTGATGTATATCACCGTATCCCCACCATCAAATCTGGCTGCTATGACACTTCTGTGTGGATTATTTTCATTTACTTCCAAAATATTCCGTGTTTTTTTTTTTTTTTTATACTTCACTTTAGACTATAAGCTTCTTGAATGCCTAAATGTGTTGATCCTGATCATGACTCTGGTCGATGTCCAGGAAATATTTTGAATGAGTAAAAAATCGATTCTCGTTACCCAGTGTTGTGCTTCAAACTAAACATATGGTAATGTTCAGGCTGTGATAAAACAACCAGAGAGCCACTAAATCTTAGAATAGTAATAATAACCACACAATGGATGTTTTTTAAAGAAAGCGCAAAGCCTCATATTTTATTCTGTGGCATGAAAACTCTTCCCAGTAATAGTAAGAGGACCAATACTTGAGCACCAGAGACAGAGATGGATTATTAAAATTCTGAATTACCAAATAGTGTAATTAACTGCTTTGTGGGGTCTTTGGTTCCCAGCCTTGGATGTATTTACACAGGCCTCGGGCAGTGGTTAACTGAGACACTTTCTGAGGAAATTAATTTAAAATACCTTAATCTTTGGGATCACTGCTAACTCTTAGGGTATGATTCTAATATTACTCCTATTGTTAGGCCAAGATTTTTTTTAATAACGTATATTATGAGGATATCCACACTGGCATATGGTATGAAATGTGATGCTCTCAATTACGGAGTATTAATGTGATTTTGGCAACATTTGGCTTTGCAGAGATTGTCTTTAAGGCAATTACGTTCACAGAGAAAAGATTTAGTGATCTTTTTTTCCTAATTTACTTAAAGCATTTACTTGACATTTTAACTAAACTGTAGTTTTAAAGATATTTGACATTTTGAAATCACAAACACTATAGATTAGGCAGTATGTACGGTGTGTAATTTGGGAGTGAGCGTCTGTTTGATGGAGTCGTAACTTGCTCATTAATTTCTGTGAAAAAAACCACACTCGTACCAGTCATCTGCTTCTGCTTAGCTTTTACTGAATTTGCTTCTCCTCCTCCTTCTCCTCCTCCTCCTCCCCCTCCTCCTCCTTCTTCTTAATCAGCACTACCACATCTACTGTTCAAGATTCTTCCACTGGTCTCAGTGATTTGAGTATCTTGAATGCTAGGGTAGTAGAAATTTTCAGGATCCGTCTCTATATGCAGTTCATTTTAGTCATTTCTTGAGAGGTGGAAAAGGAATAAGGTTGTTCAATTCTGAAACTCCTGTCTCTGCCGAGTGGACAGGCACCAAGAATATGGAGCTGCGGCCACTTCCATGTCCCCTGCTTTACATCACGGTCACTCAACATCCACAGGCATGTTCTGTCTTTTTCCCACATTGTTGGATGTGAAACGGCAATTACTTTCTCTTACTCCCAGAAAATACAGTAAATGACATTTTATAGGACACCAGGGATGTAACTGGAAAAAGAGGTGGGGGAGGGAGAGGAAAAGAGGGGGGGAGAGAGAGAGAAGCAGAGGCAGGCATATCTGGATCAATATTAGCTACACTTTGTTTTTTACTGAAATGAATTTCTTGTGACTGTTCTCATACCCTGTCTCCTTTGCGAATTATTTTCTTCTTCCTGCAAATGGTTCAGCTAGGGTGTCCAGAAACAAACAAACAAACACCTGATTCTTTGAATAGGGATTATAGGGTTGTTTGCTCCAGGGGTGGCCATGGCATGGATGTTAGGATAGACTCATCTTCTGTGTGAAATGGACCCTGTAACAGCCCAGCCTGCTGGACCAACTGCTGGCCACACCATGTGGTAAAGCCTGCTTAGTCTCTTTAGGCAACATGATGGCAGAACAGATACTATACAGATGGACTCTACGTATTTGTGGCTTGAGTTTCATTCCATCTCAAAGTGGTTTAAATATAGTATAACCTGCGTCCTCTGAAATACCACCTTTCTGAGTCATAGCGTGTTAAGAAGAGGTCATACATTCCTATGTTGGTAGGCATTTGGGTTTGGTAGAGAAAGGGGTTTCTAGAAAAGCTGATCTTATTTTCTTGTTTGCTTGCTGTCATTGACTTACCGCTTTATTAATCTATATCCAGAATTTAAGTCACTTACCGAGGTAGAAAGATACCGGGTTGGCAGCAAGATAAGAATCATAAGAAAGACAAATCTGGAATGAGGCTACTCTACAAATTCACATGTTGCTTAGGAGAGGCCAGAAATTGGGCTCTGAGTTGTGGGTTTGCTCGTTTGTTTGTTTTTAATTCCACGCTAAGAGAAATACTTGAACAGCTCCATGATTTACTAGGTGTTAAAAATGGACCTGTTGTTCATAAGAACAGGTATTTCTCAGAGAAAGTTAAGTAACAGTAAAATTAGTCCTTAGGGTCCACCTGGCAGGGATGTACGTGACATGGTGAAGAGTGTTCTCAGCAGAACATTTTCAGAGAAGTGAAAGAATGTGCTAGCGGCCGATTGTAATATCCCTCACTCCCAAACACTCCTCAGCTGGTGTGATGAAGAAATGGCTGACGAATGGAGAAAGAAGATGTAAATATACATACCGTGGAATGCAACTCAGTGATCAAAAGGAATGAAATCTTGCCATTTGCCACAGCATGGATGGATCTAGAGTGTATGATGCTAAGCAAAATAAGTCAGACAAATAGCATATGAGGTCCCTCATATGTGGAATTTAAGACATGCAACAGATGAACATAGGGGAAGGGAAGAAAAAAATAAGTTGAAAACAGAGGGGGCAAACCGTAAGACTCTTAAATACAGAGAACAGACTGATCTCATTTCAACTATTTGAAACAGATGCTGTGTATATATTTTATCAACAATCGTGCACGCTAAACTTCCCCAAATTCTCAAAAGGTAGTCATATAACATTGTTTTTAGAACTCTTAGCATCTTGTTACTGTTTTTTTTTCTTTTTGAGCTAATACTATTTGTGTTCTTTCAAAGTCACAATTCTTTATGAAACGCGTTAAAGGAAACCTAAGTTTGTGTTTATTTTAAAGTGCTACCACATTATGCGATATCTACACTTATGCTAATACATATTTAAAATTTCTAAATGGACTGTGACTAGCTGAAGTAATCCACAACACTGTTGTTGAATTTATTTTTTAACCTAATGAGGAGAATGTTTTGTTATTAAATACTTTCTTCTTATTTTTTAATACTTTGATTACTTTCATTTCTGTTAATATTTTATTGACTGCTTCTCAGTCCAAACCCTCTAATCTTTTGCTTCATTAAACTCTTTAGATTTCCACGCAGTCATAAGCAATAACACAGGGAGATTCTGGGTACTCTATACCGAGTTCTTACAAAGGTAACTTCTCGCAAAACTGTAGGACACTAACGTACAGAACATTGACATTGAATCAGTGGGGATGCCACGTTGCTGTGCCATGAGGATCCCTCATGTGGTTCTTTAAGAGCCGCACTCACTTCCTTTCTACCTCTACTACCTTTCCATTCCTGGCTGCAAAAACTCTCTTCCTGTTTTCGATAATCTTGCCGTTTCAAGCATGTTTGAAAAATGGAATCATATGGTCTATAACCTTTTGGGGGTTGACTTTTTTTTTCATCCATTTACATCCCCTCCAAGAGTGCATGAGGGTTCCTTTTTCTCCACATTTTCCCCAACACTTGTCATATTTTGTCTTTTGATTGTAGGTATTCTGACTGTTGTAGAGTGAGATCTCGTTGGGAGTGCGTGAGCGTGTGCGTGTGTGTTTTAATGTTTATTCATGAGGGAGAGAGAGACAGAATGAGCAGGGGAGGGGAAGAGAGAGGGAAACTCAGAATCTCAAGGAGGCTCCAGGCTCTGAGCTATCAGCACAGAGCCCGATGCAGGGCTTGAACCCATGAACCGTAAGATCGTGACCTGAGCCGAAGTCAGTAACTTAACCGATTGAGCCACCATTGTGGTTTTTATTTGCATTTTTCTAATGATTATGGATGCTGGGCATCTTTTCATGTCTCTCGGCCATCTGTATTTAGTTTTTAGAAAAATGTATATTTAGGTCCTCTGTCCATGTTTTAATCAGATTTTTTTTTTGGTGTTGTGTAAGTTCTTTATATATTTTGAATATTAATTCCTTACGGAACGTATCGTTGACAAATATTTTCTCTCATTCAGTAGGTTGCCTTTCTGTTTTGAGGATGACTTCCTTCACTGTGCAAAGGTTTTTATTTTGGTGCAGTCCCAATAGTTTAATTTTGCTTTTGTTTCTTTTGCCTTAGGAGACATATCTAGAAAAATGTTACTATGGTCAATGTCAGAGAGATTACTGCCTATGTTTTTTTCTTCCAGGACTTTTATGATTTCGAGCCTCACATGTAGATCTTTTATCCATTCTAAATTTCTTTTTGTGTGTACTGTAGGAAAGTGGTCCAGTTTTATTCTTTTGCATATAGCTGTCTAATTTTCCTAGCACTATTTGTTGAAAAGACTGTCTTTTCCCCAGTGTATATTCTTGCCTCCTTTGTTGAAGACTAATTGGCCAGATTATTGTGAGTTTATTTACGGGCTTTCTGTTCTGTTCCACTGATCTATGCGTGTATTTTTTACCTGTGCCATACTGTTTTAATTACTACATTTCCCAATTTTTGATTATTAAGAATGAAGCTCCTCTAGACACTTGTGTGCAGGTTTTGTGTGAACATAAATCTTCATTTCTCTGGGGTAAATGTCGAGGAGAGCAATTGCTTGGTTAGTACATATTTAATGTTTTAAGCACCTGTCACACTGCTTCCACAGTGGTTGTGACGACTAACGATAAATGAACAATCATGGGGCACCTGGGTGGTTCAGTCAGTTGAGAGTCTGACTTCAGCTCAGGTTGTGATTTCATGGTTTGTGGGTTCAAGCCCCACACTGGGCTCTGTGCTGACAGCTCGGAGCCTGGAGCTGTTTCAGATTCTGTGTCTCCCTCTCTCTCTACCCCTTCCCCACTCATGCTCTTTCTCTCTCTCTCTCTCAAAAAGTAACTAAATACATAGACATTAAAAAAAAAAAACAACTTTTTAAAAAAAGAACAATCCATTTTCTCCACATTCTTGCCAGCTTTCGTATTGTCACTACTTTTTATTTTAGCCATTCTGAATACATAAGTAGCAATACCTCTTTGTGGTTTTAATTTGCATTTCTCTAATGGCTAATGATGTTGAGAATCTTTTCATGTACCCATTTGCCATCTCTATATTGTTTTACATAAAGTGTCTTCATGTTCTTTGCCTGTTTTCTGATTGGATTGTTTGTTGTTTCACTGTTGAGTCTTTAATGTTCTTTATATATTCTGGACACTTATCCTTTGTCAGATATGAGGCTTGTAGATACTTTCTATCAGTGTTTAGCATGTCTTTAGACCCCAGTCAATGGGGTCTTTGACCAAAAAAATAATAATTTTCATGAAACCTGATGTGTCACTGTTTCCTTTAATGGATTATGCTTTGGGTGTCCAGTCTAGGAATTCTTCAGTCAGTCCTAGATTATCTAGTATGCTTTGTTCTAAATTTTTATAGTTTTATATTTATGTCCATGATCCATATTGAGTTAATTATTATATAAGGTATTAGAGTTAGGTACAGGCTTATTTTTGCGTTTGGTATTTTCGTCTCTGGACATCTATTTATTCCAGCATCATTTGTCAAAAGGTTATCTTTACTCCACCGAATTGCCTTAGCACCTTGAAATCAGTGGAACATATTTATGTGGGTCTTTCTTTCTTTTTTTTGAAATTATTTAAGCTATTCTATTGAGGTTTGGGAGCTTTCCATATCCATTTTAGAAGAATCTTGCGTATATCTTCCAAAAATCTTGTTGGGATTTTGATAGAAATAGTGTTAAACCTGTATATAAATTAGGGGAGAATTGATCATCTTTACGGTGTTGAGGCTTCCAGTCTGTTAGCACGATATGTTTCTCCATTTGTTTAGTTTCTTTCTGGTATCTTTCGTCACCATAGCACCGTTTTGAGAGGATAGTTTTGTACCTGTTTTGTTACAGCCAAGCATTTTTTTGAATGATTATAAATGCCATTGTAATAATTAATCTTGGTGTCCGTGTGTTAAGTTCTAGAATGCAGAAACACAGTTGAATTTTGTATGTTCGTTTGCATCCTGTGCACTTGTTCAAGTATTAGCTCCACGAGTTTCCTTATGGACTCCCCCGCGTCGTCTATGTAGATAATTGTGTCCTCTGCAAAGAGGGGCGATTTTCTTTCTTATGTTCTGATCCATATGCATTTCTTTTCTCCACTTGGCTTCCTGCTCTGGCTAGATCTTCCAGCACGATGTTGGATACAAGTGACGAGAACAGACGTTTTTGCCTGGTTCTCAGTCTTAGGGGGAAGCATTCAGTCTTACACCGTTAAATATCACGTTAGCTTTAGGTTTTTTTTTTAGATACCCATTGTCAAATTGGGGAAGTTTTCCTCTATTCATATTTTACTGGAAGGTTTTCTCACGATTGGGTGTTTAAGTATATGCAATACTTTTCTCTACATAGACTATCATGATCTTGTGATTTCATTCTTTAGCCTGTCGCGCTGGCAGATTATATTGATTGATTTTCAAATACTGAACGCTACTTACATCCCTGGAATAAACACCGCTTGGTTATGTTGGAGAATTCGTGTGATACGTCGCCTCTGTGTGCTCTTCCTTTGTTAAAAATGTTCATATCTATATGTGTGTGAGAGCAGTTACTGATCCATTGTTGTCTCGCAAAGGTTTTGTTCGATTTGGTATCCGGGTATTTAGCTTGAGCGGCCACAATGAAATACCATCCACTGAGTAGCTTAAACAACAGGAAGTATATTTTCTCACAGTCCTGGAGGTTGGATATATGGTATCAGAGTGCAGCACCATCAGGTTCTGGTGAGGACTGGTCCTGGCTTGCACACACCTGCCTTCCCTCTATGTACTCATATGGCTTCTGCTAAGTGAAAGCATGATGGGGGTGGGCGGGGGGGGGGGAGGGATCTCTCTTTCTATTCCTTTTATGAAGCCACGAATGCTATCATATTAGGACCTCACCCCATGACCTTATTTCATATTACTTATCTCCTAAAAGCCCTGTCTCCAAATACAATTAGATTGAGAGGTAGGGCTTCAATATGTGAATTTGGGGGGCAACAGTTCAGTCCATAGTTACAGGGTGACATTAGTGCCATAAAACACATAAGGAAGTTGCCATCCACTTCTGTTTTCTGGAAGAGACTGTGTAAAATCGGTGCCAACTTTTCAAACGTTTGGTAGATGTCTTAGTGCATTCGGGTAGATGTCTGTGTATAACAGAATACCATAGACAAGGCGGCTTATAAATAACACAGATTTACTTCTCACAGGTCTTGAGACAGGGAAGTTCAAGATCGTGTTCCAGCTGATTCGGTGTCTGGTGTGAGCGCTTTCTGTTACATAGAGAACATCTTCTTGCTGTGTCCGCACATGGCAGAGGGCATATTAAAGGGATTCTGGAGTCTCATTAATAAGGGTGCTAACCCCATTAATGGGGGCTCTGCCCCTAAGTTACCACCCAAAGGCCCCAGCTCCAAATATCATCACCTTGGGAGTTCAGTTTCAATATATGACTTTTGGGGGACACAAACATTCAGTCCATGGCGTAGAACTCTCCTATAAAACCACCTGGCCCTGGAGATTTATTTGGGGGAGTTTTAAGAGTTACAGGGTTATTCAAATTTTCTATTTTGTATTCAAAAAGTTGTGATAGTTTGTGTTTTTATAGGAAGTGGCCTATTTCATGTAAGTTAAATTTATGTGTGCATTTTTTAAATAGTATTCCATTATTATTTTATGTCTGTGTGGTCTCTCGTGATATTTGCTATTTTATTCCTGGTATTCGGTGTTTATATTTTCTACCATCCCCCCCCCCCCACACACACACACACAATTTTTGTGTGGGCCTTGCTAGATCGTTGTTAATTTTGTCAGTCTTTTCAAAGAATTAGCTTTTGTTTCATTGTTTTTCTCTGTTGTTCTTCTGCTTTAGGTTTGTTTGATTTCTGCGTTTATCTTGTATGTATTGCCTTCTCCTTGCCTTAGGTTTATTTCACTATTTTCTAAGTTCTTCACATGGGAGCTTAGGTTCCTAATATGAGCTCTTTCCACTTTTATACTGTATATTTTAATACTATTAATTTCCCTCTCAGCGCTTAGCTGAGTCCTCTAACTTTTGCTATCTTGTCTTTTTACTTTCATTCATTTCAAGGTATTTTTTTTTCATTTGCTTTGACATTTCCTCTTCGATCCAGGGATATTTAGAATTATGCTGTTTAGTGATTGGCGATTGTTTTGTTATTTTCCCCTAACAAGTTTTTAGTTTGATTCTAAAACCTACGGCAGCTGGAATTAGGTATTTAATACCCATAGACTTACTGGCAAATCAGAATTTCTCTAAGAGGAATGAACATTCAGGCTTACTCCTTTTGGATTTGTGTTCAGACAGAGATTTGTGTTCTCACTATACTAAATCACATATTTAGAGACAAGCTACTTAATTAGCAAACTTTAGGTAAAAAATAAACCGATGAAGTGTCTCTTTGACCTTTTGGAAACCTGTAACTTTATAACGCATTATGCATAAAGTATATATTATTATACTAGTTCACTCATTCAGAGTGCTGACTCTATCATCATTAAAATTTCTAAATATATCTAAACCTAGTGATAGGTGAAAAGCATATCTCAGAATCGAAAAGATTTGTCTTGAAAACCGCAAATTAAAATCAATTCATTTGACCTCTGCTCAAGGGAACAATAGGTTTTTTGTTTATTATGCTGTGGCCAGTATGTTTTCTTTTCAAGAAAGCTCTGATTTATTTTGAGCAGATAGTAAGAATAAGCACATTGACTATGAGATGTGACAACCCCCCATCTAACAAATTAAGAGGAAAATAATAAAGTACGTGCAAAATCGTATTTTGTCACGTAGCACGTACGAGGATGCCTTTGCATTGCGTTCCCTGTCTTACGCATTATACAATTTCTTCAAGAAAGAATTTTTGCCAAAATTGTTTAAATAAACCATTAGTTGAACGTGCCTAATTTCAATCACCTGGCAACACCTTGGGTATGAAACTTGTAATTGTTTCGTGACGTGTCTCAAACATAGTGCAGGGAAAGAAGAAACACAGTGACTTCATGAAATAAGCTTGAATAACACATGTAGGCTTTTTAACCATGTTCATGTATTTTTTTGTGGTTTAGATTATCGGGATTTCAGCTGCCGTCCTCAATCGTCAGCACAGGATCTATCCTCGCGCTGTGGTTCACGACAGACTTCGCCGTGAGTGCCCAAGGTTTCAAAGCCCTGTATGAAGGTAGGACATTTAATGTGCTCTGCACACACATACTGTCCAGACGACCTCACCCTTGCCACTCTGGATTAAAGATTCTAATGCAAATATAAGCTGCTCTTTCAGAGGTGGTTGGATGTTATAAACATTTGACGTTTGTATTCTAGATTTATATATTGATGATGGCAGAATACTGTCTAGTCTAATTGCCGAATTTCCCGGCACAAAACCTGTGTTTACAATTTCCCTTTGTCGGAAGCGCTCTTTTTAATTGGAGAAGTGGTTTTTCTTTTGACGTGTAGTGGAGAAGTTTGGAAAATTTTGAATACCAATTAGCAAGACTGCTTTTCTGTGAAAAATCATTTTCAATTCAGAAGTGTTGTCTTAAAATTTTTGGTAGCCAGTAATGAAGTTAGTGCTTAATTAAAGAGAATTCCATTCCGTGAGTCTTTCTGGTCCAAGCTGAAACTTTTAACTGAGAAGATGATTTTGTTTTGCCGTTTGGTCATTTGAAAGCACGTGGAGTTTACTTGTGTTTCCAGAGTTTGTGCCTGGTACCCTTTGGAGTCTTGATATCACTGAACTACTTTGGGACAAAAATTTTGAAAAGGTGAAAGAGAGTACGCCCTTTGAGAGAGGAAATAATAGAGATGATCGCTTCAGGCATTCGGTTTTAAGAAATTAGTAACACTCTAAGCGTAAATGCTGAGGTGTGTCTGTTTTAGTCTTGTTGTACAGAGGTATTCAAGATTTGCTCTCATGGGTAAAACAAAGACTATTATGTTTAGCATAAATAAACTCTGGAGCCTGTGAATTGAAAATAGGCTGTGGGTAGGGGTCTAGGCAAATCCCTATTTACAACAGATCCCATTTACCTGTTTCTGGGTTAATCACATCTGCCTATGTTTTTATTTGGAGTATTCAGTGCACTTGGGGGAAAAAAAATCACTCTTTGTGGAAAGATGAAATCTACATGCACTTTACACAGTTGAATTTAGTTCCTATAGAATTCCCAGAAAACATAAGGGTAGCGTGTGTTTTTTGCACAGATAGGTAGACAGACAAATTCATGCTTTTATTTAAAGTTTTGGGCGCCATGACATTTAGGATTGTTTACTATTCTTACTGCAGTATCTTTCAGGCCAGGGCATTTATGTATTATAAACATATTATATAAATATATGTATCATACTATACATATATATTATACATGTACATATACTTATATACTATATATGTATATAATATCAACTGGCATGAGTATATTTAATATACTTAAAGGTGTTTAAGTCCATTACCATTGGGGAATCATTTCATATTTGGAGAGTAACAAGCCAACTTAAGGTTGATAGGTGCTATTATTAACTTTTGCCTCTGTGCGTGCCTACCACTTTCCACATACACTGACTTCACATAATTTCTTTTTCGCTCAACATTGTGAAAGTGTTTCTAAGGCACCCTACCTAGCTGCCTGTGAAGTTAGCTTGTCCAGTCAACATATCTGACATTTGCTCAGAAGGTCGATAACGCTTCCCTGTTTCAGAAGCCGTGACAATTGTCGTCTCCTTTCAGACAAAGTTGGCACTTTAATATTACATTTTGCTCAATTTCCTAAGGTAAATGTTGTGGAGACTTGGTTGGTGTTGAATGATGGTCAAAAGAGTAATTCTATGGACTTTTCTGGGCTATTTTTTGTTGGTATTGCTTGTTTTCATTTTATATAACACATGATTGGTGAGATTGTCTCTGTTGGAAAAAATACTTATGAGCTATTTTATAAAATGAGTGGAAAAGTGAATAGGGCTGGGAGCTAAGTGAAATGTGCATTTTAAAACTGTTGCTATGTGGATGTGCTCTTTTTGAAATTTATATTTTAAATAATGACATCTATCATATAGTCTGATATTTACAAGCAGGTCAAGCCTTTTTCTCGAAAGGAAAAAAAAAAGATATTGCATTAAAAAGTGCTTTGTCAGCAAAACCAAAATTCTATATAATATTTAACATCTGTATTTAAAAATATTTCTCCATTAGCATGAAGGTCTCCTGAGAAAATCAATGTGTACTATCTGGATAAACAAAGTCAACTGTAGTCTCAACAGAGGATTACAGACTAGAGAATCTATCTAGAAGAGAGTAAAGCTTTCACTAGGGCACCAACTGCTTTCTCCCTAGTCTAAGTGCCCAGAGTGAAATTAGATTCAGCTGAAGGCAATGTCACTGGAGAAGGTGAATTTTATTAACAATACTGATACTGCATGAAATATACAAACATGCCTATTCAAATAAAATGTAAAGCAGAACCAATGATAATGGTCAGAATATTATCTATTTTTTTTTTTTTTTGGAACCAGAACATTGAATCCTTGGAGGGATTCAGGGTTCCTTGTTTCCCATGAGTTTTTATTTTGATGACCCTGTCCACCATATAGTTAATATAAACCAAATCATATAATAAAATTCTGATGTCTTATCCAAGACCTCTAAAGGAAATTTAATTTAGATATAAAACACTAGATCAGCTTGTTCAAAACATTATGCTATGTAGTCTTAAACTAGTACTATATTTTCTAGTTCTAATTAGAATTTAGTATTACCAGAATGATGTTTAAATTTTTAATTTAAGCACCTTTGCTTAAATTGGAGAAAGTCTTTTCAATTTTTAAATTGTCTCTAAACATAATCACCTTGATAACAGGCTTAATCCGGGCACTGAACTTTGTACTTTTCTGGCAATAATTTAGAATGGGCGTTATTTACATAAATTATTATTCATGCATGAAAATATTATACTACATAATGAGTATGAAAACAATAATTTAAAAATTCTAATGAATGCATTCAGTCATTGAATTTAACCCTGGAAATTAAATGGAAATATTTATACATTTCACAGTAACAATGCTCATCTGCAGTAATTGAAACTCTAAATATGGAGACCTTAAGGGTCTTAGTAAATTTATAGACTATTGGTGAGATCAACATATTTCAACATATAAATACAGAATATAGTTGAAGTTACCAATTTAATAGAGTGTTTTGTAATATTACATTTGCTTGTCGCATCACTGAACATTGCTCTTTACCATAAACAAAAGAAATTGCGTAATTTTTTGGTAAATTTATAACAGAAAATATCGAGAGTACACACAACTTACAATGACATAGATTACTATCAGAACTCTTAAATTTGCCCAATATTGAAGGAGTATGTATGTAAGTAGCATTTATTCAGAGATCTCTGTTTGTCAACTTGTTTTCACTGAGATTTCAATCACTTAAAAAAAATTCATTTTTTCCATCAAGGTTATGTATGAATTAAAAATATCATTTAGGAAATCAGAAACTTAATGTGGCATGTCAAGACATAGTAAAAATTTTGTGATGACAAAGATTCATGGTAGTAAGGCATGGCAATCATTTGACTTGGGGACAAGGAGAACAAATCAATATGGTGACATGAAAATCTAGAGACTGTGCCCCAGCAAACCTGTCACTCTGTCACTCTTATTTTTTTCCACTTTTTGAAAGGAAATGCCTCTATTTTTTTGTGATGCCTCTATTTCTTAATTGTATTTAGTATTTATTTTTGAGAGAGAGAGAGAGACAGGGTGTGAGTGGGGAGGGCAGAGAGAGAGGGAGATACAGAATCTGAAGCAGGCTCCAGTCTCTGAACTGTCCACACAGAGCCCGACTAGGGGCTCCAACTTAGGAACTCAGAGACCTGAGCCAAACAAAGTCTGATGCTTAACCAACTGAGCCACCTAGGTGCCCCAAGATGCTTCTATTTCTAATGGTTTCTCTTCTTAGCGACAAAAGTAAATAGAATGTTAGAAACACTTGTGAATATATGATAAGAATTTGTCAACCTGACATTTTAGTTATTTTGATTCTGAATACTGATTTATTTTTAAATGGCTTTTCCTTCGTTAATGTGTTTATTTTTGTCCTGGATATCATTCAGATATTTCACAGACTGTTCCATAACTTTTATAGACTGATGTTCAATCATTTTATTCTTGATTCAATTTTTAAAAATGTAGTTTTCACAAATCATTTACCATAATTTAGGTTGACCTTTTAGATATTTTTGCAGTTGAAATATGTCTTTGTGAACTTTGGTTGGTTTTTAATAATTCCATATTTTCTGTGAAATAGAATTTGGGTAGAAAATACCAGCTCTGTGGTTCAAATTAATGAGTCAATGTGTACTCACTAGAATGAATAGTTTCCTTGTATACAGCATAGTTCGAATGTGTAGGGTAATTCCATTGGTTGAGAACCAAATTTTCTTTGAACGATTAGCAAATGCTTTTTATCTATGGGACAGAAGGTGTTTTAAATAAATCAGAATGAAACTCATAGGCATATTTTGACATGAATATTTAAGTTTGGTTACAGAAGGAAGGTTTTACTTGATTCTTGTCTACGGCAAAATTGATAAATGGTGGGAAACTATTCTTTTTAATATTTCTTTAGAAATCCTGGCTGACATGGTAGCTGCAAAGGGAAAATTGTTAACCACAAATGTAGGCAGTCATATATTTTGATCATAAGATACTGATTTTAAGGACTCGGCATTTCCATTTGCTTTCCAAGGTCCCATCTTTGAATATACTGGATTTACACTTTATGCATGAAATATAAGAATCTGAAAGCATCAGAATCTATTTGAAGGAAACAAATACTGGTGATATAATGAGGATTTTGACATACTAAATAGTAAACATTTGCTTGTGGCAGGAAATTGTGTTTCATACAAAACAGTTCATTAGCTGGAATGAGAAAAAACAATTGCCCATGAAAATGCTTTAAGAGCCTCCCCTGGGTTATAAAATGCTCTTCTCAAGGAATTGTTCTTTTCCAAGTTTTTTTTGTCTTAAAATTATCCATTCTATCAATTATAGCGTTACATTCTGCTTACTAAGATATATCTGTGGATAGACAGATGAGAGAGAGGTGATACATGTGTGTGTGTGTGTGTGTGTAGTATGATATAAACTCCGGTATAGATTTTTTTATTAAATTCTCACAAGATTCCTGTAAGTGAAGTAAAGTTACCTAGTATCATCAGGTAGAGAAAATGAGGTCGTAACTTACAGTAATTTAGTTTGCAAACACCTCTTAGCTACAAAACTGTGAAAGCAGAGATTAAACACAGTCTGCTTATTTCCTGAAGTTGTGGTTCTTAACCACTCCCCATACATCCTCTCATATACCTAAGTTCATTTGTGTACGCATGTGCAAATGCATGCTCCTGAGTGTGCATTTATACATGTGTGTATACACACAGAGAATTATGTTTTTGCACACATACGTATACAGATACATACATATACATTTGGATGTTGTATATGTGTGTATACGCACACAGGTATATATACCGGAGAATATGTATGTGGCTATGCGAATGGACACACAGATGTGCTCATTCATTCTTTCTCTCATTTATTTAGTAAGCCTTCCCTGAGCATCTCCCAGTGAGCAAAGACCCAGTGCTGAGCTAAGTGATAGGAATACAAAGAGGAAAAGAAGCATGTTGGTTGTGATGCCATAGCAAAGGAGAAAATGCCTGAATTCGATGGCGCATAGAGAGTACTTGGTGTTTGGCAAGGTCAGGCCGAGAGGGAAGGTCAGCTGCACTTGGGGGCCGGGTGCGGGTCATTACGGAATTAATGCTTGGGCTCTATTTCAGATGAAGTGTTTAAAAGCCTCATGTGTCAAACGCCCTCCTTGTATCAGGCGCGGAACAGAAGTTCTCCGGAAAGATGGGTGAAAGGAGGGTGTTTCTGAGTGAGGAAGAATCAAGCATATGGAGCCAAACAAAGTACCATCTTTAGGAAGGTAGCAGCAAGAGGAGGTGGATGGAAGGGTGTCTGGAGGGGGAGATGCCAGGCCCCCATTCTCCTCAGGATTCACGGGGGCCTGGAGAGGCCAGAGGGTCAGGTTTGCATGGTTTCGTCCCTGGCCTACACCACTCCCTCTGAGAAATCCTGAAAGAAAAGGCTGAATTATTTTCACTCGACTATTAAATGAGCTATAGCTTTCTGTTTTTTTCTGCCTCCATGTCACCATTTTGTCCCCTTTTGGCTTTTGTATCATGGCCGTAGCATCTGAAACCATCCAAGGAGAGGGGCAAAGTGGAGCTGGTGCGTTCCAAATCCCCACAGCACATTGGCCATCAGACGTTAGTTGACGCTTGGTACACCACGTCTCATGCTCCTCTGTCTTTGGCCCCTTAACTCTAACAGATTCTAGCAGGCGCCAATGGAAAGCCTGAATCCTTGACATTTGCCTCCAACTAAATATTCAAAACTAGTTTTTGATAAGAAATCTGCATTCAACCAGAACTTAATTTCTTGTCGTATTTCATATTTTGTCCCCTCAATACCTAAAAGGAAAGCCACCAATAAGTGTCCCAGTTAACTGATGTGAATTTGATTCTCCCTCTGGTTAACACATCCTCTCATCTAGAAGCTTCTAAAACAGCACTGGAGTGATTTAAAGACCAAGAGTTAAGGTGGTCCACGCTGTGCTAAAACTGTTCATGTTTAAAAGATAATGGACTTAATATAGGCCATTAAATTAAACTTGTGAGAACTTAAAATGGATTCATTTCTTTTATGATACATTTATTTCGTGGATGCGAATGGCCAACGTTTTCATGTGGTTTCATGTGGTTTCGGTGGTTTCAAATCAACCACTTCGATTTTCACCAGGGAGAAGGGAAACTCGGCTCCAAGCAGACCTTTGCATCCGGGTTGCCCTAAGTCATTAACTCCGGGGCCGGGGTGGGGCTCCGGATCAACAACGTGTCTCGCGTTGACTGAATATATTCGGCATTTCCCTCTGACACATCCCTCAAGCAGAATTTTCTTTCCTTTAACATGCGTGGATCTGGACTTAGAAAGAGCAGCTAGATTATTACCCTTCAAGCTCAAAGCTTTATTTAGAATGTCAGCCCTGATTTATTTCTCCCTTGAAGTGATTATCCAAACTCAACTTGAATTAAAGCGTGAAACATGAATGACCCACCTGGAAAGAGAGAGACATTTCTGACTAAAGAAAGCGATGGCAAAGGAACAGCGGTTAGCTGTCCATTAGCTGACACTCGAACATTATCTTGAGTTTATAACAGTAATAGAGGCTGAAACAAATGAGGAACTGCTAGAATCACATTCCTCTTGACTATTTAGATGGTGTGGGTTGGCAAACCCAGGTACACATGGACCTTTGGTGGGGTGACCTTTGCTTACCTACTTTCACCTTGTAGCGAGCAGAGCTGTTGGCCATCATATCAGACCTTCTCTAGATGCATTTCTTCCTGATTTGCAGGGATTTTCAACAGTAGCTACGTGAGAACCGCTAATCAAAGATTTTAGAACGGCACTTGAAAATAATTATTGCTGTTAGTAATATCAGTACTAACACTTCGGAAAAGCACAAACATGGGGGAAATATGATTACTTTCTGAAAGTACAATGTGAACGCAATCAAATGATGATGCGGAGAAAAGAGATGCGGACCTGTCACAAAGAAATGAGTTTAAACAGTCTAGCAAGGCTTATATATAACCCATGGCTATTGATACATCCAATGAAAGAATAGAAATTAAAGTAAGTGCCAGCAGCAAAACACATTGCCAAAGGCAAAGCCATGTCCAGTCAAGGTCAACCAAGAGGAGTTGCGCGCTCGGTTACAAGATCGTTGAGTCTGAGAGTCCCTTGAACAGTCATCCCTGTTGGGGGTGTGGATGAAGGGAGTCCACTTTAATCATCCAGTCCATTATGAGGCTGTCCCTATACTCTATCTCTCACTGCTAATTTGGGGGTCATGGATCATCTCAATTTCCATGAGGCTGTGATATTACATGCACAATTTTGCGTGTGTGTTTTTCTGTGGAAAACATTTCACAGACTCCATCAAGTCCCCAGGAGTTCCATAACTAACGAAAAGGTCAGAATGACGTGTGTAGATTGATGGAATGAGCTTTGCTCACCTGCGGCATCAGATGTTCTTTTATCTGATTTCTATCGCTTCTCTTATTTATTTCTGTTGTTCGGATTCCATGTTTAAGCAAGAAGCCTTCAGGTTGCAATTTGCCTTCATATATAGGCCTCCCGTGTTAGAAAAACGACTGTTGTATCAATGAAAATAGTCTAGTTGCTGTGAGTTGTAATTTATTAATTTGGCATTTTGATTTTATATATTGGCTCTGTGAACTTAATTAATGTGCATTTACCCCAGGGAGATGAAATCTGCTCTCCGTGTACTAGAAAATCTAGTTTCTGATGCAGTAGGAATAGATTGCTATAAATTCATTAAAATAATAAATTGTGCTGTGCAGCCTGTTGAGAGATACTGAGCCAAACTTTTGCCTTGACACACACACACACATGCACACACACACACACACACACACACACACACACACACATACACACCTTCGTTCTATTGCCATGTACCATTTTGCTTCAAGCAACACCATAAAGAAATAGTTTTTTTCAAAGTGCTCATACTATTAAAAAGATTTAGTGTAGTCCTATACGCATGGATACGAAGGGATGTCCGCAACATAGGAAAGGGAAGAAAATGCTGTATAATCCCATTTTGGCAAAAATGTTTTTGAAGTACTTGCCTAGGCGTGCACGCACGTGTGTGTGTCTGAGGATGCATGTCTCACGTATGCGTGTTGCGTATATGCACATGTATCTACACATGCATGCTGGTATGTGCATTGCATATATGCACACGTATCTACACACATGCAGGCTGGTGTGAATATTCGGGAACTTGTAGAATACCTGAATTGTTAGCCTGCATTTGTTTGGGGAAGATTTGGAGCGGGGAGGAATTAGGAGGAAGGACTGCTGGACTTTTCTCCGTATAGTTGCCTGATTCAGCTGATTGCAAGGAGCATTAAAAAATTAAATAATGAACATCGCAAAGGAAGATATTTCTGAAGAGGATGAGGAAATTAATATTCTTAAGTGAATCTCTGGCTCTTACCTGGAAGTTGCGTGAAAAGTAGAACCAGGTAATCAAAAGTTTTTCAATATTATATTATTTTCAAACGACTGACTTAATGGCTTCGGAGGCCGTCAGTGGGGCTGAGATTTTTTTTTCTTTTGAAAATAAGAGAAAACAATGTATACTCACTGGAAATGTGCACACAGAAACAGTAGCCTGTCTGAAAGGGACACAATAAAGGGCAGACCAATTCCATAGAAGAGGCATCTTCCAAATCGTTATTCACAAACAAAATAAGGATTGGTTACTATTAATTGGTTAATGGGAATTCCCAAACCATGAGTCATTATACTTGCATTTCTTAAAATATTTGCTCTTGATTACAATTTATTTTATTCTTTGTACCCACTCATCTCTCAAGATTGTGTTTTTCCTTCTGTTAATTTTTTTTTTTTTTTTTAACATTCTCTGGATCGGTCAATTTGCTCCTTGCATGTACGCTCATGTACAAACAATATTTGGTAACAAGGAACCTTGGGTAATATTTGAAAAAGAAAATTGATCGTTATTTAAGATGAACCTTTACTAACAAAAATTATGAGACTGAGTGTTGTTTTTATAGTCTCTCTCTTTTCCTTCCTTCCTTCCTTCCTTCCTTCCTTCCTTCCTTCCTTCCTTCCTTCCTTCCCTTTCTTTTCTCTTTTCTTTTCTTTTCTTTTCTTTTCTTTTCTTTCTCCCTTTCTTTTCCCTGCCATGGATCAGTAATGTGTGACTCAATTCCCTGGAAATGAGATGGCCTCTCTCTCCATAAAAACACCGTCAACCCTTGGCCATCTATTGTCTGGGTGCTAGGAATGAAAAGCGTTAGGGGAAGCTAATAATTTAAATGTGTCCATGTGGGTGACGACTTGGATCCTGAGGTGTGGGTTAATCCAGTTTCCCGGTCACTACAAGCGTGACCCTTGCTTGTGTTACATAAGCAGTGACCGTGTCAGATTCCTCGTTGCAATGAACAGTGAGTAGCACCTGCTTCACAGAGTTGCCGTGAGACAGAAATTTAGCTGCTGCAACCATTTGGGCTCGGCCTCTGGTGTGTAAAGATTTTGATCTGTGCTTCTCATTCTGCCGATTGGCA
Organism: Leopardus geoffroyi; assembly: GCF_018350155.1. Classification (NCBI taxonomy): domain Eukaryota; kingdom Metazoa; phylum Chordata; class Mammalia; order Carnivora; family Felidae; genus Leopardus; species Leopardus geoffroyi. The sequence continues at coordinate 3,737,324 of NC_059327.1, read as the reverse complement.
TCAAAGGTGACCTCAGCAAGTATAGTGTGGATTGTGGCTTCAAATTGTGAGTTCTGTAACTTTCTTCTTCACTGCTTGTGCCCCTCTTGCACGTGCGAATATCCTCTTTGCCATCCTGTTCCTGGACACCTGTGTCTACTGCCCCCCCTCCTCTATGCTTTGTGTCTCTTCATCTTTTTCACCTGGCGAAGAAAATGGCCAGGGGTCGGTGATTCTCGGCTTTTCTAAGTGAGAATCTGCAACACCATTGTGTCCCAGCGGAGGTGTGGGGTGGTATTTGCTCGTTGTTGGACAAGCTAGGAAGTTGCACGTGGTGGTTAGGGTTACTTTTCAATTCTTCTCCAATCTCAGCTGGTTTGTGTAGGTATGTTTGCAGCGGTTTTGTTGACTTGTTCACTATTTACTTTAAAATGAGAGGAATATAGGATAGACATCACAGGGGATTTTTTTTTCTTTTTACTGGTGCTACTCGTTATAGTTGGTTGGTTTGCGGTAACTCAGAGAAAAGATGTGAAAGCATGGGCTCGCTTCAGATTATGAAAAGAAAAACCATGCATGCATTGAAACGAGAAGTGCCCAAGAATGCTGGAAATGAATGCTAAGTATTTAAATTAGAACAAAAATCTTACAATTGGGATAGATAAATAAAAAATCATTTTAGTTTTTAAAATAATGAGAGAGGGGCGCCTGGGTGGCTCAGTCGGTTGGGCATCCGACTTTGGCTCAGGTCATGATCTCACCGTCTGTGGGTTCGAGCCCCATATTGGGCTCTGTGCTGACAGCTTGGACCCCGGAGCCTGCTTCGGATTCTGTGTCTCCCTCTCGCTCTGCCCCTCCCCGACTCAAGCTCTGTCTCTGTCTCTCTCAACAATAAATAAATATTAAAAAATTTTGTTTTAATTTAAAAAAAAATAATGAGAGAAATGTCTCCCCTCTTCAGGTCCTTTTGTGAAAGATATGTATGTTCCATTAAATATAAGCAGTGTGTAGCTAGATATAAAAGGCTTTAAAAAAGTTAGTGCTTCACACTCTGATGTATGGTGAAAGAAATACCAAATATGCATCCAAATGGTGAAAAGAGATATAAATGTTTATTGGCAGGGTTCTTAAACCAGTCTACAGGAGAGTCAGAATTTATTTCCATTCCTTTGAGCTTAGCATGTAAATTTATTATCATTTCTGATATTCTTGCTACCTGAGGTTGGTGGGTCACTGAATGTCAAACAGGCATCTGTGTTATCAAATCTAAGCATGTTTTTTTTTTAATGTTTATTTTTTGAAAGAGACAGAGACAGAATGTGAGTGGGTTAGGGGCAGAGAAAGAGGGAGGCACAGAATCCGAAGCAGGCTCCAGGATCCGAGCCGTCAGGATCCCCAGCCCAGAGCCTGGGGTGGGGCTCGAACTCACGAGCTGTCAGATCACGACCTGAGCCGAAGTTGCACGCTCAACCGACTGAACCACCCAGGCGCCCCAAATCTAAGCATCTTTTTAAAGGGTATGTTAGCCTAAGAAGTTTCCAACCTTTATTAGACAGTTTCTTCGTGTTTGTTGTTTCCTTTAAATTAGTCGGAAAATGGCGATCTACAGTCTCTTCTGAATAATAGCTATGATGGTGATCGCTATAGAATTTGTATTCCAAGAAAAGGCCCATTAGGGGTTTATTCTTAGTTTCAACAAAATGAGGCACTGGTTTTATTGATTAGCTTGAAAAGGCATCATATGCAGTTGCACTATGAGTTTGTGCAATTTCTCTATTTTTAGAACAGATTTAGATTTCTAGAAAACCGCCTATCTCTTATTATTTTAAAGGTTTATGTCACCTCTTATTCCTTGCTGCCAACCAGAGTCACATAAACCAAAATAGGAAACATCTTTGATTGTATCCAAGCATTGATCGAAAGAATAAGATACATAGAGAAATTAAGCTTCTAAATCAAGAAAGCTAAGAATTTCTTCTTTTTATTTGTGTTCTCCCGAATCTTTTCTCTGAAACCCGATTGAGGAAAATCTGTGCTGCCCAAGTATCCGTTCCATGACAGTAGAGGGCAAAATGCCCTTTCTAGATGGCCTCCATGTTTGCCGTAACTAACTTCTTGAAGACATTCTTGACATTGGTTCTTACAAAATGGAACCTTGTAATTCTTGCATATCCTCAGAGAGAAAATATATCATTCAATGAGCAAAAGAGTGGCCTGGGGCCTGCCAACTTGCAACATTAATTTATATACATCCCATTAAGTTCCTGAAGTGATTTTAATCAAGTACATCCTCAAGTTTTAATTTTGATTTTTCGAATCGGGTGTGTAATTTTTTGCTCAAATTTATGTTTAAATATTAGAATAATGGAATGGAAAGCTCCATGTGGGAAGAGAGCAGGGTGGGTGAACAGACAGCTGGTGTGTGGGGACACTGTCATTTCCTCCTGCAGCTCTGCCCAAGTGTAGGAGGGTAACAAATGGGAGATTTTGTGCAGGAATAAGATGGTGAACAGTTTCGGCTTTGGATGTGTTATCCATCCTAACTCATAAAAACGGAATTTTAACATTCCACGTCTTATTTTTCATTTTTGAAGACTTTCACACTTGCCTGAAACCTTCCCATATGGCACAATTTTGACATGTGTATCAAAATTTACGTATTTGCTTGACTCTTTTTTGGAAGAAAAGTTGATATGCATGAATCACGAGAACACTGATAATGCATTATTTTTGCATCAACCTCACCAAATCAGAGGAACTAGCTGGCATGTGTTTACAACGAACCCTTATTTATTACTGAGGTTCCTGAAAAATTAAGTGAAGTGCCATTTCATTTGTAAACTACCCTATAAAATAAGCACAGACCGTTTGTACTTTCAATTTAAACAACGAACAAAATATGACAGTACAATGAAATACAACATTACGTACAGCGTTCACGTTTTACGACGCACTTTAGGCAGTATTTTAACCACCTACGATGCGATTGTTTCCGTTTGCAACAACTGCACTACAAGATGCCACAGGGTCGCATTCACACTTTAAAATTGAAAACCAGAAGACTTTATTGTACATTCACTTTCATTGAATCCTTAGAACTTGGTAAGTAATTACTTTATTCCTCTAGAGTTACCCCCAGCCATATGGTAACTTTCCCAATGTAACATTGCCATTCAGGAGCAGAGAGGAGTTGAAATTCCAGGGCGATCAGTCAGAAGAAAACTGGCCAACTCGTTCTGAAAAGGGCTGGATTGTAACTTGTTCTGGCTTTGCAAACTGACGAACTTTTTTCTGTGAAGGGCCAAACTGTAAATTCTCTTGGCTTTGCAGTATATCTGGTCTCTGTCTCAACCCCAGCATTTGGTGCTAGGATATGAATGCTCTACATCAAGGCCACGTGAATGAGCATGCTCACATTACAATAAAACTTTATTCGCACAGATAGGTGACCATGATATGGGACTCCTTCTCTAAAGCCAGGACTCTTTCCTTCGCTTGGAAGCCTGGTATTAATTCCTCCTGGTTTCATTATTTGGTTTCATTATTTGACCCACCCTCTAAATAAATACCCGGTAGGAAAAGTCAGTGGCTCTTGCAGGGGGACTGCCTGTAACGCAGTCTAATTGTTAGGCTGTAACTGACAAGACAACCTTGTGAATCACCTGACTCACACACCAGGAGACTCAGCGCTTTAGAAAATTAAATCATTTTGAAGTTGGCCGTCAACACGTTCTCTGCTATTGCTTTCCACAGAGCTTGTTTCAATTTTTACCTTTGTGTTTTTGTGTGTAATGCAGGGTCAGTGAGTGTGTTTACATTTCCAATTGTGCATCTAGTCTCGGCTTTCCAAGTTTCCTTTCTGGGTGTATGTTCTTCTCAGAGGCTCCCACGCCCACAGACATTGCACTTTGATTTCGACCCCACAGGAACTCCTTAAACTTCTTAGTGTAAAACGTAAGGTCAACTAATCACATCCCTATTTCCCACCCATCGATGCCCGGGGAAGGGCTTGCAGAAGACATGGGAGAAAGAGGTGGCTATGAGATACAATTTTTGTGTGGTTGGGGGAAAAGTCGAGTTTTAAAAATAATTTTCCTAGAACGTCTGTTTGTCCTTTACCTTTGCCGACATCTTGTCATTTTGAATGTGGTGAATTAGCACGCGGAGGTCCAATGGTGAATGGTTTATGTTTAGAATTGCGCTCGCTGAGGACAAGTACCCTACGAAAGTCACTTGCACAGTTTGGAAATGGCTGGGAGCGCTTTACAGTATAAAACTGTGCCAGCGGAAAAACCCCACTCAGCATAACTAAATCGTAATATGTGTACTATTAAGCTCACTGCCATCTGACAGCTGTTTGGTTCCTCTGTGAAACGAATTAGTGCTGTCATTTTACTAATAGACCAAAAATAAAATCGTTGGCATTGTTTCCAGCAGCCAGTTCTAACAGAAGCCAGTCTGAATGAATTGCCCTCTCCCTGGTCACACTCATGCCTGTTCCAGGACAGGCTATCAGAACATAAGACATTACTCAGAATACTAATTGAGGGAAGCAAAACACTTCGCGGAGCGAATGTTACTTAGGATGGACTAAAAATAACCACGGTTGTTTCTAAACCACTGAATGGCTCCCTTCTAAGGTGACCGTCAAGGCATGCACTGCTCTGGCTCAGAGTATTTGTAGGAAACCACTGGCCGAACTCACAAATATCTAAAGCATTTTTTTATGCTTGTGCTAACTCTAAGGATGGCTTTGTGAAAAACGCATCCTCTCTTTCGGAGCTTACCGATGACAAGGGTTATGTGTCTCGCACAGGGATAGTGCAGTGCTGCTCAAAGCCGCCTGTTTTGTTTTGATCATAAACAACAAAAACAACAACAATAACCTTAAACTTTTAGGGTAATTCTGAATCCCGGGTGATGGTTTCATGGCGCTGAACTGCAAGGAGTCTTACGTGGTCTCATTTGACCCTTTAAGGGCACCCTAAAATCGATGGAAATTAAAATCCCCATTTTGTAAGTGTGGAACTGAAGGTAAGCAATGTGTTTGTGGCCGTGCAGCTAGGAGAGGCTGCTGTCAGATTTTAAAACTATTCCTACTTGCGGACAATTGAGAAGCAAAAAAGGTACAGAATCTAAGAATAGATGGCAAGCCCTTCCATCTGTTAGGATAATTATTATTTCCATGTTTACTTTTTACTTTACTTTAGCTAAACACTCCCAGTTCGTGGAAAACCATCACTTTTAATAAATGATAGACCATAACCCTCTTTTGAGTAAAACACACTGGGTTGATATCTTTCCTGAAGCGAGAGGACATTCCAGATGTTAGCTGGTGGATGAAGAACACAGAAGTCTAGGATCCCCTTGGCCACAGTGCTGCACTGATGGCACGTGTGTATGGCACAGGGGTTGTGGTGTGTGGGTTCTGGAATTAACCTCCTGGGTCTGAACTTCCGCTTTAATACTTCCTGTTGGGTTTGTTTGTTTGTTTTGTTTTTGTTTTGTTTTGTGTTTTGTTTTTTTTTTGTTTTTGTTTTTGTTTTTTTTTTTTTTTTTTTTTTTTTTTTTTTGCAAATCACTGAGTTCCTGAGTTTCCACATTTTAAAACTGGGATGATGATAGAATGAACGGGTTCATAGGCCATTTGGAAGAATCCATGAGTGAATTAGATGAAAACTATTTAGGAAAGTGTCTGGTCCAGAGTGAGTGTCAGTCTTTGTCCCTCCTGGCACCATTCTCTGGTAGTGCTAGAAGGTTCTTAGTTTAGATCCTGCTTACAGCTACTCAAATTCAATTTATATTGAATAATATTAGCCGTAATAATATTAAACACACTCCAAATAAGTTTTAAACAAGAATAGAATAATATAAATAAAATACAGTGTCAGTACTGGTACAATGTAAATACAAGTAATAGAAATAGTATAATATAAATATCCACCATGAATTTAATATAAATTCCTATCTTACTACTAGCTAAAACTCATTGGAGCTTTAAATTTTTTTTACTAAATGATAGCAAACGTCACCTTTATGAATGTTTTTCCCCACTCCCACTTTCCCCATCCTTGTATTTATATCCAGTCACTAAATAGATGTCTGTGCTGTGTAACGATTTTTGCGTGAACGTGTTTCATGCAAAACACATGCATGGAATTTTAATAAGTGTTAGACTAAAAGTGAAGCGATTGGAAAATAAGGGCTTAAATACAACTGGACAAGTTTCTTGACACGATGGTACAGCTAAAGTTGAAGGTGGGGGGTGAAGAAACATCCTTAATATTCCCACGATCATCTGGGGTTCCAGAAGGGAGCTTCTGTGAGCAGCGTCCCCCAAATGTGATTGGATGTAGAGGTTCATTTCATGAGTATCTCATGAGGTTGGGATCCTTGGGACACCTGTTGAGAAAAAAAAGTGCTCTAAATCCTCCCCATTTTCTTCCCACTGCCCTGGGTCTACCCCAACCCTATTAAGTCCCCTATCAGCCCAACACAGGCCACGTGACTGCCCTGTTTCAGCGCTCTCTGACAAATGTCACCTGTACACAGTCAAGATGGTGTTGGTCCAGGAAGTGGGGCGTGTTGGTGTTGTCTTGCTTGCTCCCTCTGGTCTGCACACTGTGACCGTCCCCGTAGACTCACTTCCCATCTACCCGCTTCTTCCCTGAATTCTACTCCACACATAGAAAAAGAGTGGCGCTGTAGACACTTTAAAAAGACCCTTTCTAGAGAATGTCTTAAGCAGTGCCCTCGCTGGGTGGATATTTTAGTGGGGGTTGAAGAATCCATCTATGGTTCAGAGCCCAGCCTGTGGGCATGTCTGCATTCCGACTACTGGTGAGATAGACCCGGCCCGGGTCATTGGCGCTCTGGGCATTTCATCGGAGAGACAGTCAAGATAGTTAACATACAGTTAAAGTATGATATGAGTAATCAGAAAACAAATTTTAATTGTTACAGCAGTGCGACTAAGATTTGAAAGATGTCATTTACATATGTTAAGTAAAAGAGGCTAATGAGTTAAAAAATCTACTTTATTCACCCATTTCTATACCATCATTTAAAAACGTTTAATTTCCTTTGCTAATGATTATATAAAGTGGAAAGATTTTTACATACACACCTATTTTTATTCATTTTAGAGAAATGTAAAAACACTGTAAATAGAAATGAATTTGTCAGGTACATTCACTCGGAATTTGGGATATTACATTGCTTACAGGGTGTTTACAGCACCCAGAGCAGAAAATTATGTTCAATTTAAGTTAGCACTGAAGGGCACTTCTATACTCTCATAGTTTGCCAATATTAAAATTGACAGACTAGAAACATGTATTTATTGTATTGAGCCCTTCATAAAATTGATACTTTTTGTTCTCCAAATATGTATTGACCACTCACTACATGTTAGACATTTTCTGGGGCTTAGATATTCAACACTGAACAAAGCAGAGTAAACTTCAGGACTCATGGTTCTTAATTCTAGGGGAAGAAGCCATATCACAAACAGATGTGTGACTGAAATATATAGTATATTACATGGTTCCAGGTCATATGAAAAAGTGTATATCAGGGAAAGGGAATACAGATTGTCATTCTAGGGGCTTGAGTTGCAGTATTTAATAGGGTGTTTAGGAAGGTTTTCACTGGGAAACAGGTGAAGGTGACAGCACATGTACTTCTGGGGTAATCCCATTCTGGGACACAGTAAGAGCAGGTGAAAAGTCCTGGGACAGAGTGTTTGTGGTTAATTCTGGATACATTTCAGCATTGGGATCAGTGCGATTTATTAATTGAATAAATTAAGATATGAGAAATGAGTTACCGATAACTCCAAGGTTTTAGAGATGGAGAATATATTCAAAGTACCACATTAGGCTCCCACTGACAGGTTGGGGGTGGGGATCAGGAGTTCATTTGTAGGCAGGTTAAATGAAAGTGCCAATCAGACACCTGAAGGCTGCTGTCATGTAGGAACTAGATCTACAATATAGAATTCAAGAGCAAGGAGCAGGATGGAAATGGAAATGTTGGAGCTGCCAATCATAAGATGGGGTCGTCAATGAGGAAGAAACCCATGAAGTGAAGGGGCCAAGACATCTTTGGTTACTCCAGGGTTTAGACCCCAGGAAGATAAGAAGGGCCATTAGGTATGGATCATGGAGAAGCAGGAGAGAAATGTAGTTGCGGGTGAGAGAATAGGGTATCTGAGATGGAGAGCTTTGGAGATGTCACAGATGGAGATCTGTGGTTGGTGTGACCAAGTCTAAACAATGGGAGTAATCGATGGCAAAGGATAGAAGGCAAGTTGGTCAGAGGACAGGAGGCTGAGGACGCAGAAACCTCGGGATCGGAAGGACTATTGACGAGGATAGTGAAGCCACCGAAATTTATGCCATGAACAGTGTGAGGAAATATGATGGTGAGCCGGTGCCAGGATTGTGAAGGAGCAAGGCTGCGTGAAATGTAAGAGCGGATAGGGAGGGATCAATTCACTATGGAGAGTGTCTGGTGGAATAATCTGCAGATACAAGATGCAGAGCTGAAGATTTAGGGAAACCACCTGGAAATTACGAGAGTCACTCCCGATGAATGTGTCATGTGTGCCCAAGATGACAGGTGCCACTGGGAGGGACAGGGAGAAGCTGTGTCTCAAGGAAGGCAGCCCCAGCTTTAGCGAGAAACTGAAGGGGACATTCTAAGGGGGGGTGGTTAGCCTGAGAGGTCTTTTCCATGGGTTTGGGATGAAATACAATGAGACGTTGGGGAGGTACCTGGTGTCTTGGGGGACACAGGAGGTAATTCTAGACTCAAGGCTGATAAATGTGACAGGACTCAAAGCTGAAGAAGGGGAGAAGGGGAAGAAGGGGAGAAGGCTGGCTTGGAAGTTTCTAGAAATCTAGAGGCCCCCTTTTGGGATGAGTGAAGGGACTGGTCGGGGCACCATTACCTTGAAATTGCGTATGTTCAAAAAATGTAATATGCACACATACTTTAAAAGGATGTTGTGGCCCCATATACTCACATTTGAAATTGTCATGTTGTGAACAAACTATAAGAATATTTGTGGGTTCAGTTGGAGCACATTTAATTGTATTCTTGTACATATATTTTATGATTTTTTTAAAAAAATTAACTGACGTATACGTAACATACAATGTTATGTTAGTTTCAGATGTACAACATAGTGATTCAACAATTCTATATATTACTCATTGGTCATGACGATAAGTAGAGTCAACATCTGTCACCATACAATGTTATTCCAGTCCGTATTCTCTGTGCAGTGCTTTTCTTCTCCATGACTTATTTAATAACTGGAAGTTTGTACTTTTGAGTCTCCTTTTATATTTGAAGACATGCGTGGGTTATGAAGACATATGTAGCTGTGAGATTTTATTTTATTTATTTTTAAATTTTTAATGTTTATTTATTTTTGAGAGAGAGAGACAGAGCACAAGTGTGGGAGGGGCAGAGAGGGAGGGAAACACAGAATCCAAAGCAGGCTCCAGGCTGTGAACTGTCAGCACAGAACCTGACACGGGGCTTGAACTCATGAACCATGAGATCATGACCTGAGCCAAAGTCGAATGCTTAACTGACTGAGCCACTCAGATGCCCCAGCTGCGAGATTTTAAATAAACATGCAATGCCTAAGTTCATAAAGGTGTTTCAAAAAACATTTGAAGAGATTTTCTTATAATTAGATTGAGAAATATCTTGACCAAACAGTAAACAAACATCCATCCTTCCAGCTTTAAAGAAGAGTTTTATAGGGAGCTGATAAAGAAGTCTTTAAGGTTTTGTTTTTTGTTTTTTACTGTATAAAAAATTCATTTCCTTAACATCAAGTATATCGTATTGCAAACTCAGTGATGTATTAACTTTCAGATTTTAAGGTAACCAGAGTAAATTTCAGTGTAAGAATCACCCCTCGTTAAAATATTTTTGAGGGGCGCCTGGGTGGCTCAGTCGGTTAAGCGGCTGACTTCGGCTCAGGTCATGATCTCGCGGTCCATGAGTTCGAGCCCCACGTCGGGCTCTGCGCTGACAGCTCAGAGCCTGGAGCCTGTTTCGGATTCTGTGTCTCCCTCTCTCTGACCCTACCCCATTCATGCTCTCTCTCTGTCTCAAAAATAAATAAATGTTAAAAAAGTTAAAAAAAATATTTTTGGAACACAAACCTTAAAATATTACTGGAAATAAAGCCATGAGGTTGGTCTTCTGCACCTCACGTGTGCTGCACAGGAACTGGGCACCTGGTCAACCCATGCTGGGTTGAATTCTCCTGCTCTTAAATAAAATTTTTACTTCAAATGACCTAATAATCTTTTAAAAGCATTTTCTCCTGAAGACATTTTTTTAAATAATAATAAAAAAAAAAAACACCCTCTAGCAGAGCTCTTGGAACCAAAGTGTCCATTAAAGAATCTGAAATAAAAGGCAAATTAGTCTGAACCAGCCTAACTTATGGGGTATATTAAATTTAAAGACTTCAAGGCTGCAGGTCAGTCTGGATTCTGGCCATGGTTTTCAGTTCCACCAGCTCTGATGAAAGTAGTTGCTGCCGTGGCTGGCCCCATGCCTTGCACAAAAGGCATGGCGAGGTCAGTTGGGAAAGTTTTCTAACCTTATTTCTCTAAACAGGCTTTCTGTCCCTTTCTCCTTTGGACCTGTGATATGGCTGAACACAGAATTTCCTGGAACAGACATGTACAGGTTGAATGTCATGTGCATTCAACATACGTTCTTGAACTGCCTGCACAGGATCGGAATGGAAATGCTGGGAAGTGCCGATGAGTTTATAGCACATGTGAAACAGTTTTCAGTGGGACCAGGAACTGAGAAATCCAACTGGATTGAATCTTGCTTATTTTAATTCACAGGACCGGAGAGCCGTATCTTCTTCCAAGTTCACACATTTGCAACTTCTTTCCTTCCAAGTGGCTTTGTCTAGGGCTTGTATTTTATCTGTAATTACTTCCAATCCCATGATGATGCTTTTCCCAAATATGAATTACTGTAGAACAGAGACCATGTTCTGCTTCACTGTACTTGTTTTAAGTCTCTATTTTGGCATGGTGATACGATACATAAGTTATTTATGTATATGTCCATCTGCCTCCACTAGATGGTGTGGAAAATCAATTTGGAAGGAAAGCTTACCAACTTGGGGCTTACGTCCTGCTGTAGAGCTATAGGTCCAGTGTGTTTTACTTCCCACGAAGCCTTATCAAGTTGATACTGGTTATCTTGGTGAGTTGTTAACCCGGAGTGTGGCCCTGACTGTGATGACTTAGAAAACTTATTTTAACACCCTACTACAAGCAGATGCATCTTTTGGTGATAGACTCACATTACACAGATCAGAGGCCAATGTATAAAACAAACAACGCCAATTTGTCACCTCATGATGAGACATATAGTTGTCACAGGATCTCAAACACTCATTTCTCCTACTTTCGTGGACAGTCACATGTGGGAAAGATATATCATTTTGACAAGATGGCCAGGAAGGGATGCGATTGATTCATTAACAAATATTTATTGAACGTCTTGTCTAGAGAAGAAAGGGTGAGATCAAAGACATTTTGGCAGCAGGATTGAAGACAGTGGATGCATGAGGAGCACATAAGTGAATAGAACACCATCTAAAAATAATATTTCCAATGGCTTGGAGGTTGAAAAGCAGACAGAGAAGCACCAACAACCAAACCAGACAAAAAATGTTTTCTTGAGGGGAAGGGGGGGGAATACCAGCCATCTCTACTCGCTCCACTACCGTCCAAAGGAAACGTACCCTATGGCTGTGGAATAATGACGAAAGTGAAGATCTGATGTTGCCCTTGTTCCCCGAGTATTTCTAACTGTTGCTGTGGTGGTTTCTACTGAGTGAGCGTTGTCACCATCTGTCACCAGGCATAGCTCTTTTAGCACAGGCGGTCTGATGTAATCCTCACACTTACTCAAGGGTGTTATTATTGTTCAGTGTCTACAGAGGGACACACGGGCAAACTGGAATTTGTGGTGACTCAGTAAGTTGCCCGTTCCCGCAGGACCAAGAAATGGCGGAGCTGGGGCTCAACGTTCCAAGGTTATGCCCTTAAATCCAAAGGTGTGTGAAGCTGGAGCTTAGATTTTGTAGCCTGGAGTATATAGCATTTGGGGGAGGGGGTGCTTTTTGCAGGAAAAGAATACAAAGTCGTGATTACGAAATCAGATATTTCACTTTGGAAAAGTTGCAACAAATGACAACATTTCAAACGTTAACAAATAACATTGACATGACAGAGAAAAACAGGTGCAGAAAAAAACAATATATTTTTTTAAAATTTCTTGACTCAACTATACAATGAATTTTTTTCCTCAAATTTTTGGGGCCATTAATGTTTGATCAGTTTACCTAAAATGATATTTTAGTAATTTCACTAGACATTGAGTGATAACTCAGAGTTGTTTTGTTGTGTTTTTTTTTCTAGGATGGGTGACGAGATATAATTATTATTGACAGTTATAATGTACGCACCAGTCCTTCTACTGGTTGATACTCGATAAACACAGCAATTCTGACAAATTCTATTATACGTGATTCTCATCAAAAAAGAGAAAAAAATCGCATGGTGCATTAGAATTGTTTATGCTATCTTATCAAGGATATGGGGGAGAGGGGGATAGGGAGAGAGAAATAATCTGAAGCAGACTCTATGCTCAGTGCAGAGCTTGATGTGGGGCTCTATCCCATGACCCTGGGATCATGACCTGAGTTGAAATCGAGTGTCGGACACTCAACTCACTGAGCTACCCAGGTGCCCCTCAAGGCTATTCTTAGAAAGAGAAACATTCCATTTTAAGTAGACATCAGTGAGAACCAGAATCGTCGGCATATGTTTTCCACACTTGATGTGAGGAACAATATTCTACAAACGAACTTCTTACATCACTTATTTCAAAATTATTTCTCCTTGGCCATGTACGTATTTCCAGTGTTAGGGTCTTTGCCCATGTGTATGCCCATACACCACCAGACCTTCACCCTTTATGGCAACAGAGTAAGGAAGTCAAACCCAGGAGGTGGGAGGAGTAATTCTGAGTGGTTTCCCTGAATGTGGGGGGCTTGGGAGAAATTAACACCACAGGGAAATGACTGCTAACTACATAAACATATCCCACCAAAATCTAGCTCAGTGGAATTCAGTTACCAAGAACTTCTTCCTAACTGGGTCTCAAAATCACTTTGCCTAGACCACTGACAGGAAAGGAGGCTTCCTGGGGCAGGGGTAAACCAAGGTAAAAAGAGAGTGTGGTCATCAGTGACTATGGCGTTCCATTGCCTGGCACCTCCTGCTGTCTCATGGTGCCCCGTGCAAAGAGCAGCCCTGGGCTCAAACTCCAGGAACTCCTTCCAAATAAATTTCTGTGAGAATAAACTGAGCTTCAGACTGCACTAGATCGTGATAAAATTCAAACTGATGAACTGTCGCAGGTGGACACGAAAACACGTCTGGCGAGATCTCGGGGTGGGAGAACATGAGGAAGGCTGGATGGCAGGGTTTGGAGTGTAGATGATTCCGTACGTCGAGCACCAGGAGACTGGTCTTCAGCTTGAAGCCCAGAAAAAGCCACCTACATCATTACCATTCTCGAAACTTCAGAGCCATCTCTTATGTCATAACCTCAACCTCTCTAGACATCGTCTACTTTGGAAGTCTGGCACTTTGGATAGCTGTTTCCAAAATTGAGTGCTTGGCTCCTTCAGGACAGATCTTGTCTTTGTCTCCCCAGGACAGGACTGGAGCTCCCTGGGAAGCAAACGCGGTTGATCCGTTGCTGCTTTTGTGGGGAAGGGTTACATGCAGAAAAAATCAAATGGTTTGGAATGTGTTTTCAACACCTTACTATGTCTCACGCTGGTTCCCTCATAGCCATTTTGGGGGGGGGGCAATGTCTATACTAATACTGTTGAGTTTTGGCTGTCTCTTCATTTTAAACATGAAATTTCTTGAGCTCTAAGAATTTATACAGCTAACAAGACGTCAGAAGCTGGATGGCGTTAGAAATGAGCTCCTTTTGGCAAAACTTTTTAGGCTGTGTGCATATTAGGTGCTCACTAAATAGTTTTGAGTGATACCTAAAAGAAGCTATTCAAAAAATCCCCCACCTGCCAGAATGTGTTTTGTAGCTTTGCAAATGAATTTGTGAATGGGAGGCTCCTTTTATTTAAAAAAAAAATGCTTATTTATTTTTGAGAGAGAGAGAGAGAGAGAGAGAACATGGGCTGGGGAGGGCCGGAGAGAGAGGGAGACACAGAATCCGAAGCAGGCTCCAGGCTCTGAGCCGTGAGCACGGAGTCCGACGTGCACCTCGAACTCAGGAACCATGAGATCATGACCTGAGCAGAAGCGGGACGTTTAACCAACTGAGCAACCCAGGTGCCCTGGGAGGCTCCTTTTGAATAAGAATGCCGGCTCTGATGGTTTAAAGGTCCGAATTTCAAGTATAGAGACTTTCAAAACAAAGGAAAGTCCATACCAGGAAGAACGAGAGGTAAAGCATCTGTGCCGATCAATACATGTGATAAATGAGAGACTGAATAATCTGCTAGGATCCATTTGAAAATGACGGTTGAATGTGGCAGCAAGGAATTAAAAGTAGACGACTTTTAAGTAGTAGGATGTTTAATGCTGCTAGTTCTACTGCTCAGACTGGAGACGCCTCCCGTCTCTGAGAAGCAGGGATCATCTAGGGCACACCATTACCTCCTGCCTTGCTGGGGCGTGGTTCCCTGCAATGCAGGCCAGCCTCCTGCATCAGACCTGCCTGGAGACTGGTGTCAGGACACGAGTAATTGTAGCTGCACCTGCTATAAACACATTGCCAGATGTGGTATTAGGGGCATGAAGGATTGCAAATCCCGCAATTGATTGATACTGACACTATTACTAGCTATTTGAAATTTCTAGAGAGATGCCAAGTAGGAAATTACTAACAGTCTGTGTGTAACCTAGCCAAAGGCTGTGAAAGTATATAAAAACCATCAAAGACTTTTAAGGAGATGTATGACAACCCTTTCTTCCCGCGACAGAATGTTTTAAAGAGCGAGCTTAAAATAGTGGCAATTTATAACTCCCGAAGCCATTCTAATATGGGAAGGAGAGTGTTTTAATTAGAAAAAAAAAAAAAAAAAGCGTCCTGACGTTATTTTATTTTGTGGTTACAAACGCTGTGTGATTAGTGTGTAATTTCTAGGTAGGTGTCACTGTTAGTGGTTTTTCCTCATGCAAGTATTCTGTGTTCTAAAAACATGTGTTTTTATACCTGAATCAAGTTATTCACTTGAAAACATACTCGTATCTGTTCCCTTCATTTATATTGACATAACTCCTAGCACAATTTTAGGATAAGTGATATATATTGTCTCTGCTTTATTGCAAAAAATAGTGAGTCATAGACAAGCAGTAGCTTTGATCAAGGTTACACTGAAGGTCAGCAAACAATCTGCAACAAATTGTGCCCTAACTTCCAGATCAGCAAGATTTTTTTTTTAATTTTTTAATATGTATTTAAGAGAGAGAGAAAGAAAGTACAAACACAGGAGGGGCAGAGAGAGAGGGAGACACCGAATCTGAAACAGGCTCCAGGCTCTGAGCAGTCAGCACAGAGCCCAACGCGGGGCTCGAACTCACGAACTGTGAGATCATGACCTGAGCAGATACTTGGTCACTTAACAAACTGAGCCACCCAGGTGCCCTAGCGAGATTTTCTTTATATCAGTTTTTTTTTTTAACATTTTCTTGTACTTAATGAAATAATTTCCCTTTTCCCTTAAGATAATACATTTTTAGACTTTCTGGACAGATCATCTGTAGCGGGATATGCTTACATATTCATGATTTGCAAACACCAATTTAGTGCTTAAGTAATTCTCGCTCAATTTTTGTGATAATTTGATTGCAGAGTAAACACCACACAAATGTTATTCTTACAGCACTCATTTACTTTAAATTCAGAATGTATTGTTAGTATGAGAGTGGAAATTAAAAATATTTAACTCAAATGGAGATAGTTTAGAACAGAAATGGGTGATAGAGGGCAACATAGTAGCTTAATACCACCTTTGAACAATTAGCAACATGCGTGACTAAGCATTATTTACTTTTAAATGTCTAAAAGGTGACCAAAAATAGTTACCTGTAAATTGATGACATAACTGGGGTATATTTCACCACTTCCCCATGGACAGGATTACAAAGGAAGTCCTTTCAATGATACTTTTTCTTTTAACGTGTACTTATTTTTCAGAGAAAGCGTGAGCGGGGGAGTGACAGACAGAGGGAGGTGGACAGAGGCTTGGAACCAGGCTCTATGCTGACAGCAGATGGCCCGATGTGGTGCTTGAACTCACGAACCATGGGACCGTGAGCTGAAGTCAGGTGTTTGACTGAGCCACCCAGGTTCCCCTTGAAATCTTAGCTCCTCTAAGATTTTATTTCTGATGCTTATAGCTCTGGGCAGGAAGAAATGTGGGGTTGGGGGCTGGATAGAGAGGTAGGAGTGAGAGGTAAGACATTAGTGTGTCAGAGCTCAGCAGAATAATCTTGGCGTCATCCTTGATCAGGAGACAGGACGTTTTACTTTCTTTCCATTGTCGCCACGCATTTCAGGAGCCTGGCTTGGTGAGCGCGATATTGGGATTTCTCTCCTAGTCCTCCTGATGATACGTAGTGACTTTCAGACACTAAGGATAGTTGAGGGACTGACATTCAGAAGTTGGAGAGAGGTCCTTCTGTGGGGTACTTTTAAAAGGGGGAGGAGAGGAGCAGAGAGGAGATAGAAATAGTCTGGAGAAGACATTCAGCCAGGTGTGTGATTTATTCTGGTCTCTGGCAGAGAGAGGAGGGGTTGCATTAAATAATCCTAACAAAAAACACTGTCTGGCACAGTTAAGGAGAATATGCCCATAGGGAGGGAAAGAGTCTGACTTGCTCTGCCAAATCCTCCCCTTCTTGAATCCTTGCACTGTGAGTTCAGAGTCAGTGCATCTGCCCTAGGAATGCCGTGATTGGGCTGGAATGGCCCCACAACAAAGGGAGGATGGGCCCTGAGATCCGGGGAAGCCCAAAGACCTGGTGGAAATTCACAGTGGTCTCAAGTCCATTCAGAAACCAAGGTGACGCTGAGTCAGCAGGGACATGCCAATGATCTCAGCTTAGCAGAGAAAAATATAGAACTGGGGTTTGGCTGTTATCCAAAGCCGATGGCAACAATGGGCGCCAACCAAAAGCCCGAGGGAGAAGTAAGGAGAAGGAGAAACCCTGTTGTTGTCACAGGATTTCGCAGCTCCCGGGATGCACCTGCAACTCCCTCCCCATGCCCCACCCCCACCCACAGCTACACTAGGGAGTGTCCAAATGCTTTGATTGGACGAACGCAGTAAGTTCAGGCTGAATGACGATCTGAAACCTCTCTCAACTAGACCAAGAATCACGCTCAGCAATTTTCCTCCAACTGAACCTCCAAGATCCTTTATAAATGATGGGATGGAACACATGTCTGTTTCCTAAGTGGTAGCTGGGCTCATGAAGAAGACACTTAAGATCCAACAAAATACCTACATTCTGTGCATTATTCAAAGTGCGTTCTATGGCCATACCACCCTGAACGCGCCTCATCTCGTCTGATCTCGCAAAGTGCAGGAGGCTAAACATGTTAACATCATTATATATGGCAGTGTTTTAAAATAAGGGTTCACTTATTTAAAAAGATTGCCTGTGATTTCTTTTTAGAACCATGAGTACCTTTTCTGATAAGTACATAATACGTCGTCATGGATCTAACAGTACCTTAAGTATCTCTCAACGTAATACGCGCAGCATCATTTGGAAATTTTGTCTCCAGTGTTTTCTGAGGAGGCTGAGAAATTCGTTTTGGATGTAAGCAGATGTATAACATTAGTCCTTCATTGGTGAGCTGCCTGAGGACAGCCATGCTATTCCCTAGCTTCATTACCTACCAAACTGGCATTTGCATATCCCACGCTTAGTCCTCAGATACAGTCGGTATATTAAAATCTTGCTAAGAGATTTAAAATGAAAAGTTAGGTTTCATAGTCTCCGTAGTTGTTTTATGGGGTGTATCTGGATGGAGAGCTGAACATGTCTGTAATTCTAAAAAGGTTGCTAAATATCTTAGGAAACTAAGGCATCCGTGGATGCCCACTTAAGATCAGAAGCTCATTGTCTTTCTAAGGTGATGGAAGTTATTGGGAAAAAAGGATTGGGGGTTGTGTCTGAGGTCAGACCTCAAATTCCAGCCTCCTGGTTAATTATACGTGGGAGAGGCTGAATTGATGTTCACCTGTGCCACACTGTAGCAATCTTGCCAGCTAAAGAAGCCGACCAGAATGGTGTTTCTTTGTTGTGTGCTGGCGTAGACGTATCCAAGTCAAATTGGCCTCTTTGGTGTATGAAGCTGGTTTATATCTACTTGGCCATTGCTATGATCACAATATAACCATATGTGGGATCTTTATAAAACTGCATTGCCGGTGCTACATCTTTTCCTTTAAACTGAATGATTTCATAACCGTACATGAATTTCTATTTTCTTTGGCCTTTCCTTTTAGTAAAAGACAATTTTGACTTTTTTTCTATCACCCTACATTCTCCATCTTCCTTTCACTTCTAAAGAACCTAATTAAAAGCTGCCTTCTCTTTTTCTCATCACCTATTCTTTTCATGGCAAAATGCATTCCAACTTTCTTGGAAGCAATTCACACAAAATTTCACCTTTACGCTGACCAGCCCCTCAGTGTTCCTTTGTCTTGGCAGTGTTTGATATTCCTGAGCACACATTCTTTCAGAAAGTTCATAGTCTCTGGCTTCCTTTTAGTGGGAGGAATTGTAATATCATTGCATCTCCGTGCTTATTATTTCTTTTCATTTTAGGCTGGCTTCTGCTTATGTTACCTTTCCCTAAGGGTAGACAGTTCCCACGGCAAAATCTGGATCCTCAGCCCTTTCTCCAAATATCGATCATCACCGTGTGTGAATAACCTCTGCATTCATACCCCCCAAACTACACTGCCGAGTGTTATAGCTACCTGTTGCTGTGTAACAAATGACTTCAAGACTTAATTCCTTACCAAAAAAACAGCAACAACAAAAAAGCCAAGTTCTGTTACAATACCATGGGTCACTAATGTAGACTCCACTTGGCTGTCAGCTTCTCTGTGGTCTTCTTGGTATCATTCACACAGCTCCAGGTGTGTGATAGCTCAACTGGGGCAGAGTTATCTCAAGTAAGCTCACTCGTGTGTGTAGGAATTTGTGCCGATCCTTAACTCAGTCTCTCTCTCTCTCTCTCTCTTTCTCTCTCTCTCTCTCTCTCTCTCTCTCTCTCTCTCTCTCTCTGCCAATCTTGACACAAGTTGTATATCTTGATCTTCTTTATGGTAGCCTCAGGAGTCCAAGAGGCCTGAACAGAAGCGGGTAGAAATAAATGATACCACTCAAATGACAACAAACAGAGGCTCTTTATTCAGAGTTTACTAGAGTAAGGGATCCTGCTGCCATCATTGTATTTGGCAGACCCTTGGGGAATGGAAGGAAGTGGGAAAGCTGTAGAATGGGAATTAAGGAAAGGCACTAGGTAAGTTCTAAGTGTAGGTTGTTGGCTCAGGGACCTTGGAGGTGGAGTCACGCTAACTAGGAGAGAGTCATCCTATGTGGTTGGTTTGGGAGATGCATTTGGTTTTCTCTGTCTGATCATGGGATGGACACTGGAGCAAGAGAATGGTAATAACTGACAGCCATTTCCCAAGTCCTAATCTTTCAGGGCCAACCACCGTAGAGATGACGGTTGTGGCTCACTGTTCTGTTGTCTTGTGTGTTACGATAACTGTCCATTTGTGTGTTCACTCTCTCAGTCTTCAAGGCTCTGGAGCCTAATCTCAGAGTCCCATAACGTCACTGGTTTCACATCCATTGGTAAAAGCAGGTCACCAGATCAGCTCGGTTGAAGGGATCAACTACTTCTCAGTGGAAGGAGGGTTCCAGTTAATCACAAAGGCATGAACAGAGACTGGAGGGCAAAGCCTGCCCTTATCATGTCACCGTAAGAATGTTGGGTTTTTCCTCTTACTGTGATCATGGCAGTTTTCTGGTCTTACAGGCTTGGGAATGCAGCCTTCTTGTTGACTGTTGCTTATCTTTTTCTTGTGCTTTCAATGAACCTCTGTAAGGGATAACTTGATGAATCTTCCCGTTGTTTGTATCTGGTTTTCTCTTTTACCATTTTCCATCAGTGCTTCATGAATCCAGGTCTGAAGTGAGACCTAGTTATTCTAATTGCCATCTCTTCACACTTAAAGAACAGATACTTACTGAGTTCCCCTCTGTGTTGACACCACGTTGGCAAGAAAGTCATACCCTCAGGGAATTGATGTTTTTAGCCCTAGAACCTTAGCCGCTCCTTCCCCAAAACCATGAGTTCCTCGTACTAGTTGATTTTGTCCAGATTCATTTAATAATGCATGAGTCTTCTTCAGACCCTAATCTGCAACAGCAACAACACAAAGTGGGAATGCTATCTTGTTTTTATTCAGAGAATAGCAAAGCTATAGGGGTTATGACCAGTGCTCTTAACCCAAGCTTCACAGAAAAATTGTGTTCACAACTACTAATGCTATTCTGAAGTTTTGGCCTTTGCAAATGTCTGACCCTCTCTTTCTCATCTGCTTAGTATTTGTGGAAATCCCTTTATAGCATGATCATATGCACCACACATTGACTTCCAGTCATGTTTGGATATCTCTATAGCCCATACTATTCTCTCTATAACTCATCTCATTATGCCTTTCCTTTGCTTTGGTTTTATATTATGTGCTATGTGTCAATATTATATCACACCTAATTTATCATGTACCTACACAAATAAATGCACTAAAACTGTGTATACATTATTTTCTGTTTAATATATGCACTCCAGGAGAGACAGAGAATAATTTGAGTAATAAACAATATGCAGAATTTGTAGCTGTTCAAAAATTATAATAGGATAGAGATACTGAATACCTACAAGCTTTGCTAGAAAAGTCTTGTGTTAAGAACATCAAGATAATTATTGCATTAATAGAAATACAGTCCATGACTTCTGCACAAGCTAAGTGTATACATAGTAACAAAGAAAATGTTTCTGTGGAAGAAAGACATGAGAAGTAAGCAAAGAACAGAGATAAAAGAAAATAAACAGAAAACAAGACATTGACTCATGTCATTTTTATTTTAATTATTTAAAAAAAATTTAACATTTATTTATTTTTGGGAGAGAGAGAGACATAGTGCGAGCAGGGGTGGAGCAGAGAGAGAGGGAGACACAGAATCCGAAGCAGGCTCCAGGCTCTGGGCTGTCAGCGCAGAGCCCGACATGGGGCTGGAGCCCACAAACTGAGATCATGACCTGAGCCGAAGTCAGATGCTTAACCGACTGAGCCATCCAGGCACCCCTGAGTCATTTTTATTTAAATCAAAATAAATGTTAATAGACTAACCCCACTGCATTAAAAAAAAAAAAATGCAACTACTCCCTTAATAAAAGAGTCAGGGTAAACATAGTGGCAAAATAAGAATTACAAATGGAAACCAAGGAAAGTTTACCAGCTCAAAGCAAGTTGATTTGTCAACATCATGATAAGACATCATAGCACTTTACACAAAAGACATTGGTGGAGATATGGAAGTTAAACACCATGATGAAAGGATCAATATACTAAATTATATAAAATTTGTAACCTTGTATTCACCTCACACAAGAGCTTTGAGGTAGATAAAATATATAAAGAGTAAACTGGCAGAATTATAAGGAGAAACTGACAATTCTAATGTGAGACTTCAAAATATCTATTATCAGAAACTTACAAATAAAGCAGATAAAACTTTTTCAAATTAGAAGTCCTGAGTAACAATTAACTGTCTTGCTTTCATTTTTAAATTTTGTTTTAGGTTTATTTATTTGGAAGGGGAGGTGGGCACTCTATCAGTGCAGAGACTGATGTGGGGCTCGATCTCAAGAACTATGAGATCATGACCTGAGCCAAAATCAAGAGTCAGGTACTTAACCCCCTGAGCCACCAAGGAGCCCCCGCCTTGCTTTAATGAATGTTTTACACAATATATAAAGAATGTACATTATTTTGTAAAACATAAATGGGGCATTTATAACAATTAGGTGCTCTTGCAAAGGAAATGTCAACCTCATCTTAGAAATTGACATCACACAGCCTCTGATACTGTCATTAAATTATAAATCATTAAAAATATACCAAAAACAAAACAAAAGCAATTCCATACAGTTGAATATTAAGAACATAAGATTCTCATTTCATGTTACCCCCAAATAAATTCCAGATGGATTAAATTCCCAAATATAAATAATACATTTTAAATACTTAGTTATTATAATAGTTCTAATAAAAATATGTTAACATATATATAACGTATTACATTATAATATAGTGTATATACATATACATATTATATATAACTTATTACATTATAATAGTGTATATATAGGGGCGCCTGGGTGGCGCAGTCGGTTAAGCGTCCGACTTCAGCCAGGTCACGATCTCGCGATCCGTGAGTTCGAGCCCCGCATCAGGCTCTGGGCTGATGGCTCAGAGCCTGGAGCCTGTTTCCGATTCTGTGTCTCCCTCTCTCTCTGCCCCTCCCCCGTTCATGCTCTGTCTCTCTCTGTCCCAAAAATAAATAAACGTTGAAAAAAAAATTAAAAAAAAATAATAATAGTGTATATATATATATATATGTATAATATACACCATATATTGGTATGTATATATATATATATATATATATATATATATATATATATATACACATACACACACACACACACACACACACCTTAGGTAGAGAAAAATTGGGGGGAAATGGAAAATAGTGGAATAGTATTCAATGGAGTTCTAAAAATACAAATAATAGAAAGATTGGAAAATTGGAGTAGTACATCAAAATTTTAAAAAACAATCCAGAAGATTATATGAAACACATAATATGAACAAGATAAACAATAGTCTTGAAACTCTCTTTGCAACATGTAGTCAAGTGTGTGTGTGCACACACACATATACATATAACATTGAATAACATTTATGTATATATACACAGACATACCCGTATACATATACACACATGTACATATAATGTAAATAACTGCAAGTCAGTGAGAAAAAGAGAAAACAATCTAATAAAAAATTAGTAAAGAATAAGGCATGGAAAAGGAAGCCTGACTAGTAGAAAATATGGCTAGCCTTGCCAGACTCAGCAAATTCAAATTAAAAAGCAACGAGATAACATTTAATTGACATCAAATTGGCAAGCATCATCTAACTGTCTAAAAAATGGAATCCCAAATGTGTAGGACAATGTGTAGAAGTGGTAACTCCCAAATTGCTGATAGAAGTGAAAATTAGTAGAGCAATTTTGAAAAGCCAGTTGGCACTGTTAAAAATGTTTGTACCTTATGGAACCAGTTATTATTTACGCAGGTCACAAGACATGTACCAGATTGTTCATTCCAGAACTACAGGTAATAGTGGGGAATTGGAAACAACCCACCTGCCTGTCACTAGCAGGGTAGACATATACATTCTATAACATTCACGTACACATTATACTTTAGAGCACTTAAAACAAAGTAGGTGTATAGCTTTCAATTTTGAGTCGATTTCAAAAAACAAAAGAGGGTTTGGCAGAACAAGATAAGTGTGACTGTTTTTACAAATTTAAAACATCAATTTTATGAATAAAATCATAAACACTTAGGATGTGTTTACACCAAATTAACAATAGAGATGTAAATCCACCTTTATTGTTTGTAGGGAGGGAAGAAAATATAAGTTGCTTTGAGTTGACTTGAAATAATTATTTCTGGAAAAACATCTAATGCTCTTTTGATGAAGGGTTAGCATTTTAAATTTCTACTTTTGAGTACATGAGTGACATAATGCCCTTTGCATTTTTCTTTGAAATTCCTAAGAAGAAAAAAAAATAACTATGCAAATAATTTTTTTCTTGTAATCTTGGTACCTTTTACTGTGCCTTCTTTGTTCTAGTTCCAGGGATCTTACTGATTGTAATTTTCAAGTATTTCCTCCAGATAAGAGCATGGAGAGCTCAACCGGATGAGGACGATAAGGATAAAATAGAGGTATAAGAGAGTGTTTTCTAATTCTTGCCGTTCTGTATTTTTTATGCTCATTGTATGGTACAAAAGCAAGGACAAAGTGTGTTGGTAGAAATAGGCCAGTCCCTCTGAAAAAGAAGGTGGTCAGTTGATGATGTTATTTTGTATCTTAGATCAATGTAAATTTTTATAACAAATACATGTGTGTTAGTGTTTACCACCCTGTGCAGGCTTTCGCTGGAAACATTCCAATGATGTTTCTGGTGATTCCGGCAAGGGAGAAAAGAGAATGTAAAATAGGACCAAACAAGCCAAGAGTGTGTTTTCTCACATCTGCCCAATCAGTCGGCATGTTCCGTGCCCAAGAGCATGGATATATGAAAAGGACTTGAGATGAGGGATTCTGGAATGGCAGTGGGTTTTGGACACATCGGTAACTTTGAACAAACGAGGATGGATACGAAGATGGAAAGAGAGGCATCCCAGCTGCCTTCCAAGGTTTGCGTGGTTGCCGTGCCAAGGAGAAGTCAGGCTTGTGTTGTGCGGGGTCCACACTTAAGGGGAGGACCAAGGAATAAACCCAAAGGGAGATGGTTAGTTCATTAGGAGAAGATTTAGTTGTGTGTAGACCTTGGAGGCTTGGAGTGTTTAGAGTTGGACTTGGGGATCTTTGACGTGACCTTCTATTCTCAGATCCTAAACCTGAATTTACCAGACATGAAATCCACGCCTGTTACTTGGTGGCCCGTTTTGTACTGTGTCCTCGTGGTAGCTGTGCTTCTGAATTAAGACTTTAAGGAATATTTGTTGACGGCTGTCATTCGTGACTGTACACATCAAGCTATACCCTCTGAGGTCCATATCCAAAACTCTTCTTTTTAATTCTCGCAGTCTTTCGGATTTTTTGAAGTAAGGTGAGTAAATATGTCCATTTTCACTGAAATAAAGGATTGCTGCCTCAAGGCTGCCTCTGGGGGAAATTCCTCCATTGCTGTAGGTTTTCATCTGTAGTTATTGTAACTATTTTTATATTAAATCTTTCAGGAGTATTACTAAACATTTCATATTTTTTTAACCAACTTGGATTTGTAAGTCTCTTCTACATGTTGTAACAGATAAGCTCACACAGAAAAGAAGTTCAGTGATCAATTGTTCACATGTGACCCTAAACAGTTTCCTGGTTATACAGATCAAACACACCTTAACATTTGGTTTTGAATCATGACTTGACTATTTTATTTTGTTTATTTATTTTTTATGACTTGGCCGTTTTTAAATATTTGAATTATCATTTAGTAAACACCAGAAAAAATTTACCCTACTGAATATAGGCTAATATAGCATTTATCACACATTTTTAAAGTTTATTTATTTATCTTGAGAGAGAGAGAGTGCTCAAGCGGGGGAGGGACAGAGAGGGAGAGAGAGAGAGAATCCCAAGCAGGCTCCACACTGTCAGTAGAGACCCGATGCAGGGCTTGAACCCATGAACCCTGAGATCATGACCTGAGTTGAAGTTGGACGCTTGCCCTGCTACTGAGCCACCCAAATGCCCTCTATTTCACACTTTTAAAAGAATATCAAATGTTATAGTTAGTAGAAGTTTAAAATTTACAGTTTCGGGAAATAAGAGTTGAAATGTCCATTATTTAAATTTGTTTAGACAAAGTGATTAACACCCTGCTACCTCCTATCCACCAGATGGCATTCTGTTCGCTCACATTCCAGATAAAGAACTTCCCCTTCAGTCTGTTTTATGAAAAGCTCCAGTTTATTCTAAACCCAGAAATTGCCTTTTTAATTTTTTCAAACAGTTTATTTTTTTAAATCTTGATGTACCACCAGCATTTTAAATAGTCTATTTCCAACAAAGCCCTATTACTGCCACTCTACTCATATAAATAATATAAATCATCACACATTACTCTCATGATTTTTTCTTGTAGTGATACCACATGCCTGGAAGATTATTTTTACCATTAATGATACCATCTGGGCTTCAAAATTTGGTGCTTTTTTTTCCCCCTTAAATCTCAAGACCCAGAAGATTCCTTTTTATTCCAACCTTTCAAGCCTACTGTTTTTACCCTAATGAAAGCCTCCATTAACATTTTCTTCCTAACCGTCTTACCATCTGTACCCCTTTTCTGCAATACATTTTACAAAAAACTGTCAGGGTAATCCTCCTAAGACTAAATAAATACCTTGTGTGATGCGCCATGATCTCTCTGATTAAATGTAAACCGTGTACCTGCCATATTAGCTCTTTCTCTGTTCTGGGTCCTCTTTGTTCTCCCAGAGTTGCCTATGAACTCTCCTCTAGAGCTAAACAACCAATAGGATGAATATTCTCTGTTGGACATTGGGGCACAAGATGGGTTTTGATGGAGAGGTTAAGAATGTCTGGTGATGGATATTTGAGTGGAAGGAAAGCAATAGTCAGTGAAGGGTTGCACTGGAGATTCCTGGGCAAAAATCAAGATCTAGTTGAGGCTGGAGATCAGCCAACATAATAAGGTGCCATCGTGAGGGCGGGCTGGAACCGGTTAACAGGGAATCAGCAGTGAAACCAGAACCAGAAGAATCATTATGATCAAAGGGACACAAATAAAGTAACAGCGGAAATCGGCCAAAGGAAAGAGGGTGTGGTAGAGTAGGGGCTCTGAATTTCAGGAGGGAGGGCTGTGCTTAGGTGTTGCAGAAATTGGCTGGGATATGGGCAAATTGCGTTCTTGAGATGGTTCTGTCTTTTGCAGGATAGGGAGGTTCATTCAGGTGTAGGTGAAGCTGGAGACAGTGTTGATGATTTAGAGATGATGGGAGCACCCCTCCATCCGAGATGGAGCCAAGAAAATCAGTCTGAACAAACATACGCCAAGGAGCTGAATTATTGCTGAGAACTCTTTGTAGAAGCACTATAGAAACAGTGTCCTATTGAGAGCTGTTTACATGAAAGGCTTTTTTCCCCCGGAGTGTAATATTAATGGGCATTGAGGGGAGGGTCTACAATATACTTAGGAAGAGTTTTCCTTTTTAAAATGCTGTTATTTCACCATCACGATTTTCAAGTTCCACTTGGGTAAATAGTTGGTGTTGTAACATTTGGCTTTGGGGAAATTGATGATTTATCTTTGAAAAGAGATCTTTTTACCCACACAAGCTCAGTTTCTCCTAGGGTGTGGTTTTTACCAGGTTTCCCTCATTGTAATGTTGAGGTTTCTCAATCTGGGATATTTCTGCAAACATTGAAGTGTGGTGATGGCCCCCATACAGTGCAATCCGGCAAACATCGAGTAAACATTCCATGTTTAGGGACCATCTGTTAGGATCTGAGGTCCATAAATGTTTCTGGTTCGAGCACTCTGTTTGCCACAGTCATGCCATTTAGGTGTCCTGGGATAACATCGGAGAGGACAGATTACTCCCTGTAATGTTAGGAACAACTGTTGAACTCATGGTATCCAGTTGGACTTCATGAAAATGAGGGCACACCTATCTTAAAGGCAGCTGAAGAGTGGACATTCTGAAGGACACGTTCCCTAAGTAACTAAAAAGAATTCTTTGAACTGAAACTATTCTTTACTGATTCAGAGATTCCCCCACACCTACCCCCATTCTTGTCTTCCCCTTAGAAAGGGGTGTGGGCTGGGGTGCCTGGGAGGCTCGGTCAGTTAAACGACCAACTTTGGCTCAAGTCATGATCTCATGGTTTAGGCTGTGCTGACAGCTCGGAGCCTGGAGCCTGCTTCGGATTCTCTGTCTCCCTCTCTCTCCCCCTCCCCCACTCATGCTCACTCACTCTCTCTCAAAAATAAATAAAACACACAATAAAAAAAGAAATAAAAAAAAAAGAAAGGAGTGTGGGCTTAGTAGACTGTGGTATCTAAATCTTGTTCTGTGTCCTCTGTTAACATACCACATCAATACATTTGCCCTTGAACCATGTGGGGGTTGGAGGCACTGACTCCTATGCAGTTGAAAATTCACATTTGACTTTTCAGCCCCAAAACACTTCATCACAGTATACTAATAACCTCCTCTTGACCAGAAGCCTTACCAATAACATAAATAGTTAACGTATATTTTGTATGTTACCTATATTACTACATAATGAATTGTTACAATAAAGGAAGCTCCAGAAAAGAAACCATCATTAAGAAAATCAAAACAAAGAGAAAATACATTTACAGTACTGTACTGTATTTATAAAAAAAAAAAAATCTGCACATTAGTGGACCCATGCAGCAAAAACCTGCGTTGTTCAGGGGTCAATTGTTAATTCAAATTGTATGGCCCCACACGTCATCTGGAGTTAAGCTGAAATATTATGGAGCAAAGAAATCATCAGGTTGTCAACATTAATACACATGGAAACACGAAAGAGGATGGTAACATTGTTAAGTCATGGAACAGCTGTTACTCTAGAATCCCACTGCTAAAATGCGGTCCGGAATATTCCCATGGTTTACCCCAAAGCCACTGATGCACACACGGGCACTGGGACCTCTGGGTTCTGCAAGCCTCTGTATATGCCATACAGATGATACAGTGAGTGGACACTTGTCTGCTTTTTAAAAATTAAAAAAAAATTAATATTTATTTGAGAGAAAGAGAAAGAGAATGAGCAGGGGAGGGGGAGAGAGAGAGGGAGACACAGAATCTGAAGCAAGCTCCAGGCTCTGAGCCATCAGCATGGAGCCTCATTCCAAGGTTGAACTCATGAATCGTGAGATCACGACCTGATCCAAAATCGGACACTCAACCAACTGAGCCACCCAGGTGCCCCTACACTTGTCCCCTTGTAAAGAATGTAATCTTGAACCGTTGAATAGTTCTGAGCCTTGAATTCCTCCTAGACAAAATGTGGGAGGTGGTCTTCAGGATTCCTTGGATCATTTTGAAGCATCTGACACTCAGGCATCGTTATTTCCTTCTTTCTGTTAGACACAGAAAGTTCATGGACCCCACAGTGTGAAAGCATAGGTAATACTGATAGTAAATGGGAAGTGTAGAGCAAGTGGAGAGTTAAGGGTCTGGACTGTAGTGTAATGAGGTCAGCCCCATGGTAGGTCAGTATAGCCTCACCCTACTTTCTGGAGACAGATCTCAGCATATGCGCTAATGCTGTTAGGTCAGGAAACTTTATGTCTTTGGTAATGTTTGTTTAGTGGAATTGAGTCTCTGTTGGAAGGGAAATCTTTCATCTGGCCCAATGGCATAACACTACCGCACAAAGTACACATACTTTCCTTTGTCAGATATGTCCTTAGCATCGTGAAGTTTATTCTCTGTTAATTATACTGCCATCTGTCTGTGAGAACCTAAGTCGCAGCTGAGGTAGTGGAGTGGTTTTCATATAAGAAAAAAGAAATTTAAGTCCCATCTATACCCCTTCCTTTTTGAGCGACCTTCAACAAGTTGCTTTATTTTCTCCAGTCTCACCGAGTGGGCTACTTCTACACATATTTCAATCTTTTTCTTCGGCATCATGACCACGGGTCTTGTGCGCTGTGTAATGAAGAAGCAAACAGGTCAGCCGGGATCTACCAGTGAGAGGCAGGACAAGGCTGGGTGTTGGTGAGGCAGATGGGAAACATGAGATGAGTGGCCCCCCAGGGGGAGACCCCGCAGGAAAACCATCACGTTCAAGCCCGCAATTCATGCATGATGGTGTCAGCTTTGCGAATGTCAACGTGTTTTGCTCCCCCAACACAAAACTGTGGGCTAGGGTCCTAGATGGAAAGTGAGTGATCATGAGGGGTCCAGGGTGAGGTGTAGTTTGAGGTGTGGGCGATAAGGTGGGTAATGGTTCCTTTTAGGCAGAAAGATTGCAACAGCATCTCTGTAAATATCGTCTCTTCCCTTTCCCCAGCCTTTTAAATTTTTTTTTTCAATGTTTGTTTACTTTTGAGAGAGAGAGAGAGAACAGGGTGTGGGTGGAGGGAGAGGGAGACACAGAATCCGAAGCAGGCTCCAGGCTCTGAGCTGTCAGCACAGAGCCCAATGCAGGGCTTGAACTCGTGAACCGTGAGATCATGAACTGAGCCGAAATTGGGCATTTAACTGACTGAGCCCCCGCCCCCTGGCGCCCCTTCTCCAGCCTTGATAGTATTGTGCTCATGTAATGGACCTCACAGTTGAAGAGTAATGAGCGATCTCACATTCTGGGCCCTACCCTCCCTCCATGTGATGACGTCTATTGACAGAAATATTCTTGGGTTGTGTGCCCCTACCTGTCACTGTCTCCATTAGAGTCACAAGATGCCTGGTCCTTCTTGCTGGAAGTGAGACCATGCACTTCACCATGCTGGGGCTCTGTATGTGGTTTACTTCCCAAACCCCTGAAAGGCTGTCTCAGTGTCCCTACTGCTCAGTCAGACGCTCCAGAAGCTTCACTGAAACAGCATTTTAAATCTCTGCTCCAAATTTTACCAATGCCTGAGACACCTGGAATACATATTAAAAATAAATCAACTATTTTGTCCTTAACTCATTGAAACTGTGTAATACAGAATGCCCACACACTCCTTTGTGGAGAGAATATCTCAAAATATATTCAAAAATAGCGTGAATACTATATTAACAATATGTTATACGAATAAAAGAGTGATCTATTAACATAGAGTAACATTCCAAATTCATGTGCCTTGCTTCCCAGATTTTTTAATATGCTTTTTTTTTAGAGCTTTCTTAGAAATTATTTTACAGAATTTCCCCCTTATATTTTACATTCATATGCTACATGTGTCACAGGCAACAAACCAATTTTGGTACATTATTGTTAGCTCACATCCATACTTTATCTGATCTCTCTAGTTTTTAACCAAATGCCCTCTTTTCCATACCAGGATCGCAGCTAGGAAATCACATTCCATTTATTCAGGCACGTCGCCTTTGTCTCTTCTTGGCCGTGATAGTGTCTCCCACCTTTCTTGTTTTGGTGACCTTGACAGTCGTGTAGATTACTGGTCGGGCATTTTTCAGAGTGACACTCAGCTGCGATCTGTCTACCGTTTTCTCATGGGTACACTGGGGGTGTGGGTTTTGAGGAGGAAGGCCAGACATGAAGGGTCCTCCTCAGCACATCACGGCACGCGTCCACACCGTGAGCGGGACTCACTACAGCTGGTGTGGACGTGGCCGCCCTGGATCCGCCGGACGTCTCCGCCAGGTACAGCCTCTGCTTTTCTGCCTTTCAATCAGAGTCTGGGGAAGGAAGGCGCGACGTGCAGCTAGACAGAGGGGAGCGATACTCCGCCTCTGGGACAGAATATCGATAAATTATCAAGTATGTTTCTACGCAGGATATCCCTCTCTTCTTTCCCACGTATTTATTTATTTTTTCATAATTTATCCGTCTCATTTAGGATTCATGGCTATTCATTTTAAACTTGGGGTCACCCAGATCCACTTTAACTTTTCTCCTTGCCACCCTGCTGTTACTCCACACGCCTTCTGCACCGCAGTGACACCTGTCCTTTGGCAGCAATAAATATGCCCTGCTGTCTCTGTGAGGTGCCCTGTGCTGTGAACATTGGTGCACTAGGTATGGACATGGTCACACGTCACTATATCCCGGCAGAGATGACTCTCTCAACAAATGGTGCTTACCTCCTACAGAGTGGTCGGCATGTAGTCTCAAGGACCCCGATCTGCTTGCCTCGTCATAGGGTCTTACTGATTTATCATATACTCACCACTCTCCTGTCACCTCTGCTTTATCATCCTCTTTCCCTCTGAGCACTGACTTCAGAAAATGTCCAACACGATCTTTTTTTTTTTTTTTTTTTTTTTACTAAGGGCTTTATACACCTCAGGGGTTTGGTGCATGTATGTTTTTTAGTCTTTATTTTGAAATATCTCATAAGACCTTCACCCAACTTCCTTCCCAAGTTAGCATCTTACATACCCAGAGGGCAGCTATCAGAATGTTCATGCTGACACAATATTATTAACCAAATACTGAGGTTTCTCCCATTTTCCTGCATCCCTTTTCTGTTCCAGGGTTCCACCCAGGATCCCAGAGTGACAGGAAGCCATCACATCTTTTCTCTTATGACCCCGACAGTTTAGAAAATTATTGACCACTTCCTTTATAGAAGGTCTCTCAGTTTGAGTCTGTCTGATGTTCTCTCATGATTTGGTTGAATTATGCATTTTTGGCCGGAACACCACAGAAGTAATCAATACTTTTCATAGGCACATGAGGTCCATATGGCTTTTCGGTTCTGGAGCTAGCACAAAAGACTTGGCCAAGGTGGTGTCGGGTGAGTATCTCCACTGTAAAGTTACCTTTGTTTTCTCTTTCAAATTCATGAGCATCTTGAGGGAGAGACTTTCTTACCATCCACATAACCTATTTCTCCTCAAACGTTTTGGTTAGCATTTTCTTTCGACCAAAGGTATTTAAAACTTTTTGAAGGAAAGTGTAAAGCTAAAAGAAAGAATGGCTACGTTGTGGCTTTTGTTGAATATTAGAAGAGAAGGAATGTGGGTGTGTCAGTGAGAGACAGACAGAGATAGAGACAAAGGGAATATTCTCTCAGAAGTTCTCTAAATGGCACAATGTTTATGCTTATGTTTTAGATCAACCTGTATGCAAATGATTAACGTAATTTCTCGAGGTTCTGTTACACCTATGTTAAATAAATGTCTAATACTTAATTTAGCACCTAGTGAGTTATAGCAACTAAACAGTGACTTTGCATGGTTTACATAACATAGAAGTTTTAGAATGATTTATTTTCAAACATTAATAGAGACCCCAGGGATTTTTTTTTAATCTCACTAGTCAATGTGTAACGCAGTTAATCTGTTAGAATCCAACTAGAATCACACAGTACCAGGGTATACACAATCAGTGAAAACGTAACACACTCTGCATGCCATCGGTAAAATTGGGCTTCTGGATTTTACATCTACTTTACCTGCAAGGCTTGTAATCAGAGGTGTGGTAGGAGTTATAGCTGCCTATAGTTTAGTAAGAATAAAAATAAGGGAGTTACAAATGTATTTGAATATTGTTGAGAGCACTAGAATTCTACCATCATTGGCCGTAACCACCATCGCGAGAGTCCTACATCAGTACCTTGTATAAAGTATTATACAAAGTAGTTCGCGATCGTTTGTTTACTGCATTTAGGCACTGGCCACACTTAGAGAAGTGTACTAATTAGGGCAAAAATATTCATTCACACAAATAAATAGTTTTGCAGAACTTAGACTTTAAAAGGTCCCAAACTGTGTAGTGTAATAGTTATTGTGAGCGGCCCGAGAAATATTATGAATCCAAGTTAGGTGAGAGATTAAATTTTAAAAGCTGAGTAAAAATAGAGTGATAGAGCTAAACTGTAAACCTTGTAACTAATCTCATCAAGATGTTAGTTTTACAGAAGGTAAAGCCAGGGCACTGAGAATTTACCTGGCCTGTCCCCAAAGTTACCGCTCCGTTCCTGAATCAGCTCTGAATGTGTCAGGTGTCCTGTGTCCAGTGTGATCTTCCAGTATTTTAAAAATAAACCAAGGTTGATCTGTTAGAGATGGGTGGGGGGTGAATTCTCACTTCATGTGGCGAAACAAAATAGATCTAAACTGGTTTAGATACAGTCATTCAAAGAGGAGAAAAATAAGGGATCCAGCTCCCCAAACACTGGCTCCTCCCTTCGTGCAGCCCCAGAGGTCAGAGCACCTTTCTATAGTGACTGATCCCTGATGAATTCTTTTCCCTTTTTGCTCTCTCTGCTCTCCCAGAAGACACGCAAACAATTCCGTCCATTAAAACCCTCTGTTTCCAGCTCACAAAATGCAAAATGAAAGAGACATGATTCTGCATCAAAATCCACAAGGATGCAGAATTAAATGTTTAAAAGCAATGGAATCAGTGGTGGAGGAGAGAGCTCTGAAATGAATTGTGTCCACCCCATTCGTTGCGGGCCCCCCATAACTGTGTGTAGTTCTTGCTGCTTTGCGGGTGCTCGGCAACCGTTTCCCAAACAGAGGGATGGTCATTCAATCAGTTGTATAAAAACCCATCCACGACAGCAGCCCGTTAGCGATCTTGAAGTCAAGTAGCTGTAGAAGTGTGTGACATACAAACTCTTACAAATGAGAAATGGTGTCGATGGGTAAGGACATCAGCTTTCAGGTCGAATGGGAGAAAACATAGCTGCTTATCAAGCTTCTTGAAAATATCTCCACTGCATGAATAACAATGCACGTTAAAATGCAAGCAAGTTTGCAAAGGTTTAAAATTTCATATGCTAGGGAGGGTGTGAATATCCCCACGCTGTTAGGGGTGGGGATATAAGTGGGTGCAGCATTTTGGAACGGAAGAGAGCATTCATTATTCAGTGTGCCCTCAAAAGTACCAGACCATCCAACACAAGGGGATAGCAACAGCAAATAGGCAGATATAAACATAACAGAATGGAGCGTAGCAATTATTAAATATGTAATGCGACAATGATGGCATGTTCACATACGGAATTTTTTCAATGATGTTTCCACAGAGTTGACAGAAGGTATGGCGGCGTAGGGATTATAAGTGACTCTAACGGGGGGTATTTCAAAGAGATGGGATTGCAGCTAATTCTTATTTCCTCCTTGGAAGGTCTGACTTCTGAAATATCCTGTAATGACCACAGGTGTTGTGTTGTGTTGTTTTGTTTTGTTTTGTTTTGTTTTGTTTTGTTTTGTTTTCCATCAGAGAAAATGATATCCGTGCATTCGTTGTCGGATGTGGAAAAGCGACAACATAGACGGTTGACAAAAAGAGGCCACTGGAAATAAATTCTTCAAAGAGGAGTGTTACATGGCCTTTACACGACAGCATAAATTCTACAGCGGATTTCCTTTCCTTTTGACAAAGGAAAGGTCTGCATGGTGGGGAGGGGGGTTACTTTATGGAAACGTTCTTCTCCAGCTTCAGAACGGATACCAAGACTTGAGGGCAGGAATTTTCTGCCTTTGCTGTTCTCCCAGGGTGGAGTAAACAGCAGCAGCGAGGCCCAGGGCCATCCGCCTGACAAGTCTGTGCCGAGTCGAGGGCAGGAACGCGGCCCCCTACCCAGCGGGCATTTCGTCTGTAATCACATGAGCAGTTGAGTCCACCTGTCTTTTCTTCACATAATGGTGAATGCTTTTTTTTTTTTTAATGTTTACTTATTTACTTTGAGGGAGAGAGAAAGAGAGGAGAGAGAGAGAATGAGCGGTATAGGGGGAGAGAGAGAGAGAGGGACGGAGGGAGAGAATCCCAAGCAGGCTCTGAGCTGTCAGCTTGGAATCTGATGTGGGGCTCGATCTCCAGAACGGTGAGATCCTGACCTGGGCCAAAATCAGTAGCTGGACACTTAAAATCAACTGACCCAACCAGGCGCCCCTGTGAATGCTACTTTGATTTAAAAAAAAAAAACCCATGAAATAGTTAAAAATGCACGAAAGTGGTGCAGGGGGCTCAAATCAGCAATGTACCGTTCAGCCAGGCTTCTCTAGAGAATCTGGGCCCATTGCCCTGTATGGATGTGCGCAGAGAGGGTTTATTATGAGGAATTGTCTCACAGGATTGTGGAGTCTGAGAAGTCCCACGATCTGATCTGCAGGCTAGAGGCCCGGGAGAGCTGGGGACTATGGCTCCAGGGCAAACGTGAAGGCCCACGAATCATGCGCTCCGACGCCTGGGCCAGAAGATGGGGGTCACAGCTCCAGCAGAAAAATTGAATTACAATTGAAAATAACTGGCAATGGCAGCCACTTTCCTTTCAGAAGTGTCCCTGTTTGGGGGATGAACACAAGGATCACCCACACCCCAGACCAGTGAGACCTGTGCTTTTGGAGAGATGACACCCTTTTCCTCAAATCGCTGAAGCGATCATTGCATAGTTTGTATCTTCAAAAGACCAGCTGAGCTATTTATCTCATGTACTTGGTCTTGGAAATGCCAAATATTCCTTTTCTTCATTTTTTGACTCACTGTTGTATAATTATATGTTGGGTACCCTTATGGTTTTATGGCAACTCATGAGTCTCAGATCCTGTTACTGTTATGTTTACGTGTCTGTGGCCATTATTTCTGAATGTGCTGAGCTCACCTCCCAGTGTTCACCTCCCCAATCTGTCCATAGCAGGCTGAGGATTCACATAAATCTTTCTTTCTTAGTTTTCTTGTAATGTTTTTTTAATACTGAGAGAGAGAGGGAGAGTGTGCACACATGGGAGGGCAGAGAGAAAGACAGAGAGAGAGAGCGAGAGGATCCCAAGCAGGCTCTGCACTGTCAGCATTCATGACCTGACTGAAACCAAGAGTCGGACGCTTCAGCCCCTGAGTCAAGAGGGGCCCCTCTTTCTTTTTTAGTTTTGTGATGGTTCTCCAAGCTCCTCAGGCTGAAAACTGGGGCACATTCTTGATTCTTGGTTCTTCATTCCATCTATTCCACGTTGGTGTCAAAGTCACCCTGGTAAAGACCCCTCCCCCTTTAATTCCTGCTGTGACCGTCCCAGACAGGCCTGGTCACTTACAGAAGAACCACTCCAAGGTCTTCCCCCACTCACTCCTATTCCGTCCCAGACACTGATGAGTGATTGTTTCCACCCATAACTGCCTTGTCACCTAGCGCCTACTCAGAAAACATCAGGGTGAAAACCAGCTTCCCTCTCCTTGCTCTCCAGACTCTCTCTTACCGGTTTGTGGTTATGTCGCTGGTGTTTATTCTCCTTTCCTAGCAACAAGGAGTCACCTCAGTCAGGCTGACGAGCCCACTTTTTCTAGACTTCCTGTGCTCATTCTCACTTGGGCATGCCAGCTGGCCAGTCTGCTCCCTTTTGCTCTCCAAGAGAGATTTATTCCCATTGCCTCCACGAAGGGTTTTCAGGTTACTGGGACCTAGAGTGACTTTTCCTTTGTTGTTTCTCCTGATATCCTTTGGTACCTGTAATCTCACTGAGCTTTACACCCAAGTACTTATTTCTGACTCTAATCTTTTGGGATGTCTCTTGTTTGGGTTTGCTTTTTTCTTTCGAGACTAGAAGACACGGTGAATGTATATGTTGTAGCAGTGGTGATGATGGGCTACCAGCATCAATCCTCTGTCATGTCTAACCTCATATGTAGCTAATGGGGGGGGGGGGACCCAAAAGGAGAGCACTGAGGGGACATTTGTCTAGCAGGTGGGTCAAGAAAGTGACAGATGATGGGGCACCTGAGTGGCTCAGTTGTTTGAGGGTCTAACTCTTGATTTCGGCTCAGGTCATGATCCCAGGATCATGGGATCAAGTCCTGCATCTGTCTCCATGCTGAGCGTGGAGACAGCTTAAGATTCTCTCTCTCTCTCTCTCTCTCTCTCTCTCTCTCTCTCCTCTCCTCTCCTCTCCTGTCCTCTCCTCTCCCCTTATGTTCTCTTTCTAAATAAACAAAAGTGACAAATGCTTATGTTATGTTTCTGTCATGTGTATACTTGATGATTGATTGTATTATCAATTCAATTTGGTCATGTCACTTCACTGAGAGTGTTGTTTGGGATTTTATCACAGGATATTGGTTTTCCATTAATAGTATTTATCAGGTCTAGTGAGAAAAGACACCAAAGTCTTCTAAATAAATACAAAAAGTGAGAGTTTCCTTCCTAATGCCTCATTAATAGCTTATGATTTAAAGGAAAGAAAAACATATTTTGTGTGCGTGTGTGTGTGTGCAAATATTTATATACATTATATATATATTTATTTATATGAAATATATATAATTAAATATAATTATATTTATTATAAATATATAAATATATAAATATATAAATAAATATATTTGTATTTAATATAAATATATAATTATATTATATATATAATTATATATAATATATATAATTAAATATAATTAAATATATACAAATATATATAATTAAATGAATATATAATATATCTATATATTTATATATAAATGAAATGTCCCTTGGCTAGACCTTCATTCTTCATTGTTTCGGCACTCATTGACTACAACAAATCCATCAAAGAAGGAAAAGGCCGTAAGGGAAATCCTGTAACAAGATGACACCATGGTTCCTCCCTGGAGGGGAAAAAAAAAAGAATAGAAGGGTTTCCTTCTAATTTAATTAAAGTGAAATCTTTTATTAAACTATCATAGCTCCCTAATATTTTTAGAAATCTTTGCTCTGTTCATGAATCACTCCTGCACATAGGAAAATTAAATAAGATAAAATGAAATGATAACAGTGGAGTAGTTAATGGACGTGAGGAGCTATGCGGTAGTTCTAAACTTTTTTAAATGAACTTATTTCTAGAACAGTTTTAGACTTGTAGAAAGATTTAGTATGGACTTCTGAGATACTCCATGTTCATGTCCCTGTGTTACTAAGATCTTCCATTAGTAATTCATAAACCCGCGTCAAGACAGTATCATTAACTAAATATCATACGTTCCTCCCCTTCTCTCCGATGTCTTCCTCTGTCCCCGGAGCGCATCCGGGATACCACAGCACATTGGCTCGTCATGTCTCTTTGAACCCCTCTTGGCTGCCACAGTTTCTTAGACTTTCCTTGCTTTGGATGATCTTCACAGCTTTGAGGACGGCTTTGAAGATAGTCGTCATAATTTTGTAGAAGGACGCTCAACTGAGATTTGTGCGTTTGTCTGGAGTAGGGGGTTTGGGGAGGACCATCTCAGCAGTAACTGCCATCTCCTGCATGACGCCGTCTCCCTGTCAGTCTGATGGATTGCTGTTGTTGCTGACCTTGAGTACAGGACTGGGGTCGCGTTTGTCTTGTCCCTCCAGTGCACATTCCGTCCAGTGTGCCCCCTTCCGTAGGCACTCTTTGAACGCAGCCCAAAGCTCGGGGAGAGGAGTTAAGCCCCACCTCCCCGAGGGCAAAGCACGTGTGTTCTTCTATACTGGAGATTTGTATTTCCCCTTCTTTATTTCTAGGAGTCAATATGGATTCAAGGATATTATGTCATCCTTCGGATTGAAGTATAACAATTGTTTTTGTTTTGCTATAATTTTGCCAGCTTGGGCCTTTGGAAACGTTCTCAGTTGGTTTCTGCGTTGGTCGACCTGCCCCTTTAACATGGGTGTTTGGTCTGGTTGCTTTGGACACTTCCCTTCTCTCTGCCACTGCAGATGCTTCAGAATCATCCTGTATGTGCTTTGCCCCAAGCCCAGAATCAGCCATTTCTCCAAGCATCCCTGCTTCCTTTTGTTGGAGAATGCAACCCATGCATTTGTTGGAGAATGCAACCCACATCTGGCCATGAGGTGTGCTATTAGAATTTTTTTTAACTGACATCTCCCATTGCTAATAAATCGAGTGTACTAATTCCTTGTGTGAAGATATAAATGTTAAAGGCAGATGCAGTGATTACTTTTTGAGATCAACAATGGAAAGCAGTTTATTGAATGCAAAGCATTAAACATTCTAACTTCACTTTTATTGCCATCGGAGACCATTCTCATGATATCCTTTATTCCGTGGAATCAGTTAAATGAAATGGAAAGCAGATGTTATGTATTTTTACTTTAAACACGGTTTTACTTTTTCGCTTAAGATTATACCTTAATGGCTAATACTGAAACATAATTATCTCTTTATAGATTTATAGAAGATTAGAGAAATTCAGTTAGTGAAATGCTAATTTCCAGCAAGTGAACTTTGAATTAAGGCAGAATTGATTTTCTTACTGCACCTCGGCCACTCCCTTCCACATTCACCACCAAACCTGGAGCGTGTCCCACACAGGGGCTCAGATGCCCAACTCTGAGTAAGAACTCCTATGCTCCCAGAACCTCTGTCACTGCAATTATTTATGTGTCATTGGCCTGACTCTTGTGAAGTTCTCCCTCCCCTACCTAATCCCCTGTGCTATAACTGCCTGCCAGTGCACCAGCATGAGTCAGGAACCAGCACTGGCCCTCATATGTCACTACAGTGATCTCAGACCTTTGAAAAATACACATTCACACGTACATACCTGTGCGATTTTGAAGATCATCCAGTTGTAATTCTATTAACTTTACAAAATAAGAAAGAAAAGAACTCATCTGAGCAATGGGATGCTTTTTTTTTTTTTTTTTTTTTTTTTTTTACAAAGAGGAGAAATCCATATTTCTAGTCCTTGAATGAAACAAGAGTGCCTTGCTTGAAGCTATTTGCACTCATGCTGTTTCTTGCCAAAGGACATATTTCCTGTTTAAATATTTGAGCCCTATGGTTATTGAGATATTCCCTCTCTGTGTCTTTCCAGTTTCCGCCATAAAAATTCAATGCTTAATTTTATTCAATAGAATAGAAAACAGGTTTAAAACAAAATATACCAAAAAGGTTATCTTGAAACGTCATGTTTAAAACCCCAAAGGGGGGAAAAATTATTTGTCAAATAAAAACTACCATAGCAATAGATTTTTAGAACTCTGTCCTTAATGGAATCAAGGGGGGAAAGTATGTGGGTGGTCATTCTAAGAACAATTAGAAATAAAGTGCCAGTCTTGACCGTTGGAGTCAGTGATTCAAATCTGACAGTTCACGCAGAAGGTTCTCTTCGGAAGTGAGGGGCCCAGCCACACTGGCGTTTGCCACAGGTTTTCACCAGGACGGTGGGAAGCAACTGTCCACACTCTTCATTAGTATTCAAAGTAAAACCAATCAAAGAGAGAGGGAGGGAGAGAGGAGGGGAGGGAGGGAGAGAGGAGGGGAGAGAGGGAGAGAGGAGGGGAGAGAGGGAGAGAGGGAGAGGGAGAGAGGGAGGGAGAGAAACTTATGTATCTATACCTGATATATACCACATGAGAGGCAAGATGCTTCATCAGGGATTTTGTTAGAGTTTCAGGCTCAGAAGACCTCCCCTAAAGCCTGCAGATTGGGTTAGAAAGAAAATATAGCTCTATTAGAAGAGACTTTTCCTCTTTTCTCCCCCTCCCCCAGACCCCAGCCAGGAAGAGTTAAAAAATCTAAAAGAAAACCAAGAGTAGAGACACGGGGAAACGACTGATGTACTAGTCTGATGATCTCGGCATTGGAGTCAGGTGTGTCTTTTCCAGGGATTGTGTGTGACGTGCTGAGTGTATTTGCACTGAAGGCTTTTCCTAAAAGAAGTCAAGTTAAAGTGCATAGTACAGCGTTCACAATACCCACGTATTTGCCGTCTACATACAAGGGGAAGGTTTGGTTTGGAGCGAAATTGCAAAATCAAAAATAAACATATGGATATTCTATGTATAACTTAATTTTCCATTTTCCAAAACCATTTAAAATATTTGAGTTCCTTCTGTTAACTTATCATAGCCACTGATCAAAGTGGAAAATGTCCTCACGATAGAAAGAGAATATGTTTAGTAAAATTTCATGGGAGTTGCAAGTAAAAGTTAAATATTTTTAACCCCCCTCACATGTTTTTCTTGGGTGACTTGATTCAGTTTCCATGTTAGTAACCCTTTAGGCTAAAGACGTTCCATTACACTGAATTATTATCGTGATTTCTTTTTAAGCTGAGAAAATGCAGATTCTTCTGGAAAGCAAGATAGGAAATTGCATTAACTAAAAATGCATTACTTGAGGAAAAAAATGGAAAAGCAAATGATATCTTATTATATCAGCTAAGGTGATGGTGGTGATAATAGTAAGCAGGAACTAAAAAGGGGAACATTATTTTCTCAGGTAAGATTTCTGGATAGGACCAGGAGAGCCTTAATGTTCTCCTCATCTTGAATAAACTTGTAATTGTGAGTCCTTTCTTTGCCCCTTGAAGATGTACATTTTCTTAGCAGCCTCATGGCCTATTGCAGCTCAGGAATGTCTTTCTGGAGAACTTGGGAGCCTTCGCTTTGAAATGTGATCCTCAGTGTTAAAGGAGTCCCTGGCCTAGTCTGTCTGGAAAGGGAGAGCCAGGGAGGAGGGTAGGCAGGGAGGGGCTATTTCTCTACTGGCTTTGTGAACCACAGAAGTGTCTTCCCCTCCCTTAGAGGCAAGGAGGGAGGGAGAAGGTGGGGTTATAAGACCTTCATGTGGTGGCAATGCAATACTGGAGAGCAGGAGAAAAGGCTTTTGTAATATATGAAACCCAGTGGTACAGGGGTTCCCAAGTCTTGTGCACTGCTGGTGGGAATGCAAACTGGTGCGGCCACTGTGGAAAATAGAAACGTTCCTCAAAACATTAGAAGTGAACCTACCATATGACCCATCAATCCTACGTCTGGGTGTCTATCCAAAGGAAGTGGAAACAGGAGATCAAGAAGCTTGATCAAGTACCTTGCCATTGCTGCATTGTTCACATTGACCAAGATACAGAAACAACCTAGGTGTCCCTCAGCAGACAAATGGATACAGGTATGGTACACACACGATCGCACGGAATATAATTCAGCCAGGAGAAAGAAGAAAATCCTCAGAGAGAAAAAAGAAACAGAACATCCTGTTATTTGCGACAGCACGGACCCACCTTGAGGGCATTATGCTAAGTGAGACAAGTCAGAGACGGACAAATACTGTATGATCTCACTCTATGTGGACTCTTCAAAAGCTCAACTCAGAGCAACAGGGAGTGGGATGGACATTACCCGGGGCTGGGGGAGTGGAAGATGCAGAGATATTGGCCAAAGGCTGCAAACTTCCAGTTTTAAGATGATAAGCTCTGAGGATTGAGTGTATAGCATGGTGAGTTAATAATTAATACAGCTAATATATAATTAATATATTAATAATTAATTAATATAGCTAATATATAGTTACTATAGTTAATAATAACTGTATTATATAGCGTAGCTGGTGACAACTGTGTTACTTACTTGAAAGTGAAGGGAGTAGATGTTAAATGTTCTCACAACAGAAAAGAAATGGTAACTCTGTGCCAAGACGGAGGAGTTAGCCAGCTTCGTGGTGAGCATTTCACAGCTTATAAATGTATCGAATCAGCGGGTTGTACACCTTGAACTTACACAATGTGGTATGTCAATGGTATCTCAAGCCATGAAAATCTTCAAAGAAGTACAGATACGCGCGCACTCACTCACACACACACACACACACACACACACACACACACTATATGTAAGCACTTATTCTGTGCACCTGCGTTATTAAAATTTCTGGTGGGGGAGAAGGACAATTAGGCAAAAAAAACAAACCAAAACAAAAACATCTAAAAAGCCTCCTTCAGGGCATGATGATGAATTTTAAAAGATTGAGAAGTGCTGACGTGGGTCAACCTGGATGATCTACCACATAACAAATTGGAGGAGCTTCTATTTATGCCTCTGTTCCGTTTGAAGATCTCACTGATATTTGTTCTGTAGAAAGAGCACACTGAAAAATGACGTTGTGGTCCCCTGGAGGCTGCCGCTGTGTGGGGAGAACTGAATTTTGCCCTTCCTGTAAAAGGCGGAATAAACATTTAAAATTACAATTCTTTTTTTCTAAATTTGCTACTGAGATGTGAGCTGTAAGTTTTAGATGTTTGGGTTAAATTATATGATCTCATCCCTTCTAAAGGTTTCAGAAGTAACCCTTTATATTTGAGCATTTAAAAATTAGTTTTGCAATCATCATGAGCCGTGGATTCAAGTGACCAGGATGCAATCTATTGGCGTGGGGAGAAATAGCCAATGTTAGGAAATCAAATTACAGAACAATTTCCTTTCATTTTTGAAGTTAACCAAAAAGCCTACACACATTTATTTTATTTATTTCAACCGGAAAAAAAAAAAAAAACATGCTTGATGGTTTTCATTCAGGTGAAAAGACTGAGCTACTCAATAAAGAGAAATGGGCTACAAAATTATCTAACAAAGTGACTTGCGTTTGAAAATCTTACCAGCCTATCAGCCATTTTGTAAGTGTCCCCTCCCCTTCCCTTATCTTTTAGTGCAAGGAGAGGATAGCAAGCCAGTGATCAAAGGAAAGGAAATTGACTGAGCCCCTTCTCTCTGCTCCCCTGTACCCAGGTCTATCGTCTACTTTCCACA
This sequence comes from Leopardus geoffroyi, assembly GCF_018350155.1. Classification (NCBI taxonomy): domain Eukaryota; kingdom Metazoa; phylum Chordata; class Mammalia; order Carnivora; family Felidae; genus Leopardus; species Leopardus geoffroyi. The sequence goes on along the minus strand of NC_059327.1, from coordinate 3,693,186 downwards.
ATACCTTCAAGATGGTGTTCTGTTTTACAAATGGAAAAGCAAACAAATATAAAGAGCACTCTGAGATAAAGAATTGTGGGAGTGGCTAGATTCCTTTACAACCACTCTTCCCGTCTGAAGCCCAGCCTAACCCTCAGATGTCTGTGGCTGCAGATCCCAGCTCTACTGAGCAAGCCCAAAGCTAGCACGGGGCTACTAGGCGGGTGCATGAGAACTCCAGGGCTGAGTGTCCAGTGAAACATCCAGGATCAGCTACTCCACTCTGGAAAAGAAGCCTCCTGCGTCTTTCTGATTAAAGGTCCCCATCTCCTTTCAAAGGCAAGTCTTCGTCCATAGTATGGCTCATTTCCCTATGGACATGATCCAGTCACGACTTCTCCTTCAATTTCTGCCTAATTCTCCTTTTGAAATCCTGCGATCTAGGCTTCCCCTGCCTGGCCCCATTGAAACTATTTGTTAATTCCGCTAACATCCCTTGAAAAATACAGACTAAATGGACTTGTTCTTCCCGTTGCTCATTGAAATTGAATTATCTTCCGTCATAATTCTGTTTTTATAAAGTACTGCCTGGAACGTTAATCTACTTCTCATTTTTGATCCCAATTAAATTATCTCAGATTTTCTTCATGGGTTCCTTAAGTACTTTATTTCAGATCCTTGGCTTGTTCTTTCGTAGTCTTCTACAGGAAAACTGTTTAAAGGAGAAAACACGGAAAAGAGACAGCAGAACTTAGAGGTAGGGATACAGAATAAAGAATCCAACTTTTCAACTTGCGTTTATATGCAAGTTTATATGACCGTGGGCAAGGCATCCAACATTCTGGACCTCAGCTTTCTCTTCTGTAAAATGAACTTGAACGTAGTATCGATCTCATCAGGGTGTCCTCAAAATAAAAGGAGTTCGCATTTTAAGGTGCCTACAAACAGTACCCAGCGCACAATAAGCACAGTTTATGAGGTCAGTTGCAAATGACCACAGCCACCAGGTATGCCATTACCAAAGTTTTAAGAAATACAGTTATCTTGTACTATTTCTGAACACGTAGTAATAGTTCTTTACCAATTATGCCTTTCCCCCCCTGGCTTTTTGGGTAACAGTTATGTCACTGAAAAGATAGATATTTTCTGACTTAGTCCTCGCAGTTCAGTAATGCAAGGCGATGTTGATCAAGGTGGGGCTCACAGTCAGTGACTATTTCAACTTCCATATAGTTGGAGGCAGGAGGGCTAGGACGTGAGGACATCTGTCAAACACCAACAACCCATGCTTTCTCCTCTTTATGGCATTAATTTCAAGACATATTTTATTTTTATAAGAAATGCATTCAATAAATATTAATCAAACACCCACTGTCAGTTGAGAACTCTTCAGATCCCAGGAGAGATATGATAAAAAATGATAAAAAAAAAAAAGAAAGAAAGAAAATCATGCACCCAGAATGATAAAAAAAAAAAAAAAAAAAGAAAATCATGCACCCTCAGAAACCTAATTCTAATCTGAAGAGACCTGTCAATACTTCAGCAGTATTAAAAATAAAAGAGGCCATAAACTTGGCAATCAATTTTGCAAGTAAGTGTATGATTAAGGACCAGGAGATTGGAGCAGGAAGTGACAGCAATAAAAAAAGAGCTTGTGACAGCAAGATCTTACTGAATTTAATAAAGTATAATTATTTAATTTTAAAGATATTGTTGTTGTAATAGAAGAGCTTTGCATTAATTTACCAGGAGGCTAGAGACGTAGTCTTGATGACACAAAAGGCCAAATGAGCAAAGGCTAATTTGCACTTTCTCCTCTGGACGTCTTTGGAAATATCTGTACAAAAAGCAAATTCAGGGAGGCTGCTGTCCACTTCATCAGGCAAACAGCCTTAGAGGAGAAAGGCCACTCCTGAGGTTGACGGAGACGTTTATTTCCTAGGTGAAGTTCGCTGTGCTACGTGGTTTGTTCTCTTAGATCATCCTCACACACAAAGCTGCACGGTATATGCAGTTTATAGAAGAGGAAACCAGGCTTGCAGAATGTTCCAGTGATTTGTCCCAGATCCCACTTAGAAACTTAGAAACTACACTTAGAAACTACAAGAACTGACCTAAAGTTGCTAATATGGAAGGGATATGGGACTCCCGGGGAGGGATGGCAGTGGGATTTGCCTCATTAAACCTCCTAACCATATATGGGGTCTCGTAAGGAAGTGCTCTGCAGGTGACTGTTGGTGTTTTAGCCCACCTTTAAAATTCCAGAACTGTTAGGGTTTGGCGCTGTGGTCCTTGAAGTACAGGACAGGGCGTGTTGCTTTCTACAATAGCATAGATAGTGGGTTTATTGCAACAAACACGTGCTTACTAAGCATCTTGTCCCTTGTCACTGGCACAGATAAGAGCACAGAGCATGTCAGACCACACCACCCGTGTTGGCAGATGCCTACACTACACCCCACAGTTCTAAAGGTTCCCATCAGAATCTGCCCACATGTTGGCCATGGGATTGCCACTTAAACACGGGTGCATTGATTCTAGAATTAATTCAGTCTTGTAGAACACCATGTTACGTCCAAAGACCCAGCTTCTCCTCGGCACAGGAGGACACTAGCTTTCTCTTCCATTCGTGGGGTGGGGGAGCTGTGACTGTCTACCAGTGGGACGACGGACCTCTTGATGGAAGATGAGGGATTCCGTCTTTCCTCTAAAGGGTGGCTTGGTTTTAAATTCCTAGGGAAAACGGGGGTGAGCAGAGCAGTTTCTTTAGTTAGTAGGCTGAAGTAACTTTCTTTTTTTGTTTTTTTTTTTTTATTAAGTTTTTAATTTTAGTTCCAGTGCAGTTAATACTGGTTTCAGGGGTATGATACAGTGATTCAACACTTCCATATGTCACCCAGTGCTCATCACAACAAGTGCATCGTGAGTCCCCATCCCCTGCTTCTCCCATCCCCCTCTTCTCTCGTCCCCCACCCATCTCCCCTCTGGTGACCATCAGTGTGTTCTCTGTAGTTAAGAGTCTGTTTCTTGGTTTGTCTTTTTCTCTCTCTCCCTTTACTCATTTGTTTTGCTTCTTAAATTCCACACAAGTGAGATCATATATATTTGTCTTTCTCTGGCAGATTTATTTCACCTAGCGTAAAAGCCTCTAGCTCCATCCATGTTGTTGCAAATGATAACATTTCATTCTTTTTGATGGCTGAGTAATAGTCCATGGTAGGTACAGCACATCTTCTTTATCCATTCATCTATGGGTGGACACTTGGGCTGTTTCCGTAATGTAGCCAATGTAAATAATGACGCAATAAACATAAGGCTTTATGTATCTCTTTGAATTAGTGTCTTTGTATTTTTTGGGTAAATACCCAGTAGTGTGATTACTGGATTATAGGTAGTCTATTTTTAACATTTTGAGGAACATCCATACTGTTTTCCACATTGGCTACACCAGTTTGCATTCCCACCGAAAGCACATGAGGGTTCCTTTTCCTCTATGTTTTCACTAACGTTTGTTGTTTCTTGTGTTGTTGATTTGGGCCATTCTGAGGTGAAATCTCACTGTTGTTTAGATTTGAATTTGCCTGTTGAGGAGTGATGTTGAGTACCTTTTCACGATTCTATTGGCCATCTGGATGTCTTCTCTGCAGAAATGTCTATTCAATAGGTCTTCAGCTCATTTTAATTAGATTATTTGTATTTTTGGTGTTGAGTTGTATAAGTTGTTTTATATTTTGGATCCTAACCCTTTATTGGGTATGTCATGTGCAGATATTTTCTCCCATTTGGTAGGAGCTGATGTCGCTTTAAACCCCATGGATAAAATTCTGCTGAGAATTCTAGTGTTTACAAACACTGCACCTGTAGTGACCCTGTAAGATAACAATAATGTATCTTGCGTAGAAAGAAGAATTAAAGCCACAAATGCCTAGCATGCATTATTGGAGTGAATACTCTTTAAGAGTAAAGGAACCTCAGAAAGTTGGGCTTCCTTCTCCCTACAGGTGTTGAGGCTCACATGGAACTCTGGTTACTTTGGTGATGGTCATTGGAGTCCTCTATTTGTACCGAACTGTGCCCAAACTCTGATATCTTAATTTCCAGCCCCGTATCCCTGCACTTATCAGTCAGTATTCCATGTTTACTGCTGAATGTTTCATTGACATTCTATTTGTTTTAACTTTGCCATGCATATTTATGTATATATGTGTGTGTAAATAAATGAATATGTGTGTATGTGCACATGTGTCTAATAAAAATTGTGGAACAGTTATGCTAACTACATTAATATATATTTTTCTTTAGGATATTATCTTTTTAAGTTTATTTATTTATTTTTAGACAGAAAACTGAGTGCAAGAGGGGGAGCGGCAAAGAGAGATGGAGGGAGAGAGAGAATTCCAAGCAGGCTCTGCACTGACAGTGCAGAGCCTGATGCAGGGCTTGATCCCATGAACCGTGAGAAAACGACCTGAGCCAAGATCAAGAGTCAAATGCTTAATGGACTGAGCCACCCAGGTGCCCCCATTAATATATATTTTTTCAAAAACTCAGTATTTTATATCTTCAGGCTTATGGTTATCTTTGGTAAAACAAAACAAAAACAAAAACTGTGTTTACAAGTCCTCACGCATTGAAATAGAGGCCCTCTTATTTGATTTATAACCTGTTTATCTTCTCCTTGGCTAACAGAGCTGAATTGCAACTTAATTGCTTCTTGAAGTCACATACACTTACCTGGAGAATTATTTTAATGATTATACTACAAATATCTGACTCCTCATAACTAGAAAGAATATGTAAAAGAAAACAAGTCAGCAATAAAAGGAGTTCATAAATTATTGCATAGTGCATTTCTGTGCTCTACTAGTCTATTCTTTCTACCAAACATTTTCTTTAAAGGGCCAGATAGGAAATACTTCAGATGTTGTGGGCTATATAGTCTGTGTTGCATATACTCAACACACACAGCACACCCAGGGACACCTGGGTGGCTCAGTTGGTTAAGTGTCCGACTTCAGCTCAGGTCATGATCTCACTGTTTGTGGGTTCAAGCCCCACATTGGTCTCTATGCTGACTGACAGCTTGGAGCCTGGAGCCTGCTGTGGATTCTGTGTCTCCTTCTCTCTCTGCCCCTCCCCAGCTCACACTCTGTCTCTGTCTCTCTCTCAAAAATAAATAAGCATTAAATACACACACACACACACACACACACACACACACACACACGCAGCCACAGACAATACCTAAATGCCAGAGTCCAGCATTGTTCCCACCGCACTGGGTACCCACCGAGTTGAATTTCATGTATTTTTCATGTGTCATGTAATTGCCTTCTCTTTCTTTGCAAACACTTCAGAACGGAAAATCATTTTTAGCTCCTCAGGCTTACAAAATTAGGCAGCAACCAGGTGATACCAGCTAGATCTGGCCGATGGCTGCGCTTGCGACCAGTGATTAAAGCAAAAGTTTAATCGGATCCACAGTGATATTCATTTGATACTCAAACTTATATGATAATCCTCCAGAAGACATTCATTCTTGAATTCAGGATAGGGCTCTATTTTATATGCATAGGAAAGTAGAGAATACATTTGACTCCTTAACACCTCGGTGATCAGGTCTTCCGGCCCTCACCTAGCTGAAAATCCCCATGTAAACTTTGACTGCCCCAAAATTTAACTACTAGTAGCCTCCTGTTAAGCAGAAGCCTTATCCATAACATAAGCATTATTAACACATGTTTTGTATGTTATATGTATTATATATTGCGTTCTTACAATAGAGAAAGAGCACGTTACTAAGAAAATCATAAAGTTAAATACATTCATAGTACATATTGATATCAATTGTATTTATCGATAAAAATCCACGTGTAAGTGGATGCCTGTAATTCAACCCATGTTGTTCAAGGGTCAACTAGGTATTGAATTTGATATACATGTGCGTTCACTATTTTTTATCATATAAAAAAGTTTCCTATTTTTATATTCTATAATAGAATTATTATAGAATAATAATTCAATAATATAGAATAATAATTCTACTTGTATTATAAATTTATGTTATAATTCAAATATAATATGTTCTATTTCTATAATGTATATGCATGCAACTAGGTTATTTTATGTGTGTGCAATATATATTATGCATATGCATACGTGTGCATTTATACAAATGAAACAGCAGTTGGAATGTGTTCTGGGGACAGTATCCCATGAGAAGAGGAAGTGAAACATATAGGATATGCATCTTAAAATTGAGTCCCATCCATGTATTATATCACTAGTAACTAGTAACTTAATTCTTAAATACATTCTCTAATTTTTATGAATATTACATTGACTATCATTTTGTATTAAGATAGAATAAATACCTGAGCTACATCATCACAACTTTCTGTTTGGAAACACCATTTTGGTGTTCCTTCTCCTCTCTCTTTTTCTTTCCTGTTCTTGTTTTTTTAACTTATAACCTAGAAAATTGAACGTGACGATCTCTGGACCTTCAGTTGATTCTGGCCACATGAAAAAATGTTGAAGTCTTACAATGAAGAAAACATAGTTGTATTTAATCATTACATCTGATATTTGTTTGAATGTACTTCCTTTAAAAAAAATCCAAAGAACCTACTGTTACACAGACCATGATGGTTACAGATTTTCTTTTCTACTTTGTTTAAAGGTAACAGTGCAGAGTGACCTTGGATAAAGCCACCTCATGTTGTGGGAGGGGTAGTGGAAGAGAAACGGCTTGGGTTTGTCAAAATGCAAACTTTTACATTTCCACATCAAGAATTCATATCTGCTTTTTCAAGTAATTTGGGAGGCACCTGCGTGGCTCAGTCGGTTAAGCATCCCACTTTGGTCCAGGTCACAATCTCATGGTTTGTGGGGTTGAGCCCCATATTGGCTCTGCACTCACAGCATGGGGCCTGCTTGGATTCTCTTCCTGTCCCTCCCTCCCTCCTGCTTTCTCTCATAGGTGATTTCTGTATGGAATGATGTCATCGCTTGTTTTCCCTTTAAAACCTTCTGGCTCTCAGTTTTTTCTTCTTTAATTATTTTTATGGAGACACTCTTTTTCCAAGTTATTGAATTACCCTCCCGCATTTAATTTGCTTGTAATGAAAATGGGTTGTAGCTCTCTTTATGTTTTCCTGTATGTAACATATGAAAGATACACGCTGAACTTACTACTGTTATAGTTAGAGCATCAAGCATGTGTGGTCGTGTACAGACCTATGTTCGTATATGAGAAAACTGGTTTGTTATGGGGTCCCCAAAAGAACCAAATGTAGACTGAGGGGGGGCAGGACTTATTGTGCCATATATATATATATATATGATGTCTTCACCTAAGAGGATAAATTTCTCCTCCTTTGTCTTCCTCAATGACCTGGCTTCCAGTCGGAACTCACATAGCAGGTGACCTGATCAGGTAAACTGGGTGCTCCCATTTTGGGTCTATAACAGGAATCCAAACACCTGTCCCGCTTATACCATGGGGCTGTTATAAGGATGAGATCCAAAAGTGTTTCTAAAAGTGAAAATGATAAAGAAACATTGATTTCTTTCTGGGTAGACACAGTTCTCCCATGTTCAAGAAGGTGCGAGAGTGAGTCATGATAAAGCCTAGCATCTATGTTTAGTGCTAATGCAGCCACCAGCTTTTTTCTACAACATTCAGTGATTAAACATTCATGACTCTGATTTCCTCTCTGACATTCAAAGCCATATATTACAATTTTAGCTCAAGCAGATGTTTGGTTTCTCGTGTAGCATGCCATTTCGCTTGTTCTATTGGGAGACTGTGTATTTTAATAGTTACGAAAGGAGCGGCTTAGCGAATATTGGAATGGATTTTCCAACCCCAGAAAAGAGATTAAACCATTGAAATGTTCCTTGGCCTTAACACTCAATAGTTGGCCATTTATGCATATAAAAACTTGCTCTAGAAGAATCTTGGTAACATAGCAACATCGGTGGCTTCAAGATGGTGAGCTTTGTAGATGTGATTTAGCCATGCTGCCTGAAACTTTGCTATTATATGTAAATTTACATTAAAAAAATTCACCTTCAGGCAAGTTTATAGGTGAGTTAATAACAATATGGGAATAATGTTACCATGTATTAATATATGGATGTGGAGATACTGCTATCATGGAAAAAAAAAAAGCCTAAGGTGTGTGATAAACAAGTGTCCAGGTGTTGGGAAAAAGCAACACAATGTATCATCATAGAGGGCTGATGAAGGTCCCTAATATCTTCAGATGAACACTGTGTAAAAACAGCTTGCTGAACATGCTCTTTTCCCTGGCACGGTTGCCGTAACCAGATGAGCCATAATTAAGAGTGGGTCACTGAGGAGAGAAGCAGTAGTTTTAATGATGGAACCATTTATATGCCAGCAAATAAGTAAATCAAATGTGCAGTGTGGAGGGGAGGAAAGAAATCTGCGTGAGTTCACTAAGAAAAATCGCGGTTCACTAAGAAAATACTTCTGTATTTCTGACTTTGAATTTGGGGAGAAAACAAATGAGAGTAATTTTGAGTCCATTTTAGCTGTTTATCCAGCATCAGGGCACAGCACATCTCCTTCTAGCCTCTGCTGTCCTTCCCCAGGACTCGCACTTCAGAGAACATTCACATTTTGGTTTCTTTTTCCCCCTTTTGGCTTATTTAGTTCAAGTTTCTGCCTTCTTTTGTCGTTTACTTCTAGAATTCAGAACAAGTTTCAATGTATATAGTCTATGTATCTCAAAACACGATGTTTCCTAATAAAGGGAAGGACATCTTAAATTGTTAAAAATGCTTCATACTGGGCCTGTTTTTCCTTCTGGTCGACCAGCTCCTGCCTTTCAAAGCATTCGTCCACAGATTTCACTCATGATCTGTCAGATTTCTTTGAGAAGGTGAGATTTTATATGAAGATCTCATAGTCAGTGGATGCATTTGACCTTTGTCAGTTAGAGAATCTAAATTACTTCTAATAAAACTTAACTGGAGTTGATATCTGTTCTTTTATTGCTACTAGTACCTAATATGGCTTCGGAAATAAATGTCCTCAAGAAATTAATTACTGTCTCCTTAATTTTGTCTCCAGACACCTGCTAACATCACCGTAACTTACTCTATAACCGTCACATATATTATAAAATATATTTTGTATTTTAGGCCCATTTTAGGCACATATATTCTGCCTAATTCTTCTTGAACCATTTCTAAGGTAGTTATGACTGACAGGCTGCACAAAACAAAGAGAAACAGATACACTCTGGTTTAACTTAAGCTCATTTTAATCATTTTGAATTTGACCACATCAGCCACATTTACATTTGAATAGTGTGGGTCTCTCAGTGTTTCCTACCAAATGCTGTGAGAGAAATCTCAGAACCCAAGTGTTCCATTTTTACCCGTGACTATAAAACTTGGAATTCATAAGCTACTATTAATTGCTTTTATCGAAAACTTGGAACATTAATTTAATACCTTTCTCTCTGTGTCACTCTGGGCAAGTATTTTTAAATCTTTATTAGGTTTATGCAAAATTGGGGGATTACATAGATGACTTCTGTATTCCTCTCCAGGCGGCAAATTTTATGTTTCTTCAGACTCAAAGTGACCAAGAGTATGTTTTTGGAAATGTTTCCTATTTGGTAACACTTTGAGAATTCAAAAGAAAAACAAAAAATTGTAGTGTTTTGCCTCCTGCTCTGTGGATCTAGAGACATATTGGTGTTTTGTGAATTATCTGAGATGTTTATTCCGTATGAAATTTAATTGTGATAGTCTAAAAGATAATTTTATAATTCCCTACATCACCTGGAAACACCACACAAACCTGTGAGACCATTGGATCGCACACCCTTGTATTGGTCCTCTCAATCCCATTAGCTCCAAGGAAGGAGGGTTTTTTTTTTTTTTTTTTTTTCACTGTATGAACCAAAGTGGGCCCGGTATGAAAATGATGACTTGATCCTCAGTGATGGCCAAATAACATCCCATCCTACGGGACAATACACGGTACCCAGGGGTGGACAAGAGGGGCAGGGAAACTGAGAAATTTTAGTCACAGCAATGGGTTGAATTTCTACTGTCTTCATTAGGATCCATTCTATGTTCTTGTTTCAAGTCATTGACTCGTTACTTTTTTTTGACTCATCCTCTGCCACACAAAGTCAACGTCACTTTGAAAGGTAGTGTTTCTATAGGCTGGCTTGTGGTTTGTATGGTTTGTGATTTACAGAAGACCTCTTACATCTCCCTGTCTCACATCTGCTCTGCCCCTCATCTACCCTGGATCCTTAGTGCATAAGGGAGTGATGGTCATGATATCAAGTGAGTCCTGTGTGACTAGATGCCCTTTTCTTCTCCACATCAGCCACTTCCTCCTAAAGACTCACGACTCCTCTCAGAAGACATCCACCCTAGGAAAGCTGTCCTGGAAACTGTCTCCTACCCCAGAATCAAGTGTCCTTCAGGATTTTCACAAAACACTTGAATGGAAAGACGAACCAACCCACCAATTCTAATTTTATGAATTTCACAATGTATTTAGTTTCTTCGAATGTATTTCCTAATGTAGGCATTGGGCACAATTGTATCCATAGGGCTGTATTCTTGAAAGTTTTAGACACTCCCCCTCCTCCTCCTCCTTTTTATTTTACAGAGAGAGTGAGAAAGGGAGAGAAAAAGGGAAGGTGGAGAGAGGGCTGGAGAATCCCAAGCAGACTGCTATGCTTCGTACAAAGCCTGATGGGGCTTGATCCCATCACCCTGAGTCGGAACTGAGCCAAAAATTAAGAGTCAACCAACAGAGGTCAACCGACGGAGCCACCCAGGTGCCCCTAGACACTCTTCTTAACACATTTAACACATTTGATATAATAGCTGGCTTATATTACAGATTAAACATGAGCTATGAGGGACAGGAGGAGAGGAGGGCAAAAGCAATGAGGACATACACAAATTTTCCATTTAGCGTTTCTCTCTAGCTGAGAAAAAACAATCTCGTATTAAGGAAGGGGAATATTTCATAACATTCCCTTGTTGGGAATGTTGGCAGGGTGAGCCAGGATGACCAGGATTGACGACTGACCTTGGTAAGTTTTATTCACTTATTCAAGAAATTGTCTTTTTCCTTGGGAAAAGGAGCCAACACAGAACTTTAATCCCTATTGACCAGACAGGCAAGAGGTACTTTATGACAGAAGAGGCAGAAAGCAAATGCCTTGGGCAAAACAAGTATGTCTCAGAGTGGACAGCCTTCACAGCATCAGGTAACCGGAGATGCTCACCTTCACAGGTAGGAATTGACAGACAGACAGCGTCTGCTAGTCTGGGGAAAGCACAATCCTTCTGCCGAAACGATCAGGTTCAGAACAATAAGGAATATAAGAAATCAGTGACCTATCATCGGACTTTGAGAAAACAGCTAAGACTCGGACAGAAGGAGACGTGTCAGGCGACACAGATGACAGGCACCGTTGCTTGTCTCACCTTTCTGATAGCACTTAGTAATTGATTACCAGCTTAACTATTTTATGACTTCTATTAGACTCTGCATTCCTTAGAGTTTAATTGCTGTATTCACCTCTCAATTTCCTTGGCCAGTGCCTACGTGTTTTTCCACCTAGTAAGTGCGGAAGTATCAGGTGAATAAATGTGGTGTGAAAACTTACCTTGGCTTCCTCCCACCAGGCTTGTGAGTTCACTGCTACAGCCCTGCGGCCTTGGTGGTTCTGTTACAATGTTGCATATCACAGGCAACGGGTATGAATGAGTTGTTGAATTGGGGTTAGGTAGATGAAGTGAATCTGAATGTATTCTAAGCTTCACCTTTCTCTCATGATGCTATTTTGATCCCTCCCAATTCCTTGGTTTCAAAGTCCATGTGCCCATCGGGGGTTTCAGTCATTGGACCTAAAATAGGGCTCTCACCCAAGGCCGGCGCGGTGTCCCTTTGCGCGAGGCTCCCGGGCTGTTGACACCCAGGTGCGTGCTTCAAGAGGTCTCCTGACAGGTCCAGCCCAGTATCTCTGACTAACAGAGCTCTGCAATAGTGCAGGGACGATGAAGGGGGTTCATGGTAAGATGGTAACATGATGGGAAGCATCGGTATTTCATGATATGGACTAAAATTTGTGATGCGTCAAAATTAGCACCAAATAGCTACTCATATGGCATTTCTTTTGACTTTCGGAGATTCTTTTTTAAAAATATTTTAATTAGTTAATATATAGTCCAATATTGGTCTCCGAAGTAGAATTCAGTGATTCATCACTTACATACAACACCCAGTACTCATCACAAGTGCCCTCCTTCATGGCCACCACCCAAGCTAAAAGCAAGCCTCTGTAGTCAAGAAAAAGTCAAGATTCCAGAGCTAAGGGACCAAAGCTATTACTTTGTATCCCTTAAGTCTACAGCACACATTTGTTTTGTTAAATTTTGGTGTTATAAAGGTCATCTTTCAACCTTTTCCCCAGCATGAGAATTTTGATGCCTGCCTTCCCTTAAAGGGAACCCCCATAGTTAAAAAGTAACCTAAATACAAAAATAAAATATGAGGCTAAAAAAAAATTCTAACTTTAGAGAAATGAGCGTCGTCATGCATGAAAGGTACGCTTAGTTATTTTAGAAATGTAAAATAAATTATCTTGCACCTCAATATCTTATTTAGAAATATGGTATCACTTTGCTCCATTTCAAAATTCATCATTCTTGTAAATCAGTTTAGCCCACAAAACTGTGAAATTTCAGGGAGAAACAGTACTTTGCTAAGATTATTTGGTTGCTCAATGTTGAAGCTTCCTTCATCATTGTTATTAGACGAAAACACTGAAATAACAGAAAGGCCACTGAAAAGGAAAAATGAGGAAGAATCGTTGTAGCCCTGCATTTTCTAACCATGTGACCTTAGACCACTGTTTCTGGGTCTGGCTTTTCCTTATCATTGAAACGAGGGTGGCGTTATTCTCTCTGCTCCCCCAAAGAAGGATAATGTAAGGAAAATGTAAAATACAGTGACCCATTTAATCAGGCTCCATTCTATGGTGTTCTTCGGGTTCTGCCTCGGGCTTAGAAAAACAGCTTTCCATGGCTTCGAAACTTGTTTCAGAAAACCACTGATGTATACCGAACATCACAAAGATGGTTAGTCACTAAACAAACCCTTTATATAGTCATTCTGATTACAGTCTTCAGTTAGTTCTCTGGGGAAAGTCAGGTTATCTGAAATGACACCAACATGGTACATTCACAATCTCTTCCTTTGGATCCAAACTGAATCCCACTTATCTTCAAAGTTCAACTCACTTCTCCATTTATGTAAAATATGAGCTGAGTTAACATCCTGAGTGATGTTAATCATTCCTACATGAGTTAGCAAGAATGTAAGGCTTTGGCCTGTATGAGCCGCTGGATTCTTGTGGTTTCAGATGGTCCCCATTCTGTGCATGGGGTGTGGTTCCAGCATTCTCCCAGGTGCAGGAAAAGAAAGGTGACCGCCCTGCCGGAGGGAAAAAAGTCTGTGACTGAGAAACACACACAGAGGAGCTAAGTAAGGGACCACATTTGTTCATCGAACATGTTACCGATGGGACTGTGATATGGAAGAGGGTAGTGGTTTGTCTTTGAAAGTCCGATGAGTAGTAGACTTACTATCAATGCGAGTCATTTTCAGTAAAATAGAGGTCAAATTGGGGTGTGTGGGTGGCTTAGTCGGTTAAGCTTGGACTCTTGACCTCAGCTCAGGTCATCATCCCACAATCCGTGAGTTCAAGCCCCGCCTTGGGCTCTGCACTGACTGAACAGAGCCTGCTTGGGATTGTCTCTCTTCCTCTCTGTTCCGCTAGAATTCTCTCTCTCTCTCTTTCTCTCTGTCTCTCTATCTCTCTCTTTCTCAGACAATAAATAAATAACCTTAAAAAAATAAAGGTCAAATCAATTCTCCAGACATGATTAGGTACCCCTTTGTGTAAAGAGACACCATGAAGATATTCATGCAGCGAACGATCAAAAAGGACTGACTTCATGCTTTCAATTTGTTTGTTTTACTATAGTCTCCTTTCGATTTCTGTCACCTGAGTGTTGCTCAGATATTTCTGGATTCAGTTCCTCATTTAAAAACCAGGATTAGAGGGGTGCCTGGATGGCTCAGTCAGTGAAGCCTCCGACCTTTGGTTTGGCTTAGGTCATGACGTCATGGTTTGAGACCCACGTCAGGCTCTGTGCTGACAGCTTGGGTCCTGCTTGGGATTCTCTCTCCAGTTCTCTCTCTGCCCCTCTCCCACTTGCACTGTCTCTGCCTTTCTCAAAATAAATAAATAAACTTTAAAAAACAGGATTGGAAATATTACGGCATATGTGACCAATAACCAGAGGTGACGTGCACCATCTATCGAGTCAAATGATGGAGTGATAATATTAACGTGGTCAGTACGGTGTAACTGTACTTGAAGCGTGGGTTTGCTTATGCTGTTGTACTTCATGTTGAGTTGTGGACTTTGGTGACCTCGGACTCATCTTGCAGGGCCCAGCCCCAGTGTTGTTCCAGGCCTTCAGCCCTCGGGTCCTCTTTATACAGGTCTGATCTACCCTCTCCCAGTCCTGACCTTATCATGTGCGTGTAAGATCTACAGCTTTGCACCTGTGTCTGTGCCTGTCTGCGTCTCCTGCAGACACTCTGAGCTAGATAACCCAGGGCATTTATGATGGTTTTTCATTTTTTTGGTATGCATTTTACCTGGCAGAGTGCCTCATACAGAGGTCACATTCAATAACTATCTGTTAAATAAATACAAAGATTCTCTCCCTTTAATACTTTCTGTAGGCAATAAACCCATCATTCCCGGGGCCACCTGTCTTGTTTTTGCCTGGTGGAGTTTGGAGCCGCTTGTAACTGATCATCCCCGCCCCCCTTCAGTCGGTGTGTAGACAAAGGAAGTGGTCCACGTTTCGCGTTGTGGACACTGTTTCCTGTGTAGAAGTTCGTGGGTGCCTCCACTTTACTTTTGTGCCCCCGTCTGATCACCTTGTATTTTCCTCTTTTAATTTACCTTCTTGCCACGTGTGTACTCTGGAAGTTGCCTTAAATCTGTTTTTGAGCAATAAAGGCATAGCATCTTTTGAGGTGATTTGATTTCATTTGAAGTTGCTACAATTCAGTCCAATAAGACTTGGCAATAGACACCTACTAGGCACCCAGAATTGAGTTCCGTGCTGCAGGAAATACGAGAGGATTTTATATTAACCGAGGAGGCATTGCAGTGGCATACTGACAGGAAATTATATCCAAGCGAGGCCTGCTTTTCCAACAAAGAGTCAAGAGCAGATCGCCAACACTCCCCTGTCTTGGGTCAGCTCTCACACTGGGCAATGGCAAAGAACGTTTCTTTGTTCTAAAACACGCTTTTCTTATAACTTCTCAGGAGATTATAATTTAGTCTTTCTTAGCATCATGGTCTTATTTTTTTCCATAGGTGCTCTGTCTGACTTTGTATCTCTGTTTGGCTAGAGATGTTTAGATTATGTTACATATTTAAAAGAATGACGTCTTGGAGAGCTCTACCAAAAGCCAAAGAGGAAAGAAGGCTGGTAGTGTTATGTTAGTTGCGCCCTTTATTCCGCACTGAGAAACTTTATGTTTTCTTTGTCTTATGTTGGGAGAGTTTCAAGGACAGTCTAGCTACTTAAAACCGTATTTGAACACACATCTACTCTGTCAGTCCAACTGCTAAAATCATTCGTCTTTCTTTCCTTGGAGATACAGTCACATATTAGAAATCGGTGAATAATGAAATGGAAATAGTCTCAAGTATCCTCCAGTCTAGGGAGTCAGAGAAATGCCAGAGTTGTTGGCTAGAGGGAGACTGAGCGTCCACTCCCACGCCTCAGGCATCCTGCTTTCCAAGACAGCAGGGTGCCACAAGGCTCATGGTTGAGGTCTTTCTAACATGTGAGACCCCTCATGATAGTACTTGGAGGGGAGTCTTTGAGAAGCAAACACTCCTGTCCAGTCGGATTTCATGATTCCCTCAGGACAGTAGACCTTTCAGGGACACAGAGAAGAGTCCATTCGTGATGGACGCCCTGATTTTTACAAGAGAACCTGGCGTTCTGGGTCTTTCTGGTCACCCGTGCTTCTTGAATGTGGCAGGATTTCAGTTCCTTCCGGCATTTTTCCAAACCTACGACATCGTCATAAGGAATATGACATAACCCGCCGGGACATTGTTGGGATGCAAATTGGGAAGCCAGGCCAGCTGTGGTGGATGGTCTCACATGTATTCTCCTAAACCTCATTCTTCGTGAAGATCCAGGTGAAATCCATCAAACAGAAATGCACTTGGGCCCGCAGAGCCACGCGTTCCCTATCACTGGATTATGGTTCGGTTCAGGTAATGATTTCGTGGGCCTGTCGTAAGAGAGATCGTTAGTATCTGGAGTCAGCCGACTTTTTTAAAAGACCAGATACATTCTGAGCTATTCTGTCTCTGTCACGTGCACGCCACTTGGCTGCCGGGGCACGAACGCAGTCACGGACACCGCATGATGACAGAGCCCGGGTGGGTGGCAACAAAACCGTATTTGAACCTTGTTCAAATTTTGCATATGTTTTCATCTGTCACCAGATGTCCTGGTTTTTTATTTGTTTATTTCGTCATTTGAAAATATAAGGAAAACATAATTAACTCACGAGCCGTGCAGAAAAGGTGGGTCAGCTTTGACCTTTGGGCTGGAGTTTACTAATACCGGGTCCCATCACAGGGCAAGCGAGTGGGCCGGAAGGCCTTCCTGGTCCCTCGGACACTGAAAACCTCCAATTTTAGTTCCTGGAAGGTCTTCACACGACATAGCAATCGGGAATGACAGAGGCTTTCAGACGAAAACTAATCCGGGTATGATGACAACTCGGTAGGGATAGTCTGTTGTTTCACACTAACGTGGATTACGTGAGTTCTGAGTGAGCCCTAACCCTTCTGAAAGTACATGGTTTCATCATACTGAGGGAGAAAGCCCGTTTCTTCTACTTCTTTCCTGAATGCATTCGCCTCCCGCTGGCACAGCTAACCGTGGACACTCTGAGGTCGGATGCTGCCGGGCCATCAACTCTCTGAGCAGGCAGACACTGGTTTTGTGGCAGACGTGTCCTCTGTGACCTGTTAGGATGTTCAAAAAATCCTCAAAAGCCCCTAGAAAAGAGAGGCTCGAGCCGATTCTCATTTCCCGTTTCGCCTCCAGATAGCAGGGTTGTCACCGTACTTCCAAACTCGTCACCGGTGCAGTTTCTTCGAGGTGAGCAGTGGCGTGGCTCTATGCTTTCCGTGTTCCTCAGCCCCGTCCGCGGTCCAGCTTGGTCCCCAGGCTGCTCGCCATCCTCTTCTGTTCATGAGCCACACAAGTGTTTAATCTCAGAGTGCCGAGTGTGATGTCCTGTGCACCTGCTGCCTTAACTACCATCACGTGTTTGTTAAACACTTTTTGTTTGTTTGTTTACAGTCTGCACAACACTTTCTCTATGGACATTCCTACAGGTTCCAACAGACCACATCTGTCCTATCGTGTCGCTTCTCCTCCGTGAAGTTCACAGGTTGGCCTTATCCCTGGGGAAATATGTTTAAAAAATTCTCAAAAATGGTTTCAAGAGTAGAGACCGTAACTGTAGAGCAAACACAGCTGTATGCTTCTGGCCAATAAGGTCATTATTTCTATACGCGTTGAATGCAAATGATGAGTAATTTTTATATAGTTGGTTTTGCAGAACAAAGGAAACACATTTTTAGTTTGAAAATGTATTTGTAATATTTTGGTATTTGTTACTTTGATTCTTGCTTGTTTTCATTAATGCATCTGTCTTGAGGGATCAGCTCTCGTGTAACCCATACCTCAGCAAGCCGTTCTTATATATGTGTACTTCAAACAGTCATTTTGATGACAATAATACACAGAAGGAGATCAAACGTCGGAGTGAAAAAATCTCTGAGAAAAATTTAGTTTTAGACTCCATTTCTTCCTCAGTGCAAGAGACGATAGTAAGCAGTCTTGCAGTTGGAGCTTCTGGGAATATTTAGACACAGGCAAAGGAGCTACTGGGTGGCTCATTCACTAAAACATGCAAATCTTTATTTCGGCCCAGGTCACCATCTCATGGTTCGTGAGTTGGAGCCCTGCGTCGCGCTCTGTGCTGACAGAGGAGCCTGCTTGGGATTCTCTCTCTCTCTCTCTCTCTCTCTCTCTGCCCCTCCCCTGCTCATGATCTGTTCTCTCTCAAAATAAATAAATAAACTTAAAAAAAAAAACAGAAACAAAAGAAACAAGGCAACAAACTTGGGAGACGTGATACTGACCTAAAGCCACATCTTAAACATGTGCTTCAAGTGGACACAAGACAGAGTGAATGAATGAATGAACACAGCTAACAAATGATTGTGTCAGAGATGCCTTTGTGAAAATGAGAAGAGAGGGAATCTCTATGGAGAGTGTTCAAGAGAAATATAAAAACACAGATAGAAAAACACATCAAGACAGTATCTCTCAAATGAACTACGAGTGGTTTTTTTTTAAGTTTATTTCTTTGAGAGAGAGTGTGGGGGAGGGGCAGAGAGAGTGGGAGAGAGACAGAATCCCAAGCAGGCTCTGTTTTGTCAGCACAAAGCCCTACGTGGGGCTCGAACCTCAAAACCGCGAGATCATGACCTGAGCTGAAATCTAGACATTCGACCGACTGATCCACCCAGGCGCCCCTGAGTGTGTTGTTTAATAGACCAAAACATGTCTTCCCAGTGTGCTTGCGCTCAACCATCCAGAAAGTTTGTATGTTCATGATCTCACAGTCCCAGTGCTGTAACAGCATCGATTTTCTATATGGAAAGCACTTACTGTTAATTTTTATATTTTTCTTGACAGTGTTAAAAACTAAATAAACCTGCAAAATTAGTTATCATACTTAACCAGAGAACACATGCTAAAACGTAGGAGCAAAACAAGTTGAAATGGAGAGCATCTCTCCCACTGAAAGCGACCCCTGCCGAGGGTGACTGTGTTTAACCACAAGAAGCTTCACTGGTTGCAAGTAGAACAAAGAGAAAGTGGTAAAGGCGGGGTCAGTGGACCCTGAAGGTGGTATGTACCCCTAACTAGAAGGTGTGGCTTATCTTCCAAGGCCCCGGTTCGTCAGGTGTGTGTTTTCATCTAACTGTGCTCAACTCCGTCCTTGAAATGCAAGGCATCGCTGTGGCTTCCTACAGGGCAGATGTTTACTGTGACCTCATTCCCTCTCCTGGGAGATGAACCTACCCCCTGAGCAGCAAATGGTCAGGCAGACCCTTCTCCCAAGAATCCTGGAGAAGAGAGAGGTACTCAGAGAATACTACACTGTTCTGCTCTTTGGTGCCTTCTCTTTAAGTGACCAGGGTATGTCTTACTGTATCATCCATCAGTACACGGATGCTGACGATATGTAGCAACTCCAAAGGGGGTTTGAGGGAGCACATCTGGAAAACTGAGGAAAGCCATAGAGACCACACTGACAGTAGCCCTGCCCAGACAGGCTAGACCTCAGACACATCGTCCCTTGGCATTCAGTGAGGTCTTAGAGTGGTTCGGGTGGTGCATTTGGAGGCACACCCCAGTGAAAAATATATTACGATGATAGAGCGAATGACAAAGAGCAGGCTGGACCCACATCTAAACCCAACCCCCATTTAATACACAAGTATATGTCATCTCTATGAGACTAAAACACAGAATTTAATAAAGGCTTTATGAGAGCAAATTAGGAAGGTAAACTTTTTTTTTCCTCCAGAGCAGTGGACCTATGATTTATTAAACTTTATACTCATCTGAAAATAATTCCAATTTCTTCAGATGCCAGAAGCACTATTTAATTTAAGGGGAAAACATATTAGGGGCATCTGGGTGGCTCAGTCGGTGAAGTGTCCCGATCTTAAGGTCACAATCTCACGGTTTGTGGGTTCGAGCCCCACATCGGGCTCTGCACTGACATTGCAAAGTCTGCCTGGGATTCTCTCTCTCTTTCTCTCCCTGTCTCTGCTCCGACCCTCTCATGCTGTCTCCATCACTCTCAAAATAAATAAATAAATAAACTATAAAAGAAAAGAAACAATTATGAGCAGAACTGCTTCCTTCTCTTTTACGATGCAGGCTAACATTCAAGGCATGCCCTCTTGAACTTTTCTTTCTCTTTCACACTTGTTGTTCTCCAATGGTTTTGGGAGTGTTTGAAAAACAATAATTTTTCTCTAACTTGTTTCATATGCTAGCTGAGGGATAGTCATGTCATCAAGGGACACCGCGTTGTGCCTTCCATACATAATGGTGGTTCAACCCTCTTCCTGTATTTTTCTGAGAAAGGGTAATTTGTTGTTTTCTCTGTGTACCACATGTCGTGTTCACGTAAGTGACAGAGCATCCTTGCACTGCTAATGGGAACAGAAGGACGTTTCAAAGGATGTATGGCATGAGTGAAAACCACACACATGTCCCGGCGAAGAGATTAGTACTATGTCTCATAACTATCTTTCAAATAATCCGTTGAGGCAACACTTCTGTGTGCATTTTGGCCACACGTGCACACACACTTAAATACCGAGCTGTTGGACACACTGTTGGCTGCGAGGCACTGGGAGCCTAGAGGTGGAGCCCCACATTCTCATCCCTTAAATGTAAACCAACTGGTGCTTGGAGCATAGTAAGGGCTCTGGTTTTGCTCTTTGCTATTATTCTCATTGCTAGGTAAGCATTAATAGATTGTTATTCATTTTACGTGTAAGGGAAATATGCAAATCATTTTCTGCAAAGATGAGGAAAATAGAAAAATAGTTAAATGTCACTTAACTTTGAGATACTAGCATGGAATGGACACGAGACACCATCTCACTGTCCCGCAGATGTGAAAAGTGAGACCTTCGGTCTCAAAGTAATTCAGTTTTGCTTTCGCTTTATGGCACAGTCCTAAACTAGATTTTGGTATCCCTTTCCCATAACTTTGTTTTCTTTGTTTTCAAAAAATCATTAGAACAGTGTTCCTTAAAAGGTAAAAAAAAAAAAAAAAACAACAACAAAAAAATAATCCAAAAGAAAACAAAAACAAAAAAAAACTTTGATATGTGCATGCATGTAGTTCTTCCTTCACAGAGGACAGATTTCTCTTAGCATTGTCTTTACATTTCCTGAATCACTCTTAGGATGTTGGTGATGCTGTCTATCTAGGATACTAACCGTGAGTTATCAACGTTTGGCTACCTTTTAAACCCAGAGGACCTATGTGAACCTAGCAGAAAATCAGGGTCCAAACATGGTACCTGGATTGTATTGCAGATCCCGAGCAGAGCGGGAAAGAAATACCCGAGTTGTCTTAGAATAGTCCACACCCTCCCTCTGTGTTTCCTATTTGAGAGCTTGGAATTAAAAAAAAAAAAAAATAGGATGGCTCACACAGTTTCCATTTATTTCATTTATTTCACTTCATTATTTCACAAGCTTCCTATTCCGCCATTTTCTCCACTCACATTATCAACACTGGAGTCCTTAGATAGAGTGTAATTTCATGCCGAAATAGTGCTAGCAATAATAAAGAGAAAATAACATGATTCAGTTTTTCATTAATATCTTTCCATTTAAAATCTGTGTTTACATAAATTAATGTTTTTGAGCCACAGAGCACATGTGATAGAGAAGTATAAAAATGACAGTGTCCATCTACAGACCAGGAAGACTGAAGGTCATCCTTTAAAAAGTATTATGGATTTCATGAGCTTCCCTCTGACTGTTAATCTGGTGGCTCCAATTCCTTACAGAAAGGAATGCAATGTGACAGAAAGAGGAACCCTTCAGCATGTGATTTGAAAGCACTCTTAGAACTTAGTTATATTAACTGGAAGTTACTAAGTCATGTGCAATGAACTTGTGGTTGCTAGTAGGTGCCTTCTTTTCATGCGTATGGACCCCATGCACCTTGCACCTTACCCATGGCTTCCATGACAACCACAGTGGTCAGAACCCACTCTCTCTGCTGTGTCTCTGACAGAACTCATGCTCTCCTTTGCCAAGTCCTGTCGGGGCTCGCTTGAGACCCCACTCTCAGACCTCCTGGCATCCACAGAAGAAGGTTCTGGCAAAATGCCTAAAGTGGGATGGAGATGTGTAGGAAGGGGGAGAAATTTGATGTCCTCTCAGTGGATCGTTAAATAGACTGGTGCACTTCGTTGACTTTCCATTTTAGTTTCTATCTGATAAAGATATGCATTTCTGCTCTGACAAAGCAAACTGAAACAAAGCAAAACCATTTGTGTTTCACAATATATATTGCTTATTTCATGTAACATCTGGTTTCACATTCTGTCATGTGCTGGAGAATTATAAAATACTGCCCACCACCACCCACCCCTCATGGACCCTGGAATCCATTATACTGTTGGGAGCAACTTAAAATAATAAGTATTCTTAATTGGTCAGGGGATGCTGGGTGCTCTAGCCTACTCTATCCCTTGGACATCTCCACCTGACATCTGTCTTTCAGGGTATGAAACTTATAGATCACAAGCAAGGTACCCTGAACTGAAATTAGAAAAAAAAATGTAGACTAACCCTTTGTTTTTCTGTCTGTATCCCTGCACCAGGTACATAGATGATCTTCACTATGTGTGGGATGCTTCTTTTCCCGCTCCTCTTGGGATATTTTGCTGGTGGAAAAGATGGTCTTCTTCCATTTCCTTCCAGATTCTTTCTAGCAATCCTGCAGTCTCACCCTATGCAACACTTCCTCATGGGGCTACCTTTACCCATGGAAGACTTTCTCTTGGTTCCTGGCAAGCCACTTTATTTACAGATTTCATCTGTAATACAAAGGGAGGGTGTTTGCACATGCAGTATTTTATCATTTTTTTTCTTAGTAGCTTTATGTACACGTTCAAGGCAAAACCAGTGATTTGCAAAATATCAAACATCAGGAAAACCTCTGAGCTCATGCTTGAACTTACATCTTCTGATTTAATCTTGTACTGTTTCTGACATGTGTTACTTTCTACCAGTTTCTTATCTACCAGGGAGAGAGCTGAAATAGGTTTCAACATTTGGGAAAGTCATTACCTCTTTTTTTTAATGTGTCATACATACACATGTGGGATAGAGATAGAATGTATACCCATAGTTTTCTGGGTATATGGTACACGTATTGTGTCTGTAATGCACACCTTTTCCTGAAGCTTGGCTTGCAGTTAAAAATACTCCCCCCCACACACAGACTACACACACACACACCCCTTTACCCCCAAGTTTTTCACAAAGGAAGTAACAACGTAGACATAGTAGAGTAGTTCTGACCCCTCTGCCTGTTGCATCAGTGGGGTTACCATAGGAACGTGGAGAGATGTGCTCATTCTACCCAAACTCAGTGGGTGGCTCAGTGGGATCTCTAGGATGCTCAAGATATTTATGTATTTGCGACCCATTCATTAAATTTCCATGGTGGAAATTGGGCCAATCCTGTCTGTTAAGCTATGGTGCACTGTCCATCAGGATAGTGCTCTGTTCTAATACCAAGTTTCCAAAAAAATGAATAATCAGAACATTGGGAATTGGAAAATCATAAGGTGAAGAGCTATGGCTGCTGGATAAAGACAGCTCTTTTAAATTCTGCAGACATGTTTATTAAACCAACTGAAGAGATGTGTGGGTGCATCCTCAGTCTCCAGAACATTCTTGACCCTTAGTCATCCACCCCAATGTCTAATTCTAACTTGTTTACATATCATGTTGACTTATCTTCATCTGTTTCCAGTTGTCTTGACAACATTGCCTTGCGTTGTCAGAAGATACTTCCAGAACAAATTATGAGTTCCCAAATATTTTTCCACAAGTTAAATACTTACTGGGCAAATAAGACACCATGGAATATCAGAATTTCTTCTCAAAAGCACACTGTAGGAAAAACAAAACAAAACAAAAAGTTATTCCTGACTTTGCTTCTTATAGAGCATTGCATTCCTGATATGCCTGTTAGTGTGTGTTTTGATTACAAAAGATATTGCTTCTTAACCTTAATGATCTATCCCTTTATCCAATAGTTTCCTGCTACATTTTCAGTTCAAGGACTTCGGCACTAAATGGTTTTCTGCAGTAGAGAACATTCACTTCTGAATTGAATGTGAAAGAATCTCACCTAGTGATATGATTGATTGGCTAATATATTTGTACCTGAAGTATGCCTGTATGACATACAACTTTGTTCTAAAAACTACTGGAAAAACAGCTATGCAATTGCTAGTACCATGGAAACTTGCCTTCATTGCAGATTTGAATCCCCAAATATAGATGATCAACGCCTACCAATTCAAAATGCTTAGATAGGCCTTGTTACCTAGGCAACGGTGTATTGGAAATGAGATATCTGCATTCTCTCAAATTTGTTTCCCAAATTTTACCTTTTACACAGATTTAGAGCACGTATTTTAAGGTTGAATATATGATTTACTGAAAAATTGGATGCTTATGACAATCTTGACATCCACCAGCTTGAAATAAACCCAAGATATAAAATCTAGAAATCTCTCCACTTGAGTTTCCCTTTGAATGGTGGATGCAATATGTTAATAGTTAAATAGGAAGCATAGTAGTCCAAGTAGAAACCAAATCACTGAGAAGTGGGTAAGTGGAGTTGTCAAGTTTTTTTCTATAAGTGACTTCCCTTTCAAACATTGGGACAACCTCAAAATAAAAATTACAACTTCCTCCTTTAAATTATTGGGACTACATAAAAATAAAAAGCTTTTCATAGCAAAGAAAATAGTCAACTAAAATAGAATACAACTTCTGAATGGAAGAAGATATTTGCAAATGGTATATCCAATAAAATATTAGTACCCAAAGTATGTAAAGAACTTGTAAAACTCAGCAAAAAACCAACCAACCAAGCAAACAAACAAACAAACAAAACCCCACAAATAATCCAACTAAAAATGTGCAGAAGATGTGGCAGACATTTCTTCAATGAAGACATCCAGGTGGCCAACAGGCAAGTGGAAAGAGGCTCAACGTCACTTATCATCAGGGTAATGCAAATCAAAACTAAAATGAGATATCATCTCACACTTGTCGGAATAGCTAAAATCAAAAATACAAGAAACAACAAGTTCTGGCAAGGATGTGGTGAAAAAGGAACCTTGCTGCACTGTTGGTGGGAATGCAGACTGCTTGTAGCCACTGTGGAAAACAATATGAAGAGCCCTCAAAAATTTTAAAATAACAATACCCTGTAACAGATCTATTGTACTACTAGGTATTTATCCAAAGAATACAAAAGCATTAATTCAAAAAGATACATCTACCTGTATGTTTATAGAGTATTACTTATAGTAACCAAATTATGGAAGCAACCCAAGTGTCCATTGATAGATGAATGGATAAAGATGATGTGCTGTGGGGTGCCCGGGTGGCTCAGTGGGTTAAGCGACCAACTCTTGGTTTTGGCTCAAGTCATGATCTCAGGGTTCATGGGTTCGAGCCCTTCATGGGCTCTGTGCTAACAGTACAGAGCCTGCTTGGGATTCTCTCTCCCCTCTTTCTCTGCCTCTTTCTCAGAAATAAACTTAAAAAAAAAAAAGATGTGACACACACACACACACACACACATTTGCAACAACATGGATGAAGTTAGAGAGTATAATGCTGAGTGAAATAAGTCAATCG
Organism: Leopardus geoffroyi; assembly: GCF_018350155.1. Classification (NCBI taxonomy): domain Eukaryota; kingdom Metazoa; phylum Chordata; class Mammalia; order Carnivora; family Felidae; genus Leopardus; species Leopardus geoffroyi. The sequence goes on along the minus strand of NC_059327.1, from coordinate 3,667,497 downwards.
GAGAAAGACAAATACACTATGATTTCACTCATGTGGAATTTAAGAAACAAATGAACAAAGAAAAAAAAAGGGGAGGCAAACGAAGAAACATTATCTTAACTCTAGAGAGCAAACCGATGGTCCCCAGAAGGGCGGCGAGGGAAAGGGGGGACAGGGATTCAGGGGTGCACCTGCTGTGATGAGCACAGGTGATGTGTGCAAGTGCTGAATCACTATATTGTACACCTGAAACAAATATGACATGTATGTTGGATGATAATGGAAGTGAGAGAATAACGTAAATTTAGACACACACACAGAAATTCCCCCTTCAGGGAAAAAATTTCATTTCCTTCATACCACCTTTCTGATCCGTATACAAAAAACAAACAAACAAACAAACAAAAAAACAAATACAAAATAAAACAGTGAAACCAATGACACTTTTGCCAAGAAAAGCTTGTTTTACCCTCTCCCCTTTTCTTCTAAATGGCGCGTGGCATTTGGGTCACTTTTCCTTGAGGCTAGCTTTGTGTTTTCAAGGCACTGCCATCCAAACTCTAAATTGGCTGGGATGACATTTAAGGGCTACACTGTATGATGTAAAAGATGTGGGAAAGAAGGCTTGATGTGAGTTTGCTTTGGACCATTGGCTGAACCATGAACTCCCCCCAATTAGGCTGTGCATTCCTTGAGGAAAATAGTTTCTGAGTTTCTGCAGAGATTATGAGCTGTCCACGAATGTGTCCCCAGTGTCATGATTGACCATTGTTTGATATATGTTGAATGAATCAATGGGGAATTTGCCTAAGAACAATTCTGAGGCAGAAACAGTCATGCTGACTTCTTTAAACTGCTCTTGCTTGGCAGCTGTTGACCCAGGTGGATTCTGATAAAAATTCTATTAATTTTAAAAAGTATACTGGGTATGTACTAAGAGGTACATTATAAACAAAAATATTAGCATGATGTGACAAAGATTTTTTTTTTTCAAATCTGACCATCACAAAGAAACCATAAGGGTGTTACTAAGTAGCTAAAATGATGGTGCTATGACAGCTTCTTGGTATTTGTGACTGAAAGGCATCCCGAGAAGTTTCTGGCCTTGCTGAGAACTCAGAAAGTCTTTGTTTCATGTGTGTAACTAGTACATTTTTCTCTTCTGGGGTCATATACATCATACAACTGATCGCGTTTCTCATTTTATTTTGTCCATATTGAAGCTCGGATCATATTTGTCTTGAAAGAATCAGAGATGCCCCTGATTAAAATACTCAAGTGTAGGGGTGCGTGGGTGGCTCAGTGGATTAAGCGTCTGACTTCAGCTCAGGTCACGAACTCACAGCTCGTGGGTTTAAGTCCTGTGTCGGGCTCTGTGCCGACAGCTCAGAGCCTGGAGCCTGCTTTGGATTCTATGTCTCGCCCTCTCTCTCCCCCTTCCCTGCTTGTGCCCTCTCTCTCTCTCTCTCTCTCTCTCTCTCTCTCTCTCTCTCTGTCTCTCTCAAAATAAGTGAACATTAAAAAAATTTTTTAAAGTATTCGAGTGTACCCCCATGCTAATTCTCTCCCTGTTCTTCACATCCTCCACTTTAGATAGCTTTGGCTGTCATTCTGTTCTCTCACCTACTCAAACCTGGGAAATGTTTTGCCATCCGTGTGTAACATATTGAAAAATCTGAACAATCTTATAAATCCACGCATAACATACTGAAGAATCTGATGAATGTTTCCCTACGTGAGCAGGTAGTCACTGGCCAAGACTCCCCACCTGTTCCCAGCACCATAAACTAAACATGCAAAAGTCATTTGCGAAATATTCTCTCATCTTTAGACTACAACTGAAGTTTTATAAATTTAAACTTTTTGTCACTCAGCTCCTGAATCTCATTCTGCTGCTGCTTGGTACAGCTGAGTCAAACACCAGGCTCTCATTTACATGAGACAGAGAGCCTGGGCTCAGATTAGCACAGGGCACGACAAGATAAAAAATAGATTCATTATTTGACCAGCTGATGGGCCTTCCAGTATAGCTTGTGAATTTAAATCACAAAATGGTAAGAACTGAGAGGGTTTGAAGTACTTATCAACCCTCTACTTTTGTCTCTAGGCAAGACCATAACTACGTTTTTTTTTTCCCCCTCTAGATTATTGCCTGTGGTATTCTTGCAGATCTCACTTGAAGCAGATAAAGCCTGGCTCGGGAATTCGTTCCTGGAGCTGATAACATTTGCAGTTAGAAAGCTTCTCTGCCTCAGAGATGAGCTTTGCTGAGAATTTGGCACCTGGGCTACCAATACGCGATGAACGATTCCTGGTAGATTTGGAGCTTTGAGACTCTACATTAATTGACCCGATTTTCTCTTTTCTGCTATCTCAAGGCATTTTCGAGCATGTACTGTGGAATCAGACCTATTGTCGAATATGTGTTTACTGTTACCCCTCAGCTTTCAACGCAGGAAGCCCTGTAAACCTTCCAACATCTTTCCTTTCAAACTCACGAAGAGAGCCTGAACACTGAGGATGTTGTAAGAGCCACTATGTCATATGAAAGAATACAAATAGAATTTAACTTGCCTTTCTGAGATTTCGTATTTGGTTATAGATCAGGAGGAAAGAAGTCCCAGTTAAGAAATCTATCTGGACCTAGGAACCAGGAATTGTCATTTCTTCTTCTGGCTGTACTATGAACACATTTTACGGCAAAGTGACGATCCTAATTTAAACACCTACTTAGTTGCTGCTCTTCCCGTTACACGTTTGTCAGAGGCCTTATCAAACCCTGCAACTGTTGGTGTGAGAATAGAATAAACTGGAAGAAATGAGAGAACTCTGGAGATGGAGAAACCTCCCTTGCGTGGCCATGGGAGAAGCCTCCACAGCATGTCCACAGCGCTGTGTGCTCTGCTATAATTTGCAAACATAAGATTATTTGCATTCCTGGTCTTTAAGAGGGTGGCCGACTCTACCCGATGTGAAGTAAATGCATCAGTGACTTTATTCAATTATCCCATTCAAATATCGCATTTATCCAACTGTGGAATATCGTAGTTGCTCCAATTCAGTATAAGAAACCTGCACGATTCATAATTACTTATGTAGACACGGTTTCGGTCGTAACCTCTGTCGCCAATACCCACATTTGGAATAAGAACCACAGTAACTCTCAAATGAATCGTATGCCCAAATTACACATTACAACGTATGTTGAAGAAAATGATACAATAGTTCCTTATCGAAGCCAACGATTGACTTACATCTTCTCATTTAATGCGAAGAAGAGACTTGTTTGGTGAGACGTATGACATCGGGAAAGTTTTGTTTGGTGAAAAGTATGACATGGTTGGGAAAATGGAGAGATAGGGGACGTATTGCTTGACAGGAAAGTATTTGAGTAGTTAGGGAGTCACTTTGCTTTACGATTAGAGAATGAAGGTACCCATTTTGACCTTCAAGGAATACAGAGGATCAAGTTTTGTGATGACCTCATTTATGCTATTGATTGGAAATGCATCAGAGTTGTGTGTGGTCTGCAAGAACTACAACCCCAGCGTGAATGTTGTGCCCTTCATCCATTCTGCGTTTTAATGTGAAATACTGGAGTATGTCACTTAAACAAACAAACAAAAAACATGGACAGGGAATAAAGGTAAAAATGATTTGCTGTTAAGTTAACTGAGTGGTTCAGAATGACACAGACATGCCTAAAATACTCTATTTACTTCTTATAAAGATTCTGAGCTTGAAGAATTGATAGGACTCCTGTGTACCTTGTGGCCAAGTTCATTGTTTAAAAATGGTGTTATGGTCTGAGTGTGAATTTTCTTTGGAATGTATGCACAGGAAGAAAAAGGAAAGCGCAGACCCCTTACCGTTCCGTCAGCAAAAGACTCTAGATGTGAAACAGGAGGCTCACGTAGGAAAGCGTTTTGGAACTAAATGGTCTATCGATCTGAGGAGAGGGGCAAAAAATGAGTTAGCTAGAAGCATGCAACAGTTGTCAGTTGCTGTGGTAACGGAGATAAACTTTGATCTTGATGGCAGAGAAAAATGTCAAGGAGAAAATAAGCATTTAGTTGCAGTGATTGTTACGTTTTATCAGGCACTGGAGTTTTCTGCCTTCTGGGTAAACAGAGTAAGTCACCTCTTTTGAGGGAGAACTGTGCAAGATGGGGGTACAGACAGACTTGTCAGGGAAAGGCCCAAGTATATGGCCGGTGCTCCTGCCCCGGGCCCTGAGCCCAAGGCCCTCTGGGGCAGGGAGCAGACTTGGGATGCAGCTTGTTGACAGAATTACATTGATCATTGTGGATTTAGTAAAGAGGATGGATAATCCCACGTTCTTGCAAGAAAACACGCTAAATTGCAGGGGTTTTGTGGAGTTTCAATGTTGTAGCCTAGCAAATTTCAGTAGCACTATTTTTTATTATGGCAATTAAGTAATAACATTCCCATATGTTTTTCGTTATAGTTTTAATATTTCCACATTTTTATCGTAAAATATATGTATGTTTATATTTTATATATATATAAATGTATATATACATGTATGCATAGTATGAAATCTGCCATTTCAACCATTTTTAAGCATCTAGTTCAGTGGTATTAATTATGTTTATAATGTGCAACCATCCCCACTGTCCCTCTCTAGAACACTTTTCATCTTGCAAAACTAAACCTCCATGTCCATTAAACAAACTCCTCGTGTCCCCTTCCCTAGCCACTGGTGACCACCACCTGTGCCTTGATGATTCTAACTATTCTAAGTGCCTCCTAGAAGCGGAATCACACAGAATTTGCCTTTTGTTGTGACCGGCTTGCTTCACTCAGCTTGGTGTTCCTCCAGGTCCATCCGTGCCCTTGAACCTGTATGTCAGAACGCCCTTCCTCCCTGAGGCTGAATTATATTCCACTGTATGCATAGACCACATTTTGTTTACCACCCGATGACGAGCACTTAGGTTGCTTTGACATTTCAGCTTTTGTGAATAATTCTGCAACGAACATGGGTGTGCAAATATCTCTTTGATATTCCACATTGAATTCCTTCGATTATAGAGCCAGAAGTGGAGTTGCTGGATCACGTGGTGTTTATCTTTTTAATGTTGGCAGGAGCCGTCATATTGTTTTCAGTGCCACCAGAGCACTGGGTTATCTTCCGACCGCCGGTACACACGGGTTCCGGTTTTAGCACGTTCTCACCAACACTTAGCGCTTTCTGTGTTCTTAAGAGTCCTCATCCTAATTGGTATGAGGTGGCATCGCATCATACTTTGGATTTGTATTCCCCTAATGATGAGCGATTGCAGGAATATGGCACACTTATTGGTCATTTCTCTGTCTTACCTGGAGAATACCCAACTACTTTGCCCATTTTTAAAATTTTCCATTGTTATTGAATTTTTTCTATATATTCTCGATACTAATTCTTTGTCAGATGTATAATTTGCAACTTTTTCCCCCCATTCTGTGGATTGCCTTTTTACTGTGTTGGTATTTTCTTTGAGGGCATTTTTGTTTGTTTGTTTTTTTAATTTCTGTCAAGTTCGATTTGCCTGATTTTTTCTTTGCTTTGCCTGTGCCTTTGCTGTCATAACCAAGAAATCATTGCCAAATCCAATGTGGTGAAGCTTTTGTTCTGTGTTTTCTTCCGAGAGTTTTATACTTTTATGTCTCACATTTAGGGCTTTTAGGGCTTTGATCCATTTTTAGTTAATTTTGGTATATGTAAGGACTGAATTTGTCTTTATTTCCTTTTCTTTTTTCTCTTTCTCTTCTTTCTTTTCTTTTCTTTTCTTTTCTTTTCTTTTCTTTTCTTTTCTTTTCTTTCCTTTCCTTTCCTTTCCTTTCCTTTCCTTTTCCCTTCCTTCCTTCCTTCCTTCCTTCCTTCCTTTCCTTCCTTCCTTCCTTCCTTCCTTCCTTCCTTCCTTCCTTCCTTCCTTCCTTCCACATGTTGGAGATCCAGTGTTCCCAGTACCACTTTTTGAAAAGACAGTCCTTTCCCACTGAATGATCTTGGTGCCCTGGTACCCCAAAATAATTTAACTATATGTGTGAAGGTTTATCTCTGGGCTCTCTATTCCTTTCCATTGGCTCATATGTCTGCCTTTATGCCCACAGGGTGCTGTTTTGATTACTGTAGTTTGTCATAAGATTTGAAACCAAGAAGTATGAGCCCTACAACTTTGTTCTTTTTTCCCCATATTTTTAATATAGAATTTTTTATTGGAAATAAGCCCTCAACCATATGCCTATCCTTACCTCCACTTAGGCATTTCACAAGAGCTGCCTTTCGGCTGGTGAACGCGCTCATCCTGGCACAGCCCTGCCCATTGGGATTCCAGTCACAAGTAACTGGCCCATAGAGAGAATAAATAGCTTCATCCCCTGTTTTGTGATAGTGATGACACCTACCATAGACACAAGATTTATCTGCACTGCATAGCCAACATATACTGTGTGTATGTGTGTTTGCCATCTAAAATTAATGCAATTTCTGCCAGGTCACTCGATGTATTCTAGATAAAGGCATATATTGACAAGTTCACTGAACACACTCATTGAGTCTGCCAGACATCTGTCAGGCACCAGATAACTGTATCTGTACCTACACAGCCCAATGTGCAAACATATACATACGTTGGAGATGTGACCATTGACTGGCCACATCAGAGCCACTTCATCAGGAGTGGTCATGCTCCTGGTCATTCTTTGGGACAATTTTATTCTTATTTCTCAGCTCCTCATTGTTTTGATGAGCCATGGACCTTTTTACAAAGGCTATTCGAGGTGGAAGATAAGGCCTTTGCCATAAACATCATCAGTTTTTGGAATTTAAGGAGACCCTAAAGGACTTTGGACCTATAACCAGATAGATTCATATAGTTTGCACTAACTGAGTTAACCAGAGCAGATTGAAAATCAGGAGTGTGATTGTCCAGGATAGATTTTAACATGAGAAGTTAAAACTGAACAAGAGAGATTGTCACATCATTTCTCACGGGTTCGGGAGCTGTTCTGAGCAATTACTGGGACTTACTACATTACTTAAATGAGGATATGGAGGAAGTTTGGAAATCTGAAAACAGATTATAACCAGTTATAACCTAACCAAATGCAAGACTGAGCAGATTCACTGCCTTCAACAAGACCAAACCCATGTTAGCCGGCTCCACTCCCTCCTTGCCTCAGTACCCTTCCCCGTATTTCACATTCTTATCCTCAACTCAATCCTGTTGACCCTGTGATTTTTTTTCTAGCTGCAATCGCCTCTGTGGTCTTGCTTTGGACTATGGGGCTCCTTTGCCACTCTCCCTGGTCTTCTAGGAAGCCACGTGAGCTCTCCCTTTCCATTCCCCGATTTCCCCTGCCCTAGACGCTCCAACCATCCCACTGGGTTGGTCAGTGTCACATTTTCCGCCTGGCCTGCTGGCACCATAATGTACCGTTCTCTTTAGGGGCTGACTCTCGCGGTACCAGGGATTCCACTAGGGCAGATAATTTGTAGTTTTTGTCACTTGGGGCTCACCTGTGTCACCGTATACGATTCACTGTGTGCTCTAAGCAATTTTTTAATTTTATTAAATGTCTGAATAAATACATGAAGTAACTGCAACTACAGAAGGATTGGTAGGAAAGTTAGGTCGACAGAGACAGCTCAGGTTGGATGGTGATAGATTTTTAAGCTAACTCAGGTGCTTGGTGTTGGTGCTCTTACAGGGTTGGTGACATTCTAGGCTTTCGGGAATTTTTGTATTCCAGAGTCCCAATAAATTTGTTGATTTCAAAAAGTGGTGCCATTAAATCATCCATGCTAATTTTTTGATGAAGACGGTGCTGTCCTTGTATAATCACAAGATCCCTATACCCAGACTGAACTGTAGTAGAATCTTCCACATTTCTGACATATGTATGCAAGTAAAACAGACTTTTCATGGTGGGAATTGGCTAGAACAGAGTTTAGGGGCTTACATAGTGCCTGACCGAAGAAAGTATAAAGATGTGTATTAGTCTCAGTTCTCCTGAGAAATTGTGTGTGTGTTTTATTACATATGTTATAATTTCATTATATATACCGTACATTATTTTTGTATATGAGGTGTGATTTTATATATATATATATATATATATATATATATATATATATATATATCACATGTTACATATGTATTATGTGATACACACACACACACACACATTCATACATACATACATACATACATACATACAATCTTGGGAGCTGACAAATCCAAAATCTCTAAGGCAGGCCAGCAGGCAGGAAACTCAGGCAGAATCTCTGTGTTGAGGTCTGGAGATAGAATCCTTTCTTCTTTAGAAAATCTCAGTCTTGGGGCACCTGGGTGGCTCATTTGGTTGAGTGGCCAACTCTTCATTTTGGCTGAGATCATGAACCCATGGCCATGGGATCAAGCCCCACGTCAGGCTCTGTGTTGAGTGTGGAGCCTGCTTAAGAGTCTGTCTGTCCCTCTCCCTCTCTCTCCCTCTGTCCCTTTCCCCAGCTCTCTCTCTCTCTCTCTCTCTCTCTCTCTCTCTCTCTCTCTCTCTCAAATAGAAGAAAAAAGGCAAAAAAGAAAATCTCAGTCTTTCCTCTGAAGGTTTTCACCCGATTGGATGGAGCCACCCACGTTATGCTGGGGAATCTGCTTTACAGATAATTGATGTGAAGATACCCACCAAGCTTCACAGCAGCATCTAGATAGACTAGCATTTGACCAACCAGCTGGCCACCACAGCCTAGCAATCTGGACAAAGAAAAGCAACCATCGCCGAAAGTATAAAGATGATTAGGTGCTGGGGAGGGTCCCTCTTGGTTACCTAAACGCAGAACATAATCTTCACCAGATCATTGCACAAGCACAGTGAAAACATGTACGTGAATGAATATGAGAGTAAGCAGTTGGGTACAGATGTCAAGCTAAGACCCCTGCCATATGTAAGAGATAACGAGGGAAGGGCTGTGGATACAGATGCGGGGAGTATGGATGTATAAGTATTAATGAGATCCGTTCTGCAATCTATGAGAGATGATGGTTCTAACTCTAATCATCATATTATCAGTAATGTCTCCTCATTCTCAGCACTAAGGATAAGACATAGTTCTAAACACCTTGTTATACGCCTGATGCCCTTTGAAGACAGTAAGGGAATTCTATGAGAATTTCTATCTCGGCAGCTGGGGTAATTTAGAACCAGGGAGGGCAGACAAGACGTACCATCAGGCAGTGTGATGCCAGAGGCCTCTCTCGGAGCCGACTTAAAGATTACTTACACGCTTTCACCAGCAGACTAGATGTTGGAATCTTCAGTTTTCAGGCAGTTGATTCTACAATCCTTTCCAGTGAGAGGGCACTGTAGAACAGAGCTCTCTGTAAGTGGGTGTGTTCATACACATTTAGATTAGTGTCTTTTCACATACTCATAATAACAAGAGCAGCATCAGTGAGGGTGGCAATCACTACGTGCACCGAACGCTCACTGTGTATTAAGGGCTATTCTCCTTATTTCCCTGTTTGGAAGAATTTAGACAATGAGATTAGTCTCTCTCACAGAGTACTGCTATATCCTCATTTCCCAGATAAGGAGACTGAGACTCAGGGGCTTTAATTAAGTTATTCAAGCTTTATGCGACAGGAGCACGGGGAGGAAGAAACTCAACCCCAGGAAATGTGTCCCTGGAGCCTGTGCTGGTGACTTCACACTAAATTCTTCTATATTATCTCTCCTAGAACTATATAGTCAACGAAATCTGAGATGCACCTTCCAGATGGGGGCTGAGCTTTCAGCTTGGCTTTGACAGAAACGTGGCGGGTGTCACAAGGAAAGGACATAACTTCTGTTGTGTTCAGAATCGCAAGCGAGATAGCATCCCGCCTTGCCCAGGGTTTTCTAGAGGTGCGCTTACTTCCAATCATGTGTTATTGGATTTCACCTGCTATTTTCAAATCTTCTAAACATAGTGCTAGCTTGAAAAAAAAAACTAGTATTTTTTATGAAATAACCTCGATATTGAAAATGGGCGCTCCTTGTGGGATAAGAAATGAGACATGCATTTCTAGGTTCTTCCATAACACGTTCACCTTGAAATCAGAGGTACTAAATCTATAGCAGTTTTTACATTCTTCTAAAGAAACATGGCAGTATCGTACTTTCCCCAACTCATTCTGCTGTCTTCATTAAAAATATTTTGTGTAAAATGGTAGATGATTGGAGAAAAGTCGTTACACCATATAAATAAGGTTTTCCTGAAATCTTCATCTTTCTACACACGTAGCTTAATTTTGAACTTGAAAACTCACTACATACAATCAGATGTATGTTTAAGAGTAATCCCTCACACTGAAATAGTAGTTACTACTTCCTTCATGTGCACGGAGACTGATATTCCTCCCTGGTTAACAAATACCAGAAATAACGGGAAACATGGTGTGTGTCTTTGTACCTTAACCTCTCTGTGTGTCTTCGGTGTCTGGGTGTGTGTTGTGTGGTGGGAAAGGGGGAGGCTTAGAGGGAAAATAGCAGAAGACAGGAGAAGAACACACATTTTCCTGAGCTCAGTGGTGATGATGATAAACACTCTGTTTTTAGCCAGAAAACTGAAAAGAAATTTCACTGGTCTTCACTCACTGGTGCCTGAAAAGAATCCATAATACCCACTTGCAGCATGGTGGGGATAGTTAATTTGAGTGCAGCGCTATTATCTTTTTTTAGCCATTTAGCTATCTGAATATTGAAAAGGACTGCGATCGTGCCCCAGAGAGCCTTGGAGAGCGGCCCTCTGGCTCGTTGGTACTGGGGTCTGGTGGCGATGGCCAGTAGCAGTGCTCAGAGACGTCCACACCTGTGCACTCAAACCTCCTGATTAGCTTTGTCCCCTGATGCGTTGTTACTAGAGCAACCTGACATTCTCATGACAACTTGGGGGTGGCATTATCCACATATTTCGGCAAAAACAGAAATAGGCGATCTGGTTGAGCCTAATGGATAAGATAAAGCCTCGGATATCAATAATTGTTTGTGTGTTTGAGTAAATCAATTAAAATTTTTGTTTCGGAGGTGCTATGTGTAGAATGAAAGATGGTACGTTCCACTGCCAAGGCCAAGGAAGACTTTCAAAGATAGTATGTGGGTCGGTAAATAGTTAAACGCTCAACGTATGTGTTAAGTATTTTTTGGACACATTTCCTGCATTATGAGCAGAGAGTAATAATTCTTTGCTTGGAAGAAAAATAGAGTCAAATATACAAGACTCTCCTGGGAAGATGTGACACAGGACAGGAACTGCTTAATATTTAGAAAGGTCATTTTGAAACCTCTAAGAAAATAAGGAGCATTGAAATGACCTAACCGAGGGGACTTGGGACAGCTAGCTTCTAGCTTTATTGATTGTGGCTGAGACTTTAGTGGCAAGAGAAAGCCACAGGAACCATCGAAGATTTGGCCTTGCTCTCTGCCAGCTCCAAGATAAGCATTTAATCCGACCCCCCAGTTCTGCCCAACTTCCAGTGAGGTGGAAACATTGAAACATGTTTGAAAAACAAGACATGAACCCCCCCCCAAGAGACTTAGCCAGGTTCTCCTTACCAGAAACTGGGGGGCCTTTTCAAGGAGCTGAAAGCCAGCAACCCACTGGACACATTTTTAGGTACCTTGCAACTAGTAAGAGCTTACATTAGCCTCGGGAGAAAAATCGTACTCTTAAAAATAGTGTATTCACTCAACGTGTTTAATTATTGATTTCACAGACTGAATCCTCCCTGGAAATGACACGTAGATGTCTGGAAAACTCTGTCCCGGAGCTCGGCTCTCAGGGTTGGTGGCCGCAGGGATTCACTGATGTTCCAGTAATCTCGCCAGTTCTTTTGAGGAGGGTTTTTGGAGTTATTGTTCTCAGGCACAGTATTTGGGAGGTTTGTTTGGCATCACGTCAGCTTACATTGGGAAGAATGTTATTTTCCCTTTTTTTCATTTTCCTGTAGTTGCATACCGTAGAGTAAGAAAAATAAATTATTTAAAAAATAAATGCACGTTTATTCAGCATGCAGTATGTGTAAGGTAATAATGCTAAGAGCTGTAGCACAGTAACAAAAACAAGTAGCCTGTGTGTCTGTGTGTTTTGCATCTGGTTAGAGTGTGTGTCTAGTTACAAAGATTAACATATGCATAAGTGAGTCCAGAGGAAGGTGTTGGGCATCCATAAAAAGGCTTTAGTAAAGCTGAGGTTCCTGTGAACTTGAACTATGAGCTGTGTCTGGTAAGATGAACAGAGCTTCAAAAAAACAGGTAACAGAAGATTCTGGGCATGAAGATAATGCCTGTAGAGACAGCTGGATGCAGGTAAGGCACAGATTCGCTGGGAGGTGTCTCCAAGGGGGGGTGAGATGCACAAAACATGCAAACACATGGCGAGCTGTAAAAACAGGTAAGATCCAATTTGATTTATAGACTATAAAATAATGCCTTCTAAATTCAAGATTATTATAGAAACGCTAAACTCATGTTGCGGTGGCCCGTGAAATGACACATCGAAGTATGCGAAGTGTGCGAATAATTAACATTTAAATTTTCAAAGTTTTGCATAATTCACATATTTTAAAAAATATTGTCTTTAATGTAGATAAGAAACATTATGTGTAATGCAGTGTAGTTTGTAAAAACAGGGTCCTGCTGGATCAGATGTTGGTTAACATGAAACTGCGTCAGATAGGAGTGTGTTCTAACCCTCCCCTTCTGCTTTCTTGTACTGTCTTATTATTCTAGAATTCACCCATGACACTGTATCAGTTTAAAGTGTAAGGCGTGACCATTTGGTCCATGTATATGTCGTGAAATGATTTCCGCAACAAGGTTAGTTTGTGCGGACTGAGGAGGAATTGGCTAAAAGTTTTACGTGTAAACAGAACATGAAGCTAACAAGCATTTCCTGTCGCTGTCGCTGTCACTGACTCAGTGATACAAATTTGTTTGTACTGTATCTTTCAACTAGCAGGGCCAAAATAATTTGTACTGCAGGATCTGTACACTGAGTCACTGTTAAGGGCTTGCTGGAAATAATGTGTTCAGCGTGAAGCCATGCAGTGTCCCGGCCTCTATCCTGGGCCCACCTGCTCTGTGGTTTGTATACGTTATTGCAGTGTGCACACCCAGCCTCTTTCCTGGGTCCACCTGCTGCGTGGTTTATATACGTTATTACCCTGCCATTCACCAGGGGCTGGATCGACAGTCTTCTCCTATAGAGGAAGACTGATATCTGAAGCCCAAGAAAAATAAAGATTGTAAACATTAATATTACAGTGAGATTCTGCCAAATTTGAGAATTCATTATCAAAAATGCCATTGCAAACTAAACACTCCAGAATATACACAAAGTCCAAGTGATAAAGGCATTTTTTGAGCTTTATTACAATGATTCTAGCAAAACTTTGTGCCCCTGGGTGGCTCAGTCGGTTGAGCGTCAGACTCTTGATTTTGGCTCAGGTCACGATCCTAGGGTTGTGAGATTGAGTCTCCCATTGGGCTCCGCATTGAGTGTGGAGCCTGCTTGATATTCTCTCTCTCTCTCTCTCTCTCTCTCTCTCTCTCTCTCTCTCGCTCTCGCTCTCTGCCCCTCCCCCTCTCTAAATCAATTAATTAAATAAAACAAAAATTGCTCAAACTACTAAAACCATGGTGGTATTTTTCATTTTCTTTAAAACAGAGTGCTTTGTCAGAGTTCCAACTTAATAAAAAACTCGGTGACTCTGATGAAACCATGGATTTCAGGCCTCGGTGTAGCTTTGAAAGCACTCACTGGTAGGAGGGGCATGTAGTCATGCCGCTCATTCAGGAAAGGTCATTTTTTCATTAATAAGCTGTAGATATTTCTTTTTTAAAATTTTTCAATATGTATTTATTTTTGAGAGACAGAGTCTGAGCAGGGGAGGGGCAGAGGGTGAGGGGAGAGAGAACCCCAAGCAGGCTCCCCTGTCAGCACAGAGTGTGGTTGATTTCAAGCTTCATAGCATTGTGGTCTGAAAGTGTGCATGACATGATCTCCATTCTTTTATACTTATGAAGGGCTGTTTTGTGACCCGGTATGTGATCTATCTTGGAGAATGTTCCATGTGCACTCGAGAAGAAAGTATCTTCTGTTGCTTTGGGATGCAGAGTTCTAAATATATCTGCCAAGTCCATCTGATCCAACGTATCATTCAGGGCCTTTGTTTCTTTATTGATCCTGTGTCCAGATGATCTATCCATTGTTGTAAGTGGAGTATTAAAGTGCCCTTCAATTACCACATTCTTATCAATAAGGTTGCTTACGTTCGTGATTAATTGTTTTATATATTTGGGGGCTTCCGTATTCGGTGCATAGACATTTATAATTGTTAGCTCTTCCTGATGGACAGACCCTGTAATTATTATGTAATGCCCTTCTTCATCTCTTGTTACAGCCTTTAATTTAAAGTCTAGTTTGTCTGATATCAGGATGGCTACTCCATTTCTAGGTTACACATACTGAGATGTGGAGCATTGCTGTATTCTAGGAGGCCTGGTGGTCCATGATGGCAGTGTTGCTGGCCGATTCCCCACGTCTTCATTGAAGGACTCTGCTATATGGTGTCTCTGACTTGAGGTCCACAGCATTGACCTTCCCTGGCTGTCCCTCACGTCCCTTCTCAGTTTCCTTTACTGACTCCTTTTTCTCTGCCTGAGCTTCAAAAGTAGATACTCATTAAGGGCATAAGAACTCTCTTTCTTCTCCTTATAGACTGTCCTTGGTAGACAAAATATCTCTGAAGCTTCAACTAGACCTTTTTGTAGAGGACTCTCAAAACCAAACTTCCTTTGGTGATTTATTTTCCGAATTCCCTCCACTAAATCCTCCTACTAGACATTCCAGTGACACCCCATTTAATAGTACCCGAAGTAGATGTTCCAACTTCCTGGGTCCAGACCTGTTCACCTGTTCACGCCTCCTGCCCTCGAGCAGTCTTTAGTACTGACTTTTATCCTGTTTTTTCTGGGGTTTCCTGTTTTTTTTTTCTTTTCTCTTTTCTTTCCTTCCTTTCCCTTTCTTTCTTTCTTTCTCTCTCTCTCTCTCTCTCTCTCTTTCTTGCTTTTCAGGGATACAGAGAATGTTAGAGATGCATCCAGTTTCCACCTTTCCTCATGTTCCATGTAATTTCTCACAGTGGGTTGTCCTTTCTCTCTCCACCTGCCCCTTCGCTATGTCGGACATTCACATGTTCTTTCTCTCATTCAGTAGCTTTCCCATTGGCCTCTCCTCTCTCTGTGTACCCTATAAATCTGATCACCTCCTCACACCTTCACACACAACTCTGATCGTGTCCCATGTCTCATATAAAAAGTACCAGCATTTTCAAGGGCTTTCTTCCTATGCCTTTCTAAATTCAGATCTCTTCTGATACTGCAGTTTTCCGTATTCTAAACCCAGTGTATCTCAGAGTGATGCCATCATGCCAGTGGCATCTGCGTCATCAGAGAATTTGCTAGATCTGAATTCTCTGGGCTAACTCCTAACTCCCTATGTTGAAACTCTAAGGTTGCACCCACTCTGCTTTGACGTGTCCTTCTGGTAACACATACATCTCACCAAGCTTTGCTGTAAGCATAGTGGGCCAGCAGCTATGGTGTCGGTCCCATCGGGTGAAGGACATCTCGCCACGGTGGGATCAGGTGATCATAAACAGAAAAAGTGGTTCGAGCTAATAAAAACCTGCAAATAATTCTGTTCCATCATATTCTGACTAAATTCATACATAGAATAGCTCTCTCAATTACTTTAACTTTTTAACTTTTCATTTATTATTGAGAGAGAAAGAGAGAATGTGAGCAGGGAGAGTGACAGAGGGAGGGAGAGACAGAGAGACAGAGAGAGACACAGAGAGAGAGTCTTAAGCAGGCTTCACGTCCAGCACGGAGCCTGATACAAGGCTCGAGCCAACAACCCTGGGATCATGACCTGAGCTGAAATCAAGAGTTGGGCCCTCAACCGACTGAGCCCCTGAGCACCCCAGCACTCCCAGATATACCCACCATTTGGAGTAAGTGTGTGCTTCTCTGTAGCCATTTTCAATGTCCTCAGCATCTTAAAATGGCTGGAATGGGAGGTGAGGAGGAGTGGAGTAGGGAGACCATTCACGTCTCCCTGGTGTTGAATTCTGTCTATAATCATGAGGTCTGCCCTGCATACTCCCCTCTGGGACTACAGATGGTTATTGCTTCATAAAATGGGTAGGCTGAGAGAGCGTTCCCATGCTCTCAAGTGCCCCTCCCTTCTGTAATAATTCTTTCTTCACAGTTAGAAGTAGCGACGCATGTATTCATTCTGTTGCCAAAGGTATCGATCCCATGTGAGCACGTGAGAATCCATGGAGACATGACAGGTGCAGGGAAATTTGCGCACTGACTGTTCTCATAAGAAGCAAGCTTCCATAGTACCTGGCTTCCGTAGAGTTTCTTCTGGGACAGGTCACAGTGGCGTTTGGAGGCATGTGTCCTGGGGTTACCTCAGGTCCAGCATTGGCTTCCCCACCTCTGCCCTCCCTAGGTGACTGGACATGGCCCTTTTGGAGAGCGATGGGACAGCAACTCAGGAACTGAGTTCAGCAACTCAGCAACTCAGCACATTTCTGAGGACCCAAGGTTCTGTAACGTGTGGGTCTGAGAGGTCCCCACACCCTTCTGTGTTAAGTTGTGCTCTCTCCAAGATACAGCAGTCTACTCTTCACTTCAATGCTTCCATTTTAATTTTGGGCAATAAAACCAAAATTAACCAAAAACCTTTACTCATATACTGCCGTGTCTTATGGCAGAATAGATTACAGTGTCCTTACATCCTCTGAGCTGTGTTGTTCTGTTTTCTTCTGTATGGTTCTTAAGGCTGTAAGAGGGAACTAACTCACCCATTTTACTCCTCCTTTACTCATCCGCCCCTGAAATTGCCCCCAACCAGTGGCCACTAGGACACAGTTCTTGGAGGAGGGGACTTGAGGAACTAAGGGCGTATCATCTGTTTCCAGAGACTTCAGAAGAGGGGCTTGATTCGCTGCTTCATACTTGTAAAGTCTGGTCTGTTAGCTTCCCTGCTGGGATGAGGGGTCTCCCCGCTTTCCTCCTTGGCATCTCATTGATTTAATGACTGCTTTTCAGAGCCCTCCCTAGTACTGACCTCTGTGATGGTGCATATTCATTGATGAGATGCGTACTAATGGGGAAAGATAGAAGAAATTCTCTCAAGCCACACATCCCTGGTTAAGGGAGACACCTGAAGATGCCTCTCCTTGTGCCTCACAGAGACTCCCCTGTTGTGATCTCCCTTCTCCTCTCTTCACTTGCCCATGGCGTTGTTCAGCATTCCTAGCTGCACATGAACAGCTTAAACAGTGTTTCTGAAGAGGTGTCATTGGTGAGGCGAAGGCTGTACACTCTACACTGAGCCTCGTGGAAGGCTGTAGAACCTCACTGTAGTTCTCGGCTGTTCAGGGAGTGGCCGGTGTCTGGAATCACTGGAGTCCTTGAAGTGAGAGCTGGGCCATTAGCCGTCCAGTCCCAGTGCCTGGGGCCAGAAGACGTGCTCTCTCCAAGTCCGCGGCTCATTTCCTTCCTTCAAGATTCAGATGGGGCACCTTCCCCGTAGGACTGCCCTGCGTGCAGCCTCTCAACACAAGGTCTCGGGCTTTTTACCTGTCATCACACAGGAAGCCAAGCTAGAAGGAGGCATTGTGGGGGTGGGGAAGGAGAATCCGTCCGAGGGAGCCAATCTCAAACATCTGTATCCTTCTCATCATCTCTTTTCTTCTCTCTGTTTTGTGTTTTTCTTTTTCTTTCGCATAGATTCCATTGCCTCTTGACTTCTCTTGACTGTACTTTATCTTCTGTGTTCCAACTTCTGCATGGCTGACTAGACCAGCCGTGCAGACTCCTGGGGCACAGATGTGTGGCCCCAGCCGGATCATCTCCCTGGTAGTCTCACATCCGTGTTTGTCAGGGGAGGTCCCTGGGCCTGCCATCCGTGTTCTCTCTGGATGCTCACTTGGAACAAATTGGTCTGCCCTCTGTGTCGGGCACCTTCCTGTCAAGGAGACAGGGGTATGGCTGTGACTTTGAGTGCTTTGCTATCCAGGATGAATATATATTTATATTTTTCACTTTTCATAATTTTTAAGAGGTTTAATTGCTCTATAGACTAAGACTGTAATAGGATAATTTTCTCCTTGCTACAGGATCTTTTAAGTGGGATCGATTTCAGATGTTACCCAAATTCTCTTGTCTTATACAGGTGGCCAAAAAACTTTAGACCTTGAAAGGGACAGTCGGGTTTAAAAGAACCCCTTTTTGTTACAAAAAGGAACACCTTCAGAATAACTACCTAAACTTCTCTGACTTCTCATCTTTTAGCCACTTAACTCTGTACATACATATTTTCAGGCTGGACAATATCCTTCCCTTTTCAGATCCCTACTGTACTTCCAAACTTGTTGCTGACTCTTTGAAAATAAGTAATAATCTATAGACAGTGAGTATTATTAGATTTTCCTTGACTATGTCCAGCATTTTCCTGGTCCTATAC
Organism: Leopardus geoffroyi; assembly: GCF_018350155.1. Taxonomy (NCBI): domain Eukaryota; kingdom Metazoa; phylum Chordata; class Mammalia; order Carnivora; family Felidae; genus Leopardus; species Leopardus geoffroyi. The sequence goes on along the minus strand of NC_059327.1, from coordinate 3,648,929 downwards.
CTTTATTGTATGTTGAGTTTTTCGATCATCATCATCCTACCCATTCCTTAGGTCCTAAGTCGTACGCTGCATTTTTGTATAACCTACTTTGAACCCACACCTCCACACATTTTTCCCTTATCTAAATCCCAAAAGTAATGTGTTCTACAACTACCGTGACTCTGAGAATATTCTGCCACATGCAATCATCTTGCTAATAGGTTATAAGTTTATTGGAAACTGAGGGATTCTAATTCCTCTTTTAGCTTTCCATAGCACTTGCTGCAAAATAGGCATTCATTTCACATGTATGACAAGAAATTGAATTTTGTTTTTAAACATGTATTTAAAATGTTTTAAATACATAATGCTTTAATATAAAATAAGAAGGCGCTATTTATGTGGGGCTATATATTAAAAAGAAATTCAGTCAGAAAAGAAGAAACTTTCAGTTACATTACTAAAAATGCAAATTATGTAAAGTAGATGGGTAAGAAAATAATCCAGTGTGTTGTATTACATCTATATCTATTCAACGTTAGACAATTCATTTCAGTGTATGGTGAAAACCATCTGTGAACTAGGCATTGCAAAAAATATGAACTACATTAATAGGATTAATTTCCTTTCTGAGGATGTTAAGAAATGTCTCTTTCAATGTCACTTTTATAGTTATAATGTGGGAAAATATGAGAACCACGTATCGATAATGTGGAAAAGGCAAAAATCCAAAAAATTTGCAAGGACCTAGTATCACTTCTTCACTATTTCCTAATGGGTGTATGTGAAAAAATAGAATTACACAACAGAAATATTTATCAACAAAGCCACTGATTTCTATCACTGTTTTAACAAGAAATACGAAGTCACCTTTTCATGTTCATCAGCACTAAACTATGCAGAGGGAGAGATCAAGGGGAGATAATTTATTCAGTGCCTGTTATAGGCCAGACACACACATCCTCTCCTTTAGTCTTTAAAACATCCCTAGCCTATGGATTGTTTGTCTAGATCATATACATGGAGCAGTAAGAAAGTCAATTTCTCAATGGCACATATTCCAAAAGTGCTTTGGAATATGTGGATAAAAGTGATTTTCTAATCGCTAAGTCTATGTGTTTTAGCTAGTGAACTGAGACAAGAGAGAAATTGTCCAGCCATTTCTGGAGGAAATAATAGAAAAGAGACTTGGTAAGCTCTGAACACATCAATACACAGAGTATGAATAAAAAACAATGGGAAATTGAAGCATCGTTCACTGATGTATTTATGTATTTGGCAAACATTTTGGACACTATACTCCAATTAACGTACTGAGTGTCAGGACACAAATGTGTATGACACTCTTCCTGCCTTTGACTGGTTCAGAGCAAATACAGGCAAATATTTGCTGTAATGTAAGGGAGTACAACGAGTGTTAATAATGGAGGTGTATGTAAGGAATGATGTAAACACACATGAGAAAATTATTTATAGAGGGACATGTATATGGAAGTAATGCTTAAACTAGACCATTAAGAGTGGAAGTACCTTGCATTGGGAGGAAGTATATGAGGGGAGGAGAAAGATATTTTTATTTACTGGTATAAGTGACTCATTGAAGGAAAGCAAATAGTGTGACTTTATCACAGGACAAAGATTGTTATATCGTTTTTTTATTTTTCTCCCTATTATGAGTCACATTTTCCTGCTCCTTTGCATGCCTGATAATTTTTGCTTAGATGCCAGACATTGTGCATTTTACCTTTTTAGGTGCTGTATATTTTTGGATTTCTTTAAGTAGCTAAAGCTTCATGCTTTGTTTGCTTTGTTCTGGTACACAGTTAAGTTACTTGCAAACAGTTGGATCCTTCAAAATTGTTTTAACACTTTGTTAAGTGGGACCAGAGAAATCTCTAGTCTAGAACTCATTTTTCCTAGTTACTGAGGCAGTAACCTTGTGAGTACTTTACCCAGTGCTCCAGTATTATGGGATTTTCCCCGCTCTGGCTGTCAGAACACAAACATGTGGAGTGTGAACTCCACAGGCAATCCCCACTGTTCCTTGTTGATTACATCCCATGGATTTGCTGATGGTTCTCAACTGGAGACTCCAGGAAATCCTCTGTGCATCTCTCTGTGTAGCTCTCTCTTCTCTGTACTTTCTCCTATAGTTGTAGCCCCACACTGGGCTCCCTACCATGTAAATCCTGTCTCCCTCAATCAGGGAGACTCCCAGACCCAATGTGGGGTCCCCATCCCTTCTCTGCTCTCTGCAAACTCTTGCTGGGCAATCCACAGGGCAGTGGTAGACTCACTCACTTTTCTTCCCTCAGGAAACACTGCCCTACACCACCTATTATTCGGCATCCAAAATTTTTTTTCCTGTATTTTCTTTTCTTTTTTTAGTTTCAGGTTAGAGGGGAAGTCTGGACCCTACTGCCCTATCAAAGCCATATTTAAAAATATTATTTGGGGGTGCCTGAGTGTCTCAGCCAGCTAAGTGTCCAACTCTTGGTTTCAGCTCAGGTCATGATCTCACAGTTTGTGAATTTGAGCCCCATGTCAGGCTCTGCGCTGACAGAAGGAAGCCTGCTTGGGGTTCTCTCTCTCCTTCTCTCTCTGCCCCTTCCCAGCTTACTCTCTCTCTCTCTCTGTCTCAAAAAATGAATACGTAAAGATTAAAAAATAAATTGCTGTTATTTCAGCTTTTGAAAGAAGATATGTTGGCTGAGGCTCATATACAGATGATGGAAACCAGAGGCAACAGATTTCCATGAAACAGATTTATAGAAGGGGAAAAGTGAGCATCGCTCTCCATTAGGACTTTTTTAGGTACTTAGAAGAAACTAGTGTTTATTTTTTAAATTTTTTTTTCAACGTTTATTTATTTTTGGGACAGAGAGAGACAGAGCATGAACGGGAGAGGGGCAGAGAGAGAGGGAGACACAGAATCGGAAACAGGCTCCAGGCTCTGAGCCATCAGCCCAGAGCCTGATGCGGGGCTCGAACTCCTGGACCGCGAGATCATGACCTGGCTGAAGTCGGACGCTTAACCGACTGCGCCACCCAGGCGCCCCATAAGAAACTAGTGTTTAAAAGCAAGATGAGAACTTTGTTGAAAGCAACTGAAGAAAGGCAAAATGGAATTATTGCTTTCATGGCTTAAATAACTTTTCATCCAACTCTATTATTGGAATCACTTGGGGAATTTTGCAAAAGTGTCAATGTCCAAGTCCCTTCCCGAGAGATTCTGAATTAACTGAGCTGGAGTGGTCCATGCGTCAGTTGTTGTTAATACATCCCTCATTGTCTTAGGATGAGCATCCGTCCATGAGGAGCACCTGGTCAAACCAGAAGAGCTTTATCTGCTCAAGCAATGAGCAGTTTGCATACACATGATGCTCTGATAAACTTAAGTCCTCAAGATGGTCACTGAGTGGGTAACACAGGCGTTGCCATCATGATTGCAATCTTGCTTTGCTTTCATCAGAGAGAACACAGTTAACAACCTGCCTCTGACTATGCACTCTTGCAGTTGAGAAAGTTCCAGAATGTACCTTCCTTTAGAACAGAACTCTGACATCTCTGTCATTTGCACTGTGACTTACAGGTCAAAGTTAGCTTCTCAAATAGTTTACAATGACCTGGCTTGTAAGGACTGTGTCAGTATGTGTTAACTATTGACTGATAGTCACAACAAGTACAGTGAAATGCACGCTTTGAGATTTCAGAAAAAAAATATTAAACTTGCAGTTGAAAATCAGTCTTGTCAGAAGCAGAGTTGGAAACTGTCTGAAGTTTAAAAGATGTGTGAGTCTCTCTCTGTCCCAAAAATAAATAAACGTTGAAAAAAAAAATTAAAAAAAAAAAAAAGGGGCGCCTGGGTGGCGCAGTCGGTTAAGCGTCCGACTTCAGCCAGGTCACGATCTCGCGGTCCGGGAGTTCGAGCCCCGCGTCAGGCTCTGGGCTGATGGCTCAGAGCCTGGAGCCTGTTTCCGATTCTGTGTCTCCCTCTCTCTCTGCCCCTCCCCCGTTCATGCTCTGTCTCTCTCTGTCCCAAAAATAAATAAACGTTGAAAAAAAAAAATTTAAAAGGTGTGTGATTTTTAATTACTTACTGATTCAAGAAGGATAAGTGTGTCAGTCAAGTTGTTTTTACTCTTCTACTTTACCCTAAAGCTCTCATTAAATGATTTTGTTAATTAATGAGCACTTGTCTGCATTTTCTTCTGACTTTAGATCTACTTGCAAATTGACCTGTTACCCTCATTGCAGTTCTTTACCTATTGTACACACACACACACACACACACACACACACACATTAAGGATAGAGACACAGAAGGAAAGACCATGTGAGAGAGGAACTGGCAATGTGATGGCAAAGATCTTGACTTTTGTTAGTGGAGAAAAGAGAGTGAGATTTTTACTTATTGAAGAAAAATCTGAAACCATTGTCAAACAATATATCCTTCTAAATTGAAACAAATTTTATTCCAATTGTTGTAATAACTGCTGACATTCAGACTTGTGGAAGTGTAATAACTTCTTAGTTATTAATAAGTTTAGATGTTATATAATGTCACTAGCAGCGTAACTGGATAAACGTGTAGAGTTGGTGCTTCTTCACAGATAGGCGTGGCTAAATTGCGAATGCATAGGAGAAAAACTAACCCGTGATTTTACATGTTGATAAAGGAATTCTGACTTCCAGTTACGTATCCACGTTTTTATTGAATAACCACTGAAGTGCACCAAAAATGTTAAATCCTGAACAAGGCGCTATGCCAGCATCAACCTGTATTTTCTCTGCAACATGCTTGAAGGATAGAACGTACTGTCATCTTTCCCCGAGTAGTTTGGTTTGCTGGAAAATACGTTAAACAAATGTTTACTGAATGCCTAAAATATGTCAACTACTTTGCTATCTAAACGAATGCTTCTGGGAGAAGTAGGCAGAAAAACAAGAGTGAGAATTTGAAGGTGTGAAAGCCTCCTTAATGATAGACATGTGTGTCCCCAGGCAGAACCCCTCCCCCCCCTCCACCTGCTGCTGTCCCTCATCTCAACCTCTATCAAGAACCACTCATCTAAATTCGCAGCTCTTCAGTACATAAAACAGCCCCCCGCTCTTTCTCTCCATGTCTCTGTTTGTCTGTCTGTCTCATTTTAAGTGACTGACGCCTAACTTGGATGCTTTGATTCTATCTTAGGAAAATGTCGAAACAGAAACAGCCAGAGAAAGTCATTTATCTCAGCAAGTGTGATGGTTGTGCATAGACTATTTAGGCAGCTTATGGAAATGATGTGCTGTTATAGGACAGCAGAGAGATACTTTTAGATGCTCTTGGTATCTTCTGAGTTATTCTGCATGGCAGAACAGGAAAAGCAGGAGGTTGGGAAATGAAGGTGGACATCTCTCTCCCTTCTCTCTGCTCAGCACGCCCGCCTGGCTGAGTCACACAGGTCCTACAGACCCCCTTCAGCTGCATTTTTTCAACTGTGTATAGTGGAAACATACTGCTCTGCCTCTTGTGGTAGTGTGGTATGAAAATAAAATATACCATACTGAGAGTGTCTTATGAGCTACAAGGTTAAATAACGCCAAGGGACTTTGGGATTACTCCTCAACATTGCATTACTGTGGTGTGCTCGGCCCATTGGAAAGTTCCCGCAAGGGATCGGTTCTAGCTGACCAACACCACGCACCTGCACATCCTCAAAGCAATTCACATGTGCAGTTTCTTGCCATAAAAGTGCATCAGCCTGCTGGACACGAGTCAGCATTGCGTACTCTTGTAAAGGACTTCTCTTTTGAATCGATCTGGCAGAAAAAAATGTGTTAATTGAAATTTAAAATGAATTTGCCGTGCCTTGTACTTTCATGTTGTAACCAGGATTTTATACCTGGGTCTTGTTCTTATTTTCCTGCGGAGGAAGTTTCCTCCCCTCCCTGAGATTTGCTGTGAACAACAGAGCAGTGGAAGTAGCTACCAATTATGTTACACTCACTAATCATTGATGCTTTGAAAGTTATCCTATACATTTATTTCACAGTTTGAAAAATGCTTTATATAGATGGCGCCCCTCTTAAAAATTTTGACCATCCTCCTCCTCAAATCACCTTATTTTTAAACACATAAAAGGGGGTATCCTTTTCAGGGTCAGTCTGTGGCGGGGTTCTGCACCCCCTCCTCTGTGAAATTTTAGGGCTCCGTGAGACATTATTGGAGAGTGACAGTTTATATATCACTTATGACTCAACCAAAAATCTGTCATGGAGGTAATGTCGATGTACAAGGAAATAGTTGGGAAAGCTGAGAATGAATGCCGATGTGTCTTATCCCAGAATGTGCGGTCTTGACGTGAGAAAACCCTGGGAGTGAAGTGTGCGGATTCATTTGAGCTAAAGCCTTTGCGGTGTCTACCGATAGGCAACAAAAGCACATTCACAGGTAGAACATACATTGCACGTGGAAGACCACGCAAAAAAGTAAAATTTCAGGGGCGCCTGGGTGGCGCAGTCGGTTAAGCGTCCGACTTCAGCCAGGTCGCGATCTCGCGGTCCGTGAGTTCGAGCCCCGCGTCGGGCTCTGGGCTGATGGCTCAGAGCCTGGAGCCTGTTTCCGATTCTGTGTCTCCCTCTCTCTCTGCCCCTCCCCCGTTCATGCTCTGTCTCTCTCTGTCCCAAAAATAAATAAACGTTGAAAAAAAAAAAAAAAAGTAAAATTTCAGAATCTGTGATCCTGCTGTTATGGAGTCTAAGTATCCTCCATAGTTTAGACTGCTTAAGGTTTTTAAGTGGCTATTCAAAAGGTTAACAATAATAACTATTTGCTTTTTAAAAACCACTTTATTCTACTCCAGGATTAATATATGTCTCAGACTGATTTTTCCAAACTTCAGCAACGCTTGAATTTTCACAAAAGAGAAAATACAAACTAAAGAAGACAATCATGACATTTCCCATTCTATGTTATTTATGAGTGAAGAGGTCGTCGTATTGTATTGTGTATATTCTTGTGTATCTTTAACATTATAATCTGTAGTTTTAATTTTTTTTACTGCTGCAGACTACTGAAGAATATAATGTGAAATTAATCATTGAAACAGTTTTCTAGAATTAAAAAAAAGGTTGTATTTACTCTATACAAAATATGTTTTGACCTGAAATAATCAATTAATTGCTTTGGTTCTTTTTTCTTTTTTCTTTTTTTCTTTTCTTTTCTTTTTTTTTTTTTTTTTTTTTTTAGAGCTCTGTCTAATTATACCTACAAGTATGGCTTCAATGGCCATTTTAAGAAAGTCATCGTGTTGATGTTAACTTGAACTATCCAGCTAAATGGCTTTATATTTGGAGACCAAGGTCATCTTTTATATTTCTTAATGTCTGGGCAGAGTTCTGGGTAAATATTGTATGTTTGTTAGCTGATTTCTGGACACCCGGCTTTCTAATTTATTGGATTACTGTTTCATCCATCTTTCATTCTTGAGTTATGCACTGAATGTTTTCTGAGGTTAAAGCATTAGAAGATGCTGGTCAGATACATAAATGCGAAAAACAACTTGTACTCATATGTGTGTACATATAGCTCTCCTTAAGGCATTTTGACATAATACATAACCCATGAATGGTATGATTAAATTGCATGTTTTAATAAAATACACATGTGAAACTCGTAGTGTCCTTGGGAGTTAAATAAGTTCTAATTTCTTGAAAGGATATCCAAGGCATTAGCCAATCCATATCTCTTGGACATGATTAGCATGTATTTTAAGGTATCTTCAGGATGCCTGGGGGGCTCAATTGGTGAAGCATCCAGCTCTTGATTTTGGCTCATGTCATGATCTCACCATTCATGGGTTCAAGCCCCACGTCTGGCTCTGTGCTGGTAGCACAGAATCTGCTTGGGATTCTCTTTCTCCCTCTTTCTCTGCCCCTCCCCTGTTTGCACTCTGTCTCTCTCAAAGTAAAATAAATAAACATTAGAAGGGGGGGGGGGATCGTCTACCACTTCCTAACACAATACTTTTATTTTTGTTAGTTTGCCTCTGAACACTAGCCAGGCCAGGAGCATGTTGGACAGCCTGGTGTGGCAGGCTAGGACATTCGCCATTTGCCGAAGACCGTGTTTGTTTCGCCAGTTACTCTATACGCTTGGTAAATTGTCCACGAGAGTTATGGTATGTTATATCCTGTTATGTTATGACTTTACTATAATATGAGTTCAGTCATAAAAAGTAGTAACAGGAGAAGCCAAAGATGAGATGTGCTTTAACATTTAGAGCTTGTAAACGTTGGGAGTTTTTCATGTTCAATGCAGCGTAGTGTCCGTGTTGAATCCCCCACCTCAGTGCCCCAGTAACAAACACAATTTTAACTGGGTACCTGTGGTGGCAATTGTCATCTCCTCCTCTTCTACATGTGGAGCTGTAGCGTCATGAAGAAAGTGGGATCGTGTTGTGTCCTTGAGCTCATTAGTGGCCAAAGCCTTCATTTCCTCTGTGGAGAGGGACGAGGGTCTGAATTCACGTCACAATTGTTAAATAGCCGGAGAGAAAGACGATAGCATACCGACAGCTTAGTGCAAGAAAACCCAGTTATTCCATAGTTTTGCCTTAAGTAGAAACTTTCATTTGTTGAAGGTCCCTTTGGCAAGATATGTTGCTTTCCTAAAGTTCTAAATCTTTTATTTACCAGTGAATAAATGAGATGTAGTCACTAATTTGGGGTGTGAAAAGGAAAAGGGAGTCTCTCCTGATCTTAGAACAGAATGTCTCAGGCGAGCTGTAAAGGACCCAGCTTCACTGCTGCCACAGTGCGTGTGGTGGTGGTGATCTTTCCAAACTGGCAGGGCAGTGAGGACAGGAGAAGCAGCTCTCATCCTTTTCAGCTGAGGTGCAATTAGTACTCGAAGATTCACTTCCAGAACTCTCCTGTGAAGGCTCATTACTGTAGCCATTGTGAGCTATCAAACTGTTTAGTACTTGAACATATACTCTATTCCATTTTTTTCTACATGGAGTTCATCTAGCCAAGGAAAGATAAATTTCTCAGTGAAAGGATCTGTTAGTTTCTATTCTTCCACAAAAAAAAAAAAAAAAAAAAAGCAAGCAAGAAAGAAAAAACCAGTTTGCAACACAGAAAGAACACACTGACTTTGGCACAGACAAAACCCCTGGAAGTTTCACCTGTACCTCTTAAGTTATATAACCCTGAGTTAGCTTTCTAAAATTTCCTGAACTCCTAGTTCTCTTCTCTAAGATGAACTTTATTTCACCTTGGCTTGGGAGAATTAAGTGTGGTGGTGTGTAAAATGTGTCTGTGAGCCCCTAGCAAATGTCCACAAACAAGATAATTCCAAAATTCTTCTCTTCCTCCTGTAATAAATATGTTTTGATGTAACCTATGCCTTAGTCTGTTTTTTTGTTTGTTTGTTTTTTCATTGATGAACTCTTTAGGGTTCTGCCTTGCTAACATGTTGTTTGTTTTTGGTTTTGTTTTTGTTTTTTTTCATTGATGAGCTCTTTAGGGTTCTGCATTGCTAACATTTTCACAGAGTAGATTTAAATAACGTCTGGGTTTTATCGCTCATCTCCACACCAGATGCACTTCTCAGAAGCAGAATCTAAGTCCTGTTCCGTAACAGTGACATTGTTTGGTGCTGACATATTGGATTCCTACATCTTTGAGGCAGGCCCTTGAACCTCTAAGTGCCTCAGTCTCTGTCCTTTCCCAGCACACCAGAGGACAGTGGTTGAACATTTGGCAGAGTAGTTTTTCAAGGTTGTTAACCTTTCCCTGTTATTATTCCCTAGGTGAAAAAAACTGTCCATCCAGTAGGTTAGAAATTAATAGCCGGTTACAGCTTTCTCACTGTCTAAGGGACCGTGAGGATGTTGCTTTTCTCGATTAGCTCCATGGCTATCTTGGGACTAGATTCGTGTGGAGTTTCTGCTCCAGAAATTTATATGAAAGCATTCCTATTCTCTCATTTCTATCGCCCATCACCCATTCTTGGCACACCTTGCCTCCAGGTCAGGTCATTGTCCACACCAATCTTCATCCCTGCACTCACCACATCTTGCAGACTGTTTTATCACATCTGTTGCTGTGTGACATAGCCCTAAGCTTCTGAGTTTCATCATCTTTTGTCCTGGTATTTTAAATAAAATTTGATTCATCAAAAAAGCTCTAAACATATTTGTTTCATTAAATGTACTTGATCTCCAACGTGTAAATCACTTAAAAAAATTAGGCATGAGGTATGTGCATGTGTGTTAAAAGTGCCCATGTGAAGGTAAATCAATGATTTTTCTTCGAATTCACCTAATAAAAATGTGTGTTAATGGAAGTTTTAGAACTGATTTGTTGTGCATTATGCTTTAATTCTCCATGCAGGCTTTCATACTTTGATTTTGTTTTTGCTTTTATTTCCTGGAGGAAGAAGGTCCCCCCCTTCTTAAGAGTTGGCATATAACAACTATCATTACCAACAACATAGATTACAAATTACTTTGTACTAAATGTGAACTTCATCTATAGCTATATATTAGGATATATGAGCATGTTAGAATATATCTATATATTTCGTACATACATATAGCCACTACAGTATAAATTTGTATATTTTCTGTTTCTAGAGAACTATAGTTATTTCTTCAATATGCACACATGGAAAACATTTGCAAAAATGATAATAAAATATTTAAAAATATGTTGCGTGTAAGTAGACAATTGATAACTCTATTTAAGCTCCTAGAAATCATTGGAACATTTTCTATAAAACTTATTTTTATTAGTTAGAAATGACAGAAATTTTAATATTTTCTAAATCTTTCTCAGAAATGCATTTCTTTCAAAATAGCCTTTTGGTGGGGCGCCTGGGTGGCTCAGTCAGTTGAGCGTCCGACTTCGGCTCAGGTCATGATCTCATGGTCTGTGAGTTCAAGCCCCGCATCAGGCTCTGTGCTGACAGCTCAGAGCCTGGAGCCTGTTTCAGATTCTGTGTCTCCCTCTCTCTCTCTGCCCCTCCCCTGTTCATGCTCTATCTCTCTCTGTCTCAAAAACAAATAAAACATTAAAAAAAAATTTTTTAAAACAAAATAGCCTTTTGGTTGAAATCAGCGATGGTACGATTTGATACTAATATATTCCTTTTGCAAGGTGGTGGATAGATGGAATGTCTTTGCCATGACTCACCTACTTTTTCATGGTCTAATTGCTCACATTCGTGTCACGTTTGATGTTTGTTATGCCTCTCTTCACCCAAATTTTGTAGATTTAATCAAGGGTCTCATAGAGTTATATATATTTTTTCCAAATACATCACGTTGAACTAATATCATTGAGAACTATGAAAAGTATCAACAGGTTAGGTGAGATACAATTGTTGAGATTTTCATCCTGTCTTAACAAAGCAATAATTTAATGTGGAAGAAAGAAGTCTCAAGTTGATGAATGTATGATAACGTGAATGTATGTCATTCACCCTTCAAACAGCTGCACACACTTTTTTATAGCTTTCCCAAATACCGAAATGTTGGTTATTGGGCATGATATAGTTTAGTTGTGATGACTACCGTGTGAGAACCATATTATGAGGACAGTTCATAATAGTGCAGGGGCATTTCCCCTTCTATGCCCACCTTGGAAAGTTCTAGCTCCAGAAGAAGTAATCATAGTTCTAATTCATTACTTTTCTAGATTAAAACTTGATTGGTAATGCCAGCATCTTCTGCTAGACAGAACACTGTTGATCACCACTGTTTCTCTGTGGTCTAACACAATGTCTGGAATGGAATAAACATATAACAAGTACTAGTAGCAGGAATGAATAACCGATGGATATATGGATGCATGAATGCATGAATGCATGTATGAAAGCATGAATGAATGAAAGAATGAAAGAATCTTATGTCTGAGAGGTAATCATCGCAGATCTGACAAGTCGTGATTACCTTGTCCTTCCATCCCGTTTCAACTTCTAGAGCTTCTCATACCATTTATAGCATCTTGTAGATGCCTTAGTTTGGTGTAAAAATAAGACACTGTGTAATCTGGAATCTGATAGGAAATGTTCTTTGACATTGGCATAACTGTTCAACTTTTGTCACTCTTTCCTGGAATGCCCTCCCCTCCCCACTTTTCTGCCACTAACTGGGACATTGTATCCTGGGGAGCCTCCTTATCTGCACCCAGACCTCCACCATGCTCCCAGCTCATTACATGTGGTCTGTCAGATGAATGTATTCTACGTGTTCTGTAACTATATATTTTTTTTTCTTCAGTCTCTAAATTTTAGAGAGCAGATGTTTTTGTTCATTTGTTCACTTGCATTTTGTTTTGTTTTCCCCTACTTATGTAAAACACATCCTGGAAAATAGATTATGCCTTATATATATTTATACAAAGAATGGAATGGATGAAGGAAATGAAAAAAGTCTGTTTCTTTCAAAATTTGTGAGTCTATGAAAAAGAGTTTCACTTAAAAAAAATCTTTGTGTCTCTCGAAATCTTACATTGTCTTCAAACAGTAAACCACTAATTATTTTTTTTAATTACGTTGAGTGTAATTTAGAAAGCTTTGTTAGTAGACACTGGCTAATTTTGAAAGGCTTGTACAAATATGGTTTTGAGAAACATTTGAAGTGTAATAATCACCGCCTTCTTGCTCTCTAGCTGCTTAATAGATGATTAAAGGAGCGTGGAAATTGTGTACTGATATAAATATGAAGACTCTTCGAAACAGAGGACCACAAAAGATCAGTGAAAAGACAGAAAATGGTCAGTATGTAGAAATAAATGAAGACCAACCCAATGAGGAAAGCACAGGCTGTTTATTCAAAGCTTCCTGTTGAAAGGGAGTTGGCCACTATCATTTTTTTTTTGATATAGTGAAAAAGGGAACAGGTTCAGAATGCCCTGTTTAGAGGCTGTTGGCCTGAGGAAGCTATAGGTGGGACAACTAGAAGGAGAACATCCTATGTGCTTGGTTAGGGATGCATATTTTGCTTTCTCTGGTTGATGTTAATTTGGACGGAAGAACTAAATTAAGAAAGCTGTCAGTTATTATTCAAGTTCCTGCCAATTTGAGCCAATTGCCGCAGAAGTTATTATTTGCCTTCCCCAAATGATGTGTGAGTTCCTGCCGTCTGACTTCCTACAAGTCTGACGTACAGCAGACTGGCTCTCTTGGCTCGTTTCTACAGACAGTTCATTGGTTACCTCGATGGTTTGGGACAGGCCCTGGGTCACACTTCTATGTTTATATTTGGCCTGGCCATTGTCCATTTGTAAGTTCAGTTTCTCAAGTGGGTGCTGGTTAAGTGGAGAATAGTAAGACATGTTTCCTATATGCGATCGTTGGTAAGCTACAGGGTAAGAAAAACGAACACAATATAGATTGTACTGAGTTTGTCATCATTCGATGGGTGAGGCCTCGGGCAAAAATTCAAGATAGAAAGTAAGAGAGTAAGAGGGGCTAAAAGAGCTAATAAGCTGTTGGGGCGCCTGGGTGGCTTAGTTGGTTAAGCGTCTGACTTCGGCTCAGGTCATGATCTCACAGTTCGTGGGTTCGAGCCCCTCGTCGGGCTCTGTGCTGACAGCTGGGATCCGGGAGCCTGTTTTAGATTCTGTGTCTCCCTCTCTCTCTCTGCCCCTCCCCTGCTCACGTTCTGTCTCTGTCTCAAAAATAAATAATGATTAAGAAAAAAATTTTAAAGAGATAATCTGTTAAATTAATACAGGACACAATCATCTTTCCTAGGCTTTAAATCCTTTTTATCTTGAACATTTTTTCAAGAAAATTAGAATAAAAAAGCTTTTTGCTTTTTGGCAATACTGACCCTCCTCCAGCCAAACACCAGTGGGAGAGCTTCCCACCTCTCAGCCATTTCATCGGGACCAAGGGGGAGTGACCCCATCCCATGGAATCGGGTGGTCGTTCACCCCACTTTTTCCAGTAAAGTCATTGGCATTGGCATCCATGAGGAGCTAAGTCTCCACCCCAGCTAGGTAGGTAGAATGAGATGGGGAGCATCTGGGCCCGTGAGTGGGGTGAGCAGGAGAAGCTGTGATGGGCAGTAGGTCAGAAAAGGTCTTATCCTGAGGCCAGCCTTTTTGCAGTAGCCCTGTCTGCTGGCTCAGACTGAGGGGGGCCAAGGGACACAGATCTGGTAGGAGGAGAGACCAATGTTTGGTTAACATGCATTTTGTTCTGACTCATCAGTAGGAACAAGCAGCTCAGCTAACCATTTCTGAGACAAAGATGAGAATTTGAAGGATTTATGTCTGGTCCGGTCACAGGCAAACAAAAACAGATGGTGTGTCTTATCTAGATCATGTGGGTAGGGGTGGTTCTTTGCTAAGCTGTTTCCAGACACAAAAGACATGGCAGGAGTAGCTAACTTGCCACTGTTTTTAGGTTCACAGGGTTCTGTTAAAGTTCAACACCATCCACAGAATTTCTGGGACCTGATCCATCAGAGAAGTGACAGACAGACATACAGGGACAGAGAGAGAGACACAGAAAGAGGGAGAGACAGAGAGAGATTGAGAACGTGTTCAAAGAAATGACTGAAAATATTCTCAAATTTGTGGAAAAGCACAAACCTACAGATTCAAGAAGTTGAGTCAACCCCAAAAGGCATACACCAACGACAAAACGATCACACCAAAATATCATAATTAGCCATATGATAGTGACACAAACAGTTGTGAGAGCAGTCAGAAAAAAAATGATGTATTACCTATGAGGATACCACCTTGACAGCAGATTTCTTCTCACAAACCATGGAGCCCAGGAGGAAATGGTACTATAGTTACGAGATGCTGAGGGAAAAACCCCATCACCAGCAAAGTCTCTGCCAGGCCAAGCTATGTTCAGGAATGAGGGGAAGTAAGTAAATTCTCAGACAGAGGTTTTGTTGTAAGCAAATCTCTCTTTAGAGTCAAGCAAAGCAAGTTCTCTAAAGAGAAAACTATATATAACAGAAAAAAGCTTGAAATTTCAGCAAGAAAAAAGAACATAAGAATGGATGAAAATTGGGGTAAATGTGATAGCCTATCATACTCATAAGTTTCTTAAATCACATTTTATTGTTGAAGCACATGATAGATCATCCTCTGTTGTGCTCTGTATGCAGAAGAAATACTGAAGACAATTATATTTAAAATATGGAAATAAGGTTTCTACAGTGCACTTTAAGTGGCAAAACCCTGATTTCAATAGGCTGTGATGAATTATATTGTATATATTATATACATGGTAATTCTGGAGAAATCACTTAAAAAACTGTACCGAGAATGTACTCAGAAAGAGTCTTATTTCAGCAGAGGTAGACCTGTTGGGATCTCTGTTCTAACAGCGGACCAGTAGCAGGGAATTTCATAGCACCTGAGAGCTTAACTTTTCAATGTGAACATGTAATTTGTATGTGTGACCGTGTGATGTGTATTTTAGCTTAGGAATTCGATGACAGAAAAATATAGTATTTGCATTTTTTCTCATCTGTAAATTTGAATTTAGATACGATGTCCAATATTAAAATTATGGTTTCCATTATAATTATAATGGCCATATTTTAATATCATCATATAAGCCCCGGAGTGACTTCCTGTTTATATTTCCAAGCCATTTGACAGCCTTTGTTTCTCAACAACCAAAAAGACCAAAATAGCTTTAAGCTTTTTCTAAGGGATTTCACATTTCACTCGATAAAATAATGTGCTAAATAATGCCATGATTGATTCTCAAGGAGCTGAATAATTTGTATTTTGGTGAATTAATTAAACTTATGAGCCTTGCACTTAACCAGAATGTGGAACTGACCTTAAGAACTGAACTGAACTGTTCATACTCCTGTAGATATTCAGAAAGACTTTCAATCAATCCATGTGTGTGAAGTCGTCCCTGGCATAGATTAAAATAAGCAGGATAGGATTAGTCATTACTAAAATGATACTGATAAAAGGTAATACAGGTGTTAAGAATAGCATCCAGTGTATAATCATTGGCTGTTATGCATTTATTTTTTAGTTTTAGAATTTCCTTCAACACTAGGTGAGAGTTTCAGAATATATCCCTTCATGTGACTATATATGACATTCTTTAACAAGAACAGAAAGGGGGCACCTGGGTGGCTCAGTCAGTTAAGTGTCCAACTCTCAGTTTCGGCTCAGGTCATGATCGCACGGTTTGTGTGTTTGAGCCCCACATTGGGCTCTGTGCTGACCGCTCAGAGCCTGCTTGGGATTCTCTCTTTCCCTCTCTCTCTACCCCTCCCCCACTCCCTGTCTCTTTCTCTCAAAAATAAATAAATAAAACTTAAAAAATTTTTAAAAAAGAAAGAAGGAAGAAATAACCTTGGACATTTTCTGATTGCTTTTTGTCATGCTGCTTTTTTCTAGCTGTAATATAATTACAACATACATTTGCTATGTCATATCATCACATTGTCGACACGGGAAATCTAGTAGTTTAAATAATTTTTTGTCAACTACAGTTCTGTGAATATTCTACAGTTGTCATATTCATACAACCAATCTCGGGTGCTGCCTTCTTCTGTCTGGGGCCGTGTCCACATATGTTATCCTAACACATAGGGCCAACTCCAAAAGCTTTGGACATTTTTGTGAAACCTATTATAGATTGTTTTTTGGAAACAGAAATTCTTAACTTTCAAAAACCTGTCTAGCAAATTGTCTTCATTACTCCAAAGAAGATTTCCTGGAAGAGCATAGGAAGATATTTCAAAGAGAGGGTCATCTCTGCTAAGTACAGGAAGGTCTCAGGTGTACTGACCCCACGTTTCTCCATTTGTCACATTGGCCCTTGCTGAGAACAAAACATTTTTCAAACCTTCTCCACTGTCACCAGACATTCTGCCCAACATGTATGCACTGGGATGCATGCACGCATACCCCACAAACCACACACCAAGCACACACCATACCACACACACACATACACACACACACACACACACTATAAACTGCACATGTACACAATCACTACACACATACTATCTGAAATGGCCCCATTTCCTAACTCACAGAGAAATGGCAGTGCTCTAAATATTATATATTTGTATAAATCATATTCCTCAACCTGTTTCGCCACAGTGTTTCTCTTCTGTCACTGTTCTCAGCATAAAGACCACAATATGGAAAACGGGTCCATTTCTCTGGGTCACTTTTCTGCATGCCTGCCCTCACTATTTAGGCTTCTGTCATAATGACCTTCCACGGGATCTTCAAATGCATCCCTGCTCTCTCCCATCCAAGGGGCTTGGCATCTTCAGGGTACTCTTCTTCAAATATTTGTCTTTTTGTGACTCCTCTCCAGAGAACTCCTTCTGTTTCTCATTGAGGCTTTCTCTCGAATTTCAAAGCAGTTCAATCATCTTATGATCTCCCAGGGGGTGGTGTAAGGAGATAAATCAACTTGGTGTTGTTCCACTCTGACTGAAATCTGTAGCTGCCTCCACTGACTTTCACTCACACTCATTACCAAAAGCATCCTGGTATATTTGAAAAGTGGCCCCTAATCCATATTCTACCCTGTATCCTGTAGTTCATGGGACTCAAAATTATAGAAACTTGCTTATTGCACAAGTCAGTTGTATACATAGGCTCCAAACCCGAATTCAGAGAGGCACTGTTTTTAAGCAGCCAACCCAGTAGAACAGTTAAGTTGCTGTTCATCCTCATACGGATCCTAATGCGTGTGGTATCAGACACGGGTTATAGCCTCTCAACTTGATGTGATATGAGCTGGGCCCCCATCTCCCGTTGACGTGAGCACCTTTGTACCCCAATGTCGACATGCATTCCTCCTGTCGTAGGAGTTTGGTATGTGGTAGGGCTGTCTGGCACACCATGTGTCCGGTTAGTTTACCTCAGATGGATGAATGAGCTGATTTGTTAAGAATGACGATTATGTGGGAGGAGCGTGATGCCTCAGGAAAACAGCATGCAGGAAAGACCAGCGCTAGAAATGAAGACTCATGACAAATGAAGACTCATGAGGAGCTGTGAGGACACTGGCCTCAAGGTGACAAACCATTCCTGTTGGCAGGAGCACGGTGAGACAGATGGTGGTATGCAGCCTGCTTGTGGTGCAGGTAGAAACAATGGCGGGTGGAACCAAGGCAGTGACATGGGAAGGAAGTAGATAGGAGAGTCACGTGGGCTGGAATCGGCAGACCAGATCACGACTGCAGAGCTTGAAGTCTCTTTTTTCAAGGGTTGGAGGGGTCCCTGCGGAGTTTGCCAATGGGGAGTGAAAAATGATTAGATGATTCCATTTTCATCTGGAGGTTTTAGGGCTTGATGGGGTTAGCGAGAGTGGCGGAGGGAGGGGCTGACCAGGGTCGTCTTCCAGCAGCACCCTGGCAGGTTGTCAGGGGTTCACAGAGGCTGTGGCCGTTCCCTGAGGAAGGGTTTCGGATGACAGGGCCAATCTAAGCGTGCTGTCAACTGTGTGTGGTCAGTAACTGGACACCTCCAGGTGCATGAACGAGACCGCAGGGATCTGAAATGTGCCCAAGGAGGAAAGGGGTAGGACCATTAGCATACAAGGGGGCAGGAAGGGAGCTCTTTATTTTGCGTAAAGAGGACCAATGTAATTTTCGAGGTGACCACTGGATACTGATGTTTGCAGGGAGAAGATCCCTCAGCGTTGAAACATTCAAAACATGAAGGTGATAAAATACTCTTGATTCACTGAACTTTCATAGTGAGACTGTACATATTTCCGTTCTATGCAACATTTATCTTAATTTGGCATTTTAGGAGTTCTAAGATAAGGGAGTGACAAAACAGAGAAGTGTAGACTACATAAATGGTGACAGTAAAAGAATCAAGTTGGGGACGCCTGGGTGGCTCAGTCGGTTGAGCGCCCGACTTCGGCTCGGGTCATGAGCTCGCGCGGTCCGTGAGTTCGAGCCCCCTGTTGGGCTCTGTGCTGACAGTTCAGAGTCTGAAGCCTGTTTCGGATTCTGTGTCTCCCTCTCTCTCTGACCCTCCCTCATTCATGCTCTGTCTCTCTTTGTCTCAAAAATAAATAAACGTTAAAAAAAATTAAAAAAATAAAAAAGAATCGAGTTGGCATTTTCCCTTCCGGTACGTTATCAGAGATCCAAAATTAGAGAGGTCACTGTAATAACCTGACCAACGTCTGCTGCCAGCAGTAGGTACGTTGCATGAACTCTTTTGGAGAGCATATTAGCATTTTATTCCAGACAACTTAGGATGTTTTGAAATGTAATCCAGAAATCTTTCCCCTAGGAGTTTACCCTAACTAAATCATATCTTGAAATTAAAAAAAAACATATTTACATATGTTTTAAATATTTTAAAATCAAAAGCACAGTTCATTATAGCCCTGTTCACAGTCATGAAGAAGTGTAACCAATCTAAATGTCCAGTAATGGAAATTGTTAAGATAATTATGGCAAATCTACTGAATGTAATATCCATTAAGGGAATATCTCAGAATATTATGCAGCAGTATGAACATTATTCTGCAGTACTATTTAGTACTATAAAAAAGGAATATAAAGTGGTAAGCATTTGATAACATTTGAAGGTATATACAAATATGACCATATGAGAACCCTGATACGCATGATCTAATGGTCATATTACAGTGTTGGGCGCCATTTCTTCAGGTTTGAGAATTATGTATATTGTTTTCATGATGCAGAACTTAAAACGTAGGCTGATATCATCATCAGTTTTTAAGGCTTGCTTGACATTGACACATGAATAAGGAGACTGCTCCCTACAGAAGCACGCGTTTTGCGTCACACGTACTCTGAGGTCTTAGGATGTCACTTCATGTCTCCATGAGTTCTTCAAATAATAGAGCCTTAAGTGGATTCCGTATCGAAAGGTTAGTTTTTTGCTCTGGCCTGTTTATTCCTTCCTTGTAGAAAGAATACCAGTACAATAAAGTGTTCTTCAAAACTGCGTGATCCTCAGGGAAACCACTGCCCATAAAAGCACATTAATTTTACAGCGATTGTGGCTGCCCAGTGGCCTACCTTACTTCAAGTTTCATCAATGATGCCTTTCACTTGAGCTGATAAAGGAGTAGCTAATGTCACGCTATGATCACTGTGGAGGTCTTTAGAATCAAGATGCAGTCACACCTCCGTCACTGCCTTGCTTTGTGTTTGCCTAACTTGTCAACTGTGGATAATTGTTTCAGCTCTGTTCCCAGGTATTGGGAATGGCCAATTTTCCTTAGTCCAAAAGTTCATGTAAGCTTGGTTCCTTCATTTATGGAAGTGAATTTATAAAAGTACTTGCTATACTTGGGTTTAAAAAAACAACTCAAAAAAGATTATAGTGTACATTTGTAGGGTATCAATTATTATTATTATTATTATTATTATTATATTATCATTTTATCCAGGAGCCACAGAATGTACTGTGTCCCTCCATTCTCTAAAACTAATATGTCCCTTTGTTGAAAAGTGAACCCAATGCGGAGGAGCGTAAAGGTGTGCTGGATCCTAAGGGACAGTTGGCATGATCATTTACGAATTAGTTTTAAAAACTCCAAAGAAACAAAAAAACCTCAAGTCTGCTGAAGGAGATGGTCCCCCATCATTTCATCATGAAACATTAATATAGTGTGCACTTTGGTTGGATTAAGAGGCTTTGGTTGTTGCTGTTAGATGATTGATGGGGTAAGGTGAAATAGAGTCTACAGACAAAGAATCAAATGGTTTCCTGAATGATAATCAGAGCTAATATGTGGGTAAATACACTAATTAAATGTGTATTTATTCGTTGGTGGGCTATTTGTTAAATGGTCTAATTGATCCTCTGTGTAGAGAGGTGCACTAGCTCCGCATAGGGGATGTTTCCTAGCTGATAGATGTATCATTTGGGTATGGAGAACAAGTAGAGAAATCTAATTGTATATGTAGTCAGGACATGTTAAAGAAAGAGAAAGTGGCATTCATACCAAGCCTGGAAACTGGAGGAATGAGACCCCAGCTGCCATCAGGCCACCCCGCCACTGGCCGGGGAATGTAGGAAGCTTCACGATCCAGATCTTGTATTCATCTGCAGACAACTTGAATGACAAAAAATTCTCAATGTCCTTCATAAGCTCGTTGTGATAATCACATAGGATGGGTCTAAGAAAATGTTTAGCATGTAAAATCAGTGTCGTGTATAATAGGTTATAATCTATAGTGAACCTGATACCCATTAATAAAGAAAAATCATTACCTTGGCATGCAGGGCCCTGCATAAGTAGACCAGAACAGTTTGAGATCTGATTGCCACCCCAATGGGATTTTTCTCCCAAATTTCAAGTGGTTTATGTCCTGTTCACACCCACCAGAAAATTCACACCACAGCCTAAGCAATAGTGGCTTGCTTCTCTGACACTGGAAAGAAGTGGTTCAGACATTTCAGGGATGTCTTATCATTCACCGACTTCTTCTGCCCACTCAGCCTCCCTTGGTCCTTCACAGGCATAGCTGTAGGCATCAAGTTCAGTGTCTGGGAAGGAAGAACAGGAAAGGGAGACTGAGCAGTGTCCACTTGGGTCCCCCTTTCATTAGGGAACTAAGACTCTCCCTGTCCCATCCGGTAGGATTTTCTTGGTCTCACACTGTCCAGAATGCGTCCCACGGTCCCCTTCACTGCAAAAAAAAAAGAAAAAAAAGAAAAAAAAAGCTCAGAAAGAATTTTCTTTTTGTGACATCTTTCTTGAAATACAGAGGTGGTGAAGAGCCTGGAAACCAGGGTAGGGTCAGCATAAAGAAAACAAGTGGTTTCTTGCTTACTGTATATATGAAGGCATATTGTCAGATCTCTACCATTGTATTTACTAAAAGTAGAAATCAGAATCAGGAACAGATAGTGTCTCTGTCAGTAGAGGTTACTCTCATTAGTAAGCCTACAATATTTATGTCCTATGTAATTTTGAGAGAAACTTCTAGAGAGAGTTAAAGAGACTTTAATTGTCTTTAAGTCACCCAAAAATTTTCAATATTATATACTCTTTCATAGCTACTTCCATTTTATTTTATTTTATTTTATTTTATTTTATTTTATTTTATTTCATTTCATTTCATTTCATTTCATTTCATTTCATTTCATTTCATTTCATTGTTTTATTCTATAAAAAAAATCACCGTGGCATCTTTTGTTTGTTTTTTTGTGTTTTTTTTTTTGAGTTTTGAGTTTTGAGTTTTGGATTGATTTGGCATACACAGTGGTGAGGTTCTGGACACATTCATATACACAAAGACTAGTGCCATTTTTCTAGGGGAAAAAAACCCTGTTAGCGTAAAGGGTGAATCAGCCCGGACACCAACCATTTCACGGCTGTATTGGTCACTCTGCCCTGACAAACAATGGATCACCATGACTCGGCTGGCTCATAGTCTAGCTTCTAGATAAACTGATGGGGGTCAACTCTATATGGAGTCAGTGGGATTACATTTGGTGTCAAGTAAGAAATTAAGTGATTTTAGAGGAGGACAAGAAATGTAAACCCTGGACACACCTGAACCGCCTGGGAGAGAGGAGTGTTTTTGTGCCCTGATGAGCTATTCGATCTGACCTTTATGTTAGACAATACCATGACTGACACAGGCAAGAAATTCCTTGGGTACTCACTCATGTGACTTCTTTCTTTTCCTAACAAACTCTTTCTGATTAGAAGTATCTTTTTGATATCCAGCGAATTTTCTTCACTCGTAAAAAAGCACAAGACTATGAGCACCGTATGCAGTGATATACTCGGATGTCAACTTGAACTTAATCATAAAATTAATTCAAAATCCTTCTACAACGTAACTCTTACAGCCTGTTTGTTGTTGATTATTCGCATTGTAACTGAAGGATGGTCTAGAGAGAGGGGCTAAGCAGTGACTTCCATTTAAAGTTTGGTGCTACAACAATAACAGGAAATGGTCGAACCCAGACTCTCCTGTGAACTGGTGATAGGACAAATTCATTGTCAGCTCCACTAGAAACTGAGTGACCTAGAATTAAAGGACTTCCCCGTTAGGCCTTAACACTATGAATCGATTATCTGTGCGAGGCTTACAGCTAAAGAAGTAAGAGGGGTCTGAATGTAACTTTCATTCACTCTGAAGAAAAGTCTCAGTTTGTAAATGTCCAGTAACTGAATTGTTTTCACTCAGTGCCTTGGGTTTTCACATGTCGGTCAATAATACAAAGTAGGCACACCAGGGGTATACACTGACATAGTTCATTTGTTTTTCTGAGATTCGGGTTAACAGAAGCCCTCTAATCAAGACCCTCTGGGTATTGCATCTAGGCCGTAGGGCTTTTCCTTCATGTAACCTTGGTAACGTCTGAGCTATGCATTTAATGATTCCTCCATTTTTAGAACACTTGCATAGCTCCCTTATGTATTTTTTATGTATTTGTTGCGCATAGCTGTTTTATATATTTTTCATATATTTGTTGCACTCCAATAAAAACCCAAGTCTTTACCGTGGCCTGTGATACCCGAGAACATCCTCCAAGCCCCTCGATGTACCCCATTTAAATGTGCAACTACTCTACCTCCGAATCTCTATCCCTTTATCTCTTCCCTTTGCACAGTTGCCATCATTGGACTTACAGGACTTTATCTTTTCATTATTTATTTGTTGATCACTTCCATTTTCATATACTAGACTATGGACACTAGCTGATGAGCATTTTTTTTTTTTTTTTAAACTAAGAGCCTGGAACAGATCTGGTACATGGTAGGCCCTCCTTAAATATTTTTGAATAGATACATTAGAGGTATTTTATCCTCATTTTCTTCCCACATAAAGCTATGATTTGGAAGTTTTGATAGCAGTAAAACATGCCCACCAGGATAGGCCTTGAGATAGGAACCAACCTTGTCTGTCTTTGTTTCCATGGCACCCAGGGTGGAGTCTTGCACAGACTAATTAATTGAGGAGTATTTGCCTAATAAATGAAACATAATAATAGAAATTAAATTTACTTGCCTTTTACATATCGTAATGCATTCATTCTCCATGTTATGAATACTGAATGATACTTAGCAGCAAAAACAAACAGATCTCTTTATAAAAGGTGATGAATTACCTAAAATATTTAAATATCTTTGGCCATGAATATCAATGCCACGCTATTCGCTACACTTGTGATGACCCTTTATTTTTAATCATTATTATGATTTTGGGAAGAAAGTACGCGGTGCCTGAGAAATGCACATATAAGTCTACAGGATGAAATGCCTGAAGTGTATAATCTCTGACCCCTTGGACCACAGACTTCTTCATGCCCTGGCACCTTCAGGCTTTGACCACTGATCACGGCTCTAAACGGGACCTGGCTGAACCAGTGTCTGAAGCCCCAGGGAGTTAGTAAAGAACAGAGTGGCCCTGAAGATTGGCCTGCCACAGCCTTCTTTTTCACTGATTCATTTGCAAGGTTTGGTTAAGACTTGTTAATCAATGTTAAGATGTCGAGTTCCTCTCCCATTCAAACACCTCTGGCACCGCAGGTGGGGTTGGGGGTGCTGGCTGTTGGTGGCATCTTCTAGCCACGGTTGGCCAGATGGCAGTCTGAGGGTAGATGGCATTGCCAGGCCGTTATTCCTGGTGGCAGGACCATGCGTTCACAGCTTCTCGATATCATGGGCAATAAATCATCTAGCAACAGTTGTTGAAGGATATGCATCCTGAGAGTTTTCAAAGAACTTTCCTTATACGCCCCTTGTTAAGGTCAAAAAGGCACAGGCATCAAAACTTGCAAAAAGTGTTTGTTGTGGTGAGAACTATCCAGGAGACACTAAGAGAACAGTCCTTTATCAAATGTTAAATCTCCAAAGCTTTCCATATCAACAAGAATAAGGCTGAGTCAAAAAGTGGTAGGAAAGCTGAAGATACTGAACGTAAAGATGGCATAGGAACACCTGTTTATTTTGCTTATGTTTTCTATACACAAAACAGGTATATAATAAATCTAAATCTCTATATCTAAATATGTTCGAAAGGCTCCTTTTACATTATGAAATAAAATTCTGAGTAATAAACAATTGCATTATAATTAATTGGTGGTGATGCACAAAAATAACGTGTCTTATAATCAAAATGCAATATTACATCATTACTTTGTTCTTGAAATGTTTTTTTTTTTTTTGATCATTTCTGATTTGGGAAAAATGGCAAAGGAGCAAGTCTATCTTTGTCAGGGTTCATGTTATTTATTTATTTTCGTTTGTGTTATTTTACATCAGAGTAGGAAAAAATGCTGAGTCAGACATGTCAATAATCATTTCCACCTATTTGTATAATTTATTCATTTTAAATGCTCTTTGATGCTAGCTTTGGTGAATAGTGTAAGAATTTAAAAGTTGCTCAATATGTTTAGATATGCTTTTTAATAAGAAATTAATAGTTTCAGCATAGTATTTTGCCGTCAAGCTGGCTGGGTTTCATTTGCTGCTTCAAACTCTCTCCTCTGTATCACTCTGTGCCCTTGGGGCATGGCTTTCAGGAGGGCATCAATGAGCGCCTTCACTCTCCAGCCACCAGACTGAGCCAGTCAGTGGGAAATGCTGGAGAAAGAACAGGGCCTGAGAGGAAACTGAAGGTGCCCCGGAACCTGCCCTTGTGTTCTGCATTTCCAGTGGTTGCCTTTCCTGCAGACACAGCTCTTGCTGAGTAAATGTCTTCTCTGGAGGTTGATGTTCTACCCCTTCCTCGCCCCTCTGGACCTACAGGCAGTAGGGTACCCGCCTCTTCTGGCTCTGGTGTCCTTCCTGGTTCCTTGTTGGTTTCCATTAACCCTGCCCACACACTTGCAGCGCTCGTAGACTAATTATCTTTCAGGAAATCCCCAATCAAGATGCCCTTCTTTTAGGTGGAAGGATAAATAAACTGAGCCATCCAGACATTAGAGTATCATTCAGTACTAAAGGGAAATGAGCTCTCAAGCCATGAAGAAACAGGGAAGAGACTTAAATGTGTATTAGTAAGTGAAAGAAGCCAATCTGAAAAGAGCACAGAATATATGATTCCAACTCTGCAATGTTCTGCAAAAGGCAAAATTATTGAGACAGCAAAAAGATCAGGAATAGCCAAGGGTTGTGGGGAGGGAAGGGTGGATGGGTGGAACACAGAAGATGTGTAAGGCAGTAAAATTACTGTGTGTGATACGATAATTATACATTTGCCCAAACCCAAGGAATGTAGACCATCAAGGGTGAACCGTAGTATAAGCGGTCAACTTTGGGTGATGATGATATGTCACTGTAGGTCAGGGGTAATCAATGTACCCTCTGATGGAGGTGTTGCTGATGGGGGAGGCTGTGCATGTGTGCAGGCAGGAGTATATGGGAAATCTCTGTATCTTCTGCTTCGTTTTGCTGTGAGCCAAAAACTACTCTAAAGAAATAACATCTTAATTTGTTTAAACCTTCTTCAATTAACCCACTTGAGTCAGTATCCATGTGCTTGCTTCAGGGACCCAGACTCATCAGAATTCTCCTATATTTTCAACGTTTTATTTTATTTTTGGGACAGAGAGAGACAGAGCATGAACGGGGGAGGGGCAGAGAGAGAGGGAGACACAGAATCGGAAACAGGCTCCAGGCTCTGAGCCATCAGCCCAGAGCCCGACGCGGGGCTCGAACTCACGGGCCGCGAGATCGTGACCTGGCTGAAGTCGGACGCTTAACCGACTGCGCCACCCAGGCGCCCCAGAATTCTCCTATATTTTACCAGTATCTTCCACATATCATTATTTTAGTGTGTCCCAACAGTGTCATCACTTTTGTAACTATTATAAAGGACTTTTATACTAAAATAACCTGACATATCTTAGCCTTTGGATTTACTTAGACCAGTTTTTCATGTTCTGTAATAAGAGTTCATCATTAACACTGTTGGATACAGCATTTAAAACTCAATTGGAGGGGCCTCTGGGTGGCTCAAGTCGGTTGAACGTCCAACTCTTTATCTCGGCTGAGGTCATGATCTTGGGGTTGGTGAGTTCAAGCCCCGGGTCAGGCTCTGTGCTGACAGCATGGAGTCTGCTTGGGATTCTGTCTCTTTCTCTTTCTGCCACTCCCATGCTTGCTCTCTGTGTCTTTCTCAAAATAAATAAATATAAACTTAAAAAAAATGAAACTCAATTTGAATGATAATGAGGATGTTTGGAGGCATGGCATTAAGACTATTATGTAGGAAAACGTACTAAAACATTTTTGTTCATTAACGATTCCCTCTAGAAATACTTGTCTCACACTGGCTTACAACAAATTCCACTCAATTGAAAAATTCTTTAAAAAACAAAGGAAAAGAAGCACGTATAAATAAGTAAGCCTGTCTTTTCTAAAAGCTGTGACCTGGCTTCAGTTTGTAAATTAAAAAAAAAAAAAGGCAGTGTGGCCAGGAAAATAAATGTTCCCTTTCTCCCCCGTAGCCCTCGGTGTTTCGTTATCTGATCAAGTTTCTAAACTTGCACAGTAACCAGGTAACAATGGAATTACACCACCAACACAAAAGAAATGATGGATTTCACACTGTGTTTAGTGGCAGAAGTTCTTTCTGGAAACTGGCTTGCTGCCCTGCTTTCATACAAAGACAGAAAGTTCTGTTTCTATTCTTTTTTTTTTTTTTTTCAACGTTTATTTATTTTTGGGACAGAGAGAGACAGAGCATGAATGGGGGAGGGGCAGAGAGAGAGGGAGACACAGAATCGGAAACAGGCTCCAGGCTCTGAGCCATCAGCCCAGAGCCTGACGCGGGGCTCGAACTCACGGACCGCGAGATCGTGACCTGGCTGAAGTCGGACGCTTAACCGACTGCGCCACCCAGGCGCCCCATTAAGTAAACTCTATTCTATATGAAATAATTGCCCGCCAGAAAGGCAAAGTTAAATTCATATGAACTCTTTCATTTCACACTTGTTTTGTAATAATTTCAAAATTGGGAATGATATCAAAACTATTTTGCAAGGGACATATGCCTATATGGAGAATAATAACTATTACTTTGTTCTGAAATATAACTTAAACATAGTTCATCTAATAGTGTTGAACTTGTTGTCTTCCCATTTAGTCCATTTGCCTGTGTTTATGGATTTTACCACCAAATAAATGAAACCTTTTTTTTTAAGTTTATGTATTTATTTTTAGAAAGAGCATGAGCAGGGAAGGGGCAGAGAAAGAGAGAGAGAGAGAGAGAGAGAGAGAAAATCTCAAGCAGGCCCCATGCTGTCAGCACAGAGCTTGACCCAGGGCTTGATCCCATGACTGTGAGATCTTGACCTGAGGTGAATTCAAGGGTCACATGCTTAACCAACTGAGCTACCCAGGCACCTCATGAAAAATTCTTTACCTTTTAAATGGATTTTCCATACTGAGGTTAAATTTCAGAAAAACAAAACAAAAAACATCATATGAAAAATGACTATACAAATAAGATGTTGTATTGTAGCTTTAAATTTCTGCATTGGAGCTATTTTCGTTTATAAATGAAAAGTGTATTGATAAAAAAAATATGGTCAAAATAAAATATGTGGAAATTAGTAGAATAAAGATATCTTTTAGCCCTGCCAATCCAAAGTCTGCCATGTTTTAGAGGATCTTTTTTTATCATGGCATTTTTAAAACATGTTTATAAGAACAAATCGTATCATGCTTCTATACCTAATATTATATTGAATTAAAGGAAAGTATTATCCTCATTATCCTGTTTTACATTTTCTTGATTTAATCCATATTTATCCCTTTAATTACTCATTTCTCCACTACTTAGCATAAACATGTGTTCAAGTATATTATCATTCTATGGATAATGCTCCAAACTTATTATTTAAACTAGGAATAGATTCTTGATACGGGGGCATTTAGAAATTGCATTTCTATCATTCAAAATGAAATATGGAATTCAATTCTGATTGCCATGTTTTAGACCAAGATACAAATAAGCTCTTATGTTGACATGACAGATACACTGGGTAAATGTGTTCAAAAGATGAAATTTTCGGGGCACCTGGGTGGCTCAGTCGGTTAAGCGGCCGACTTCAGCTCAGGTCATGATCTCACGGTCCGTGAGTTCGAGCCCCGCGTCGGGCTCTGTGCTGACAGCTCAGAGCCTGGAGCCTGTTTCAGATTCTGTGTCTCCCTCTCTCTGACCCTCCCCTGTTCATGCTCTGTCTCTCCCTGTCTCAAAATAAATAAAACGTCAAAAAAAATTAAAAAAAAAAAGATGAAATTTTCTTTGTGCCAGTTTCAGAAAGGAATGAATTAATAGTAGTTTATTTGAGGTTGTGAGCTTCTGGAATTCTACAGGGCAGAAAGATGGAGACTGGGAGTCACAAGGGACAGAGGGGTATTTTCGCTTTGCTGTAAAATCTTCTTTAAAAAAAATACAAACTGCCATTTTTTATGAGCAGGAAAATTGAATTTACAGAACAGAAACGCTAGATGATACTCCAGATATGTAGAGAAAGTTCATGAGCATCATCTGTATCATTTGCCCATTACTTTGTAATCGCAGCTGCTACTTTAGCCCGAGTTCTAATTGTGAATGTAATTCGGCCAAAGAAAACGTTCCCGAGCGGGGATTCCACCTGCTCTTGGCAAGCTGTCTGAAATGTGGGAGGCGGAAGAGTTGTGAACGACCGTCTTTAATCTTTGTTTCTATTTTGTGTGGAACCAGAGCCACATTTTTGGTCCCTCCTTTTCATGTGCTACCAAGGGTGCCATCTCCAGTGCTCAGGAACCTATTTGACTTTTTTTTCCCCTACAGTATAACACCCAGGCTTGAATTTCAACTTACAGACCTTTCTAATCTGGCCACTTTGTAGGTCTTCAGACCTATCGCCCCATATTCTGATGTCTGAAAGCATTGCTATGCAGCGATGCGCGTCTCCGACCCTCGGCATGGTGCTCCTGAGGACTGAAATCATGCTTCTCCTCTCGCAAATATCGCCACTGGACACAAACACGTGTGTAATTTTACACACGTGCCCACGTTCTGTTAGACCACGACAAAAGCTGTAATGTGTCATTAGCAATTACAAGGTTAGTAAATTGGACTAATTATCAGGATTTAGCTCTCCCCCGCTTGCTGTCCTGAGGAGCACCCCCACTGTGCTGCCCTCGCCTCTCTGAGGATGCGACAGTCCCTCCTGTGGGTGCTCACCGCAGAGATGTCTGCCCCGTAAGCAGTCATGCAAAACGCCCAGGTGCTCTTTTCTGCTTATATTGCCCCGATTAAATCACTGCGATCGCAGTGAGTGGGGTACTTCACACATAACACATTCCTTGGAAATAGAAGCACAATGAAAGAGGAAAGTTCTAAGACAAGGTCCGTGCTTTTCCTAATTCCTCACGTAGACTCAGAGGAGTTGTCTGCTTCATTCATGCTTCCATGTCATTTTCACAGCAGGCACTCTGGAGCTCCCGTTCTGGGCTAGGTGTTAGATGAGTCTGGAACAGAGGGTGGGCAAAAGTGGGTGCCTCCTTCCCCACAGGGAATCCAGCTCATAAGATATGTTGAGTCTCAGAAAGGTAACTGAGCAGCAAAGTCTCAGTGGCCCGGCCCAACCCAACCCAGCTAAACCCTCTGGTCCTATCACGGTGCCACATAATGGGGACGGAGGGGGATGCTTCTCTGTCCTTCTCTGCTCCATGTGGTTCAGGCCCTTTTACCTGTGGCCACCGTCTTCAACCCTGACACCCGTGGTGCCTGACAGAACAACGGGTGGAGGACCGTGCATGGGAAACTTGGACGTCGGGTCTGGAAGCTCACCTCTCACTTGTACTGGCATCAGGAAGGCCAGACCTTTGTTATGTGGCCACAATCCAACTGCCAGGGGGTGGGAGGCACAGCCTAGGTCATTTGTGGAAAGAGAAAGTTAGCAAGCCACTGCTCATCTTCTTTAAGTGATTGTGTAAATATATCTCATATTTATGAGAGATGAACATATTTAAAATTTGTGAAAGTTACCGGATAATGTTAGCACATGGGATGGGTGCAATGAGGTAGGCAAATTGGTCTGATTAGGCTTCCTGAGCAATATGACAGTTATATGACATCTGGAGGGGGAGGGGACTGTCTAGAAGCTGGGAAAGAGGGATATTTGTCCCACAAACTAGCCTATGACAGTGTCAGTTTCCCTAGAATGGGCTTTGGATTTGGAAGTAATTAATTCAATTCATTTTGAAGCACTTTTCTTTTACTGTTGTACCAAATATACGAGGCTTTATTTTCATCCAAATGTGCATTATTTTTATCCCCAGTGTAACTGTTTCTTGAACAAAGAACTTGAAAGATGGGCTGTATTTTTTATGTGTGCTTGTGCGTATATCGCCATTTTTACAGTGGCCACCATTTTGGGTGATTCAATGTTGCAGGTGGAGAGGGGATCTAAAGGTGGTGGGAAAGGAGCTAATATTTATGTTTCTGATGACCCAGCCACTGGTGTCACAGCCCAGCCCTTCCTGATATGAGGGAGCTTGACCCTGCCCTACGTTGGCAGGCATACGTACACAGCACGTGTCAGATCTGGAAGTGGGTGTGAGATGGACCAGTGGAGAGACCTTGCAACAACAGATCAGGCTGAGAACCACCAAGGATGCAAGATGGTTTGGGAGCTTGGTGAGAGGAAGTTGGTGGCAACACCCTTCACTGTATGGCTCCAACCTCACACCCGCACTGCTCCCTAGTATTAGCTGCTGGGGTGTCTGCTCCAGGCTGGAAAGATCTAGAGGCATGCTTGGTGAGCTTGGGGTCCCTGCATCAGCACTGCAGGAGACATGGTTGTGTTCTTTCATCTAAACTTTACTGGCTATGTGTAGATGAAGCTGGGATTTTGTAGGGCAACCTTCTAAAAGACCATGGGCCTGGAGTCATTTAGGTTTGCTCTAGAGAATTAAAGATGTGCAGACGACCGATGGATAGTTGGTCAGGATGGGGGCTAGGAGTTGCCCGCCAAAGGACAGTACGTGATCCACACCCTAGAAAAGGGAATTGAATGTTCCCAGTGGGGGCCTCTTTGGATCCCATGGAAGCATCCCAAACCCTCCAGCCCAGAGTGGACAGAACCAGCCAGTGACAGTCCCCATCAAGAGAAACCATTTCTACTCCTACACTTTCCTTTGCTGACCCCACTGCAGTACTGGAGGCACAGAAATCACAGTGGAAATGTACATGAAATCAAGGCACAGTGAAAGCAAGGGACCATCTCCTTCTTGTTCCAGCTTGCTTCTTTCTCATGACCCTAGCAAAAAAAAAAAAAACAAAAAAATCAAGTCCTGATTCCATGATCTGGGGAAAGACAGGATTTACAACTGGAAACAGCCAAGGTGCATTTTACTGGTTCAGAAGAAGTCGAGATGGGTGAGGCTGCCCTTACTTCACCCAGGGTGGCAGGGTCTGGCCCCAGGGCTGCATCTAATGGCCAGGGCAGGTTAGAGGGCAGATGCCGTGAGTCACGCCTGCCGCACCGACTACCCTCCCCGTGACTGTTTGTGCGATTCACTTAATCTTACTGACTTTGAGACACCTCACTGGCAAAAAGGTGCCTAATAATCCTGATCATAGGCTGCAGTTGCGCATTTAAGTTCATGTACAGTATTTAGTCTGATCCCCAGAATGTGGTAGGAACTGAACAACAGAGTCCTCTCATCTGGGCCAGCTGTGCAGTGACCTGGGGCCCAAACATTCAGTCTCAGGCTGTAAAGACAAGTAAGTGTTCTAGGCTTGTCATTTCTTGCATTATTTTCAGTATGGGGGGTGAGAAAGGACAGCTAGAAATACCTGGTTTGGGGCGCCCGATTGGTTTAGTCGGGTATGTGTCCGACTCTTGATTTTGGCTCAGGTCATGATCTCACGGTTTGTGAGTGCGAATCCCACACTGGGCTCTGCTCTAGCAACACGAAGGCTGCTGGGGATTCTCTCTCCCTCTGTCTGCCCCTCTCCCCCCCCCCTTTAAAATAAATAAACATTAAAAAATAATAATACAGTTAAGTGATTTTTAAAGAAGAAATACATTGTTGTCAATGGCATATCATATGATTTTTTCCATTATATTCTCTCAGATTGTTTGTGTTTCCTTAACCAGCGTCAGTAAAGTAACTTTCTCCAAATGTTCTTGATTTATCTGACAATAAAGACAAACACAGAAGCACTAATTATATTCACGGAATGTGAGGGAAGAATTTTAGGACTTTCCAGGAAATAGAGTCAAGACGTCTCATTAGCAATGTAAGTAAAATTAATCTGTTCCAGATTATACAGAATCAGTCTGCAGAATTCCACATTAACAGACCAGGTGTTGAATAACTCTGGTCCTCTTAATTTAGATGTTGAGGTAGATTGAAACTCTTTTTCTCAAGTTATTAAGCCTTAGTGTACAACCAATCTGTTAATCAATTTTCTCATCTCTCAGGCGAAATCTAGCCATTTACTTTGAAGGAACATTAACCTCATACAACTGATTTGGGGAGGGGGCCCTCATCAAATCCTGAAGCTGACTATTCCGCTCTCCTCTGCCTCCATGATGGAATGAAGTGGGGCCCGAGTGTAACGAGGATGTACTTTCTAAGAAGAAATAGCACCAGGAACAGGAAGACAAGAGACG
The DNA here is from genome assembly GCF_018350155.1 of Leopardus geoffroyi. Taxonomy (NCBI): domain Eukaryota; kingdom Metazoa; phylum Chordata; class Mammalia; order Carnivora; family Felidae; genus Leopardus; species Leopardus geoffroyi. Next base: position 3,615,347 of record NC_059327.1, on the reverse strand, counting down.
GGTTTTCTAGGAAATGTTTCCAGCCAAACAGACTTTGGGAAAGAAAACTAATGTTTATCATATATCTTATGCCAGCGAGGAAACTGAAGGCATTACGTGAATTCTCTCATTTGGTTCTCTCCACGCTCCTACAAAACAGGCGTGTTGCTGTTCCATTTCACAGTCTCAGAGAGGTCAGCCATGTCCTCAGCGATGTCCCTCAGGGGACAAAGGTAATAAATGACAGAATCAAGCCCAAATCTTAAGTGTCCTCACGAGAAAGCCCATGCTCTTAATGGTTGCAACACAGTATCTTGGAAGAGTGACCTTTTCCCTGTGTCACAACGGTCCTGTTCAAACAAAGACATGACATCAGTGGGTAATATCACTACCAAAGAAATGTGGAATCCACAATGCTTTTCTGTCACACGTTACTGGAAGTCGTTGATAGAAGACTATCGTGTTGAACTAACCCAAGGTAAAGCTGTAATTCCATAAAATACCAGGGCATACCAAAGTCATGAAGACTGTGGTCCAGAAAAACAGGCTCAGTAAATGACAGAGATCCAGAAATGATGCACATGGCAGATGGATGCATGGAGTTTGGCAAGAGGGAATGTCTTACCGTGACCCGCGGTTACAACAGTGCCTTCGACTAGGTGGCGTATAAACAGCACAAGTTCATTTCTCACAGACATGGAGGCTGGTATTCCAAGATCAGAGTGTGAGCAGGGTAGGCCCACTGAGAACTTCTCACTGTGTCCTCAGAGAGAGGAGAGCAGAGAGGGGAGGCAGGTCGTCTCCGACTCTGCTAAGGATGTGTGCGAATCCTGTTAAGGAGGGTTCTGCCCTCGTGACCTCATCTAATCCCACATTCCTCGCCAATGTCATGACAGGAGGGGGGTGGGGCTTCACATATGAATTCTGAGGAGACACATACGTGCAATCCACAACAGGGAATCACACAGTATGAAAGCAGAAAAAAAAAAAAAATCAAGTCCCTACTGATTTTTGTTTACGGCACCTGGAAGGACTTAAGAATTAATATATGTACTTCATGAATGTTCAGCAATCATATAAAGAATATTCGTTATTTGCCCAGCGGTATTTCGGGCTAAGGCACACAAGTGCATCCCCCCACGTCAAGAAGGGAAAGCTGGAAAATTACCTGCTTCGTGTCAAAGGTCAAGGTGCCTCATGATACACAGGGAATCACAGTGACATGGGCATAGCATAGTCATTCAAAAGAGAAAACTCATAGAATTCTTTGTGTAGGTGGTATTCGAAACGAGTTCAGTTGGGCGGTAAGAGATAAGTCATGACATCCAAGATAACAGTCACCAAGGATGCCTGGACTTACGTGGAGCCCGATGGACACACCCCCCAGGAACAGAGGCGGTGGGTCTCAGGAAGCCTCATTTCATCTCCAGGACAAGCAGAAGCCAACGGCCCCTGACTGGCAAGATCTGGAAAGCACAATTCTTCCTGTGTGGCTGCCACTAGGGAAAGTACACACGTGCCGTTGGTGCTATTCTGCATAAGGAAATGTTGGTGAATCCGACTTCTCCAGTTGCTTGATCCAAAATCAGCACCAGCAAAGCCGCCTCCTCAACAAGAGAAAGCCTGGGCTGTGCCTGGATAGCCCTGAACAATAACTCTGCCTTCATTTTCCAGGTATTTGGAAAGCTCATTTTTCCTCGATCACCCCATAACTCTGAGCTAATACCCTTATCTGGGTAGTTCTGATGATAAATTTGGTTCAAGCACTGTGGCCGCAAATCCATTTCCCCCCAGAATGGTATCGAGCTGCAGTTTCTGGTAGGTATTACACTTGGGGGATAAAGTAAAGGAAGGCACATTGCTTCAAAGAGCAGTTTGATTATTTAAATAAGAATGAAATGCCACTGAAAGTCACAGTTGATCTGCTGTGTAATGGAACCGGATTGGAGGCAAGTGTTCTGAATTTCAACATGGTCACTCCTAGACCTACGAGAAGGGCGTGAAATCCACAGAGTAAAAAATTCTACACAACCTAAATATTTAGAAGTAAAAGGCAATGATCTCATGAGCAACAGTCATGATGGCTAATATATACTATGCCCCAGGCATCGCTATAAAAATTACAGCAAAACTGGGAGATGGGTGCCACGATGGGTCCTGTTTCATAGGTGAAGGAAGTGTTTGCAGCACCCTGGGTAACTTGCCCACGTGCAGCCAGTAAGGTGCTGAATCTGGAAATTAAACTCAGAAAACCTGGGCACATAAGAGTATTTGTAATCTAGCTTCTACCTGCTAGATTACATGGAAATAGGTTAAAAGGGATGGTTGAGGCAAGAGTTAGACAGTGGCCAGAGGGCGGCATTTATCTGCATTACAGAGACATTCTCTTGGAACAGTGGTTCTCCAAATTTTAGTCTCAGGACCGTTTAATATTTTTAAACAATATTGATGACTGAATGCAATGTGTTATCCAGGGTTCAATCTCAGGACAGACGGAGGACATTACTGTAAAAACTGGTAAAATCCAAATAAAATCTAGAGATAATAGTAATGTGTCAACAGTGGCTTGTTAGGTTTGACAAAAGCACCACAGTTATGTAAAACATGACCTTTAGGGAAAACCAGGTAAGAGGTGTCCAGCTCACTCTATTTGCCAGCAACTTTTCTTACATTTAAAATTATTCCACAGTAACAAGTTTGTTTTAAAAATTGTTGACGACTCTGGAGAGCTTTTATTTTGGGAACCTCTATCAATATTTACCATACTAGAAATTAAAGCTAAAAAAGCTTTAAGATATGTATTCATTTAAAAATAGAATTATAAATTACATGTTAATATGAATAACATATTTCATTTTTTTTCAATATATGAAGTTTATTGTCAAATTGGTTTCCATACAACACCCAGTGCTCATCCCAAAAGGTGCCCTCCTCAATACCCATCACCCACCCTCCCTTCCCTCCCACCCCCCATCAACCCTCAGTTTATTCTCAGTTTTTAGGAGTCTCTTAGGCTTTGGCTCTCTTCCGCTCTAACCTCTCTTTTTTGTTTTCCTTCCCCTAACATATTTTATTAAAAATAACCATATTTGGGGCCACCTGGCCGGTTCAGTCGGTAGAGCGTGCAACTCTTGATCTCAGGATCATGAGTACAAGCCCCACGTTGAGCATAGAGTTTACTTAAAAAACAAAAACTTATTTTCTAAATCAAACAAAAATAACTAACAGTAAGAATGCCACTGATTTTTTCAAATCCCTGACATCTGGCTGAAGAGAATAAACCTGTCCCTATGTTCAATTTTTTGTGCTCTAAGAAACGATATCAAAAAACATTTCACATTTAATGGTCCATTAAAATTTGTTGATCTCTTTCACGCTTTGAATTGGTCTTTTCTCCATGAATAAGTTTCCTACAATGTGCCCTGGTTGTTAAAAACATACTGGTTCAGGGGCGCCTGGTGACTCAGTCGATTAAGCATCAGGTCACAATCTTACAGCCCGACAGTTTGAGCCCCGCGTCGAGCTCTGTGCTGACAGCTCAGAGCCCGGAGCCTGCTTCGGATTCTTTGTGTCTCTCTTTCTCTGCCCCTCCTCTGCTTGCACTCTCTCTCTCGAAAATAAATAAACATTAAAAAAAATAAAAATAATAATAAAAACATACCAGTTCACTCAATTATACAGTTCTTTCAACTGTTGCCACATTTCCTTATTCAATAACCACAAAATCACATTCCGTACCATCCACACACCTCGAAAAACCTTAAAGCCTTTCCGTACAGGAGGTTGTCAGGTTCCCCATAGCGAGCGAGTTAACGAAATGTTCCCAAGGTTAACAAAATCCTACTTTTCCCCTGGAATAGTCAGTTTCTTTTTTCCACTGGCCTGCAATTACTGTCATTTGTTTTCCTTGAAGGAACAGGTTCATTTTCAAGAAGATGTGTGCCAAATACCCAAATCTAAACAACCATAGTTTGTTAGTTCTTCCTTCAAATAAAAATAGTATTCCTTGACCAAGCTGTGAGTGGAGCTCACAACTCGAACAACTGTGCAAGTCTCACTCTTCGTTCAGTTTCCAGCAGACGTGCTCTATGCGTTCACCTAGCTAGGCACATCAAAGACTAAATAGAAGTACCCTCCCAGGGCACAGTCGGATGGAGAGCGCGTGTTGATGAAGAGAATGAATGCTACCACCCTTTGATTCCACTCTCTTAATTCTGCGAAGGCACCACCCAAGTACCCATAATTGCTTTTGCACCACCGATGTCAATGCCAACACAGTGGAGAAACAAAATAGTGCCTTAACGTCAGTACAAAAATAACCATGACCTTCGGTACCTGTTTTAAGTACCTTGGCGACCCTCCGAGGTCCATGATCTGAGAACCGGTTGCCATGCCAAGGTTTATCATCCTCAGCTAACTCGGAGATGCCAAACGATTTGGCTGCCTCGGAAATGTGGGGCTTAGCATATCATTATAAGTACGTTTAACTAGAAGCCCTCTTCTTGTTATGGATGGACACAATGTACAAAATCTACATGTGAGAAGTGACAAGTGGTGACAAGTGTGTTAACACTCCTGAGAGCCCACGCGTATCTCATTACAGATAACATTCTTCTTAACAATGATGTATCAAGATTTGCAAAAGGTCTAGGATGAAAATACACATAAATCCATTGAGAAAAGTCTAAAAGTCAGTGCATCAAACTGTGAGCACTGTTTCTGGGGAAGACAAGGACTCTATCGGTGAACAAAAATAGATGCTTTCTCCTATGTCTCCTTTCTTGTTCTCATCTGAGAACAATTTTAATCTGATAAAATATACCTTGGCTAATTAGAAAATTTACAGTGTGCCTCACTGTAACCTAAAATAAATGCACAGAAACTGAGATGTGCCTGCGTGGGTTTGTCATTGGCTTGCCGTGCGTGTTTAGGAAAGTCCCTTGTCCTCCATATGCCTCGGTTTCCCACTGTATGTGTTGAAGGTTTTGAACTAAATAAGATACCTATAGTCTTATAAAATGATTCCCCTTAGATATGAACATTGGGCAGAAAACCAGGAAGATATATTTGTACAAAGTGGGAGGAAAAATGTAACAGGCGATTTGCATTTGGAAAGCCTGCACCCAAGTGAAAAGAATCTGTTCTTATAATTAATTCAGTTTATGATCTATCCACACTGGTTGCATGGCCAAGATGTTTGCATTTGTGTATGAGCCGCATAAAGAATTCGAGCTGCAAAGAAAATCTATGAAATCAGAGGCAGGTCAGAGATGGAGAATTTGCATTAAAATTCTCCTTGTAAACTTTTTGCTGAAGGAGAGTGGATACCTTAAATGTAAATTTAGAAAAAAAAATCACTTTTAGAAATAATTTAAATATAATGTTTTTAGAAGACTATCCACATAATTATACTCAACCAGCAATTTAGCGTTTTCATCCATAATTACTGGTAGCAGTTTGTAAAGTCTGCTACAAACAGGGTGTTTCCATTAAAAAGTAGTCTGCTTCACGCTATCAAGCATTTTGAAATTCAGTGAAAGGGATGCCATAAGAGGAGAATGATTACACTGCAGGAGAAATGATCCGGATGGAGGAGTCTGAAAACGGCAGGTCCCTATTTGAAATGAAAAACTCAGACAGCAAACAATGGACGGTAATAAGGTCAAACATTAATATAAAATATAATCATGATCTTCAGAAAATGAAAATGCTTGTCAGGTTCTGAGTGATGTTTCATTGACTCTGATACATACCTGACTCCGTAATGAAGTGTAATTGCTACAAAAAGCTCTCAAAATATTGCCATTTAAACAAATTATCTCCTCACGTAATTAAAAGTGCCTCCTTGACGCAGATTATAAATGACTTGTTATGACGCTGCTGCTCTCAGTTCTTACATGGTATTCAAATAACCGAAACTGCAGCATGAATGCCTACAGTACGCTGGCTTCTGTGTCTGATTATCGCCAACTAAGATCAACACACTCGGTATAGTTTTTGTGTTTTTTACCCAGGGGAAGAAAAACCCACATCGGTGTCTCTCCTCAAACTCAAAGTAGGGAGGTGACGTGTCAAACTAAACAAAATAACAAAACTTGCAGTATTTTCCCCTCTGGCATCAGGATCTTACTAGAAAAGAGGACATTCTTGGGACATCAGTGTGCTAACCAGTCCAGAAAAACTAGGGACTGTGGCTGCCAGAAGAATTATGTTCTGTGCGGGCTGTTGACCATGCCTGGATAGCCCAGAGTCTCGTGCTCCGTCTCCAAAATCAATGATATTTACATTTCTATACAATTCTAAGAGTTGCCCTTTTATGTTTTAAAATCAGAACGAGTCATTATTAGGGCCCTATGGATCACAATTCACAATTTAAAAGCAAGTATCTACCGTATTTTGAAATGTTATTTGAGCAATATTTCATAATGTTTAAAATATTTTCAGTTCTCTTGGATTAATAAAAGAATATTTCCCTTGATTGCTGCTGGAGAAAGTGTCTATAGTGAAGGCTTCTCACGTTACAAGAGAACAGACTCCCCTTGCAATGGTTGGTGAGTCGTGTGGTAGATAGACCTGGGTCCGGCCCTAAGTACTGGCTGTTGTATCATCACCCTGTCACTTAACCTTTATCAGCCTTTGCTTTATCACTCACAGAACAAAATTTTAGGCATAGTAGGTATGTTCATGAGGCAGTGGTGGCAGATTAACATTTTATCATTTTGGTAAGATTAAACATTTTTAACCTTAGTTTATTTTTGAGAGAGAAACAGAGCATGAGCGGGGAGGGACAGAAAGAGAGGGAGACACAGAATCCGAAGCAGGCTCCTGGTTCTGAGCTGTCAGCACAGAGCCCGACATGGGGCTCGAACTCAGGAACTGTGAGATCATGACCTGAGCTGAAGTTGGACGCTCAGCGGACTGAGCCACCCAGGTGCCCCAGTAAGAGTACATTTTTAATGAAAATGTCACTTCATTTTTCTCATGATATGTTTTGAAGAGAAAGTAGAGAAATTAGTAACATCAACATTTGATGTTAATACATAGATACTGCATACATACACACACACACACACACACACACACACACACATACACATTGTGTATTTCATTATGTATAGCTGTTGTTATACAGAGTTATAAGTCAAGTAAGAGAGTCCTATATGTAAAGTATAAGCTCAGCCTTCTTGCTTAATGTTTTTTTTAGGTTTTAAAAAATGAAATAGGCCATAATTCCTCATGTTGGTCAAATAAAACATTTCAAAAAGCCTTCATATGAGCTCCAATTGTGAAAACTATTTTAATGCAATATGTACTAAACCCTAACAAATTTAAAAGCTAGAAGTGGGACATACTCTTCTCAAATTCACTTCCCTACTGAAGCTCTCATTCCATAAGTTTGGACATGAGAAGTTAAGGTACTATTATATTTGTCTTTGGTATAGGACTACTGGCTTATCAAATCCCCTTTGGACTCATTTCATTCTGAAGTCTTCAGCCTGTCTCTTCTTTCAATTACTATTCAATTCTCTTCTTTCAATTCTCCACCTCTTCCTTTTATTTTCCATATTGCTGCTGAGACATTGTTATAACCACCCGGAGTGCTAGTTGAATAGTCAGGTCTTTGCCACACTTACTTTCTGAGTCCTTTTTTTTCACCTGTATCTGAAAACCTTCTGATTGGTTGCTCTGGAGCTCACCTTGGCCCTAGCGCCTAGGGGCCAGTAAAGGACTCCTACCACCGTTATACTACCCACAAGGTGGCCACCAACCTCAGGTTATATTGAGCATTTGAAATGCAGCTCAGGCAAGTTTAGGACTGAATTTTTAGTTTAATTCCGTTTTAATCCCTTTAAAGTTTTAGAAACCAGTACTTAATTCCATTATTATAAAATGTTTGGAAAAACTTAGGTGGGTATATCTACTTTTTCAATTGTCAATGATATGCAGTCTAAGTACCATAAAAGAATTTCTCCGTTTCTTTTTTTAATTTATTTTTATTTTTTGAGAGTGAGTGAGAGAGAGAGAGAGAGAGAGAGAGAGAGAGAGAACAAGCAGGGGCTCGAGGGGTAGAGGTAGAGGGAGGAAGAGAATCTAATCTCATGAACCGTGAGATCATGACCTGAGCCAAAACCAAGAGTCTGACACTTAGCCGACTGAGCCACCCAGGCGCCCCTCCTCCCATGAAAATATTTCTTTTTTAAAAAAAATAATGCTTTTATTTATTTTTGAGAGAGAGAAAGAGACAAAGCACCAGCAGGGAAGGGGCAGAGACAGAGGGAGACACAGAATCGGAAGCAGGCTGCAGGCTCTGAGCTGTCAGCACAGAGCCCGACTCGGGGCTCGTACCCACCACCCATGAGATCATGACCTGAGCCGAAGTTGGATGCTTAACCGACTGAGCCACCCAGACATCCCCCATAAAAATATTTCTAATGAAAATTGAGATGTCCTCTAAGTGCACACTTAGAAAAAAAAAAGCAGGTAAAACAAACACACATTTAATATTTTTCATACTAATTATAATTTGAAATCATAACATCATAGCATGTGTTAAAATAAATGTTAAAACATTAATTCACCTGTTTCTTTTTAGGTTTTTAGTGTGGCTACTAAAATAACTTAATTGCATTGATGGCTCACACTATATTGCTATGCAACGTGCTGGTTTAGACCGCTTCAGCCATTCGTTAACGGTTTCATGGGAAGCCTTCCTGCTTATCTAACAAAGTTGTCATAGAACCCACTTTTGCAGCCTAGCTCTATTCTGAAGCTTTCATTGTATGTATTTGCAAATTCAGCCACTGTAAGTTATTTGCTTGTATATTTCTATTTTCTCCCTCTAAGACGTGTAGGGTGTAATCTATCAAGCATTGATGTGTAAGTAGTGCAGGTGCTCAGATGAGTTTCTATTCTTGCTTGTATTTCCATGTTCAAGTTTAACATCGAACAGAAAAATTACACGGGCCACATGTATGGAAGAAGTACTAATGAAACCTATTCTCTGTAGCCTGCATTGACGTACTCGCTCTCTCAAAAGGCTTGTTATGATTTCATGTTAAACCATGAAAACAGTGTGATGATGTCAAAATGGTAATGTACAAAACTAAATATGTGTCTAAAAAGAGAAAGTAACCCTGGACTGGTCTACCGTTGGTTGAGGGATACCAGCCCATCCTAAGTTGTTATTTGGAGCGTATTTCTAAGTAGAGAAGGACATTGAAGTTTTTCGTCATTGGCAGAAGAGAGCGGACAGAACAAGGGAATCGGTTTTCAGTGCAACGTAGCACCGGGTTTCCTGGCTTCCCGGTCCCTGTGTTCTAGAGAGGGGATGATGCGTCTCATAGGCCTGGGTGTGTGGCAGTGAAAGAATGGCATCTTTGCTGGGTTCTGCGCCTATCTCCTTTTCTCGTGACTTGTATCTTTGCTTAATAAAAACTGTATAGGACTCAAGCTGTTGGAGCAGTTGGCATCTGTTTGATTCAGTTTTACAGATAGCAAGCTGCTGTTGGCAAACACTCAGTCTTTCCATCATCAAAATACACAGCCTGACATACTCTGGCCTCCTTCTGTGGCTCACACTGGATTTTTTTTTAAGAAACACTGCATTGAATTCTTCTGTGAATGACAAATAGAGTAACACGTATATTCAGAGTTTCCTAATTATCATTTGAACAGCATGAATATACCTGAACAATTTGCCATGTCCAGATTCCTTTCATTTTCTTATTTTTAAATGTTTATTTATTTATTTTTGAGAGAGAACAAGCGAGAGAGCAGGGGAGGGGCAGAGAGAGTGCGAGAGAGAATCCCAAGCAGGTTCCGCACTGTCAGCACAGAGCCCTCTGCAGGGCTTCAAGTCACAGACCATGAGATCATGACCTGAGCCGAAGTCGAGTCGGAGGCTTAACTGGCTGAGCCACCCAGGTGCCCTACCAGGTCCAGATTTCTGCATTTCCCTTCCAGTCGGTATACTTTTTGAAGACCGTAGCACCTTTGGGTAGAAGCAGTACATGCAGTGGTTACCCAAAGCTGTCCTAGGACCCCCATCTTTACCCTGAGTAAAAACTCAACATTCCTGCCTGTGAGGAAATGTGTAGAATGGACCACTCAAGCTTGCAATTGTAAAGGACAGTACTGACAAGAATTCCAGAATCCCTCGGTTAAGAATGATTAAAAACCCAGGATGAAATCTGACATTGTGCTAAAAAATATCTCTGACCTTTGTATCTGTTTAATCCTGCGTGTTTCTCTGATGTGTTTCAAGCAATTGTCTTTGTTAAGTTTAGGGAAGCATTTAAAAGTGTGGTCTGTACATTTGTGACATCGTGTGTGTGTGTGTGTGCGTGTGTACTTGTCTGTGTGGATGCTTTGTAGAGAGAGACAGAATAGTCTTAATCACCCCAGAGGATCTCCTTACTGTGTCTAAACTGAGGCCCTCAGAAGTTGACTGATATGGTTGCTGTTCTGTAAAGAATTTGTTATGAAAATGTTCAAACATGAAAATGGTAGATAGCTAAGGAAAGGAATGTGTCATACCTTAGCTTCAACAACTATCCGTAAATGGTGATATCAGTATATTCATCTTGCATCATATACTGACAGGTTTAATCTGGACCAGAACATGTGTTATCAAATGAATGTTGTCACTTTCAGGGTAGTTCTGTCTGGGGACTCTCTTTATTCCTATTATACTGAAATTGAAAATGTGACTTAACATCTTTTATCCTGTAAATGCCCCAAGGGCTACGTTATGAATGCAAAAGAAAATCTGTTACAAGATCATCATTCTTTCTTCCTTGGACCACTGTCGAATCACAAGTCGAGATAACAGTCGCGTGAAGTTGCCATGTGGTTTTGTATTAGTCTCTTGGGTAGCAGACCATACAGTCAGTTAATAAAAAGTTAGTCTCTTCCACGTTAAATTTATAAATCGGGGCGCCTGGGTGGCGCAGTCGGTTAAGCGTCCGACTTCAGCCAGGTCATGATCTCGCGGTCCGTGAGTTCGAGCCCCGCGTCGGGCTCTGGGCTGATGGCTCGGAGCCTGGAGCCTGTTTCCGATTCTGTGTCTCCCTCTCTCTCTGCTCCTCCCCCGTTCATGCTCTGTCTCTCTCTGTCCCAAAAATAAAATAAAACTTTAAAAAAAAAAATTTATAAATCACTTTTTGATTCTTCATTCATGAATGTATTTAATCTTTTTCTAGAAATAGCCATATGTTATCTAATATCTAATATCTAATATCTAATATCTAATATCACCTCTTATTTTACACGTACTACCGAAATATTACTTTTGTTTTTCTACAGATTAGATTTTATGTATATCCGTGTTTGTGCCGCATTTAATTCCATGGTATGAGTCAGTAAGTATTTATGTCTTATATCGTGTGTCATTGTAGAGATCGGTTTACTTATTAATTTTGAGTCACTTACGGGCCCTGTTGTACATTGTGAGAAAAATCACCATCTTTTTACCACTCTTGAAAACTTTAACTTCATTCGTTGAAAACAAAACTGAAATTTAATCGCTATACATCACCAAACATTTACCAAACTTAGAGGGCATTAAGTACGAGAGTGATATACAAATTATGAAATGCAGGCTGAAATTCTAGAATAGATTGGATCATTTGAGGAAGCCGTATGGACATGAAAAGAAATAGAACCATCAAGGGTTATGTAAAGGCAGGATTTTAATTATTATACTTACAGTTAATAATGGCAAAGTTATAATTAATTGTGTTAGCACTTTCAATATAAGGTTCCTTGGACTGTCACTCTTGATTAAATAAATGCATGTTACAAATAAGCTCATTCTGCAGATACTTGCACTAAGGCGAATAAAAAGGTATGATCACCTACTAAATTTTATGTCTTAATGAGTCGTAATGTGAGGCTCTATGTCTGTAATTTCATGTGAATCATCTGGATATAAATGGGAAATATGGAACAAGGAAAAAGTGAAAAATGCTCACTTAAACCAGCACATTTGAGTTAGTGATAAAGAGAGTCATCCAAAATCATGGAAAAGCACTGGGGTGGGGAAAAAGGGAATAAAAACTTAAAAACCCAAGGGAGGTCTACACTCTTGAAAAGATTGAGTAATTGTCCTCATGGTCTGCTCTTCCTCATAATCACATTCCTCTCCGTGGATTTTTAAACTTACTTATTCAGAACACAGTCAAATAACATTCTGGAGGTAGAGACAGAGAGAGGGATACAGACACCGATAATGTTTAAACTATGCTCTGTATAGGGAGTGTTTATTCAGGAAACAGTCTTTTACACAGCGTGACCAAGTGCCAAACACGATTGTACAAAATGCTAGTCTGATGGCATCTTGGTGATGTTTCGAACTTCACACCTTAAAGGTATCTGGAATTTATGTTTTTACGTTGCAGCTAGTTTTTACTCTCACGTCACATTATATGAAAATACCCACAGGCCACTTTGAAATGCTTTCTGACACTGACCCTATCACCCGTTTTTAATTAACCCCAGATGTTAGCATTTTTAAGTATTTTTTTGGATTAGGAAAGTAAAACTTAGCTATGACCTCTCCGAACACAGATTGGGTACGGGGAAGACCACTGTGATTTCTTTCAAATGGTTATTTTGTTTTGAACTTTTATTCCTTGTATATACACAGACACCAAATGCATGCACATCCCTGTTTATCTTTTAATACTGCTCTCACGCTGTATGGAAAGACTTGCACTATTTTTACATGAAATTATATGACGAAACTTCCCCTATTTTGTTAGGACTCTTCAAAATCGTTTTAGCCATTTAACGTTCCATTTTATGTGAATTGCCATTCAAACAATCCTCTATTTTTGTGTTGTGAGTCAGTTTGTATCTACCAAGTTATATCTGATGCTTTGTAGGAAAAAATAGGTAAAATATAATGAGATCTGATTTCATTAGTGAAGATCCTTAAAAATAGCAAAGATTTCAGTGTTCTTGGCTTTGTGGCTAAACTTGTCTTTCACAGAGTGTGGACGAATTTATTCTTTTACCAGCAGTGAATGTGATCCCTAGGAGAGGCTTTTCAAAGTTCAACCAAAATGTTTATCATTTTCGCTTTAATTTGCATCGTTAGAAAGTTTTGCATACGAGATTGTTGCGCACTGAGGTTGAAAATGCAGTATTACCTTGTCATCTAAGCAGGTATTATGAAAATTCAGAAGTTCTAACAATTAACTGACACGGAATCATTGCGACAGTAGCATGTTTGATTTTACCATTGCTTCTACACCATGACCTGTCTGCGGTCGTCATTTGAAATGTTAAATAAAGGACGTTCTATTGACTGCATAAGTCAATATATTTATGTTCTTTTGTCCTTCATTGAAAAGTGGAAAGATTGTTCCTTTCATCTTGGCAAAGAATTTCTTTTAGTGAAAACACAGCACATAAGACTGTATCTTCTGATTTTCCTCTTTCTGTTTTCTATAAAATATAAAAGAGAGGCTATGTCATTTTAATTCCTTTTATATTTACTTATCAACACCATCATAAAAATATAAACTAGACAAAGATTTAACTTAAAACACCCACAGGAACAAATCCAAGAAATATAGCTATGCCATAAAACCTACTCTTTCATTGAATATCATCTGTTATCTTTATAAGGCCAAGGATTTTTTATTTGGTTATGCCTTACATCACTCATCTCATGGTTGGCCGAAGTATTCAGATCAAGAAGTTTTATAGAATCCGATGGCAAACCTATTTAGTGACTATTTATGGCCAAATTCTACACCATCCACCCTTTGTTCAGCTACAGGCATGTTTGTTGATGCTTCCATTGAGAAAATATGTGTGTGAACAGCACAGAGAGAACAGCTCTGGGGGATCGGAGAGCAAACGTTGCAGAAACTTTAATCTGGGGAAAATAGTAGCAGTAAGATAGTTTCCAAAGCAGGGCAGAAAGCTTGTTGTGGGTAGCAACCAAGGTATAGAAAATTCTAATCTCCAGTGTCCTGTTAACGAGGCAGTTTAGAGACACAGACAGTGAAACATCACATGCTAATTTTACACGTGATGTACCTCCAAGAAACACTAATTTAAATTTCTGGTAAGTTCAGAAGAGGAAGATGCATATTGCAGAATGGAAGACCATCCCTACAAATAGGGACCTGTTACAGACTCTGTGAGCTAAACAGGGAAGTGTGCAAAGAACAGTTACTGGCTTCGACGGTTCTGCTGATGCCATTAAGACCATGCTTCGAGTGGATCAGAAATGGACTTGAGCTCCTGGACACCAGAACAACTTTGAGTGTGTTAAGAACGCTTAACATCCTGACCTGATGCCCACTGCTCAGGAAACTGAAAAATATGTCATTCCTACATGCACCAGTTTCTTTCTATGTCTCATGGAAGCATCCAGAAGATGTACTAGTATAAAATCAATATAGTACTGATTATTTCGGGGCTCTGGACATTCCCTTAAAATATTTTCTTCTCTGTTCCTATTTTGGGATCTAATTTAACTCTGCAGAAAATACACGAGTCAGTATCACAGTAGGTTGTAGCAGAGTGGTGCAGGAGGTACTATTTAATAGGTCCACTATAATGAAGGGCACACTAGAATGAAGTCATGGTTTTAAACAATCTGCAATTGTTTTTAAAGTGACATATGGAGAGTATAATGGAAACATGTTCGGTTATCTCTGATCGTGGCATAAGTGCCATTCCAGACATCCCGAGTGCAACTGAAGAACCCTTATATCAAAGCAAAATGATCATAATGGCAATATCCACACTTACTGAGCCCTTGGACTTTGCCAAGCACTGTATGTGTATTTCCTCAATTCATTCTCACTACACTGTTTGAAGAAGGTACTGATACTCATGTGGCCTAACATATGAGCAAACCGAAGCTTAGAGAGATTTGTCTACATGGCCAAGGTGTCAGAATGTGGACCCAGGTGGTAAGGTCTAGCCCCCATCTCTTATCCAGAAAGCCAGTGCTCATGAATCAGCACTTGTTATTAGGGTCGGCGCATAAAATACAGGAAATCCACTTAAATTCCAATTGCAGGTAACTGTGAATGGGAAATGCTTATCCTAACAACATATTCATTGCTTACCTGAGAATTAAATTTAATTGAGTATTCTCTATTCTTATTTGCTATTTAACTCTCAGAAGAAAACCGTCAGGCAAGTTTTATAAATCTCCGTTTAAAGAAACTGAAGATAAAAGTGGTAATTGTCCAGGAAGATATAGCATATCTAACGTGAAATCTTCTCATTTCTCCAATTGTCCCTAAACATCCTCAATGGAAAAGTGCTATTTCATGAATTTTTCATATAAAATGGAGAAAAAGAAACATATACATATAAGTATTTGTAGACTAACACACAAATATTATCGCTGCATTTTTCAAAAATGTCCTTCTTTTTGTCCAAGATTGTCATGTATTCAAGATTCTGTTCTTTCTACAATGTGCTATTCAAATCTCTGTTTTAAGAGGTAAAGGAAAGAGAACATGGTCATTTTTTCTGACACTGTGTTCTTTTTGTTTGTTTATATGGCTTCTATTCTCAAAATAAAATTTTAGTCACACCATGACACCAATTTTCTTAAATGATGGGTAATAAGATACTAATTCCTTTTCTTACAAATGCTTTCCTTTTATTTGGTCCCTGTGAATATGTATGATTTCAGTTGCTTAAGAAACTTTTATGTATCAATCATTTCTTCTATCATCTATTATCTTTCTCTCTCTCTCTCTCTCTCTCTCTCTCTCTCACCTGTTAGTGTGAGGCTAATTCATCAGTAAGGAAGGTGAACAGAAGGAAGCAATATTTAGTTGGAGTTATGATCCAACTCTCATCCACTGAGAGTTTATTGGAAGAATTGCAGATTAAACATTTCATTTCACTCAGATACATTTTACATGAATCTACAATAATTTTGAAGTGTTGTAAAGAGTGTAATTATTTCTGAACTAATTTAGTTAAACCACAATAGAGTATCCTGCGTCCATAAGGTATGCTGTAAGTAAATAAAGGATGTTACTAATTTGAAACTGATTATTTAAGACGCATATGGTTTTTTGTGTATCTTTTGAAAAAATATTATAGTTCTGTATTATTTGGATTTGTGCTTATGTATTCATGGAATCCTAGTTTTAATTTGTTTTTTATTTCTTTTTTCTTTTTTTAATTTAAAAAAGTTTTCTTTTTTTTTTTTTTATTTTTTTTTTTTTAAATTTTTTTTTTTCAACATTTATTTATTTTTGGGACACAGAGAGACAGAGCATGAACAGGGGAGGGGCAGAGAGAGAGGGAGACACAGAATCGGAAACAGGCTCCAGGCTCTGAGCCATCAGCCCAGAGCCTGACGCGGGGCTCGAACTCACGGAGTGCGAGATCGTGACCTGGCTGAAGTCGGACGCTTAACCGACTGCGCCACCCAGGCGCCCCTAAAAAAGTTTTCTTAAAGTTTCTTATTTTTGAGGGAGACACAGAGTGCAAGCAGGGGACACCTGACTGAGCCACCTAGGCACCCCTAAATTTTTTTAATTGATGTTTTTTATCTATTTTTGAGAGAGAGAGTAGGAGAGGGGCAGTGAGTGGGGAGAATGGTGTAGGCTTCTGTGTCTCAGAGCTGTCCACCTGTCCACATGCTCAGAATGGCACTACCAGTACCTGGGACTTACATGTCAGGCTAGAGCTGAAAGGGTAATAATAATAATAATGATAACAACAACAACAACAACAACAACAACAACAATAATAGGGGTGCCTGGGTGACCCAGTCAGTTGGGCGACCAACTTCAGCTCAGTTCATGATCTCGCGATTCTTGAGTTCGAGTCCCACATCGGGCTCTGCGCTGACAGCTCAGAGCCTGGAGCCTGCTTCGGATTCTGTGTCTCCCTCTCTCTCTTCCCCTGTCCCTCTTGTGTTTTCTCTATCAAAAATAAAATAAATAGATATTAAGAAAATTTTAAAAAGTAATTAGCATATATTTTCATGTTTTTATAAGAATATTGTTTTTAAGTTTCACCCGAAACACTGCATGAAAATTTACTCCCTGTGTTCCTTGCATATTAAAAAAAATCAGACTGAGTAATTTTTTACATTAGCATTTGATTCTTCTTCATTTGTCCCTAAAGTACAGACTCTAAACAAGGTAGGAGCAGATATCGTGTGTATCCCATTTCTGCGGCAGTGTCCCACGAACAAGTCACCATACGTATGGAGACATTCACAGTATTTTCTCTTGATCAAGGAAAAAAAAACCCAAAAAAAAACTTGCAGGCAGGTTAGATGGCTGTCCCCCTGTTTAATCTCGCAGTGTATATGTGTCCGCATTTCTCAGTCATCTGTGCACATTTATAACTCTTCTAAGCAGGGTGGTGTAGAGTCTGCTCTCCTAGAAATGGTGGGAGCATGCCAACCAGCACACCTTTAAGGCTGATTCATCTTTCTCCCCTGGACACAAATAAAAACACGCCTGGTCCTTGGCAGATGGCCAATTCATCTCTCAAAAAATGATTTCAAAACAAATTAATAGATTATCATCTCACCACTGAAGTTTGGTGGTGCTCTTATCCCAGACACTGGAGCTGTCTTTTAATGATCTTGAGAACCACGGCAACTGTGTCGGAAGTCTGGGTCCACAAGGTCAACTACACTTGGCTTTTCAACCTTGTTTGCTTGTTTCAGGTTAGTTTAAAACTGGGAAGTCTTAAGAGACTGTTCTGATGTCTGAACCTTTAAGGATATTATTTTATTTTTGTAATTTTTTTATTTGTTTTTGAGAAAGAGACAGAGAGAGATGTGGGGCTCAAACCCACAAACCAGGAGATCATGACCTGAGCTGAAGTCAGACGCTTAACTGACTGAGCCACACAGGCGCTCCCTGAACCTTCAAGTGTGTTAGTCATGTGCATTTCTCTGATTTAGTGCTGAATACCATTAATATGTGTACATTATAACTTACAACTTGAAATTGAGGTAGTTTACTATTTTTTCTTTCTTCTTTATAAAAAAAGGCACTTCTCTGGCATGAGAGTTTTATTGTTGTTGTTTGTCTTTCTTTCTTTCTTTCTTTCTTTCTTTCTTTCTTTCTTTCTTTCTTTCTTTTTCTTTCTTTCTTTTCCCCTCTTTTCAAATATTCTTATAATGGTAACATTTTGGTTCGTTTTGATTCTCCTGATTCTAATTTTTCCCCCTCTGGAAAATTTATTGAATTGCAGTGAATTTATCTCCAGTGAACTATAAAGGACTTTTTACAAAATTTCAGAGATTGTACCAGGAAAGAGTGAGGGTTCACTTTTCTTCCTTTTTTTTTCTTTTTTTCCTTGCATTGCCCAAGCACAACTAGTGTTTATTACTAATGAACTACTTATTATTAACAAACTATTTCACAGTCTTCATGAAATTGATGCTAATGAGTGTTGTAAGGACACATGCAGCTTTATGACTCTCAAAAAATGCATGTTGCAGGCGCCTGGGTGGCTCAGAAGGTCAAGCTTTGGACTTTGGCTCAGGTCATGATCTCGCGGTTCATGGGTTCAAGCCTCATGTCGGTCTCTGTGCTGTCAGCTCAGAGCCTGGAGCCTGCTTCGGATTTTGAGTCTCTCTCTCTGCCCCTCCCATATTCACACTCTATCTGTCTCTCTCAAAAATAATTAATAATTTAAAAAAAAGCGTCTTGCACCCTGAGGTCACATGCGTGGCAAAGCAAAAAAAAAAAAACAAAAAACAAAAAACAAAAAACAAACAAAAAAAAACAAAAAAAACCCATACTCTTTCTGACCATAGTGAAAACAGATAACACACGAGATGTTGATAGCAAGTATAATTCAGTCAGCTCTAAGCAGAATTAGCAAATAATAAAAGAAGTTGCCTTTGATTTCTTAACACTCTTGACCTTCAGCCCTGTTTCCATCTTGATTTCTGGAGCACTTTCTTGTTTTTCTCAAAGGTTCCTCCTCCCACCCCAATCCAACGGAATAGTTTAAAATTCAATCTTAGCAAAGAGGAAATGCCTGATGAGTGTTTAAAGTGCTCCTTCTCTTCAGGGGAATCTCATTTTCACAGAGATCAGACCTTGAGCAGAAGGGATGAGTCCCAGAGTGGGGTTTCAGGCACCAGGGAGTAGGTGGGTGAGTAGGTGGGCGGGCTGCGTGGAGGCGGACCCAGGCGGAGGGAAGTCACAATGACCCAGGAGGTGCCATGTGGACTCTGAGTGATGCTGGTCTCAAACACAACTCTGTCTTTGTTCCAACTGGTGGATACAAACAAGAATGTGATGCTTTTAAGGTGAGGCAAAGCCATGGAAACCAGCTTATCGGGCAGGAGTGCATTCTTCAACTGGGGAGCGGGTCGAATGGAGCAGAGTCAAAATAAGGTTCAACCGGAAGTAGAATTTTAAAATGTGCAGTGACAGGTGTTGTGGTTCCAGCTGTACTGATCACAGTTGTGTGTCAGAGAGAGGACGCTCAGGTGAGCCTTGGAGAGATGCCACACAGAGGAGGAAAGGCTCTAGAAGCTAGCTTTAAGTGTGTGTCCTCAGCAGAAGTGTGGTACGCAGAAAGCAAAGAGTTGGGTCCAGAAGTAGGAAAACAAGTGCAGATAGGTCTGAGGGAGGCCATGGATGGAAAGGAAGCTGCACAGATCAGACAGAACAGAAATGAAAACTGATATAAAAACAGCATGAAGAACATAAACATGGAGACCATACCCAACAAAATTGACCTGGGAAACATCCCTACGAGTCATGGGAGGAAAATGTGTGGCGTGTACCAAAGCTGCTGCTTCCACACCTCTCTCTCTGATTGTCCTGTCTTCTGTCTTCCTTACTTGGTCCTCCCCACTCCCAGTTGGAGACTCAAAAATATACTTGATCTGACCGGAGATATTTATCTGATTATGTCAGTCACCTCACGGCATTTTCAGTAGTTCCTTGTGGACAGGAAGAGAATATCCAAATGCATGGGGGAATCCAAGGTCACCCAGCATTTGGCGCTCATGTCTTTCCACAGCCTTCCCCCACCTCACTCCCTCAAGCCCTGCCTTCTCTTCACACCACTCACTGCTCCACAACGAGGCCACCATGTCCTTTCTCCAACTTGGGTCACGTTTCCATCTCTTGCAATGACCTCCCTATTATTTTATTATAAAATAAAAGATTAAGGGTGACCGTGTGGTTCTGTTAAGCATCCAACTCTTGACCTTGGTTCAGGTCATGATCTCACAGTTCATGAGTTCAAGCCCCTCATCGGGTTCTGTGCTGACAGTGGGGAGCCTGCTTGGGATTCTCTCTGTCCCGCTCTCTGCCCCTTTCCTGTTCATGCATTCTCTCTCTCTCTCTCTCTCTCTCACTCACACACACACACAAAGTGAATAAATGAAAGTTTTTTTTAAAAAAATTCTATGATATAAACTCCAGTAATGGAATGATTGTGATGCATTACCTGGTAGAGGACAGATTGACATCACCTGCAATTCTAGTGACTTGATTGGATTTCACCTGCTTATATGAATACGGCCTTTAAAGTATTTTCAGTAGAATATAAACGTGAAGGGTGAAGCATCTCCTGGTGAGTTGATAAACGCAATCTTAGTTGATAAGCTTAAAACACACAGAAGGAGGCACTCCGCCCTGCCAAGCAAGAAATAGAACATGATAAAGACCTGTGTTATTTAGAACACATTTATGGGGAAATCTGAGGCAAACCAGCATAGGTGAAAGCTACTTTACATGGACTGCAAGAAAAGGAACAAAACTGCCAGGTGAATGAGATATACTGAGGGCTTTTTTTTAAAGACATAGGTAAAACTCACTTCTCATATTCAGAAAGGTCAGAGATAAGCAAAGTGTGCCTGAGCTCTGATAAAATACATTATTAAACCTGAAAGAGTAAACTTACAGTCACTCTCACCACAGCACAGCCTACAGAATGGGGTTCAAAGAATAGTTAATATGAAGGGGGTACCTGGAGAAATTAAACCTAATCTGATTTTTTATGTTGAAACCAGGGAACTTGTTAAGAAATGTTTGTTTCGTATATTGAATGCATTCATAAGACGAAACAATAGAATGAGAAGCTCATGATTATTCTCCAAATAGCAAGAATCTTGCTGAAAACTATGATGCAACAGGAATTAACATTCTATATGGAAAGGGGTTATTTTCATGAAAGTCACTGATGTGTTAGAATTCCTCTGAAGCTGTTATCCACCGGTTAGCAATGTCTTCCTATCTGAATGCCATATCATTTGCAGACATTTGTTTTTTGGCAATTGAATTAAGAGTGGACATTGGATTATGTTACTTTAAAAAACTCAGCTTCGCACACAGAATTATTATTTTTGTACATATTACGGAGTTGGAGATATTTTTAGGTTTTCTGTGAACTTGGTTTGTGCTCACATATCTACTCTTCTAAAAGAAAATAGTCTTGAAATGAGGAGAGTGGTCTTCAGTCTTTCAAGTAAATGAAGTACAATTTGAAAATTACTTTGACTACATGTTTCTGTAAATAGTGTAAACTATTTACAGAAACAACTAACAATATGCATAGCATGGTGTACTTGAGACCCGCTGCAGGCTTTAAGCAATCACGAGTCACCACTAGAATAATTACTTTCTCTTGAGAGAATTAGCAAAGTGTATTGATCCAAGAGGAAAGCATTAGCCAAGGAGAACCTAATTACCACTTACTTGAGGTCGTAATGGTTTTACACATGGTTTCGTCATCAATTTGTTCAGACCCGGAAGCTCAATTAGAATGTTCATGATGTGCACCCACCTTACCATTACTCTCTAAAGACAGTGATACTTCCTTTAGGATGATTAGAGGCAAAGCATCCAAAATATTTTGTGTACAAAGAGATGATGGGTTTGGATACATTTGAAGTAGGAAGATCATTGTTCGATTTACAACTTTTTGTAACGGTGTTTCTGTATCAGGGTAGACAGATTCTGAAATTACAAACGTAATTTCAAGAATGATCTCACACCTTTGGCTTGCTTTTCTCTGCTTCTCTGCATCATTTCATCCCTGTACTCACTCTGGAAAATACACTAAAAATGTAGTTTGAATATATGTCAGACAGGAATGATTAAATCTTTTTTTTTTTTAATTTCAGGCATTAAAATACTTAAAAATCTTATATTTTAATATTTAATTTGGAGGCGTATAGCCACAAATAGTGTATATTTGTTAAATTTAAAAAGCATTGGAAAAATTTTGTGATCATTGTTAATAATTGAAGTTAAATTATATATAAACTTTAGAGTTTGTATATCTATAGTGTACAGTAAGTTTTTTATATCACAATCTAATTAAAAATACACGTTCTGATAATAAAAGTGATGTCTGACCTTTTACAAAGACTTCAAAGTCTAGAGTGCTGGCATAAGGCAGGTCAGAGCAAACAGCAGGTAGGATCTATAATTGGAACTGAAGTCTTAATGCTGAGCAGATACATATTTAATTTGTAATATTTGACGTAAAATACATTCACTGTGACCAGGGCTCAGTAACAGCCATTTCCATGACAGGTGGAAGTACCAACTGCTGGAGGGACCCGTGTTGTGCTGTTTAAGATACAGAAACTTCTTAATCCATTAATATCTGTATCTCCTTCATTTAAACCTTTTTTGTTCCTCGGTAGACATTTAGTATATTCTTCACACAAGTTTTTCAGCATGCTTAAATGTATTTCTGAGGCATTATTTTGAATCGTTATTGCTATCTTTTAGCTCTGTTGCTATTGTGTGGGACTTTTTTTCCCCATTAAGTTTTCCAAATGGTTATGGCTAATATATGTGAAAATATGATTTATTTCCTAAGTAGGAGCTTTATTGAGCTCACGTCTAGTTAGTAATTGCTGCCCGTTGATACTTCGGTATTCTGAAATTAAAGAATATTTTTCATGTTTATTTATTTTTGAGAGAGAGAGTGAGACAGAGTGCAAGCAGGGGAGGGGAAGAGACGCGGGGAGACACAGAATCCGAAGCAGGCTCCAGCCTCCGAGCTGTCAGCACAGAGCCCAAAGTGGGGCTCGAACTCACGAACCGCAAGATCATGACATGAGCTGAAATCAAGAGTAGGATGCTTAACCAACTGAGCCACCCAGGCATCTCTGAAATTAATGAATATTTTGGATTTTGCTTCAAATAATTATACTTTTTATTTCATTCTCTTATCTAATTGAATTAGAAAGAATTTTTAGGGGAAAAAAGGGTTGAATAACATTAATGAAAGTAGGTACCTTATTCATAGTTCTTTCAGCAGAATGTTTTCTGTTTATTTCCTTATATTTGCATCTTTGTTGATTATAATTAAGAATGAATATTAAATATTACTACTTTTTTTTTTTAATTTTTTTTTCAACGTTTTTTATTTATTTTTGGGACAGAGAGAGACAGAGCATGAACAGGGGAGGGGCAGAGAAAGAGGGAGACACAGAATCGGAAACAGGCTCCAGGCTCCGAGCCATCAGCCCAGAGCCTGACGCGGGGCTCGAACTCCCGGACCGCGAGATCGTAACCTGGCTGAAGTCGGACGCTTAACCGACTGCGCCACCCAGGCGCCCCAAATATTACTACTTTTTAAAATTTCTATGTAGTATATTCTTTTCCTCTACCATGTTAACATTTTGGATTAAAATATTTCCAAATATGAAATAAATAATAAAAACAAACACTTCCAAAATAAAACCACATTTTCAATTTTGGAATAAATGTACCCAAGTCATGATTTATTATTATTGCCAGTTTATCTGGAGTCTTCACCCTAATGGTTAAGTGATTTGAAAATTTCATATAATTTCTAACAAAGATCAGTTCATATGTATTTTTGACATATTTTTCAGATTATGACATCATGTTAGTTCATAAAATGATAAACAAAAAGATTCAAATGCACTTCAGGTCATTTTATACTCCTAGGGTGAACATATCCACAATCATGATATGTTTGTTTAAAACTGATTTTCCGGGGCACCTGGGTGGCTCAGTTGGTTAAGCATCTGACTTCAGCCCAGGTCATGATCCCACACTTCATGGGTTCGAGCCCCACGTCGGGCTCTGCGCTGACAGCTCGGAGCCTGGAGCCTGCTTCGGATTCTACGTCTCCCTCTCTCTCTGTCCCTCCCCTGTTTGCACTCTGTCTCTCTGTATCCCAAAAATAAATAAGTATTAAAAAGTTTTTTTTTTTTAACTGATTTTCTAAAGGAGAGATATCAGGATGAAAATGATCTATTTTTAAATTTAGTGGATTTTCTATCAGGGTTATGCATTTCTATATTTGACCTTTGTCTTCTCCATTATCAATATAGCATTACAAACTATGATGAAATCAAAATGAATTTGTATTAATATTTTCAAATTCGTTCAGTCTAGTAAAAAGCTGCTTTTTTTCCTCCAAAATCAATTGTTTCTAAGACCTAGGTGTTTTCCTTTAGACTATGATCTTTACACAACTCAGCTTGTATATTATATACAGAATGAAGGACAGAGAATGCATATAAGAACTGGGTATAATTCCCATTTACAAATTATTGGTTAAATCCAAAATTTGAGACAGGGAAAAACATGTAGCTGAATCAGCATAAAATCTTAATTGTAATTTACAGTGCATGAGAACTACAGTGTATCATAATGAACACTTACTTACTTATCAAGAACAAAATGGGGCGTGATCTACAAACCCAATGTCAACAAATTTATTTTAGTGCACTGCAGAAGATGAGTATTCTTTCAGACTTACCTAGAATCACAGTATTTAGAGCCCCAAGTGCCAAATGAAGAAAACTGGTCTCTTATTTAACCATCGTTATTATCAATTAAAAAAACATGTAGCCTGTTCTAAAATTTGTGGCAAAATTCCAAAATGATATTAATTTCTTTATGAAATAAATACATATTTGTTTGTGTATTTATTTACTTATATTTCTAGATATGCTCCATATTATAGTAACATAAAACAAATAATATTTATTAGAAATAAGATAAAAAATTAATGTTTGTAGAAAAAAAAATCAGCATTTGGATGGCTGACTTTGCTTCTGGAAATTATGGATAGACATGTTAGCATTAGCAAACAGTTAATGGGATCGTGTAATTTGATAATTCTAAACACAGGACATCAGTGCTTAGAAGGTTTTCTAATGTAACATTGACTTTCATAAGCCCATCACCTTTATATATACTTTAAGTACCAGGAAAGTCAGCTATTTCTATATATCCATACCTCCCTACAAATAAAGTTTCCCAGGCAAATTCAAAATAAAATTTGAAGTAATAAGTCCTCTCCCAGATCAGGTGATGGGACACTGTGGTAGGGACTCTTTGGGAGATAGGTCTTGTTTATGTGTGCCATAGCCATTCGTAACTCACCTGTTGTACTTGGAGCCTCTCAACAGAGTCATCGGTACCGCCTCTTCAGAGCAGACCCAGGCAAGCACTTCTTCATTTACGCTACTCCAAGCACCAAAAATCCTGGGTTACTAAACAAGTTGAAGATTTTTAATACCGCACTTTGTGAATACTAACAGATTCCTACAGCATGTACGTAAAAATTTAATACTACGGGTGCTGCGTGGCTCAGTCGGTTAAGTGCCTGACTTCGGCTCAGGTCATGATCTCATGGTTCTTGAGTTCAGTTCCCCCATCGGGCTCTCTCTTGTTAGCACAGAGCCAGCTTTGTTTGGATCCTCTGTCCCCCTCTCTCTGCCCCTCCTCCACTTGTACCCTTGCTGTGTCTCTCAAAAATAAGTACAAATATTTACCAAAAAATATGAAAAATTTAATACCATAAATTTTATTTGTTCTTGTATGGTTGATATTACCTTTCGTTAATAGATAAGACTCACAAAAAAAGATTTTTAACTTTCCCAAGTTCATGGAGCAGTCTTGGCCAAAGAAAATTCTAAATATTACTGATAATGTTTTCCACCCCTAGGCTATTAATTGGTATTGGTTTTAAGACCCTGGCTACCTCATTTGAACGATGACCAGCCTTGGCAAAAGTGGCGGCCATATACTAGGGTGAGAAAATGAAGGATATGACATCTTCACCGCTGTCCACCTAAATACTTGAAGGAACCAATCTTCTAGAGTAAAATGCTTGGCCATCTTTAAAAGCATGAAAAGTAGAACCACTTGGGCTCGAGATACTACTTACTAGTTTATGAACGAGGCCTATGAGAAGGAACTATCACTGAAAGTTCTTGGACCAATAATTATTTTACTGGGTCCTTAGACACATATACAACCTTGAGATATTTCTCGTGTGCTCTCTTAAAGAAGTGGCAATGCCGGGCTTTCTTATCACAAAGGAATGTTGCTAATAAAACATCAAATATCATGCCTTTTGAATATATTATAATAACGTATTACTAAAGCAATGTTTGAGACTATTCCAGACACTTATTCATAGGATATAAAGAAATTCTGGTAGTAATCATCATCATCGTATAACAATTTCAACTTGTTGCCCAAAATGTTAGTATCAGGGTCTCAGCTCAGGCCTTGTTTTCAGGGTCGTGAGTTCGAGCCCCACGTTGCACTCATGCTGGGTGTGGATCCTACTTTAAAAAAATTAAAATATTAGTGTCAGAGGACTGGGTTTTTTGTCTTACAGATGTCAGTCCATTTATTTTATTATATTTATTTTGTAGATGACGCTCAGAAAGGAGAATTAGCTAGCCCAGATTCATGGAGCTAGTCGGTGGAAACAATCAGGAATCAAATCCAACACGTTCTGTCTCCTGAGGCTATGATTTTTATGCTACACCAATTTACATAACATATAAAGATATACATTTTATTTATGGAACTAGAGGATTCTTGTGTTTATATTTGCTATGATTGTCCTGGTCAAAATAGTACCGATTTAATGTTTTTGAGTACTAGAAAACTTTCATTTACAAAACATGCATGGATCAGTTTAAGCCAGATGCTCCTGGGATAGCATTAGTATTTTGATTTTGATTATTCCAAAGAGAAAAACAAAGAGAAAAATATTTAAAAACGGTCTAATATTGTATTATTTTGAGATAATGTGTGTCTGTCTCTGGGAGCATTTGGGAGTGGTATTGCTCGAAGTCAGTGAACACTGACTTAAGATTGTTGATGATTCATTCTCAATAAAGGCCTCAACATTTCTTATAACAAGTTTCAGAAAAGAAAATAAACTATCCCGGCACAAATTTCAGGAGTTGAATTAATTTGGAGAAAACTGCAGTATCCCCATTCTATAAGTGGTCTCCCCACTGTTGCATTTGCCTTCATTTGATATGAGTAAAAACAGGCAACATTTCCTTTTATCCTGCTCCTGTTTATTTCCAGTAACTCAACGGAGGTCACAGAAACACGTGTATCTGGGAGGAGAAAACCTGTATATCACTGATTGTGAATCGAAACTTTGAGTTTGCAGATGTATCTAGGACATCATCCAGCAGTGGGCCTTTGATCCTCAACCGAAATATACAGGATGAAGTGATTTGGTTAAAACTATACTTTAGAAACTGATCTTTTTTTACCTCTTTTTTTTTCCAGACTCAGTTTCCTTAGAAATTTGCCTATAACATAATAACTGGTTGTAACAAGGTTGCTTGACCTTGATAATTTATTCCACATTAGAGAGAAATTTCAATACTTTGTAAACCAGATCGTTCCATTAGATTATATTTGCTGTCTTCCCATGTTTTCCCATTACACTGCAAGCCATTGAGAGTTGAGGCTGGGTTTTGTCATCACTGGGCTTCAGCTATAATTTTTTTAATGTTTTCTTTTTTGTAAGTTTATTTTTCAGAGAGAGAAAAAGAGAGTGAGCAGGGGAGGGGCAGAGACAGAGAGAGACAGAATCCCAAGCAGGCTCCGTGCTGTCAGCACAGAGCCCGATGCTGGGCTGGATCCCACAACCCTAGAATCATGACCTGAGCTGAAATCAAGAGTCAGATGCTCAACTCACTGAGCCCCCCAGGCACCCTGAGAGCACCAACTTTTAATGCAAGGTGCTTCCCATCAGAAATTTTACTGTACGTGAGGCAGAATATTATTTTGCTTGTTTAATAATATTCAAGAGAATAGTAATCCCAGTGCGATTGTTTTCCCAAATTATATCCCTGTGTCCTCCTAAAAAATACCTCTAACTGCTGGATTGTTCTCAAGCATATTTAAATTATTCTTTTCTTATGTAATAGTCAACACTTTTGTATTTTTGTATAATCCCTGATTATACCATTTCTATTTTGTTCTGCTTTTCCTGATTGTTAAAGAAATATACATGTTTTGTTTGAAAAAAAAAAAAAACATTACGCCATTTTTCTCTTTATTTAAATAACAACCCGAGTAATGAGTCTCAACTAGTTTACCATATGGCTGGAAGGCCTTGACGGTCTGCCTGCCTCATACCTACTCTGCAATGACTGCATCAACCTCTTCCACACTCAGTAAAGTGCACAAGCAAAGATTAGCATAATTTCCTTTGTTAACAAAAATGCAAAATACCAACTCTTACCTACAGATCACTCAGGACTCAGTTGAAATTGGGCAACAAATATAAACAACCATAAAAGCGGAAATTAACATACAAGTACCAAATGAGAACATCTAATTTTGCTACTGATAAGCGGAATGCAAATTAAAATACCAGAGGTGGGCTGTCCAGGAGCAGTCAGAGAGGCAACGATGGAAACACCTGATAATAACGGATAATGACAAGGATGTGGTCCATTGGGAGTTCTTATCCACTGTTGGTCTGCTAAACTGATACATCCAGTTGGTTGGCAAATCTCGCCGTATCTAGTAAAGCTGAAAACATCTGTGCTCAAGAAGTCACTAATGACGTTTCAAATACACGTGCTAAAAAAGATCTCCTTTGAGTGTACATAAGATGTATTTAAGATGCACATTGTAGCCTTGTTATAGCAACAAAAGAAAAAAAAAAAAAGAAACAGCCACCTTGGTCAAGAGAGTAGATAAAAATTGTGGACTTATACAAGAGAATTTTATGGGATAGCAAAAGATGAACGAATCTGAGCTCTGTGTCTTCATGTGGATGAATCTCAGAAAAGTAATGTTGAGAGTAACATGCCAGATAATGGACACACATCACACCATTCACATGGATTTTTAAGAAATATATTATTAACCTTTTCTGCACCTCGTGTGTATGTGTGCACGTGTGCATGTGTACGTGTGTTATGACATTATTAAAACACACACATGAATGATCACTAGAGATTTCAGGACAAGTACTGTCTGGAAATGGATGGCATTGTTTTGGGCGAGATGGGAACCACATTTGTAAGTTTTCGAAGATTTTTGATAAAAACGATCCTAAATTGGTGCTCAGGGTTTTGTTTTGTAAACACCATTAAAAATCAGCGAGAATTTTTTTTTATTTGAACATTTTGCAGACAGAATACATGGAGCATATGCTTTATGTGGAAAGTTAATTTGTCAGTAAATATGCTTGAGGCAATGATGTCCTTCTACAGTATGAGGACGGTCCACTGTGTAATTATCAGTTAGGAAAAGCTTACCTGGGGGCTTGTTTTGTAGCCTTTCTCTAAGCTTACCCAAACTCGGGTCACCTCTTTCCTCAAAAGTAGGGAGGAAAAACACTCCTGAGGAACAGTTCATTGAAAATGTCACCGAGGGGGGTGCCTGGGTGGCTCATTCAGTTGAGCGACGGACTTCAGGTCATGATCTCGCAGTTGCTGAGCTCAGATATTTTGCATATGACTTTTCTGAGACGAACTGCTTGGTAGAAATGCTCAATCCAGAAGCTCAGCGTCTTTTCATGTGCTCTCCTTTCAACAAACCTAAGTTTCCCCCAGGGAGCCTCTTTAACTCTGAGATTAAAGCTCTGTAAACCTTAGTATATTAAGCATATAAAATAAATTTTTTCCAGTAACGTACAGAGCAAAACAAGGGAGAAAGCCCATGGTGGGACCTGGTGGAAATAAGAACCTCTCTAGTCCCTTTCTTCGTGAGACTCTTTGCGTGTGTGCCCACTGTGCTCCCTGAATCCTTTTCATGTTCTGTTGGGTCAACCTTGTAACTGTCATGGACACAATGTTTGTGTCCCCTTCCCCCATTCATACATTCACACCCCATGTGATGGTACATGTGATGGTACCTGTGGAGATGGGGCCTATGGGATGTAATTAGGGTTAGATGAAGTCATGAGGGTAGGGCCCCCAGGACTGGACTATTGTGCCTACAAGAGGAGATGTCAGAAGGCTCCCCCTCTCCTCTGGGATCCTACCTCCCTGCCATGCACAAGGAAGGACAGGCCAAGTAAGAAAGAGCAAAAAGAAAGTGACGCCCTCTATGGGCCAGGAAGGGAGCTCTTACCCAACCTTGAATCAGCTACCACCGTGATCTTGGACTTCCAGGCACCAGAACTCTGAGAAATGAATTCCTACTCTGTAAGCCTCCCAGTCTGGTATTTTGTGATGGCAGCCCCAAGGGACTAAGACACTAACCATTTTGAAAACTGTCATCTTCAAAGTGATTCTGGTTATTGTCAACTTAGACCTGATAAAGGCTGCAGGGTGATTAGTACGCCATAGCTGAATCATAATAATGACAGCAACTGACACTCATGTCGTGTTTCCCATGTGCTTGTGGATGACAGTCCAATGAGGGAGACAGTATTATAATCTTCGGTTTGACACAGGAGAAAACCGAGGCATAGGAGAAGCATAGAGTGCAGAGTAAGAGTGAAATTAGGCTTGATGCCTTCCATGGTTGTACTCTCTGCTCGTGCAC
The DNA here is from genome assembly GCF_018350155.1 of Leopardus geoffroyi. Lineage (NCBI taxonomy): Eukaryota > Metazoa > Chordata > Mammalia > Carnivora > Felidae > Leopardus > Leopardus geoffroyi. The sequence continues at coordinate 3,584,613 of NC_059327.1, read as the reverse complement.
TCACCACATGCTCTATTTCCTCAAACAACGGGACAAGCTTTTCACCTACATATTTTTTTATCCAGCAGAAACCAGTTTTTATAAGTCTCTAATTCCTAATTTGAAAAACATAATTGAAAATGCTTTATGCATAACTGTTCAAAAAGGGCTAAGAAATATTAAAATTACCCAGAAGTATACGTATTCTTAAAACCATTAAGGGAGGAATTCTTAATCAATTTAAAGAGAGGGAAAAGTGTAAATCCATGATTATACATGAGATGAAGAAAAATGGTAATATTTAATTCTCTAAAACAGAAAATTATTCAACCCTTGACTATATGGTTAAAAATAGTTATCATTTAAAACTGTATTGTAAAATAATATGCCGTAACAGAAAGGGTACAGTAAGACCAGCATAATAAAATTAAAATACATGGCAGAATGATATTAGTCCCTTTCAATAAAACTTCTCATGCTTAAAAACATAGTACCATAATCTACAATTCAAGGTCAAACTGTTAGTAATTTGCCCTAAGTTACAAATGGGGTGGGTATGACTCACATATACTATGGAGATCATGGTATTAAAAAGTTCTAAGAAGAGACGATCAATTTTAAAATGATGACACAGGCAAATTCCCCAGATGGCTTGGTACCAATAGCTTGCGTCATTTGGAAATTACATACCTCTTCCAAATGGAACACCTACAGCCTGTGATTTGAGCTTCGAGGACCAGGGTGGGAGGGGAAGGAGGATAAATTCAGCACACTCTTTCTAAACTGCTTCGGCCAGCCAAGATTGCTCCTTTTTATAGGATTGTGGCCTTTATGGTCAAAGCTATTCTTTCTTAACTAGAGTGTGGTATTTGAGGCCCTAACTTCTGAGCTCCACTGCACTGAGAGTACAGGCTCTTTGTATGCATTCTGCTGGGCACCTTACCTGACCAGCACCAAGTGGCCTCCTGCGGTGTTTTCTCTTGTCATGGCACCCACGTATGATAGGGGGCGCCCATGTCCACTGGTCTACTGAACCTCAGTGGGGATTTCCCTGAAGCCAGGGTGATTGCCTCCTTTAAGATTAAAATAAACAGTGTTTTTATATTCAACTGGCACGTTCACTCCTATTATTTTCACACTCACTGAGCACGTCCTATTTGCCAGGACTGTGGTCAGCCACTACTATATGTCGTGTCTCTCAAGCCTCACAATTATATGTTATTTTCAGAGGAGGAAATGGAGACCAATAAGGGGTGAAAAATTGGAACAAGATCGTACAATTAAGGCCGAAAATGGGAGCTAGAAATTCACAAGCAAGTCCGTCTGCAAAATGGTACATTTCACCATACAGTGTCGGTGTTGCTCAACAGAAACATCGGACTCGAAGCAGAGGGTGAAGGTTGACTTTAACAATTATGCACTTAATTTGAGTCATGTCCAGTTGGAAATGGAGTGAAAATTTGCATAAGAAACACCAATGGCCTCTGTGTTGCTTTCCTATTGTTTCTCTAAAGCATTTTGTGGAGCTACAGAGGAGGAGTCCAGAAATCAGTTGTCTGAGCATGCCTCAAATCCATGGAAATATGGCATCTTTTTACCTAGAAAGTGGCATTCTTTCCGTGCTCTATTTGCCAACTGACCCTTTCAACCCCGCACGCGTTTATATTCTCCACAAAGCTTTGCTGAATGCCAGGCTGAGATGTGGGGATAAATGGTGAAGGAAGTCAGTACTGACCCTCCCCCCATGTGTTCGTGCTGGGGAGATTAGAAAGAGACGTATCCAGTGAGCTTGCACAGGAAGGGAAGGATGACATCAGGACAGGGAACTGCATTTGGGTTTTACTTGAATATATGTAAATTATAAAAACATGTTTATGTGTATACTCAGATATATATTATAAACTTTCTCTACGAACATCTTACAGTATATGAGACAATTGAATTCTCTTACTGTATTTACTCATAATTGCAAGGTCCAAGCTAAATAATGAAATGTCATTTCATCGTGAATAAAATCAAATATAATTACCTGCACATGAAGCCATGTGATTTATCGTGTGCTAACTCTAGAAGATAAAGAGTCGATTGATAGATTTAATCACACAACCCACTGTTGAATTTTAAAACGGGATCTTCTATAGTGAGCCAATCTGCATAGAATCATTTCAATATTAACCCTGTAAATTAAGTCGGAAATGGCCGATTTCTACTTTCTGCATATTGGGCGCTATTTATTGTGTTTCTTACCTCGGAGCTTTAGGCTGAAGAACATTGAGTACATATCCCAACATCTCTGTTCCCTTTAGGCTTACCAAAATGAGAGGGCTGATGAAGTAGGAGTGTGATAAAGAACACATTCACTGGAATAAACACTGAACTGCTATCTACTGGGAATCAACATGGTTGTGGACATTAGTTTGTTCTCCCAGCCCTGACAAGGGAGAACCACCCAGTTCTCCCAGCCCTGCCAAGAGTTGTCTTCATCAACTCCTCTGTGACGTGAGGGGAGTAGATTAAGATGACCCCTATCACCTCCCAGTTCTGGCTGTTGTCTTGAAGTTAATGATGGTGGAGTCCACTACTTTGGTGTAAAAGTATACAGTCTGGCTGAGTGAATGTTACCAAGAATCTCATTCCTGCTTTTATGCTCTGAGGGAGGTAACTCACATAGGCAAAAGCTGACTTGATTAGTCCAGAAAAGGGGAGATGAAGATATTGTAGCATGAAACAACATGGTGCCTGCAGCGTAAAGTTGAACATCCGTTCATACGTGAGGCCAGAAGCCCATTCTCTGCAGTTTACCAGTGAGATGGCTGGTGATGGTGGTGATGGTGATGGCAGTGAGGAAGACTTGTCTAGCGCAAAGACAGAGGCAAAATTTCCATATGCTCATTCTCTTTTGGCTTTCAAACATATAATTTTGTGAATCACAAAATTGATGTAAATGGTTGAGAGTCACCCAAGAGACAAATGTTGCAGTGTAGAATCAATGAACGTGGAAATAGTTGTGTGCCTCTTGGTGGATCTGGCCCTCCCCTCCGCTTCTCCTTCTATCACATCATGCATGGTGATTCTGATTCTCCTTCTCCTTGTAGTGTTCTGTCTCTACTCAGCTCCAGTTGGAACACCGTATCTCTCCCACAGAATTTTACAAAAGCCCTGCTGTCAAACCCCATTTCCTTATAGATACTCCTCATTATCTCATCCCACTGCTCTGAAAGATCCCAAACTGGGTGTCTTCCAAGAATAAATAACATCATCCTTCCCCTTCTTTCTCTATATTCCAGAGCCTAGCCTAGTATTTAGTGCATAGTAAGAACATCCGTTCACTCAACAAACATTTATTAGGTATGTGATATTATGCCTCAGCTCGATAAGCTGTGAGAATACAAAGAAATATAAATTCTAATACATGCCTCAAGGAATTGACAAAGGACACACACACACACACACACACACGCACGCACAACACAGAATGGCAAATTCTATATTAGAAAAAGTGTGAAACACAACGTGAATGAGGAAGAGAGAGTGAATAACTTTGTCTCAGGGTATTGAGGACAGAAAGCTTTTTAGAAATGTCAGCTTACCTGTGTCTTGAATACAGCGATGTGCTAGGTGCAGAGAAGACAAGGGGGCATGTGTCAGGCACGCGACTAGGGAGTCTCACAAGGGTCAAGGGTCTCTTTCCTCCATGAGACTCCAATGTCGTTATAAGACATGGGTACATAAAAATTTTGTTCAGCTGCTGGCACCAAGAATCTGACAGTGGTTTAAACACATGGAATTCTTTGGCTGTTACGTAAAGTGAGATCTAGTGTTGGTAGATGCTCCATCGGTTCATTGACACAAGCTGGTCTGGTCCAAGGTACCTTCACTTCTCTTTGCCTTTTCCTCATAGTCCAAAGTGGCTGCTGCATCTCTAGTCACGTTGGACACATCTTTTGCATTAAGGAATTGTAAAGAAGAAAAGGTATGGGTGTCAAATTCTATCTGCCACGAAGGTCCCACTTCAAGTGTTTCTCTGACTTACCCAACTGAGGAGATATCTGATAATGTCTCATTGGCTAACTCACTCCACATAGGAATCTGTTCAGTTTTTTAGCTGTGTATGGCATCCCCAAACTATAATAGGGTTCTGTTATTACTATTCTGGTTATTTCTGAGACTGGATATTGGTTATCAATTTCTGATAATATATAACTTAAAAAAGTTTGCATAAAAGCCCAGCATCTTATATACCCCATTATTTATAGAAAGATGGTGTTGTACAAATATTTGAGTATCTGTGCACATTCAGTGTTTCTGGAAGATAACTCAGAAAGAATAGGGGAGCTGAAACCAGGACAAGAGAGGGAAAAGTCCACGTTGGCTTATTTTTCTCTTGTTTTAAGCTTTTATAGCCTCCTTCTGCTAAAGAGCCAGAATAAAGTTGTAGTTTTTGGTTGCCGTGTTCTATCTTTTGGATTGTTCCCACATCCGTCAATTTCAATTAAATTGCTGATGACAATCTTCTACTCTTAAAGCGGTTCCAATACAATTCATATGTTAATAAGTTCTCTATACCTGCAATCTGCTATCCTGTATTCTCACCTCCACTGAATCTCCCTCCTGCCTTCCTCATCCCTGTGCTTCCCTCTCTTCCCCCCACCCCACTCTCCCTCCCTCCCTCCCTCTCTCTCTCCCTCCCACATACACACTTACAGCTTCAAAGTCCCAGCAGGATCAAGTACTTATAAAAGTAGCCATCCAAAGTCCACACTCCCTGCCAATCCCAGAACATTATGTGAGAAAAGATTATGATTCAGCTGCCAACTTTTGATATCTAGAGAAATGAAACCTGTCTACTTACTTTCGGGTTAGGATGAAAAGTCATCTTTGGAGTAGTCTCCTAATGAAATGTGTTAGAGACCATTTAGAATATTTATTTTAACATAACCACTATATCCCGAGTGGAGTTACATGGACTCTTTGGGCATCGGGGGGTGTGGGCATGGCTAGGGACCCGATTGCCTTGGAGGTCTTCTCTACTATTATTTCCCAGAAATAAATATCGTATAATGTAAGTAATACAGCATGCTTGTCAACCAATACTTGTAATAGAATTAAAACACAAATCAACAACAACAGCAAAATGAAGTGTTCCATATACCCTTGTGATCAGACAGGGGAAAACCCCTTCTCAACTGTTACATTTTTCACTTATTATAAACTCATTCACCTTTTGTTTTTCTATCATATATTCTCTTCTCCATTGGGCTTTTGTACCATTATTCTTTTATTTCTTCTTTTTTAAAATTGATTTATAGGTAGCCTTCAGAAAATTGGCAGGAACATAGTCAGTACAGCTTGTCACAAGCACCTGCATGTTACTGACTTGAATTTGTGTCCAATAGCTAAAAATATGCTTGTCATTAGCTATGATTTAAGAACTATCAGTGTCTAATCAATTCAGCCACTAACATGCAGGGAAGGATGTCGTCTAAAGAAAAAGCTGAGCAGTGATTAAGACCTTATTGTTTGAGAGGCACTGTTCCATCAGGGCAGTGAGTACATCCTGTAAATAGCGACGAATTGTTGGCATATTCTGAAGAAAATTTTTTCTACCCGGTACAATTAAGCCTTTTAACAGAAAAAAAAAATGTTTGAGTTGCTGGCATATTTATATAAGTTTACAGTTTTATCTTTTCCAACTTTCCTTAGATTTGCTCAAGGAAGGGACTTGTATAGAAAAGAAAATATTTACTGAGAACTAAAACTAGAAATGATAATTAGAACGGCAATGAACATGAGGTGGAAGAGGCTGTTTTATGATTTTGGTGAATCTGTGAATTAGAACTTATTTGTGGTTATTAAAAGAAAAAAGGTTTTCCAGTCTAAACTTTTAAGGATTAACATCATGTGGGATATATGTAATTTTCCCAAATAGTAATTCCATCACTCAGAACACCTGACCATATGGGTCCATTTGTGACCTGTATATCACCCATGGCTACCATCTTGAATCCTCATTTGTCTTCCTACCACATAGATTTTATGTATAGATTCATGTTAGGAAACTCTTCTTTCTTCTTTTTCTCTTTTCTTATGATTAACCCTATGGTTTCTTTTTTTTTAATTTATTTTTTTAATTAAGAGTTATTTTAGAGCACATGAAGCTTCGTAGCAAAAATGAGGAAGGTACAGAGATTTCCCATACACTTCTGGCCCCCATACATACAGAGTTTTCTCCAAAGTCAACAACCCCCACCATTGTACTACATTTGTTACAATGATTAACCTGCATTGACACAAGATAATTACCCAAAGTCTATAATTTACTTTAGGGTTTACTCTTGGTGGTGTATATTCTGTGGGTTTGGACAAATCTATAATTATAAGTATCCATCATTGCAATATCATTGAGTAGTTTCTTCGCCCTAAAAATCCTCTGTGCTCTGCCTATTTGTCCCCACCTGCCCAATTCCTGGCAATTACTGATTTTTTTAGTGTCTCCAAGGTTTTCCATTTTCCAGAAAGTCATATAATTGGGATCATTTAGTTATATGCACTTAAGGTTTTTCTGTGTCTTCTCATGGCTTGATTATTTGTTTTTAGTGCTGAATAATATTCCATTGTCTGAACAGACCACAGTTTGTTCATTCACCAACTGTAAGGCATCTTGGTTGCTTCCAAGTTCTGGCAATGATGAAGACAGCTTCTATAAACATCCTTATTCAGGTTTTGGTGTGGACATAAGTTCTCAGCTCCTTTGGATAAATGCCAAGGAGCATGATTACTGGATCTCATGGTGAGAATGTGTTAAGTTTTGTAAGAAATTGCCAATATGTCTTCCCAAGTGGCTGTACCATCTTTTCTTAATACCTTGAATAGCTATTGTAAATTCTACCTGGACTCCTAGGCTGAGCTGGGCCATTGATGGCACTAGGGGGATCTTTTGCCTTTACAGTGCCTAAAATCTAAACTGAGAAAGTTCTAAACTGACACTGAATTCTTCATTGCCATGAGCCACACCATTGATAGACTTCTTTCTCCAATATTCAGATCACTTCTATGTGAGCTGAGTCCTCAGCTTTGTCATACCAGCAGCAGGAGAAGAGAGCCTGGAACCCTCATTCTAGAGCAACATTCCCCATGTGTATTCAGTAGCACAATAGTCCTCAGGCTGTTCTATCAAAACATGGTTCCAAGGTAAAACAGATTATGTAGGTTAGGTACACAGTGTTCCTCCCGGATAGTCACCACACACACGAACACCTCCACAAAGTCCCATAGGAAACAAAATGCTCAATCTTGTTTCAGTTAAGCATTTCCCAAATTTGTTTGATCATGGGGTCCTTTTGTACTAGTACATATTTTATATTGCAGAAGTTGTGTTCTGGGGATTAGGTTACAGGAAGCTTCTGTAGACTGCTTATCCCTTTTCCCTTGGACACAGATTTTGCTGGGTCATGTCAGTCTTATCCACATGTTCAGAAGTAAAAGGCAAAATAATAAACCATTTGATCTTGTTTATATCTCTTACCAAAAACTCCTTTTATGCCCATGGTGGTACTCTTAAGACTGAAGAAGTCCTTTTGTGACCCGTGATGGTTCTCTTTTCTCCCTAAAGTCTGATGTAACTAGCAGACAAAGCTCTAGTAGTAATAATAAATGTTAGCATCAAGAAAGGTTATGATAAATTCACATAGCACTTACGACATGCTCACCACTGTTGTAAGCTCATTATATATGCTGTCTTGTGCATAGTATGTGTATGTTCTGATTTCTTAATAGGTGCATGCTATTCAACATCTTTGAGGGTAAAACAGAAATTCTCAATAGATATGGCATAATTTTTTTCCTCATGAAATAAATGGAGTGATTATGGTGTGTTATAGGTTCTTGGGATATATCCGTGACAAAAAGAAGCAAAGATTGTTGCCTTATATTCCACTGGGGGAAAGCAGACCATTAACGATGGATTTAATAAGTATCCTATGCTAACAGTGGATCAATATTATACATTAAAGGAGAGCAGGATAAGGGGTAATGGCAGGGATAGGGTGGTAAGTGGTCGTTTGCACTATAAAACAGCATATTCAGGAAAGGTCTCATTCATAATGTTATACAGGGACAAAGATTTGAGGGAATAGGGGTCTTAACCAATGGGAACAAGAATGTGTATGTAGGAAAATCGAAAACCATCTTGTTTCAGGGGTGGGGTAGTAGTGAAAACTTCAGAAATATTCACAAGTAAGATTGACATTGCTGTTTTTAACTAGGATGGTATTTCCAGACAGGGTAGGCATGATGCTGAATGGGAGACACTCTCACAAGTGATAGGATGTGGACACATAGATTGCAGAGGACTCTGTGCAAAGGACACTAGACTAGGAATCAAGACATGCAGGTCCTCAGAGGTGTCCCGTTGTCTATGTGCTGAGCAAATTGCACGGGTCATGGAAATCACTGAGATCAGTTTTCAGAACAATTTTTGTTGCTATAAAAATTATCCCACTTGCTACAGAAAATTGGGAATGCATATAAATACAATGATCTCTAAGCACAAAAACTTATTCCACAATCAAGCTCTTCTATTTATTCACCTGACCGTCAGTAACTCATCTATATGCCATCACAGAGAGCCAAGTTAACCTGAAAATAGGGGGAAGTTATTTTCAAAGAATGATTTAAAAAATTGTCATGCATATTTGATTAATGTTTATTTATTTTTTAAAAAATGATTATTTATTTATTTTGAGAGTGTGAGAGCAGGGGAGAGACAGAGAGAGGGAGAGACAGACTCCCAAGCAGGCTCTGTACTGTCAGCAAAGAGTCCATCAAGGGGCTTAATCCCATGAACCACGAGATCATGACCTGAGCTGAAATCAAGAGTTGGATAGACAGCCGACTGAGCCATCCAGGCGCCCCTTGATGAATGTTTATGTGTAATTCTAATATATGGGTGAAAATATTCATTCGGCTAATTTTTCAAGTTTCTCCCCCAGGAGAAGAGAAAAAAAAATAATGTATACTGTTTTGTGTAATAAGGTGATATAATTTTAAAGGTATGTAGAGTGATGCTATGGGCTTTCTTACCTTCTACAGTGTCTGCAATTTCTATGTTAAGCCTTTGGGCTTCTGAATTTTAACAGTTCTTACACGTTTTCAGAAGATTTTTGTGGTAAATGTACTGATATAAAAATGTAAAAGAAAATGTGTAATAAAATAATTCTTTTGCATATTATATAGGTAATAATGTACTCAAAATCTACTCTTACTTTACTTTTGGCAATTATATAACACAGTACTATTTAAGGAGAGTACTTCTTATTATTGTAAGAAATTCTTAAAAGGTTTTGCTCCTTTGGCCACTAAACCAAAAAGTAAATATCTACACAGAAGGAGAAAGTTAGAATGCATAAATATCATTGAGGTAAACATGATTGCCAAGGAGGCTGTTAGGTGGGCTCTGGGTAGTTCCTAAGACAGAACCCTGAAATCTGGACATAGTCTCCAGTTCTATGATTGACCCTATATTGTCCACAAAAGTAAATTCAAAAACTGTAGCAGTGTTTTTTATGGCTGATTAATATTATAATTTTTGTATATGTATATATGTGTGTGTGTGTGTGTGTGTGTGTATATATATATATATATATATATATATATATATATATATTCCCCTTTGTATATTCCATTTTCAGCACACACACACACATATATATTCCACTTCATATGAAGTGGAATATTACTCAGCCATAAAAAGAGTGAAATTTTGCCATTTGCAATAACACGGATGGACTTAGAGGGTATAATGATACACGAAACAAGTCAGTTCGAAGAGACAAATACCGTATGATTTCAGTCATAGGTGTCGTTTAAGAAACAAAAGAAAGAAAAAAAAGAAATGAAAAAATAGACTCTCAAATACAGAGAACAAACTGGTAGTTGGCAGAAGGGAAATAGGTCAGGATGCGTGACATAGATAAAGGCTAATAGTCCGCTTACCATGATGAACACTGATTAATGTATGAAATGGTGCAGTCGCTATATCGTCCACCTGAAACTAATATAACACTGTATGCTAGTGATATGTCAGTAAAAAGAAAAGCAGAGCGTCTTTATGAAAAAAGAGTAGGTGCTGAGGTAGCCGGCACAATGGGCTGAGTATTAGTTGTTGTGGTAATAAGCTATAAGAGAGTCCTTCATTTTTACAAGGATTCTTCTGAAGAAACTGTATTATGTGACATAAAGGGATGTGAATGGGAAAGTCACACTGATAAGATGGTTTATATATTTTCCTCTTTACTGCATGGTTCGTGGGGATACGGCCCTTGTCCCTCTTGTCCACATTTACCTTCCTAGGACTGGAATAATATTTGGCACGTAATTGGTCCCCAGCCAATATTTGTTGAATAGGAAATTGATTAATTTCTCATTTTTCCATAGCTTTTCTATGTTTTTCAGTAATATCTATATTCTTTCCCATAAAGGCTCTTTGAAGAAAGATTTACGCATTAGAAGGTGTGAAAAAATGACTGTTCTTGGCTATTTCTAAGAGTGTCCAGCTCTAAACTCTATGAATATTTGCTTAACGTTCAAATGCCCTATTTCATTTTTCCTTTGCATTGCCAACTTCCTTGACTATTCTATGGAACCTATTTTCTTTATTTTTTCAATAATTTTTCCATCAGTAATAAACTTTTTTCTTCATATGTAATATATTGTTAGATAATAATCCTACTCTAATCTTCTGGTTTCTCATGGTACATATTAGCAAGCTCATTAATATTTGATGTTAAAATCCCTATGCATTTACTTTAATGCATTGCCTACTATTTTCCTCCTTAAAAAAATGAATTGATTTAATTTTTGTTGCTTTTTCTTGTCTCAACTTTTGCAGGAATCTGTTCCTGCTATGCACACCTAGATCCATCATATTCTAAGAGACAGTTCTAAAGAAACATTTTAAAGAAAATTCTTATAACACATCTTAAGTAAAAATTGCAAATTTCAAAATCAAATTACATTTTTTTTTTAAATTTAATCTTTATTTTATTTATTTTATTTTTTTGAGAGAGAGACAGAGTGCAAGTGGGGGAGGAAGAGAGACGGAGACACCGAATCCCAAGCAGGCTTCAGGCTCCAAGCTGTCAGCACAGAGCCCAACGTGGGGCTCGAACTCACAAACTGTGAGATCATGACCTGAGCAGAAGTCGGATGCTTAACCGACTGAGCCTCCCAGGCACCCCTCAAATTACATTTTTTAAAAAGAAAAAAAATACATAGTATCTTCATAATCAGGACCACTCCATAATTTTCAGGGTCCAGTGAAAAAGCTCTTTGTTCACAAATTATTATGAATTTAAAGAGTAAAACAGTAAGCCCTGTGCTGGGCACTTCTAAGAACTAGCCCAGGTTGCACATCCATTAAGCCATCCCTGTCTATAGCCCTAATGAGCTATATGGTTTAGAGACAAAATGCATCTTAATAAATTGGGGAAATCATCAGCTAAAGTGCCGTGCGTGAAAAATATACCTTGTAGAGGTGTAATTATCTGATTGTACATATTTGTCAATATTTTGTATGCCCTATTTGTTAAGAGAGAAAGGAGATCTGAAAACAACAGAATTAGGTACAGGGACTGACATGATCACCAAGAAAATCATTTCTTATCAGAGAACTTAAAGACAGAGCATCACATGAAGAATATATCTTGTGGTTCAGAGGACATGGACTGGGTCTCTGGTCTTCCTTGGGCTGGAGCTTTCAATAAAAGGTTGGAAATAAGCTTTTGGCCAGAGGCAATAAACTATTTGTGAACCCAGATTTGATCAGTCTGCCCCCACACTTGACATCATGCCCTAGAGAGACCATGGAATGGGAAGCAGCTGACTGTAGGCTCTTTATAATGAGTTTTGTTGCTTAACTTGGGCCCCTGGTGTCTGCGGTAGGTGGCCTGTACCTTTATTACTGCTTAAAGTGGATCACGCTCACAGAACGGTAGGCATGGGGTCTATGAACTCTCTCCCTCTTTGGGTCTCTTTCTTGATCTCCCTTGGTCCCCCCTCATCTCTGTCTCTTGCTCCCTCTCTTCAGCCCCACCCAGAATCCCTGTGTCTGTCTCTCTCTCCCTCTCTTCTTCGTCTTGCCCTCCCTCCTCCCCTGCCTCCCACCCTCTGTCTCTCTCGTTCTCCATCTCTTTATATGGAGTATGCATTTGAAATTTGGACTGTTATGATTCATTCCAGGCAGATGAGAAAAACACTTATAATCCAAATTTTCTACTCTAAGGAAGGGAGATTTTCTATTTTAACTATATATGTGACTGTTTTTGCAGTTTATCAGTTTGCTTAACTGCAGGCTTTTGATCATTTTAAAGCTTATATACTCTTAACCTTAGTAGCAACAAATTAGAGGACTTCCATTTTCTTAGATACATCCGATATTGTGCGTCCTTAGGGTATCCACTTGCAATGACCCCAGAAGGAAAATTTTGAGACTTTCTTCTGGGAAGTACTCACTTGGCATATTTTAGGGGTGCGTGGTGATTAGAAAATAATATATACCCCCTTCTCCTTTCTAACTAGTAGAATTCTTCAGGCTGAAAAAGGTGTCCTTGTGGTAACTGAAATAAAAATAGAAATTCTAGAAATACAGTGTGAAAATAAGGAACACAATTTGAGTCTGTCTTACAAAAACTATGAGTTTTTAGGAGCATATGTGATTTTTAGTCGAGGCTTCTGGGTGGGAAATCTACAATAGTTAATATTTATGTGGCATTTTCCCATTAAGCCTGAAAGAAAGGAATTACCCTGATTTAGCTTGAGGATACTCTTTGCGCTCTCTTTTAGTATCAAAGTCATATATCCATAACTGTTTTGCTTTCTATTGGACATGAATCTAAAGACCCACTTTCCGGCTAACATCATCCACCTTTATAAATAGAAGAACATCTAGGGTGCCTGGGTGGCTCGGTTGGTTAAGTGTCCGGCTACGGCTGAGGTCATGATCTCACAGTTTGTGGGTTCAAACCCCGTGTCGGGCTCTGTGCTGACAGCTCAGAGCTTGGAGCCTGCTTTGGATTCTGTGTCTCCCTCTCTCTCTGCCCTTCTCCGCTCATGCTCACTCTCTCTCTAAAAAGTAAAAAAAAATAAACATTAAAATTTTCTAAAAAAATAAATTAGAAGAACATCCTTCATAATTGCTTCCACCTGTTAGAATCTCGGTCCCCGTGGCTCCTGTCACCTGTGAAGCATGGTAGCAGTCGTGCTACATTCTGCACGGCACCTTTCTCAAAGACACTGTGGTGGCCAAACACCCGTGCCCTGGTTCTCATTGAACATTTCGAATTAAGTTGTTCATGCTGCAACCGCCTGGTCTACCCAGGCGAAGCCTGGGTGCTTTGGCCAGAAATTTCCAGAGCTGCGTGTAGCACCAAGTCCACGGGCATAGAGTGGGAAGTCCATCCTTATAGCACTTAGAAGACATCTTGGATGCAGATGCCTGGGGCAGCCCACACCGCAGCTACTCGGATATTAATATGCCTACAACCCAGCTAGGATCTTGCCGACATGCAGATACTCTGCAAAGAGCCTGAAATCTTGCATTTCTAACAAGTTCCCAAGCACTGTGGATGATTCTTGTTGGTAGACATTGCTTTAGGTAGCCAATCCTCATGACCAGGATGTGTCAACAGGAGAAAACAATACCCACAAATCAAAACAGTAACAACAATTCTGCTCTGTTCTCTTATCTATATTTATTGTAAGGATGGCCCTATTTCCTCTATATTTGTTTCTCCTTCCCTGGGTTTTAAACAGAATGATGACTTGGATGGATAGGTGTTTTCCTTTGTTTGCTTATGGACTCAGGTTGTAGACGTATTGTGGCATGGGATGGGAATTTACTCGGGTTGTAATATGATGCACGTGTGTGCTTTAAGGAGCTATGATTTCCACCGTTTTCTGTGGCTAGGGAAGAACTCATAAAGTAAGATCATTTATTTACCCATATCTTCATTTATCAGTTACCTTTCTTTCCCTCTTTCTCTGCTGACCAACAAATACAAGCTCACCATCTAAAATTGGGGCATTGCTATGTTGAGTGGGCAGAACAGATTAGGAGTCCCAATCGGGGGGAAGTATAATGCATAGAAGGAGGCAAGGGGGATACGGCGGGTTAGCAGAAGAAGGGTTCTGAGCCCAGATCTGTTTCTTAGGTTCCTGCACCCCTAGGCATGGGCTTTAAAAGATCTCACACAGCCCTTTCAGATCCTGTCAATTGCTTCCCCCCCACAGCAGTCAGGACTGGTTGGTAAGATCAGGTAAGGAAAAGACCCGGGCCCATCTTCTCCACGTCCCCGTCTCCCCTCACAGCCCAGATGATGGCCTTCCCTCCTTCAGGCATGAGCAGAAGCCTCCGTGAAAACCCTTTCAGGCCTGCCCCACTCAAATCACTCAAGTTGTCTGAATCTCCACACTGAGCATGTTCTGGGTCCCATTCTGAGTCCTCACTGCAACTCTGACTCTAGCCGAAGAAAAATACTATTATCACTGTTAAGAAAAGGTTATTCAAAGCACTTGTGAAAGAATGGGGAAGCCAAATTTATTTCAGACCATGGCTACAGGTGTGGGGTCCGCTGACCTTGAAGTCTTGCAGCGGGGCTGAGAGATGAGGCTCCTCTCTGACCACGGTGGGCTGAGTGGGGACTTCGAGCCCAGGACAGGGGTTGGTCAGGGGATGGAAATCACCAAGATGAAACACCAGGGGTGGGGTGGGGGCTCTGGCTAAACGGACCTAACAGGAGTCTTGCTGAGGACAGCCCCGGTGGTCCGACATCACCTGCAGGTGGTGGGGGGATCAGGAACCTCATCACCCATCAGGGCGATTCAGATTTTACGGAATTGACAGGATTCTAAGACTGGGCAATGCAGATGGGAAGATGGAGTCCCAAACGCCGGATCTAGTTGAGAAGGAGCTCGGGGAGACTGGGTAGAGTCAGAGAGAGAATCGTTATCCCTCTTTCACTCAGACAAAACCTCAGCTACTCTGGTCTCTTGTTCCCTTTTGTGACTGTATTTTATAAAAATTGTGTATTCTCACTTTTCACTCAACATTTTGTATTTATCATATTTTCTGGGCTTTAAACATCCTTTAAAGCATCCATTTTAATGAGTATAATATTTCATCTAATGCTTTATTATAGTTCACCTAATGACTTCACTAATATTCAGATGTAGATTGTAATTGAAAAGTTCCTCCCCAGCGTCCTCCCAATGAAGGAACAAATTCTATTTCCCTGCGGGGCTGTTCAGATCAGGCTGTACAGCTGAGCGCCCTCCAGGGGTGTGGCCTGGGCTCCGCTCACTGGATGGGGAGCCCTGCCTTGGTGTCTGTCTGTCACCTACAATAAGGAGTGTCCATTTCGAGGTACACAGAGATGCCGTTGGTCCAGCAGCAGCCTGGTCTGTATCTACGTCTATCTCTGTCTCTCTCTCCATATGTGTGTGCGTGCACACACACACACATACATATATCTTTGCTCCTGTTTCTGAGGCTTTCTTTAACACAGCAGATAAGGAAGAAGGAGAAATCTAGTTAAAAACGTTTTTAAGGTACTTAATAAACACTGGAAAATTGCTCTCCAGAAGTCTATACTAATTTATGCTTACTACAATTGGCCTATTACAGCTTGAAGTATTATGATAGATTTTATTCGTTGCTCATTTGCTAGGGGAAAAGTGTTTTCTTGTTTAATTTACAGCTCTTTGATTACCAGGGAGGTTGCACATTTTCATGTTTACTAATCACTTGTAATTACACTATTACGAATTTTCTCTTCTGCCCTTCACCCTAAAGCCTTCACGCATTACAGTGTTTATAAAGACTGGCAATTTCTTATCTAACTTCTTCAAAAAAAATCACAATGCATTCCATTGAAGATTTTTGTTAATCTATCATTTCGAGAAGTGAATCTACTCTGGGAGACTTGTGTTAATGAAGACTGTATAATCTTTAGAGCATTCTGAGAATTCACACTGAGGCACAAATGTTGCCGAATTCTGCAAGTCGAGGTACCCTCTTTTGTTTCTGGTAGATTGAAGGCTTAGAAATAAGGGGCATGTGAACTTGTCTCCTTTGTTTAAGACCGTGTTGCATTTTGATCCCTTGACAACTTAAATTGGATCGAGTCAATTGGTAAGAGGCGAGGAAAACTTGTGGCATGAACGACACCTCTATTTCTTGCATTCTTTCTCCTTCTTTTTCTGTTTCTCTTTTAAAAAGCCCTGCCAATTTCATTTCTAAAAAAGATCTGGACGGAGGAAATACCACCGTTCTCTTTGGAAGTTGAGCACCGAGTTATTCTCCTCAACAATCTCATGCGCTTGTGTTTCAGGTATTTCTTTAGGGCCTGCTTTGTGCCAAGCATCGGGAAAATCCCTAGATGTACAGTGGGGAGTGAGGGGCCACTACCCAAAAAGTGTGCGGTGCTCTGAGAAGTATGACAGGGGGCACTGATTAATTAAGGCAGTAAGGGTTTCCCTGAAGACCGACTATTCACAAATGAGAAAAGAAGATGAAATAAGTTAGGCAAACCATATTCATCGTGTAACTAGAGGTTTGTGCCCTTCGACCAGCATCTCCCTGTTCCCCCTCCCCCAGCCCTTGAGACTACCATCTGCTCTCTGTTTCTATGACTTCTTTTCCACATAGGAGACCTGGATGGCATGGTGACTACCACTGATAATAACAATGTGTTGTCTACTCGAAATTTGCTTAGAAAGTAGATGGCCAGTGTTCCCACATGCACATGCACACACACAAAATGGTGGCCCTGGGAGGCGGTGCATGCGTTCGTTAGTGTGATTGTGGTAATCATCTCACATTGCATACATTTTTCAAAACCTTGTGTCGCTCACCTACCACACCTACAATTTTTATTTGTCAACTGTATACTTCAGTAAAGATGGAAAAAGGCAAAAGCATGAGGGAGTGAGTTCTAGGAGGTAAAAACGCCTCATGGTATGGCTTGGCATGAGATTGTTTAGGGGCTGGAGGCTAATTGAACGGTGTTGAACTTTGTTCTTTGTGAGTGGAAAAGTCACTGATAGCGTCTGCATACCAAGTCCAGCCCTGGATTTTATTTGTTTAGCAAGACTGGCTGCAGTGAATTCGCAGGGATGAATTGGTGGCGGACCAGTTGGGAGAGAGTGTCAATCAACCAGCTGTGTTTGCACTGAGATGTTGGGGGGAGAGACCCGAACTGACCTCAGGGATACCTGGAAGGTGTAACTGTCAGAACGTGGTGGCAGATGAAGTGATTTTAAGTGCTCACTTTTCTTTCCAGCACAACACATGTGAATGAATAAATCAGTCTCTATAAGCAAATGCCTACTCCCTCATGCATACGGCAGATAAGCGGAAAGCGGGGGAACATGTAATTTTTGGCTCTTACTTATAAGAAAAAAAAAGAAATACAAAGAGGACATGAAAAAGAAAGGGAAGGATAAAGTTGGAATCAGCTTCATTTTAAAGATTTTGGTAAATCATGAATACGTTAGGAGATATTAGCCAGAAATGTGTGAGGTTGATATTTGCTTAGAGGTGCTGAAAATGGGATTTGATTTGGAGCTGAAAGACAACAGAGGGCAAGAAGAAGAGACACTCAAGAAGCTTCTCCAATGAAGCGAGTTTCCAAAGCACTGCTTCCCCTCTCAGCCTTTTCCAGAGGATGTGGGAGTGAGTTCCTAAAGTGAATTTTGAAGTCTGAGGAAAAAGAGTGGGATAGCCTGCTCTGTGGTGACACTTGTTGGGGGGAGAGGAGCCAGGATGGGGGTGCTTTCCTTTAGAAAAGTTGCAGGGGCACCAGAAGGTTCAAATGTCCTAAATTCATTCCAAGGACAAAAAAAAATCTGAGGCTTCCCATAAAAATGCTCTAGTAAATCCTAGGATGGGTTTGCATGGTCCATGTACCTGGGGAAATCCCCTCCTGTGGACGCTTTAAAGCAAGTTGTCATTAACTCTGCATTGTTGCAAAAAATTAACTTACAAACCCCTAGAAATAATAACTGTCCACCAAGACAGAATGGCTAGGGATGAGTCCTTAAAGTACTTCTGGGCCAGTCACAAAGCCAAGTGAGTAGATGCTACAAGTAGCCTGACCACACTAACCAGACCCACGATGGGATTCTGAGTTTAGCAGGTCGTCTTATTTCTGCATGAAATACTGTCTCTACTTTACCACAGTGCTTCAGACACTTCTTGGGTTTGGGCTCACGTCATGATCTCATGGTTGGTGAATTCGAGTCCCGGGTCGGGCTCTGCACTGACGGTACGGAGACTGCTTGGCATTCTCTCTCTCATCTTCTCTCTCTGCCTCTTCCCCGCTCATGCTGTGTCTGTCTCTCTCAAAATAAATAAACTTTAAAAGACTAAAAAAAAAGAAATGTGTGACATAAACTTAAACTTTGAACTAATTAATTGAAATTAATTTTATTGGGGGGTTTTCAATACGTCAGCGAAACCAGACTTTAGAACCACCGATGTAGACCATCCCCCAACCTTTTCAACCAGGCTGACAGGGTCAGGGAATAGCCTTATCAACCGTCCACAGGCCACAGTAAAAAAGCACAGCGTGCTATGTTTCGCACTGGTGATGAATTTAACTAAAAGATCAAAAGACACACGGAGTCTTAAGTTGTCTTATTAGCCTTTGTAATATTTGCACTATTTCATTCGTTGATCCTCTCTGTGTAGAAGATGGGACCCCTTCATGATGGGGAAGTTAAATAATGTGGGTATATTACTTACCTAGTAATTGTCACTGCTAGAATCACCCCCGAATGTGGGCAACAAGGGGATTTATGCTCTTAGTTCCTAATATCCCTCTATACCTAAGGGACCACTTTCCCACCTCTGCTATTTATATGTAACTCTAGGGTGGAAGCCTGGGTGGCTCAGTCAGTTAAGTGTCCCACTCTTGACTTTGGTTCAGGTTACAATCTCACTGTTTGTGACCTTGAACCCCGCGGTGGGCTCTGTGCTGACAGTAAAGAGCCAGCTTGGGATTCTCTCCCTCTCTCTTTCTCTGCCTCTCTCTGCTTCTGTCTTTCTGTCTCTCTCTCTCTCTCTCTCTCTCTCTCTCTCTCTCTCTCTCATCTCTCTAAAATAAATACATAAACACTAAAAAATTGGGGGAGAAAATACTAGGGTAAGCAGTAAGCACTCATGACGGAGTGCACCTTGGGTGGCCCCATCAATGCCACCAGCTAGGGCCCTCTGATGTATTTGTGACACATTCCTGAGCCCAGGCACACTTAGGGGAGACTACCCCATGCACTCCGAAGAGATGCCTTCTGGAGAGTGGGAAGCACATTCCTTCACTTCCGTGTTCCACACAGAAGTAGTCACGGGACCTGGCCCTGAGAAGACACTTAGCCCATGTTACAGAGCAGGGGTGTTCATGTCTACGTGCTCTCCTTCTGAGATAGCCTTTGAGGTGGCAGGTCTGGATTTACCAGACATTTTTAGGTTCAGAGCAAAAGAGACTGAAACGCTGTCTAAATCTTCAACCCTTGATGGTCTCTTGGGCTCTTCCAGAGTGGGGGAACTAGACCAAAACTGAGGAACTTGTGTACTCTGGGCCACTTGTCCAGGCCCGGTGGGGCCGGGCATCAGACACGCGGGAGGGAGCCCTCTGTCACTCTGAGCCAGCCTCGGGGACACTCCTGGAGGCCTCCAACATGGTGATTACTGAGCTGTGCGCCGGGGCCTCCTGATGCAGATACAGACTCTTCCCCTGAAGAAACTCAAAGTGTGACCCTGAAAAGACACCTAACATGCTAAAGTTTCCCTTCCTTTTAATGATCACTCGATGTAGCGTGGTTTAAGGTTCAAGAGGAAAAGAGTTCAGGCCAGGTTGCCTGGGGTCAACTTCTAGTGGCCACTTATACACTGCTTTGGCCTAGGACAGATCCATTAATTCCATTATCTGAAGGCTCTCTCTTCGGAAAAGTAGGCATAATAACAGCCCTTTACTCAGTGGGCTATTTTGAGGATTAAACCCACATGTAGGACAAAACCTGTCATATAGTAAGCTCTTAATAGTTCTAGCTGTTGTTAATTTTCCAGAATTGTGCCAAAATATAACGATGCTACTTACAGTGAGCATCTTCCTGACTTCACAGAGCTTACCATTTAGAGGGGCATGCGCGGGGCGCCTGGGTGGCTCAGTCGGTTAAGCATCCGACTTCGGCTCAGGTCAAGATCTCACGGTCCATGAGTTTGAGCCCCACGTCAGGCTCTGTGCTGACAGCTCAGGGCCTGGAGCCTGTTTCAGATTCTGTGTGTGTGTCTCTCTCTCTGACCCTCCCCCGTTCATGCTGTCTCTCCCTGTCTCAAAAATAAATAAACATTTAAAAAAATTTTTAGAGAGGGCATGCATGTTTAATCTTCCCAGGAAGCCTCCAGGGTATTTATCTCTATCCCATTTCCTGTAAAAGAAAATAGTCTCAGAGATACTTTCTTTTGAAGTATTAGTTCACCAGGGCTTCAGGATTTGACTCCCCTACCCCTAATGCCTTTGAATATAAACACCCCCATCCTTAATCGCTTCAGGACCCAATGTGCAGAATGCCTACCTTTGAAATAAAATCGCCTGGCAAAGTTGGTTAACAGAACCCCTTGGCCAAAACCTGGCACCTGTCTTCCACTTTTTGATTCATGAAGTGCAATCAGACTAGAAGGGCTGTGGAGGAAGGTGATCTCTGCTGTTGCCAGGACGGAGGTACCCCATGTGGGAGGCAGGGGTGTGGAACGAGAGAAGTGGCACTCCCTCAGCAAGAATGTCTTCAGGGCTTTCGTGCAAAGTGGCTGGTTGGCGAGGGGGGAGAGTGAAAACTAAGAGCTTCGGATCCTGGATCTTAAGGAGCTTAGAGTCTCTCCAGGGCACCACGCCGACCTGGGGAGCAGTTGGATAGTGACTTAAGACAGTGTATGTGTGAGAAAATAATTGGTCTACAGTGTGACTGCTTCTCAAGGAAGAGGACCTGAGCTGGTTTCTGAATAACATAGAGTTAATAATTTGGTCTAAAATTAAGCGAAGTTCCAACTTTTAGGAGGTACTGCGTTAAGTGCTTTTAATCCACACGCTTTGAAGGTGCAGCTATTACTACCGGTTTACAGACAAAGGAAAGCTTGAAGAGTTTAGATAAGTACCTCTAATTCATTAATGTAGCATGAGTTTTGCATGGATTATTTTGGTAAGCACTTTTAGATTCTAAGATTAGATTTGTATGTACATTAGTTTTGTCAATCACCTTTCACACTGAGTTTTGCAAACCACACATTCGCTTTAACTGTTCACCAAATTATCTCCAATCATCTCCAGGAGAGCATCTCAGGAACTCTAGCTCATAAATACAGACAGTTTTGGTTTGTTTTTAGATGTCCCCATGACTCCCAGGGTGTAGGAGGGAAAGTCCCTGTTGGCCCTGTGGTCGGCACGTGGCCTCATCCACCCACCCCTTCCCCAGGAAGGAAAGGACAGAGCTGAACGTAGTCGGACTTGAGCCCTAAACAGCTCTACTCTTCTCCCTCCATCCCTGCTTCTGTGTGGATCCAGAACACTCTGCCAGTTACAAATAAAGCCTCTCAGGAGGAAAGGTGTAACGGACGAATGGCAGCGATGGGCATGCCAACACGCCTACATCATGTTTTGACCATGGTGTTACGTTCCTGATGGAAGCGCTGACTGATACCATATGGTGTGTCTCATCAAGGCTCCCCGTTGAAGGCTCTGCACCGGGTCTACGGGACACAGAGGGGAAAAACAACAACACAGCATCCATTAACCTCCTTGCTCAGAGTCATTATCACCAATCAGTCTCCAGGTTGCTCTTCATTTTGCTTTGCATTTTGGCAACCGGGTTAATTCCGCTGCGAGCACAAGTGGCTTGTTGGATGGCGCGTGCCGCTGAGCATCTCGGCTGTCAGGTTGTTCAACGGGTTGCCAGTCAGAATGAAAGGGGCACAGAACGCATTTCCTCTGCCTCCTGTGAGGGTTCTCCAGTGACGGAAACAAATGCCTCATAAAAAAGCAAAATGCCCATGAGTGGGGAGAGGGGGACGCTTTTGTTCTCTGTCTTCCATTTGAGAACTTACATATCACAAGAGTTCTTAAAACGCCTCTGAGGGGAACAGGGAGAGAGGCCAGTCCATTTTCAAAAGGGCTTGTGCATTTTGTGTCTTTGTTCTGTGTGCCCACGGTGCTGCCGGGCAAGACTAGGACTTGTTTTTTTTATTATTATTAAAAAAAAGAAAGACAATACTGCTCTGTGCATTTTTAGCAGATTTGTTTCCGTAAAGGTATTTAGAAAATGTTTGCCTCAAAACAAACATGGGGATTAGTTTTTCAAATCACCCCTCCCAGATACAAGGGCACATGAAATGCATATTAGATGATTCAAGCATACTGGGGTCCAGAGACGGAATGAGTCGAGCTTGGGATCGAGGGAGGGAGAGAAACATCCTGTTGTTGAAGTTCCATGGATAGAGATTTTCATGGGTTGAGTATTTGTGCCCCTTGTACCCTCCAAATTCATATGTTGGTGCTCGAACCTCCAAAGCGATGCATTTGAAGATGGGCCTTTGGAAGGGGATTTGAGTGGGTGGGGTGGGGCCCCCATGATGGGATTAGAGTCCTGATAAGAAGAGACACTTGGGGAGCTGACTCACTGTCCCTTTCTATGCATGCACAGCAAGGAAGGGCTGTGAGAGCTCATAACCGGAAAGGAGCCACTGAAAGCTGGGATTGTTCTCAACAGAAACCAGCTTAGCGCCTTGATCTTCACTTTCCATCCAGCTTCCATAACTGTGAGAAGTGAATGTCTGTTGTTCAGGCCACTCAGTCTATGGCATTTGCTTCTGGCAGTCCAGCCACTGAGAGAGAGAGACTGTTCCCGGCTCAGCATGTGGTCGAGGTGCTGAACTTGTGACTCATCCATGAAAACCACTGGTAATACTGCTTTTCAGGTGCATGGTAATGAGAATGTTCATCCATTTCAGCTAAAAATCTGATGTTATATTGGGGACCCAGACTGAAGCATGGGACGGATGCAGGAAAAGAGAAACTGTCTGCTCCCTCCTCTGCAGCCCCTGAGTGGGAATGGGGGTGTTCCCAGGTTCCCCACCTCACCCACAAGTACAGAATCTGCCCTTGACTCTCCAGCCACCACCACCGGGTGGCCATGATGCCAAGACAGGCATTCATTCAACAAGTATTCATTAGGTCCTGTCTTCTGTGTTGTAGAATCCAGAATGCAAACCATCAACTCAACACACAATTCAATAAAAATGCAGTACAGAGTTATGAGTGAGGAACACACAAAAAAACGAGCTGGGCTTAGAAGTGGCGTCTGAGCAGACACTGAGTTTAGACGCCAGGGAAAAGTAGGTCTTTGCCAGCCCAGGCACAGGGATGGCGGCTTTGACAGCTGGTTAGCTTCCCTGAGAGTGTAGACAAGAGTGAGGCTCTTAGGACCATCAGGCTTGCTTCCCGGTCCATGAGTTGTGCAGAGCTCCCTCTCCTGCGGGAGCCTGTGCCCCCGGCCGGCCTGGACAGATGGAGCCCGTTGGTCTCTCCCTCCACGCATCCATCCTGTGCCCATGCTGTGCCCATGCTGCCTCCTCCTTTGGCTGTTGTACCCTTTCTTCTCATCTTTGTGACCAGGTCAGGTATCACCTCCTTGGGATCCATATTCAGTCCCCAGGAGAGGAATCTTGTTTCTCTTGCCTTCCTATGGCACATGCACTTGCTTCCCCAGGTCATGGACAGATCTGTTTCTCTGGCTGATGCTGGGCTGTGAATAGACGGCAGACCGCCCCCACTCCTGCCCCCAGACACGTGTCCTGCTGGAAATTATCAGCAGGCTAAGAGTGTGTCTGCCGGGGCCCCTTAAAGCCTCTTCCCCTTCGAGCCTGTCTCCCTGAAATGTTTTGCCCCAGTTCTTACCCCATGGCCCCCAAAGTGTCAGTCTCAACAGATGAGGACATTTAAGTTGACCTGGTTCTTGCAGATATCCCATAATACACCTTCTGTGTGACATTTTCCAGGACTAGGTTCATCATGTACAGAACAATAATCATTAGCTAGCCGACCCAAACTGATCAAAGTTCACAAGGAGACGTGAAGGGGCTCACTTTCCGATTAGATACTATTGGTGCATTTTACCAGAGATCACCAAGGGAAACCTTGAACTAGGCAGAAAAGCTAGAACAGAGGCTTTTCAAATCCATGCCCAAGATCTGTCTCCTGGCTGGTAGCTGGTCCGCACGGAGGCGATCGTTCCTGTCTGTCGCAACAGTGTCAACTTCCAAAGGAAAAAGAAAAAAAGAAAAAAAAAACACAACTGGAAAATGATGTTTTCCATATGAATGTTGTTGCTTCTGCTATCGAAATGCGTGCCATTGTTCTTGAGGCTGGAACTCTGGGTTCACGGTGACATTTCCCAACTGTGCAGTTAAGAGCCGGGCCACAGAACAATGAGCTTTCATAAACCTAGCGCCACACATCCACATGGCTCTGATCCGCACGTGCAGCTCCGCACCACACTGCTTTTCTTCTCTTCCTGTTTCCTCCTTTCTTATGAATAGCCAAATTATGCTTGACTGCAGAAAACTTCTCGCAACAAAGAATTCTTGTGAACTTCAGTATCCTGCTTCCCCTTTTACCTTGATCCAAGAATCTGTCCCCTAAAGAGAAAAGGGAGGAGAAAGAAAGAAAGAAAGAAAGAAAGAAAGAAAGAAAGAAAGAAAGAAAGAAAAGGAGTAAGATACCTGTGTCTTTGATCTGCAGACACCTGGTAGTCAAGCCAACCGCCGCCTCCCACGGGGCATCATCCTGGTAATGGGGCGTTAACACAGTCTTGTAATGGTGGAGGGCTGCCTGGCACGAGAGGTCTCCTACAGTATCTCTCCACTGCTAAACTTAGGACACACTTTTAAACAATATCTCCTTTGAATGGGAACTGCAGCTAAGAAAGTAGGACTCACCGACTGTCCTTCATCGCATTTCCTTCCAGGCATGAACCACTAGAGTCATCCAGATGTTCCGCTCTTGAATAGAGAAATTCCTAGGCAGTCCTTCCTTACAGGTAGTGTATGATTTAGAGGACAAACACTTCTCAATACCAGCAGATTTTGAAGTATAGGAGGGAAAAAAATTCAGAGATTAAAACAATGATCAAATACTCGAGTGGAAATCTTGGTAGGGCCAGAAGCACGGATAACAGTACTAGAAGAATCACTCCCTCCCTTTCTTCTTTCCCATCCAATGCTTTACAGCATCAGCACAGAACATTGTTCCACCACGGCCATCTATGGATGGTTTTGCTTTCTAAAAATATGAGCATTTTCAAAAAACTATAATAAAATAAAATCACAAGCCTTTAAAAAAGGCAATAAAATGTTTTAATTTAGATCACTTCTAAATCATCAAGCAGATCTAGAGAACACTTGGAAGGAAAGGAAGGGAAGGGAAGGGAAGGAAGAGGGAAGAAAGGGAAGGAGGGAGGCAAAAGAGGGAGGGAGGAACGAGGAGTATACATACTTTGTGCATGATTTTCGCAAATTTTCATACAACAGAGATATTTGGAGCCGACATTTGACCCTTCGTCCAATATTTCTAGCGATGTGTTGGATGCTTTTCCTGGACAGGCCATTCCATTAGATGCAACCTGTCTGTCTGGGCTGAGGTTCTGGGCGGGTCAACAAGTCACTGTCTTCTGCTACGACCTGTCACCACAGATCCCATTCTCAGCCCGCAGATGCTCTCCTGATTCAGCAGACTTCTTCTCTGAAAGGGTCTGCAGTTAGGGGTCAGCTGGGCAATGTTTTATGTGGGGCTTTGGGCAAATTTACTCTAATCATAATACCCAGAAAGTCATGCTTGCTGAGTCTTGAACAAAAAACAAAATGCAGAATTTTCTTCCGGTTTCAACTATTTCAAGGCGAGAGAGAGAAAGAGGGAGTTGATACTGGCAGCGATCACTGTGTGAAACCAGAGTCCACACATCCGTCACTTCTGCCACCGTCTGTAAGACAGATGTGACTCCCTTCCCAGATCTCACATGCATTCCGGTTGATGCCCTGATGTCAAATGTGAGCTGGGACCCACTGCGCTGAGCCTCACACCTTTTTGTAGCCTCTCTCCGCCTCTGGGAACAGTGGTTTCTCTCTGTCTGGGCTGGATTAACGTCAATGAGAGAGAGAAAACCGTGCATTTGACAAAAATCACCATGCACCGTCCACATGTGCTTGAAACATTTCACTCACAAGTATGCTGATGTCCTGCCCGTCTTAATAACGCCCTTCTTGCGTTATTTTATCTCCTCATAAGGTTTCGTTTGGAGAGGCCTTAACAAAAGGCTTTTCTTTTTCTCCCCCCTCCCCTTTTCCTCCTGATTAACAGATAGATTAGCGCTGTTCTGTGTGTGTGATCAAAGCTGAATTCTGGGGGGATGTTGAGCATTAAGTAAACTAAGCCAGTCTCCCTGGCAGAAAATTAAACATGCAGACAATTGGGGAATATAATATTAAATTTGGTGGTGGCTTAAGTCACCCAATCATGAAACTAGAATCGATTGTTCCTAACTACAAAAAAACAGTGCCGATGCAAAAGCTGTTCAAGGTAGAGGCAGACGTTAGGTAAAAGTTTAAAAATGAGAGCATTTATCTCAAGACCTTTTCAACCAGCTTTATGTCTATATTCATAGAGTCCCCGAAGATCTGCAAAAGCCACTGAATTCTTTCAGTAATACTTCAACTAATTTAAGGAGAAATTTATGAGCTCCTTGGAAATCACAAATTTGGGGGTTTAAAACATCTTGGGACATGTCTGTCATGAATATTAAAGACCTGTTTATAGCGTCGACTTTCTTGTCCAGCATAATTGAACAAAGCATCTAATTAATCATATGTGTAAAAGTGCACCAGTAGTGATTATCCCGCTTTGAGCACACTTTAATTTTAATGATCGGGTATTAGGAGATAATCAAATAAAGATTTTAAGTCATGCCTGTCAAAATGAGAAAGACACTGGATTACATGAAACATCTTTTATTCATTAGTTGTCTGGACTTGAGCAGATCACCTGAATTAACTGCACTTAATTTTCCTTATCTATGCAATGGGGAGATTTATACCTAGCTTGCAGTGTGGCTTTAAGGGTCACGTGTGTTAATAAATATAAATCTCTTGTACGGCACCCATAAATCCATTAAAATTGGCAGGAACTCCTGAATGTTAAAACCATTTGGTGAAGGGTATCAACTCAAGAATATCCAGCATTACAATTTGCACTCGCTGTCCTAGATGCTATAACTTGTTTCTAGAAAAGGGAGATACCTCTACTGCCGTGAAGTTTCTCTGATGGAGAAAATAAGCCTTCACACAGACATAGACACACATGCACGCCCACACACATGTATGTATGACGTTCTAATGCATGAGATGTCAAATAACAGGAGACAATGATGAATGTAATTCATTATGAATGAATTACAGATTTCAGTATTATTATAATGCAACTTTGCAGGATTTTGGAGTTCCTCGTTACTAAAATGTAAGATGCTTATTCAATCCACAAGTATTTATTGAATGTCACCATGAGCCATACTGTCTCCATTGCTGGAGATCAAACGTGGGCCAGAGATTAGGTCCCACTCTCTTGGAATTTTCATCGTTTTGAGGGAGGAACAGAAAAGCACCAGGGAGTGAATACTTGCTGGGGCACACTTGCAGTCACAGGGCTGTGTGCAGAGCCAGGGGACGTGGGTTACAGTTCACAGCAGATGGTGAGAAGGGACCTCACCGGGAAGGTGACATCAAAGGAGAGAGGTGCAGGAGGTGTTGGAGTGAACTGTCTGAGCACGTGGGACGGGGTCCCCAGCACAGGCTGGGCATGGAGCGTGTGTGCAGGTGCGGGGGGAAATAGGATGTGGGAGGGAACGTTTGGTGAGGCGCTGGCCTGAGGTCAGAGGAATGTTTTTTCAACGTGATGGCACTTGTTGACAATTTCGAGGCTTTTATTCTAGCCACTATTTGGGTGGCTCTGAGTAGATGTGTTATGACTTGGGATAGAAGAAGATCGTCTGGCTGCTGTGTTGATTATAGCCTACAGGGCACAGGAGACACGCAGGGATATCTGACACTGGGCTGGTGCATTAATTCAGGTGAGAGATGATGGTGGCTCAGATCGTAGGAGAGAGCAGGTGGGGGAGAAAGGTCGGAATCTGAGTGTCTGTTGAACGTGACTAACAGAAATTGCTGATGTATTATTGGATTTAGTTCTGAGAGAAAGAGAGGAGGAAAAATCGACTCTGTGGTTCTCGAGTTTAGCCTATACAACCAGAAAGGATGAATGATTCTTTCCTTTCTTTTTTTTTTTTTTTCAACGTTTATTCATTTTTTTTGGGACAGAGAGAGACAGAGCATGAACGGGGTAGGGGCAGAGAGAGAGGGAGACACAGAATCGGAAACAGGCTCCAGGCTCTGAGCCATCAGCCCAGAGCCTGACGCGGGGCTCGAACTCACGGACCGCGAGATCGTGACCTGGCTGAAGTCGGACGCCTAACCGACTGCGCCACCCAGGCGCCCCTGATTCTTTTCTTTTTTAAGTAAACCCTACACCCAACATGGGATTCGGACTTAGGACCCTGAGATCAAGAGTCACATGTTCTATCGACTAAGCCAGCCAGGTGTCCCAAGAAGGGGTTACGCTTTAAAGAGTCTGGGAAGATTTCGTGTGGAAGCAGGTTTGAGGGGAGACGAGGGGTCAGGATCAGGGCACACTTGTCGCTAACCAGTGGTGTGTCTGGACCAGCCCGTGTGGCTCCTGCTGTCATTGCAAAGATGCCCTCAGCAATGACCTTCGGGAACTCACAAGACACTGGGAACTTCATGGGACACCTGGGGCCACACAGTAAAGTCATGGATAAAGAGACAAGGTGCACGTTTGCCTGGGGTTCTGCTTCTATTGGGGTCGAGGCTGGGGGGGGGGGCGGTGGGAATTTAAAACATAAGAGCGGAATTCAAAGTATAGGGAGAGAAAAATCAAGACGCCAAATGGTCAGTTACAGAAACCAACCAAGAGGTCTAAAACAAAGGTGCCTCAGTGCAGTGTATAGGCTGGCTCTTTGTCGAGAGGAATGGCTTGCAATGACTCTATTCCGGACAGCCCTCATTCAAGGGGCTACCCCAGCAATCAACACTCCCCATCAGGTACTTGCATGACCCAAAGACAAACCAACCGTCAAGGTGTTCACGACAGTATCCAGGAAAGGGTGAGCAGACAGCTGAATTAAATTTAAATGCGAAGGTCAAGATTACTTAGGAAGTGAGTACAGAGAGAAAGACAACCAAGGGTGCCTTGAGGGACCAGGACAAGGAACAGAAACGCAGCAAGATGCTTGCAAGGAGTGGCACCCACTTTCAGAAAAACCAAAAGAACCTGTTGACCAGAAGACAAGCCAAGGAAGCACTGAAGCAGGAAGTGATCACCCGTGGGAAATGCTGCTTATAGATCCTGCAGATGAGGAGAGAGACCACTTTGAGGTTTCGTAGCAGTTGAGTGGTTGATGACTTTGATGAAGAAGCAATCTCAGAGGAGGGGTAGAGATGATAGCATTTGCATTTGCTATGAATTGATAGATAGACAGACAGACAGAGAATGAATGGGTGGGTGGGTGGATAGATGGCTGGCTGGGTGCCTGTATGGTGCTTCCCCTCGCCACCCACAATATCCTAGAAACAGAAGCATAATCAATATAGGATAAAATTTCTACTAATTTAAATATTAATCAAATATAAAGTTGAAAATAAATATTTAACTGAATAAAACGTAGTTGAGTATAAAAATGAACAAGGATTCTCCGCTTCTTCTAATCGCTTTGGTCAAATCATGATTTCTTGCCCTTCCCACAGTATGCTGACCCACCCTTCTTCTGTTCTGACTCTGTGTGGTCTTCTGCTGGGCCCTCATATCTGTGAGGCTGTCATGTGGGTTCAGTAAAGGTCCTGTAGCATCACCTCCTGGCAATGTCAGCACTTCGGACCTACATTCTCTGTGCTACCCAGTGTTACCTGGGAGGAACCCAGTGGCTCCTCTCGATACTGGGCTCTCCAGGACTCTCCAGGCCTCCATCCACCAAAACAAGATGGCTTCCTTTCGTGAGGAGGGGAAGCAGGGGAGGGGGGAGGCAGGGGAAATCCCTTTTCAGGACTTTGGTATCTGAGATCAGCGAGACTCAAAATTGTGGTCCCTTAAACTCCCCATGTATCTGGAGACTGTATCGCAGCAGCCTTGATGTCTTTGTTGCTTGGACATAGGTGGTTCAGTCTGCAAGCACCATTTTTCATTTAAGAATACCGGTCACACGGCCAAAAAAAAAAATTTTTTTTAAACGTATTCACCACTGAATTCTCTTACATTACAATTCTGTTGTATTTTTTCTCCTTCCTCCTTTTCTCTTCACTCATGACCCCAGAACTCTACATTACCAGCCTCTGGTAGCTTTTACATCGCAACCCTCCCATCCCTCATTTAATTCCTTTATGGTGGGTTTACTTAAGTCCTCCTGGCTCCAGGGACCAGAGCCCCTTAGCAACTTCTCCTGTCCTACATTCAAACCATTAGGGATGGATTCAGCAGACGTGGTACTAAGTGGAGGTCAGGGGAGGGAGGTGAATGCAGGAAGGGCTGCATTGGCCAGAGAGCTTTCCAGTGGCTCAAAGGCCCACTGAGGAAGTCACTAGTCACCACCAACACCCTGCACAGCTTTTTTGTGAATGGGGCTCAGGATTTTATCTGGTCACTCGTTTTGACTTAGATCTCCCTCAGCAACCATGAGTGTGGACAGAGATACCCCAAGGGGTAAATCTGTGCTGTTTTCTGTGATTGGACCATCCCTATGTACGAGCACTCTTTTTGGGATGGTTTTCTTTCCCGAAAAGACCTCATTCTCCTATAATTAATGATTTCACTTGGAGGGTCACACAATTTTAGGGTGAACTCAGGCTCATCTGGTCTGCAAGGATGATGATATTATCTGTACCTTATAATTTTTTTTATTATTGAATTTTAAACATTTTAATTCCAGTATAATTAACATATATTGTTACATTAGTTCAGGTGTAGAATATAGTCATTCAATAATTCTGTACATCACCTCTTTTACCCTCCCCCCCATCACCTCTCCTCTGATAACCATCAGGTTATTCTCAATAGTCAAGAATTTGTGTTTTGGCTTGTCTCTCTCTCTCTTTTTTTCCTTTTGTCATGTATTTTGTTTCTTAAATTCCACGTATGAGTGAAATCATACTATATTTGTCTTTCTCTGATTTATTTAGCTTAGCATTATGCTCTCTTTGTGATGGGTGAATAATATTCCACTGTGTGTGTGTGTGTGTGTGTGTGTGTGTGTGTGTGCGTTATCTATTCATCTATCAGTGGATATTTGGGCTCCTCCCATAATATGGCTATTGTAGCTAATGCTACAATAAACTTAGCTGTACATGTATCTTTTGGAATTAGTGTTTTCCTGTTCTTTGGGTAAATACCCTGTGGTGTGATTCTGGATCATAGGGTAGTTCTATTTTTAAATTTTAGAGGAAAATTGACACCATTTTCCAGGTGGCTGCATCAGTTTGCATTCCTACTAACAGTACACAAGGGTTCTCCTTTCTCCACATCCTCAGCAACACTTGTTGCTTATTGTTGTTGTTTTTTTTTTTTTATTTTAGCTATTCTGACAGGTGTGAGGTGATATCTCATTGTAGTTTTGATTTGCATCTCTCCAAGGATGAGTGATGATGAGCATCTTTTCTGTGTCTCTTGTCCATCTATATGTCTTCTTTGGAGAAATGTCTGTTCATTTCTTCTGTCCATTTTATAATTGGGTTACTTGTTTTCTGGGTGTTGATTTCTTTCACTAAATCTTTGTAAATATTTTGGATACTAGCCCTTTATCAGATATGTCTGTACCTTATAATTTGAAGAACTGTGTTTCTCCAAGCCAAAGTACAACAGTTAAGCCTCATTAAAAAACAAAAACTTTAAATCCAAATAGTTACTTATTATCTTATCTGCAAAGTAAAGTCAGGTAAACACTGCATGGATATGAATTCTGCATTTTGACATCACAACTTTACTGTTAGCACTGAAAGCACAAACATTTTCTAATTAAATTTCTTATTCTCCATTAAAACCTAGTGTTATGTTAGTCACACTTTAGACACTCAAAAAATTTTAAAGGAACACGCTTTCTGATTTCCATAATTATAGTGCTATTCTCTTGTTTAATGAAGCAATTGATGTTATGGGATATTAATGCAAAAAAATACAACCCTTATTATAAGTTACTTGTTTTTTTTCCATTTTATAGGATCAGTGGTGAAACAATATATGTTGACTCGTTGTAGGTTCTGTTACTGCAATGAAATTTTGTGAAATTTCTATGTTGCCAATATTTATATTCTCCACTGTGTTCATCTGCTGAATTGATTCTTTACATTTTTACCTTATTTTGGCATCTTTTTAGGAAGAATGCAAATTGTATATGTAAAGTGGCATATCTTGAGATAGATATAGATATGATAGATATAGATAGATATAGATATAGATATAGATATAGATATAGATATAGATATAGATATAGATATAGATAGATAGATATAGACTTGATGTTTATTTTTGAGAGAGAGAGAGAGTGGAGGAGGGCAGAGAGAGAGGAAGACAGAGAATCCAAAGCAGCTCCAGGCTCCGAGCTATCAGCACAGAGCCTGGGGCAGGGCTTGAACTCATGAACCGTGAGATCATGCATGACCTGAGCAGAAGTTAGAGGCTTGACCGACTGAGCCACCCAGGTGTCCGGAGAGATTTTTAATGCATATTATTTAGTGGACTCTGATTCTCTTTTTAATGTTGATGACTGTTTTATTCAAATACTTAGGAACGCTCAACAGTGTTAATTCCCATCATTGCTTTTTTGTTCTGTTACTGTTTTTGTTTTGCTGAGACTCTTGCTGGCTGAGGAGGGGTAATGTGTACATGTGTGCCCTTTAGCTGTGACCCTCTAGATTACTTGAGTAGGTTGAAAATACCTATCCATGGATGGATATATTTTAACATGTCTCTGAAGCTTCGACCCATTAAATAATTCAATATGAATTTGAGCTTTAAATAAACTCTACTAAAAAAGATATGCCTACATTGGACAGACGGTTATGCACAAGTATGTGCAAGGCAGTTTTGTTTAGGCTGGTTGTACTGGGCTACTTCACATACGAGAATGCATGCAATAAAAATTTAATTTCTTCCTGCCAGGGTCAGGTTCACATCTGTTTCATTTAAACCTTTTTCTGAGGCCATCCTGGGGTAGTTTGTCATGACAACATTCTTTCCCTGTGACACATATTCTGAGGGTCTTACTACCTTCCCCTTGGATAATATCATAGAGCAGAAAGGGGACAATGTATAAAACTTGTCATTTTCCCCTAAATGAAAACATGACTTATTTGTGTTCTTGACAGTCATGAACCCTAGGCAAAAGGAGAGGCAAAAAGGAAGAAGTAAATCGTGATGACTTTAACTGTATAAATTTTATGTAGATTGGAAGCATTTTGCATTTTATCATTACTTGTAGAAAAATACTAGTCACAATAAAAACAGCCTTATCTAGAAGCTTGGAAAACAGAAATTTATGAGTAATCTGATGCTTACGTGTATCCCCTGCTTTGCGAAAGTTCACGTTATGCCACATTGCTTTTACCTAGACCTACATTAGTACATGTTGCTAACCAAATGAAATCCCAAGAGGATTTTCACTTTTACAAAGACGGGGAGAAACCAGGCTTTAGGGGTGGTTTTGCACTGAGGTGAGACTCTATGGAGACGTTGGGCTGGAGCAGGCAGAGCGGCCCGCCCAGCTCCTTCCCTGCAACCGCACTCAGCCCCGCCAGCAGCCAGCAGCCAGACCCTTCAGCTGTGTCTGTGAGCATCTGGGCTTTCTATTGATGTATTTTGTACACCCGTTAGTTAAATGTGTCCTAAAGTCTCAGAAAAGCCTAAAAGAGGTGATTTGGGGCATCTGGGTATGCTCAAAAAAAATTTTTTTCCATATCAACTAACGGCAATTGCTTCTTTGCTTTACGCCATTTCAACTTACAAAAAATTTCATCTAAATGCTCTACTTGTGGGGAGTCAGGGAAGCCTGTATTAAGTTACATCTGTTAGGTTGAATCTTAAAACATAAGCCGTGTCTCTCTGTTGATGATTCAGAAAAATGTTTAAAACATGATTAAAAAATGAGTTGTTCCCCTTTCAAATAAAATTATGGTTTGCCTTTGAGTTCTTCTCTAACATTACCTCACTCATTTTTCAGCGGCATGCCCTCACATATTATGTATCATTCAGCAGGAGAATGGAGTTTCCCTGACGTGGATAAGTAAAATAAACTTTGGGGTAGAGCCTGCAAACCAACACATATGTGCTCCTACAATTAGGGATACCCTTTGGAGACATTTTAACCTTGCAAGGGATTGACAGTCTTCTGGGATAGTTTTTCTAGGTAGCATGTACAAAGAGCTAGCGAAAGAAGAAGATATATTAGTAATTCATCCCCATGCAGAGGAAGTTGAGCGGCAGGGAATTATATCTAATTATATCCCTGCTCTCTGTGGATGCGAATTCAGTCTGAAGTAATAACCTTTCAAAGAGGTGGACCCCCTGTAGCATCTGGAGGGCCTCGTTTTCCCTTGAGCAGAGGGCTCGGTGGCTTGAATTCAGCAGGCAGTCAGTGGACACACAGAGCTACAAGATCCTGCCAGGTCCATAGGATTAGGGAACAACCCTTGAGGGATTTACTTATTTATTTTTAATATTAAATTTGTTGTCAAATTGGTTTCCATACAACACCCAGTGCCCATCCCAACAGGTGCCCTCCTCAATGCCCATCACCCACTTTCCCCTCCCTCCCACCCCCCCCCCATCAACCCTCAGTTTGCTCTCAGTTTTTAAAAGTCTCTTATGGTTTGCTTCCCTCCCTCTCTAACTTTTCCCCCCTTTCTCTCCCCCATGGTCTTCTGTTAAGTTTCTGAGGATCCACATAAGAGTGAAAACGTATGATATCTGCCTTTCTCTTTATGACTTATTTCACTTAGCATAACACTCTCCAGTTCCATCCACGTTGCTACAAGTGGCCATATTACATTCTTTCCCATTGCCAAGTAGTATTCCATTGTATATATACTTTCTTTATCCATTCATCAGTTGATGGACGTTTAGGCTCTTTCCATAGTTTGGCTATTGCTGAAAGTGCTGCTATAAATATTGGGGGCACAAGTGCCCCTATGCATCAGCACTCCTGTATCCCTTGGGTCAATTCCTAGCAGTGCTATTCCTGGCTCATAGAGTAGATCTGTTTTTAATTTTTTGAGGAACGTCCACACTGTTTTCCAGGGTGGCTGCACCAGTGTGCATTCCCACCAACAGTGCGAGAGGGTTCGTACTTGGTATTTAAATACAAATTTCTGAAGTCGAACTGGCATCAAAACATGTGCCACAGTCCAATGATGCACATGCGCTGAGTGTCACTGAAATGCACATTTACTAATGGGTAAGAGTGGTAAGTTTTGTCATTTGTGTTTTACCATAATAATAACATCAGACACGCCCAGGGCGGTCTACCTCTTCTCATTATGTGTTCGCTTTTTGTGAAAAGAACATCCTCGGGCTTATAATTTGGGTTTAAAGAATTTTACAGAAAGGTCCCCAGACGTGGCTGGACAGGTGTGTGGTCACATACTTGGGCACTAGGTGCTAGTAAGTGTGTTGAGGGAAATAAAAAGAGTTCTGTGGAAATAACAAGTGAGGCCCATTTGTGAGATAGTGATAACCACTTTATCCTTCATGCGGGACTTTTGGGGACCTTTAAGTGGACATTATGGAGCTCACCAAGGAGAGGAAGTACAGTGTCACCGGCTCTGGTGGCCAAGGAGAACTTTCATTTGCATCAGACCTAGTAACCTTTGCCAGAAGTGTTCTGTGGACCAAATTCAAATTTCTCATTTTCCAGGTAAAGAAAAATGAGGGCAGTAGAAGTTAAGTGACTTGTCATAGAGCACACACAGAATGGGGCTGGAATCTGTGTGCCCTGGCTTCCTAGCAAACGTCCTTCCCCATAATCAGTCAATAATATGTCATGGCATTCACGAATGTTCAGATGGCACAGGTCCTGCCTAGTGGGTCAAATTTCCTTGAAGGTTATTAATTAGCAGTTCTGTTGTAGGATGTGTCCTGGGCAATCATTTTTCCCAATCACCCTTTGCAGCAACACTGTGGTCTAGGTTATCGGTCCGCCTAGTCGTCTCGGTCCCTTGGCACTGCTCCCTTTTCCCATTCACCTTCACAGCCCCTAAATTCCCTCTATTGACAGACCACAGATAGGAGTTTAAGTTGTTCTAGAGCAATAGAATTTCTTCCAGGTTCCCACGGGTTTGTGGGTGGATTCTGAGTTGAAGAGCGTGGTTGCCCGGAATGCCAGTCAATACAAAGATAAATGGCCCAGACACAGAAATTTCATTTATGTGTCCCCCCACCTCCCCACGGGTGGAGCGGTGACTTTTATTGACTCACAGAAGCTCCCCTGGGTGGGTTAGTGGCCTCCTCACTTAGTGCCTTCACAGACCTCACAGGACTTCAAATGCTCACGCAGCAGTGGGGCGGGAGGGGACCAGCTGTGTGATGTTCAATGTCTGTTCTTTTTTGTCTCTTTATTTGCCTTCATTTAACTTCAACTTCTGAAAGCCCAAAGTATTTTTGAAAGAAAGAAAGAAAGAAAGAAAGAAAGAAAGAAAGAAAGAAAGAAAGAAAGAGAAAGAAAGAGAGAGAGAGAGAGAAAGAAAGAAAAGAAAGACCCTATTAGCACTTGAATCATATACTGTTTGAACGAGTCTGGCTTGTCTACACTTTGATGATTATGTAAGTCTATTAAGCAGAAGGAAAGCAAGCCGACTCATGGTATTTTCAGGGACTGTCAGCCTGGCAAAATCATTATGCCAGTTCAGTTAGCCCGTAACTCACACACTGCACTGAATTACACCCTTCCTCAGAGCAGAAAAAAGAGTGCCTTCATCAACTCACCTACAGAACCTCACACAACGACTGAATAGTCAGTCACGTTGCTGAATTTGGCATCTGCTGTCACAATTAAGAATTTAAAATGATAGGTCTTTTTGATTTACTTCAGCAGTAATCACCAGGCACTGGGCAAACACATTTTAAGTAACAGTCCTTAACTTCTTTCTATATTTCTGTGATTTTTTTTTTATATTTTCTTAGGCATTAGTAATAGCAACATTGGTTATTTTACTGAGAACTTATTCCCAGCCAGGCACTGAAGTTATCGTGCAGAATAAGACTGTGGCTTCGTTAACAGTGAAAGTGATACTGAGCCGTCGTCTCACTTTTTCCATTTGGGCAGCTGTGACAAAACACCACAGGCAGGGGGGCTCATGAACAACAGAAATTTATTTCTCACGGTTCTGGATGCTGGAAGACACTGCCGGGTGCCCTGTCTGGTGAGGGCTTCCCCATGGTTCACAGACAGCATTTTCCCCACTGTGTCCTCACATGGTGGAGGGGACCGAGTTCTCTGGGGAGCCTTCTGTGAGGGTCCCAGTCCCATTCACAAGGGCTCCCCCTGTGACCTAACCACACATCCAAAGACCATGACTACAGCGGTTAGGATTTCAACATATGAATTTTGAGCGGGGACACATTCAGACCTAGCAACTGTCTCTCCCACGGTTTTATACATTATTTGGAAATTAAAAGCAATACAGGTGAAACTCGTGACCTGGCAAAAGACTACGGGGTGGGGGAGGGGGGGGATGCCTACTTTCTGCAGTATTACAGGGATTTTGATCGAATTGGCTAACAGTTTGTGGGTACAGACAAGGAGGTTGTTTCTGACCGTGGATGATGTCTGTGCACATTTTCTTGTACTTGCTTCTGTGTGGGTTGATTGGTTCGGTCTTTTTCAGACTGACAGCTTTTGTAATTGATTGATGATGCTTGGATGCCAGCTCATACTTATGGCCTTCGTGTGTTTATTTGGTGTGGGGACAGCTTGTTGAGTGGAAAGCTCGGCCACAGGAAGATGTGTCAGGCACTTTGGTTAGGGGCTCCCTGAACATAAGCAGATATCTTTGGCTTGCTGACTGTCCTCAGCCAACAATTCTCTGACGGCCTTCCTGGGTGGAAGGCTTCCGTTGAGAATTCTCACAGCCAAGTAAAGGAAGAAGGCTCGGAATCTCACTTTTCAGCATATAGATTTTCTCTCTCTCTCTCTCTCTCTCTCCTTAAAGTTTATTTATTTTGAGAGAGAGAGAGAGACAGAGAGAGAGAGAGAGTTTTGTGAGTGGCTGAGGGGCTTGGAGAGAGAGGGAGACAGAGAATCCCAAGCAGGTTCCAGGCGTGGAGACCAATGTGGCGCTCAAACTCATGAACCATGAGATCATGACCTGAGCCAAAGATGGACGCTTAGTCAACTGAGCCACCCAGGTGCCCCTAGATTTTCTCGTAATCCCTACTCTCCAAATTAGCTTTGTCCAGAGTCCCCGGGTTAATTCAGCATCTCTGGGAGAAAGCCTACAGCCTTCTCACAAAGTCTGGGTGTGGCGGTAGCCTCTCCAGGCAGGTAAGGGACAGTGTCTGGGGTTGCCCATTTATCTTAGCCAGTATTCTCATGCATTCTTCTATGTAGGGACCCTCTTTTCACACATTTCCAGAGACATCTGAGGGTTCCCACTCCTGCCCCCTTCTGGGACTCTGTGCTGCAAACTGGCTGGCTTCTGGAAATCATCCCTTTAGATTTCAGCTTTATCAATTCTGCTAAGTCAGTTCCACTTGTTTGTTAACCTTGCGACTTCTAAGATTTTCTTGCTGTCAGTGTGTCTCCTTCTCCCTCTGTCCTTGGGGAGATGACCTTTGTTGTGCTTTCCAAGTGTTTTGTGAGTAAGAAGAGGCAAGTACAGGAGCATATTTCATATCCCATGTTTGCCAGAAAATTCTCAGGTTTTGATAAATTCCAGTTGACACGTTATATTTGAAATATTTGTAGGACATAATATACTAAAGACTGATTAGAATTTGGACACAGGGACTGAACTGTAATGCCATTCCTCTGCTCTTGAAGTTTCTCTACATTCTAAGTTCTATTCCTCGTTTCTTTCGTTGAATTTGGCGACCTTCCCCAGATTCAAGTTTTGGCAAAGCCAGACAAAACTCCCTTCCTCCATGACAGCCTCCATGGACTAAGGGAGAACCAACAAGATGGTCCTGACGTTGGAGTCGTGAAATCATGGGCTGCTCTAAATTCTCTAAATGTTGTCTATTTGCACCTTCAGGACTGGCTCTTCTTCCTTGCCGTGGGAAACTACATTATCTCTCTCGTTCTCATCATCCCCTTGTCTCTTTGGGGCTCTGCTGGTGGGTGCTGAATGGACTTCTGGGTGGCCCCGTACCCCTTTATTCTTCAACTGTTCCTCTGTCATCCTAGTAAATGAGCTGTGCAAGCCAGACACCTGAGAACCCCTCACGATTTCTTTCCTTTCTTCTCCTCCGAATGAATCTCCAAGTTCTATTGATGCCACCTCCAAAATATATGGCCAACTATGCCTTTCCGTGTCTTTTCTCCTTATGCTAGGAAAAGCCACCAGTGTTTCTCACAGAAACTAAAATTGCTTACTAACTTGTCTCTGTTCCATTTTTGTACTAGTTGCAGACATTCCTCACAAAAGTAACATTTAAAAATATGCATTAGTGGGGTGCCTGGGTGGCTCAGTCAGCTAAACATCTGACTCTTGGTTTCCGCTCAGTTCATGATCTCATGGTTCATGGGTTTGGACCCTGCCTGGGACTCTGCATTGACAACGCAGGGCCTACTTGGGATTCTCTCTTTCCCTCTGCCTGTGCCCCTCCTGCACGCACACACACTCTCTCTCTCTGTCTCTCAAAATAAACAAACTTATAATAAATAAATAAGTAAATAACCCTATTGGTGATATTATCCATCATGTGGCAATTGTATCATTTGTACATAACATTTATTTTATGTCTTTTTAATGTCCTTCCCCTAATTAGAATAAAGGTAACTGATTCATGGCTGTCAATAAATATTTGGCAATAAATAAATGGATGGATAAACTATCTGGGGACATTGAAAACATTAGATTAACCTATGGAAAAGTCACCCAAAACAATCAAGAGAAATTGTAAAGGCCGCATTAAGAAGTAACTGTTAAACTCTTTTGGTGATATTCTCTAAGTGACCTTCTTCTTTACAAATGGACAAGGAATTGCTTAAAACTATTCACTATTTTGTGGCTTATAGCCAACCACTGAATGTAAGACCAATATTTTTAACTTATGTTGTTTTTTTTTTAATTTTTTTTCAACGTTTATTTATTTTTGGGACAGAGAGAGACAGAGCATGAACGGGGGAGGGGCAGAGAGAGAGGGAGACACAGAATCGGAAACAGGCTCCAGGCTCTGAGCCATCAGCCAAGAGCCCGACGCGGGGCTCGAACTCACAGACCGCGAGATCGTGACCTGGCTGAAGTCGGACGCCTAACCGACTGCGCCACCCAGGCGCCCCATTAACTTATGTTTTTAATTGGCACAAATATTTAAGTAACATTTCCAGTGCTTGTGAAAAATCCCAGGAGAAATGTCCCAAAGGCTGGTAAGAACGTACACCCGGAGCCAGGAGAGAGGATTGGGTGTGAAAACAGGGTATCAGGGGACTATTACTGTAGAGGTTCTTTTTTGATTTGTTAACAATGTTGTAACTCTGTATTGAGAACTTAGGCTGTTGGGGGACAGTGCACATTCTAGATGACATCGATGAGGCGAAGGAGATTACCAAGAGATGTGCATCACACAAGAATGTAGAAGACCCGTGTTGGAACTGAGGGATGGAAGTATATTTTGCAAAAGTGTAAGGAAGCAGAAGAGTGTAAGTGCTACAAGGGGGTGAAGGAGGAGTTTCACAGCAGAGGGGATGGATGTGATATGTTGCAGGAGGGACACAGAGCAAGGATGTCCCTGGATCTGATCATTTACCCTGGATTTTAAAGAAGCAGGTAAAGGTA
Source organism: Leopardus geoffroyi (assembly GCF_018350155.1). Classification (NCBI taxonomy): domain Eukaryota; kingdom Metazoa; phylum Chordata; class Mammalia; order Carnivora; family Felidae; genus Leopardus; species Leopardus geoffroyi. The sequence continues at coordinate 3,543,437 of NC_059327.1, read as the reverse complement.
TGGATTGGGGACTGCACCTATGAATTATTGCCTTTTAATAGGAGACCACAGAACACAGTATTATTTGAGACCAATTTGTTTAATAGCTGTGCCTACGAATCACTTGAGTGGGTAATCATGTCACGGTGAAAGCGGGATCAGCTAAAAGGATTATCAAGGCTCAGACCGGAGGTGGAAAGAGTAGAGATTCGATTTTTGCTATGGCAACACCAAGGAAGTGGTGCCTCCAGAAAATTCTTGGGGGTAGCAATTGTCACAGTACAAGGCTGACACCGAGGAGAAATGGACTGAGTATCTATATTGTTCTTATGATCTGAACAGAACAATTGATGGAAAATCCAACCAATGGTGGAAAATTGTTACCATCACTGTAACGGATGCTGTTATATGAAAGGATATATAGCCAATAACTGAGGCTAAACTCTTAAGTGTTCTATCCCATATGACTTAGCTTATTAATTAGAATTAGTTACCACTTCTATATTTCTACTAGTTAATATTTCTAATTAACTAATATTAATTAAAATGTTGATTCTAATTAATTATTATCATGAAGATCATAGACAGCTTTCCTTGACTATAAAGAAAAAAAACACATTCAAATGTCAGTTAAGGGAAATAAAGTAAAAACTATTCAGAAATGGTGTTATAAAAAGAAAAGACTTTTGTGCAAAATAGAAAACATGACAGCATACAGATCTATGTATGATATAAAGGTCATTTTAGAATTGAGACAGAGAAAACTCAAAGGAAATTATTAGAAACAAGCAAGCAAAACACAGATTTGGACATTCAGACTTAATTAATAGGCTAAGAGTGCACAGAGTAAGAAAACCAAAGTTGGTAGTGTTTCTGTGGTCATGTGTCATTCATAGAAATTGCTGTATCATTAAAATAGCCATTACAAAATTAAGATGTATCAGCAAATGACCACAAGGATGAATAAATCAGTCAGTGCAGAAAGCCGTAAATAAAGCACATTTTATGGTCATTCTTTTCTCTACTGATTCCCTTCAACCACCATTGGCATTCGCCATGTCTCCCCTTGCTCCTTACTCCTTTTCTTTATCTTTGCATAGTTTCTCTGGGTCCTTCTCATCTGATTTTCCCTTCTTGGCTTCCCTCTCCACATTGTCTTGTTTTGCTTTCCTTGCAAGGGTGATGCCATCCCATAAGTTGCAAGCTGCCATCCCTTCCCACCTGAATCTTGCTCATTGTTTCCTGATGCCCCATGAGACTCTGCATTGTTGAACTCGTGAGCCTGCATTTTCTGAAATTTTATGTCCAGACCAGAAAATTAGCTCCTGTGTTTTTTTTCTGATTAGGTAAACTGAGTCAACTATTTCATCACTGACACTTGCATGGTGCCTTCTGAGGAGACAACTCCTTATCCTCACCAGATCATTTCCCTCCAGGGTGGGGCTCCCCACTTGCGCAGGGAAGCCTTTTTTAGCCTCGGTCACCCTCCTAGACACCACTTCTGGTCCTACTCATGATGACCAAGCAAAGCTATTTCCCTTACCTATGTTTAACTGGTTGGGTATAGCTATAGAATAAAGTCTTTCATACCTTCATTATAAAATCTGTCACACTGTATTAAAGTCACAAATTTATGTAACTTCTTTCCTTTGTCAGACACAGTGTTCCTTAAAATCAGGTGAAATATCATTGATTTCCAGAGTCCACGGCAGGACCTGGCATGTGATAGGTGCTCAGTGCTTGAATGGGTACACAGTGTGTACTAAAGTCTTTTGAAAATTCTAAACCTCATATTCAAATAGATGATTTTTTTTAAATCAAGACGGCTAGTTGTTCCCTATACATTTTTATTTACAAACATGAACTTAGAAAGTATCCAATATTTATTTCTTCTGTTTTTTACAGGAAATTTTGTAGGCTGGTATTACAGTGTTCTAGAATATTAAGATCTGTATTCCATGTTGTATAACAGGTACATGATGTGGCCTGATTTAATGAGTTGCAGAATGTAATCCTTTGAGAGAAATAAATTCCAATTAAAGCAGTCTTCACTATGGAGACTTTTCCTATATTAGTGGCTTTGGAAAAGGGTTCTTGGAAGCCATGGGCCTTTGAGAGGGTCCTCAGCAGTCATGACTGGGTGGGGAAGGAATGGATGTGAGGAAATTGCCAAACCAACATGGTTCTAGAACCCCATGCTTGTTTTTCCTGTTTGATTCAATGGTAACTCTACACACAGTTTCATTTTTAAGGCTTTTCTCTTCTGTAAAGAGAATAATAATTTTTAAAGTTTTAAAAGCTTTTCACTCAGTGGCCACCCTCACAGGATGAGTAGGTCTTGGCTGTACAAAGTAAAAATTAAGTGGCTTTTTTCTCACTCCATTGACTATGGTACAAAATGGAACTCTTAGAGCACCATCCACTCATTCATCGATACGTAGTCCCTGCGAGCTCTGTGGGAGATTTCCATCACTTGCGGGGGGATCCAAGACATGGTTCTTTGACTGTGAAAGGCTCTTGGTCCAGTGGGGTTACAAATGAGTAAACAAATCCGTGCTATCCTAAAGGTGTGTGTGTGTGGTATTGGAAGTAGTGAGATCAGATAAGGTGTCAAAGACATGCAACATTTGAAGTGAGTCTTGGCAGATGGAGGGACCTGACAGAGTGAGGTAGTGAGGACAGGATATCAGCATGCTGGGCAGAAGAAGGAGCTCATCTGCTCATGCACAAACAGAGAAGTGGGAAGGTGGTAGACACAGATAAGAAGCTACAAAGACTGTGGACTCACTATGTGGCCCCAAAACTATGGGAGTATGCAAGAAAATACAGGTGGTAGCCAGGCTGAGGAGAAGTTTGCATGGTAAAGAAAAGCCCGTTGGAATTCCTTCTTTTCTGTAGGATACCATGAGTATCCAGCTGTGTGAATTTAGGGGGGAAAAAGGGCTATATATGAACGAAATGGTCAACATTGTTTAAGCTCAAGTTTGGGATAAAAACCCAAGCCAAGAAGCTTGCATGAATCAGTCTTGCATGAGCCTATGTCCCCCTTTCCTTCTTTCAAATTATTTTCTCTAGCTTTTCTCATTTTAATGTTATGGTATTAACTACATCCATTCTAGCCTGTCTCCACACTATACTTCTTGAACCCTTAGTCCTAAGAAAGAATACTAGGTAAGGAAAGGGGGAAAAAAAAGTTTTGAAGGAAAAGCAACAGGAACTGTCACACTTGAAGGTTCACACTGTGCGCTAGCATATTTAAGACTGAAAAGTCTGCATTAGAGAAGTCTGTTTAACATATATAATTTTTTTCAATCACAGTAGGATCCTAACTTCCATGAGTACCAACTACTTTTTTGCATATTCTATGTACAAGTTTGGAGAAAAAAATGAAAAAGTGATCTCTACTTACCAGAACGTTATAGAGGATCTTGAGTTCCTTGAAGGACCAGCTCTCTATGTATCCATGGACACTCAGGAACCCTCAAATCCTTTTCTCAGTATAGAATATTCAAGAAGCGTTGACTGTTTTGTGGTGGTATGGGAATCAGACATGTGCTTTTTGCCCGCATAAATTGTTCATCTATTAACTACAAAGTTTCAAGAAAAGCACCAGCTGTGGACATTTAAAAGCCAGATGTGAATTTTGGGTGATAGAGCAGGGTGGGGGAGGGTGTTCTTGAAAGTTCGGCTTTGGCCTTTCAATGGAGGAAAGCAAATTCCTGAGAACGGGCGCCACCTAGAGGTGGCGGCGGGTGGAGCCCCTGAGCTCTGACACAGGGTCCCTGTTGGCACCTGTTTGGGATTCTCTGCGTATCCTGAGGTTGGCACCCTGAGAACTGAGGCCTATTCACGTGTGAGAAATAGAAGTACCGTTATTTTGCTGGCTCCCTGGCTTTCTCTGAGCCAGCTCGGAAGACCTCGTTAAAACTGAAACAGAATCGCGCTTGACTTTCTCACTAATCCTGACAGAGTAGGTCCTGTACCCGTGTCTCATGTGAAGTGTGTTCGTTTGTGTTCATGACAAGTAGTCCAAAAAGAAAATAAGTTGTAAAACCTAAAAAAAAGACGTTTTGATAAAATGCAGTTTAAGCCTGATGGTTATAGTTTTTCTTGAAAATATGCTTGTATTTTATATGCTCTGATAAAGATTATGCTATATTGGAAATATATATATACACATATACACACATATATATGTATGTATATGTATATATGTATATGTATATATATATACATATACACACATATATATGTATGTATATGTATATATGTATATGTATATATATATACACATATATATATGTTCACATACACGCACACACGTACATGCATTCAATGCATTCAAATACACATACACATGTACATACAGACACATGCACAGTGTCCATGTTCAAAATTCTGATGCAGACTTTTTCTGATACAGCACAGAACATGCACAGAACATGCACAATGTCCATGTTCAAAATTCTGATGCAGACTTTTTCTGATACAGCAAGACTTTCTTCTCCATTCAGCTTATCTCCATTTCAGTCCATGCATTTAATCACCATCTATTCACCTCTGTCATTCGTAAGGGCATTTAAAGTTTACAACAAATTAAAGTGCAGAGATCTAAGAAATAAGAAAAGAACACTGGGGTGAAGTTTGGGGACTAGAGGCTGGACAGTGTAGTAGTTCAGAGATCCATTTACCATTTTCTTTGTTCTTTTTCTGTCCATCATTACATCGCCAAGCCTTTGCCCTTCTCTCCATGTGTCTTGAATGGTTGTGTATTAAATACACCGCGGTCCTATAGTCACCTGTGATTGTCTAAATAATAATCCACCCATCCATTCATTCATTTGGCAAATATTAAGGAAACACCTTTGGAATCTTCTGAAACATGCATTACCTGGTTTTAAGAGTTCTTTCTGTGAAGATGTCACACTGATTTGTGGATATATTAAAAATAAATAAACAATAAGAAAAATGAAAGTGAAAAAATACCTTGGCTCACTCCAGGAATAAGCAGTTAATTGATTTCCTAAGCTTATGGTCTGCTGCTTTCCCCTATCCAACCTTCCCTCAATTTACCCATATTTCGGGACCTAGGCAAGATAGCCAGCCAAATAGTCTATATCCCAAACCTTCCTTTACCCTGTTGCCTGCTTTTGGGGACCAGCAACATGCTTCCCAAGATGCCTGTACTTCTCACATAGAATGAAAGCCTATGTAACAACTGCCCACTTAACATGAATGTCTACATGAACCCCAGGACAACAGAGACCAGTCTTGTATTATTCACACGTTTAGTAGAACACCTGCTATAGAAATTGTCACACAGTAAATGCTAAATATTCAGTCTATAGATTGCATTAAATTCAGGTTTAAAATGTTTATGTAGAGGAGTGCCTAGGTGGCTCAGTTGGTTAAGTGTCTGACTCTTGATTTCGGCTCAGGTTATGATCTCATGGTTCGTGAGATGGAACCCTGCATTGGGCTCTGTGCTGATGGTGGAGAACTTTTTTGGGATTCTCTCTTTCTGCCCCTACCTTCCCTCAAAATAAATAAGCATTAAAAAATTAAAAAATAAAATAAAATTCTTATGTAGAAATAATTACCTTTTAACTTTTGAGTAAAGATATTTGTTGTCTGTGGGTTGTTAGGCAACTTCCTGAAAGTTCCAGAAAGGAAAGTCTGATAAAGTTCTATGCCATTAATTTTTTTTTCTATGCCATTAATTTTAAGGAAAAGTAATGATAGAAGCTGTGACGTGTGCTACTTAAATGGCTTTTGCTCATGGCTTTCAGTTTGCCTCTGAATCATATACAATCATTTTGTTCCATGGTTGGATAGAATGTCTACATTAGATTATTTACATGGCATGCCATATTCTTTTAGCAAAATATTTTGGAGGTAGGAAATATTTTGCAAAAATGATCAAATTCAATAGGAACTTGAATGGCAACAGAACAAACAGATATGAAGAGAGGAAAGAAATCTCCAGGAAAGCTAAATTAATCTACTAAGGAAATAAAGGGTAAAACAAAAGTGGTCATTGCACCTTATGATATCAATGAGCGATTTAATAGTACATGGTTTCCCAAGCAATCTTTTACGTACCAAATCTGAATGAGACAGTAGCATGCTTAAAAATATGTCCACCAATCCCCACTAGCTCCAGAGGGAAGGAGAGACCAATTCTCCCCAAGATGATTCCACACCTATTTATTTTTAATGATACCTGGTGTGTCATGGTGAGTCTAAATTTGGAGTTTGCTCTTCCTGGGGTGGGATTTTCTCATCTCCCCTGTCCTTTCGTCTTTGATGAACAATATGCTGCACCGATGTTACTTCCTTAAGGAAGTGTGCAAACTCTGACACTAGAGAGATGAAAATGGCCTCTTCTGAGCCTGTATGCCATTTTGTACCTCATCTGATCTTCAGCCCCAAACACTCGTGTGTAAGAACTATCACATCCCCTTACTTTTCTCAATCAGATTGTGTCTGCGACCCTCCCTCCTCCATTGGCTGGCAGGACAACCACATCACCAGCCATGATGCCCCACAGAAACCCATGCCACCACCTACCAGCCAGAGCCCATTTCTGGGTTCATCTCTACTACTTAAAAGTTTAAAAATTTTTTAAAAAACAGAGAAAGCTGTCATTGGATTTTTCTTTGGATTTGCAGTTGGGGAGGCAAGTATTTTATTTCTCAACCCCATATATAGTCTTTCTGTGTTAATACCACACCAAATGTTATTCAACAAGTTTTTTCATTCTGGTAATTAGTCAGTATCCATATGCATACAGGAGTTATCACCATGGCCTGGCCAGTGGTGTTTAAGATGGATGTGAGCATCTCAGTGCCAAATGGAGAACTTCTTTGCACATGGCTGCTGAGAAACCTCCCATTATGGCCCATCTGGAGCAGTGAGGCATAGTGTGAGCAGTACTGATGGGGAGCCTGACAGGGCCTGCGTCATTGGCTGTTGAAACAGAGTGACCCATCTGGTTCATAGACAGCATGTACCCATTAGTGAAATATGCTTTACATCCAAACTCAGTTTATCCCCATTTGGTTTATACACTAGTGAGAGATTTTCCAGATGTTATTTTTGACTATATAAATATGGTCGACTGGGTGAAGAGTCTATATTCTTCCATTTTGGACATTAGCAAGCTGCAAGCAACTTCAGATTCATTCTTAAATCAACGATCCACTTTCTACAAGTAAGAAAACCATGTGACTCAGAAGTCAACACCAAGTCTTGAGCTGGATGTAAAGGAAAGAACCTGGTTGGGAATCAGAAGACAGGGGTCATATTTCTGACTCAGCCAATAAATTATTACTTTCAGCTTCCTAGAATGGGAAAGAGTTCTACTGGATATGTCTATTCCCCAATTGCTGGTCTATGAAGTGAACTGGGGTGATAACATTTGTCATCAATGGATGAAAAATGTAAGGTGAATTGGGTAAATTTTCATAACTTTTAATATTATTGCATGCAACTAAATAATTATTTTTGGTCTGATAGTTTTTGTTCTTATTTCATAAAATACTAGCAATAGTAAGGGTATTATTGTTGAGAAACCATTGTTTGCTAATGATGTCAGGCACTTATTTTCTTTTCAATATATTTTAGAAAAAAATGACATCTATGAAATCCAAAATTTCTAGAATCTTGAACCTAAAAAAGCTCTAAGATCCTGTCCATCTCTCATTCTGAAAGGGTAACAGATACTATCAAGTAAATTTTATCATTTTCTAGGATACCAAGAACATTAATCACATGAGATGAAGTAGAGTTTCCATATCTTAATGGGATTCTCCACATTAAAGTCTTTTAATACTGGGTTTGGGAATTTTCTAGAAGCTTTTTGTAGATATGTCTTTGGATGCTAAGTCTCTAGTCTTGACTGAGGTTCTAGAATAGTCTTCATCTAAATAAATTAGATAGGAATTAATGTAGGTATGGGAAGGGAAGGGAAGAAAAGGGTAGGGAAGGGAAGGGAGGAAGGAGGGAAGGAAGGAAGGAAGGAAGGAAGGAAGGAAGGAAGGAAGGAAGGAAGGAAATTTTGAGGTACCTGAAGGTGTTTTGAGCTTAATAAAGAACACTTATCACCTATATATACTTTAAAAGCATGGCTTGAAAATTCATTAGAGAACACCCATGCTTTCTTATAACTGAATAGGAATTTTTCAATCCTATTATTACATTACCACACTAAATGCTATTTTCAACTGCAATTTTAAAACCAAAGATATACTACTTGGTATCACTCAAAAAATAGGGATATAGTTTACTTTATTCCTTTTTGTTCCTAAATAGCATATCGATGACATTAAGAGAATGTTTTCTGTAGATAAATTTTTGATTATGAAAGCCAGCTAGGTTATTACCCCCTTAAAGAGTCCCACTGAAAAATTCTCATCTCATGTCCAGAAGTACATAAGGAGAGCTTGGAGGGAATAGTTTGTGAAGAAGGTATACATTTTTAAGTCTCTTTGCCAATTCCCCACTTGCAAAGACAGTTTGCTTTAATGTTCAATTTGCCTAAAACCTCCCTTTCAATCTAAAGATACTGCCATTTTAGAGAATTTAATGTAATAGGAATGATGTTGCTTTTGTGAAGCAATTTATGGGTTATTTTTTGCCAATTTAGCAAAGCTTCTTTCTGCCCAATTTGGCTAACCATCCCTTTGGATGCTCAAAGTGTGCAAAAGATAAAAATAAAAATAAATACATCCAAACATAGAGTAACATTTTCAAAGATGCTCAAAATGCCTCATTGTACATGAACCACTGCGTTTGGTGATTTGATGACAATAATTCAGTGACTTTGATTTAGGTAGAATGATTCTAGATGAATGGTATTATTTCAAAGGAACACCGAATAAAGAAAGTCAAATGAATTTTAAAGTTTGATGTAAGGATAGTGGGTTAGGGAAAGGAGCAAGAGAAAAGGTATGAATCTTTTGGATTTTCTTTCAATTAGTTTTAATCTAATATGCTTCATTTATGTCAAGCAACAAATGACATCTTTCTATAACCTAATCAGTGATTAGAACAAGTGCATTTTCAAGATGTAAATAACATGTGGATACAAATTTCTTTGGGAAGGAGCTGTATTTATATTTTACGTTATTTTTAAGCTGTTATGTGGGGAGCTTTGTTTGTAGTAGAAATTTCCTGTAGTGATGCTTCTTGCTTAGGGGGAAAAAGAAGGGCTAAAGCAATCTAGTTTATTCTTAAGTTACCGTCTAAACACTGTCTGGGCAACAAAGAATGAACTACTGGTGGGAATCATTTCCCTTATTGGATACATAGACCTTTGCAAAGTTGAGAGTGGCAGTGGTCTTGAGGCCTTGTAAATAAGCTCCTGGCTGTTTACTAATTGAATTGGAAATACCTCTACTAATTCAATATGTTAACGATTTACTGTTTTTTACTGCTTGAAGTTACCCAGATAAATTAAGGATATACTCAAACAAGCAAACTGAAAGTAGAAAATTGGCTATCTCAGATAAACTTTTTTTCTGGGCTCCTCAGAAAAAAAAAATAATGGGATATTATTTAATTAGCTGTGGATTTGTTTTACTCTAAAATACTTTATTTCCGGATTGTGCATTTATAAAATTCCAACATAAGATAGTATTGCCACTAGGTCCTGAGAACAAAAGAAAAATCTTGCTACTTAATTACTATTTGCAGTTTAAAGTCAACAACTTGGGTCTTTTCTGTTTCAAACAACTGAGATTTGTAAGAGCCCTCAGTGCCCACAATAAAATCATCAGAAGAAAAAATTGGATGTGCATGGGTCAGAGTCGATACCATATGTACTCACTTTGCACAGCAGAACATGTCACGTGAAAATAGAAGTTGGCAAGAAAGACATGGAGCAATATGGCACACTTCAGTCCACCCCTTGGCGATGCCACGCCGGAGGTGGGTGTGGGTGTGCTAGTTAGGATGGGGATCATGGGGAGAGGAGTGGGGTGGGGCTGAATGTGGCAAGGAGTGACCGAGAAGATGCTTCTCTGTGGGAGAATGGGCAGGAGTCTGGTGGAGATGCAGGCTGAACATGTGGCAGGGGTGGGGAGAGGTGCATGCAAGTGCTTGCAGAGGAAAAGAGGGTGTGGGGGAGGTGCTGACAGAGAGGAGGTTCAACCCGTTCATGATGACTAGAGAAAATGAGGCAACGAAATGGTAGAAGAGACTTGGAAAGTAGATCTAGGACAGACTGGGAACATCCTCACATGTCTTAATGACAAGTTCTCATTTTATCCTGTAACCGCAGGAACATCAGAGTCTCCTAGTATTAACGGAATGGGACCATATTGACCATTTAGAAATCTTTTTCTGCTGCGAAGAATGAGGGGAGATACCTGATAAATGGGAAGAACTTTGGAGCAGAACTTGGTAGGAGGGGAGGAGAACAATTAGAAGCCCTTTGTATTTTAGCAAATTACGTGATGACATTTCAAAAGCCTTCCACGTGTTGGGAAGGTAAAGCTGTGTGTGGAACAAACCTTGGGCTCCAGGAAAGAATTTCTTTTTTAATAGAAAATTTGAACATGTGTTTTTACTATAAGTCATAGTATATATAGTATATATATAACAAGGCAAGACTCAAGAAAGGAATGATCCAAGAAGCAAGGAGTCAAAGAGATGGGAAAGAGTAGGATAGGATTTGTTAGGGTTTATAGTTGAGAATAAGGAAGCTTTCACAAGTGGGCTTCTCTGCCCTCAGATGTATTCCCCATAAGGTGGAATTTTCATCTGTCGCATCGAGAAGGCATATCACTAAAGATGTTTAAGAAAGTCTCACAGTCCCTTGTATTTTGAAGGGATTCTTAATGGTACTGTAATTTTCCAACCTGGATATTAAAGCAAGCCATTATAAAACAGGACAATTTTCTAGATGTTCTTTTTCTGATTTCCACGATGCAAAATTCCCAAAAGTATATTTTCTCCATCTTTCATGCTTTTCCTTTCTGGTGTATTTTTAGTCATTTCTTGACTCATCATGATCTTTTATAGAATTGGTTTTATGTCATTCTGCTGCATATTGCAGCCTAGGTTTTATTACTCTATATTCATTTTCTTAAAATTATTTTCAGGAAGAAAAAGAAAATAGAACAAGCCAAATCAGTCTGATATGGAAGTTAAAAATATCATTTGCTCTTATAGTTCATCTTAGATTAATAAAGTGCAGAAGGCAAATGAACAGGAACATCAATTATCAGCTTTCTATAGTCATGGAAATTCTGAAAGCAAGCATAATAGAGTTTTAATAACAAGGTAATTATAACAGGCCAGCAACTCCATTCCTTGGAGAACTGCTTTTCTTTTACTCCTGAAAAGGATTCCAGGAAGACCTAATTTGTTTTTTCTTTCTTTTTCTTTTTCCTCCTCACCTTCCCTTCCTCCTCATCCTGTATTTTGACTGCAAAAGCAATGATCACAAGGAAATTTACCTTTAAAAGTAAGAAATACATCTTTGCTCTCTTGCTGTATCTATTTTCACTCCTGTTACCTGAAAGCCTCCGCCCAGATGTTTAGCTATTTTGCATTAACAAAATCCTAATGCACACAGACTATCATATTCTTTTTTTTTTAATTTTTTTTTATGTTTATTCATTTTTGAAAGACAGAGAGAGACAGAGCACAAGCAGGGGTGGGGTGGTGAGAAAGGGGGACACAGTATCTAAAGCAGGCTCCAGGCTCTGAGCTGTCAGCACCAGAGCCCGACGTGGGGCTTGAACTCATGAACCGCGAGATCATGACCTGAGCCGAAGTCGGTTGCTCAACCGACTGAGCCACCCAGGCGCCCCCAGAGTATCATATTCTAACATTATACTCAGTAGATAATAAATGTTGGCGGGGCTTGTCTCTCAGTGGAACAAAATTCTATGCCCGGTATACTATCACATGTTTAACAGTTCCCCTACTGTTTGCATTTTATTTTATTTTATTTCATTTTATTATTTTTTTTAAAGATTTTATTTTTGAGTACCCTACACCCAGCATGGGGCTTGAACTCATGAACCCTGAGATCATGAGTCACATGCTTTTCCAACTGAGCCAGCCAGGTGCCCCCAATTGTTGGGATTTTAGGTTTCACTTTTCTCTACATAAATATTTCAGGCTATAATCAATGTCATCTAAATATACATTCCTAGGAAGGGAAAAGTTAGACTAAGTAATATGAGCATAATGGTGGTTCTTTATCGGTGCTGACCTGTTACTCTCCAAATACAGACCAATTTATAAATAATATCACCAGGTCTTAGACTGTGTCTATTTCAACATAATTATTATAGCCTTTAGCATTATCCATTTTAATGGTTATTCAAAACAGTATGAAATATTACATTACTTCTACTGATTTTTCAATTTATACATTTATTATAAAAAAAGTTTCATTTGAAACCAATGTGTTAAATGCTTAGCTTACATAGTGATGCATAACCAACCTCCCATTCATAATGAAAAGTTTCTTTAATCATTTTCCATTTAAGAAATGATAATGGTTAGACAACAGTTTTCAAGGAAAATGGTTTTATTTAAAATGTTTAATTTAAATAAAATTTAAAATTTATTTAAATAAATTAAAGAAATAAATTTAAATTTTATTTATATTAATTTAAATAAACTTTAAATTTTAAAGTTCAATATACAAAATGGCCACAAATGAGTTGATCAAAGAAAAATATTACTCACTTTTTGAAATCTTTCTTGAATGTGTGAAAAATACCTAAATGAGTAATCTACTTCACATCTGGTCCCATAATTGCCAGCCCCAGCCAGTATGGTTTAGATCATTGATAATTGTGTAATCTGTTATTTGAAATAATAATAATAATAATAATAACTAATAATAATAATAATTAGTTATTCTGTTCACTATACAACTTCCTACATTAGTTTACATCTATGGCATTTGTAATCTTATATTTATCACTACATATATAAATTATTTATCTTTACCAGCTGTAGTATTTTTAATACCAGTTAGAAAATACTCTTCTGGGGTTAATGAAATACCTCTTTCAAATGTGAAAATAATATTTATACACACTTGTAAGCGGTATATATGGAAATGTCCACTGACACATTTTTAAAAGGTACTCTATAAATCTATGGGTAGAAGATACTTAAAGGAACTATCACATACCTCCTGTCTTTTCAGAGGAGAGGGCATTTGTTTGAATCTAAATTGTAAAAGAGTTTTTGGAATTTAGGAAAATAATTTTGTAATCAAATAATTTGCTTCTAGAATCACATAGGTAATCATTCAAAACTCATAAAAATTAGGACAACTTAAAAATAACAAAGGATCATTTTTTTTTTAATGACACTTCCTCTTTGAATATGCTGTGAAGTCTTAGTCTTCCGGCATATATTTCCATGTCTTATAAATAATAGCAGGGGCCAGATGACTGAATCTCCCTCTCTTTACCTGGGCATTATTTCCATTAGTTACTCACCTTTCTGCCCTTCAACCTAGGGAGAATGGGCACAGCTCCGGAAAGATTTATGGGTGAGGTGAGGAGGAACTACATATTCTTTGAAATACGTAGAATAAAAATGTCATAAGTGGACGGCAGGAAATGAGGATAAAGACTTGGGGAAAAGAAAGCACTAACTCATCTAAGAATCAGAAAGAAATCTGCCAGCAAGAAGATTCAGGACTGATTTTTCTGGGGGGTTGGTAATATTGAAGGTCATTCACTTCCTGTCTTTGGATGTTTATTGGCAGAAGTATACCATCAGTAAACAGTTTTCACTTCCTACTTGAGTAATACCTAGCACAGGCATTTATTTCTTCCATGGCCATGGTGTCTGTTCATATCACAGTGACCAGTGGATATGGCTGACCTCAACATTTTCTATTTGGTGGAAGAAACTTGGCGATTTCTCTCATCTGAGTCATGATAGCCATTGCTGTGAGATGTGGCGGTACTGTGCGTGGGTTCAGGGTTCATATCGTTCCACGTGTGACTGTGTCCTCACCATTAACATGCTGTGTCACTTCCAAATGGCTGGAATGATCTGAAACTCTCAAGGTCAGTTTCTTCATCTGTAAACATGGGAAAAATCGCTAGCTCCAATGGGTTGTTTGGAGAAGTAAACTACTTTATAAACAACTCATCTGGCAAACAATCAACACTTTGTGAATACTAGTTTGATGATATTACAAAGGGATAAGGCATACACCCAAGCTAAAATACTTTTTTTTACAGCTCTTGCCCTATAAAATTTATCTTAATCATCGAATCTCTACTCTAAAATGTTTGAGTAAATAAATACTTCTTTTAAAGGGGATGGATATTTTAAAATCTAGTAAGCAGGAAAAACATGAACTATTATGAGTAATATTTTGCTCAGGGTTTAACTAATTAAAAATGTGAAACGAGACTCTTTAAGTCAGGTACTTCTTCACCAAACAGTCTATTCAAGAACAACTTCATTCAAGAGAGCTGAGACGAAAGCATCTATATTAAATCATACTTCATTTTTCAAAGCAACTATATAAAACTGTCATGAAAAAAATAAATTATAGCTGTTAGCATGAATGAGATAGGGCCTTTTATAAAATAATTAGGCTTTTCATTAAATACCTTCTCCACACAAATGCTTTTTTAATGTTTATTATTGTGAGAGATAGAAAGAAAAAAAACATGAGTGGGGAAGGGGCAGAGAGAGAGAGGGAGACACAGAATCCAAAGTAGGTTCCAGGCTCTGAGTTGTCAGCACAGAGCCTGACGTGGGGCTTGAACCCACAAACCATGAGATCATGACCTGAGCCCAAGTCAGACACTCCACTAACTGAGCCACCCAAGTGCCCCTCTACACACGTGCTCATCAAATGTTTTAGAATCTCCCTGACAGTATGGTATAGAAAAGGTACAGTAATTTCCCGTACATTATAGCAAATAAGGTAATGTATTATCAAAAATTGTGTCTGGTGTATTCTGCAGTCAAAAAACTGTTGACAAACTCAGGAATTCTTAGAGGAAGAGCAGTTTTATAATTAGATAATGGGACATATTTCTAGCTTTCCTCATTTTGTAAAGATTATCAAACGATGTTAGTTTGATACCTTAGAACTGGAAGAAAAATTATAATTCTTAGAAAGCGTACGTCAAATTAAAACCTAAAAACTCAGTTTTCTTCTTAACACTGCATGAATTGAGAATGAGGGACAAGGGGATGGTGATGTTGGCAAATCCTCTTCTGAAATGAGATGTCTTAGGTACATAGCACATGTAGCACATGTACCTATTGACCTACCTACCTATCTACTTGCGTGCCTCCTGACCTACCTACTACCTACCTATATACCTACATATATAACTACATACCTACTTGCCTACCTACCTACCTACCTACCTACCCACATAGACATTCACATGCATACCTAACCTACCATCCCTACTTGGCCTGTGACCAAGGATGAAAGCAAGATAGGAGTGGATGACTGCTATTTGATTGCAAGTCCTCTGCTCCCTGTCACACTGAGTCCATGTTCAGAATCCAGCTGTTGAATACCAGAGGACCCCTCGATCCACAGACGATAGACTGTACTTCGCTTTATTCGTTGTGAATGTGCTTTGTTCATTGCAGAGAGGAGACGAGGTGTAAGTTTTCTATTGTTGCTATACAGAATTGCCACAAATTTGATGCCTTAAAAATCACACCCACCTATCTGACATGGGTCTCACTGAGCTGGAATCAACGCTCAGCAAATCTGCTTTTCTGAAGGAAAAATAGCCCCTTTCCTTGTCTTTTCTAGCCTCTGGAGGCTGCCCACATCCCACGTTCATGGCCGCCTTTCTCCATATTGAAACCCAGAAAGTTTGCGTCTTTTCAACCATTCTTCTCTAATGATATCTCCCTTGAACTATAGCCTAGAAAAGTTCTCCGATTTAAGAACCCGTTATGATAATACTGGCTCCACTCACATCAACCAGGACAACTTCCCCATCTCAAAATCCTTAACTCTTGCATCTGTAAAGACCTTTTAGCCAAGTCCATGAACACATTCACAGGTTCTGGGCATCAGAATGTACACATCTCTGGTGGAGGGCACTATTTTGCCTGCCAGAAATGCCAGAAAATGGGCCATACCTACGCTTTCCTACTTCTGCGTGTTCATGAGGGCTGTTCCCACTCTCCAGAAGACTGTCTTCACTCTGCCTACCTGTGTTTTTGGTGTTTCAAGTGTGAGTGTCCCTTCTTTATGGGTATTTTTGGATATTTAGGTCCTCAGTTTTATTTTCTCTTGTGCAATCATCTTGTTCTCCCCTTTATGACACTTCCCACAGTTACAGATACTTAGTTGAGCATGTATTTCTTTACTACTGGTTTCCCTCTGGCATTGCAAGCTGTGTGAGGGCAGGTGCTATGTTTTATTCAACAGCAAAATGATAGTATTTGCCATGATACTCACAGAGATCATCCAAAAGACCATTTTGTGAAGGATTACACTAGTGATATGTTGAAGACTCTATGCCAGCAAAAATTAGTTTTAAGTATAATTTAAGTATAATTTAATTATACTTAAATTTAAATTTAAGTATAAAAATACAAATCTGGTTTTGAAGTCCTGGTTAAAACCCACTCTATAAAACATTTTGTGCATTTCTATGACCTCTACGTTCTTCCATTCTACTGGGAAAAAAAAAAAAAACTTTTGAAATGCAAAAAAAAAAAAAAAAAAGAAAGAAAGAAAATACACAGAAAGATAGAGTCAGGTATCAACATGCCATATTGTCCCTGAGCTCTTGAAAAGCAAACAGGCAGATGCTTCATTTTCTAAAGCACATTCAGTAAAATGAATAAAAACCTCGCTGTATTGTAAAGAAAAAACATAATTCATCGAGCAGCCATGTCTCATTTTGTTGTGTCATTATAGGGGTCATAATGCTGTCTAAGACAGCTGGCCAGCCCACCAATCCTAGAAATGGCTGGATGAAAATGTTTTCTCTGGAAAAGAAAAAAGTACGTTGTACTTAAATTGAGACACAAGCATTAAGGGCTGTCAGTAGTGGGGGTTGGACACCCATGTGTCTCCATTTATTCTTCCCAAAGTACAATCATCTGCATGTAAATAAAAGATATTTTCTGGTCCAGGACTTTCATGGTTGGCTCAAATAAATGCCGTTGGGCAAGGCAAATAAATGTAACAATCTCCTCCTGATTTCCATGTTTGATGGTCATCCTTCATAGCTAGGAACAAATGAGAGCCTTTCTGGAGGAAGCAAAGCCTTGAATCCTGTCGCCCCAATGGAGGTTAGGTGCATAAACCACCCTGTAGAGATGGTGTATGTTCCATTTACACATTAATGTTTTTAAAATTATTTTTTCTTGCCCTCTAACTTTTGATAAATATTTTGCTAAAATTTGAGAAAATTATGGAAATGAAATGTATGACCAAGCTCTAATGGAAGCTCATTTATATCTTGCATTTCCATTGACCCTATAGTTGTAACCTATTGTATTCTACGTATTTTTGTTGAACTTACAGGAAAAAAGGATATACCCCAATATTTCTTTTGTGTCAGATATTATGCACATGTCACATTACTTAATCCTTATAGCAATCATTTGGATTGTGACAGATTATCTTTCATGTATATGTAAAGTCACTTATGCTCAGGGAAGTTAGGTATTTGCCCAAGGTCAACTAGACAGAAGGTGGCGGATGGAATTTGAATTCTCCTATCTCTGATTGCAGCATATTATGATGACTTAGGCACTGAGCGTCTACATCTCAAAAACACTATGGAGAAGAAATAAATTAATACAGCAGCTCCCCAAAATTTAATTATGGGAATTAGAAAAACAACATGAATCCCACTGCCTTTAACACTGCTTAGTTTTGTGAACGGGATTTGTCATTATATAATGATGGGACAACATACATATATTTCAACATAAATTTCTGAAGACATTAACATTTTTATCTAAGTAATTTCATCAGTGAGACTCAACTTCCTCATTTAAAAAACAAGGGTATTAAGCAGAGAATTGTGGGGTTTCCTTTTACTTCTGCTTTATATTGATTTTTTGGTGATTTATACAATATTGTGTGTTTTTAAGATTCAGTGCTTTTCTTGCATGTTACAATCACCAAAGCAAAACAAAAATTGATGTAGTATGATCAGAAAAGAATTATTATCAATGGATTGAATAGAGGAATTGTTTTTGGAATTCTAGCTAGAGTTTTGTCATAATGATTACAGCATTAAATTTCATTGTGTTCAGGCAGTTAAAAAGGAGCACTTGAAATTTCAGACTACAGCAATAAAAGAAGCAAATCTCCCTGCGATGTTATAACTAAAAATAAATTATCACCAGAAAAAATTATAATGATGAAGATTTGTGGGTACACATATTTAATTACTGTTCAGGATTTCATGATAACTCAAGAAAATTTCCAAGATGTCCAGAGTCCTTGAAATTTTGATAGTCACCATTTCTCATTCAGCTCATTTGTTGTTCCATATTGGTTAGGAATCAGAGTAATCATACATTGGTCGCAAAATTGTGACCTAAAATGTTGTCACAGTAAACCGTTGTGAAGGAGGGGGGAGAAAAGTCGTAGTTCTCTGGCATAAACCTGCACAAAAATCATCCAGTTTTCCATCCAGAGTGTTATACTTGAGTCTTGAATTCGTGAAAATACTTTAAGGGGAACAAAGGACCTGGTCTCTTAAGAATAGCATTGGATTAGCAGCATTCAGTCTAGACTAAGGTCTCTCCAGCATCGTGCACTGAACTTGGATTGGGTTTGTGATTCATTCCCAGCACAGGGTGGAGTTTTGTGGGAGAAGCAAAGATGGACGGGTGTGTGCATCCTCCCAAGGCTTGCTGTGGGGTAGGGCTCATGCAGGGCTCATGACAGCTGGCCTTTGAGTGACAGCTTACATTTTAGAACACATTTCTATTTGCCTTCTTGATTCGCGATTTGTCAGGAGACTCATGTGCCTTGAGTCCTAAACGCAGGACCACAACCATCTCCATCTATATTGAGCATCAATGCATTTTGGAAGTACACTTCAGATCCCAAACTAATAAAAATCACCCCAGAAACGGTTTACATGTCAATGACTGAAGCAGAAAAAAAAAAAAAATGTGTGAATGTAACATTTTCACACCTTGGGTTAAATACAACCTCAAGTGTAATCTTGACAGTGTTGCATTTTCCCCATGATGTGTTTGAATGTAGGGTTATGCCCGGTGTTGCAGTGGCTCCTTTTCTGCACGCATTCCCGTGCAGGCCTGTGTGAACGAGGCCCACGAGGTGTTTCCCGTGTGCACATGACAAGTTTGTGTTGGGGCTGGTGTTGACTCCTGGCCTGCCTGCTTCTAAATCTATGTGTTTTCCCTGTCTGCAAACCCACCAGCATCCCCATGGTGGAACAGAGCTGTCTAAGACAGACGTAGACACACAGAAACCCACGGAACCTGAATAGAAGTGAGGTAAAGACAGTTCTAATTAAAATAAAAAGAGGGGAACCAAGCGATCGTTGAGGATATCTGTTCAGAAACAGTATTTTAACTGTTCTCTGCCGAGAACTGTGACATCCCAGTAAGGTCTTTGAACTGTTTCTCAGAATGTTTTCAAATGCAGACAAAATTATAGTTGGCAAAGAGAACCAGTCATATCGAACTACACTAGAATCCATCCACTCTTTTTTTTTTTTAATTTTTTAATGTTTATTCATTTTTGAGAGAGAGAGAGAGAGAGAGAGAGAGAGAGATAGAGAGAGAGAGTGAGCTCAAGCAGGGGTGGGGCAGAGAAAGAGGGAGACACAGAATCCAAAGAAGGCTCCAGGCTCTGAGCTGTCAGCACAGAGCCTGACGTGGGGCGCAAACTCATGCACCGTGAGATCATGACCTGAGCTGACATTGGACACTTAACTGACTGATCCACCTGGGTGCCCCTAGAATCCATCCACTATTTAGGGATCCATGACCCCCATCCAGGGAAGGCAGGCTATGTTGGGGACTCTACCCCCTGCGGCCACATGCTTAAAGACATTATGTTAAAAATCAAGGCAACTGACAAATTCCTTATACATTTTCTCAATCCAGGGGGATGTCTCTTCTTCCAAAAATTCGTATTTTACTTACCCGCAGGCATGGTTTATCCACAATGCTGGTCTGACCCCATGGTTCTTAAGCTCTAGGGGACTTTTATCATCTTGTCTCTCCTGCTGGGGGTAGGGGCAGCAAATGAAGGCCAAAGAAGAAACAAAAAAGAGGCCACACTTTTTATTCAGTGCCATTAAAATTATAAGTTTGTTGTTAGATGCTTCTTAGTGCTATTAGAGGAGCAATAAGGCATTGTTATAATTAAGACCAGTGCCTCCATGTATCATTAGATATTTTACAGAGTACCTGATATGTCCATCGTCTCATGACCAACGCTGACATAAATAACATCAACATGAGGGAGTATGTCTGTGGTTCTTCTCGAGCTTCTAAACCTATCCTATATGAGTAACTTCGGGGACATTTTATTTATTCCTTAATTAGAATTTCTATACTCTCTCTTCATTCAGTATGAGAAGCAGCAATACTGATTGTTGGATGGAGTTAATGTTAGATATTAGAAGTACATTGGGGCGCCTGGGTGGCGCAGTCGGTTAAGCGTCCGACTTCAGCCAGGTCACGATCTCGCGGTCCGTGAGTTCGAGCCCCGCGTCAGGCTCTGGGCTGATGGCTCAGAGCCTGGAGCCTGTTTCCGATTCTGTGTCTCCCTCTCTCTCTGCCCCTCCCCCGTTCATGCTCTGTCTCTCTCTGTCCCAAAAATAAATAAAACGTTGAAAAAAAAAAATTTAGAAGTACATAAACTCGATACGACAATATTTAGTTGTTTGACTTAATAATTTTTACCAGGGCACCTGAGCAGCTCAGTCAGTTGAGCATCCAGCTTTGGCTCAGGTCATGATATTCCAGGTTCGTGAGTTCAAGCCCTGCATAGGGCTTTCTGCTGTCAGTGCAAAGCCCGCTTCAGATCCTCTGTCCCCCCTCTCTCTCCCCCTCCCCTGCTTGTGATCTCTCAAAAGTAAATAAACATTTAATAATAATAATAATGTTTACCATTGTATGTAAAGCGGACCAACGTATTGGTCGACCATAACATTGACGGTAGCAGCAAACTGATCATATATAATTTTCTGTGATCGTGTCTCATTTTCATATGCTACCTTACATTCCATCACATGAGGAAAAAAAATAGCTACTAATTGTAGAATTCACAAAGGAGAAAGTAAAACGTGCATACATTCCCATCTCCTGCAATTAAGCGCTGTACTTTTTCTGGTCCCTTCCCTGTGCGAACGTGAGGGGTCCGACAGAGGCATCCTGGCTTTGCAGTATGAACAGGACAGGACCGTGTCCCTTCCAAATGTGGTGACAGGTCACCCTGCCAGGCTTAGGCATCACCCCTCCAAGTCCACCCTTTGTCTGTCAGCTGCGGTTGGTTGTTAAAGGCTCTCACTGTGGGGGGTTCGGTTCCACCCTCCGGGGATGCTGTGTCTCTCCGTGGCTGGTGCCTCCTGGGGCCACCTCCCCAGCCAGCGGGGCTGCTCCCTGCACCCGGGCTTTCTCCGGTTCCGGCCGCTGCCCTCACTGTCCCACCAGCCAGGGTGGGCCAGAGGAGAAGTTGGGGTGGGGGGAGCTGCCCCCGCACACCGGCTCATATCTCCCCTGGTTTTGGGGTGCTGGGAGTCCCCTCTCTGACGGCTATTGCCAGTCCCCTTTCTAACACAGCAAGACTGCAGTTCTAAGTGGCCACAGTCCAAATGTGACCCCACCGGGGCATCACGCTTGGGGTTTCCTCAGAGGGCCTGATGGCACTCCTGCCCCCGCACAGACTGCCCGGCACATCAGCCCTCCGCCTCCTTCCCAGAGCCTCTTGGGACTCAGACCCCTCCACCTGTCCCCTGAGAGAATGGCAGCAAGATCTGAGCCTATGCGTGAACAAGCCGGGGAGGGCACGCAACCCGAGTGTGAGCATTCACTAGGACACCTTGTGTATTTACGATAGCAGCACACACTGAACAGGGGTTCTGGAGCGTGCTCTCTATGCGTTGTTTCCACCCCGTGCGTGGTATTGTCATACACAGATGTGACATGGCACTTTTACCCTGTGCCTGGTCACTGAGGGTTTACACGATTTGTGCGGCTATGCTAAGCGCCCTGTACTCTTACCCAGCTCCGGACTTTGCATAGCTGAGGTGAGATGCATGTGAATTGAGGACTTATCTTGTAGAAATAGTTCTCCAGGATAATCTGGGACTTCAAAGAGACATAGGACACGTATTAGTACTCCAAAGATGTATTTCAAGTAGGATAAATGCAAAAATGACACAAACTTGAGGTATTCTAGGGTCAGTCTCGAGTTCCAAAGGTGCGATGCATTTGATTTGCAAGGTGCTCAATGTAAATTATAAAAGTAGAGAAGACATCATTATGTATAGGATATAGTCTTAAGAGAGGATGGTCTCAAAGTTTGTGACTTACAGAAGTAAACTTCCTAGAAGGACAATTCATGGAAACATGAGCGTTGTTGGCTTAATCATGTCTACCATGGGGGAAGAAGAGAGATGTTTGAGTTTGAGCCTGGAGACAAATGGAGGTCCTTTGAAAACCCCAGTGATAGAAGTCATTAAAATGCAATAAATACACGATCCTTTATGCCTGTGTTGGCCAGCTCTGGCAGCTATAACAAAGCACCACAGACTGGCCCATAAACGGTGGAAATTTATTTCTCACACTTGTGGAGGCTGGCTTGCTGAGACTGGGTGTCACGTACAGTTGGGTTCTGGTGAGAGCCCATTTGCGGGTTTAGACGGCAGACTTCTTCTGTGCCCTCACATGTCAGAAAGAGGGAAGGGGGCTCTGCAGGGATGTCTTTGATAAGGGCACAAATCTCATTTATGAGGCTCTACCCTCATGGCTCCATCACCTCCCAAAGGCCTCAGCATCTCATACCTGATACCATCTCATTGTGGGTTAGGACTTCCACATATGAATTTGGGGTAGCCATAAACATCCAGTCAATTCCACTGACATATTGGTGACTCATAGACTGACTGGGATGATCTGGCCACATCCACGCCTACAGATTTAGAGTGTCCCTTCAGTTCTCAAGTAGGATGGCCCACTGGTATTTGTCACAGTGCAGAGCTGGTGCTGAGTAAAATACCTACCAGCTGAATGATTCATGTTAAAAGCTCTCTTGCTCAAAGATTAGGGGGGTTGGTCTCCAACCGCTTTCCGCTTCTCCAGTGCTCAGTCTCACTGTTGCTAATATTCACCTAAAGTCACATGGTGGAGGGGAGTTCGATAGGATGGTAGCCTACCGATATCCAAGGGACATTTGGGTAGAGAGAGTTGAGAAAGATTCCCTAAAACAGATACCCTAGAATTGCTGATCAGAGCTCCTTCTAAACAGCATGGGATATTTTAGTTGAATGTATTGTGAAGCCATGTGTTACAACTGGTAGTCACACATCATCCTTATAATTTACAATGTGAAGTAACCATATTTGGTAACATTCAACCATCTTTGCTCTTGCGACTATTTTTCTTTAAGATCTCTAGTTGCGCCTTCATAAAGTGCATGTTGGTGCACTGGAATGGAGAAGTACTATATTTAAAATGCACCCACTTTTTGTTTCCGCATTGTTTTGCTTTGTATATGGCTCTTGTGATGACATTACAAATGCTTTTGTTGAGAGAGAATTGGAAACAGCGGGAAGCTTGCATATTCCTACCGGATCCCTCAGAGATACGTGTCCCTGTACGGGTGCTTTGACTGCTGGTGCAGATGGTTTAAGGAAGTTGAATTGTGCTAATGTTCCTTTTCTTTGTTCTTCTTTGAATCGTTGTCCAATTTTGATGTTGCTGAGGTCTTGAAACTCACAGCTGATTTTGCTGATTCACATCCCCCATCATTTGATAGAACTCGTAGTTCAATTCAACCTTAAACACAAAGCAAACTGAACCACCATCAAAATAAAATGGCCCTTCCATGTTTATGTAGAAGGAGATTATATATTTTGCAAAAGCACACAACTGAAATCAACCTGATGAATTTTTCATACAGCTTTTCATTTTCTTTCAATTTACCTTGTAGTTTTCTTTCAACATAGAGGGCTTAAACAGCCAAGGGACAGTGACTCACAGATGAGGTACAGACATTCTCTGGGTGTGGTTTAAGCGATACACACTTCAGTGAGTGGTCTCCCCACACACATGTTGTATCGCAAGCAAATTAAGCAGGGCGGTTTTATTTTTATCCTGTTTGATTAGTCAGCTGCATTTATTGGTTTGGGGTTCTTTTTGTGTTTATTAACAAGTTATAACAGACATTCTCTCTGGTTAGGAAGCCCGAGCTGTCATTCTGGTTCAGCCAATAACTAATGTCATGCTTTAACCTCTATGCACTCCTATTCTATGTCAGTGCTGACATGGGAATATATTTTCTCTGAATCCCTTCCAGTTAAAAAGCTTATACCTCCAGGTAAATTGTTAGTTTTTAATTTGCACTTCTGGTTGTATTATTTTGCTTAATTACACAGTGTGCTTTGTATCGGGCTCTAATGATTCTAAACCAATCCACGTTGTATGTCGTTAACTCATTAAATGTTACAGTCACTCTGTGAAATGGTTGTTGTTTCATAGGTGGGGAAACTGAGGCCCAGACAGGTTAACTTGCCCAAGGCCAAATCCCCACTAAAACTAGAGACTAGATTTGATTAAAGCCCGAGAAGCCCCTGATTCCCTTGGTGTCCCTGTACCACACCTCCTGTCTTTTTCTTAGAGAAAGAAAATGCAAGTGTTTCTTAAAACTGGGATTTTAGTAGCTTAGAATTGATTCAAGCCTATATACCACGGACCAACTAAATTTAATATTTTAAAAAGCTGTGCTCTTTTCATTGATCCTGCCTTAATATCTTGGCAACGTGATGAAAGTCTTCCTTATGTGCCAGATTAACTTTCCTGATTTATCAAGACTTTTTTTAAAGTTAAAAGGATTAATTAATATATGAAAAAATACTTTTAAGCACACACATTTTCCACTATAATGCATTGCATTATAAATAAGGGTTAAGGACATCAGTAGAAGGTTTTTGCCTGGGGACAGTAGCAAGTTGAACCAATAAGTACATTTGTTGAAGCCTATTTATCCATTGGCACATGGCTTTGCCATTTTTTAAAAACTGTCTCACTAAAACGGTGTCAGGTATGATACCAACATACTTGAAGGAAGGTCAAGGGTGATCACAAGATTAATGCATCTTTAATGCAAATTTATACAGTCAGTAATCCTCTTATTAGTAGAAATACTGTGATTTTTTTTTCTTTACATTATTGGAATACTCTTCGCTAGACATATAGTTTCTGTTTTTTAATGACTTGCTTAAGCTGAGAAGCCCCATGGGTATTATTATTATTCCTAATAAATGCAGTCAGCACTGGGCTTCATCCTGACTTACTCAAAGTTCCATCTTGTAATAAAGACGTATGAAGAGGTTCTCTGCAGATGAGCAGGCCTGGACCCGCATCTCTGCGGTACAGGGACATGAGCGCAAATACGCCTCCAAGGTTATGGCACGTGTGATCCCTGATCTCAGAGAGGTCACCTGCAGATGGGTTCAAGGGATTGTTCTAGTGAACTGAAATGTTAATCTCATGAACTGTCTTTATTAAGTAATTAACATCAACTGCTATAACAAACAAAACCTGGCATGCCAATAAAAGGTTCACAGCACAGTCCAGCGTGGGTCTGGCAGGCCACCCTCGTCATGTAGGATAAACTAGATAGGCAGAAACACGACACATGAGCATGACACCATCTCGTCAGTCAAATATATCCGTGGGAAGGGACTCTGTCAGATCTAATAACAAATGCATGGACATTTCCTGTGTTCCTAATCTCTTTCCCTTTTCCCTACTTTTCCCAGAGTCCCTTCATCTTCCCTCTTAATATTAAGTATGTCTTTTGTTTTGTTTTGTTTTGTTTTGTTTTGTTTTGTTTTCCTTTCTAGGAATTCTTTAAAGACCATTGACTGATACTTTCTCTCTTATTTTTAGAAAGCCAAAAGGCAAACAAAACCCAACCATTTTAAAAGGGTTTCCTTTTATGATGTTACCCAGAGGATCTTAACATTACAATGAAAGAACCCTAGAGAAAATTGATTCTGTTTGTCCCTAATTCTCCCTGAATTTACTGAACACAGTCTCAAATAAATGATTTGCAAATAAACCATCATGACAGTGTTTAGCAATAATTAATGTCAAGGCTCTCCTCCAAAATAAAGCCCCTCAAACGTTATGTAAAAGCTTGTATTGCAAAACTCATCTAAGGTAATAAACTCATGGCTTGCATGCCGTAGCTATTATGCAGACTGTATCAAGGCAGTTCAATCTGTACCCCTTTCTTCTGGATACCAGGAAGCACTGGAGCAGAGTGGGGGCCCAGATCAGGTACTGAAGAGAGTCTAGGGCAGCAGTGGCCTCTGAGAGCCTCGGTGCCTTTTTTCCAGGGTTATTACAGTCAAATGTCACATAAATTAAAGTGTCCCTTACTGCCAAAATCTGTAAATGAATTATGTGCCACTTGAATATTTTAGGATTAATGTGACAATGTCTTGAAACCCAAACATTTTTAATTAAATGTTGTGCATCCTGCCAGGCATCACATTTCATTTTGCTTTAAATAACCTCTGTGACCAGGGAGAAATTTGTACTTACGTATGTATGTATGTATGTATGTACGTACGTATTATTCCCTCCCTCCCTCCCTCCTTCCTCCCTTCTTACCTTCCTTTCTTCCTTCCTCCCTCCCTCCCTGCCCCCTTCTTTCCTTCCTCCATCCCTCTGTTCTTACCTTTCTTCCTATCTTTCTTCCTTCCTCCCTCCCTCCCTTCCTTCCCTCCTTCCTTGTTTTCATCTTCTGGCTTTAGAAGAGATAAAGTGCCAGGGGATAAAAGCCACAGGTGGTTCCACAGACCACTCCTAATATGAACTCCTTGGTGTCTAATTAGCAAAAACCCAGTCATGCTGTCCCAGTGTGGCCATGCCCTGTGAGAGTGAACATGGAAAATCAGGAGTGAAAATATAAAACCATCTGTGGAGAAGTGTTAACCCAATCTTCAGAGACTGTTATTTGGGGGGAATCTGCCTTCTTATTTTACTGTTTAGTGATAGTGAATTACGATTGGTGAGAACTGCATTGTGGTTCCTTAATTGACACTGACCAAAATGTACTTCCGGAGAGCTAATGAATGCTCTCATTGTCCTTTAAAAGGCATCGCATCCTAGTATGTCTCTCATTTCTGTGATTGGAGGAACGTAAATAATCCTTAAAAGTCATTTCTAAATCTCTAACATAACCCCACATTAAAGCATGGCATCCGCTTTTCTCTGGACAGCCTTCAAAAATGTCCCCGAATGTTGCAAAGCAACTTATTGTTCACGATGTGAGTTAGTGTCTGTATGTGTAAGAGGAAGAAGCGACACAGAACTCTTCAGAATTTGAAGAGACCTGAGAATCTTTTCCAGCCATGAGCAAACATTTGCATCGCTGGTCAAGCATTCTATTGAGTCCTGTGGAGGAGAAACACGTATTCGTAATGCAATTATATCATTGAATAGAACCACGGCTGTAAGCCCTTGGGGAGCTTCGCAGCTCTGGAAGGGGAAAAGAGGACGGTATTTGTGATTAGCATCTGTGAGACTCTTCCTTTTTCTTTCAGCTTTATGTTTGGTGCAGTTTTCACCCTGTATAGTTAGTTGCATTTAATTTTGACAATTTTACTGACCACCATGTTCATTTCACAAATGGGAAAGCATCATGGCGAACTGGCCTTTGGTCTCCCAGGGCTCTGGTCTGTGCGGGGCCAGGCCCCCTCACTGCATCCCATACAGAGTTTAGGCTTCGGCCAAAGCCAGGCTCTGAGCAGCCCAAGACGAGTTACTGCCCATCCTTAATTCTGACCATGGGCTCCCCTCTCTTGTAATTTTTAGATTTCCTCTCTGTTCCCATGAGCATGACAAAGTCAGTGCAGTCGTGCTCACCCCCCTTGTGTTCCGCCATGTTCTATGCTCAGGGCACCTGGGGTGTTCCTCAAATGCTCTGGTGGTCCCAGTGGGCCACGGGGCGGTGAGAGCCCCTTCAGGGAGGGTGCTCCCAATTCCACCACATCTTCTCGCTCGCCTGGCAGTATATGCCTGTGGATATTTATCAAATAATAATAAATCTGTAATTGTTAAGGATAATTTGTGTATTCCAAGCTAGATCTCAAGCTAGAAGTGCTCATCCACTTTGATTATTTAATATTCTTCACACAGTAAAGCCATGATCTTAGAATTCAAGTTACCAAGCAAAAGTTTCTCTGTTAATTAAAGGCATGATTATTTTACGGCATCCTGACCTTCTGACCCCTAACACTGCACCTGCCGCTAATCTTTTTTTTTTTAATTTTTTTTAACGTTTATTTATTTTTGAGACAGAGAGAGACAGAGCATGAACGGGGGAGGGGCAGAGAGAGAGGGAGACACAGAATCGGAAGCAGGCTCCAGGCTCTGAGCTATCAGCCCAGAGCCCGACGCGGGGCTTGAACTCACGGACCGCGAGATCGTGACCTGAGCTGAAGTCGGACGCTTAACCGACTGAGCCACCCAGGCGCCCCTAATCTTTTTTTTTTTAACGTTTATTCATTTTTTTTGAGAGACAGAGGCAGAGTATGAATGGGGGAGGGGCAGAGAGAGAGGGAGACATAGAATCCTATGCAAGCTCCAGGCTCTGAACTGACAGTACAGAGCCCACGGTGGGACTCAAATTCATGGACCGTGAGATCATGACCTGAGCCGAAGTCAGATGCTTAACCAACTGAACCACCCAGGCACCCTTACCTGCCACTGATCTTAAGAGATTTCTACTTATTGGGTCCACTGTACCTTAAAATGATAATTATTCCCAAGACGTGAGTCTGTTTTACAAACATATCTGAGTATACTCTCTCAATTCATTGTTCATTAGGTGTTTATATTACTATTTATGGCACTATTCAGTAACTGACCATTTATTAATTGGCTATTAAATCAAATAATAATTTTTGCGGTTTCATGAATCAGCATCTTGATTTGGAAGATGGAGTGCTATTGATCAATTTGCAAGTAAAGAATTAGTAGATGCATTTCTTTTTATTTCAACTTGAGTTAGCAAGTAAATATATAGAGTTAGCAAGTAAAAATGTAAAGATTATTTTCTGGTCCTCTACATGGATCGTGTGTTCTTGACATTCAACAGTGTATGCTATTTATAAAATCGTTGTTTATCAAACATACAATTTTATAATGATTACTACTTATGGGCATCATCCTACGTATTTTTGGAGCGCTGTGGAATTTCATCTTCGTGATAATGTATGACAGAACTATTACTCTCCCATTTTAAGATGGGGATACTAAAGGACAAAGAGGGTAAATAATTTGCCCCAAATCACAACACGTTGCAAGTGCAAGGCCAGGGTTCAAAGCTAACAGATCTGGCTCTGTGCCTAAGCGTCAAGGGTGGCACTGGGCTATCTTCATAAAGAGCATAGTAGATTGGATCCAAATGGCTGTGACTGAAGATGGAAAGACTAGTTGTTATGAGCAAGTGTTAAAGTGTTCATGACCAACTCCTGGGCTCAGCTTACTATTTAGAAAATAGACACCGTTTCTTAAACATCGCACGAGTAATCTTCAAATGAGGACGTTGGCCTCGATGAATCATAAATGAATGTATTTTCTCTGTTCGTGATTAGTCTCTTATGTTGTCCCGACAAAGAGTTAATATAATAGAGTATTTCTACAGGTTACTATGCTATGTCCTTCACGGTTATACTCTTCCTATATTTTTACTCAATTTTTAGAAATCATAATTAACATTTCCAACATGTAGTTCTTAGGGGCAAGGTCACTGAGAGGCAGTATAGATAATTACAGAATTTGGCATTATTTTCAGTAAAAAACCACGGATGACACCCATGTGTACAACACTGTTTGGACTCTGGGATTCTCCTTGGTCTACCTGATGGCTGCCTCAAGTTTGTGGGCCTGTTGCCCACATGCCCCAAATCTGAAGTAGGTTTTCAACAATAAGTTCCTTTTATTGATTTAATGATTTTTTTCTACAGGATATTCTTAAAAGTTTTTTTTCCCATAAATCAGTTGTTTCAAATTTCTCTCCTCACCACTAAATAATAATAATTATTATATAATTATGTTTATCATATAATTATATAATAATTATATGTAATTATAATTATATGTAATTATAATTATTATATATAATTAAATATATTATAATTATTAAATTTTGTCATAACAGCTGTTAGGAAATTTAAATTGTTCTTATCAACTTCACAGACTTGGTAAGGATGTAAATAGCTTACATGGAATTTGACTTCACTTGGCAATTGAAACTTAAGGGGCTGTGGGCTGTAGCAGATTGTGACAAATACACCAGCAATGCCTGAGCAGGAGAGACCTTATGCCAGAAGAGAGATGGCCAAATGTTCCCCCCAGTAGTTGAAGTTGGGGGGCTAACAGTTTACTCTTGAGCCATAATCCACAATAAGTCACACCTGTGAGTGTTTTCTTTGACGTCTACCAATTTTCTCAAGTTGCTTTCCATTAAATTCCTGGTTGAAATAAGAGCAAAATTGCTATTTAGATTGCATTAGTAGTAATCATTAGTCCTGAAAAAAATCATTTTAAGTATCTTGGATTCTTCCTGATTTCCTACCGTGGTAATATTTTTCTTACAGAATCCAAGTTTCGATTCATTGCAAATATTTTTTTAGAATTTGTTGTTCATTTTCCAAATGTCAGAAGCCCATTTTTACCCCTTTGGTGCATCTTACGGCTTTATTGAATGTATGTATTAGTACAAAGAAAACATTTTTTTTAATTTATTTATTTGGAGAGACAGTGAGTGAGAAAAAGAGAGAGAAAGAGAGAGCATAAGTGGGAGAGGGACAGAGAGAGAAGGAGAGAGAGAATCCCAAGAAGGCTTTGTGCTGAGCCCAATGCAGGGCTTGATCCCACAACTGCGAGATCATGACCTGAGCCAAAATCAAGTTGGATATGCAACCAACTGAGCCACCCAGGTGCCCCAGTAAAAATCTTTTAAAGTGAAGTAGAATTTTCTCTGTATTTTTAAGGTAATCTCCAAAATGCGGAGTGCATTGTGGGCGACGTCTGTCAACGGTGTCAAAATGATCGCAGTACAACTAACTGCGTATTTGCTCATCTGAAGTAATCCTTCTTTATTTGCACGACTTTGATTCTCACTCCCCTGACTTTATTTTTTTTATCAGCTAATATCTTAATTTGCTTGAGATTCTATTAGTTTTCTTCAAATGCATTTCCCTGTTCAAACGCAGTCTGGGATTCTGACTTCAGTGATATTCATTTCTATTTCAGTAATTAGGATCCTGTCCAATTTGCATATTTTAACTTGTCTCTGTTTCCTTCATTTAATCTATCTAGGAGTTGTGTTATTAGTGAAAAAAAAATCTTGATCTTTTGTTATTTATATAATTGTTTCGTTTCTCTCTAATTGAGAGCTTCAAAATCATAGAACATCCACAATCTGAATGTTTCAACCTGAAAGTTTCAGTGTTTAGTCCTGGAGAATGAATACATATCAGACACACTCTTCATCACGAAGTCCCCTTGGAGTAGAACACACCTTTCTTTTCAATGATCGCATATCATTGGATATTAAAGGAACAAGCATTTTATTGATCATATATTATCTGACAGGAATTTGCTAATGTATATTGTCTCAGTTAATTATTAAGGCATTCCTTTGGGGCCTTATACACATGGACTCAGCATTTATTGACTCCTTCAAAAAGTATCTAAAGATTGTTCACTTTAGGCCAGGCATGTGTTAGGTGCTTTGGGGAATGCAAGAATGAATTCACTCAATCCTAGTTCAAGCATGCTACCTTAAGCCTCTCCTTCAGACAGTGAAAACAGTAATCCAGTAGCTCCCACCCCCATATTCCCCTAACGTATCAACCAGTTTAAAAATAGACTGATTGAAAATGCAGAACTTAATGAATATCAGGTTACTGATAGGTCTAGTGATATGTCTAAGTTTTTGTTTTAGTTCAGTCTTTATTTTTCTTGAGGTATTTGAACTTTAAAATTGAAAAATGATTCAAGTAGGTTAAAATATCTAAGTGTAGCATATATGTGTGTGTGTTTATCTATGTCTATGCACGCACACACACACACACACACACACACACACACACACACACACCCCAGAATCACCTAGTCAAACGGTTGTGCTGAGTCTGTGGTTATGTCTGTGAAACCGTGTTAAAATCAGTTGAGGCAAAGGGAAACTGATCGTTTTATCTGTACCAATGAATATTTTTTTAAGTTGACTTATTTATTTTGAGAGAGGCAGAAACAGCCCAAGTTGGGGAGGGGAAGAGGGAATCCCAAGCAGGTTCCACACTGTCAGCCCAGAGCAAGATGTGGGGCTCTAACTCATGAACTGTGAGACCATGACCTCAGCCTAGATCAAGAGTTGGACACTAACCAGACTGAGCCACCCAGGCACCCCCGAACCAAGGAATGTTAAAGAAAAAAAACTGCGTTTGCTAAACAGTCAACTAATCAACAAAATAGTTAACGTTTATTTCAATAAAATAGATGTCTTTTATTTTGTTTTAGATTTAGCATTGTTTGGGGGATACTCCTATTAAAAAGGAGTATGAATGAACAGAGCCAACTTAACTCCTGTCATATATAACATACATTCAACAGGGTGGAAATAGGAATTAAAAATCACATTTTAAGCACTTAAAATAATAACAAACCATATCACTGTGTTTCTATTCAGGTGCTTTATACGTGTAGCATACGATTATTATTCTTAGTGATTTATAACAAATATGAAATTTGAGTCAGCAGTGGTTCACGGTTGTCTATTTTATGTTTCACACAGTCTCATTTATTTTTCAAGCAGATAGACCCAAATGAATGGCTCTACCTCCCAACACTTAGTCAGTCATACACTGGGATATTTAATGTATCTAATACCCCATTTTCATATTTGGATACTCTCTGGTTGATTCCTGTGCACTATTTGCAGCCTGGCTTTTTCATTTTTGTCACTTCCCTACACTGTCCATGGCAATCCACTATCCCCGCATCATTCCATGATTAAAAATCGGTTAGGACAATTCTGACAACTTGCAAACTTAGAAAAAAAATGTACGAATGCACAGTGATCACAGGTTAATAAGTATTCTGAGCTTTGGACGTCCTAGTGTTGTTTGGGTTGGTTAAGGTTTTGAAGTCCATCAATAAAGACTTACAACTGTTAGATAATACAATTTTAGATGTAGAGGAAATCTGAAATAGTGATGAGTGCCATGTTTCCATTTAATAAGACAGATTTCTTGACA
Source organism: Leopardus geoffroyi (assembly GCF_018350155.1). Taxonomy (NCBI): domain Eukaryota; kingdom Metazoa; phylum Chordata; class Mammalia; order Carnivora; family Felidae; genus Leopardus; species Leopardus geoffroyi. Next base: position 3,509,964 of record NC_059327.1, on the reverse strand, counting down.
ACCACTGAGATCTCGATCCATATACAAGATCATGGCTGGCAGATTCAGGAGCAGAACTCCTTAATTCCATACTCATACTATGGGCTCGTACTATGCCCACTCTTGCTGGAAACAGTGGAGAGATTAGCAGGAATGGTGACAGCGATTGGGATGTCACAGCAAAGGAACAGAACCATGGGGAGTGAGGGACAGGCACTGTGACACATACAAGAATGAGAAAATAATCAGAAGGGAAGGAAAGCTTGTAAGGAACAGTAATGGTGAATAAGAGAGAAATGTGAAAAGCTGGGCTATCTAGAAGTGTGAATTATTGTTATTTGTTTCCCAGTGAAAAGAATGAAGTCGGTAAACAATGTGAATAACTATTTTTGACATTTAATAATAATCTCATCTAAATAAACTGTACATATTTGGTGTAGGAAATGGCAACAAACAAACAAACATAACACCCCTCTCTCCATAGCGTTTGCATACCCTGCTATACCCGGAGAGTTTGTGTTTCCCCAAACTTGTACGTGGAAACCTAACCCCCAGGTGATGGTGTTGGGAGGTGGGACACTGGTAGGTGATTAGGTCATGGGAGCAGAACCTCATGAATGGGATCCTTGCCCTTATGAAAGAGACCCCACCAACCTGTGAAGACCAGGCAAATCTATGAACCAGGCAGAGAGGCCTCACCGGTCACCAAATCTGACAACCCCTTGATCACGGATGTCCAGCCCCCAGAGCTGCCAGAGATAAATGCATGTTGTCTACAAGCACCCCCATTTGTGGTAACGTGGTCACAGCCGTCCAGATGGATGAAGACAGACCCTTTTGGATGAGCCTTTCTACCTCTACCCATCAGGAGACAGAGTCTCTTTCCTGTCCCCTTGAACTTGTGACTTGCTGTCCAAAGGAAGACAGTGAAAGTGATTCCGTGTGACTTCCAAGTCTCCGTGGCACTGTCTGCTCCTGCCTGTGGGGATCCCTGACCTGCTGCGGTGAGAAACCCAGAGCCAGCTTCTCAAGGACAAGGAAACTCATAAGCGAAGGCCAGCGGACGCCGGGAGCCCCGTCTGTACTTGTGGACGCGGCTCCCTGACACCCGTGGCTCGCAGATGATGTGTGCATCAGAACCCATGGGTGGAGGGGGCTCCCAACAGCACCACGTGCCACATTCAGCCAGTCTGCTGTAGGGAATGAAGGCGGCCTTTCTGGGAAGTTCCCAGATGATGCTGGCAGTGCTCATGCAGGGTCACTCTCTGCAAACCGCAGCCTCAGATCACCTGTCGCCTCGTGGTGCCAGGTAGTTACCACTGCACACTGACCACATAGAAAAGTGGAAGTAATTCAAAATAAAAGTCATCGTTAGCCCCATTACTGTTTAGTTAACATTTTGGTCTACCATTTTTCAGTGTTTTCTCTCCAGGCGCACATTTTCCCCCCAACCGCATGATCATTAGGATATGGATGATTTTACCTTCCCCCTCCTTTAACATAATGCTATTTAATATTTCTTTTTCCGGGGCGCCTGAGTGGCTCAGTCGGTTAAGCAGCCGAGTTCAGCCCAGGTCATGATCTCACCTTTCGTGAGTTTGGGCCCTGCGTTGGGCCCTGTGCTGAAAGCTCAGAGCCTGGAGCCTGCTTCAGATTCTGTGTCTCCCTCTCTCTCGACCCTTCCCCTACTCTCTCTCTCTCCCCCTCAAAAATAAATAAATACTTTAAAAATTTTAGAAAAAGTATTTCTTTTTCCATTTAGTAATCTTTGACAATAAAGTTCTGCCATGAGTAAATGTACTAAGTTAATGTGAATTGCTTTATTATTAGACTTGCCGGATTTCAAAGTTTTGCTACCATATATATAATACTGCAATGATTATTTAAACACTCGATGATATTTACCCTCCCAATACAACTTCTAAGCCACTAAGAGTGTTATTTTTACAGTGCTCACATTTATTCATTTGGTTTCTATCTGTGGTCTCCTCATAGTGTTGTACAGCCAACATATATAGTAAAACCTTGGTTTGCAAGCATATTTTGTTCCAGAAACACACTTGTAATCCAAAGCACTTGGGGTTTTTTTGTTTTTATTTTATTTTATTTTTTCAATATATGAAGTTTATCGTCAAATTGGTTTCCATACAACACCCAGTGCTCATCCCAAAAGGTGCCCTCCTCAATACCCATCACCCACCCTCCCCTTCCTCCCACCCCCCATCAACCCCAAGTTTGTTCTCAGTTTTTAAGAGTCTCTTATGCTTTGGCTCTCTCCCACTCTAACCTCTTTTTTTTTTTTTTTTTTTTTCCTTCCTCTCCCCCATGGGTTTCTGTTAGGTTTCTCAGGATCCACATAAGAGTGACACCATATGGTATCTGTCTTTCTCTGTATGGCTTATTTCACTTAGCATCACACTCTCCAGTTCCATCCGTGTTGCTACAAAGGGCCATATTTCATTCTTTCTCATTGCCACGTAGAACTCCATTGTGTATATAAACCACAATTTTTTTATCCATTCATCAGTTGATGGACATTTAGGCTCTTTCCACAATTTGGCTATTGTTGAGAGTGCTGCTGTAAACATTGGGGTACAAGTGCCCCTATGCATCAGTACTCCTGTATCCCTTGGGTAAATCCCTAGCAGTGCTACTGCTGGGTCATAGGGTAGGTCTATTTTTAATTTTCTGAGGAACCTCCACACTGTTTTCCAGAGTGGCTGCACCAATTTGCATTCCCACCAACAGTGCAAGAGGGTTCCCGTTTCTCCACATCCTCTCCAGCATCCACAGTCTCCTGATTTGTTCATTTTGGCCACTCTGACTGGTGTGAGGTGATATCTGACTGTGGTTTTGATTTGTATTTCCCTGATGAGGAGCGACGTTGAGCATCTTTTCATGTGCCTGTTGGCCATCCAGATGTCTTCTTTAGAGAAGTGTCTATTCATGTTTTCTGCCCATTTCTTCACTGGGTTATTTGTTTTTCGGGTGTGGAGTTTGGTGAGCTCTTTATAGATTTTGGATACTAGCCCTTTGTCCGATATGTCATTTGCAAATATCTTTTCCCATTCCGTTGGTTGCCTTTTAGTTTTGTTGGTTGTTTCCTTTGCTGTGCACAAGCTTTTTATCTTCATAAGGTCCCAGTTATTCATTTTTGCTTTTAATTCCCTTGCCTTTGGGGATGTATCATGTAAGAAATTGCTGCGGCTGAGGTCAGAGAGGTCTTTTCCTGCTTTCTCCTCTAGGGTTTTGATGGTTTCCTGTCTCACATTCAGGTCCTTTATCCATTTTGAGTTTATTTTTGTGAATGGTGTGAGAAAGTGGTCTAGTTTCAATCTTCTGCATGTTGCTGTCCAGTTCTCCCAGCACCATTTGCTAAAGAGACTGTCTTTTTTCCATTGGATGTTCTTTCCTGCTTTGTCAAAGATGAGTTGGCCATACGTTTGTGGGTCTAGTTGTGGGGTTTCTATTCTATTCCATTGGTCTATGTGTCTGTTTTTGTGCCAATACCATGCTGTCTTGATGATGACAGCTTTGTAGTAGAGGCTAAAGTCTGGGATTGTGATGCCTCCTGCTTTGGTCTTCTTCTTCAAAATTCCTTTGGCTATTCGGGGCCTTTTGTGGTTCCATATGAATTTTAGGATTGCTTGTTCTAGTTTCAAGAAGCATGCTGGTGCAATTTTGATTGAGATTGCATTGAATGTGTAGATAGCTTTGGGTAGTGTTGACATTTTGACAATATTTATTCTTCCAATCCATGAGCACGGAATGTTTTTCCATTTCTTTATATCTTCTTCAATTTCCTTCATAAGCTTTCTATAGTTTTCAGCATACAGATCTTGTACATCTTTGGTTAGATTTGTTCCTAGGTATTTTATGCTTCTTGGTGCAATTGTGAATGGGATCAGTTTCTTTATTTGTCTTTCTGTCAAAGCACTTGTATATCAAAGTGAACTCCCCCATAATAATGGAAACTCAGATAATTTGTTCACAACCCAAAAATATTCATATAAAAATGATTACAATACTGTAATATAATACAAAAGAATAAAGAAAATGCAAAATATTTAAAAAGTAAACAAATTAACCTGCACTTCCCTTTGAAAACCTTCATGGCTGGTGTGAGGGAGACAAGAGACAGGAAGGTCATTGTGTAGGATGACTTTCACTATCACTGACAGATGTTGACTACAGAACAGTATTAATAAACTTTTGTCATATACTGTATTTAATGTAACTGGCAATAGGGCAGCAGAGGAAAGGGTCTCTATCTGCAGGCATCCTGACCTAGAATGAAGCAGAGCATTCCCAAGCTCCTTCTTGGCTGGAAAAGCCAAGGCCTGTGCATAGGTGCTTGGAAGTGACAGAAAATACATGAGTGCCAGTTGTGGGCACCTTCCAATGTTTTGAAAAATCACTGATTTCTGCCAAGTACCATGCCCTGAGACTGAGCATCTGAGCATGGGAGATGATTACCCACAATCCCGCATCGAGAGAGAGAGAGAGAGAGAGAGAGAGAGAGGAACCATTGGCTCAGTTGTGATCATGTGACATTCAGTGCCATGTACTACTTGTACTGTAAGACATCACTCGTTTATCAAGATAAAATTTATTAGAAATATTGGCTCACCTTGTGGAACACTCGCAGAACAAGTTACTTGCAATCCAAGGTTTTACTCTATTTTCGATTTTGGGTGTCTTTTGTTACTTTAAGGTGTCAATTGGATATATTCCAGGGAACAATAAAAATATATTACCAGTAAGAAAGTAGCACTGTCACAAAGTAATCAGGAAAAAGTGGGAAAGATACCTTTAATCCAAACAATGGAAGATTCATTCTTCTAAGGATGTGACCCTGCAGTGGAGGCAATTAAATATAAATGGTTTTATTTAATTGCCTGACATTGTGATATCACCTTTGTGGCTTGAGCTAAATTTTCCTCAGTAAGAAGTAATTAAAAATCACTTTTCAACAATGATCTTTCTTGATGGTCAAGGTCTTACACTATTCCTCAGATAATATTATTCTTGGCAGAATTTATCTATGAAAGTGCAAAGTAAAAGTCAGTGAAAGGCACCCAGGGTTCACTTAAAAAGGAATATAATGTACTTAGAGTGGAGGACAGTGAGATAAAGGACTGCAATTCAGTAAGTTTCCCAAGGAGCCACCAATAATAATTTAAAGGACTTCACTATTAAATTCAGGAATTGACATCAGATCTGTAAAAATGTCAGTGTGACTAAGTTGTCTAGTGTTCATTAACATCAATTTTCTATCCGAATATTTTTTGAGGGTGTGACTTGTCTGGCACCTGAACCATTCTGAAAGTCTCTCTCCTTCTCAGTCGCCTATTTTTCTCTCCCGCCTCTTCCCCCAGCCCCACACCTCTCTTTGCTTTAGTCTGCTCACTGCTCCCTAGTCTTTCTTTGAGAAAGTTAGTACTGGCCAGTTTTCTATTATTTCTAGTGTTGACTACTATAAAAGAAGCTTCAAGTATCATAGAACCCATCCAAGTTTCACGTGATATTATTATAAGTACCTCTTATTTGGGTGGGGAGGGAGAGGGGGGTTGTGTTATTTATGATATGTACCCATAGTTTCTCAAAGATTTAATAACCTTCCAAATCCGTTACATATAAAATAAGAAAAGCACGGTCAGGAGGAGTGGACCCTCTAGAATGAAATTTCTTTTCTCCTAATTTAAAGGTGTGAGACCTTGGGCGGGTGACTTATTCTCTCAGAGAAACTCATTTTAATGGGGAAAACAGGAACAGTCCTATCTTTCTTTATCCCAGGGTTGAGGCAGTGTGACAATGACGAAGCATTCAGCCACTGTGTGGCACTCAAGTGCCTTCCCTGGGCTGACCTCCACCCATGCCCACATTTAGCTCCACCCTCAGGGCTGCCCACCTGACACTGATTGCTTCAGAAGTGGCCGAGTAGCCAGGCGAAAGCCAATGGGCTCCGGGCATTCCATTGACCACAGTCATTGGTCTGCGAGGGGACACATACGCTCCATTGCTTCTCCCCATTATAATACCACCTGCAATTCTAATGTTAGGGATTGAGGGGAAGGATTCTCTGGCATGCTCTGAACCACACGCCTTGAAACCTAGAACTGTAGGTACTATTTTAAAACCAGGAGAGAATTGAGTTCCTACACAGAAGAAAAGGACTCCAAACTGTGATCAGATTGTGTCTGAAGCCAGTCTTACCACTGACTTTTCAGTTATATGGGTGAATGAATTTCATTGTTTTAATTTAAGCCCAGTTGTGGTATTGTGTGTGTGTGTGTGTGTGTGTGCGTGCGTGCATGCACATGTGTGTGTTATGATGAAAAATAATTCTGATAGAGTCCTGAATTTTGAGAAATTCAAAAGTTGAATACTACAATTAAAATTGTTTTGATTCTAAGAAATGGCATTCAGCTTTTCTAAACTTCAAGAAAGGTATGTATTCAATAAGGTTCTGACAGAGTCTCATATTGTGAAAAAGTGTGATAATTTTGCCTTCCTCGTGTTTTGTAAATCCCAAGAGGATGATGTTTTTTACCTTACTGTGTGTGCCTCGAGATTCAACTTTGTATCTCTCATCTGTGCCCCAGAAACATCCCGTACTCGTCTGTACTAAATTGAATCTGTTTTTTATGCATCTGTCCCTCCCTCTGTTGAGCCACCCCTGAACCATAAAGGCCCTTCTCCAAGCACCGAATATTGATTGAGCCTTGCTAAATACAGTACAGCATTCCCACATAATTTGGACTTCATACAAGGAACATTTTTTTAAGCATGTCCCAAATATTGCATGGGACTTGCTTATACTAAAAAGCTGTTGGCTGTTTATGTAAAATTCAAACTTAACTGGCTATCCTGTATTTTTTTTGCTAAATCTAGAAACTGTATATATATTTCACCCAATAGTTACTACCTTCATTGGGATTCTTACAACTGTACCCAGAAATGTTAATGAAAGCTATTTTTTGTAGTAACAATTACCCTAAAACTAAGCACCTGGCTGAGAAACCATAAATGCATAGTATCTCATTGTTTCTCTGTGTCAGGAATCTAAGCATGGCTTAGCTGGGTGCTGGCAGAGATTATTCGCTTGACTAAGCTTTAGTCAGGCTCCTGAACCTTCTCTCAGGCCCATCTGTATACTTCCTTATAAAATCCAGGTTCAGCAAGCCATTTTTTCAAGGCCCCCACCCTTGACATCTCATCACCCTTAATGTCTAACTGAGTTCCTTATCCCCCAACATCAACTTGATGATGTGTGATAGCCTGACGTGTCTCAGCAAGAATCCTGTTTGGTCAGTTAAGATAAAACCCACCCCCCCCCCGCCCCCCCGCCACCGCCACCTCTGATCTTAGTAATTTTCTATCTACTCATTGCCTACCCTACTCTTGGGCAGTAAGTTCTCCCTTCCTATGCTGCATTTGGAGTTGAGCCCTGTCTCTCAACAACTTCGTAAAGTCCCATATAGTTGTCGCTGTGCCTATCCTGACAACCCTCCTCCCCTGTCCTCCCCTGAATGAAATTTTCCTTAGCATATTTTAACAAATATTATTGGATAGCTTTTTTTTCTGTAACAGAATCTCCAGCTCAAGGTCCCTTAGGAGTTTTCAGTTAACTTGTCACTAAGACTACAATCTAAACTTGTGGAGTGGGTAGGGATCTTCTTCCAAGCTCATACACATGGCTGTTGGCAGACCTTGGTCTTCTGTGACTTGGGAATCTCCATAGGGCTGCATCATATCATGGCAGTTGGCTTCTCCCAGGGCAAATCATCCAAAAGAGAAATGGAAACCACAGTCCTTTTATAACCTAGTATTGAAAGTGATTCCAATTATTTGGAAGAACTAATCAGTAGAATTAGGTACAGAATTGGCAGAATAACTACATTCTAATTGGTAGAATTAAGGCCCTGGGTCCAGTCTGCAGTCAAGGGGGTGGAATAGAGAATGTCATAAATAACAGGGCGTGAGAATCCACGGAGCCATGTTAGATGCTCCTCACCACAGGGGTCCTGGTGTTGAGGAAGGTCATGAATACCAGGGGATGGGGATCCATAGAGTCATCTTAGATGCTCCTTACCATGGAGGACTCTGATGTCATAGATCTTCACTTTCCACTGTAGCCAAATCACAAGTAAACCAGAGATTATTGCTGAACCCTAAGCCTCTTTTTGCCAAATGAATGAGAAGTGTGTATATTGTATTTAGTATCTGAGTTAGCTCCACTGTGACATCCAATAGGGAAGCCAATCGACACATTTGACTATTATATTTACATTTAAATGTAATTTAACCTGAAATTTATTTTCTCAATCACATTAGCCATCTCTCAAATGTTCAATAGAAACATGTGCCCTGTGCTCCTATATTGCAGAGTGCAGATATAGAACATTCCCAACAACATGTAATTTTAGACAGTGCTGATATAGCCCCACTTCGCTTGGTCCAGTGATATATTTTAAGTAGAGCAGTATTTTTCTCTTTAATAGTCACATGCACCTTTTTTATGCTCATCTTTTCAAATCTTAGGTAGTTGCTCACCTACTACAATGATTTGCATAAAAACTGTCCTTGATAAACCTACTCCTGAGCAGAGATATTTTCAACAACACACTGATTTTCCTTTTATTTGAAAATATTATCTCCTTCTTTGGTGGTATTAAACTATGATATTCAAATGAAGGATGCTGATTATTACATTATTCAGAAAAGAACACAAAATCTAGTATACTCTATGAAACATAATTTATGTAAAAACATGCACACAATGGCGTTCAAGTATTTGATGTAAGTAATGAGAGAATCACACATAATGGGCATTTTTTATTAAACTGAGATTTAGTTGATTTGTCTCATGAATGAAGTTACTCAAGCAAATTGGATTGTGAACCAAAAACAAAAAGGATAGAAGAGATGGAAATTCCAGAAGCTCAGCTCATAAATATCAGGCCAAAGCAAATAAAGTTGGCTAGAATTTATCTGCAGAGGAGAAAATAGGCAAGTTTGGGCCTTGGTTTAGTGAAATCTAGTGGGAATTTTCTTTAAGTATTTATATAATTATTACAATGTACTTCCCATTTCCAATATTTATTGAATATTTTGTATGTGCCCACTAAAGTAACATTAGGGCATAAAGATTGATCAAACATAGATTTATTCTTATTGATCTCGTAATTCAGAGGTGGGGATAAATCATGCATAAAATGATTATAATACAAAGCAGGAAGTGATTAATATGGAAAGATTTGCATATTATATACTATAAGACTTTGGAGAGAACATAAGTTCAAGGAAGGCAAGGAACTTGTCTTTCTCACTGCCAGAACCCTACACATGGAAAGGAGCCTGGCCTGAAGTTCATGTTAGGTAAACTCTCGGTGAAGGAGCAAGTTAGAAGCCCTTCATGGACAACGGCATCTGTGGGCTGGGAGGAAAAGGATAGTTTGGACAGGCATCTGAAAACAGTGGAGATGCTGTCTGGCTAGAGCCAACAACATGAGCACAAAGAACAAAAAAACCTTGGTTCTTTGTGCAGAAAATCGAAGGGTACAAGTGCTGGGGATTCCCGTGTTAAGGAGTCCTAGGCGGTGAGGATAGAAAGGTAGGTGGTGGCCAACATGTGATGGGCTGTTGTGCAATGCTAGGGGTGTAGACTTGAAGTCTGAGATCCTCACCTACAACACTGGGATAATAACACCTCCCTAAAATAGCTTCTAAAGATATTGAAATATATGGTTGAGAAAAGTGATATTGAAGGCATTTCAGAGAAAAAGTAAAAATGCCGGAGGAGTTCGAGGTGATGTAAATGAGAAAAATCATGACAAATCTGAGCATGATGCCAAAACAAAATCACTTGAAACTCTACATTCCTTGCTATCTCTACCTAAAAAACATTAATTTGAAAAATATGTAAACTATCTATCTATCTCTCTTAGGCATATAATTTATTTTTGCCTGGACCTGGAGTCTCCCTACTCCTTATTTTCTTCTCTTAAGTGGATATTTTAAATGTTCTCCACCAAGAATTTGTGCTTATAGAAACACAATCTTGAAATGGGCCATTGAGGATGCTATGGGTTGTCTCTGTTCCCGGTTTTCCTGCTCTGAGACTGTAGAGCTCACACCTACTTAATAGTATTTCTTACACCAGCCATAAGGATGTATGTGAGGAGTCTGTAGAGGTAGGAGAGAAGAAGCATATTCTAACATGTTCTATTGAAAGTGTAGAGAAACATTATTTTCTCAAGTGGCATTGGAATTCTGTGTATCATAAATTATCTAAATAGGCTGAACTTCGTGCACTAAGGTAGACTGTGTTTCTTTTTAAATAATTAAAGTGCAAGTTCCATAGACTTAAGCCAAGGCAAGACAAAGTTTCAAGAAAGAGGCAGAGCTAACCTGTAATGCAGGGCTAATAAAGACTGAAAGCCCCCTTGCTTCTGCCAACAAGGGGGTTTTGGTAACTTTGGCAAGAGAAGCTCCTTGAGGGGAAAAAAACAAAACGAAACAAAATATGTGGCTGATATCTGTTCTTCATCTTTGATTCATCCATGATGCTTTGCATTTGAATATACAAATCATTGTTTATTCTTTAATTCATTCCACACTCTTTTAGGCTATAACACCCTTCTATTCCCAGAGGACAATGGAGAAAACACACACACACACACACACACACACACACACACACACACTCCCCAGCAAAACTCTCTGATTATATTCTAATAAGAAGACAGTGGTACTTAAAAAATACAAGTAAACCATCTTGTATCCTACATGGCAATGCATGCCATGGAAATCATTCCCAAGGAGGGAAGACAGAAAGTACTAACATTGGAAGGAGGATATGCTCAAACTTAAAGACACGCCATGTAAGCTCTCAGTGAGAAGGTGGTATCTGAGCAAAAGGAGAATGGAGTGAGGAGCAAACCACATGCTGAAGAAGAGCCTGTGGGGCAGTGGTACCGACAGATGTGAACATGCTCCTGCAGTAGAGTGCTGGGCATTCCCAGAATCATCAGGGGAAGCCCGTGTGACTGGAGCAGAGTGGGAAAGCAAGACAGAAATCCCGAAGAGTAACGGGACCACATTATGTAGGGCCTTTTTGGACACTGGAGCGACATTAGCTTTTACCGCAGGTGAGATGGGGACACCTCAGAGGAACATAGGCAGAGGAATAATGTAATCTGTCTTGCATTTAACAGGCTTTCTCCGTGGCTGTGTTGACTATAAGAGTTTGGGCAAAAGCAAAGATTTGTTTGGAGGCCACCCTTTTATCTACAGGAGAAAATCAAACAAACAAACAGAAATGGCAGTGATAAGGGTGGTCCTGATTGGGATATATTTTGAAGGAAGCCAATGGGGTTTGCTGAAAGATTGACAGTAAATTGTGAGGAATTGGAGAATATCATTAATGGCCCAAGGTTTTTGGCCAAGGCAACCAGAAAGATGTAGATACCATTTGTCTAGATGGGAGAAGGATGAAGAGGAGGAGGGTAGGCATTGCGTTTTGGACCTAGTGAATCTTAGATGCCCACCAGACATCTCAGTGCAGGTGGGTATCCAGCTGGACTTTTCTCAGAGAAGGCCTTGGATACCCAGAATTAGGATTCTGTAAGTGTCTAGATGGCATTTACACCACCAACCCAGACAAGGTCCCCAAGTAAGTTTAGGAGAAGGGAGAAGAGCTTCTGGCATGGAGCCCAGAGCACTACAACAAGAGGCTGGAGCATAAGACTTAGTGGCCCACGGGATAGGAGGAAAGTATGGCGACTACAGAAATGATGTTATGTTACAGACAGATGGACTAGGGGCTGACATGGATCCTCGCATACACAGTACTGACATCATCAGTCACCTTGAGCACAGCTGTGGGCTGCAGAGGTGACAGAGAGCCTGCGTGAGGTGACCATGAGGAAATGTGGAAGGGGGTAGGGTCTCCTCGTAAAGGAAGAAGAGGGGCAGAACTGAGCTTGAGGACAAGGTGACATCAGAGGAGTATTTTTGTTTAATTTTTGTTTGGAGATAGGATATATAAGAGTGTGTGCATATGTGTGTGTGTGTGTGTATTTTATTATAGGAGTGATAACCTAGAGAGGGTGTCCAGTCTGCACACAGTGGTTGACTTTTATGTGTCTATGAAGCTTCCCTTTTCCCCTTGCTGTTCAGCTTTGCCCCTGGTTTGCTCAGTCCATACTTTCTTTTCAGTGAACCTTACGTTAGAGCCTTTTTTGTGTGTCCCTTTTACCATATAACTACTTGTAAAAGACATATTGCAATATGTTATGGAAGTAATTTTTAATGCTGTAAATTATGATTAGTCCTTAGAATCAAGATTATTTATCATTTTAATCTGGTCATATACCTACTATCTTTATAGTGAGCCAATCTGTATCTTCCAAACAGGCGATGATCTCTCTACCCTTGTATGATTTTTTATTTCCATTCACTTCTCTTTCCATACTGGGATATTTGCTGTTAATTTCTGTATAAAACAGGCTTTTCTTTAAGTCAGAGGTATCTAAGTAAGTCTTGGAAAATGTATATCCTCACTTTTCTTTTTTTTTTTTTTAATTTTTTTGAAAGTTTATTTTTGAGAGAGAGAGAGACAGAGCATGAGCCGGAGGGGGGCGGGGGCAGAGAGAGAGGGAGACACAGAATCTGAAGCAGGCTCCAGGCTCTGAGCTGTCAGCACAGAGCCCGACATGGGGCTCGAAATCATGAGCCATGAGATCATGACCTGAGCCGAAGTCGGATGCTCAACCGACTGAGCCACCCAGGCGCCCCTCACTTTTCTTAACATAGTCTCTGCATCACCATATTTTTTTTTGTCATTCCAACATTTCCTTAACATTAATTCTTTGACCTGAGATGCTTTAAGATAATTTAAAGTAGTTTCTTTTAAATTGGACAGTTACCTGGCAACCATTACTAAGACTTACTTAGATACCTCTGACTTCTATAAAAGGTTGTTTTCTACAGCAGCGAACAAGGTATTAAGTAGAGATATAAAGTGATTTACAGACACACGTTTTCCAAGCCGCAAGGAAAAATCAACTTCCTCACATTCAAAGAAAATCTTTTCCAAAAATCATAGATTTAGCAAAACACAGTTCCTCCGGAAAAATTTCCCTTCTCATTTACTTCAGCTTTAGATAGAAAACGAAATATAAAATGAGTAATATCTCGGGCTTATGTACGAACTTAAGTGTTTTACATGTATAGATGGCTATTTCAGGAGTGATTTCTTATTTCTTCTTTATTGTGGCTTTCTAATACTCATCTGCCTTTAATGTGGTGAACACACACACACAAATTGCATAAACACCTACCCATAAGTGAACAGAAAGGGTACTTCTTCCAGAACGGTGCTGTTCAGTAGGGTAGCCACTACTGAGATATCCAGTTGAAGACATTGAATCTAGTGTAACTGAGTAATTAAATTTTAAACTTTACTTAATTTTCATTAAGATGAATCTAAGTTAACAAAGAAAAGCGGTGTAAAATATTTTGTCACTAAAGTTTATCATTTTGTTTGGATGACGTGTCACTTTAATTATTGACAATTGATGGGGCGCCTGGGTGGCGCAGTCGGTTAAGCGTCCGACTTCAGCCAGGTCACGATCTCGCGGTCCGTGAGTTCGAGCCCCGCGTCAGGCTCTGGGCTGATGGCTCAGAGCCTGGAGCCTGTTTCCGATTCTGTGTCTCCCTCTCTCTCTGCCCCTCCCCCGTTCATGCTCTGTCTCTTTCTGTCCCAAAAAAATAAATAAACGTTGAAAAAAAAAAAAATAAAATAAAATAAAATGATCATCTTTGGATGTATTAGGTTAAGTAAAATGTGTTAAATTTAGTTTTATTTTTTGCATTTGTTTTTCAATGAGGTGACTACAAATTTAAAATGATGCATGAGGCTCACATTATATTTCCAATAGATAGCACTATTCTGTGACAACATCCTTATGATTGTAATCAATAAGAGATTTAGAATCTAGAATCTAGATTTAGAATCTAGAATATATGCAAATGACGAGGTAGATAGAGTAAGTGGGTAAAACAACATATGTGGTCATGGAATTGCAAACTGTTTTCGTGATCAGTATTAACATTAATAACCTGACCAGGTAACAGTTGTAGTTTACACATTCAGTAAGTATCTGTCATGTGTATCTGTATGTATCCGCTTATATCTAGTTTTTAGCCAGGGGACATTACAAGGATTAGTAGGGTTTGCACATGATCGGATTATAGATTTATTTCTTGAACAAACTCAGGGGGCCGTCACTGTAAAGGTCACACTCTGCCCTCAAGTATCTTAGAATCAACCACGTAACCGTGTACATGTCTTGCACGCACCGTGTGAGGTTTAAGATTTCTACGGCCTTATGAATACATTTTTGGATGTTCTAATCCCTATCATTTTCATGCATTAACAAAAATCCATTTTGTTCAAATCTGTTTTGTTTTTTTTAACTTCTCTAAAACATATAAAATAGTTTGCTTATTTCCTAAACTTTTTCTCCTAAAAAGCCATAGTAACTACTTAAAGTCCTATAGTAGTTTTTTTTTTTTTTTAAAGCATTCTGTTTATTTTTTTTCTTTTTTTTTTTTCAACGTTTATTTATTTTTGGGACAGAGAGAGACAGAGCATGAACGGGGGAGGGGCAGAGAGAGAGGGAGACACAGAATCGGAAACAGGCTCCAGGCTCTGAGCCATCAGCCCAGAGCCCGACGCAGGGCTCGAACTCACGGACCGCGAGATCATGACCTGGCTGAAGTCGGACGCTTAACCGACTGCGCCACCCAGGCGCCCCATTAGTAGTTTTAATATTTAAATTGTAAAATGTAATTTATGATATAGTAACATTTATATTCTTTTACAACTCTAAGTGTCGGACTGTTCCTGATGTAACATTTATAAAGGAAGGAGAAGGGAATTACACACTAACTGCTTATTATGTTTATTTGGTTTTCCCATGCTCAGAATCATTCTTCGATACCACACTTATATCCCCTGCCTGCCCCATCTTAAAAAAAAAAAAAAAAAAAAAAAAAGCCTAGGAAATTTACCTAAGACATTGAAAGTCACATAACAAGTAAGAAACTGAACTTTGATTCAAAGCCAATGTTTCTCTTTTCACTGAATTATATTCAGATTAGTGTTTTCGAATCAATGTAGGTATACATGTAGAAAACTAAGGTAGAATTACACCATTGAGTAAATTGTCATATTCCCAAGCCTGGTGAGTTTAGCAATATTGGTTCTACAAATTCATCCTGATGATTCGTCCCAACTTATTTTATTTTTATGCTAAATTTTGTTTTAAAATTATTTCCTTGACTTTTACCCCACTTAAAATATGGAGATAATCAAGAGAAGTTGGAAATAAGCACTTTAAAAGAGTTTAGGTTCATCTGGAATTTAACTGACACCAAATTTACGGTATAGGTTTAGATAGTATTGCACAACAACATCACACTGTGATTTGGAAAGATAAAAATCAAAGTAACAGATAAAATGAACTTAAGATATCCAAGTTCAACGTTATGGCAATTTTGTTAAATTTTGAGAATCAAAACTCTTTCTCAAACTGGGTAAAAAGGAAAAAACATTTTTAAGTCTTGAATTCGCCTTTAATTTCATTTATCAGAGTCTTATCACATATACTACATTCTCGAAGACTGACCTCTAAAATAGCACTGAAAATATTTGCAGATGAAAATTTATTTAAGAAAAATAAGAAATAAAATGTCTGTTTTAGTAACGTGAATCCATTAAAATCTACTGAGTTTTATTTAGCAAACTTTATCATTGGAAAATCCACTCTGGTTAATTGTAGGATGTTTCTTAGATGAATACTAGTAAAGCAACAATTAAAAAACACATATGGAATTTTGGAAAGAAAATTTACTCAAAGCAGGCACTGAAACTAATTATGATGTCTTCCCTGGCTTACTTTATTTAGATTCATTTAACCATGTATTACTTTGGTGTTTAAATGTTGCCTTAATGCTTACTTGTTCATCAAGGTTGACATTAAAGAAAATTGCTTAGTTGAGCAAAGTCGTGTGCAGATATATAATGGATAGTCAAAATGTACAATGGTGCTGTAAAGAAATTACTTTTAAGGCACATCGTATACCATAGTTACTGAATATTTAAATGCGAGGGATATAAACTGAGGAAGTCTTCACTTAGTAAACCATCATAAAATTTTCTAAAATAAAGGTCAGAGGCTTAAATTCTACAGAAAATGAAATAATGCAATGACAACATCTCACAAGAAAAAGGTAAAAACAGACAAAATTCTCCTCTTCACGTAGCTCAAAACTGTCCATCATCAGGGCTCCTGCGTGGCTCAGTTGGTTAGACATCTGACTTCAGCTCAGGTCATGATCTCACTCTTGTGAGTTCTAGCCCCACCTCAGGCTCTGTGTGACAGCTCAGAGCCTGGAGCCTGCTTCAGATTCTGTGTCTCCCTCTCTCTGCCCCTCCCCTGCTTGTGTTCTGTCTCTTTGTCTCTCTCTCTCTCTCAAATATAAAAAATAAAACATAAAACCCCTGTCCATTGTCATTGCTTGGTACTAATTTCAGAATCAATAAAAATAACATCAGCCATTGTTTCCTTACAGTACACTACAGATTTTATATGCTAAATTGTAATAATGTTTAGTGCTGTTGTTTTCCATTGGAGGAACCATACTGAACTTGGTTACATCATAAATTTAGGTACATATCACAAAGCACTTTTGGTGATCCCTATATGGGACCCTGTGGAGTGGCAGGAAGCACATTGGATGTGATTATTCAGCTTGAGATTAGTCCTTTCTCTTTGAGCCCTGCAACTGCATGACCTTGAATGAGCCATGTAACTCTTTTTCCATTCAATTTTCTTTTCTGAAAACTTGCGGAGGAACGACAAGGTTACCTCTAAGATTTCTTCCAATTCTGTGCCTAGAAGCCTACATTGTTATAGTCAGAGAGACCTGGATTTAATTACTAATTCTGTCACTTATCAGTTATGAATACAGGCAAATTTATGTAATGTCTCTAAGGCTCATTACTAACTGCAGGTACTTATAACGTGTACCTGATAGGCTTGCTGATGGAATTAAATGAGATATGTAAAGTGTTATATTGCAAACACTTGTCAGTCTTACCTCTTTTTTTTTAATGTTTATTTATTTCGAGAGAGAAGGACAGAGAAAGAGAGCATGAGCAAGGGGGTGGGTGCAGAAAGAGAAGGAGAGAGAATCCCAAGCAGGCTCTGTGCCAGCTCGGGGCTCAGTCTCACCAACCGGGAGATCATGACCTGAGCCAAAACCAAGAGTCAGGTGTTTGACCTACTGAGCCACCCAGGCACCCCTTTGGTCTTACCTTTTATCATAGGTTTCAAAAAGTTACTTACAAAATTATTGGCATTCCGTAGGAAGCTGGAAGTACTCAGTTTTCAGTCAGGGCTGCGACTGAGCGTAATTGGGGGGAAGAAAGTAAAAGAGCAATGCATTCTCAGGAATGGCAAATACCGTAAAACCTTGGATTGCGAGTGACTTAATCTATGAGTGTTCAACAAGACGAGCATACATTTCTAATAAATTTTAACTTGATAAACGAGTGATGTCTTGAAATATGAGTAGTAATACGTCACACCGAATGTCTCATGATCACAACGGAGCCAATGGTTCTTGAAATTCGCTTCGATATACGAGTGCTTTGGGTTCACAGCATGTTTCTGGAACAAATGATGCTCGCAAACCGAGATTTTATTGGACTTTCATTTCCTTGATTTTCGCACAGAATGCTGTATAATATCTTATAAATATGTCAGATGATGTATGCAGTAACATTGAGTCATCATTTCTTCAGCAGAAAAGAATTGCAATGATATCTTTTTAGAGCTGCTTTTCACAATGGTTTTTGAAACAAGAGGCACCTATCATTCTTCTTTTCCAATGTGTAGATTATACCGATAGCAATCTTATTTTTATCAAAGCAAGACTGATTTAATTTAGTATGATGTTGCTGAAAATACTTGCAACTTTCCACAAGGGGGCGGTCGGAGATGGAGCGGGTGGGGTCGTGTGTACAGGCATCTGTGCTTAAGTAAGCACAGGTGGGTTTATGGTGCCTAAAACTCAGCTGCAGTATCTGTAATACGGAAGTGGTGGGTTTGTCCTCATACAAAATGAAAAACGTGTATATTTAAATCTGTCAAAACTGTCATTTAACCTTGCATAGGCAAAATGTTTTTCTTATTTCCACCTAATGGATTGAGCCTATTGAAGACACAGGACTATCTTATTTTCTTGTATAGATGTAGTATTTTAAAATTTGTGTTATTTTAAATGTATTATTATTTATTTTTGAGAGTGAGAGAGAGCACAAGGAGAGGAGGGGCAGAGAGAGAGGGAGACACAGAATGTGAAGCAGGCTTCAGGCTCTGAGCTGTCAGCACAGAGCCCAACAAGACTCTCAGACTCATGAACTTGGAGATCATGACCTGAGCTGATGTTGGCCACTCAACCGACTAAGCCACCCAGGCGCCCCTAAAATTCATTTTATTTTTTTTTAATTCATGTATAATTAACACACAGTTTTCTTAGTTTCAGGTACAATATAATGATTCAATAATTTTCAATGCTGAACACAATAAATGGACTCATCATAATTTCCTTCACCTTTTTCACCCACCCACCTTCCCTCTGATAACCACCAGTTTGTTTTCTATATTTAAGAGTCTGGGTTGTTTTTGTTTGTTTGTTTTTCTCTTTTATTGTTTATTTTTTCTTTGTTCATTTGTTTTGTTAAATTCCACATATGAGTGAAGCTGTAAGGTATTTGTCTTTCTCTGACTGACCTTTTTTATTTAGCATAATATTCTCTAAATCTATTCATGGTGTTGCAAATGGCAAGATATCATTCATTTTTTTATGGCTGAGTTACATTCCACTGTATACATCTACCACATCTTTATCCATTCGTCCATCAGTGGACACGTGGGTTGCTTCCATATCATGACTATTGTAAATAATGCTGCAATAAACATAAGGGTGCATATATCTTTTCAAATTAGTGTTTTTATTTTCTTTAGGTAAATTCCCAAGAGTAGGATTACTAGATCATATGGTGTTTCTATTTTTAATTTTTTGACAAATCTCCATACTGTTTTCCACAGCAGCTACACCAGCTTGCATTTGTATCACTGGTGCACCAGGGTTTAATTTTCCACATCCTTGCAAATACTTGTTATTTCTTATGTAGTTGGTTTTACCCATTCTGACAGGTGTGAAGCAATATCTCATTGTGATTTTGATTTGTATTTCCCTGATGATGAGTGATGCAGAGTATCCTTTCATGTGTCTGTTGGCCATCTGGATGTCTTCTTTAAGAAAAAGAAGTCTATTTATGTCTTCTGCCCATTTTAATTGGATTTTTATTTGCTATTGGATTGTATAAATTCTTTATATATTTTATATATAACCCCTTATTGGATACATAAATGATGCAAAGCTTTTTATTGTTGTGTTGCCCCAATACTTTAATTTTGCTTTTGTTTTCCTTGTCTTAGGAGACATATCTAGAAAAATGTTTCTATGCCTGATGTCAAAAAGCTTATTGCCCATCTTTTCTTCTGGGGATTTTATGATTTCAGGTCTCTTTTAAAGTTAGGTCTTTAATTCATTTTGAGTTTATTTTGTGTATGGTGTAAGAGAGGGGTCTGATTTCATTCTTTTGCATATAGCTGTCCAGTTTTCCCAGTACTATATGTTGAAGGTATTTTCTTTTCCCCATTGTATATTTTTGTCTCTTTGTCATAGATAAATTTACCATGGACTAATGGGTTAATTTCTGGGCTCTGTATTCTCTTCCATTGATCTATGTATCTATTTTGGGGCTGGTATCACACTGTTTAGATTACTACAGCTTTCGACTATGGGATTGTGATACCTTCAGACTTGTTTTTCTTTTTCAAGATTGTTTTGGCTATTCAGGGTCTTTTGTAGTTCTATACAAATTTTAGGATTGTTTGTTCCAGCTCTGTGAAAAATGCTGTTGGTATTTTGATAGGGATTGCATTAATTCTGTAGATTGCTTTAGGTAATATAGACATATTAGCAATATTTGTTCTCCCAATCCATGAACATGGTATATCTTTCCATTTGTTTGTGTCCTCTTCAACATCTTCATTCTAAATTCTTACCTTGAGTTTCAACAGTTTTTTATGTTTAGGTCAACTTATCCCCAAATTTTCAAAGGTGAATTTATTTTTCTGTTAAGTCTGGTATTTAATTACTTTTTTATTTGTGTATTTTTTTATTTTTTTTAAATTTATTTATTATTGAGAGACAGAGAGATTCAGATCATGAACAGGTGAGGGGCCGAGAGATGGAGAGACACAGAATCTGTAGCAGGCTCCAGGCTCTGAGCTGTCAGCACAGAGCCCGATGTGTGGCTCAAACTCACAAACCGCGAGATCATGACCTGAGCCGAAGTCAGACGCTGCAGATCATGACTGAGCCACCCAGGCGTCCCTATTTGTGTATTTTTTTGACGAGTTCTTTCTAAATTTAGTACTTTCTAAAAATCAAAATATTTCCTGTTAATTGTGGTGAAATTTGATTTTAGAACACCAATTATACAAATTTGTGCATATTCTTAAATCTTAGTTTAAGTAAGTAATAAGCTTCAATGTTTAAAATTAGAATTGCTAAATTTATTTATTTTTTTATTAAATATAACTTATTCTCAAATTCGTTTCCATACAACACCCAGTGCTTATCCCAACAAGTGCCCTCCTCAATGCCCATCACCCACTTTCCCATCTCCCCCACCCCCATCAACCCTCAGTTTGTTCTCAGTATTCAAGAGTCTCGTATGGTTTGTCTCCCTCCCTCTAACTATTTTATTTTTTTTCTCTACCCCTCCCCCATGGTCTTCTGTTAAGTTTTTCAGGATCCACATCTGAGTGAAACATATGGTATCTGTCTTTCTCTGCCTGTCGTATTTCACTTAGCATAATACCCTCCAGTTCCATCCACATTGCTGCAAATGACCAGATTTCATTCTTTCTCATTGCCAAGTAGTTTTCCAATGTATATATAAACCACATCTTCTTTATCCATTCATCAATTGATGGACATTTAGGCTCTTTCCATAATTTGGCTATTGTTGAAAGTGCTGCTATGAACATTGGGGTGCAAGTGGTGCAAGTGTCCCTATGCATCAGCACTCCTGTGTCCCTTGGGTAAATTCCTAGCAGTGCTATATTGCTGGGTCATAGGGTAGATCTATTTTTAATTTTTTGAGGAACCCCCACACTGTTTTCCAGAGTGGCTGCACTGTTTGCGTTCCCATCAAGAGTGCAAGAGGGTTCCTGTTTCTCCACAACCTCGCCAGCATGTATAGTCTCCTGATTTGTTCATTTTAGCCACTCTGACTGGTGTGAGGTGATATCTGAGTGTGGTTTTGATTTGTATTTCCCTGATGAGGAGTAATGTTGAGCATCTTTTCATGTGCCTGTTGGCCATCTGGATGTCTTCTTTAGAGAAATGTCTATTCGTGTTTTCTGTCCATTTCTTCACATGATTATTTGTTTTTCAGGTGTGGAGTTTGGTGAGTTCTTTATAGATTTTGGATACTAGCCTTTTATCTGACATGTCATTTGCAAATATCTTTTCCCATTCCGGTGGTTGCCTTTTATTTTTGTTGATTGTTTCCTTTGCAGTACAGAAGCTTTTTTATCTTCATGAGGTCCCAATAGTTCATTTTTGCTTTTAATTCCCTTGCCTTTGGAGATATGTCAAGTAAGAAATTGCTGTGGCTGAGGTCAAAGAGGTTTTTTCTTGCTTTCTCTTCTAGGGTTTTGATGGTTTCCTGTCTCACATTCAGGTCCTTCATTTTCAGTTTATTTTTGTGTATGGTGTAAGAAAGTGGTCGAGTTTCATTCTTCTGCATGTTGCTGTCCAGTTCTCCAAAGCACCATTTGTTACAGAGACTGTCTTTTTTCCATTGGATACTCTTTTATTTTATTTTATTTTTTTTAAATATTTTTTTTTCAACGTTTATTTATTTTTGGGACAGAGAGAGACAGAGCATGAACGGGGGAGGGGCAGAGAGAGAGGGAGACACAGAATCGGAAACAGGCTCCAGGCTCTGAGCCATCAGCCCAGAGCCTGACGCGGGGCTCGAACTCACGGACCGCGAGATCGTGACCTGGCTGAAGTCGGATGCTTAACCGACTGCGCCACCCAGGCGCCCCTCCATTGGATACTCTTTCGTGCTTTGTCAAAGATTAGTTGGCCATACTTTTGTGGGTCTAATTCTGGGGTTTCTGTTCTATTCCATTGGTCTATGTGTCTGTTTTTGTGCCAGTATCATACTGTTTTGATGATTACAACTTTGTAGTAGAGGCTAAAATCTGGCATTGTGTTGCCCCCCTTTTTGGTTTTCTACTTCAATATTACTTTGGCTATTCAGGGTCTTTTGTGGTTCCATACAAATTTTTGGATTGCTTGTTCTAAATCAAGTGGGATTCATTCCTGGGCTGTAGAATTGGTAAATTTAATTAAAATAGCTACTGCTAGGGGTGCCTGGGTGGTTCAGTCGGTGAAGCCTCCAACTTCAACTTTGGCTCAGGTCATGATCTCATGGTTTGTGAGTTCGAGCCCCCCATCAGGCTCTGTGCTGTCAGTTCAGAGCCTGGAGTCTGCTTCGGATTCTGTGTCTCCTCTCTCTCTGCCCCTCCCTCACTCAACGCTTTGTCTCTCTCTATCTCTCAAAAATGAATAAACATTAAAAAAATAAAAGTAGCTACTATTATAGAGTTAATGGACATTAATTTAGCTTTTAAAATCTTTCAAGCACAAATTAAATATATACTAAATGCTATTCCAATGATTAAAGCACTTCGGTGCTACACATCAATAAATAGGTGTATGACATCCTAATTTCTATGACTGTGTTCTCTTTGGCTCTGAGGTTAGAACAGTGAGGGCTGGAGAAGTCAGGCTCTGAAAGTAGAGAGCCCCTCGCTGGATTTCTGGGCCCAGCATTTATGGTATCTTGGGTAAGTTCCAAGGCTCCCTGAACATCAGTTTTTCCTTCTGTAAAATAAAGATGATGGTTTACTCACATGGTTTTGATGAGGACTGAATGGGGTGGTCTACTTAAAGCTTGAAGAACAGTGGCTGTTGGGTGATAAAGACTCATTACTGCTACTAGTGTTCATCTGTGTCCATGACCCCTACCAACACCACCATAATCATCCTCTCTAAGCCAGAAAAACAAGAAGAGAGAGGTAAAGAGACTCTTCAGTTACACCTAGGATAGGACTACTATTAGAGAACTGTTGTTGCCCTTTGAATTAGAATCAGCTGCATCTTTTACCCTGGAGCTTGACAAAAGTGTGCCTCAGTGGTTGAGTGTTTCCTATCTTACTGCACAGCTGGTGTCAGGGGATGACCCCTCTATCCTCATACCAGCTCTCTGATAGAGCCTGAATACAAACTCACACATACAACTGAAGGCATAAAGGGCTGGCATCGGTGTGGGGTGGACTGAACTCAGCAAATCAAAACTTCCAGACTTGGGAAATATTTCATTGGAAAAGATGGTGGCCATAGGGAGAATGCTAGGACCACAGAGTCTGAAATGGCTCTGAATCCAACATAAAAGGAGTTTGGGGGTTTTTGTTTGGTTTGGTCTTCCATGGTGTGGGGGCATAAGCAGGGCTAGCTGGAACTTTGAGGGGAGATTAAGTAAGCCATCAAGACAAGCAGACATCTTGACAGCAGTGGCTTTCCAGAGCATGGTTCTCAGTGGATGTGGTCAGTTGGTCTCACAAAGAATTGTTAGGTGGGTGTGTACTCCACTCCCTCATGCTTGCTTAATCTTAAGGGCCAGCCAAGGTCAGGAGTGAAGGGAAACCTGACTGAGATTTGTTAAGACAAGTTGGGGGGTTCAGTCTGTGCAGCTGTAAATACTTGGTTGAGAGGGTCAGCCCTAATCCTGACTCTGGGGTGCAGGAGGGAAGGAGAGGGACTGTAGGTAGCTAGGCTTCTTTGAGAAGTCTTGAGCCTTCTCTTTCCCCCACCTCCACTTCTACAGTAACACAACAAGCAAGACAATATCTACCTCTGGGTAGAAACTATCACTGGGGCTATGGTTGCCTCCAGGAAATATTTTCCTCCAACCTTTGAGCAGGGCTCGGCAGTCTCTGTGAAAGTCTCCACCCACATTCTCTGACTCTGCCCACCGTTATGATCCCAGCTGTTGTAGTAGGAGAGAGGCACAGGGCGTCAACGTGCCACATTTCTATGTTCCACTTAAACGTTATACATGGACTCTGACATTTTAATTTCATATATTCACTTGTCACAAAATATTATTCAACTTTTGATATAAAAATGGGAAAACCAGTCTTATACAAAACCAGGCAGTGGGACTGAACCATTGGCAGTAGTTTGTTGACCTCCATTCCCCATCTAGAGGTTCCTTGCATGCAGAAAGTGCCCCTTGATGTCTGGACCACTTCCTCCTAGTTAATATTGTCTCCAATACACCCATAAGAGGCCAAGCAGTTGCAAGTTTCTCTTTTAGGTAAAATTCCGTAATCCTCAAAAAGTCTTGTGAGTAAGAACTATCAACTCCATTTTATAAATGAGGGGATTGAAGCTCAGATAAAAACTGATGTTCGTATAAACACAGATGAAAAAGAAGTCTATATACATCTGCACATAACAGATATTTACTAAGTGTATACAATTGTTTTATCTTCAAGTTACTAATTTTAATGTTTACCATTAAAGCCAAGTTTTCAAGTCCATCACTTCATATAGCTTTATACTCACTGTCTTTATTTATGTGCATATACTTTGCTAACTGGATTCCAAATATTCTGTTAATTATACTCTCATCATCAGGGATGATGTCACAGAGCAGCGCTGTCTTTGGAAATATAATGTGAGCCCCATACAGTATTTCAAATTTGTAGTCACCTCATTGAAAAGCAAATGCAAAAGAAAAAGTTAATTTTAATGCTATATTTTAATTAACCCAATGTATCCCAGATATTACCATGGCTACACTCATAGTCTGGCTCCTCGGATCCATAGCTTGGCCTCCTCCCAATGTTGCACAATGTCTCCACTTCCTGTTCAAACCCTGAAGCAGTCATCTGGCCCCACAGTGAAATACACAAAGATGTATGGCAGTTGCCCTTACGTGCACAGTACACAATGAATCTGAGATCACATACAGCTATTTATTTAGTACCAGACTCCATTATATTCCCCATTGCTTCTAACACATGTCACTAAGAGAATGTTTTAGGATGCACTGAGGAAAGTAATTCCTTAACTTTGAAATCAATGTCAAATGGCAAGGACTTCGTTTCAGTTACATATGGAGAAGATAGAGAATTTGACCGAGATTAAAAAGAAGAAAAAAAGAAAAACCAATTTTGAACACCCCAAGTAAAATGGAGATCCGTTCGCTAGATCGCACACCCACCCGTTAAGGACAAGTTATCAGTCACTCGCTTTGTTGCCCTCAGGACTTTTTGATGGTGCTTAAATGTAGGGAAAAAAAGCTCTATAAAAGAATGAGTGTAAGTATTATTGGGTCTTCCCTTTCCCAAAGTCAGTGCAGAGAATTGTTGAGTGATTTTATGTACTTCACCATTTTTCCTTTGCTTTCATTCAACTTTTATGGTAACTCAAGAGAGCAGTCTTTGCAAAGCCATTTGGGGACCTCATTGGAAAGCAGAGTGCATTTTCAACACCCCCCAACTTTTTAGTCATAACCAAAATGCTAGTAAAAGCAAAGATTTTGTTGCCATTTCAATCACAGTGCTCCCAGGACAGATATAAAACATGACCTCCTTTTCCCCTCCTCAGTGACGTGCCTCTGGGTGTTCAAGCTACAGAGTCTCAATATCAGGGTCAGGTGATCATCACGCTCTGATAAATTTGAGCCAGGCCGATTCCAATTCCATCGTTGCAGGAATCTCTGGAGCTCGTCCGAGTAACTGGGCCACTGGGTTCCTGACTTCATTAGGCCTCTGTGATAAATATCAGTGCACTGTGGCGGCTCAGTGAAAAGAATGTGCCATTTCACAGCATCTTGAGTGTGCATTCCTCAGCACCCCATTTCCAGGGTTACTGGGGACCCAGAGTGTGACAGAATGGCCCTTTTCTTTCTTTTTTGCCCCGTTTGAGAAGATTCCATTTTATTTGTGGCCTTGTATTTTACCATATCATAGCTCTTAATACACAACTTCGTATAAAGATCTGGGAGATTGTTGGCAGAACTGAAGCAAAAAATGTTTCTGTTGTGACTTGATAAAGTAGCAATCTCTTGATTAAGAGATTAGCTTAAAACTCCTCGTGCCATTGAGAACACATATTATTAAATTATTTGGCCAAGAGTGTCCAAAAGTCAAATCTTGTCTTTATCTGCAAGATGCCTGATATTAAAAAGATAGAAACATTCATTGTAAGAAAATAGCTTAAGATTTAATTTTTTTAACCGTTTAACTTCTGCATTCAAGACCAGTATTTTCATCTTATTAACTAGAAGAAAATAGTTATGAATCATATTTTCATTTCCTAAGTTTCCGGCCAGAGAGGCAAGTTCTAATTAAAAATGAAACAATCCTCCAGAGCAGAGGGGTAGAGGCCGTGTGGCCATTTAACCCTGTAGGCCCAGGAGTCCTACAGGCTGGTTGCCCATGCAAGACCCAGTTATGGGTCTGGTGCTCAGATCAGTGACTCAGGCTCTCCCCGACTCTGCCCTGTGGCCCCTTCTCATCCTTTGCTTGGCCCAGGCATCTGGCTCCATTACAAACTTCAAAAAAGGTAACATTGGGCAAATTGTTTAAATAGTGTGTGCCTCTGTGACTTCCTCACGTAACATGTCACGGGGGGACAGGAGTACCTTAACTCACACGGCTGTCACAAGGATTGAATAAGCCAGTGCATGGAAACATGTAAGAGTGAGTGGGGTGAGCAAACACCACACGAGCCTTGGGCTTCTTACCACAGAAACATTCAGTTCTGTTTCTAGAATAGCATTGGGACAGTTCACTTAATTCCCAAAAGCTGATATTATCTTAAATAAATGTGGAATTTAGAAAAATATATCGCTTCAACAAACGTTTACTGAATATGCTCTCTGTGACCAGTTAGCATCAGAAACTTTTCAGTGATCTAGACTCGCATCTCTCTGCCTCCCTTGCAATCTTCCTTTTTATTTTCTCTTTGAAAACTGTGTTGATGTCTTACATGTCTATTATTCTTAGGGTTATATAAGGTAGCTCTGCACGCAGTCTCTCTTTTTCCCTTGACAAAAGGGGAACCCGCAGGTTATCAATTATTAAGTGACAGACACAATTATAAGTTTTTTTGACTTAGACCCTGTGTAGCCTCACACCGTCACATGAGACAAAGACATTTCCTTCCCGGCACAGCAGACAGTTTTAGATGTTTTTGTATTTTCTCTTCCTCTCCTTCACTACAGGTGTCCTTGTCTGCACAGGTTTTTTGAACTTCTGGTAAGCCATTTTCCCTCCGTAGATCCCCTTTACTTTAAGCTCTTTGAGGCAATAAACTGGTATCTGCTAAATACATCTGTCTAAATTTATACAATGGCTTTTTTTTAAATGTCACGAAGTGTAGACCACACTGTAATCTGTCCCTTCCAGTTAAATATGAAGCTGCAAGTAGGAGCGGGTTGCTCCTTTGAAGAGCACTATTGTTTTTCAGAGTCCTTTATAATTTAATATCTCATTGTGTGCTCATACTGACCTTGATGTCACTGCCCCTGAAGAGATCTAAGGCCTGAGATGACAGATCCCACATCACTCGCCCTCAGCGGTACCGAACGGGGAAACCAGACTCCTGAATCTCTGCTTTATTTCAAGTGTTTCTCCCAATTTATTTATTACCTGCTCGGCGATAAAAGAATACTACCTAAAGCTGAAAGATGTTGGAGAGTCAGGACGGAAAGCTATCATCGAATTCTGCCTTCTCGGTAATTTGCTGTCAAATGATGCACAGAGCCCTCGGAAAGCACGATCAACGGTGTCCCCTTTGCCGGGGAGCTGATGGCATCCGAGATGTCAGTGTGCTACTGGGAGGCAGGAAATCTACACAGCTGTGCTGCACGACCCGCATGTGACACGCAGTCATCTCTAGCATCAGAGGGAAACACACAAACACGGGAGGGGTTTCCCCAGACAGAGATTTCAGGAGTAGAGGGTCGGCCCTCCGACACTCCGCTTGGTGCCTTGTTCCTTCTCTCTGAGTCTGCCGGGTCACGGCGAACTGGCATTCGGACATGGCTTCATGACGCGGTCAAGGATACCGCCTGCCTGGCAAGGTGAAGAGAGGAGACAGAGCACGGGCATCGTGGCAGGTGCTTGGTGCAGGGAGGCGGCGTCGCACTGCCTCAATCCCTCAGGGGCACCTGCTCAGGCGCTTGGTACCTCACCGGTTTGAGCAAAACCGAGGGAGGCCAGGAGGCAGAGCTGCAGAAGTAGAACCACTG
The DNA here is from genome assembly GCF_018350155.1 of Leopardus geoffroyi. Lineage (NCBI taxonomy): Eukaryota > Metazoa > Chordata > Mammalia > Carnivora > Felidae > Leopardus > Leopardus geoffroyi. Next base: position 3,481,427 of record NC_059327.1, on the reverse strand, counting down.
GCTGCCTTGCAGGCACCAGTCACAGATGAAAGGCTGGATGTGTTCAGGGGGCCTACGGCCATGCAGTAGCACTGGACGTGGACTTCCTGAACCAAGAGAGGGTTTGGAGGAATGAGCTGTGCAGGGGGAGGGCAGCCTGCGGATCCCCTGGACAGAGCCACTCACAGGCATGAATATGCATGAGGAAGGGGGCCCTGGAAATGCCTAGCTGCCCTCAGCGGATGCGCTGAGTTAGTGGAGAGAACAGCCACCCTTTTGTGTATTCTCCTTACCGTGGTTATCAGTGCCGATATTCAATATAATGTTGTCATCCTTCTTTAGGATTGTTTCCTAATTATAAACCAGGAAGGGAATCACACCCCCTACAAAAAATTACAGTGGCATGGTGGTAAGTCACCTTACAATCATAACAGGTGTTGTGTATTGGCTGGAATCATGTTCATTTGCTTTATCTAATCATGAAAAAGAAATATCCTCTGAGATTCTAATAGGATAAAAATGAACTTGGAGAGGACGATCTTAAGTTTAATTTGATGCTAATTTCTCTCTGTACACACACATACATTTACACCTATATACACACATAAGCATACACACATACACACACCCACACACCCACATGCACACACACATACATAAACAAATATACACACACATATATAAACATACACACATACATACACACCTGAACACCTTTACAGGAACACAAACACATATACACATGCACACACACATATGCGCGCATACACATACAAACATACATACATTCATATATACACATAAACATATAAACACACACACATATATACCCCTACACACATATACAAGAACGTACATGTACATACATGTTTACACACATAAACATACATACACACAGACATATACACACATACACATATACACACACATACACATACCCTTTAACTATATGAATTCTATAGTTTAACTATAGTTTAGCTATATGAATTCTATATATCTATTTATATATATAGATATATAATAGTATATTTTCAATTTTTAATAAATAAATAGTATATGAATTTAAAAGATTAGTAAGTAAGCAGTCTTTTTTATGTTTATAAAATTTCCTTCAAATATTCAATTTGTAAAGCTGATTTATAACAAAAGTAGGCTTCTTTCTTGCCTGCTTATTGATTTATATCATATAATGTTCTCCCTTTATTTTTTTTTATTTTTTTATTTTTTTTAAATTTTTTTTTTAATTTTTTTTTTTCAACGTTTATTTATTTTTGGGACAGAGAGAGACAGAGCATGAACGGGGGAGGGGCAGAGAGAGAGGGAGACACAGAATCGGAAACAGGCTCCAGGCTCCGAGCCATCAGCCCAGAGCCGGACGCGGGGCTCGAACTCACGGACCGCGAGATCGTGACCTGGCTGAAGTCGGACGCTTAACCGACTGCGCCACCCAGGCGCCCCCTCCTTTTATTTTTTTTAAACTGTTTTAACATTTGTTTATTTTTGAGAGAGAGACCAGTGTGAATGTGGAAGGGGCAGAGAGAGAGGGAGACGCAGAATGCAAAGCAGTCTCCAGGCTCTGAGCTGTCAGCACAGAGCCCGTCGCAGGGCTCGAACTCAGAGACCGTGAGATCATGACCTGAGCCGAAGTCCAACCCTTAACCGACTGAGCCACCCAGGCGCCCTATAGTGTTCTCCCTTTAAAGTGAGAATGTTTTTTCCAGCATCACTGAGCTATAGTTGACATGCCTCGCTGTATTAGTGGAAGGTATACAGCACAGTGGTTTGACTTACAGAGTGGGAATGATCTTAAAAGCATATGGTATATCTCACTCCTTAAAGAGATAAAATCTGCCTTGGCCGCCACTTTGTAAGTGAACCAAATATAAACAATTATGGCTGAAATTTTTCTATTAGGTTTCAATATGTTAACCATATGAATTTGGACACTGAAAACATTCCTATTAAAGACAGAAATTGAAAGCATAGTCGAGTGAAGTGACCGATCTAAACACCGATGTGTGTTGGCTACCTGCCAAACCACAATCAGAAACAATTCTATTTGTACCTCTAATCAATTTCATCTAAGCAGAACCTATCGGTGCCGATAGACACACGGGCTTTCCTGCCTTCTAACCCTTAATATATACGTACGACATAATAGACCTTTTCATTGACCTGATATTTAAAAGATAATTAGCATTTCAAACGACTTTTCTTCATAGAAAATAAGCATTTTGAGAAACGTGTGGTAGGGGGAAGATCTCCTGACCAGAAAGCAAAATCACATGGATTTTCAATACAGTTTTACCAGTAATTGCACTCTGTGAATTTGCACAACTCAGATTCTGTTCACCTGTAAGAGGCAGAGAGTGCTAACGGTCCACAAAGTCATGCTAACAAGTAAGTGAAAGTACGTGGCACAAAGCCTGGGAAGCAGGCAGATGCAAGTATAACTTCCTATGTCCTCATGTTAATACAATGACACAGTAGAAGTGCACGGTAAGAATTACTACAAAGGACTTCCTTGCGGCACTCGTCCAAATAGGAAGATGCTTGCTAAATTTGATATAAAAGATTGGATACCTCCTCACTATTATAAATGTCTCGAATTTTTCCATTTGTATTTTTCATCTTTCAGAATATCTGTCTTGGTCACCAGGATCGGACAACCTAATTGCAGTTCGTTTCTCACTGTAAATAAGTGATTTCTTTCCTCTAGCAGCAAATATAGGACCTAAACAGGGCAAATTGCCGAAATTCACACGGTGCAAAGAGGCTTGGCGATTTTAACCTGTAGAGTAAGTTCACAGTGTTTATTCTGGGGTGTTACAAGAAGAGGCAAAGCTCACAGAAAGGGAACCTTCCGCTTTCAAGTTTCAGCTTCCTGTACTACCTTTGGGGCTGTGTTTCGCGCTGGCACCCCCAACCTTAGCTGGTAGGTTCCTCCACCATTTTTCTGCTTCCTGTATGGGACACAGTGGTTTTTTTTGTTTTGTTTTGTTTTCCACCATTTCTCCCAAACAACCTCTGCCATCAGGCCTTTTACCGATAAGATCATTTGTAAGTTTGCAGAATGTAATTACAGCACGGGAGAGCGGATGGTGGTGAGCATCGATCGCTCTTGCTATGGTTTATCAGGCATTGCTCACAGTAGGAACATTTTTACCATTTATCAGTCACACTGCTCAAGTTACCCCATGTCTCCCTCTTTTTTTAACCCCCTGCGTGTGCACAACCTGCCAATTTTTTGTTATCTTTCTATGTGGAAGAGGCTGATTTTTCTATCTCCTCCTTAAACCTGGTTCTGGCCTTCCTTTGTGTACGTCCACATCGCTCAGCCAAAGGCTAGCCCTTCATGCCCTTGCCCTGACAATTCGAAGAACCAGAAATAAGATTGGAATCGCAGTTAAGGCTTGTTGCTTTGCTTGTTTTAACTACACTCAGGGCACAAATTCTTCAGCAGGATGACGTTTTTCCATTATACTTGTAGGAACCGAAAGAGAAATTTCGCCTTCTAGAACATCCCTCTGTTGTGAACAGTTCTGTAACCTGGGGCTCTGAGCCCTGCTAAATTTAGCCACTAAAGTTGTCCAAAGCCTGTCACGCAAAGATAAGGGTGTCCACATTACTCCCCAGAGCAGCCAGGCAGGGAGGGCCAAGGACAGCAGCCTGCACAGTCAGGAAGTTACCCAGGAGGAAGTTTAGGGATGCACTTCCTTTCAGGAAAGGAAGGAAGGAAGGCGATGACTTCCAGTAAACACAAGGGGGGCTGGGCTGGGATGGTGTCACACGGCGGAGACTGAAGGTCCTACTTCTAAAGGATGGATTGTGTCACAAAAGCACCAATGCCTAGGACAGGTCTGGCCTACTCTCCATCCAAGGTACCATAATTCCCTCCTGGGGATACACACCCTTAAAAAGACACTCCTTAAAAAAAAAGTTAATTGGGGCGCCTAGGTGGCGCAGTCGGTTAAGCGTCCGACTTCAGCCAGGTCACGATCTCGCGGTCCGGGAGTTCGAGCCCCGCGTCGGGCTCTGGGTTGATGGCTCGGAGCCTGGAGCCTGTTTCCGATTCTGTGTCTCCCTCTCTCTCTGCCCCTCCCCCGTTCATGCTTTGTCTCTCTCTGTCCCAAAAATAAACGTTGAAAAAAAAAAGATTAAAAAAAAAAAAAAAGTTAATTTTACTTAACTTCTTGACTCTCATCAACAAGTGTTTTAAATACAACAGACACAGGACTTTACGGTGATCCGTTAGTCCTTCTGACTTCTCTCCGATGGGGCTGAAAGTTTGTTTACCGGATAGCAGAGTTTCCTGTCGTTTGCAACTGAGGGTCTTAACAAAACACCCAGAGGTAGATTACCCGTCACAGGAGTGGACCTAGGCCAGCTTAAAAAGCGATCATTACGCTTTTAATTTATAGAAAGAGTTAATCAATTAAATGGGCCTTTTAATGGCAAATTCTCAGCTGACCTTCCCTAGGTAGTTGCCAAGCATTCAGCCTGTCCTGGCTGGCTCCCTGGGGTTCTCTTGCCTCAGTCAGTTTGGAAAATCCTTTCCGTTGAAAGCTCCACAACGTTCAGTGTCATTTGTACCTTTAGTGCCGAGCTCTCTTTCCACTCCTTGTCCTCCAGATGCACAGCTCAGCTGACTGTAGCCACAAAGGCCAGTTGTTCGCTGCCCTCTCGGAGAATATGTCATTGGCATTTTGATTTGGACCTAGAGACAGTGAACAAAATCATTTTTAGTACTATTAGAACTGTAGCTTCCTCATTTTTCACTCAAAATTCCACTTAGAGTAACCATTTTAAATATATTTGAAGATGTTTTTTTCTTTGCGCTTATATGGAAATAACATTTTCACCTTTTCTGGAAATGAGTACAGTTATTGCCCAAGGTATATGATTTTTATTGGGTCACATTGTATTTTTATATGAACGTAAAGTGATTGTTTTTTAATTCTCAATGACTTATGAACACTTCTCCTTACGTTTTCTTTTTAAGAATATGGAGTACGAGTATTAAATAAGCTTTTATCTACAGGACAGTATAGGTAGTATGACAGGGTCAGACAACAGTGAACTACATTTAGAAGTAGGACGTGTGCAATATCTCCGTATCGTGTGACATTGTCCCATGATACAGGACAAAGGTGCTGTCGTTCATTTTAACTTGGGACTCACGCAGTGAATGTCGTGCCACCTCAGAGATGCCACTCCAGTCATTTTCTCTAGTGGGTTCCCCCTGCTCGTATGATTCTGTCCACCATGAAGGTCACGGAAGGGAGAAATAAGAAATAACAGAATCTCTGGTTTAAGATCGGTTTTGCGTTCGTGATTCTACCACCCCATCTGTGTTAGGGAGCTCCAGAGAAACAGGACCAACAAGGCGTGTGTGTGTGTGTGCGCGCGCGCGGGTGTGCGTGTGTGCACACGCAGTGAGGGATTAACTCATATTTTTGGAGGCCAACCGACCCCACCATCTGCTGTCTGCAAGAGGCAGGCCCAGAAAACCTGGTGGTATAGTTCAGTCCAAGTACAGAGGCTGAAGCCCCAGCAAGTGGGTGGTAGAAACTCCAGTCAGAGGGCTAGAAAAGATGAGATGTCCCAGTTCTCACAGTGAGACAATGCAAAAGGGATGAATTCCTTCATCCTCCGTCTTTCCTTCTGTTCCGGCCCTCAGCAGATTGGATGATGGGAGGGCAATCTACTGTGCTGAGCCCACTGATTCAAATGCTAATCTCATCCAGAAACCCCCTCAGACACACTCAGAAATGATGTTTCATCTGGGCACCCCGTGGCCCAGTCAAGTTGCCACAACGTTAACCATCATGCCTTCCATGGGGTCTTTCTTCCCTTGTGTGTCACAGGACATGGTCGTGAAGTTGCTGAGGCAACAAGGATCGTGCACAATCCCCAATTCCAGGCAGCTGCAGCACAATCTTGGGAACCAAAGATGGCGTCCTGTTTTCGCATGTGGCTTTGGAGTTATATATCAGAAAAAGAATGGAGTTTCAAATGAGCTAGCAAAATAAACTTTAGCTACTACCTTTCATAACACAGGCTAGTTTGATGAATAATTAGTAATTACTGTCATTACAGTTATTCAGAAATAGGTGTCTATAAATTACTAATGAAACCTGAGGAGGAGGGCTGGAGTCGAGAGAGGCATGGGTTTTTATAGAGGAACAGAGGTAATCACATAGGATACCAAAAGGAGAAGTGGAATTTTCCAGAAGGAGAGTGGGAAAGACATTCTAGGTAGAGAGAACAATATATGGTGAAGGCAGTGGTGAGGAGATGGGCACATCACTAAGGGATGCGTCATATGGTGAGAGGCCACAGGGAAGCTTACCAAAGGTTTTGCTGGTCTCACCGAGAACTTTGTATTGAATCATGCAGGTGATGGGGACCATCGAAGGATTTTAAGTAGGAAAGTGGCAACGACCTAAAGATTTTGCTTTCTTTTAGGTAATCCCCAGGGGGGAGTACTGAGGGGTAAGATTGGAAGTTGAAATATGTTAGAAGGAACACAGGAAGATTAGGAAAGGGAGGTTTCAAACAGTAGAAGCAATGGGAATCAGGATGGATGGTTTAGGGTATGAAGGAGAAGGGAAGAAGGAAACAGGCAGAGAGATCCCTGCCTCTGACTCCTGGGTGACATCTGGCTGGATGGGCAGTATTCAGCAGGGCTCTTACTAACCTGACATGTGTGAGATGCTGGGCGAGTGATTTGACTTCTCTGAGCTCCGTGTAAAAATCTTCATATGAAAGTTTAAAGAAATAGGGTCACCTGGGTGGCTCAGTTGGTCGGATGAGTGTCCCACTCTCACTTCCAACTCAGATCATGATCGCACGGTTTCCTGGGTTCAAGCCCCACATCAGGCTCTGCACTGATAGTTCATAGTCTGTTAGGGATTCTCTCTCTCCCTCTCTCTCTACCCCTTCCCCTCATTCTCTCTCTATTTCTCTCTCTCTCTCTCTCAAAATGAATAAACATGTTTTTAAAAGTTTGGAAAAATAGGGGCACCTGGGTGGCTCAGTCGGGTAAGCATCCAACTCTCTGTTTCAGCTCAGGTCATGATCTCGAGGTTTCGTGGGTTTGAGCCCCACATTGGGCTCTACACTGACAGTGCGGAGCCTGCTTGGGATTCTCTTTCTCCCTGTCTCTCTACCCCTCTCCTACTCATGCTGTCTCTGTCTCTCTAAAAATAAATAGATAAACTTAAAAAAATTAAAAAGTTTGGAAAAATAATCATGACACTTCACTGGAGTTCTGGAGTCTAAACTCGATAGTATAGTAATGCACATCCCTTGATTTCTAAGTTCCACATCATCAGCCCCGAATTGCTGCACTGCAAGATGAGTCTACGCTGAAGCTTATTGGAACAGGCGTGCTTTGAATTGATCAGACAGACACCAAAACGTAGAGGGACCAGGTCTGAGTGATGGCACCATGAATCCTGTTGCTCTGACATTTGGCACTTCCTGTGTGGATTTGGCTCCAAAGATAGGTTTTCTAAAGTTCCATATTTGCAAATGGTGTCAACCTTCTTTTCAGAATCAGTGTTGCCAGGGGAGTTGTAAGCTAACTTCTATGGCATCTATTGTAAAAAGTCTCTGAATTCACCAACTGCTCTCATTGCATTGGTGCTGGCGGGGTTGGGGGGGCAGGTACAGGACAACACAATAAAGTAGCTCCCTCATGTGCCTGCCATCTTGCTGAGTGCTCTGTCATCCAATAAAGTTTTACTGAGTATCTACTTAGTGATGAGACAGCACTGGTCAAGTCAAACATGACCGTGCTTCAAGAACAAAGCTAGAGGGGCCCCTGGGTGGCTCAGTCAGTTGAACATCAGACTTTTGATTTCGGCTCAGGTCATGATTCCAGGGTTATGGGATTGAGCCCCACATCATGCTTCACGCTCAGCATGGATTCTCTCTCTTGGGAATCCTCTCTCATGGGATTCTGTCTCTCTCTCCCTATGCCCCTCTACAGCCCCCTCAAATAAAAAAAAAAAAAAGAATAAAGTTAGAGCACCAAGAAAATGTCTAAAGTTTGGGGCAATGGTGTGCCACAAGACTGATAGGGTGAATGAGATTCTTTTAAGGAGTCAAGTAATAAATTCAAAGCTAGTTTTAACTGCTCTGCTTCCTTAAAGTTTTGTAACTTCTTCTGCCATTTATACAGAGAAACACTGCATGGTGAGAGCTGAGGCAGGAAACTACAGAAAAGTAGCAATGAACTTGCTTCCAGGAGACAGACAAAATGCATGTTCTTCATTGTAAACTACTGAAGTGGCAGTCAAGATAAAGATGTTGGAGGATGCCCAGGACAAGGTATCATCTCCTTTAGTACATGCATTTGATTCTGCAAAATATTTAGTCTTTTTTGGTGGATACATCTTAATATTTTCCAAAGACTTGAGTATATATTCTTTGGAAAGTTCTTCCTAATCTCTTCTTACAACCTGCAGCACTTTCCTCCAAAAACAGTGAGAATCAGGAAGTCCTTAACAAGATAATATTCAGGGTATAACTACATAGATTCTGGCTAAACCCAGTTAAGCCATGGATGTCCAATTTCGCACGAAACTCTCTGTCCTCAATGTCAACACTTCACAGTGCATTAGTAATTTATCAGAAGACTTCATGCATTTTATTACACGTGTGTAAACTAGTGTAGATACAAAATGTTATTGTACTCCCATGTGAGTTATTCATATTCTTAAAGTTTTTTATTGCTAAAAGATTACAATACTTTTTTCCTGGAAGAGGAAAAGAAGAAAGAGAAGGGTATTCTTATTTAGAGAAAGTGGAGAATCTATTACCAAAGAACAAATGCTATCATCTCTCTTGGTTTGATTTTAGGAATGATTTCAGAGGCTCTCTGATTCGCTCCCCTCATTGACCAAGACCGAAAGCCTGTTCTCTCTTTCCTGCGTGACCTCTATCTCATGCCACAGTTACCCCCAATCCAAACAGATTTTGTCTGAGTGCAAGAAAAAGCTTGTTTTCACCTCTTTGATCTCTTAACATTGTATGATTGGAAATAATGCAGGTAACAATTTGGACACTCTAACCTGACTCTTAAGGATCAAAATATGGTAGAGTTCTGGGGTGAATATACATTTAAAGACTACACATCTCTGTACCAGTTGAAATTAGAGGAATCTCACTCATAGCTTGAAATTTTTATTGGCAAAACAGAAAAGAGGTATTAAGTTTTAAGGACCATGAAATGAAACTGTAACGTCACATTATTATCAGAAAGTGACAAGGGCACCTGGTGGCTTAGTCGGTTGACTGTCCAACTCTTGATTTCAGCTCAGGTCATGATGCCAACATGAACCCCATGTTGGGCTCCACGCTGAGTGTAGACACTGCTGAAGATTCTCTCTCTCTTACTCTGCCCCTCCCCCCCTGGCTCTCTTGTTCTAAAAATTTAAATAAATAAATAAACAAATAAATAAATAGGTAACAGAATGAGAAGAACACAGAACAACAACAAAAAACTACATACGTACCTTTCAGAATCCAGTTGGTTTCAACAACTAGCTAAAGATATTGAAAGCAGTATTTTATACCCAAATCTTATGGCTATAAAATTTGAACTTAATATAAAAATAACGTCACTACTTTTTCAGTTTCACCAGTTTCAACTATGAGCATTTTAATCTGTTTATTTAGTCTCTTATGATAAAACACGTTTACCAGATATGCTCTAGATTTCAGGCTGGCCTACACCCAAGTAACCTAGTCTATAGCGAAAAAGAGAACATATCTTTTTAGCAGCTCAGGAAGCACATTTAAAGAACTAGAAATAATATGAAGACTAAGAAAGGAAGCTATTGCTGTAACTCAAAGGAAACATTTCATGAGGTCAAGTGGGAAGAGAAAGGCTGACCACAAACAGGGGTATCAACCTCATCACTATACAGGGAGAGATATTCTCAGCATCAGGACTACAAATACTCATAACAGGGGCGCCTGGGTGGCTCAGTCTGTTGAGCGTCTGACTCTTGGTTTCAACTCAGGTCATGTTCTCAAGGTTTGTGAGATTGAGCCCCTTGTTGGGATCTCTGCTGGGATTCTCTCTCCCTATCTCTGACCTTCCCCAATGCACTTGCACTCTCTTTCTCTCTCTCTCCCCCCCCCCAAAATAAATACATAAACATTTAAAAAAATATGTCTTCCAAGCTCAGAGCCTGGAGCCTGCCTCAAATTCTGTGTCTTCCTCTCTCTCTGCCCCTCACTTGTTCATGCTCTGTCTCTCAGACTCTCAAAAATAAATAAACGTTAAAAAAATTAAAAAATATGGGGGCGCCTGGGTGGCTCAGTCGGGTGAGCATCCAACTTCGGTTCAGGTCATGATCTCGCAGTTTGTGGGTTCGAGCCCCGTGTCGAGCTCCCCATTTCCTGGAGCCTGCTTTGATTTCTGTGTCTCTCCCTCTCTCTGCCCCTCTCCCACTTGTGCTCTGTCTCTCTCTGTCTCTCAAAAATAAAGAAATGTAAAAAAATTTTTTGAATTAAAAAAAATATATGTAGGTCTTCCTAATCCATATTTCTATATAAACATTACTCTTTTCCCCATGGTCTCTCCAGTTGATAGATGAAGAAATTGTAGAGCTAAACTTGTTTCAATGTACACATCTTATTTTTAATTGAGGTGGAATTTAATAGGAGCTCCTGATTTGAGAACTCTTTTTCAATCACTTTAAAAAAGTTCATTTAATTTTTTTTGTCTATGTTGAATATACTTCAATGTGTGACCCTCAAATCACGTCTCCCGTTAGTTTTTATGCTTCATTGGCTACTAATCATATTAGCAAATGATCATATTAGAAACAGCATAGCAATTTTTAAAAATAACTCATTCTCCTTTGTTAGACCTTTTAGAATAAATATAAGGCTTTGCTTAAACTTGTTTCTCATTAGTCAAGTGATTGGCATGTCCAGGGTCGTCTTGTGCCATGCAGGTCTGACCATCCAGAATACTTGTAACTGAGGCTGTCCAGTCATATGCAAAAGAGCCATGGGCAGAATCGGCTCCTGTTTTCTCCCCTTATTTAGAATTAACCACAAAGTCAGTGCCACTAAGAGAGCTATTTGGAAAACATCCTTTCCTACCTTACAATGGTAATTTTACTGTTGAAAAATGTGAATAAACTTGGAATCCCTCTACAACAGCTCTTTTGCACTGGCTTGTGAGTTTAGCGAACAACAAGGTAGATTAATCTCCGAGGAATAAAGAGAAGCTAGTGGTGTGGTTATAGTAGAACAGATATATTGACCCAAAGGTAATTGTTGTCCCGTCGAGGTCCCTGATATTTGTCTATGGGTGAATATTATAACCACATTGAAGGACAATCATGGTGGATATGACAGCAAATTCTTTGGAGTTTAAGACATTGGCTTTGCAAGAATAAAAACCACATTTTCATTAGCAAATCAAGCATCATTGTAACATGAGGAATTATGGAAGATAATTATCTTTCGTTGGTGATTATCTTGAAGCATTAGGATGGCATTTATCACTCTTCTTTTATACGTATATTTACCTATGTGGATATCTGCCAAGCAAGGTTGCTTCAGTCCCTAAGGAATGTTCCAGATAGGAGCTATTTCTTCTTGTTGTTTCCTGTACTGTAAATCTTTTGATACATCAGTTGAGAAGAGTTTAATGTCCTAATTTATAAACAAATTAACACCATGCTGTTATTTTGGGTAGTGTACCAGATATCACACTCTAAAAAGTTCTCATTACCTTTTATTTCCTCTCCGTCAGATGAGTACTGTCTGTATCTCAACAGTGTTCTTACTTATGACAAATGCTGAATTATATTCTCCGTTAGGCATTGTGAAATAGAGTTTATAATAAGTTTCGCTCATATGTATTGTCAGTGGTGTGGGTTGAATCGCTGCATGGGTTTTTACTTGGAGGGTCATAAAATCAGAATGGCCTGCTAAAACTTCCTTTTAAGCAATTTCTGTGGAAGGTTGGAGATTTGGGGGCTGAAAAGAATTTGCGAAATGAGGTGAGAACCTGGTGAGGAAGCATGGCAGTTCTCTCCTTGAGTAGAACTGCTCCTGCTCTAAAGTCTGTACAAGCCTCTTAACTGCCTCATTTGCACGTCTGTACAAGTGTCAACAATAGCGCACAGGATTATTGTGAAGCACAAATGGTACATTGTATACAAATACGCTTTTTAAATCGCAAAACTCTACGCACACAGTGGGTACCCTTGTGATTCCTGAGTTGAGCCACATCTCTCGGGGGCTTGCTAATATTCCCGGAGGCTCTTAGCTTTAAGGTTTCCCACTTTGTGAAGCAGTAATTTCATTTCGCCCCGATTTCCCACTTTCAGTTCGTAGGTAGCTCCCTCCCTGGAGACTCCTGCAGTTGGGTGGTGCCCTTTCTCCTTCAGTACCTTGCAAGCGCGAAACATTTCAGTCTTGTTGGATTAGATTGCAGGTCTGGAAATCAATTTTGAGACTGTGAGACGCGTCACATTTCACCTTGGAACTGTACTGAAGGAAACATAGCTAAGTGATATTTGTGCGGTTTGAAAATGCCACGTTTCTCAATTGCCAGAGATATTTGTTAAGTTGTTAGAACTAAATAAATAAAGGCGATTGTTGTAAGGGGTATTGCGAACATTTCTTCTTCCTGTCTAAACTTGTTCATCTTTCTTTATTTGTTGCAATATCAGATACCTATTTTTTTTTTCTTGTAAGCATTTGCTTGTAATTAGCACTACTGAGGAGGTATACAGTCCACCCAACAAGTTCCAAAAGCCCCTTGGGCAGTGATCTAAGGAGAAACAGAGATAAGGGAGCTCTGCACCTAAATAGGCTGAAAACAAAACAAAACAAAAATCAAACAAACAAACAAAAAACCAAAACCACCACAAGAACAGAGGAGCAGCAGGAAGAGAAAGAAGGAAAGGAGAGGAGACTGATTCTCCAGAAGCAAGCTCTCCCCCTACGATTTTAGGTGTTTCTCTGTATTTCAGGTGGAACTTTCCTTTCTGCCCCCAGCCGTCTTTCCTCATACCCACTCCCACGCTTTGGCCTCTTCTCCTTGTCTCCTTCCTCACCACCGGGCTTTCCCCTCTCTCTTCCTCTGTCTTTTCCTTCCATCAACAAATGTTAACAGAGCTCCTACCCTATCATATAACAGGTTGGAGGGATACAATGACTAAGCCAAGGCTCTCCCCTTCAGTGACATCACATTTTATTGTGGGGAAAGCTACCTTTCCAAAAAATGCCCGTTTATGGGACACACACAGCTGTATAACTGGGCACCCAAGCCCTGCCCAGGGTGGGAGGGGGTGGAGATGATGAGACAGAACTTCTGGGTTAGGCCACTGTTGTGTGAACGTGCCGGGGGCGGGGGGCATGCACATACGAGGATGCTGATGGCCATAGTGTGAGGTCCAAGGGGGTACTCTGACATTTTTCAATCTTCATGTCCCTTGGCTGATTCACCGGCAACCTGTGAGTTTCATGTCTTTCTCTCTCTTCCAAACCTTTTCTTTCTTCTTCTTCTTCTTCTTCTTCTTCTTTTTTTCTTTTTTGTAATTGGATTCAACATACAAAATAATTCTAAATCCATCTTCTCTCCCTGACAGACACATAGCACAGAGAAAGCTACGTGGTAAGCACTCAAAAGTGTTTATTGAAATCCAGCTTGTTGGAGTGGATTAGATTCTTTCTATTGAATATCTATTAATGCACAGTATATTAACTTCCCCCTCTATACAGTTTGCCCCAGGGGCAAAAATCCACTAATGTGAAAGTCACTATGGACACAGAATTCTGATCTTTAAACAACACCTGCTCGTTTGTTATTTTCCCTCTATTTTATTCCGTCCTTGAAATGAAGAAATCGTTTAATTATCATGTTGGTTTGGAAAAACATGAAGAATCCTTTAAACAGTCAACTTTAAAGATTGTTCCTCTTTTATGTCTTGGAGTTGTAGCAAAATCCTTTCTTAGATGAAATAATCATTGATTTCCTGAAAATACATCTCTTAAAATTTTAGGCATTTTCATACAGTGGAATGGAAGCCTGTGGAGTCACTTGTTCCTTCAATTATCATATTATTTTATTTTTTTAAGTTCATTTATTTACCTTTGACAGGGAGCACAAGCAGGGAAGGTGCCGAACGAGAACCGTGCTGACAGAGTAGAGCCCAATGCAGGGCTTGAACTCACAAACCTTGAGATCATAACCTGAGCCGAAGTCAGATTCTTTTTTTTTTTTAATTTTTTTAATGTTTTTTTTTTTTAATTTTTTTTTCAACGTTTATTTTATTTATTTTTGGGACAGAGAGAGACAGAGCATGAATGGGGGAGGGGCAGAGAGAGAGGGAAACACAGAATCGGAAACAGGCTCCAGGCTCTGAGCCATCAGCCCAGAGCCTGACGTGGGGCTCGAACTCCCGGACCGCGAGATCGTGACCTGGCTGAAGTCGGACGCTTAACCGACTGCGCCACCCAGGCGCCCCAATGTTTATTTATTTTTAAGAGAGACAGAACCCAAGCTGAGAAGGGGAGAGGGAGAGGGAGACACAGAATCTGAAGCAGGCTCCAGGCTCTGAGCTGTCAGCACAGAGCCTGAGGCGGGACTCGAACTCACCAACCATTATTTGATCATGACCTGAGCTGAACTGGCACTCAACCGACTGAGCAAGCCAGGCGTCTCTCCATCATATTGTTTTAATAGAACACATTTGTAGGACTTGGATCTCAGAACTGGCTGAGGGACTATGACAGCACAGAAAGGAAGACCATGCATTAGAGAACAGATTCCCAGGGCTTACCTTGTGACATTCATTCACTTACTGTCAGCTCTGAAATCTGTGCCTCTGAAACCTGCCTGTTGTTCACGTGGCTTAGAGCTTACCCAGAAGCAGAACACATGCCTGTCATCCAGGGTTTGAAAAGTCAATAAATATAGGTGCCTGGGGGGGCTCAGTCGGTTAAGCCTATGACTTTGGCTCAGGTTCATGGGTTCAAGCCCCGCATCAGGCTCTGTGCTGACAGCTCAGAGCCTGGACTGCTTTGGACTCTGTGTCTCCCTCTCTCTCTGCCTCTCCCCTGCTTGCACTCTGTGTCTCTCTCTCACTCAAAAATAAATAAACAATATATATATATATATATTTTTAAGTCAATAAATAGGGACGCTTGGCTGGCCTAGTTGGTGCAGGATGTGACTCTTTATCTCAGGGTTGGGAGTTTGAGCCCCACATCAGATGTAGAAATTACTTAAGATCTTTAAAAAAATCAAAAAATAATATAAGACATCAAAGGTAAAATTGTAAAATTAAAAGAGTTTGTGATACAATGTGAAAAGAAAAAGGAATTTTGATTACAGGGCTTAGATGCTCACTGGGAAATTAAAAAAAATAATACTTTATTTTTTATTTTTTTAGCGTTTATTTTTGAGAGAGATACTTTATCTTTATCATCAGGATGAATTTAAATGGAGGCAACTGATAAAAATGTTAGTTTTAAATATTTGCTTCTTTATTCATTTTTATCCCTTATAATCCAACCTGTTCCACTGTCGTCCAACGCTGCCTCCATCAAAGAGAAATTATTTCAAATGGAATATGAAACACTAACATAACGCATTTTAAAGGAAAATAGTGCTAATCTTTCCTGATAATTACCTTTTCTTTTTACAATCCCTGTTTTGACGGTAAACTTAATTTCATTATTAAACAAAAAGCATAACTTTTGATGTCATTTCTATTCTTCATGGGTCCCTTTAGCATTAGAACCCTGCCATCCTTTTCTCACTGTGTCTGAGTTAGCTTGGAAGGCTAGCCTAAATGTCAGTAACTTGCATTATTTTCATTAGAGCTAGACCATCTATCTTTTACAGTTTCTTATAAGTAGCCAGAGAAGAGACATCATGGAGAATTCATTAAAGAGGGCTCTATCCAGAAAGGATTAGACTAATGCTATCAGGTAGAAAAAAATGTACAACCTATTATGGCATCTCTTATGGACTGGCTATTTTCTGTTTGACTTTTTCAAAATTCTCTCAAAATAAGTGGAAACTATGACATGTCAGAGCCCAGAAAGGCAACTAATTATAATCACGGCATAATGTAAAAATATCACCACCTATTGGCTTATCATTATAGTCTTATTAATTCTTGACTTATGGGAGGAGTCTGAATGTTGGTTTTATCCATGTTCTGATCCAGGACTTCACGAGACAGTGGGGCTGTGACCACTCTCTTTCTTAGGTCTCTCCTCTGTGAAACAAATGACAAACCATGAGTCAAGGCCAGCCCTCACCGAACTTTGGTGTAAGGGTACCTTTATAATCTTAAACTTTATTGAGTCCTGCCAAGTGACAGTGAGGAAACTCTGGAAACTCTCTCTCTCTCTCTCTCTCTCTCTCTCTCTCTCTCTCTCTCTCTCAAAAAAAAAAAAGTGGGGGGGGGATGATTTCAAGTATACTGCTGAGAGTCACTTAAGATCATGTTTATGGTTGCTCTAACTTTTAACCAATTATATGTTATTTCAAGCGATTTTATGTTATTTATGTTACCCAACAATGTAGAAGTAGGCAGCTTCACTCTGCCTCAGCCGTAAACATTTTATGAAAACTAACAGATCAAGATATCAATAGGATCTGGTGGCCAGAAAGCAAATTTCCATGTGTCTCTGATTTTTTTTCTAATTGTAATTTGAAACGTACTATCCAACAGCTCATGTCTATATTTCTATTTTTTGCTTTCACGTAGATTGTATGCCAATTTTATCTAGAAGCCGTCCTCATTAGATTAAAAAAAAAAAGTATGCTAATCTCTAATTACAGGTATATTACATAAAATTGGCCCTTGACTCTATTTTGATTACTGTCATGGACTAGTTCCTTTTTGTACTCTAAGCAGTCATGGTTAGTGGGATAACCCAATGAGACGAGGATAGTATTATCCTGTGCCATAAGCACAATATTTGCATTTCTTTGTCATTTATTACCAAGAAGATCTTCAAACTATTGCTGGTACCAACTGAATTGTTCCCTCAGCATTTCAACCATCAAAACTCATTTCTTCCTATTTAATATTTATTTCTAATCTCCAGAATAGTTTTAAGTGTCTAAAGTTTTCATTTTATGTTTGGCCACTTTTGTTAAGGTATGTTTACTTTGTCCCTGATGTTTTCCCTCTTCCTGCCTTTATCTTCTTAACTTATCTATAATCTTTATTATAACAATATCCGTCTCCCTCTATTATTAATGGATCATCTCATATAAACCTGAAAGATACACTTAGGTATTATTTCCATTGCTTTATATAAGGAAACAGAAGCTAGAAAATGCTAGGTTGGTCATGTTTCCATGACCAGAAAATGGAAAAATCAAGATTTTATTCCAGTTCCCTGGACAACTACTTTGACAATTTTTCTTATTAAAAATAGCTATCTTTGGAGCGCCTGAGTGGCTCTGTCGGTGGAGCATCTGACTTTGGCTCAGGTCATGATCTCACAGTTAATGGGTTCGAGCCCCACATCGGGGTCTGTGCTGATGGGTCAGAGCCTGGAGCCTGCTTCAAATTCTCTCTCTCTCTCTCTCTCTCTCTCTCTCTCTCTCTGTCTTTCTGTCCCTCCTCTGTTTATGCTCTATCTCTGAAAATAAATAAAGCATTAAAAAAAGTTTAAAAATAGCTATCGTTACATGTAATACTGATCATAAAGGTGATTTATATTTCAATGAAATTATACAAGAAATATTTTCTACCAAATTCTAAGACATAGTCTATGCTATTGAACAGTATGGCCTATTGCACTTAATATACAGTGATGCAGCATCTTTTTATACATTTCTTCCTACTCTGCAATGGCGATTTTAGAGTTTTCTTCTCTGCATTGCTAGCACAGTGCTTGGCACAGAGAATGCACAAATTGCCACTAATTCATGGCTTCCTTATACCTGCATGAGTAGGAGTGACAGGGAAAGACGAACACCGTCCACAGGGCAGACCATCCCTCTGCGTCAGCTGATGTGGAGAAAGAAAAAAAAAGTCAGTTGGCTCAATGACAACATTTACCTAGATTCACGTTAGAAACATGCCGCCCAAGTGAGGGTTTCTTCAGTGAGTTACAGGGAGTGTCCCATACACCAGTAAGCCTGCATTATCTCATCTCATTGCAGTATGAACTTAGCTTTTGAAGCGAAGCACTTTCTGTCAAAATCTTCTTAATCATGCTGTTTGACGTTCACCACATTCTGCAGTTTTAGTGACCAGGGGTAATGACTCTACCTTCGTAGAATAGAAAGAATCCGTCCATTTCCCCCTATGTTCCCATTGTACATATATAGATATATAGATTTATATCTATTCAGCTGTCTGTCTCTCTGTGTATCTATGTATCTATCCACTTATCTACCTATTTATCTAATTTGTCTATGAATTATTTCTTATACTCATCCACAGTGTGTGCCTTTCTGGACCAAGCCTACAGAGCATCAACACTTCCTTTGGCTAACATTTTGATTTAAAAGTGGTGATACATGAATACAGAAGGTCCAAGTCTAGCTGGATGCTCACCGGTGTGTCATGAATTATAAGAATAAAATATTTATTTAGCTTAGGGATGAATGCCAACAACTTTCCTAGAATAAATTATAAGCCATTGATAATACATGCTGCAGTGCATAGGGTCTTACTGATTGCTGCCTTTGCATTTTAAAATCATATCCTAAAGTGGAGAAATGCATAAAATGTATTAAACTACCCAGGCTTCTGTTGAAAGTGGAAATGAATGGGGCACCTTCGTGGCTCCATTGGTTAAACGTCTGACTCTTGATTTCTTCTCTTCTTGTTCCTCCAGTTTCTGGGTTCAAGGCCCAAGTCGGACTCTGTGCTGATACCACAGAGCCTGCTTGGGATTCTCTCTCTCCTTCTCTCTTTGCCCCTCTCCTGCTCTCTCTCTCTCTCAAAAATGAATGAACAAACAAACAAACATACACACATGTAAAAGAAAGTGAAAATGAATGGCATTTCGCTATTGGAATAATAGTTTCTGTGGCTAGACATCAGTTTTAGGCAGTATACTGAAAACTAAGCATGAAGATCAGATCTATTTTATGAGAAATACAAGAAAAAAAGTCATTTATGGTTTCCTTAGCATCTTTTTTTTTTTTAATTTTTTTTTAAATTTTTTTTCAACGTTTTTATTTATTTTTGGGACAGAGAGAGACAGAGCATGAACGGGGGAGGGGCAGAGAGAGAGGGAGACACAGAATCGGAAACAGGCTCCAGGCTCTGAGCCATCAGCCCAGAGCCTGACGCGGGGCTCGAACTCACGGAGCGCGAGATCGTGACCTGGCTGAAGTCGGACGCTTAACCGACTGCGCCACCCAGGCGCCCCAGCTTAGCATCTTACCCAATCTGATTTTACCTTCAAAGAACGAACATTGCCTTGGATGAGATTTTCGTAATCCGGTAGTTCTAGATGTCAGAAAGTCATACTGCTTCCCTAAAAAAGAAATCCATGACAAATTTCAACTCCATCAACAAGTAGGCAGTGGACGATTTGTAGAAATGCCCTTAACCCTCAAAACAGACTTTGGGAATCTATATGTGATATATCACCTGCTTCTGATGAATCTATAATGCGGTGCTTCCTGCTTTTTATGCCATCAAGATGAGATTCTTATTGAAATTATTACAATTATTACAATTGTGTAATAATTTATTCTTTTTTTTTTACAACTGCATTGCCAGTTTAGATTCCATGTTTTGGTTTTCTGCTTGTTTGTTTGTTTGTTTTGCAAGAGGTGCAGTAGGTGAAAAGGTCTATCTTACCTGTCATTTTACATTTTATCTCCCCAAAGAGCTGGGTGTAAAATTGTAGTTATTATCATGTGTGAATCTGATCATTAAAGGGTGTATGCAATTCTTCCAGCTTATGAGGCATCCACCCCCCACAGTTTAAACAAAGAAGAAACAAATGAACATGAAAAATAATGACGAGTGAATATCCACAATTGGCCATAAACATTTTCTAAAGAAGATCCTTGGCTTAATTGTGCATTCAGCCTCAGAGAGTGAGGAGGCACAGGGAGGCAGCTTGCATAGGGAAGGCTTAATGAATGTGGTCAGAATATTCTCTCAAAGGAAAAGTACGACTTACCAGTGGAAATGAAGTCATGATCAGACATCACAGCAAAAGAAGCTCTTAAATCCAGCCCCTTTATGACCTATAGTTTGATCATTCCACACTCAACTGTACAAAATTCCACCTGCTTGCATTAGTACACTTTTATCTCACTTCTGGGGTTCTGGGTAAGCTATACCCCCCCCATTTGTCTGGAATGGCCATCCCTATTACTACCTTTAAATGGGTAATCACCAGTTCTCTTTTCTAAATGCCATTTAGAAATCATCCTTTAGGGGCATTAAAAAACTCCCAAGGATTAGAACAAGCCAGTAGCTCCATGGCCAAGAGAATCATTGACGCTTGATTTTTACAGCAGGTAGAGCCTCTTCAGACCAAAGTATGATGTCTTCTTCTCTACAAATTACACCTGAGGTTCGCAAAGACTGGGTGATTAGTTCTTGTATGCATGGTCTGTCACTGTATCTACTACAGAATGTGAACACTTCTTTCTAAGTTAAATTATATAGAATGGTATATGCCATATGCATATATATATATATATATATATATATTCTATGCTATTAATATTTATAATAGAGATTACAGGTATGTGTGTGTATATGTATGTGTGTCTCTATATAAATATAGGTAGATATCCATACAAGTCCTGGTTTGAGTTGATATTTCTATCTACTGATCTTTGTAAATGAAGGTAGATTTCATTACAAGGAAAAGAGTACCCCATAAGCTGTCCTGGTTTGAATTGGTAAATGAAACTCTCATTTATCTTACCCCCTACCTCTCCCTCCCCTAAATCCCACTAAAATTAAAGTAATGGCCATGAAAGATTATCTTTTTAAAAGTCACAAATCTACAGGACCAAAAAAAGAAAGGGCGGGGGAGGGGAGGGGCACAATACAATTTGACAGGTTAGAAAACAAGGGCAAAGGCAGTTGATCTGGAGGACCCAGGAAAGTTGACTGTTGTTCCAGTGGTTGACAAAGCCATGAAGCAAACTGATTTGCTTCAGGGAACTGTCAAATGCTCAGGAATTGGCACAACCAGAACCTTCTGAAGGTGACGATGATGGTGAGGCAGAATGAAAGAGATGATTAAAAAAAAAAAACAATTTAGAAGGAATTAGAACCTACCCCCATCACCCACTGTGGGCAGCTGGATGACCAACCGTCCTGCATCTTAGAAGGCTGAAGGTTTTATTCTTCAGTGAAGGCAAAACAGAGGGTCTGCGGAATAGAAAAGTCAGGCAAATTTGAGGATTGTACCAGAATAAAAATAGGGAAATGGAAGTATAAACGAATGTAGATATCCCTGGCTCTCCTAGTTTAAGTCTTATACCCTTGAGCAGGAGAGACTGTGGCCGACTCGAAAAAAAAGAACCAAAGAGAAGGTATTGGGGATTCCTCAGTGAATATGAGCAGACTGCCAAGGAAATCCTCAGACAGGAAGACAAGATCTCCACTAGGCAGGGAACAGAGCAACTGTGAAGAACCTGGCAATGTGCGGAAGATAAGCTGAGCCCTTGAGTGTGCGTCTGAATCAGTACGGGAAAACCTTGCTTTCCAGGCCCCACCTCCAGACCTCAATCCAGGAGGTCCTGAGGGTAGCCCGGAAAAGTGCATCTTTACTCACTTCTCCAGGTATGCTCGTGCTGCTGGACCTGGGGTCCCACTTTGACAACAACTAGTGCAGCACTCTCTTAAGACGGGCAGGACCCACCCATCAGGCCATGTTCCATAATCCAAGTGTTGAAGGATGAGAGGTATTGATTATCTCCAGGAGAAAGAGTTGTATGTTTGTTTGTATGGATGTTGGTTTTTCAGAGCGAAATGAGCCGCCTCCAGGAATCTGAAGTATTTGATGGATGATAAACAAACACTAAAAATCTAATAAGGAGAGGGAAGAAAACAAAATGCACAAGTCTCAGAGGACCCATGCCACATAAATTGATGGATGAGAGCAAAAAGGAACCTTTCTGTCTCCATGCTGCACCTGCGAGGCACACAGCATGCTCCCTCCAGCATGACCATCAAACCAGGAGCCCTCCCTCATCCAGCGGGCCCCACGGGGTGTACTGAGAAATCCACACTGTCCTTTGCTCTGTTTCCAGCTCATTCCGGGTGGTATCAGGCAAGATCTGGCCATATGCGCTAGTGCCCAAGCACCAAAAGCTCCACCAGGGTCTAGACCATGACCTTGCATGTTTGCCCAAAGGGCCCACAGGAGAATTCTAATGAAGACACCCCAGGGTGTCTCTTCACCTCTTCATAAATGTTCTCCATATACCTGAACAGACAGTGGCCATCGGAGTTGGGTTTGACTGGTCTGGTCTCTTCTCCATCTTGGGGAAAGAATTAATTAATTTATTCCCCCCTCCCTTTTTGATATGGGGGAAAATCTGTATGTAAATGAGGGAAATTGTTTTGTTTTGACCCTGGCTAAATAAAGGACGCGTGTGGAATCATATTTTAAATTGATAACACGCTAATTTGACCCTCTGGGGTCCCGCCAGTCCATCCCACTGGTTCTGCCGCTCCCGTCCAATTTCACTATGTTTTGCTATTACTTCCCTACAGGCACGATTTACAGCAACATCTATCACATCACATCTTACAAGAAATGCTTTTCACTTCTTTTTTCCTCTTTATTCACAGTTGTTTTATGTTTGTGAGTATGTGTGTTACGTATCTCGCTCTACGATAACATGAAGAACAAAAAACATAAGATCATGTAATATTTTAGTTATTAATTGTCACTATAAATTAGAACGTTTCCTTTGAGATTATGAAAGTCTTTATTTTCAAGGTTCGCATACAATCCAGTGATGTATATTTTTTATTGAATGATAATTGACATACGATATTCTATTAGTTTAAGGTGTACCACATAGTGATTCTTCATTTAGATTCATTACAAAATGATCACCACAGGGTCTAGTCACCATCTGTCACCACACAAAGTTATAACGTTATTCCCTACATTCCCTAGGCTGTGTATTACATGCCCACTACTTACTTGTCTTCCAACTAGAAGTTTGTGCTTCTTAATGCCCTTCACCTATTTCACCTGCCCCAAGCACTCCCCCCGCTTGCTCTGGTAATTAACATTTTGTTTCCTGTATCTGTGTGTCTGCTTCTGTTTTGTTTATTTTTTGTTTTGATTTTTCTTTCCATATATAAATGAAATCACATGGTATTTGTCTGTTATTTAGCACAATAACCCTCTAGGTCCATCCATGTTATCACAAATGGCAACATTTCATTCTTTTTTATCACTCAGTAATATTCCATTATACATATAATTATACATATATTATATTTTAATGTAATATGTTATAACATATTACAATTATATATAATATATGTGTGTGTGTGTGTGTGTGTATATATATATATATATATATATATATATATCTGCCACCTCTTTTTTATCCATTCATCTATTGATAGACACTTGAGTTGCTTTTATAACTTGGCTATTGTAAATAAAGCTGTAATAAACATAGGGGTGCATATATCTTTCTGAATTAGTGTTTTCATTGTCTTTGAATAAATTACCAGAAGTGGAAATTAAGGATTGTTGAGTAGTTCTATTTTTATGTATTTGAGGAGCCTCCATACTGTTTTCCACAGTGGCTGCACCAGTTGGCATTCCCACCAACAGTGCGTGAGGGTTTCCTTTTTTCCATATTCTCACCAACTTGTTATTTCTTATTTTTTTAATAATAGCATTTCTGACCAGTGAGAGGCAATAGCTCATTGTGGATTTCTTTTGAATGTCCTTGATGATTAGACATGTTGAGTGAGTATTTTTTAATATTAAAAGTGCTCACGGTACTCTATAGTTTCTCATTTGAACTTAATTTTCTGTTGTATTGTATGTCTCTGCCTTGCATGTTCAGCATTAGTAAATAAATACAGGACATACAAGCATAAACATTAAATCCTAATGATCAATGACATTACTTTTTTTAATGTGGTAAAACCATAGAAATTAAAATCATGTTTCCCACTTTGACAGTGTTAATGTCCATTTCCAATATTAATCATAAAAGAAACAAATTTCCTGTACCTCCTAAAACAGTTAAACTTCACTGCCTTAACCAAAGTAATATTGAGTATTAGAGACAAAGTATATCTGAGGAGATATAAATCTAGCAAAATATGTATTACACTTGGAGGAGCATTGGATATTGCAAGAGTAATGGGCTGATGGTCACCATGTCTTTCCTTTCTTCTTTTCTTCGTTTTCCTTCCCTTTCCTTCCCTTTCCTTTCCTTTCCTTTCCTTTCCTTTCCTTTCCTTTTTCTTTCCCTTCCCTTCCCTTCCCTTCCCTTCCCTTCCCTTCCCTTCCCTTCTTCTCCCCCTCCCTTCCTTTCCTATTCTTGAATCTGAATCTTACTGATGCTGTTCACTGGGATGCATCTGCTTCCGGTATTAACCTGTAACAGTATCTGTGAAACATTTATTAATTTAACATATTTAAAATCTACAATCTCTCCCAGATTTACAGTGTGTTTCTGTGATTAACTCTGAACTCAGCTCTAAGAAGTGCCTTTCTACACGTTGCAAAGTGAGGAATGCATTTCTGTGTGGATTGTTTGTGTGCCCTTTATCTTTCTACGTGTGCACGGGTGGATCATGTTTCTATTTCTAATCTCAGTAGTATTACCAGTGCAGTAATTACATACAGAAACATTCCTTCTCTGTGATTTCTCAAGACTCATAACTCAGTGACAATTACTACTCCTTGATAATTATATTTCTGTAGTTGTAGCCACAGCACAGGTGCATGCGGTGCTAGAATTTCATATAGACCCGTGTCTTTAATAAGGTTTACAGCTCTCCTGTTCCTTAGGAATTGCTTTCTTTCTTTGGACCATGTTTCTATTCTCTTTGAACCCAGTTACAGGGGTGGGAGAAGCTTCACTTGTGTGGGTATTTCATGAGGTAAATCTACCTACACTTAACGTTCGCCAAAGGGCCACCTTTTATGGCAAGTCCTGGATTGTGCCACACAGCCTCGCCCAGCCACAGCCATGAAGGTCTCAGCCTTCACTGCCTCCCCAAGAAGTGTGGTGATAAGTGGCTCATTAGTCCTATCTAAGCAGTCGGGCCCCAAATTGTGTGAGCCTTGCCGTGTCAGCAGAACTTGGGGATGGAACAGGACAGGTTTCTGGTTCTATCTGAGATGGTCGACTTAGTCTCCCTGCTTTGGTTTCTTCGTTTTTACACTGTAACTATAGCTAGCTACTTTGGGTTTGTTTTGAGTATCCAGTATGATAACTTAGGTGTACATCCTGGTGAGTTGTATATCTAAATTAGTAGTAATTCCTCCTTTGTCTTCTTGGCTTAAAATTCCCATACTGCTTGGCCATTGGAGCATTCTCGTGACCTGTAAATCTATAAATATCTGGATGTCAACAAAAGGACAGATTAAATCAAGTCCCTATGGAGTTACCACAAATGTAATCAGGCATGACTTTCTGGAAAATGACTGAAGTAGCAGAATTGCACAACAGGTATTCCTGATGTCCCATATTATAGAATATTCTATGTCTATCATTTGTTTATAAATCTTTATACAATTATTTTAAAGGAACATTAGGACCCACAATGAAGGAGATGATCCTACATTTTAGATTGTCATTAATGATTTTAAAAGTCATTATTTTTAGTAGATCACCATATATCAATATTATTAGACAACATCTTGAAGTCACTAATCCTTTGATATAAACTCAGGTAGTGTGATTCACAATTTTGCAATCGGAGGCTCTCTTCATAGTTTAAATTCTTTGGGCAGCCAGAATATTCCAGAGAGATCAAAGTGGATTTTTCTGCAAGGCTAAAGTTAATTCCTATGTAAAAAATTAAATTAAAAATAAGAAATGACTGAAGTTTTACAGTTTTATAACCACATTTTTATTCAAATAGATGCTGTCTTGTACTTGCTGCCATTTAGTTCTAGACTGAAGTGCGTCAGAATGACAAAAACACTCTTCTACTTTGTCAGTGGAAAAATTTGTCGTAGATTCCTCCAGAGTTTCCAGTTCTACTTGTTTTCCATTAGATATTTATGCATATGATTTGGTTCCCTTGTAAAAAAAGATAATAGATTGAATACATTTTAGATGATTGCTTCAGTTCTATTAACACGTCTGCCATGGTTGTAATTACTTATTATATACTGAGTGTAGCTACAACGAAACATAGCACAGAGACCTTTGACCCATGTGGTGGGCCTGTAGGTTTTTGTCATTAAGAAGACATGAACACACAGACCCCAGTAAGGAATGAAACTCTACTATGTTCCTGGGCCATTAAACTCGTGTATTTAAAACATAAACAAACAAAAAGTTTACATTTCACCTATAACGTTTTCTACGACAACTCATAGAAGGTACTATTATTTTTTTTTTAATTTTTTTTTTCCAACGTTTATTTATTTTTGGGACAGAGAGAGACAGAGCATGAACGGGGGAGGGGCAGAGAGAGAGGGAGACACAGAATCGGAAACAGGCTCCAGGCTCTGAGCCATCAGCCCAGAGCCCGACGCGGGGCTCGAACTCACGGACTGCGAGATCGTGACCTGGCTGAAGTCGGACGCTTAACCGACTGCACCACCCAGGCGCCCCAGAAGGTACTATTATTATACACATTTGGGGACAAGCAAGGATAGACAGCCTTAATGAAACTACAAGCCATTTGAAAGTTTCGTGTTCACCAGCCCTGGGACCCTCTGTGGCCAGATGTTACTAAATACACTAATTTGGAAATAATTGGTCTCTCTTTTCTTCCTTTTCCATCTCTGTGAGGAGTTAGTGGGCAGTGCTGAGACCAAATGAGGAAGATGAGTAAGAACCAACAGCCTGGATAAACCCCTGCTACATGTGAGGTCAATGTATTAGCAGTGGTTGAGTGGTGAATATGTTGAATTTTTTAATAAATGTTCTATAATTAAGGAATAATTAAAATTGAAATAACACAGAAGTATCTAGAATCAAAGTGAAAGCTCCCCTTTATCCAAAACCCTCTCTACTTATAATCATTGTCACTGTTTTTGTGGAAACATTTCTTTGTTTACACGCATAAACAAACAGATGGGGAATATTTTTAATCATAAGTTGCATTATAGGATGCTGTATTAGTTCGTTCAGGCTGCTATAACAGAATACAGTAAACAGATGGTTCAAACAACAGACATTTATTTTTTCACAGTTCTGGAGGCTGGAGGTCCAAGACCAGCCTCCTGGCAGCACTGGTTTTTGGTGAGGCCGTCTTCTGGCGTGTGGACAGGGCTTTCTTGCCATGTTTTCATATGGCAGAGAGAGGGACCTACCTGGTCTCTTTCTGTTCTTCCAAGAGCACTGATCCCACCAGGGAGGCTCTACCCTCATGACCTCATGTAAACGTAATACCTCTCAAAGGCCCTACCTCCAAATACCGTCACTTTGAAAGTTAGGTCTGCAGCATATGAATTTGGGGCAGACACAAACCTTCAATCCACAACAGATGTATATTATCCTGTGACCTGATTTCTCTAAAAATGTGGGTTTTTTTTTTTTACTTATTTTGAGAGAGAGAGAAACATGTGTGCATGCAAGCAAGCAGAGCAGGGGCAGAGACAGAGAGAGAGAGAGAGAGAGAGAGAGAGAGAGATTGATTGATTGATTGAGAGAGAAGGAGAGAGAATCCAGCACAGTGCAGAGCCTGATGCAGGGCCTGAACTCAGGACTGCAAAACCATGACCTGAGCCGAAACCAAGAGTCTCTCAGATGCTTAACTGACTGAGCCACCCAGGCGTCCCTCATGTGACCTGATTTTTAACTGAAACACAATTTTCGTGTTTTAATGTATAGTAGACCAACCTCTTAAAAATTTTCGCTTAGTATTCCCTGATGTGAATGTACCTAACTTTAAGTAAAAATTTCTCTGTGGACACAGAGATGTAGGTTGTATCCAGTTTCCTTCTGTTTTTAAGAATGTTACAGTGGCTGTCCATCCATCCATATTCATGAAGCATTCTTTGAATATGAGATTTTCTTAAGGGTGTTTTCTGGAAGTTTGATTACTGGAACAAAATATATGTTCCAATTCTAATTTGCCAAGTTATCACCAATTGCTGGTGTAAATCCACCAATACAGCACCATATTGTTGAACCAAGAATATGCAAACGACTGTTTCCCCATAATTCAGCACACAGAACACACCAGATCACATATAATTTGGCCAATCATATGGCCAATGTGCTACCCCGAAGTTACTGTTTTCCTGATTACTAAAGGGGTATAGCAAATCTGTTTGACCTAACACATTTCTCCTATGTCTTGTCCTATTACTACCTTTTGCCTATTTTTTTTAATTGGTTTCTGACATCTTGGATATTTGGGAACGTTTTTTTCTCTAGTTATAAATAAATTTCCTCAATTATATTTTGAGATTTTTTTTTCTTTTGCCACAGTCTAGCCTGTTTCTAAATAAATATTTGGCATTTGTAGATACTCTTTCCAAAATGTTATTTAGTTATCTGATGTTATGTATGGACTGAATGTTCGTGTTCCCCCAAAATTTACATGTTGAGATCCTAACCCTCCACCCAAAATGATGTTAAGAGGTGTTAGGAGCTGGGACCTTTGGGGAGAGGTAATTAGGTCATGAGAGTAGAGTCTTCATGCATGGGATTAGTGCCTTTGTGAAATTGACCCCAGAGAGATTCTTCACCCCTTCTGCCATGAGAAGACATAGTGAGGTGATGGAGGTCTGTAATCCTCACCTGAACCTGACCATGCTAATTACCTGATCTCAGACTTCTTAACCTCCAGAACTGTGCAGAACAATGTGTCACCCAGTCTGTGGTATTTTGTGATAGGAGCCCCAAAGGACCAAGTCACCTGACTAGAAGAGGTCACCGTCAGACCCTGGGATGGTCTATTTGCAACCTAAGAGTGTGAGGCCTTCAGCACATCAGCACACCTGTTCTCTAACTGGAAAGTCCTTTCAAAAAACGAATCATTAGCATCATTTACTGTGACTGCTCTTAGCCATCAGAATCACTGAGTGTTATAATGGGCTGCTGAGAGAGGTGGTCAGAGGGAGATGATGTATAACCCACCGAGTGCATCATTTATTAAGACTATCATAACTCTAAAATTACAGCACGCTGCCCCTGCTGCTACTTACCCTGTGGTAAACAGGTTCAGCTGGGGATTTCCTTGTTTAGGTTTCTGGTGCTCTGAAAGATGCAAAGATACAGAGCTCTTACAAGAGACAGTGATATCTAAATGGGGATTCCACTGGCAGCCAAGCAAGCTGCTTCCCACTGGTGACTCTGGATGATAGAAGTGAAAGGAAACCCCACAGCAACCTCCACGGGCCTTGTGGGATCTTCTGGAACCACCTCTGTGACAATTTAGAAGAAAAAGATTTGGATAACTAGAGGGAGTCTCTGTCCTCATCAGCCTGGATTTGTGACAAGAGAAACAACAGCATGGTGGTAGGAAGAGGGTGAAAAAAGGCTTCAGATTTTATTCTTGTTGACTGCCAGCGATTTGAAAATTGTAAATAGAAAAACTTTTAAGCTTCAATAGGTGTTCCTAAACACAGTCACTAGATAAATAATACTATCAGCATGATTCTTAGAATTCTTGAGAGAGACTATGAATGTTATATGTCTGAAAGTAATTCACGTTCTGATTTCTCACGGCTTATGTGCCTCCAGTAAATCATGCTGTAGGTGTGGGTTTTTATATTGTATTCATTTCCCCAAAAATGTGTGCTCAGATATAGACCCTGTAAGCCAATGTAAATGGTATAATCTAGCAAAAGTGGAATGTTCGCACATTTTCTTCTGATAATTTTTACTGGTAAAAGCTGTTGTGTTTAAAGTATTGACCTATATGAGAATGTGTATCCAATTCTAACTTGTGGAGCCAGAGTCGATTTACAGATGCATTGCTCGGGACTTTGGAGTAGTAATTAAGTCTGCATATCACTTCCAGGTCCTCAAATGTGAAGCTCCTCTTGTTCGAGATTGTGGGAGTCTGGGCAGAGTCCCCTTGCAGAGGGACCTTGTTCCTGCTGAGACCCACCACATGGTGGGAACGCCATACAGTCTGTAGGCGGAGATGCTTGTTCCTCCAAACTTCCCACCTTCACGTACCAGTAATCACTCCCTTTAGAGGAGGCTGGAAGACAGGGAAGGGCAGGAAGGGAGCAAATCCGCTTTCCTTATTCATATTTAGCCAGCAAGCTCCATCCTGCCAGCATGTTTGCTTCTGAGATGGATCCTCTGACATGTAGCCCCAGCCCTCATCATGGATGAGCCCCATGGCCATGCATGAGATGCAAAATGCAGAGACATTTGTAGACATTTATAAAACTGTGGAGATTAGGGGCTCCTGGATGGCTCAGTCAGTTGAGCATCTTAGTTCTGGCTCAGATCATGATCCCAAAGTCATAGGACTGAGCCACACACCAGGTTCTGTGCTGAGCATGGACGTTGCTTGGGATTCTCTCTCTCTTTCTCTCTCTCTCTCTCTCTCTCTCTGCCCCTCTCCCCTGCTTGTGTTCTCTTTCTCTCTCTGTCTCTCTCTCTCTCTTCAAAAATAAAAACAAAATGTGGAGATTCGAAGTATCCCACTAAAGGATTCATTACTGGCTCTTGATAATTAGATAATCATCTAGACAATTAGCCATCCAGAGTTTCCATTTCCATGGTACAATATTATGACCTATGTAATTCTTCATTTTCTTTTATTTCAATACTAGATCCCAGGGGCACCTGGGAGTGCTCAGTCCCTTAAGGATGTGGCTCTGGATTCCTGCTCAGGTCTTCATTCTCATGGTTCATGAGATTAAGCCTGTCATTGGGTTCTGCTCTGACAACGTGGAGCCTGCTTGGGATTCTCTCTTTCTCTCTTGCTCTCTCTTTCTGTCCCACCCCCACTCATTCTCTCTCTCCCTCTCCCCCTCTCTCTCTCTCAAAATGAATAAATGAACTTAGAAAAAATACTACCTCCCAAGCTAAATTGTGACTCTTTGCCTAGATTAAAGTATATTTTTATGCATTTTAAGTCTAAAGTCTTAATATAGATGAAACAACACGAGAAAAATCATATATAAAATTAAGGCGACTTGTGTTTCATTATACTTATTTCTAGTATTAAGCTTGTTTAAATGTGTCATCTCTCAATAACCTATGCTCAAGGTCAAGGTTTTTTTTTTTTTTTTCCCAAAAATTAAATGCTTTTTTCAGTCTTCAGCATCTTCTGATAAAAGAATTTCCCCAATCTATACTACAAATAAACCAAGTAATGCAGAAATGAGACACAGCAAACAATAACACCAGCAACCTTAGAATCTTTCTGTCTGGCATCATTACTACATGCAAACCAAAGCAAAGCAAACATATTTGAAAGGATCTTTGGAAGATTTTTTTGTCGATTGCAGTCATACGTTATAAAACTGGGGTTGGAATGAGTACTTCATTCCTGCCAGATGGCTCCCAGAGATGCAACATTTGTTAGGAGCAAGTTATTCCATTTTGTAATGAGAGTCTGAGACAATTACATCTCTTAGTGCACCTGTGGCATCTCCAGGAACCTTCTTCACAAGATGATGATACTGAGTCGTTGATGGACTGAATATTTCTACAAGTGCCTCACATTTTATCTTTTTAACATAAGTAAATAAATAAAGTGCCAGCACTAAGAAAATAAATGCCTCTGATGTCTTTAAGTAAAATAACTTAGAAGAAAAAAATTTTTGAAAGAATTTCACAGATCAAAGTGTTTAACCCTGGACCCCTGAAGCCTGGCATGGTTGGAGGCCGAGAGAGAGGAAAATGAACAAGTTGAAACGTTAGATGGCACGCCTGGCTGGCTCAGTTTGTGCAGCAAATGACTTTTGATCTCGGGGTTGTGAGCTCAAGCCCCATGCTGGGTGGAGAGATTACTTAAAAATAAAATCTTAAAAATAAATGAAATTGTTAGGCATTTTTTTTTCTGTAACTTTATGTGCAGATTTGGCTTTTAAGGAGCAAGTACAAAGCTATCATCATTTTCAAAGAGTTTCCCAACCAGCCAAATGTTTAAAAATTAATTTTTTATGTAATGATAATGACATATGGAACATTATATATGGAATTTATAAAAAAATGTTTTCAAGATAGACACAAGTCCAGAGCATTGTCTTACAAAAGCTGGAAGGCAAGGGCAGAGGTTTGTAAAGTCCAGATGTCTTAATCAGCGCACAGAGAAAGTGATCCCAGTGTGAGTCTCCAATGTTCTCCTGGCTTTTGGTAGGAGACCTGCGTTCTCCACAGAATGAAATGGAAGAGTTATTACTATAGGCAAATTAGAGGTAGAGTCCACGAGTTTTAGGGAAATGATGGATGAATCAGTTAAAATGTATTCTGCCGTCCAATTTTGTCTTATTCTCTATTATTTTATTCTTATTCACTGGATTCTGAATTTCATTCTTTAGCTAAGAGATCTGGAAGAAGTTGCACATTTGCATATTTAAATCTGATTCTTCTGAAATCCTTTTCCAACCCCACCGTCATTAGTGTCCTGGTGGAGACTTGTTCCTGTGCGCACTGGGTGACGTCAACTTCCAACATAGCCGGGATACATTTTGTCTTGCTTAATGATTTCACGTAACACAGGCACAATTTCATCTAGTCCTTATTGGTCTCTTCTATAGAGTGTTACTCCTAAAATTGTTTGCTTGATGTATTTTCATTTCTTTGTGATGCATATTGACTGGAAAGGGATTGTAATACCAGAAAAATGAGGATAATTTTCTCTACCCTCTCCCCTTCCTCTTAACCTCCTCTGTTTTAAATAGTTACAATAGAGCCTGTTTGGTGTAGCCCATCCCTCCATGAGCACAGGAGCAAACCTGTCTTGTGTCGTACCTCGCTCACAGAGCCATATGCTGGCGAATATCTTGAAAACTATCCAATAAAAATATCTGATGATGGAAAGCAAACATAAGTTTGGTGACGATGTTGTCTAGAGTTTTTACTTTCCACAACTCCAGGGGCAGATGACCCTGATCCATGCCGACCCTGGCGATGTTGGGGGAACTTTGCGGACGACCAAATGGAATGACCACTGCCAACACTTCCACTCAGTCACGTGCACCCCATACGGGATTGAAAAGTTGAGTCGCGTATTCAGTGGTGCAGTACTGAGCCCCCAAGCCCGTGATACTTTGATCGTAACTGGACTGTTCTTTCTGATAGATCACTCCATAATATGCCCCGCAGAACTGTGAAACGGCATTTCATTCATGAAAATTATAGTTTGGTCTGTGGGATTTATATAAAATGGTTTCAAATTATACATAAATGGGCAATTTCTAAAGGTGATGGAATTTCTTTAGTCACAATCTCTTACAGTTTCAGGCTATTTCCATTAAAGTGACACCTCCTTACAAATAAGCTAGAGTTAGGGGCCATTCAGACATGGAGTCCTGCTGGGTTTTCTGTGCCACTTAAGGGCTTTCTGCTTTGGAATCCAGATATCCCCAAACTTAATTAGCTGTCTAGAAACTGAGTGGCAAAAGTTGCATATGCACACACTTCATTTCTTTTATGTATTCACTACTTAACTGTTCTGAAGGAGAAAAACAGCATTTGGCAAAAACACGTCAGGCGACATTTCAAAGATCTCCTATGAGACCCCCGGGCTGGATTCCTGAGCCTGTTGCCCTGGTAGAAATCTAACGAGATGACTCATAAGCTGATGATGAGCTGTGGGAAAACAGTTGAGGTTCAAAATGGATTATCAAATTAAAACTGTGTTCATAACAGCAATTACTCGCCACTAATTCAGATGTTTTTCTGGGGAAACCCTTCATGCTTAAATGAAGCCTGCAACAGTCACTTTGTTAGACACTGTGAAACGGCCAGCCAGTAGTTCTGGATAAGAATATCCTAAGGAAATGTTGGGTAGCCGTAGAATCATCAGCCAACACTGAATTTTCATAAACATGAAGTCACAGATTTCCCAAAGATAATTCTATAGCGTTTGAAACAAATGAGTATATAGCAACTGAATCTGTAGTTCGTACTGGGGATTTTAAAAGAGCCGGGCTTATCTCCTCTAGAGTCTGATATAACTTAATAGAAGAACATTGAAACTCCCCCCCCCCCCCGTCGCCTCCCCTCACCACTTCCTTTCCCCTCTTCCCTTTCTTTCTGCTGTTCTCCTCCCTTCTTCCCTGATTCCCCTGGTCACTGCTGCTTGTATTGCAATTTGCAGTCTCAACTATGCAGACGTTTGATGAGAACGCTATTCTCTTAAGTCAGGATTTTGGAAGATGAGTGAATACTTTTATTTCCATTTGAGGATCTGGGCGCCTGGTCTCCTCCTTCTCATAAACCGTTATCAGATTGCATGTCAGTTATTAGCAGCAGGTGGCAGAGAACGATGGGCAGTCACGTGAGGCAGCAGCGGCATCTGACACAGAGTGTGTTTGCTGCGTGGCTGGCCTGTCATGTTGGACAGGGATAATGGATTGCTACTGCAAATGAGCTTTCGGTGGGTGCAAATTGTACATGCCGGCTGAGTCTTTGATACTCTCAGCTATTCATAATATGGTTGCTTATAATGAGAAGTCAGCAGGTGCTACTTTGTAGTTTAAGAGCGAGCCCAGATATTGATCACTTGTGAACACATGGAAATTTTGAGGTGCACGAAATCTCCATGTCACTTGTAATCATTATCCAGCGCTTCAAACAAAATCTAAACCGAGAAGATTTGCATCAGGGCATTTTCTACCGCGTGAGGAGTGATTTTCATACAGAGAGGACTTTATCCTCTACAGGTGGTTTCCAGTAGGGGTTTTCTTCCCGAATGGAGACCCTCTTGATGGTAGGAAGGTCTGAGTGGAGCCGTGCAGTGTTGAAAAACGTGGAGCGGTTCCAGGTGGTCCCAGCCGTGTAGGTGCGCACACCCCACTTACTCTCTTTGTGGCGTTTTGTTTCTGTAAATGGAGGGTACGATAGTTGCATCTGGAAGAATTGATTGAGACCTGTGCGTGTTGTGTCAACCTTGCTTGTTGGCCATTCATTATTGGTGTCGTTGCTCCCGTGTTCCTGTTTAATCTACACGGATGCCTCCGTCAGAGAGAGGCAGTGTGGTAGGCTGTGTTGGGCTACCGTGGCAAGGTCTCCACCGTTAGTACAGCTCCGTAGTGGGATCTCTGAACTAGAGCTTTCCCTGTAATACCGACAGGTGCAGCCTTTTAAAACTGTACCTGTTGGGTTTAACTATTCATGTTTATTTGAGCTGACGGAGCGGAGGGCGGCTTTTCGGAGCCCTGACTCCAGGAGGTCGCTGCTGGTTTAGACCCGACCTCTCCAAGGTGGTGGCTCCCGGCCAGGAGGCTTTACTCCTGTGGTTGCTGGGTTGTCCAGCCTGTGAGGTGTCGTGTATGACAATACACACTAGATTTCCATCTAATCAGTGACCGTTATGTCGAATTCCCATAAAGGTCATACTTCAGATATGTTTCAGGGAACAAAAAGGTACCATCTAAAATCAATTGACCTGTTTATTTTCAGCTGTAAAGTGTGGCTTCTGTAAAATTTCAAATTTCATGACCGACTTGCATCATAGTCCTGTGGACCAGGACTAGTCTCTAGCAGAATAGAGACACTGAAACTGACTACATTTTTCTTTGCTCATAAAATTGTACCATATAAGACATCATTGCTATTTCTCGTGTAATATTTACCAAAGCAGTTACGCAGCAATTATCTGATACAGTGTTCTGTTTTTATACTTTTAAATAAAATTTGAGTATCATGGATCCCTCATTTAGAATCCTAAGGAAGCGCCAACATTTTTCCCCCACTGGCAGAAACACATACATTAAAATTTTGGCTTATCATTGTCAAGTTCATGGGTCACTCCTCCCACCCAGAAGCCCGCCCCCCGCCAGGGACTCCTTAAGTGTCCATGCAGTAGGATGAAGATTGTCTACATGTGCTAAATTGGAACCATCACTTGTCCTCAGTCCCACAAGCACATGCCTTCCTCAGAGACATTTCATAAGCTCTCCCCTCTGCCTGGCACCCCTCCATGTCTGGCGTGCCCTGATAGGTGTTGGTACACCCTACATGTTACGTGTTGCCAGACGTTTCCTTGCAGTCAAGCAGAGATCAGAGGATAAGGGCAGAATAATGTTTCTCCTCTGGGCTGAAGCATAGAGTAGCAAACACAGGGCCATGCTGTTCACTCTGGCCTGCCTCGGTGGCCAAGGAGGGTCAGAGGGTCATGCCACTAGGTCCTGGCCTAGGCAGACTGGGTACCTGAGTCACTCAGGATGGAAACATTCTTCAGTGCTTTAGAGACATAGCCTGAGGGACTAGTGTGCTTTTGTTGTACTAGGACACAGAACTTTGTTGATTTTGCCCTGGGCTAGCCGAGGCTTTGCTAGCCTGAGAGCAGAGCCTACCTGCCAGGTGGGAAGCCACCTACCACCTGTGGTACAAATCCCTCTTCACATCTGCACATCTTCTAGAACACTCGTCACCTTTACACTCTTGCTGGGTTTATTGACCAGGCTGGTTTACTGTCTGTTCCTTCTAGAAAGTCAGCGTCACGAAGTCTACAGCCCTCCCTCACACAGTCACACTCAAGAAGTATTTGGGGCGCCTGGGTGGCGCAGTCGGTTAAGCGTCCGACTTCAGCCAGGTCACGATCTCGCGGTCCGTGAGTTCGAGCCCCGCGTCGGGCTCTGGGCTGATGGCTCAGAGCCTGGAGCCTGTTTCCGATTCTGTGTCTCCCTCTCTCTCTGCCCCTCCCCCGTTCATGCTCTGTCTCTCTCTGTCCCAAAAATAAATAAACGTTGAAAAAAAAATTAAAAAAAAAGAAGTATTTAATGAGTGAACACGTAAATAATGAAGTCAACCAACGTCCATGCTCTTTCCCCAAAATGTTCTAGAAACCAGGTCCTCCATACAGTTTTAAGATACACATAAACTCACTATGAGAGAGCTTTCCAAATTATTACAGGATTAACTTAAAGTCACACAAGCAATGAAATGAAGTGAAAATTAAAATTCCAACCTTATAATTAAATGTGGTTCTCAAAGGATGCCGAGGGTTCCCCTGGACATTAATAAGAGTTTTGTTTTTGTTTTTGTTTTTTGCCCTTGGCATATATCTTAGGATATGTATCTTAACCACCACGGTGGACACGTGATTTTCATTCTTACGTAATTGGTGATTGTGTATTATATCCAGGGAGCTAAGAGCACATTAAAACACATACTTGCTGTCTTTACTTCAAATTTCATTACCATCTTGAGTTGAAATTGGACCCTTAGCATTTCTATAATGTAGTTTTTAATTGAATTGTCTTTCTTTTTTTTCCATGTGAAA
Source organism: Leopardus geoffroyi (assembly GCF_018350155.1). Lineage (NCBI taxonomy): Eukaryota > Metazoa > Chordata > Mammalia > Carnivora > Felidae > Leopardus > Leopardus geoffroyi. The sequence goes on along the minus strand of NC_059327.1, from coordinate 3,443,901 downwards.
GTGTTCTATTATGATAGAATTGGCAGGATCACAGCAGCTATGAGCAAACATGTTTAAACTACTGTTCTCCAATTCTCACTCACTGTGGGATTGATCTTAATGGAGGCAAAGACAAAAATAACTAAAAATGTAAGGCTGAGCACTCAGAGGCTTTGATCTAAAGGAAACATTTAAAGACATTCTTTGTAAAGGTCACCAAACAGCCAACAGTCTCCGGGAACTCGGAGCCAGACTGTGCTTTTCCTATGGCCTGGTAACTGTTGACCTAGTTACTCTCGGGACAGGGGCTGGCTCTTACACTCAATTAACCGATAAAGCTGCCTGTTTATTGCTCTTTTGCACAGCTCTTTCCGAGCGTGACAAACCAGTCTAATCCCAGGCACCCGGGTTCCAAACGTCCTCGTGCAATTATCTGATGAATTCATAGATTAATGACTCAACTGAAAATAGCTTCTTTGAAAAGTTGGGAATTCAAATGCGTAAGGTGGGATCTTCACCTATGACAGCAAGCGGAATGAGTAGAATCCAGTACCTTCCACACAGAAGGTCACACGTGTGTGGAGGCGGGGGCCTATAAGCACCCCTTGAATGCAGGGGGCTTGGTGCATGGTGCTTGGACGTGGAGCTGGATGATGCCCCCAGGGGGATAGGAAAAGCATTACTATCCGCATAATTGAGGTCTTGGCAGAGAACAATGCAAGCATCACAAACTGGTCCAAAAAATGGCTTAAAGGACCAGGAAGGCGCCCGGGGTCTTTTGTGGCTGGGGGTGGGGTCCTGAGAGGGTTCCCTCTGCAGGCAGGGGCCTGTATGGTCTGAACCTACTGAGGACGCTAAAGGAGGAAGCATTCAGACTTTCTTATCAGTTTGTGGAGCTGTAGGGCAGGAGGTGAAGGCGGAGGGGTGAGGCTTGAAAGGTGTGAGCAGTCAGATGTCAAAAATGGAATCAGGCTCCATTACAGTGTGTGTATATGTGTGTGTGTCTGTGTGCATGCGTGCACACACACTTGTGGGTGTAGTACAACCACGTACGTTTTAGTGTAAAATGTGATTAGTCTAAAGAAACAGACGTTGATGAACAGCGTCTCTCAAACTTGGGTGCTCAGAACCCAAAAAGGAAGATGGATATGTTAGATCATAATCATAATCATTATGGGTGATTCAGTCCGTTAAGTGTCCGGCTCTTGATTTCAGCTTCGGTCATGATCTCGAGGTCGTAGGATTGAGCCCTGTGCGGCTCCCACTGAGCATGGAACCCGCTTAAGATTCTCTCTCTCTCTCTCTCTCTCTCTCTCTGCCCTTCTCTCTTGCCTGCATGTTCTCTCTTTTAAATTAAATATATATATATATATATATATATATATATATATATATATATTCATAGTCATAATAACCTCTGACACTAAAGAATGAGCTAAATATCAAATGAAATCATAACTAATAACTTCTATCTGAATGAATGGATTCTGACTGTGTGGGGTCAGGTCAGTCTTTACTAAGGGGATGACTTTTCAGTTGGTGTGTTTTGAATGACAAGTGGGACGCATTCATGGCAGATTGGAGAAAAGGACGGGCTGGGGTCAGGAGCTAGCAGTCCAGATGCATGGAGCACCGGCGTCCCAGGGGCAGAGAGTCCTACGTGGGGCAGCAGCTGCAGGTCTGAGCAGTGGACATTGGGGCACAGGCAGCAAAACTGTCTGGCTTGGGGAAATGGAGAGAAGAGGCGTCTGATACGACCGATCCTGCCCCAGACGACGCTGCAGGGAGTTAAATCGCTTTATGAAGAGGTAGTCATGCGATTGCTCCTTTTGGTCATTCTCATTTGAAGCAATAATTGTAACATGGAAGTGTTGGCTTTTTTTACTCTCAATACCCAGAATAAGAGACTCTCGCCATGATAGTTCACTGAACATTCACTTCAGGTTCTGATCACGTTGCAAGAATTTAAAGTATCAGATGCCTAGTGAGATTTAAAGATTAAGACTATATAAAATATCAAATATATGGATCCAAGAATAAATATATGTATCCAATATATCAAGCTCTTATGGATGCAGTAAGTTTTATATTTATAATATTTAACCTTTAAAATGTTTTAAAACATGGTATTGGGCATGATTGACATGCAAGAAACTGTATATAGTTTTTAATGTGTACCACTTGATGAGTTTGGGAATAAGTATACACCTGTGAAACCATCACCACGAATTAAGCTGTAAAAATGTCCATTGTCTCCAAAAGTTTCCTTTCTCTTGCTCTTTTTTTCTCTTTCTCTTTTGGGTAATCATGCAGAAAGTGTTATGATGCCATTTTTTTTATAGAGGAAGAAGGTGAAATATAGAAGAAGTGAAGAATTTGGCTAACGGTTCCCTAGCAGTGATGAGAGGGCTAGATTTGAAACTGAGGTTGTATGGATTTGGAGAATATAGATGCTCAATATATATATATATATATATATATATATATATATATATATATATATACACACACACACACACATATATGTATATATATATTTATGTATTTTATATATTTATATATAAATATGTATTTTTTATATTTTTATTTATATATTATATATTATATACTTATATATATATTTAATTTGTAAACATTGTTGTTAGTGTTTCTGTGTTGATCTAATCACACAGTTGCCCATTCTACAAAACGTTCGTTATCTGGTGTTCGGAGACAGAATCCATTTTATAGATGTTTATGGAGCTCAAACCCCAAGAGCATGACCTCATGACACAACTTTCTAGCCATCTAGGTCAACTGACAATGCCAAAGAATAAAAAGTTTAGAATGTGAATATTTTATCTGCTGACCATATATACGCCTGTTAAAATTGTCAGGGAATTTGTCATTTACTTTTAAAGTAAATTAGTAACTCTGTCAGTCAGCATTTTGTTATAACCTTTAAAACACCGAGTTGAGGACACTGGCTCTTGGGCTGAATTCCTTCTTGATATCAGGCAGGGCATCAAAGGAGAAAGTGTATAGATGATGAAATGGAAAATTGCTCTTCATTGCTGTTGTGGACTAGTTAGAATTAAGAAGATCTGTTTCACAATATCTTGTCTGAGACCGTTAGATGCATTTTAACATCCTGAATATTGGATTACTTAAATTGGGGGAGGCCAGGAAGGAGAGGGACTTCAGTGGATGTGAGTTAAGTTGGGTTGAAATATCTCAGGCTTCAGCATGACCCCCTCATGATAAGCTGACATCTCAGTGGTCACAATGCTCCCAGCTGTCACTGTATTTTCAAAGAATTCTGCCCCTCAACTGACAGATTTCATATCTCCCTGAAATTGACCAAGGACTTCCTTAAATGTATTATGACAGAATCAGGAAAGACATTTTCCAGAGGGGCTAACCTCAAGAAATTACCAATGTCAAGTTTCTGGGGTAGGAAAGAAAAGAAAAAAAAGAAATATATATATGTATATCTTTAAAATGAATAAAAAAACTAAGGCCACCATTTTGCTAATCCTCCTTATCATGTGTAAATTATAACCTACTAAAAATAAAAGATTAAAGTAGGGCAGACAGCATTGTTCCTATATTCAAAAAGAGCAAAACAATCCATTCAATACAGGAAAAGGAAACCAAGAAACCATTTTTTAGTCTGAGTGATTTTCCCCCCAAGAGCATTCATTTAGGGAAAACAACAACGATACCAACAACAACAGGGATGAAATTCTCTAAGATCAGAGGGCTCATTGAGAATTTTTGCATATCTGTAAACAGTAACCATGAAGCCACTGCCAGAGAGATTCCTGGCAAAGGTTGACCACCATCTGAGGAGGATGAGATTCAAGAGTCCTCCTACCCGTCTTGAAACTGCTAATAGCAGGTTCACTAAGAAAGGGCTGTGTGTTATTAGGAAAGATAGTGACTATTGACAAGATGATGGGACATGAAAATTGGAAAGTTCAGATTCAATTTAAAAGATGTTCACAGGAAGTCACTCTTTATCCACTTTGAACTTACAGACTGGTGTGCCAAGCCACAGCCATCCTATGCCCAAACTTGCATGTAACTTCAGCCCAGGTCACTTTTCTCCTGTGGGGTGGGGTTGGATGACTTTGTCACTAGGTTCCTGTCACTATCATATATTCAAAATCAAGGATTTAAATGATCCAAAGCATTGTTAAAGGTCTATCTACTGGGCTAGGATGACTATATATATACATATATATATCTATCTATATATATGTATATACACAAATATATGTATATATATGTATATACTTATATGTACATATGTATACATATATATGTATATATACATATATGTATATACTTACATGTATATATATGTATATACATACACATATGTGTATATATATATAATCTCCAATATATATCGATATATATATAGGATATATATAAATTTAGGATTTAAGTGTGCACGCATGTGTGTGTGTGTGTGTGTGTGTGTGTGTATATTTAAGAGAGAGAGAGACCATCAGTGGGGGAGAGGGGTAGAGAGAGAGCTATATATAAATGTAAATATAAATATATAAATAAATGTGTGTGTGTGTATATATATATATATATACATATATATATATATATATATATATATATATATATATATATATAAAATATGCAAGAGTATTCTCTTCTCTATATACTCCCTCATTTGATCCGGGCACTATTCTACGGAGTCACCATTTTTAAGCCATTTTACAGTTGATGAGACAGAGGCTTAGCAAGGGCAAGTCATGTCCTGAAGTTCAAGGGGGGAGTGACTTTGCTGCTTCCTTGTAAGGGTCATAGAGTACATGGCCAGGTGATAGCACGGGAAGGTGGAGGGCAATGGAGGACCGGAGAATGATCCTAAACTCTAGATGCCAGTAGGCTTCCTTTTAGTAGATGTTTCCTTTAGTTACAGATACTAAGAAGATGCAGAGAAGATACAGGAACTAGTTTGTTACCTCTCCCCGGAATTTGCACAGTGGGTGCTGTACATAATCCTACATAATCCTCACTGAGAACCAAGATGGTGGATAGCATGCCTCCTTTTACAAATAGAACCAGGCGTTGGATGAACCGTGCAGATTGTTCAGCACCAGGAATCCAGGAAGTGGAGGAATTTGGATTAACTTAGATCTCTCTGATTTTAAAACGTTTCTTATTGTATTACACACTTTTTTTTTTAAAGTAAAAAGCCTTGATCGATAATGTTGGTCATGTTCCTCAAATTGACTGATTTCTACTTCTATTTTATTTTTTTTATTAACACTTAACATGAGATCTATCCACTTAACAAATGTTAAGGTATATAGCACAGTATTGTTGACTAAGTATTGGAGGAATCTTGAGGACATGACGCTAAGTGAAACAAGCCAGTGGCAGGAAAAACAATACTGCTGATTGCACTTGAGTGGGGTGTATCTAGTGAAATCCGTAGGAGAGTGGAATGGTGGTCGCTGGGGGCTGGGCAGAGCGGGGACAGGGCAGTCGCCCATCCGCGGGCATAAACTTTCAGGAAAGTGATGGATCAGCCCAAGACCTCTGCTGTACAACATGGCACACATTCTGTCTTATAACGTAACAAAACAAGAATGCAAATAAAGGAGCGCTGCAGCTTCGATAAAGGTTTTAAAGAATGTAAAGGAGGAAATGTCCTTATGCCGTGGCTTTGTCAGAAAAGGCTTCATTAATAGGACCCACCTGAGCGATGCCCAAAGTACAAGCAGAACTCAAACAGATGGAGGAGGATGTTGTAAAAGGGTGGGCTGCGGGTACAGGCAGGATTTTGAAGTGATTCTCATGGTAGTATTGTGACAAGGGGAAGGCTGAGGAAGTAACTCTGAAAGAGCTTTCTTTTAGGGAATAAAGACAGCGAATGAGGTCCGGGAAGGAAATAAGAGAAGAATTTTTGTTGACATTGTTATCATTTTTTTAAATAAGTAGATTGCAGTGGTTTGTATAAAACCCAGGGAGGCATTTCAGAGAAAAAGATGGTTTGGAGATGGCTTTGAAGAATGAATAACCGGATTGATTGGTTGATTGATAGATTGGTGATTGATTTTAACGTATACCATGCCTTATTGCAAACTATACTGAAATTGTTAACAAATATGTTCTTAGTGCCACAAAGTGTAGTGAATGCCGCTGAAGGCTGCTGAGAGCAGAAGGTGACTAGGAGAATATCGGGTGGTTAAGAAACGGGGGTCACAGGTAGTACTCTAGAAACCTAGAAAGCTAGTCACAGGTAAAGTAGTAGGAGCTGAAGCTTGATTGCTTGTTTAATCAGTGAGTAGGTGTTAAAGAAGGGCAGGAGTAAGTTTAGCTCCTGTAAGTAATTTGACAGGGATTGTAAGGAAGGAATTGGAGAAAAACAAAAACAAAAACAAAAACAAAATGAAAGACCAGCCAGAAGCACAAAGAGGAAAAGATTTTGAGATTTGAGATTGTATGTGTGGTCTTCCTTTTTGTATAAATAAGACATGTAGCTTTGAGGGAAGAAAGGAAGGAGCCGGTGGTCCCAGAGATGATTTAAAAAAAAAAAAAGAGAAGAAAACTTGACGAAATAATGTCTAGGAGGAACAAGAAGGGATCTGTTACATACACCCTTACTAAGACCTACTTACAGTCTTGCACTTATATATTATTATAATAATATATCAAGGACCTGACTCCTGTATTAGATGTTCTGCTCTTTGATACAGAGGCTCATATTTTATTTATCTTTGCATCCCTAGTTCTTAGCTCAGCTTTTGATACAGATCATGGACTCATTAACTGTCAGATCAGTTAATAGAGTTCATTCGATTTCTCATCTCTTTGAAAACTATAAAGCAGTTTTAGCTTTTTTTTTCTATATTAGGTTCCAGCCCCTAATACAAGTCCTATCTCATAGACGTTCTCAAATTCTTAGATGTGAATAAATGAATGGATGAAGGTATTGATAATACAGCCTTAAAAATGAAAAGAGACATTTTCCTATGCCATTCCCTTCCTATTAGTAATGATTATAATTGTAATCCTGTCTGAAAAATGGAGACCATTAATAGTAGATGTTAGTGAATGAACGGAATTTAGGAGACCAACTGCAGTGAGGAAAATTGATAACTACCATCACATAGACCTGGCATATCACTACCTTCATGCACTCTTTGAGCCTTTCTTATGAAAGAGGTTCAGTTCCCAGTGTTTAAGTCCCAATTAAGTCATTCCTGGGTTTACTTTCTCATGGCTTGGTGGTTGACTCCTTAGCTGAACAACTGTCCTAAAAATCAAGCACAGAAACTAGACAACTTTCAAAGCAGACCAGTAAGTGATATATGCTCCCCATTTCATGGTAAATGACCCTGATTGAATGATACACCAGTTTAAAAGGAATGAAATTTTGTAGGAAAAAGGAGGTAAGATTAAAAGTATTGTGAGATATGCTCTTTCTTGGTTTGATTCCTTATGAAGAGCTTTGTTCAGAATTTCTTGTGTTTTGTTCTGAAATGCCAGTACATCTGAAACACATTGTATTTATTTTAATATAATTAGATTCCATTCAAAGTATGTGTATAGAATTGTGTTGAAATTAGCTTCATTCTGAAACTATAAAACACATTATTCCAGTTGTTGAGGGTTTTGTGTGAAATCTGATTAGTGAAAGAGAATCTCAATTCTGTCTTTGTTGTTGAGATCTCTTATTTAACAACAACTTTCAATGGGCATTATGTGTGCTCCGACAAAAAGTATACAGCCACAAAGGAATCACCACTTTATGCAGTACAGTTTCATCTGACTGACAAATTGTCAATAAAAAGGATGTCCCGTGTTTGGACTGCAATTCAACTTTACCTTCAAATTATGCTACCCTCTTTCATACTTTCATTGATGAATTCTCATGATAGGGACAAAGTTACCATTGTAATAGCATATTGTTTGTACAAATCAATTCACCGGGCAGATGTGGCCTGACCAAAGATTTTTAGTCATGCTGCAAGTAATGTCTGTATTTATCCAGAATTTGATAGCTCCTTAATTTTTTTTTTTTTCATTTCAAATCTTAATCTTGTGTTGAATGCGGTTGCTTCCTTTTAAGGTTGCTTCCATTTACAAAATGTCCTGGATTTGTCATAGAAAATCTTTTAAAAATGTTTCGGCACGTGATTCCCGTGTTCAGGATGAGCTCTTCCCTAAGATAAGTTTATCAATCTGTGCATTGCTAGAATCATATCACGCTGAATATCCTTCTAATTTACTATGTATTTGATTTGAGTTTGATTCCCCCAGGGGCAATCATTCTGACAAAGGGAATTTAAATCTTTCTTAATCAGCATAAATGGTTACAACTACTTCTGATAAGGATTACCGTATCTAGCATTCATTTGTACATCTTTCCACATGGGCTGTTACTTGTAGCCACAGTGTGAAGTGACTTTTAGTCCTGTCTCATTAAAGAAATGAATCCACCGAGGCAAATACAAGTAAGTGCTCCAGTGTCAACCAGTTCTACAAGAGCTAAGACCGTAGTCCTGTTCTCGGATCCAAGTTCTGTGCGCGGCACAACAGAGAGCAAATGTTGAATGCCCTAACCTTTTCCCACCAGAGTTGATTCATTCAATGAGCAATGATTTATTGAGCCCGTACTATGTGCTGAGATACAGTGGAAAGAAGAGAATGTAGGGCTCACTGAAGGAAAGTACAGCCTTCTTTTTGTTTCTGTTTTTTTTTTCCACATACTTAATATACTTTATTTCTGTCTTTATTAACGGCTATAAGTTCACAGCAGAATTGAGAGTAAGGTACAAAGATTTCCTATACCTCCTGCCCCAACATGCACATAGCCTCCACCCCTATCGATATCCCCATCAAATGGTATATTTGTTATAATCAGTGAACATCATAATCACCCAAAGGTCATCATTTACGACAGAGTCACTCTGGGTGGTGTATATTCTCTGGGCTCGGAAAATGTATACTGACATGTATATATCATCAGAGTATTGTACAGAGTATTCTCCCTGCTTTAAAAACTCCCCTGTGTTCTGCCTCTTTATCCCCTGTTCTCTGGCAACCAGGGATTGTTTTTCTGTCTTCTTAGTTTTGCCTTTCCCAGAAGGTCACGTGGTCGGGATCGTACTGTAGGTAGCCTTTTAGATTGGCTTCTTTCACCTGGTAATATGCATTTAAGATTTCCAGGTATTTTCATAGCATGAGAGTTCATTTCTTTTTAGTACTGAATAATATACTATTGTCTGGATGCGCTGCAGTTTATTTATCCACCTGCTGAAGGGCATCTTGGCTGCTTCCAAATTTTGACAATTATGCATAAAGTTGTGATAAATATCCATGGGTAGGGTCTGTGTGGATGTGTTTTAAACTCCTTTGAGCAAATACCAAAGGGTATAATTGCTGCCATTCTCACTTCTTCATGGTAATTAGGGAGTGCAAATTCATGAATGATGAATTTATGATTAACTCAATTAATTAAGGAGAAGGAAGGGGATAGAAAAATAATTGCCACATATTCCATCACTGCCCATCCCTTTGGATTGATGCATTGGCTCATGCATCTCAAGTATTTTCGGTTGAGGCCTTTCCACTGCCATTATCGATAAAATTGAGATAACTGAAAAGTTTTAGAACTGCAAGGTGACTTTGGTAGAATCCTTTACCTGAGACATACACCATCATTATCTACATCCAAGATATCAGCCACAAGGTGATATCAATATGACAAAGGAGGCAAGAATATACAATGTGGAAGACAATCTCTTCAACAAATGGTGTTGGGAAAACTGGACAGCAACATGCAGAAGAATGGAACTGGACCACTTTCTTGCACCACAAACAAAAGTACACTGAAATGTATTAAACACCTAAAGGTGAGACCTGAAACCATAAAAATCTTAGAGGAGAGCACAGGCAGTTATTTCTTTGACATTGGCCTTCGCAACATTTTTGTAGATCTGTCTCCCGAGGCAAGGGAAACAAAAGCAAAAATAAACTATTGGGACTACACCAAAATAAGGAGGCTTTGCACAGTGAAGGAAACCGTCAACAAAATAACAATGGGAGAAGATATTTGTAAATGATGTACCAAATAAGGGGTTAATATCCAAAATATATAAAGAATTGTACAACTCAACACCAGAAAAATCTCCACAAATAATCCAGATAGAAAATGGGTAGAGGACTTGAATAGACATTTTTCCAAAGAAGACATCCAGATGGGTCAAAAAATTCATGAAAAGATGCTCAACATCCCTCATCATCAGGGAAATACAAATCAAAATCATAATGAGATATCACCTTACATCTGAAAAGATAAGAAATAACAAGTGTTTGTGATGCTGTGAAGAAAAAGGAACCCTTGTGCACTATTTTGGGGAATGTAAGCTGGTATAGTCACTATGAAAACAGTATGGAGGGTCCTCAAAAAATTAAAAGTAGAACTTTATGATCCAATAGTTTCATTCCTGGGTATTTACCCAAAGAAAACAAAAACATTAATTTGAAAAGATATATGCACCCCTATGTTTATTGAAGCATTATGTACAATTGCCAAATTATGGATGTAACTGAAGTATTCATTCATAAATGAATGGGTCAAGAAGACATATCTATATCTCTAGATATAGATATAGATATGGTGGAATATTACTCAGCCATCAAAAAGAATTAAATCTTGTTATTTGCAACAACATGGGTGGACCTAGAGAGTATTATAAGTGAAATAAGTCAAAGACAAATACCATGACTTCACTTACATGTGGAATCTAAAAAATAATAAAATAAAATAATATAAAAAATAAAATAAAATAAAATAATAGAAAGCAAATGAATAAATAAACAAAAAAGCAGAACCAGACCTATAAATGTAGAGAACAAACTGATTGTTGCCAGATGGGAGGTGAGTTGGAGGATGGACAAAATGAGTGAAGAGAAGTGGGAGACATAAAAAAAACAAGAGAGAGACAATGTCAAAGATATCAGTCACAGGGTAATGTTGGAATACAACCCAAACTGCCTTTTAAGTGAGTAAAAGCCCATACAATGTACCCATCGCTTTCTCAGAAGATTAAATGTGGAGGAATGAGTGACTGTTTTTCAGAAATCTATTGTTTTACGTGCTTACCTAAATAGATAACTTAGTGAAGACTTTTTAAGGATCTGTATTTTATATGGTCATAATATACAGGCAAGAAAAGTTACCTTTAATAAAGTAAATGATCAACCCTTAATATAGGATTTTAAAGTTCCAGAATATTTTTAAATCACCAGCTTCCTTAAATTTGGAGCCAGTCTCTTGCCTCAGAGATTCTTAGTTTTTACACTGAGCTTGTCCGCCTTTCCCTCCTGTTTGCTGTGTTTGGTTTGGAGCCACAGGCTTCCCCGGGGACCATTTTGGAAGTGCCATGAAGAAATTCAGCCACATTCTTGCCCTATTCTTGGGATGACCCACTCTGAAAGCCAATATGTGACTCAGATACCAAGCAATCCCTACGGGCCTGTAGGCTGCCATTGCTACTGCCTAAAGAGTCATCGGGGAGGGTCTGGGCTTCATTTCAGTGGTTCCATTTTGAAGAGAAAAAAAAGCAATGGTCTCTGAGCCAGCTGGTTTTCCTTTATTGTAGGAAAGCCACGACTCTAGAAATACCATTTTGTCTCTGACAGCCCTCAATTTTTGGTTGAGAAATGTTCTGCTTTTTTTCTTTAATGCATGACTTTTTAAGCGTGAATTTTCAGTCTTAAGGCAAAGAACATGGGTTTGGAGTGTCTATTCTTGTCACCCGTGGCCTAGCTTTCAACGCCTTTACCACTGTGTTCTCATGCATAAATAAATAAATATGCAATCATGTATTTAAAAAAAAAAACCTTTATTTGGGTTCACCTTATAGGACTTGGTCTTTAGAGAATTACATCATTTGGAAAGCTCAAGTATGGATGCATCTCATTAGAGCTAACATTACAATTTAATTTTGGAAGTGTCCCTCAGTTGTGGAACGTTCACGGTTTCTCTTTCTTCACTTGTGCACCTGTGTATCTGCACAGTATGTTCATTCCTTGGGTTTCTTTGCCTCTCCCCGATTGGTTGATCCTCAATACTTGAAAGGATGCATCGTGTCTTTGATACCAAAGGGGCCCTCCTGTATCTTCACATTTCAGAAAATTAAAATAAATAAACACTCAACTCGAAAAGGAGGACACGGATCACTAGCCGTGCTCTTTTGGATTTTTGTCCATTTGTTTGTTTTGACTTTGCCGTGTCAGCCACACATAACTGGCAAGGCAGAGGCAGCAGATGTGGTAAATACTGGATCAGATTATAACGGAATTAGTATTGAAAGTTTAGACATCTCAATACGCAGGCGGAGGCTTCAGGGGAGTGTGAATGATGAGCTCATGGGAAGAGACGGGAAATAGATTGTGCCCAAACCACTTCGTGTTAACTGTGTGGACTCCCTCTGAACCAGCTGATTGTCACGTGGTGCCCTCCTTCCCTCCAGATACTAGTCACATCTTCGCTCCCACTGCATTTCCTCTGCAATTACCAGTCCGAGCCACTCTAATTGACATCCGGTTAGCATGACATTGTAAACATCTTCATCGCTACAGTAGTGTGTTGTAAAAGGAGACTTTATCGTCTCCCCTGTGTTCAAAGCCTTTACGTTGGAGCCTAAAGTTCAAAACCTTTAACGAATCCACTGTATGTAGAGTATCCTCCTGGATCTTTCGACATCCACTGTGCCGTGGCCCTTAGACCCACTGCCACGTAGTGTGGAAATGAATTCCCTCTGTAAACTTTCAGTACACAGCAGCCTTGTTTACCCAGGGCTCATCGTGCATTTTCAAACCAGCATCTCGCTTACACTCTGAATTTACCCCTGAATGTTGACAGTCTTAACCCTGAACTCTTTTTAGAAGGCAGCATGCCTTCCTATGTCTTGAAATGCATTCGTATCACAGTGACTACCACCGACGTGTCCCAGCATGGACGTCTCTACTACACTGCATTTGCACATCACACTGCGTGATTGCTATTTCCCTGTGAGTGTCTCACAGGGTATCCAAGTTGAGATATTTAAATCTACAGTTTTGGTTCTTCCAGCCTGCAATATGGCTCTATGCATAACCCAGACATCATTCTTGATTCCTCCCCTGGCCTCCCTCCCCACAGCAAACCCAGTGACCTGTTTGCACTTCTGACATGGATTTCAAACCCACCGCAAAGATCCCCTTGTCCTGTTAGCTGGGGAGGGAAAGTCACAGCCAGGTCCGGCCGGGGATATAGCGGGAAGCTGCTGAGCCATTTCCATGCATTCATGCCCCTTCTGCTGCAGCGTCCTCACCTGCAAATAGTTACCTGGTTCAGGTGCAAATGGTCAGCAGTGCAGAAGGGACTCAAGCCTAGGTTTGCTCTGAAGACAGAACCATTCCACCTCCCTGACCCCCCTGGGGTGCAGGCACACCCCTCCATCTCAGGGATGGCCCCCAGTCCAGCCTGTGTTCAAGGGCTCTAACTTCTTAGAAACGTCCACTTCCTCCCCTCAATAGTAACCAACTACAATTTGATTTTTAAATAGAAAAGAACACTCCTATCCTCGTAAATATATATATTTTGTAATTTGGACTTTTTATATGAAATAGAAACCTCTGATAACATGAAAAATGTTACTGTTCAATCCTGTGAATCATTAGTCAACATACGAATCTGTGTAACTTCTGTTAAATTTCTCAATCCAGATTCCAGTGGATTGTATGGAAATTGTATGGATCTGTTGGCTTTAAACAATTAATTTGTCTTTTCTAAACATCAAGCACTAAGTATAAAAATTAACGTTCGTTATCTACTACATTGTACTTATCGCATGGAAATTAAAAGCTGGCTAATTTAAATTATGTAGGATAAGTAATTATTTTTTTCATGTAAATGTGATATTAGTTTAATTAGCAAAATATTATGTAAATACATGTAAATTGTACTTTAAATATTTACATAAGGTGAAATTTAAAATTTTTTCTGTTTACTTGTTAATATAAACCTGGAAACAGTCAAAACGGCTCGCATAATTTATGGGTAGGGATTTGAGGTATAAGGGCATTTGAGTTAATTATATGGTTAAAATATTCAAAGCAGAGCTTGTTCAACTCTGCAATATCCAGCAAGTCACATAAATGGGAAATTGTTCGCAACATTTGTAGACATTTTTTTTTCAGTGAGTAAATCCCAACCCTCTTCAGGAATAGCTCCCCACATAGAAAACAGAAAGAGAGGAAGAGAAAGAATCAAAGAAAAACATATATGGAAGAAAACCTGTGTTTCAGAAAGCCACAGGTAATTATGATTACTTGGCATGATTATCCTACCTCCAAATTGCTTCAGTCAAAATTCATGCAAAATAATGGTTTCAAAAAAAGAAAAAAGCTCCCATGTTAATACAATAGGAGGGAAGTGAAGTTGGCCACAGAGAACACAGAAGCTCGAAAATTTGCCGATATTATTTTTAAAAATCGGATTAAGGTAAAACATTCTCTAGGAAAAAATACCGAGTGAATGATTTTTGGACTTAAAAAAAAAAAAGATTTAATATGGTTTCTATCCAGCTCATTCTTTTCATAATTGCTTAAGACGTTATGCTAATTACTAGCAGTGTTACAAAAGATAATCACATTTCTTTAAACTGGTTTTCCAAAATCCTCCTATTCATTTACTGAATATACTTACTAAAACTTAAGGAACTGTATGTCTAATTATTGTTTTCCTGAAGATAAGAGTTAGGGAGAGTTATGAGAATTAATTCTCTTCTACATAACAATGTGGCGAGAAATAGGAGCCCCAGTGAGGTGAGCCTGGAAATCAGGGCCCACTGTCCCCAGAAGCTTCATCTTGTGATTTCCTAGTGAAAACCAGCCACCAGCCAGAAGGAGGCTGGGAGACGAGGTTCCTGGATGTGGCATGCTCCATTAATTGGAACAAATTAGTGGGCTTTTTGAATGTCCCTCCCTGTTTCTCTAGAATGACTTTGAACAATTATCAGGAAATGTCTACTAATTCGTAATGGAATTGGAAATTGTCTTCTTTTGTATAATTTACATAGTGCTTCCTAAGGAAAACATATTTTGCTTTTTTTTTCCTCTCCGGATAATCAGAATTATGTCAATCTTAAACTTAAGGATGACAAGCAATGAGTCGGGGGGGGGGGGTGGGGAGAGGGGTGGAAAGTCGCCTATCCTGAGAAATATGCTGACTGGTATTATATAAAAGTAGCCTAGCTGTTTTCAGAAGCATGAACTGGTGGGCTTTACATAAATCCCCGGGTGCCATGTTTAAATGGAGAACTGGGGACATTGGTGCGTTTTAAAACCAATGCAGCATTTTCAGCGCAGAGTCTAATTTTGCCGGGATTCTGATTATTCACTTCTCCATCACCAAATACTCCCCTTTCAGAATGAGACCTGTTTCAGGATTTTTCCCCACCTTGTAACTACAAGTTACAAGTATCAAAAATTAAGTAGAGATTACACGTACACGGCAGCACACCAGAAGTCCATTTCCCCATCAGCTTTGATAAGTATTTACAAATGTCAGTGAGTATCAACCAGCTGGTCATGGGGCTCGTGAATGTAAGTATTTTCTTACTCGTCTGTGCGTGATATGTATGTTGTGCAATTATGGTACCAATTGATAGGAACTACCTTTGCCCATATTTGGAATTCTATTGCCAGTTTTAAAACAAGATCTTCCAGCGCTATATAATGATCGAATGCTTTAAACAAAACCCTCTATCTGTTTGGCGATATGGGGCAAAATTGCAAACGACTCCAGTGAAAATAAAAATGCAGAATGCATTAAAAATTAATTGCTTTTATATTTACGAATGCTTTCTCCATGAACACTTTACAGAATTCAGTGATGGGATCATCCCGACTATAACTAAACACTTATTGAGTCAGAAATGGAAGGGAAACTTTGTTAAATTTTAAGTCCTTAGATTTTTGGCTTTTATTCTAATTAGTGCCCCATCCCTTCTCAAGTATCCCTCATTCTGAGTTATAATGTAGATAGTAGCTGTTACCATAATAGTCATGGCATCCCTTTCCCCAAATATGATGCATTTTAATTTGCATTAAACAATATGTTCTCTAATCAGCCACCATAGAGAAATGAATTACATTCCCCAACTTCATGCCTTTTCCTTAAGTGTTCTTCTAATTTATAAAGAAAATTCACCTAAAACTCTGTTAGAATCTGTCAGAGGTAAGATTAGGAAATCAGTACACTTTCTTCTTACTCCAGTTTCCTAATGATAACCATCAACTTTAGGGACCTTCCTTAGGGTTCTGGCAACTTATGAATCAGACCTGAAATCCAGATCTACAGTCCTGACAGTTCTTAGTGTGTATTATTAAAGAAATATAATCCAAGAACTGACGAGTTTGCTGAAGCTTTCCATTATGCTGTAGGAGTTATTTCTAGCCTTTTTTGTTCTGTTGTAGATTTTAAAACCTTACCATTTTTGTCCTTAAAAAATTAAACACATCCAATCAAGACCCAGGTGTTAATTAAAGAGAAAGGGTGGAAAATCTGACACTCAGTAGTTTATTTTTAATGCATAATAGATAATGACTCATGTTTAAGGTTTTCTCTTTATAAACAACATTACCCAGTTGCTTTAAATTTCCCTAATTAAAATGTGAGCTGCTTGACAACAGGGCTTAAATGATAACTTTTCAAAACAAGTCTAAAACACTTTTCAGTGAAATAGGTTATTTTGCCAGTAACTCTGTCAAAAGTGGAGGTTCCATTCAAAATAGGACCAAGCCTGGTTTGCATATGCTCTACTGATAATCCGTTTCCGAGGTTAGACACAAAAGTCAACACATATGTACAAATTTTACTCTAATTTTGCTCATTTAAAAATCACCATTTTCTACTCTAAATTCATGTCAAAATCCTCTCTAAATCCCCCTGAAAAGAGGCTAACACAGTAAGTTAATGTTGTAGACACCGTCTATCTTCAATTCAGCAGAACTTTCGATGATGTGCTTACAACATTGTTCTAACAGAAGAATCACAGGTGGGCAGACGAGGAGGCATGGATGCCCTTAAGAGCAATGACCCTGAACTGATGAATGACGCAGTCTCAATAGTAATGACAATAGCCCTGGAGGCTGCTTTCTTTCCATAAGCACTTTCTGTGTGTTAAGCCCTTTTAAAGCCCATGGTAAAACCGTTTGTCATTTATCCTCAAACTAATACGTAAAGTACATTTCATTATCCCCATTTAGCCTTAGAGAGAGCAGGTATAATAACTAATTAGTGAAGTCAGTATTCAAGTTGTATGAAGTGAAAATGTTGTAAGGCTTGGATATCTGGAATGTATCTTGAGTGTCTATGTTCCTTTCCTTTTTTTTTCTTTTTTTAACCGTGACCAAAGTGAAGGAGATGTCCGAATGAGTGGCGAGAAAATAATGGTATCGAACGCCAACTCTGTACCACCTGACTCGTTTTTGTCTCACAGAAGTTCTGAAATGTCGTGCATGTCTACATGCCCAGCTCTGTGCCTTCTTCAATCCATTTAATGACCTTCTCAGAAACATCTACAACTTGACAGGCACCCCGCTAATTCCTAGAGAAAATGTTTTGAGCAGGACAGACACAACCCCTGACCTGACGACGTTCACAGGCAATAGAAAAGGCGGGTGGCCAAAGAGATCGTCACCGTATAGCGTAGCTTATGCTCATCCATTCGTCTTCAAGTGACTTCTGAAGACCCCATAGCACCGCCATCACCTGGGAGGCTTGCGTGAAGATGGAATTTCACACACCCCACCCAGTACCACTTAATCAGAAGCACGGGTGGCAAGGCCAGAGATTTGCACTCTTAACCAGACCTCCCAGCATCCTGATCACATTTGGATTTGATCACCCAAGCAGGAAGGCTGTGATGTGCCAAGGGAGCACCCACAAAGGGCACAGAAGCCCACTGTGCAGGTCAGGAAAGACCTGGGGGTCTAAAAACTAACTTTTAAGTGCATATAAG
This sequence comes from Leopardus geoffroyi, assembly GCF_018350155.1. NCBI lineage: Eukaryota > Metazoa > Chordata > Mammalia > Carnivora > Felidae > Leopardus > Leopardus geoffroyi. The sequence continues at coordinate 3,425,890 of NC_059327.1, read as the reverse complement.
GGTGATAGGACGGAGGAACCAGTTGTGGGTGGACCAGATGATGTCAAGGGAGCCAGGAGAATGGTGATTCGGAAGGCGGGCTGGAGGAGTCTACATGCCAAGGGCCGCTGTGCATGTGAACATGAGCGGGGTGAGAACCCACCGGCGCTGCAGGCAGGGGCCCTGTGGTCTTCCGGGATGGGAAGCAGTCTGGGAGGGGTGGGTGTGGGTCAGTGAGGACATTGTCATGAGTTGAGGAAGAGCTGCAAGGGAACAGAGAAGTCACGCTGAGGTCTTTCCCTCAGCATGTCTGCCTGCGGAGGACAGAGGAGGGCAGGGGAGGGCAGAGGAGTGGGTGTGGACAGCATATAGACAGGGTGGTACATTTTCTTAAGGTTTGAGAGACTTGATTTTGCTTCTTAGATTGGCAGACACGGGTTGAAACTAGAGATAAAGGAGGGGAGGGATGACCAAGGGGGCAGTTGATGAGAGAGGGGGGAAGAAATGAAGAAGAGAGAAAATGGGTGGGAGCAAACACTTTTTTTTTATTTATTTTTTTAACATTTATTCATTTTCGAGGGAGAGAGAGACAGAGTGTGAGCGGGGGAGGGGCAGAGAGAGGGAGGGAGACACAGAATCCCAAGCAGGCTCCAGGCTCTGAGCTGTCAGCACAGAGCCTGCCCCGGCTCAGACTGCGAGATCATAACCTGAGCCAAGTTGGATGCTCAACGGACCCAGCCACCCAGGCGCCCAGGGAGCGAACGATATATTAAAATGAATACCAGACCCTCCCAGAGAAGAAGAGAGGAGGGGCGGGCCAGGGAGGAGGCTGAGGCAGGAGACCCAGGAGGACAGCAGCACCTGAGAAAGAACAGGGAGAGTGGGGGCGAGGCCACAGAGAACTGGCAGGGGAGGATGGCGTCCGCTGAGCAGGTGCACGGATCACAGCCCCTAGAAAGTCGCCTTGCGTTTGAGGGAGGGGGGATTGGCCGGATTGGATGCAGGTGGCTTCCGAGGAAACAGGAACCAGGCAGGTGATTCCGTGGCAGTTAGAGGGCGGAGCATCTGCTCGCAAAGGGGAGGCCGGCTCAGGTGATGCTCCTGGAGAAACAGATCCGGGCCTGCCGGGCTGCTCGCAGGTGGAGAGGGCGCGCTTCCTTGGAAGGCCCGCGGGCCAAGCCACGCCCTGAGGCCCCAGGGTCGCAGGTGTGTCCTCCCTCCCGGGGGAGGATGGGCCTTTGCACGACCTACCTTGGGATGCGGCTTGTGTTGGCCGGGGTCCCTCCCCTGGAGGACTCGATTCCAGTTTATTTACAGGCGAGCTGGTCACGAGTCAAACCGGGCAGCTGGTAAGTGGTTTTTAAAAAGCCTCCGTCCAGGTCTGAGCGCCGCCAACGTTCGCCTTCCTCTTACTCTCTTATGCAATGGAAATATGATGAAATTTGATAAGGATGAGTAGGAAATTTTGATTTTAGATGAAGAAAATGTGTACAAGTTCAGCGGTTCGGTTGAAAAAAATCATAGTAGTTAATTGACCACAAAGTCAACCTAATTTAAAAAAAAATTAATGTTTATTTATTTTTGAAGGAGAGAGAGACAGAGTGTAAGTGGGGGGAGGGGGGCAGAGAGAGAGGGAGACACAGAATCCGAAACAGGCTCCAGGCTCTGAGCCGTCAGCACAGAGCCCCACGCGGAGCTCAAACCCACAAACTGTGAGATCATGACCTGGGCTGAAGTCGGACGCTCAACCCACTGAGCCACCCAGGTGCCCCTCAGCCTAATTTTTTAAGTTGGTTTATTTTGAAACAGAAAAAGAGAGAAGGAGCAGGGGAGGGGCCGAGAGAGAGGCAGAGAGAGAAAACCCAAGCAGGTTGAACACTCAGTGCAGAGCCCTGCGTGGGGCTTGATCCCACCACCCTGAGGTCGCAACCTGAGCTCTAAATCAAGATCCAGAGGCTTAACCGACTGCGCCACCCGGATACCCCACATCCTTTGACAATCGAATCTGACAGTGTGCCATGGCTACCTGGGTTGAAGAGTTTCAGATGGCTCTAGGCTTTGGATGTTTGGTAAATATTTGACGAGTGGGTGGACGAACAGTGGTCTCTGGGTGCATTAAGAAAAGCCTAGAGTTTCTTCCTACTGTAGTCAGGGTTCAACTGCATGGCCATAGGATATTGAATTTACGCCCAGGGCCATATCTTCGGAGCTGGATAGATTTGAAGATGGACCCATCAGATGGGTAATGGGTCTGCATCAGATGCCAAGGTACAGTCAGAAAGAATTAGAGGGGGGAAATGGTACCGATCCTGAGAAAATAAGATTTCTGAAGTGATTGGGAGGTGTGTTGGGATTGCAATTTTGCCTCCAGATTTTAGGTTGATGTCTTCGGGAAGTATGGGTTGCTAAAAGGGACACTGAAATCATGCTTTATGAATGTTTGGGGGACCCAGCCCAACTCACACCTTCTTGGGGAGTCTTATGACATCTGTTCATGAATGGGCACCAGAGGATCCATGCAATACTTTGCAGCTCTAAGGTTTTATCATGGGGGCAAATTATTTAACCTTTTTATGGTCATTTTCTGTATGCAACCCCGCCGCCTGAGGATAATTAGTAAGAATGAGTGAAGTATGGAAAACATTTGGTATGTTTCCTGACACGTGTTTACAATAGAGGTTGGCTCCTTTTTTTTTTAGTGAATATGGGACAAAAGCTGTATCCATCTTGTTTCGCTTTTTTTCAAGTTTTTCTTTTGAGATGATGATAGATTTATGTGCAGCTATAAGAAAAAATGCAGAGAGATTTCATGCACCTTTAGCCAATGGTAATGGCTTGCAAAATTAGCTCCCTGTTACTGACATTGATAACCGTAAAGAAACAGAGCGTGTTGGTCACTGCTGGGATCCCTCCTGTTGCATGGTTACAGATCTACCCACTGTGTTCCTGTTCATGACTCCCTGAGCTAGAGGAAACCACGAAACTTCTCCATTTCTATAATCGTGTCATTGCCAGCATGCTACATTGAAATTTTGGAATTGTCTTGGAATGTTGTACCGGAATTGTACATTAGACACACGTGGGGTTGACTTTTTCTCAGTATAATTCTGTGCTGTGGCATACATTACTGGCCTCTTTCATTTTTTTTCCCCTAGGATTTTTCAGCTTATTAAGGCTACAAAGAATGAATTGGACAACAGTTTTATTAGAAAAGGGTTACAGTGTCCTGGAGCTTTAAAAATATCAGCAAACATGATTTCAGCAATTTAAAATCATTTTCTAAATTGTCAAAATATGAAAGATCAGTTGCTTGGAGTTTCTTCAGTTTGGCCTTTTTATTTCTATTTTTTTTTTTTTTTCATACTTGAGATGCATTCTGGTTGTCTTCTTCCCAGAAGTGTCCCTAAAATTCCTAAGGAGGCTGGGAGTTTCTTATTCAACGTACACACTGTTAGCCATTAATATCCCTCTACACACAGGTTTATCTGAGCAAAAGCCCTGCCAGGTTCTGCAAACTGATCGGACAGATGAGTCCCTTGGGGAGGAGGGTGAGGGGCAGAGGGTGCCATGGCCGTCTCTGCTACCTCTTGGCACCTCAGGGGATGGTGAGGGGTTCCAGGCAGTGGCCAAGCTCAGGGTCCCTCAAGTGGTTGGAGCGCTGTCCTTGGGTTTGTAAATGCTTTCACTTCCATCTGAGATACAGTGCTTGTGGGATTTACCATCATTAGGCAAGGTTCCTTAAGGAAAGTCTCCATTCCCTTCCAAGCATCTGCTCTCCTTAGGTGGGCCACAATGTTTCTGCAGAAAATTTCTTTTCTAGGTACCAAGAGTTTGTCCTCTGTTGTCTTTGAGTCCCATCCGCTGTCTTGAGGACTGGCACTCTTGCTCAGCAGGACAGGATAGAAAAACTGCCCTAAGGGTACTTGGTTGAGGATTGAGATGGTGGAGGGGTTGCTGTGGCTGGCCATTGTCAGTCAATGGCACTTGATGGTACTGTCCCTGCTGGTCTTGGCTAATGCTACCAGGATATCCCTTACAGAGGGATTGGGAAGTTTTGTCTGTTTTTCCCATAGGCGTTCAAGATTTTCTGATTTCTGGGTTTTTTTTTTTTTTTCTTTAACTTTCATTTACTCTTACAGTCAGGGATTGCCACCCTGCAGTCTAAAACTAACGAACTGAAGGGAAACCTCCAACAAAATTTTCAGAACCTTTCATTGTGGTTTTTTTGTTGCTGTTCTTAGGAAAAATAGCAGAGACAGAAGTAAAAACAAAAGCATACAGCACACTTAGGTTTCAAAGACAAATATGGCTAATCATTTTTCAGTATTAAGTCATTTGATTTGCTAATTTTTAGGAATTTCTTTTGCTTCAATGTTCATTAAACATTAGGATGTGAACATTTTGTATTTATTTTAATAATGTTGGTAATATCTTTGATAGGTTTTATTATCATAATTATGTTAGTCTCCTAATACTAACTGGATCTTTTGCCCTGCTCTGTTTTCTAAAATATTTTGAATAAGATTGGTGTTACTTCATTCTTACCTGTTGGACAGAATTTGTCAGTGAAATCATTTTCTTTGTAGAAAAGTTTTATTTTGTTTTATTTATTTATTTTGTGAGAGAGAGTGTGAGTGACTGTGTGAGTAAGGGAGGGTCAGAGAGAGAGAGAGAGAGAGAGAGAGAGAGAATCCCAAGTAGCCTCAATGCAGGCTCAATCCCACAAACCCTGAGACTTTTGACCTGAGCTGAAATCAAGAGTCAGACACTTAACCAGCTGAGCCACCCAGGTGCCTCTGTAGGAAGGTTTTTAATAACAGTTTAATCTCTGTCACAGATACACATTTGCTCTGATTTTATTTCCTCTTTTGTCATTCTTCACAGGTTGTACTTTCTGTAGAAAATTGTGTCAAAAAAGATAAAATAGATAAAAATATGTATTTTTTAAAAAATAAATTGTATGTTTCAAAAAAGAAATGCAAAGAATATTAAAAATATATACCTCCTATCCCTCAAGTGAAATTGTCAATCATGTCTATTTCTTTGTTCTTGACCAGTCTAGCTAAGGCATCATTTTTATTGCTCTTCCCAAAGAAACACATTGCCACTTTGCCAATTTTCTCTAACGCTTACCTTTTTAAAATTAATTTCTTTTTTTTTTTTTTTTTTTTTTTAAATTTTTTTTTTTCAACGTTTATTTATTTTTGGGACAGAGAGAGACAGAGCATGAACGGGGGAGGGGCAGAGAGAGAGGGAGACACAGAATCGGAAACAGGCTCCAGGCTCTGAGCCATCAGCCCAGAGCCTGACGCGGGGCTCGAACTCCCGGACCGCGAGATCGTGACCTGGCTGAAGTCAGACGCTTAACCGACTGCGCCACCCAGGCGCCCCAAAATTAATTTCTAAGTGTACATTTTCTTCCTTTTTTTTTTTTGAGGGTTTAAGTTTCTTTTTTCCTGTAACTTCCTGAGACAGAATCATAGGTAACTGATTGTATGTTTCTTCTTCTATAATAAAGGAGTTTAAGCTATACATTTCCTTCTAAGCGGTGCTTTAACTTAATACCGGAAATTTTAAAATATTTCAGTTTTATAATTTGAGTTTTTGTTAGGTTTGTTTCTTTGAGTCATGGTGTATTTATCAGTGTTGTGTTTAATTTCCAAATATTTGAGGGTCTTTCCAAATATACTGTTATGGATTCCTAATTATAATCAGAGAACGTACTCTAATAATTTATTCACTTTTATACAAACTGCACATGCTTAATGTATGCAATTTGATGGGTTTGGACATATGACTATCCCTGCAATCGAGGTAATTAACATATCCATCACCTCCCAAAGTTTCCTACGCCCCTTTGTCTTTGTGGTGAAGAACATATAACCTTAGACCTACCCTTCTGACACAATTTCCAAGTGCACGAGACGGTACTGGTAGCTAAAGGCACTATATTCCCTAGTACATTGTCTGTTTTAGTGAACATCTCCATTTGTTCTCCAAAAGAACGTCTACTCTGCAGCTGTTGGGTATAGCGTTCTATAAACGTCAGGTCAGTATGATCATGGTGTTGTTCTGAACTTTAACATCATTTTTGTAGTTCGTTGTTGCATAAGAACTTGTAGTGGGGAGCAATAGTAAATAAGATCATCTCACACGGTTTCTGTGAGTTCCCAGCTTAGGACTGGGTCCGTTTGGTTTTGGTTCAGAGTCTCTTAGGAGGTTGCAGTGAAGTTGTTAGAGTTTCAGGCATCTTGACTTGAGACTGGATGTTTGATCCCAGATGGCTCGCTTATGGGCTGTTGACAAGAAAGAGCCATTCCTTAGCAAGAGGACCCTGTTCCTTTGTGACATTTGGACCTCCCCATAGGAGAGCTTGAGAGTTCTCTTCACATGGTGTCTGGCTCCCATGAAGCAAGAGGTCCAGGGGAGTAAGGATTAAGGGCATATGATCTGTGTTCAGAAGTTACACTAGCGTTCCTAGAATAACCCGTGGTTTGACAATATTAGACCTATTCACTGTGGGAAGGGACCACACAGGGGCTGACTTCTAGGAGATAAGGACCATTGGATGTGTCTTCAAGACTGGCTACTCTAATGTCTTCTTTGGATTTTTGTCTAGCTGTTCTATCAAATAGTGATGATGTGGTAACTTTTAAACGTGTATCATATCATAGCTCAATGTCCTGCATTTTCTATTAAAAGGAATCATTTTTCATTTAATCTCCTATGGCAGAAACGCAACAGTCATCCTTCATATAGGAAATGTCCATCTTTCACGGATTCTATCACCTGTTGTACTATGCACCCTGTAAAGCAGACCTGATAAAGCTGATAAAGCATGGCCCCTAAATTCCAGGAAGACATACCACAGTAATGGCATTGAACATGCATATGGTACTTCATGGCTTTTGAACGAAATTTTATCTTCCTGAGAAATAGATGTGTTAGAACAGGACTGGTTTTTTATTATGCTCTTATATGGGTAAGATATTTAAAGGCCAAATTAAATTTCTGTGTTTAAACTAAAAAAAAAAATATATTTAAAGGCCAGAGAGTTTAAGACTCTTAAATTCATGTAATTAAATAAGTAACAGTGCTAGAATTTCAGGCTCGGCTCAGGTGTCAGACATTCACCCACATGTACTATAACAGGTATCTATACTATAATGTATTTACAAAAAATAAACAGCAAGAAGGTTTAAAATTGGAGAATGAATATTAGTCAGTGTATTTAAAACATTTCCAAAACTATTGGAGAAATTTGACAACTGGAGGCTGGTGTTGAATCATTTCTGTGAAATACTTGTGATTCGTTCCCTCTGTTGTTTCTCTCATTCTCTCTCTCTCTCTCTCTCTCTCTCTTTTTTTTTTTTTTTTAGGTAGGAATAAATATAATTGGGCACCTGGGACATAATAAAGCAGCTATCTGTAAAAGTTGTAAATTACATTTAATTGTCAGATGGAATATCTCTGGCCTTTTCCCATATGTTTCTGTATTCAGAAACTTGAAGGTGTTTTTGCAGAGAACATGCTGAAATGGTGAACGATTCCATTCTGGATTATGTGAGTTGTTAGACTTTCTTCAGTTTGGGAACAAATAAACAAAAGGTCAGCAGTGTTCCAAAATTATTAACTCAGGATGGAAAGAACAAATGATGTAATAGATTGCTAAATGTTTTGTTTAGAAGCTGTAGATGCACTGCCCTGAGAACCTTCTTTTACACCTGTCAGAAATCACCCCGAAATAGGATTCAGACACATCCTCCTGGAGAAGCTGAAGTCGCTTACACTAAGGTTTCAAATGTCCAATTGCCTACAAGAGGCAAACCTAAAACCTCCTGTCGCATTCTCTTCCATCACCTATCCGACCTCAAAACTGCTTTGAATAGCTTGGTGAGTAATGAATTCACAGTTCTGGGCTCTGTCCAGAGGTGGCCCCCTTCACCCAGATGAGCTCTTTGGTAAATGAAAAGCCTCTTTTGCAATAAACAGCTGTGATTACAAAGGAGCATAAAACCTCCTCTTGTCCGTCATACAACTCTGGGCAGAATGAGGATCACGCTGATTTTTTTCCATCTTTTTTTTTTTTTAGCAGGTTAGCATTTTCAGGCAGATACGCCAGAAAGCTCTTTAGAAGGAGTGTGTAGGGGCGCCTGGGTGGCGCAGTCAGTTAAGCGTCCTACTTCAGCCAGGTCACGATCTCGCGGTCCGTGAGTTCGAGCCGCGCGTCGGGCTCTGGGCTGATGGCTCAGAGCCTGGAGCCTGTTTCCGATTCTGTGTCTCCCTCTCTCTCTCTGCCCCTCCCCCGTTCATGCTCTGCCTCTCTCTGTCCCAAAAAAATAAATAAATAAACGTTGAAAAAAAAAAAAAAAAAAGGAGTGTGTATAACAAATCGTGTCGTTTGGGCCTGAGGAGGGGGAAAGTGTGCTCTTGGATAATGAGATGCCGTGCTTATTTTATGAAGATTCTCCTAGAAGTTCAGAATGAGGAGGAGAAAAACCATGTGCAAGATTTATTATATATGAGGTTATGGAATGTGTCTTTCTTGCATTTTGATTTAGCTGGTACCTGTGTATTCTGACACAGGAGACGCACATACAAACACCACACACACACCCCTAGGTCATCTGTTAAATAATCAAATAAAAGATTAAATTCTGGCTTGTTTTATCAGAAACCTTCAGGCTCCATCAAATATCTGTTCACTGAAAATGCTTTGAATGTAGTGACACAGCCAGGAAGCAGTGCGGGGGAGTGGCAAGGAGCCTGGGCTTCTGAATCGGGCAGACCGCATCTTAGGGTCCAGAGCCAGCTGGTCACAGCTCTGTTCTGATGAGCTCTGCCTTTATAAGCGAGACCCTTAACATTCACCATCTCGACTTCTTCACAATAGTCTGCTGAACAGTAGTTACCAAACAACACGGACAAACTCTTGGCGATTTGCCAACATCGTTTAGGTGGCCCCTGTGGAGCTGGGATGTATACCCTGAGATTTTGTGAGTTTCAATTCTATACCTACAGCCATTGTTTTATTTATCGCTTTTACTATTTCTCCCACAGAATGTTCCTCACTGCCCTCTGCCAACCCCCAGTCAAAAGAGCATTGTTGTCTTTATGGTTCTATTTTTGCGTGTGTGCGTACTTTTTTCCAGTAGCACACCTGCTGTTCGGTTTTGTAAATTACTGGAGGAAAGACCATTGTTAAATGAAAACACGGGTGAAGGGACTAAATGTATATAATTCTGTGAAACCTCTGAGAATCCATTTCGAGTTTTTGTAGGACTGTTAGTTCTAGGGGGTCTGTGGGGTGGTGGCAAAGACCTGCTTGTTGAGGATTTCATGGATTCCCTCTGTCCTATGTGACATGCTGTGGTTCACTTCCTCGCCTGTGTTATTCCAAACCTTGCTTGTCAAGTGAAAATAGTGTCTAAAATCAATCAAGTTCAGTAGAAGTTTGGGCAATAACGATCATATAATTTAGCAGGTAAACTAAACAAGGATCAGGAGGCCACATGAGAACTCAGATTCTCCTGTGCCCTGATCTTGTAACCTCTGGCCAAGAACTCATTGCTTAAGGAAGTCAGATTCACGGGTGAGAAAGGTGGTCACCATGATATTCCTTTTACTTCCCTTCCTAGGGACAAACTATTAGATGAAACAGTTTCTACCTCCTTAGACTAGAAGAAATACCCCTAAAACCTCTATTTTTCTCTATTACCAAGGACTTAGAATAATAACAAGTTTAATGACTTCTTTCCATTTTGAACAGTAGACATGGATACCTACTTTGATAGTGGCCATCAAATGGAGAATGAGGAAACAACAAAAATTCATTACCTGGGGCGCCTGGGTGGCGCAGTGGGTTAAGCGTCCGACTTCAGCCAGGTCACGATCTCGCGGTCCGTGAGTTCGAGCCCCACGTCGGGCTCTGGGCTGATGGCTCAGAGCCTGGAGAAAACATAGCCCACAAATTAAGACCTACATTTTCAGTTTATGACAAAAAGCTTTTTTTTTAATCTCTTTGATCTTCAAGTCTTCTTCCCATTCTACCAATGGTGAACCCCAAATCCTCAAAGTGGTGATTCTCCCAAGGGTGTTCGACAAGCAAAAGTCACACCTACAGCTTAGAGTGTTGACTTTGAAGGAAGTGTTGCTTCCTTCCTGGTAGTAACCAGGAGGTAAGCAACATCTACAGTCACTGAGTTATTGACTGTCCTGGGTGCTACTTAAATTTTGGAGGGACAGCCTTTGAATATGTGCTATTTCCTCTGAAAAAAATCTAACTGGCTATTGGTACCCTTGGCTCTCATAGGGCAGATGCTGTGCAATAATTGTTTATTGAACTAAGCTGATCCCTCTTCACTCAGGAGCAAGGTCAGAGCTATTTCTTAAATCCAGCTCCCTGATGACTACATCAAAACAGACAATATCTATTCTTAGAGTGAAAAGTGGGCAACCTTTTGCAGTAGATAGTATACTTGGTGTTTGCAGAAAATAAGGTGCTGGTGTTAGCCCTCAAGTTATCCATGTAATAACTGGGGAGCCAAACAACGAAAATAACTAACTTTGATAAAGAAGTAAAATGAAATAAGCCTGGTTAAAGACTTGTGAGAGTAAGCAACCCCCAAGAAAGGGTGCAGCCTTTAGGCAGGTCATGAAGGACCCTTCACAAGGTGATTCCACACTTCTTGGCTCAGTCACTGATTTTTCTACGTGACTTAAATTGGATCTACTTGCTATTCCCTTAGCAGTACCCAGGGCTCAAAGCCACATCTAAAGAAGGCACTCTTCTGCCATAAAAACCCTTGTGTCCCTCCTCTTGATTGTAAATGCCCATCTCTTTATCAGGATTCTGTCCAAATATCACCCTTTCTTAGCAACTTCCTTTGAACTCCCAAGAAAAATTAGGTGGTTCTCCCTCTGAGATGCTTCACCTATCTGCATATGAATTGATGACAGTCCCTTTGCATCCAAGTGGACATTGATTTCAAGTGGCAGTCCTGTACTCCCTCTCCACATGGACTGTAATGAACACTTCCTCCCCTCTCTGTGTTTCACATCCCTAGCCAGTTTGGGCTGCTGAGACAAAGTACCATAGACTAGAGGGCCTACAGACCAGAGATATTTACTTCTCATAGTTCTGGGGGCTGGAAGTCTGAGATCAAGGTACCAACATGGTCAGGTTTTGGTGCAGACTCTCTTCTGGGTGTAGATAGCCATTTTGTTACTGTGTCTTCATGTGCTGGAAGGGGCTGGGAGTTCTCTTAGGGTCTCCTAGAAGAGGACCAGTCGCATCCCTCATGATCCACTCACCTCCCAGGCCTCGCTTCCTAATACCACCATATTGGAGGTTAGGTCTCAACACACGGACACAAATATTCAGTCCATAACAGCTGCCTTACTTAGAAAATAGGGATCATGATTAAATCTGATTTTACATATATGGATGATAATGTGTATAATTGCATGGTTTTCTTTCTGACAGCTCAGACCTTTAGTAAGTGGAATTCTGACACTTGTTGAGATGTCTCTTTAGCTTGTGAAGTACTCAAAGTTAGGATCGTGACTTAGTCTTATGTACATGCTAACTGTGGAAAGCTAGGACTGCCAAAGAGGAGCTGTTTAAAATGGAAAATGATGAGTTGAGAAGGAGAGAGAGCCATGACCACTGAGAGACCATAGCGGCCACAAGGTGGTTTCACCAAAGTCCATGACTTGTCTGTGAAATTGTGGCGGAATGTGTGTGTCTACCCGGTGTGTGTAGAAGGGGTGGGGCAATGAAAAGGGTAGACTCCCAGCTCAGCCACTGACGAGCTGTGTGATGTTTGAAAAAAGTCACAAATGTCCTAACCTAATTAATCTTTACACATGTTTTAAATACTTTATACAACTCTGGAGAGAAACCATTTCCAAAGGAAGAGCCGAGGAGAAATCATACCCCCAGACACCAGTCTGTGAAGATGGTGCTAAGGTGATGGGTAAACTCTCTTTGGGGGCGCCTGGGTGGCTCAGTCGGTTGAGCGTCCAACTTCGGCTCAGGTCATTATCTTGCGGTTCGTGAGTTCAAGCCCAGAGCAGTGGGCTCTGTGTATCAATTCCCAATGATGAGATCTTTGATGCTTTCTCTAATAAAGTATGTTATTGTTTTAAGTTTTATCTATTTAAGTAATCTCTATATCCCACATGAGGCTAGAATTCATGATCCTGAGATTCAGAGTCCTATGTTCTTCGAACTGAGCCAGCCGGGCCCCCCAAAGTATATTTAATATAAAGTAGAATACACCACTGAACATCTTCCATATTTTGGCATCAGACTTGCAGGTGGCTCCATTGTTTAGATAGCCATGATGTCGTTTGCTCATCATCATGATGATGGAACTCGGAGGAATGAAATGGCCTCGTGGTAGCCTGTAATCTGTTTTGAGCCACAGTCAAAATAGACCTCAAAAGCTGAATAGAACGTTGATTACATAAATGACGGAAAACATATTTGAATCTAAGGGATGAGGCACTGACTATTCACATTTTTTTAATCTGCTCATGTACAATACTTAATAAACTCCTATACTTCACTTCCCACAGGCTATATCTGTTCATTCAGTTGTTTCCCACCCGTAAGTGAACATGTTGTATAGCCTAAAGCATCAGCTTCTGTTAGCCTCCTAAGATCTAGCAGCTGAATAGAAGTTGCCTCCAACTCCACATTATTTGAGCTGACCCTGGAAATGGCATGTGCTAGGTCTGCTTCCAAAGAATCTGACCACCAGAAAGGAGATTCTGTTGGAATGATACTGGTGATACTCTATTTGGGGTAAACCAAGTCAAACCTATGAGATTTTCAACTCCCTGAAATCTAAGAATCCGTATTACTCCAGAGCAATCCAGCAAATTTAAATAAGTTTGAAATATTATCTCTAAGCAAAAAGTGTCACAGCTTGTTTTTTTTTTAAGTATGGTTGGAAATACACGTGAGGTATAGCAAAACTACAAATAACCATATTTCACACTTAAGACTTTAAGTTAAAATTTCAACATCAAGCTCCTCATTATGATGGAGTTAGATATGGGTGATTAATGTATAGTATAATTACATAATAAATTGAAACACACAAGAATAAAATGAAAAGACAAAGAAAGAAAATGCAGCTAAGTGAGTGTTACACATATTAAGCTGGATTGTCACTGGAAGTGTAGAAACTGATTTAAAAATCATAATGGCACTTTCCATGTCAGACGTTGGAATATTGCTTTCTTTGGCACAGAGGCATTTCTTACAAAACTTATTTTCTTTCCTACTCCCTGCTGGTGGATAACATTGCTTGAAATAGCACCATTTTTTTCCAAGTGAGAGATGAGAGGGATCTGAGAGCCTAGGGACACATATGCGGGGTGACAATGGCTATGGAAAAGATTTCGTGACGATGGCAAGGTCTTCTGGAAGGACGTTGCTATATTAGGAGTCAGTTGCCAGTCAGACACGGACAGGGCGCATTTAGGCTCAATTTGGTTTAGGTCTCTGAATGAGTGATGGTCATTTTGGGGATGAGCTAGGAAGAGTTGAGAGTAGGGTGGCAAGAGAGGGAACAGAGAATAAAGAACGAATTTGAGAACTAGGAGAGATGAGATTTCAATGTCGTAACTTAGAAAATTTAAAACAAGATGAAAATATCAAATATAACGCCATTGTGTTACCCAGATGCCCCATGAGATTATCAGTCCACCCAATGGAGACGAAGCATTTGACCGCCATGGTGCTGGTGTTGGGGGGATGCTTTGCTTCGGTTTCATGGACTTTGATGTGAGTGTGGGAGGGTGTGGCCATAAAAGCAAACAGCTGGTAGAAGGTCCTCACAATTTATGTGTTTCCAAGCAATAACTTTGAATCTCAAAAGTAATTGTAGTGATTTCTGCTTATTATTAAGAATCAGGCACCGTTGAAAGTCACCTCTGATGAAAATGGCAGAAATTATGATAGCTCTATATAGGAGACGCTAAACAGGATTTTGCAGAGGAAAACTAGCACACCGAAGAGATTTGTTGAAAACCCCTTAGAGCCACAGTCTGGATTCAGGACTTTTCTCTTGGGCCCACGTCTGTCACCCGGTGGATGCAGTCGGACAGACAACTGCACAGACAATGTACACGTTGTTTACTTTTCTGGATATCACTGAACTCACCATTGAAACAAAGCGGTGCCTGAAAATCTGTCTTTTTTGGCCAATTTGTGTGGAAAGCGCTCTCTGCTACATGGTAAAGGAGGCTGTGAGCCTCAGTCTTCCCCCTGGTTAAGCTGAAGCGGATTCCCTAGTTTGATGTCAAAAAATGCATAGGATGCTGTCATCCATACGTGAGGTCTTTCTCTGAATGTAGCCGAAGTGTAAGGAGCTCTTTGCTGGCTTTTGTCCACCTTACGACTCCAAACTGGGCAGGTGACAGAGTTGTAGATCTTCAGAACCTCATCAGATAATGGGCTGAAAAGGTGACACAGGGCAGCACCTCTCCAGTCTGGCGTCCCCACGAAGGCATGGCAGTGTTCAGTGTGTGGGACGCGGCATCTCCCCAGGTCTGGGGGGAGCTTGGAGGGCTGGGGTTGGGGACGGTGGTGGTTTAGGACGAGAGGGCTAGCAGCTGAAGAGAGCCTTGTTAGGAAATCCGGTCCTTTGTACAGGCAACAAGGAGCTTGCAAGGGTTTATAAGCATGAGGGGACGGGTCCTCTCTTCGTTTGTATTTTTTAGCCATTTGTGTTTGGGGGGAGGGGGGTTCCTTTTTGATTCCACTCTTTCCTATGGACTTACTTTTCTAATAATTAATTAAAAAATCTTAAACACGTTCACTATGAAAACCAGAGTGTCTTAGCTCCAGCTGCTATAATACGAGACCTCAGACTGGGGGGTTTATATATAGCATATATGTGTTTCTCACAGTTCTGGAGGCTGGGCGTCTAAAACCAGGGTGCCAGCATGGTCCGGTTCCAGTGAGGCCCTCTTCCAGGCTGCAAACGGCCTACTTGTTTGTATTGGCACTTGGCAGAGAGCAGAGGCGGGAAGCGAGCCCTCTCCTGAGTCCTACAGGCGCTAGTCCCGTTGGTGGGATCTCCACTTCCATGATGTTACCTAATCCCAAAGTTTTGCACAAATCATTTACGTTAGTAAATGTCAGTAGTGATGACACTTACTTTGGTATTAGAAATAATAGAGATTTTATTTTTCAACTGCTCTTTAGCAAAAAAAAAAAAAAAAACCACTTTACCCAATAAAGAAATTCATATATGTATTTCGTACATATGTGTTCATGTATATTTTTAATTTATTTTGTGGTGTTATTGTAACTTTATTTTTTTAGATTATCCTAAATCCCTAATCTATAAAAATTAGGACTGTATGTAATTTATATTTAATGTGCTACAGTGAAGGATTTTCAGTTTAGCAAAATGTCATCCCTGATCATTTCCTCTTCTCTCTTCTGTACTTTGAGTGTCCAAGTGAGTTGGGTGTCGAATCATTCTGAAAGCACCATCAGGCCACTATAATGACATTATCACTCAAAATGTGCATGGGAATTACTGTAACGAGTAAAAACAAGCATTGTCCCCTCTTGTAGATTCTACAGTCTAGTGGGGAAGAAAGACGAACTGTCACACCCAAAAATACACAGGATGAAAAACTATCATCAGTTCTACAAAGGGGAAGTGTTGCTTTCCAGAGAACTCTGGGGAGAAACTTGCACCCTAGCGCAGACAAAGGAATACTCAGAAAAATTTACCCAGGAAAAAATGGTCAGACGTTTCTGTAACACAATAAGCACCTCAGAGAACTACTTGGCAAACAATACCCATATTTAAAAAAAAAAAAACATCAGGGGAATTGAATGATCTAGGATCTCAACATCTCCTTTCTCTCCATAGTTTAACCCAGAAGAGGCTAATATTATATGAAAATTGAGTTATTTCCATATGCTCTACAGTAGTTTGAAATGATTTATAGTTAGAGAGTTTATGCCAGATGTCTTAGCTTCCCAAGGGGATATTTGATATATAGTGTCCTCAGATATCACATCTTATAAAGCACCAGATTTTACACTTGTATAATGGGATATAAACAGGTTTCTGGACAAATGTCTTTCAAGAGGGTGAAAAATAGGTTCGGTCTTGATGGGATGGCTATGGAAAATTGTGCTGTGCGTTACTGGCTAAATACTGCCTTTTATATTCAGATGCTGAATTTTGTTAAGTGCATCCTTGGTCGTCTTTGATAGTTTGGTGGGCTTAGTGTCATTGCTTTCTTTCTAAAAATAATTTACTTTTGCTTTCAATGGGCCAAAATGTGGCAGTATTTGTTTATAATTTGGTATAATGATATAAACTAATTGGATCATATAAGGTATACATTGTATATGCATATGGCAGTCATGATTAAGCTCAAATTCACTTAAGATGGCTTAATTATAGAATTGTTTTAGTGCCTACCAATACTATAGTAAAATTAAATTTGCAAGAGTAGAAACTATACATTATCTTCCTTTGTCCTTATAGCTCCCCAAGACTAATAACAAGCAGTTGAGTGTAGTGAGTTCTCAGGAAAGCGATCATCAAAATATTTCTTAGAGATTAAGACTATTTCCAATATTTGTCTTGGTCTAGAGTTCACGCTGACTGCTTTACTGACTTTAAATGATTTTCAAACACCAATTACTAGCAAAGCAATTTTGAACCAATTAATATGGAGATAAATAATTCAGGAAAATCTTTTTATTTGGGTTGATTTTCAACTTTATAAATTGCTGAAATGGAAAAGAGGGTAGTTGTCTATACAGATCAATATTTCCACATTAGCAAGTTACTTAGAAATAATCTAAATATAACTCTACTTCAGAGAATTATTTCCCAGAATAAATTCATTAAAATTCAATTCATTTAACTTTATTTATTTGAATACAGAAAAGTGAATATCTATATCCTCATACTGTAGGATTAATAGCATAGTTATTTTTGTGCCTTCTGGCTCTAAGACACATAGCAGGGCCTCTGAAAGAATAGTGGACGAGGACAGCCAAAAAAATGAGGAGAAAATAGAACCTAAGTAAGACAGTCACACAGAATAACAAATAGTTCCCAAAATTTCCCTCAGCTTCTTCTAAATTTACTTTTTTTAGCTTCATTAAGTATGACCTTGCTCTTATGTGACTAAGAACTGTCAATTTTCACAACGGTTCATTTTGTATTACTTTAGCCAAATTTCCTGCCTCTCTTTCAAGTCTAATTTTGGCTTGTTTTTTCATTCTCATCATTAATGTACCTATTTTATTTAAAATAAAGTAATTGTTATGAGCATTCTTTGATGTTTTTAATCTCAACTTTCTCTAGAAATGAAAGAACTAAAATTTTCATGTTGTACTGATTCCCAGAATGATAATTGGAAATAAAACATAGTTGATGATAAAGAGGAAATGAGAGCAAATGTTGGCTCTATTTCTGTACTATACTTACAGGTGATAATTTGTTTGATCGTTATGTATAGAGTATATTGTGTGATTCAAGGCATTGGGCTTTTGAAGGAATATACCAAGTGACACTTCAGCCAAGATTCTGTTGATCTGACTTCCTTCCACTTGGGTTTATTTTCAAGCTTACAACTTGTCATAGTAAAAAAAGAAAACTATATATATATATATATATATATGGTCTTCAGGCTCTGTTACCCTGTGAATCTCAGGCCCTGGGAATCCACATCACTACAAGGCTCTATGTCCAGAGATAGTTCACAGGGAATTGCAGGGGACAAGGTAAATGTTCCAAACACTAGCCCATCCCTGTATGTCTAATGGAGGCACTGAAATCGTTCTAGGAAATCCCCATGGATGAAAGAAGCTTTCCTTAACCATGTGGATATTTGCTTAACAAAACAAACATAACAAACCAACACAAATCTCACATACTCTTCACCTGTCTTACATGTAAGAAGATGAGCTTGAAACTTGAAGTCAAACAATGCAAGTCCTGTTTGTCATTCTCAGAAAAAGAATGGATTATGGTTCAATTTTCTTCACTACAGATTTGAAATAACAAAAGCTATTCCCCAGAGTAATAAGAATTGAGATAATTTATACCCTGATTGTCACAAAGAATACAAAAAATAAAATGACTACTTTAGAAAACTAATAGTTGTCTCGGGCACCAATCTTGAGGGCTAAGTAAAAATATGTTTCCTAAAAATGCAATTCAGGGTATGTAAAATAAATTTCTATGGGACCTGATCTTTCCAAAGTTGCAAGTATGGATGATATAAAAATAAAGTAAAGGAGAAAAAACTGATAGCACTGGAAGATTGGGGGAGGGGGAGAAGGCAAGTTCTGGAGGAGATGAATTGAAAAATGTGGAAGGAAAGAACAACCCGTGGTTAAAGGGTCCTTTTTAATGGCTCTTATTCCAAGGACACGCTCAAGTCTGCTCTAGGGAGGCAAGGACAAGGTTTGAGTCAGCCGCCATCACCTGAAAGTGAGGGTGGGATCCCAGACAGAAGAGATCCGGGATGGGGAACCCCCAATTGTGGTTCTAATTTGGCCCCAACACTTTGACCCTCAAATCCTGCATGTGAGTATCAGATTCAAAGCAGGATGACTAAAGACTAAACAGGTGAGAACTGTACTGAAATGCGACTTATCGCTCAGGAGGGAGAGTTTTTAGTTTGAGTACAACCAAGTTAACCCACTCCTGAAAACAAAACAAACAAACAAACGAAACCCTATCCCCCAAACAAAACCAAAACCAAAAGAAAACAAAAGCAGAGTTCATGAAAACTTTTTGAAAGAATATAACAGAATCCAGAGTTTCCAACAAATAACACTTGCAATTCGAAACAATAAAAAAATCACCCCAAATATTAAGTTTTTAGAAGAAAATCCTATTTTTAAAGTCAGTTTTAGATTAAATAAATAAATAAATGTAAACAAAACAAAGACAAACTCTGTAGACCTAGATTAAAATGACCCAGATGTTGGAATCCACAAAGGAATTTAAAGCAGCTGTTATAACTAAGCTAAAGTACAGGAATCAGAGAGGTTGGTGGAAAGAGCTAGAAACCTGAGCAGGACAATATAGAGACTATAAAATAAGAACCAAATGAAAATTGAAGCACTAAAAATTACAATCACTGAAATTAAAAAAAAAAATACTGAAAGGTTAACAGGGTGGAAATGAGTTAACTTGAAGTTGGGCAGTAGGAATTGCCTAATCTAAAGAAAACCCCTTTGAACTCCCTATCCCCCCACCCCCAAATAGCATCAAGCTTCCTTGAGAGAATGTAGGAATAAATAAATGTCTAGCACAAGCTTAACTGTGATTTTCGAAGCAGGGGAAGGAGAAACTGAGGGGAGGAAGTATCTTTGAGATAATCTGAAGCTTTCCAAACTTGGCCAAAAAAAAAAAAAAAAAAAAAAAAAGATGCTCTGAGCTGAGGACAGATAACTACAGAGGAACCATCCCGAGCCACATCGTGGTCAAACTGCTGAAAACAAGAGTAAAAAGTCTTTTTTAAAATTGATTTTAAAGAGAGAGCACACACAAGTAGGGGAAGGAGCAGAGAGAGAGAGAGAGAGAGAGAGAGAGAGAGAATCTGAAGTGGGATCTGTGCTGTCAGTGCAGAGCCCAAAGTGGGGCTTGAACTCAGAAACTGATATCATGACCAGAGATGAGATCAAGAGTCAGATGTGTCACCGATTATGCCACCCAGGCGCCCCAAGAGTAAAAAGTCTTGAAAGTGGCCAGGGGGAAATGACACCTTACATGCAGAGGTACAACGACTCGAATTATTGCTGATTTTTACATCCCCAACCGCAGAGACCATCGATGTGGAACAACATCTTTAAAGTGCCGAAAGGAAAGCAAATAAAACAAGGGAAAAAATAACTGTCAACCCAGATATTCATATCCTGTGAAAATATCCTTTAAGAACGAGGGCCAAAATGTAGAGAAAAAAAAAAGAGAAACCTAAGAGGATTTGTCACCAGCAGACTTGCTGTGTACGAAAGGCTGAAATAGGTTGTTGAGGCTTCAGGGAAACAGTGTGCAGTGGAAACTTGAGTCTTCAATAAAAACTGAAAAGTGATATAGATGGAAAATATATTGGTTAAGAGAAAAACCTTTTTTCTCTTAATTTGAAGTACATAAGACTTTTTAAAGCAAACATTACATTAGGTTTTTTGTGTGTGTGCGTGTGTGTCTGTGTTGGGGCGGGGGGGAACGAGCAATGCATATAGTATAAATAAATAATAACCGTAGCAAAAAAAATAAAGGTAAATACGATTGCATTTTTTATACATTTGAAATAAAGTGGTACAAAATTAACTACAAGAAGACAGAATTGGGGATGTTTATTGAACTTTCTGGAGCAAACGCTGAAGAAATAACAGGTGAATATAGTTAAAAGACCAATAAATTAAAATGAAATTTGAAAATATGTGAGCATTGTAGAGGTAGGAAAGGAAGAACAGAGAAATACAAAGGGATACACACACAAAAAGCAACCCATGGATTTTATGCCAAGTGATAGAAAAACGTCACTACTGAGGTCAGGATAGCTTGTCACAAATGTCTTCATTTTAGTACTTGTTGCATGGACATTCCAGTATATGGTTTGTAGACTGTGATAAGAACGGGGAATAAAAAATGAACAGTGTCTGTAACCTCAGAGTGAAGGGTCCCATGTGGACAAATGAAAGCAAACACAATATGACAATGTGACACATGTGAGTCTAATGGGAGCCACAGTATAGGCAGCTATACAGAGAGGACCCACAGTCAGAGACTATTAGACTGTGTACCTCATCCAGGGTGGACCTCAGCTGATGCCCCTGAATAGTACTTGAGGCGGGATGAACACTAACTCTTAAGAGCAAGTGGTCACTTATTAGCAAGTCTCAGGATGTCTGTGCATTTAATTTGCTTTTACTTACTTAGACATACTTAGAGTCTGCCTGTCTGTCCATTTACTTACTTAGAAACTTTCTGTGAAAAGCAAAACTTCTCCTTATAAAAATATGCAGCTCAGAAAACAGATACAGGTATAAAGTGAAAATGACCCACGGTCCTTCCACCTAGAGATAAGTCCTAAAATTTTATTTACTGCCTTCCAGGATTTACAAGTGAGCAGAAAATCATGACCTTCTCCTGGACATTTGAGTCTGCTTATTAAAGACTTGCCTTCACTCATTCTTTTTGTTTGTTTGTTTTTAAGAATCCAAGTAATTTTACTTACCCAATATTTGAGATTTTTTCCTTCTGTGAGAGAATTTTACATTTACGTCTCAGGTTAGGAGGGTTTATGTCACGGTATGTCTTTGCACACAGTATCCTCGGGTTTGTTTTCCTTGATTTCGTTGAAATGGAATCCGTTGCAAATGCTAATAAGATCGTTTTTAAGACAGAGGAAAAGAATAAGAAGCAGATTATGTAGAAAGCAAGTGTTACGTAGAAATCCTTCAGTGTTTGAACGCAGGGGGAAAATGGACCTTGTAAATCTTGCAAAACCAGCTCACGGCACACTTTGATATTATGTAATAGTTTGTAATTTCCGCAGGAAAGCATTACTTTATGCTGAAGAATGATACAGTGCAGGGATATTTAATTCTATTTCTATACTGGATACTTTAGATGATATTTGGAAATGAGGATAGTTTCATCCTATTTTGCTTTTCTTTTTTATCTTTACAAAAGCACAATTACTCTGAACATTTAAGTTCCTATAACTAGATATGTTTACTAAAATCATTTCAAGTACCTCATTTGAGAAGACCGATAGCTTCCAGAGAATACAGTGTAAGTTTCCATATTTTGATTAAAACAAAACTGTTTCTGTGATAGTGCTTTGTCTTATGATATGCCACTTTAGGAATTCTTTCTAAAATATAAATGTAATTTTCCATAACCCTACTTTTCATCCCTTCTCTGACTTAAATCCTCAGTACAGAATAAAACTCAACCTCCCTTAACTGACAAAGAAGATCTTCATGATTGGACCTCCCCCCCTCAGAATGTCCTCACCAAAGGTATTCCTACCCATTCTCTACACCAGAGACACACGCACACTTTACCACCAATAATGACTTATATCCATTTTTAGTTGAATGTTTACAGGCAAATGTGCTTATAATTAAGTACCCAAACTACCTTTATCAAAATTGCATGTTATCTAACATTTTTTTTTTTAATTCCATGTGAAGGAATAGATGGGAGGTTTGCATTTTATTCATAAAGTGGGTTTATTTTGAATGAAGTAATTGGATAAGTTAATGTTATAAAATTATTCATGGTTTATATAACTACATATACAAGTATATATCACTATATGTAATTATATATAACCATATATAATACTATATATAACTATATACAACTATATATACAGCTATATATGCAGCTGTATATACCTATAACTGTATATACCTATAACTGCATATATAACTATATGTAACTACATATAGCTTTATATATAACCATATGTAATTATATACATATAACTATATGTAACTACATATAACTTTATATACAACCATATGTAATTATATACATATAACTGTATGTAACTATATATAACTATTTATATAACTATATGTAGCTCTATATATAACTATATAATATATACATATAGTTCCCTAATAAAATAATTTCAAATACATTCAATAATTTTATTGGAAGAAACTACTTCATGTGAAAAAAAGAGTAATGTAAAATTTTGCAACAATATTAAATTCTTGAGGAAATATTCATTAGTTTAAGAAATACTTTCTTTCTCCAAAACTCTACTTTAATTCAGTAATTGGTTTCAAACTCCCTGAATTAACCTACGTTGAAAGTAATGCTTAACTAACACTTAGTATGTTGTGGGCTGAAGAGAGTCATTCTTGGCTGGGATCCTCTGTTTCATCATTACCCCTCTTGAACATCGTACTTCGTGGCACAAGATGAGTGTAAAATGACTGCAAAGTCTGTGGACAGCCTGCCCCCCAGAACCCTAGATTCCTGCTTTGTCCTCATCACGCGTGAAGCGAATCCCTGAAAACATGTTCAGGGGAAAAAGGACTCTTCGTCTATTATTTTATGTCTGGACTTAAAAGACTTCATCCCAGAGAGCTTGAATGTTACCAAAGGCAAAAGTAAGAGCTCACGCTGTCTTACTCTCTCAAATGTGGAATAACTTTAGGATACACTAATTATTTTTAATGCCTGAAGGTATTTATGAAATAGAAGTGACATTAGTCCTTTGTTTCAAAATATCACGCTATTATAGTCCTTTTTATTCTAGGAAGACCTCTGTTAAACTGATAGCAGTCAGGGGCTGTCCTGGGCATCGTTCGTGTGTCTGGGCTGGCTTTCTCTCTTGGAGCACAGAACTTCAATTTGCCTCTTTGCCCCTTTCTGCATTTGCTAGAATTTTAGACCAAGTCTTCATTGTTTCCCTTCTTCCAGTCAAAATATACTGTCATCTATTTTCAGACTGGAAAGGATAAAAATGTCCTTGACTTGATGAAATACAAACGAATTCACCAAGAGTTATTAATGGTTACTAATATGGTACATTTCCCTTCTGGGCATAATTACATTAAAAAGACAATTACCACCTCGTGTAATGAATCTTTAATGGTAAGATATCAAGCGGATACATTTAAGAATGCGTCCAATATGTCGCCTGTGAAGTCAATAGATTAATTAACGCCGAGATCATTCATTGCACAAGTATTATTGGGTAGCTTTTGCACACAAGGTATTCTCTTGTGGTTTTTGAAGTTCTGGGACATGTTGACATCTCCTCAGTGGGGTTTAGAGGTGCACATATACGAGATGGGAGGCAGACAAGCAAGCATGAGCGAGCCACAGGTGAACGAAGACTGTATGGACCGAGAGGGGGTAACCAGGTGCGGTGGGAGCTGTAGACAAAGGAGGAAGGCGGCTTTGTTCAACATTAACTACTGAACCTCTTTCGAGGGAGACGTAACAAGCAGAAATCACAGGGTTAGCGCTGCAAACTGAAAAAATTGCTCATGGAAAGGTTTGTAGGATAGGTAGCGCAGAACCATTTCAGCATTGTGGTTTTTTGTAAATGAGACAGCAGTTCCTCTGCTTTTCCCCTTGCCTTGTCGGGATTCTTTCTGAATTGACGCAGAGATACCAGGGAGAGATCCCCAAGCTGAGAAAGAGCATACCCACCACATGAACTTCCGGTAACACAGAAAAGGAGGGTGCTTTTCCTCTTTACTCCTCTCCCAAGTTTGGGTGGGTGACGCAGCACCCGTGCTGTCTTGTTCTCCTTCATCGGGGCACGTCCTTGTTCTCTGTGGACTCTTCTTACGGAAGGCAGGGAAGGGAGAAGTTGCCATATTCGATATATATTCCAGACAAGACAGATCCTCAGGCAGTCAGGTTATTTTCTAGGGTTCCTTTTTGCTTTCTTCCCCCCAATCTTCAGCATCTGTGTGTTTGCCCACGGAGCCCGTCTGTCCTCCTCTCCACCGGGAATGTTACTGATGTCTCTGTGGTCAGCAGGGGTCTGTTTCCTCAGTCTCCAAGTTGGTTCATTCTAAGGCTCGCTCCCGTGGCCTTTCCATTCCTGCTGTAGTTCATCAGACACGTCTAGCTGTGCGGTCCCATCTCTGCGTGAACACAGAATAACAAGGGTGACTGTTTGGAAACTGAGAGTCCAAAAACAATGTACTCAAATTTGGCTTCTTCTGTAATTACACCGAGGTAGATTCCTGACCACCTCCATTTTAATGTTTATTTATTTTTTGAAGGAGAGACAGAGCGCGAGCAGGGGAGGGGCAGAGAGAGAGGGAGACACAGAATCCGAAGCAGGCTCCAGGCTCTGAGCTGTCAGCACAGAGCCCGATGCGGGGCTCAAACTCATGAACCGTGAGATCATGACCTGAGCCGAAGTCAGACGTCCAACCGACTGAGCCACCCAGGCATCCCCCTGACCACTTCCATTTTAATCTGTATATTCTCACACACGTATGAGCTGCCCCCACCCCTCTTCGTATGAAAATGCTGTCATTTATGGAGTCTTGGCCAAAAGGAATCACATATTCTTTCATGGGATTCATTCCTGAGTTCTCCCTCACTCCCCCTTTCAGCAGGGGTATATCTTTTGGCAGTGGAGAAAAAAGCTACCATCAAGTGACATAAAGTTTTATAACTGCATGTTGAAGCAATGTTAAGATCTTTGGATAAATAATGCACACTCGATAAAAGTAAAATTCTCTATTATATTGATTCAGTTATTCTTTGGCAGTTTTGCCAAACAAAAAAATTTTGAACAGTTGAGGACCATAAACTCTGGCTAACTATCCGTGATTTTGATGAACAGTGGCCATATTCTGGTTAAATGTAAAAGTTCAATCAGCTATTAAGGACCTTGGAGAAATCTCTCCAAAAAGAGTCAACAGTTCCTGAAATGTTAACTGCACCCTCGTTGTTTATGTGTTTTGGGCTGTTGCCTTTCATAAGAAATGTTGAATGGTGGGTATCATTCGAATGTTCTTTGGAAACAGCTTCAGGAAGATGTCATTTCAAGGGAAAAATTCTGAAAACTTTAGGAAATAGCATTTTGAAAATTGTTACTGCTTATATATTTTGGAATATTACAATCAGCATTTTTTCCAGTGTATTTTAATAGTCATTGTAGAGGATCTTTTTGTTTGTTTTTTAACGTTTGTTCATTTTTGAGAGACAGAGAGAGACAGAGCATGAGTGGGGAAGGGGCAGAGAGAGGGAGACACAGAATCCAAAATAGGCTCCGGGCTCTGAGCTGTCAGCACAGAGCCCGACGTGGGGCTGGAACTCACGGACTGTGAGATCATGACTTGAGCGTAAGTCGGACGCTGAACCGACTGAGCCACCCAGGTGCCCCTTGTTTGTTTTGTTTGTTTGTCTGTTTTTTAACTGAGCCATTTATTTGGATTTGATGCAAAATGAACAGAAACATGTGGCTATGCTGCCCTGAATATGGAAACCAGAAACAGAAAAAGAATGTGTGGGTCAGTGGGATGAAGCGGGCTGTGACATGCCAGCCCGTAAGTGTAGTGTCTACGTGAATGTGAACTTGGAGTTCACTGGGGGGTGCAGCAAGCCAGACCCTCAGAAGGCCTGGAATTTCAGATCAAGGGAGTGCTCCTGATCTGAGTCTGGAAGGTAAGGCGAGCACTTATTCAGTGAACAGTGAGCTGGTGAGGTCAGAGCCCGTTGGAATAGGGAAGAGAGATGTGGCTGTGGGAAGCAGTCCATGCAAAGGCCCTGGGGCTCGCGAAGCTTCTTCCCTTCAGAAACAGCAGTTGTAAGATAGAGTCGGGGTGCGGACGGTGTGTCGGCATGGATGTGAGAAAACAAAAAAGAAATTTGGTCACATGAGCACTTTAGAAATGACTGCTTCACTAAACTTGCCAGCTTCTTGATTATCCTGCCAACCTCAGTGGAGGGAAAAGGCCGTAGCATGTTACTATGAATTTAACACACCCACTGTTTTGAAGAGGAGACCTGGTGACCCACGCATCAGGCCGGGCCCACCCAAGCTCATCTGACCTACACTTTCCAGGCTTCGCGTCACCATGGCATATGGAAAGAAAGACATTTTTACCGGTGAAAATTAGGGTGTAGAGAAACAGACATTTCCTCAGCTGCCTGGGCACAAGTGATGTCGTCCTGCATTTTCTGAGGGCATGTTCTTATTTCAGCGGCATTCAGAAGAGGAAAGTGAATGTCATCTCATTTATTCTCCCCAACATAATCGGGACTTCCTTGTCACCACTTCTGTCGTGGGGGTTAAGCTCGCATCGAATGGCCCCACCAGACGTAGCCAATGCGCACCGTTACTCGCCATTTGTGACAGGGAGTTGAGTTAAATTATTACTGGCGCTTGTGTGAAGAAAGGGCTTGCTGAGGAAGTTAGTGTCAGAGACGAGGGCAAGGGGTGCCAGCCTGCCTCCGGCGGACAGGGTTTCTGATCAGATGGACCCCAGGGTTTTCCAAACTGCTGTGATATGCCCTTCATCATTGATGAAAGACATTTTGCCCTAAGCCCTTTAAAAAAATAAAAAATGGATATCAGATGGTTTGGACAGACAGACCAGCATCCAATCAGGAAGTTTCTGGTCCTCCAAGATACATTCGTGTTTTCTTATTTCCCTGTCTGCCAAGAAAATAAGTTTATATTTTATTCTGCAGGCACACATTTTGTCTTTTATGGTAAAAAAAAGAAAGAGTTTTGGACAACAACAACAACAAAAATTGTGTATATTAAAAATTATCCTGGGGGCGCCTGGTGGCTCAGCTGGTTAAGTGTCTGACTCTTGGTTTCGGGTCAGGTCACTATCTCACAGTTTGTGTGTTCGAGCCCCGTGTCGGGTTCTGTGCTGAGAGCACGGAGCCTGCTTGGGATTCTCTCTCCCTCTCTCTGCCCCTCCCCTGCTCACACACACGCTCTCTCTCTCTCCAAATAAATAAATAAAATTAAAATATATATATATATCATCCTGAAAAAGAGCTGTATAGAAGTTTCAGAGGAAATAGATTTATTTCACCTTTCCTAACTACAAATACTTAAAATTACCCACAACTGGTTCCAGGCTTACATACATTCAGAGAATGTAGGATTTGATTGACTAACAGAACTTCAAGATTTGCTTGTTATTTTACTATATATTTTCACATTCTATATTTTCCCCCCTCGGAGAAGGCCTTGTGGCATTGGACCCACCATCCCAAAATAGTGGTGTTAAAGAAAATGTAACTCATTATTTGACTTATTAATTTAAATGAAAAAAACATTAAAACGCTGCCCCACGGGGAAAATTCTTGCTATCCTTCTCTGTCTTTTAATGTTATTAGAGCCCAGTTCCCTTCATCTGACTATCTTCAATATTTACTGAGAAGTATAAATCAGCACTTATTTAAGGCCTTAAGAATTTAGATGTTTGAAAGCTGGCGATGTGTCTTTGCCCCGAGGTGTCCTTCCCGAGGCCCAGCGGGTCCACAAGAAGGCATCAGGAGGGTCATAGCATGCGGGTTAGGTCGGCCCTTAGGCCACGGCCTGCCTGGCGGGTAACTTGGCTTTGATGTTATCCCTGGCGCAGGTTTGCAGACACATTAACCACTGGCCAACCGTGATTTTACAATATCAAATTTTAAAATCTGGGTTAAATTCCAGAAGCTCATGTTTATTTTAATTTCCTTATACAAACGAGTTCAGTAAGCACCGCGTTCCCCTGCCGCCTCCCCTGCTCCCCTGAGCATGTGGGCTATTTTGTGAGCTCGTACAACAACACAAAGCTGTTTGTTGTCTGCCTCCTTAATACTGAGGTGGAAGGCACCCAGGAAAACCCTGAGCGCCGACATAATTTGTGGAAAAGGCCAGGCGGGTTAACCAGCATCTTGTGGGAGCACAGGCACGGGGACAGGGGAGTGAGCCATGCAGATCCGACAGGGCAGGCTGGGGACAATCGTGGCCACTGCCATGGAGTGACCTCTGGGAATCAGAATAAATCCGGATGTTGTAAACACTTTTTACTATTTGCTGACTTTTCACTACTGGTAGTCACTGAACTTCATATTCAATGCAGAGATCATAAATTTCCAGCATCATTAGTGCTGGCGAGCTTCGAAGATTCATGCTTCGCATTTTTGGTGCTCAGGACAGCAGGTTGTCAGCTGACGTCACTTGAGGCACCGGATGGTTTTTTAGGTGCCTCCATTTTTCTAACATGCGCTATCTTTTTGTTTAATGCTTTCTGGCTTTATTAAGTCTGGGTCCAAGATGATTTATCACCTGCATCACGGTACATGATTTGGTATTTTCCCTACCGTGAGATGCTGGTGTGGCAGCGTTCTCTTTCTGATTCATTCTTTCAAGATATGAAATACTCTCAGATGAGTCCTTTCTTGAAAGATTTATGTCTAATTGGAATGAAATAAATATTATGTGTAGCTTAAAAAAAAAAAAAAGAAGACCACTTAGTGAACAGAGTGAATAGCTTACATGCTGATGATTTATTCTGTCTAGCTCTCCGGGTAGAATGTAGGCTCAGGAGGGTAGCCTGTTATGTTCACTGATGAGTCACAAGGATCTAGAAAAGTGTGTGGCACATTGGTAAGTGCCATTACATATTTGTTCAATGAGTGGCTCTCAAATAGCATCTTGTTTTATATTAAGAATGTGGTTGGGGGTCGCCTGGGTGGCCTGGTCGGTTGGGCATCTGACTTCAGCTCAGGTCATGATCTCAAGGTTCTTGGGTTTAAGCCCCGTCTCAGGCTCTGTGCCGACAGCTCGGAGCCTGGAGCCTGCTTCGGGTCCTGTGTCTCCCTCTCTCTCTGCCCCACCCCTGCTCACGCTCTGTCTCTGTCTCTCTCAAAGATAAATAAACATTTAAAAAAAAAGAAAAAGAACGGGGTTGGGGCGCCTGAGTGGCACTGTCACTTAAGCGTCCGACTCTTGATTTCAGCCCAGGTCATGATCTCACGGTTTGTGAGTTCAAGCCCCACATTGGGCGTTGTGCTGACAGTGCAGAGTCTGCTTGGGATTCTCTTTCTCCCCCTCTCTCTGCCTCTCCCCTGCTCCAGCACATGAATTGCTTTCTCTCAAAATAAATAAACTGTAAAAAAAAAAAAAAAAAAAAAGTGTGGCACAAGTCTTATTTTTTTTTTTTAATTTTTTTTTTAACCTTTATTTATTTTTGAGACAGAGAGAGACAGAGCATGAATGGGGGAGGGTCAGAGAGAGAGGGAGACACAGAATCTGAAACAGGCTCCAGGCTCTGAGCCGTCAGCACAGAGCCCGACGCGGGGCTCGAACCCACATACCGCGAGATCGTGACCTGAGCCGAAGTCAGCCGCTTACCCGACTGAGCCACCCAGGCGCCCCAACAGTCTTATTTTTACTTAACGGATACTTGTATAGCCCATGCCTTGTGCCAGCCATTATTTTAAGGACTTTATATACCATAATCCATATGATTATTTAACTTAATATTATTTATATTTTAATCAACATGTATTGGCTCTGTATGTCATTTTTTTTTAAATTTTTTTTTTCAACGCTTATTTATTTTTGGGACAGAGAGAGACAGAGCATGAATGGGGGAGGGGCAGAGAGAGGGAGACACAGAATCGGAAACAGGCTCCAGGCTCTGAGCCATCAGCCCAGAGCCTGACGTGGGGCTCGAACTCACGGACCGCAAGATCGTGACCTGGCTGAAGTCGGACGCTTAACCGACTGCGCCACCCAGGCACCCCTGTATATCATTTTTAAAATTATCTCTTCACATGTGTGTGGATTACCTATTACCTTATTTCTTTATCTAGTTGAATATTGCCAATAGCTCTTAAAATGGTCAGTTTTCATAACTGATAACATTGCAGCGTTTTGCTCTTTAGTACTATATATGTATAAATGTGCATGTATATATATACATTTTCATTTCATATGGCTGATAGAATTCCAGTCCACAAAGCATGGACAAATCCCCTATCTATGATGCCTACAGATATCAGCAGTGAATATTTAGAGGTTACATCCAAAGATAGCCTCGTTTCTATTGGATGTGACCACATTGATCAAACCTAATGGCAATCTGTGTGATTGTGGCATCATTGATCTCACACAAGAAAGTACACTTCTGTGTACAAGTACTCCGTCTAAATCTGAAAAGCGCTCCTTCTGGAGATTGAAGGTCGGGTCTGGGATGCATTACATAACATCTGAAGGGAATATGTTTCAGGAGATGGCTGCTTTCAATAATGTTTATAGCGATGCAAGAGGTGATTTTAAATGACCCTTCCATTCAGAATGCATTTGTTACTCTTCATTTACTTGTAGTGTATGTGTTTTCATTCTTAGGAAACTTGTAGAATATTTGTTTAGTTCGACTGACTGCTTAAGAAAAAAAAATTACAAATGACAAATGTTCCACTGCTTTCCACCCTGGGGTGTGCTGTTTAGAAGTACCCGCATGAGATGCCTTCATCTTGCCAACGGTGGTCTTATGGCAGTGTTTATTACAGTCACTGTGAGGAATTAGAAGTGAATGGACCAGCCCTCAGCCCAGCCACTTGGCAGTTTGCACCCTGCATGCAGGATGGGTCTTCCTGGACCCCTTGGCTGTCCCCGTGCTGTATGTGCTGGATTGTTCTCCTGGCCCGGGTATCTGTCCAGGCGGTCATGCTCCCCGTTCTCCTTATCCAACTGCTTCCCTCCCGCCAGTCTGGGAGCTCCCAGACACTTCAGCAGTGTCCTTACATCCTCTGACTCAGATGATTAATGATGATTAAGGATCTCTATTAGCCATTAATGAGTAATTCATTTATTTAGTAACTTTACCAGTACACCCAGAAGTTTTCAAGTCATGGAAAAACTGACCTCTTAATACACAGTCTGTATTTCCTCTAAAGCAAAGTGCTGTTTAAAATAAATTGAATTAGGGGCACCTGGGTGGCTCAGTCAGCCGAGCATCAAACTTCGGCTCAGGTCACGATCTCAGGGTTCATGAGTTCAAGCCCCGCATCGGGTTTGCTGCTGTCATTGCAAAGCCCACTTTGAATCCTCTGTTCCCCTCTCTCTCTGCCCCTCCCCTGCTTGTGCACTCCCCCTCTCTCTCTCCCTCCCTCTCTCTCTCTCAAAAATAAATTTGATTAGCAAACTGATAACCAGCATCAAAACAAATCACTATTTTTCAGATACTGAACCCCCAGAGAGGTAGGTGGGTTGTGAGAATAATTATTTGCTAAGGAACAAAGGCTGAGATCATTGGAAATCTAAAAGGACACTCACACTGTTAAGAAACAGCCTGGCGTACTGTTTTCCCCTCTAAGAATCCGTTTGGTAAACAGGTGCTAGTCCCAGGAAGCAGAGTACTTGTTTACCGAGGTCAAGTGTCCAAAGGGCCTTACTCCACAGCCTGCCTTTACTACTGGTTGACCTCTCTTCTCTGCTTTGCATTTTTTTTTTCCATTCGATACCAACCCCTTTGCAAACGCCTGGTTTCTTCTACAGGTGTTTAGGGAGCTATGTATAAATAAGCCTTGCCGATCAGAGGGATGTGATACAGCTGATTTACTCATGTCTGTGCTTTAGCAGTGTCATTTTTCCTTCTACTTTCTGTCCCTTTTAATTTGCAACACTTCCGGGTTGAGTTCCTATGATAAAGGCGCACCTGCCTGGGCAGACAGGGCTCCGCACACGTGTAGAACAGAGTGACTTCACGCTGAAGACCGGCGCTGGGTTCCTGACGGCGCTCGCGCCTGCAGGTGAACTGCGATGGAGGGGTTCTCCGTCGTATGGGGATGCACTGGGGGTGAGCGCTTGAGCCTGCTGAAACCCCTCCTGGGTGTTTATGTGCACAACAAAGCCACAAAGAGGACGCCGTACACAAATGGTTGTGGACGGCATTTTGCACCTCGTGACTATGCCACAGTGGGTATTATGGATCTCTGTTTCGATGTTACTTCCCTTACCCAGTAGAAACTTAACCTCTTTCCTCCACACCTTCAACAGGAAATCTATATAGTGTTTCGTGATTGCAAATGTGAAACAAACCGAGAGAGCCGTTTCTGTCTTTTCTTTCTGTCTAGTCCCCTAAGCGATTAATGACGGGTGCCTTTGTGGTGTCTGACTTTGCCCCACGCCCCCCATTTTTATCTCCTGCCCTGTGCGGTCCCACGCAAAAGGAATAACGTGAATGGCTGTGATGCCAGGGGTAAATTTTTATCTGAATTTCCTTATGGAGGAGTGGGTGTTTCTGGAATTCCCTCACCTGTAACCCCGGATGCTGCGGTCTTGGTGGGGCTACTGGCAGGGGACTGGCTTTCCTTCGTCAGCCTCCCCACCTGCCACATCTAGGTCAGCTAGGAAGCCTCGCTCCTTGCCCCTGCTTCTCCTTCTCATTTATCTGGGCAGAAGCCCTCACTGCTTCTCAGATGTCCTTCTCCTTGGTGGGTGTCTTCTAAAGCCTCGGCTGCTGCTTTTGCAAATAATACAAATAATTACAGAAGTAATGAGCAATTCCCCAATAAACCCAGAGACCCCATGACTGAAGAATATTTTCACAAAAGAGAATCTGTAAGGTCTAGAAAGTGAGCCTTTTGGCGGGGGGTGATATTCTAGGCAGAATGAGGACACATATTTGCGTGCAAAATATTTATTTTAAAGCTCAGGGGTGCCTGGGTGGCTCAGTCGGTTGAGTATCTGACTTCGGCTCAGGTCACGATCTCGCGGTCTGTGAGTTCCAGCCCCGCATCAGGCTCTGGGCTGACGGCTCAGAGCCTGGAGCCTGTTTCCGATTCTGTGTGTCCCTCTCTCTCTGCCCCTCCCCCGTTCATGCTCTGTCTCTCTCTGTCTCAAAAATAAATAAATGTTAAAAAAAAAATTAAAAGCTCAAATACTTACTATTCATTAACTCTTTTACTTTATTTGTATAACCTATATTTTACTCTTTTACTCCATGTACTACTTACTACTTTACTATGTTTATATAACTGGTTATAGTAAAAAAAAAAAAAAAAAATCACACCTTTTCAATTCATCCTGGCTTTTTTTTTTTTCATTTCATCATTTGAGGTTCAAATAATGTTTATCGACCACTTCCCTCCTAAAGTTAAGGCTTATTTATTTAGACATAAAATATCCCAGCCTATCAGTTGTATATGACACCATATTCTCACTTCCAATGAATACACAGGGATATTTAAAATTTCAGTATTTATTTTGGTGGTAGCTAAAATTACATTAAATTTGTTCTGTCTTAATATTTTGACTAGCATTTTATATTACAATCTTAAGGTTATTGCATATAAGCGGACTTTGATGTTTATTATATGAGATACTGTATATAAGTATTTGATAGCATTAACATTTTTCTCTTCACAAAGTTGATCTGATTTTGGAATGCTTGGAGAATTTAGAATATGTATTAGGTCAATTAATAGGGTTGTAAAATTTGTAATTATAAAGAGGGATTTTTTATTTTTTTAAAGAGGGATTCTTTTTTTGACTTCAGGAAGGTTATAGGAGAAAAAAAAATGGAGTCTTTCTAGAGACCAACAATAGTGTTATGAAAATTGTGTTCGAGTTATATATATATATATATATATATATATATCCATCCATGTATTCAAGTTAAGTGATTTTATTTTCCAAACTTGTTTTATTCAGGTACTGAATCAGAAAAGTCTTCTTTTTTCAAGTTTATTGATTTATTTTGACACAGAACAAAAAAGAGAGAGAGAGAGCAGAGGCGGGGCAGAGAGAGAGGGAGAGAGAGAATCCCAAGCAGCCTCCATACTGTCAGTACAGAGCCCGGGGGCTGGATCCTGCAAACCACGGGATCATGACCCGCCTGAGCCAAAATCAAGAGTCAGATGTTTAACCAACTGACCCACCCAGGCTTCCCCCCAAAAGCACACTTTTAACTAGTTGTACATGAGAAATTGAATTTCTAAACTATTTTTAAGCAGTTGGGCATGCATACCATCTAATGCATAAAACTAAATCAAAGTATATAAGAATAATTTCATCTTATTTGGATATAGTCTATTCGTCTAAGTTTGCAAAGGAGACACAGATAGGCACATACATGCATATTGATACGATATTCTTTGTGTGCTGTTAAAGGTAGTTCTCAGTGAAATTTTGATGTCTCTTTGTACTTTTATGGATTTAAGGAGAAATCCCAGAGCTCAGGGTACAAAATAGACATACATTCTGTACATTACAATGCAGTTAAACACATCCTTTCCAAACAGTGGCCACTCTGGATAAATAGATGGTGATGAAGCTTCTGTTTTCGTTATTATAAGTTCAGGTGAGGGTAAATGTCACCTTAGATCTTCAGGGAAGGACACCTCACAAGACGCCCAAACATTTACTTTGCATACACGTAAATTAACATTTGCTGAGCTTACTGGTGTCACTACTCTCAGATCCATTCATTACGTAGTTAATCAGATAAGTATCCCGATCTGTGTTTTATAGTCTGGTAAGAAAATCGGTGATATACATCCAAAATTCTAGCACACGGTGGGGAATGATGAGTTAGTTCCGTAAGAGTGGAATTCTCAGAAATGTTAGATAATTGTATTAGGGCATAGACTCAACTAATAAGGCAAAACGTCTCCAAAGTACGTGCCACAAGCTAGAAAGAAGCTTGCTTCTCTCTCGTGTAACAACTTAGGGGGCAGAAGGGATTGGGCTTGGGCAGATGGCCTATTCATGTGTGGTTCAATCAGGTGGCCTTCCTGCATTTCAGTGCTTATCTGCACGGTCACTGATAGCTCGCTGCAACACGGGACAAGAGAAGGACCCTCTTCTCATTGACTCCCGGGCTGCCGGCTCACTACTGTGCCCTCACGTGGAATGAGGGTAAGGGGGCCCTCCAAGGTCTCTTCCATAAGGGCACTGGTCTTAAGATTTATTCATATTTTTGAACGTGAGATAACAGAAAATGAATAGGTATGTGTTGAATTTCTCTATCTTCAGATTATCTTCCCTCATAATGATAGTAACTAATTTCAAGCCCAGTCAATAATTCACTGAGCCCATTAGTAAAAAGTGATTGATGATTTTAATAAAAAATTAGGGCCTGAAATGTACCATTTCACCATCTAATCTAAGCCCCCAGATATTATTTGCAAGCCCTCGCACTTCCCTTATGCTGCAGATGACAAGTTATTTGAATTCAACTTGCACTTCTATAAGGTGGTGATGAGCGAAATATTTATCAAGTTGATGGCAAAGATCCTCCTTACCGATTCTGGGCTGTGAGACTGTCTGAATTGTCTTCCTATGGAGACCCTCTCCGTTATCTCTACCTGGTTGAAATACATGATCTATGTAGAGAGAAAGGCTGGATTTGGTGTTTTCTGACCAGCTCCCTCAGATTTGGAGAAACCGGTTAAACAGCGGTTTGTTTCTCACTATGCCCCCAATCGTGGTGCCAGGTGACCAGTCTTGCAGTAAGCACACTCTTCGTTATAGTACACTGTGGATCCCTGATAGCTCGTAGCACATAGATCTTCAGCAATTACGTTATATACAAAGAACATGCATGTGAACGTAACTGGAAAAGGCCCAGTGCATACCGTATGTGCTCAGTAAATGTCAGTGCCACTGCCCAGTCTTGTTCCCAGTGGCAGTCTGCCCTATGTCTGACACACCCCTTGCCCAGGTGTCCCCATACTCACCTGGCTCCCCCACACCTGTGACGTTCTACCCCACTGTAGCCAGCACTCGTGTCTCTTTGACTTGACTTGACCACTGTTCATCTTCTCTGTAGATTATTTTTATAAACTGGTCTTTGCTGCTGCAGAAGAATGCTGTTCCCCGTCTTATCAGACTCTCCTTGATGTGCCTGCTGACCCACAACATCACGTTGCACTTAGTACTTCGGAGAAAACCGAGAGCACTCACTTGCAACACCAGACTACTGTTGGCGTCTCTTGTCTCTGGTCCTTCAGAGTTGCATTTTGTGCTAGGTCGCGGACAATGGGGCATCTGCTTTATATTTTTAGAGTGCTTTCGATTCTGCCACGGCATTTTCAACCTTGCAGCTTCATTTAACTAAATTATGCCATGGGATTTAATCAGCCCTCCAGGAGCATGCCAAAATTTAAAGAAATGACCTCATCGGACTTTACTTGGCCTTATCCTTCTCGACCCTTCAGAATTTAGGCTTTGCCAGACCTTGGAAGGAATGCACGAAGTGTGCCATTGTGCCCACCAGCCTTCCTACTTAGGAAGCCAAAGCTCACAGTGCAGATTTGCAGCAAACTTCTGGTGCTTTCTTCTCTCCGTGTCTCTTTCCTTTTTTCCCTGGTTCTCCCTTTCACGAATGCTGCCCTAACTCAGGGCAGTTCACTTCAAAACCAAGGAAGAGAAAGAACTTCTAACATCTTACTGAGTTAAGCCCTTACTGAGGGCTGAGTTTCCACATTCCCCATACTTTTAACTTCAGGCCATGTTACTTCCTCCCTGCTGATCCGTGGCGTGCCTCTCTTTTTCCAAACAGGCAAGTCCTAATCACTGATATGAATGTCGATCAATTCAAGATGTATGTACAAGCAGCTTTGTGTTTATTCTTGGAGTACTAGAAGTTCTACCTGAGTTGTAGGACCTTTCCTAAAAAGTTAATAGGCATTTCAGATAAAGACTCTGAATCCCACTTCTTTGGAAATCAGAATTTCCCACCCGAGGCCAATTTGAGCATTTACTCATTCAATAATGAAATCCTTTATTCAATATGTAGTTTATGGAGCCTCCACCGTATGTTAAGTGTTATTTTAGGTACTGTGGACGGAAAGGTGAATCACAGAGCTAGGCCTTCTGCTCTCATTCTGCTAGTTTAAAGTAGCAATAGTACCTGGAAGAAACTAAACCGTGAAAGGGTACAGAAGAGTAGAAGGCAGCTGCCCTGAACCACGAACAGTAGGTAAACTCACGTAAAAGTTTAGGTTGAGGGGGCTGATACAAGCAGTGCAATATAGACTGCAAAGTCACAGATGAGGGAAAGGGCTGTGTCATCTAGGAGAACCATAGAGAAAGGCCTATGAGACTGATGCATGATGAATCTTTTAGGGGCTACAGTCAGAGAAGTATTGAGGGGCTAGACTACACTGGGCATTACGGTCCCTGGTAAGGGGTTTGGGATTTATTCCAGTGCTCTAGAATATACTGGAATGTATTCAGTAGGGGAGTGCCACACCTGACTTGTGTCCTAGAAAGTCCCCTTTTTGCCATGCTGAAAATGGACGGTAATGTACACAGGCATAGGCACAATTAGAATATCAAAGAGGACTAGAAAAAAATAAGGTGCAGCGGATTTAAGGTTAGAGCCATAGAGGTGGAGAGAAGGGGTGGGACTTTGACAGTGAGCGGCATCTACAAGACTGAAATCAAAGGGGACCCTCTGAAGGCACTGGACTCTGGCTGAGAAGTTGCTTGTGTTTTCTGCTCACTGGGGTCTGGGCTCACAGTTCTTAATTTTTTTTTTTTAATGTTTACTTATTTTTGAAAGAGAGAGAGTGTGAGCAGGGGAGGGGCAGAGAGAGTGAGACAGAGAATCCGAAGCAGGTTCCAGGCTCTGAGCTGTCAGCACAGAGCCCGACCCCGGGCTCGAACTCACAGACTGTGAGATCACGACCTGAGAACTGTGAGATCATGCCCTGATCTGAAGTTGGACGCTTAACCAATTGAGCTACTCAGGCACTCCTACGGTTGTTAAGCCAGCACACGCATACACTGGAAATGAGAATTGAGTAAGTGGATGGCGAGCATGGGGACAAGGTCCTCCCTGCTGGAGTGGGAGTTTACAGATCAGCAAGGGAGGAGGCTGGGATGAAATAAAGACCACAGGTCAGCAGGCCACCTGCACATCAGATGTAAACTGAGAGGTGCTTACGAGGGATGCAGGCTTCCCTGATGTCATCAGGGGGGTAGAACCCACGTCTGCAGTGCAGCTGTTTCCACATTAAAAGCGCTCATTAAGGTGGACCCCAGTTTCCTGTGGGTGACAACTCCACAGAGCTGAGTCAAACCAGTCAGGATGGTTTCAGGGATGAGAAAGGGGCGTGGGGTCTGAATCAGACAAGGGGGACTTAGAAAGGAGCCTCCATCTTGGATTTTGCCCATTTACTTCCTCATCTTGATTACCTGCCCCTCGGTCGTGCAGGAATTCGGGGAAACAGCCCCTTGTGTACCGTGTATACCATTTAATTACTGCTAGCTCACCTCCTTCTCAGCCCAAGAATTACATTTAAATAATTACACTTATACATGATATATACAAAATGATTTAAAAACCATATAGAATTAACCTTTACATTATATATTAATTTTATCCTTACAGTGTTTTTTTTGTGGTGACAGAATTGCAGTAAAACTTGGGTTTGTGAGCATAATTCATTCCAGAAACACACTGGTCACCCAAAGCATTCGTAGAGCCGAGGGAATTTCAAGAACCATTGGCTTACTTGTGATCACGTGACATTCGGTGTTGCCTGCTACCCGTACTGCAAGACATCGCTCGTTTATCAAGCTAAAATTTATTAGAAATGTTTGCTGGGCATATGGAACACTCGCAGAACAAGTTACTCAGAATCCAAGGCTTTGCTGTATTTAGAATCAACAATAGGTGTTCAGAAGTTGGAAGAAGTTGAAGTCTGTTATATATATCAGACTCTGTATATAATAATATCTATTATTTATATATATATATATATATGGATATAGTATGTGACAGACAAATATGATTTACCTGTTGCAAACGATGCTTTTTCATAAAGCTTGAGCTATTAATATGAATTCAATCATGAAAAAAGCTTTTAGGTTCAAATTAATATGAAAATCATAAATTAGTAATATACCAACGCCTGCTAAGCTGAAACTGTTTATATCCATAACTTTAATTTAAGACTATTTTTAGAAGGTAACTGCCAGCGCATAAAAGAAAAATTAAATCGGGTTAGACTGAGTGACAGCCAAGAATTCATCAATTAGAAATAACAT
The DNA here is from genome assembly GCF_018350155.1 of Leopardus geoffroyi. Classification (NCBI taxonomy): domain Eukaryota; kingdom Metazoa; phylum Chordata; class Mammalia; order Carnivora; family Felidae; genus Leopardus; species Leopardus geoffroyi. The sequence goes on along the minus strand of NC_059327.1, from coordinate 3,386,380 downwards.
ATGATGCCACATGACTTTATAAATTGTTAAGCCCCTTTTATTATTTTCCATACAAATATGTGTTAAAATTAGAAGTGATTTTAAAGTTTAATCTTCACAAAACCCAAATTTTCTACCCGAATAAAATTGTAGAACCCTTGTTTTAAATTAGGTTCATTTTCTTAAATAGGAATTTAGTATACTTGATTTGAATTACTCCAATGTATATATTTGGTATGCAATTTATAAGAAGTGTGTGTGTTTATATGACATAAGTATAGCCATAAAGGTGTTCATTTACGAAAATAAAAAGGCTAAAAGTGATGTCCAGAGCCAGAAAGGGAAAGTGGCTGATGAAGTAAGCTATCTCTTGTAATGTCTGAAAATCATCTCCGTGTACGTCGTCTAGTCCTTGTGTTTTATAGGTCACTTGTGTTCTCATGTTTTATTTTAGTCTTTGGATCTTACGGCTATTGCTTTGAGTGGTGGTTTATCTCCTTAATGTTATTTCTGCTCTCATCTTCTTCCTACGGGTAGCTTGCCTTTTTTCGAAGTCACCGCCAATAGCACACGTATTACTGAGTTTGCTTCGGAAAAGTTGTCTCTTCTACCTTTGAACCCTTACTGGCACTGCTTCCTGTGGTCACTTGCTCTCCTTCAGGCTCAGCTGGCTTGTCACCTGTTCCACTCAGGGCTTCCACTGGGCGTCAGGAGCTTTGTCAGATTCCTCCTAGCCAGTTCCCTCCCACCTGCTGTCACCGCTTTCCATTGATTAGCACTAACTCAGCACTGGTCTAAATTATAGTGTCCTTGAAACATTTCATCTGCTCATATCACACACACATGATAGTCTTCTCGTCTGCCTCCCTCTGCAAGGATAACCTTCCTTTTGTAATGTCGGGAAAAAGTAAGAGACCGCCTCCCTCTGTGTTTTGGGGGTGGTGGGTGCTACAGCTGGTTGGCCACCATCTCTGCTCCTCTGAGCTGGGCCCCAGTGCTCTTGTGTCATTCCACGTCCACGCCCCGGGTGGCAGTAACGAAGGGCATCACGCGGAAAAAGGACACGCTACCTTTCTTCCCACCACCTTCTTTGTTATCTGTAAACTATCCCTTGAAAGATTTCCCTCACAGCTTTTCTTATAAACCCGAAGGTAGTTTAGGTATAGCATAGGAAATTAAAAAACAAAAAACAAAAAACACCTTAATGAACTTGATGTTAAAGATGGATAGTTTCAGATCCCATGGTGAAATTTTTAAGAACAGAATTAAACTTTCATGGGGGGGAGGTCTGGTAGCTGGAATCTCTTGCCTGAGACCCACTCCAGAAATTGGTCCCTGCCTAAGTTCCCACCTTGTGTCGGGTGACACCTGTCCAGGGAACAACCAACATCTGCCACGGGGCTGTGCTGCCGAAAAGACTGTAATTTGAGGCAGTGCTGAGAGACCAGCTCAGCCCCAGAGCCTCCCGTGGGACCGGCCGAAGCCTCTGTCATGACCTCAGGACATACACTTAATGTCTCTCTCTGCCCAGTCCAGCTTCCTGCCCTCCCCCACAGGTGCAACCTGCAGGCCCCACCAGGTCACCTGCTGTGCTCCAAGCTCTGTGTCAGCAGCCTCTCCCAGGGAACCAGGCCATAGTTCTGCTCACTTACCTGGAGAAATACAGAGACCTACATTGAGTCATGTTTCCAGGGACTCGGCTCATCAGTGGTAGGATCACAGGGAAAAAGGAAGCTGGCTGATCCCGGCCACTCTCTTGCCCCCTCTGGAGGGGGTCACTGGCCTCACAGATGAGCCTCTATAATTCTATCAAGTCGAGTCTCTTGTGGTCAAGAACCCTAGACCTAGAGTTTGGAATAGAAGAAAGTTGGGTGGGTTTTTCTGTGGCTTGTCTTAAGACCATACCCTACTAAGGAAACGATAAATAAGAAACACATTCTGTTTAATCTTTATGTTTTGCATTAATGTTCGAAGACGCTCTCTCAGATTTTCCCCTTGGTATTCACATTTTTCAATTTGCGGGAAGAAGTGTTGAGAAAGACATCAGAACTTAGATGCCTTTGAAATACTGGCAGCTGCGCAAAATCCTCAACTTTTACAATGGGAGAGTCACCTGCCTATCCTCGTGTGTGTCACTATTAAGATGAACACGGAAATAGGATATCGCAAAGGGAGACACAACGGGCAAGACAGAACAAGGACCCAGTTTCTGGATCTCCAGCTTGTTAAATCAAGAGTTAGATACTTAACCGACTGAGCCACCCAGGTGGCCCTGGTCACACCTTCTTTACAGATAAGGTTGGGTTTAACGATGCCTCTCTGGGAGAGTTGTGAGGATTAGCGGCAGCATGTAAGGCATCTGAGTGCTGACAAGATGCCTAGCAGTGGTCACCATTATTATTTTTCATAATTAAATCTGTAATTGGGAACCCTGAAATAAATGTGCACCGTCACCTACAGCCCGCCACTGGTAAGCCGGTGAAATGCGTCCAGGCTTCCATAACTCCAGTGTGACCAGTCTGCGTTCGTTCCACCTTTTCTTGATGTCCACCCAGCGGCCCCTGCAGACCACCCGCACGAGCAAGTGCTTTCCAGAACCTCTGCCGCCAAAGCGTTTCCTGTCTCCACGCTTCGTGTTTGGCCTGTTTGCAGCTCCTTTCCAGAAGTCTACTGGAGATGGAGGCAGACACAGAGATGGACACGGACAGGGAGATAGATGCTTTTCCTCCTTTACGATGCTTCTTTGGTTCAGACATTCACAGATCCTGCTTCCTCTCTCAGAACTTGGTACGAGCTTCTACACGGGTTCTGAAGCCACTTGAGTCCTCATGTGCTACCTCCCAGACTGCGAGCCACCTCTCAGTGGGGTTTGTGGCCTGAGCACATTTGGGGCCTCATCGCTAATAACAACAACTTGGGACACAGTGAGGACTGCTTGGAGGAGGGGGCATGAAATATATCGACATTGTTAACAACACTATTGAGGGATAATGCCTACTTTTGTCTTCAGTGTTTATTTCTTTGGGTTCATTGGTTTTTTCCTTTTCAGGCTACTCATGCTGGAGACCTAAAGAGATTTGTTCTCGATCTTTCTTCTTTTAGGTTATAAATGTTGTATGCTATAAATTTCCATCTGAGCATAGTTTTTGATGCACCCTAAACACCATGCTTTTTTACCATGTCAGTCTAGCTCAAATATTTTCAAATATCCCTTATTTTATTATAAGGTGATGGATAGGGCTGTTCAAGCCTGCTACCTCTTGATTTTCTGTAGACTGGTTCTTTCAGTTGCAAGACTAGTGTGGAAGTCTCCAACTGTAATTGGGGGTTTATCCATTTATTTTCTTGTAGTTCTTTTTTTAACGTGTATTAGTTTTTGAGAAAGAGAGAGGGAGTGTGAGCAGGTAGGTGAAGAGAGAGAGGGAGACAGAGGATCTGAAGCAGGCTCTGTGCTGACAGCAGACAATGCGGGGCTCGAACTCAGGAACCGCAAGATCATGACCTGAGCCAAAGATGGATTCGTAACCAGCTGAGCTACCCACGCGCCCCTCTTGCAGTTCTATCAGTATTTACATCATGTGTTTTGAAGCTTTCTTATTAAGCTCACACATTCTTAGGATTATTATGTTCACACTTCTGTCATTATGAAATAAGCTTCTTCGTCCCTTTTTTGCATTAAAACTGTTGTGTGTACTATTAACATAGCAACTTGAGCATTTTAAAAAATTTTTTTTCTCAATGTTTATTTTTGAGAGGGAGAGAGAGAAAGAAAAAGAGGGACAGAGTAAGAGGAGGGGAGGGGCAGAGACAGAGAGGGAGACACAGAATCCGAAGCAGGCTCCAGGCTCCCAGCTGTCAGCACAGAGCCCGATGCGGGGCTCGAACTGACGAACCGTGAGATCGTGACCTGAGCTGAAATCAGATGCTTAACTGACTGAACTACCCAGGCGCCCCAGCAACTTGAGCGTGTTTTTAATTAACGTTACTGTTCTTTCGGTCATGTTCCCCAACACTTTGCTTCTATCTGCTTGTGTATTTGTATTCCGAGTGTGTGTCTTGAAGTCAGGGTGCCTTTGGTTTTATTCTTTAATCCAATGTCACCATCTCTACCTGCCTTGCCTATGTCTAGTTAACACGTCCAATCTTACTTGCGCACATGGGATACAGTTAATATACCAGTTTTAATATCACCTACTAATGGAACCCTCTCTGTCGTTTCTGGCTAATTTTTGTTTTCCTCATTATGAATTGTATTTCCTTCCTTTCTTGCAAGCTTGGTAATTCTCGGTTGGACAACAGACCTGGTGAATCTTATTTCGGTGGCTGCGGCCTATTTTTGTATTCTCAAAAACATTCTTGAGCTTACTTCTTGAATGTAGCTGCGTTTCTTGTAACTGGTCCTTACGGAGATTGCTTTTGAAGGCTGGATGAAGGCTGAGGCAAGTCGAGAGTCTGGGGTGACAATTTTAAGTAGATGGTCACTCACCTAAGGTCTCTGCAGATTGGGTCCTGCAGGTGCAGTGACCGCGACAGGCAGTGCTAGATGCCTCACTAGCCTCTCCCTCCTCTGAGCTTGTGCTCGTAAGATTTCTAATAAGGGTCATGCAGCACTTTACTCCACAATGATCTTTTTCTCCACTACTGACGTTCTAGCCTTCTCAGGGCTCTGTTTTCTGCCCACTGAGTGATGAAGTTTCTGCTCTGACCCTGGAAGAGGCAGTCTTCTAAGCCCCGGGAGAATTATGAGCACTCTTGTCTATGATTTTTCAGTAACACTTTCACTAGCCTTGGGTAGTGTCCCTGACATAAACAGGTCAGTACTCACCTCGGACGGACGCAACAGGGCCCTCTGTGGGTCTGTGGGGTCCTCCCTCTGTGCCGTGACTTTTAGTTTCCTTGGCTCCCCCTCCCCCACCTCTGTCCTCATTCATGGAGACTGCTGGCCCAGCCTGGGTCCCCCTGCCCCGTGCCTTGGGCCCGCAACTCTCTCCAGATGGTAAGTCTGGAGAAATTGTAGACACTCTGTCATTTATTTCCCGTCTCTCAGGGATCATGTCCCAGCACAGCATGATGTCCAATGCTTTGAGAGCCCTTTTATTTTTTTCATAGATATTGACTTTTTTTTTTTTTTTTAATTTAACTGGATTAAGACAGGAAGGGAAATCCAACCCTTGATACACCACCCTGGCCAAGTGAGGAAATGCTCTAGTGAGTTTTCAATCCTTATTTACTTGAATTACCAAATGAGCCATGACCAAGAACGAATTTGGAGCTGTTTCCTAGAATCGATCTAATTCAATGTGTTCACCACACCTCATGGTATTTAATGTGACATTTAACCTCTGGAAAGGACGGCGTCATCCTCATTGCGTGAATATCATGTGCTAGAGCACCATCAGAGTGGTATTTGACCCAGGGATGAGTTCTTTCTGAGCAGTTTTTGAGTGGTTTCTAGTTTCCTCGCTCTCTAAGCCAACATCTAAGAGGACTTGTGGTCGTATTTGTTTACAATTCCTTTGCAGATGTTAGAACTACCTTCACCTTAGCTTTACATAAATATTCAGACACTTGCAACTGATTGAACATCCATTTATTGATTATAAACTTCACTTTTGGGAAGAAGAAAGAAAAATGGCCATAAAAATAATTTACAAGTTGGGGCATCTAGGTAGCTCAGTGGGTCAAGCACCAACTCTTGATTTTGGGTCAGGTCATAATCTTACAGTTGGTGGGATCGAGTCCCACACTGCACCCTGCACTGGCAGTGTAGAGCCTACTTGGGATTCTCTCTCCCTCTCTCCTTCTCTCTCTGCCCCCCACCTTTCAAAAATAAATAAATATTAAATTTTTTAAAAAATGATTTACAAGTTAATGACCATGTCCGTAATGTACCATGTGGCTTGAGTATATGCACAGTTATCTGATAATGTATGCATCATTTCCTCTTTGAAAATTCCAGGACAATTGAAAAGTACATCTTGTGTTGTTCCTTATTGCTATGCTCTTTTCGTATGTCAATCACTTACGATGACTTTTCAACCTTCGATATTACCAGGCATCCATTTTTCCATGACTGTTTCTAAGCTTGACTACCGGGCTCTCTGCGTGGTCTGACTCTTAACTTTGGGTCATTTTTCTTTTGAGTTGAATGACTGTTTGCCTGACTCCCTAATTTCGGGCATTAGACCACAGGATTTAACTCTGGGCTCCCAGCCTCTTTTCCTTCAGCTCCTTCCACTGCTGTTCTTCCAGTCAGAAGAAACTTAGCAGTATTTGTAGTCCTTTTCTTGTGGACTCTAGGGTATGCAAATAGACACACTGCACAGATTTAAAACAAAAAGTGCTGGGGCATCCAACTTCAGCTCAAGTCATGATCTCACGGTTCGTGAGTTCAAGCCCCCCGTCGGGCTCTGTGCTGACAGCTCGGAGTCTGGAGCCTGCTTCGGATTCTGTCTCTCCCTCTTTCTGCCCCTTCCCTGTTCACACTCTGTCTCTCTTTCTCCCTCAAAAAATAAGTGAACATTTAAAAACTTGGAAAAGATTAAAACAAAAAGCATAATATGCTCAGAACTAAATTTATTACGTTGCATCATCGGCTGTCATGTTCATATTTATGCATTCTCTTTTGCTGAGTCACCATCTATAAGTTCTTCATAAGGTTGCTGCTTCCTCCTCAATAGGTAACTCTTGATCTGTCGGGGGGTTTTGTGTCATCGTTTTGTAGTCACTTCTACCTGAATCAATGCCTGTGTTGTTTAGGATGGCAAAGGCCCGGCTATTCCGGCTCCAGATTAGTGCAGTTTAGACAACATCTGCCTTTGACTTAAAAATAGAAGGCCATGAAAGGATCCATTGCAGAGAGTTAAGTGATATAATAACCTATGTTGTTATATCAAACATAGCTCCATTGAGAACACTAGGGATGTAAAGACATTTTATCTTCATTATTTCTTTTGATGTTGACCTGCTCATAAGAAAGTTTATTGTAGTCTGAAGGGTAGAAATTCTGGATCCACCATGAGCAAATCCCACCACCAGTATTTACCGGCTGTGTGGCCATGAAGAAATTACTTGACTTCTCTTTGCCACAGTTTCCTCCTCTATAAAAACAGGATAATACTAGTATTTATTTCACACATACTGTATGTGTGTGTGTGTCTGTGTGTATGTGTGTGTGTGTTTACCTCTTAAAACAGTGTCTAGTTCATAGTGTGTGCTATATGAGTATTACTACTATAATAAAACATGAATAATAGGTAGAATTCATATGGCTTCAAATAGAACTGGGATGTCTTTCTCCTTGGCTCTCCATTTTAATAACCATGTTCCCATTTTAGAGATGATATTGACACCCCACACACAGACTTTTTTCTAGCTTTATTGTATCTGAAGCTGGTATATATTAGAACCACTGTATATTTTAAAACTTCCATTATTTCCCTAAAAGTTTCCATGGTGCTTTAGAATTGGGAAAATAAGAATTGTAAATGTATTATCGATCATTCATTCTGTCCCAATTGTGCTGGTAGCTGTTCAATCTGCATTGTTTCATTTATGTTTCACACATACCCATCAGACGCTTTGATTTTCATCCCTCCTGCCCCCCTGTCAAGACATGGAAACTGAGATTTGGGTAATTTGTCCAAAACTGAACAGTCTGTTTCTGAAGGAGAAGCACAAGTCTGTCTGGTAGCCCATCCTTTTCCCATAACCTGCGCGATAGACTTTCCTTGCTACAGACATATTTGACTACTTCCCTTGTTTAGAGATGAACTTTCCACTCTAATTTGGCCAAATCTTACCACTTTTAAATATACCTAACTCTCACACCCTTTTTTAATTCTCCTGTTATAGCTTCTGTCACTTTTCAAAGTAATGGTGTTCATGCAGTATCTCACCTCCACCATGAAGACCGTGACTTTAGAAGCAGAAAGCATTCATCGCTGCCTACCGGGAAATCCTCATGATCTTTGAGACATGTAACTCTGGTCTCTCCGTCTTCCTGTTTCAGAAACTGCCTATGATTTTGAGAGTCTGTACCAAGAATAGATGTCAGGTTTCAAGACTTGTAAATCTGATTTTTAAAGGGTTTCTGAAAATTATATAACCATATTTTTCTAACCCTTCCCAAAGTTTGTGGTCAGGGGTGGGGGGGAGGGGGGATGTTGCAGAGCACACAGTCCGCAGACAAGCGCATCTCTTATCGTTAGTTTACATTTCAAGTGTTGTGTGTCAGGTGGGTATTTGAAGTTTTATTTCCTTGAGCTGCAGTGAGAGTCCAGGAAAGGCAAAGTGTAAACAAAGAGGTTGACATTTACCCTCTGGGACCTGGTTTCCAAATGATCGCGCCCAGTGAAATTTCACTGGTCGTGCACAGGCTGTGAAAAATGCTGCCTCTCTTCTGATGAATTTCAGACTTCTGTTCACTAGTCTTTTGTCCATCCATAATGAATATTAATGCTGTACTTTATTTTGGCATCATGTTTTCGCTTTTCTTCTGGAAGAGGATTTGATATGACATCCATTTCATCATTTAAACAGTTGGGTTAAAGGTTGACGTGATAGCCTAATGAGGTCACTGAGTTGTGACCATATGCACTTGCCAAATCAAGAGCGTTATGGAGGGAATCTCCATGAGGGTAATTAGAATGACAACCCGTGTTTCAAGCCCTGGGTATACAAACTTGGCTTCATGAGATCTGGTGGAATGAGGTCTGCCATGGGAAGAAGGAACTGTGCCCTGAGCGCCTTTCAAGAAAACACTTTCCCATTACCAAATGTATGCACTGGGTGCTGAATTCCCATTACCCAAATAAGAATTTCTTTCTTAAAGCATCCATGGGAAAGAGTGCAAATGACTTCAAGGGAGGATTTAAGGGAATTAAAATTAGAGTTCAAGTCAATTCAATAAGTATTTACTAAATACTTAATGTGTACTCATTACCATGGGAGACACAAAGGGACATTCATGATCTTCAGGGAAACTGGGTAAAAAATTAGTTAAAATGAAATTGGCAGAAATGCCATTCGGGTTGAGTTTATTTTACATTAGTTTTTCCCAGCCCCTGGATCTTTGGCAAGTTTTACATGTCTTTGTCTTAAATCTTTGCATAGAGGTATAATTATTTTCATCCATTTTTTTTTTTTTCACAATTGAGGGGTTTTGATAATGGCTTAATGAACTTGAAAATGTTTTTATAATAAGTGCATTTTTGCTGTGTTCTTTGAAACTGGAAGTTAATATTTGAATTCATCTTCAACTTTTTCTATTTGCGTGTTGCAATTGTTCACAGTAAAACTTTAATATTTTTCCCTAAAATCATAAATTATTCCCCAAATTCCCCAAATCATAAACTTATAATTTTGTCCCACCAATCAGTGACTTTAAACCTTAAAAGTTAGTTTTTAATCACTTTTTCCCATTTGCTAAGTTATTTTGCCTTATAAAATGTTAATTCATTTTAAGCCTCTGCATCCTGTTTACATTTTTAGCTAAATCGGGAGAAAAGTGGCTTAAAGTGACAATTTGTTGCTGATTCATTGTTTCTGAAATGTCACCTCATTCAGTTGGTTCTTGAAAACTCATTTGCTTTTTTTCTGTTTCCGTCAGGCTACAAACTGTGACTCTTAGTTGTACATAGATCTAGAAGAATACATGAGGTACGCTACATTCATATTCATATTTAGCACTTGATTGAGCAAATATAGATTTAGCAAGTTCCTGCTGAGAGCTGGACATTATTCTAGACACCATATAGACACAGATGTAAGGGCAATTCCAGGTCTAAACGGGAGGTGGTCGGTTGGAATGTAATCCAATGGTAGAGTCACACAGAGCAGGTATTTTGAGACCTGCATTGACTCGTTCAATCCTCACACTGTGCCCCGTGAAATAAATACTGATGAAGGCACGTTTTTGGTAGATTAACAGAGCTAATAAGAGAGCAAAAGAAGAGTCTTAAATCCCATTCTCTTTCCGTTCCATTTTGGTGTTGGTTGAAAACAAGGCTGTGCAAATAATATGTGTTGGGTGAACGTTTTCTGAATTTGAATGCAATTGTCAAGATGTTAAAATAAAGACAAATCTGTAGACAGGAACAAAAAAGGAGATGTCTAAGGTGCCCGGGAACAGTTGACAGAAGGGGAGGCAGAGATGCCCATCTCTGCACAGGGCTTTGATGGGCATGAGCAGTACCATAGTCACTGCTCTCCCTGGAAGCCTGACCCCCGCACCTGAGGAAGATCCCTTACGTCTTCCGTGCTATTTGAGATGTGATGTGCATTCTGGGCACGATACATTGTCCACCTACTGCGATTTTTTTCCTTTGGCAGTCAATACTTTTTAACATCTGCATTGTATCCTATTAAATATAGCTCTCTTAGTTTGATGATCTAGAATGGCCAAAATTATTTCCTTCCTGAATTTCATCATTTGTCTGTTTCCAACTGTTCCATTAGACTCTGTTAAAAGTTTCAAGGCATGGATGTTTTCTTTTCAGAAGTCTGCTTGGGGAGATCCTTATTTTCAGGAATGATTTTTCTTTTTGTTTCTCTTAAGCATTTCAAAGTCCATGCAATTATACACTTCCCAGCAATTATCAGTGCACAGTCAAGTTTTACATAAGGCATTTCACATTTCTTTAAATGTAGTAAATGGGTATCACACAGATAACACAGAATGATGTTTGTTCATGCAGCAGCCACATCGTGTGATCTCTTTCCTATTGTACTTTGGTTACTGTGGTCTTTCTGTACAAAAGTCAATTATGTTATCTGTGCAAAAGCTAATCGTTAAAAATGATTTCTTGCTGTTTTTAATAGACAAATGGATAGAAAAGTTGTACAGGCCACATTCAACTTTCAGAATGGTTCATTTGTCTTTTCCAGTTCTGAAAGCAGTCACGTGTAAAAGCTGATGTTAAAATTTTTTGACAGATTTACACTGATAATTCTTGCCTTCGGGGAGACCATTTTCTGGACACAATCTAAAGTGAATATGTATCTTCTAATAAGTCTTAGCACTTAATGAACATAATAAAGGCCCTTGAAAAAAATGGCAAGGAAGGATTTGTTAATTCCGAATATTCTTGGACAAGGAAGGAAAACACCGAAAGCATTCATATGTACATAGTTCCCCCACCCCTACCTCTCTCTCTCCATTGATGGTAGAAATTCAGCCCTGCCTTGCCTGTCTCTGGCTGTCAGATCCCTAGCTTCTGTCGGAGGGCAGGCATCCTGAGTTATGAACTGAAATCATTTCTACCTTAGAAAAGCCAGAGACAGTTAAATGCCAAACAGTCTTTTTAAAGAACATTTTAAAAATACCCCTTGACTTAGCGATAGTGAATGTGGAATTAAATACAGGCTTTCTTTTTTATAAAAGACAACAAAGAATATTGTGGATCATAGTGAACTATTTTCTATTGTGTTAAAGAGGTTTCTGTAGACTGGTTTCACAAACTATTTTTTAAAAACTAGAACTGAGAACACTTTGACTATGTAGGCAGTGATTTCGTAAACATGTCAATATTAAATATCCAAGTGGTAGTGGTTGTTTTCTAAGTGTTTCTCTAAGCTTATTTTATACACATTTAAGTAATTTTGTAATAGAAATAATTTTGGAAATCACTTAAATTTCCTCTCCATTCACTGGTAAAGTTTTATTTCTCCATTTTTCAACCAAAGAAAACAGAGTATATTGCAATATTTATACATATATACCAAAATACACTTCCAATGTCCATGTTAAAAAAAGGATAGACACATAAAATAATAAAATTTGTTTATTGGAAATGTTTTTTGGAACTCATTTCTTTTTTAAGTGATAGTCTCCTTGGTTTATTTCACTACATCATGATAGCTCTGACTTACTGGTCAGATGCGAAATTTTTTTTTAATTTTTTTTAACGTTTTTATTTTATTTTTGAGACAGAGAGAGACACAGCATGAACGGGGGAGGGTCAGAGAGAGAGGGAGACACAGAATCTGAAACAGGCTCCAGGCTCTGAGCTGTCAGCCCAGAGCCCGATGCGGGGCTCGAACTCACGGACCGTGAGATCATGACGTGAGCCGAAGTCGGACGCTTAACCGACCAAGCCATCCAGGCACCCCTCAGATGCGAAATTTAAACCAGAAAGATATAGACCATAACCAACAGTCATCAACTTCACCCATGTAACCCAATAGTGAATCACCTAGGTTGGAAATTATGTTCAGAGTATGGAATGGTCTCCTATCGATGAGGTTTCAAGACAGTTGAATTCTCAGGCAGAGTATCCTATCCACATAAAAAACGAGCAGGTCAAGAAAGAATGGAATCGAGGCTTTCTTACTGACAAGCAAATGAATATAATACTTGATTTGTCAAAACTGATGGCTAAAACTTCGTTGTGAATCAGACACTATAAATGCATGAACCTAACAGATAAGTTGGAATATACAAGTGGTGCATTTTTTTTTTAAATTTTTTTCAACGTTTTTATTTATTTTTGGTACAGAGAGAGACAGAGCATGAACGGGGGAGGGGCAGAGAGAGAGGGAGACACAGAATCGGAAACAGGCTCCAGGCTCTGAGCCATCAGCCCAGAGCCCGACGCGGGGCTCGAACTCACGGACCGCGAGATCGTGACCTGGCTGAAGTCGGACGCTCAACCGACTGCGCCACCCAGGCGCCCCACAAGTGGTGCATTTTTAAGCCTACCAGATTCACGAATGAAATCTTCCATTTATTCTTTAATTCAGTGATTTATCCATAAAATGTCAACTAACGTCAATTAGTGATGTGTATTTGGTTGTGCTGGTCCTAAAGGAGGGAAGATAAATATGGCATGAATATTCATCCGTGCTGTATTTCGGATAGCTGTCCATATCCTACCGTGTTATCTGTCTGCCAACTCCGTGAGAGTGGAGAATCTCATAATTAGAAAAATAATGTAGACATCGTCTACAATACTGTATGCAGAACTGTATTTCTGCGTCTTCTCAAACTGCATTTATTTATACTTTTAAAATACTCTTATAAAGGGTTAAATGGCAGACGTTATTAAAAAAAAGAATACATTTTCTCTATTTTTTCAGGGAAGATGAAAATGGTTTTGCGTTAGCTTTGCTAATCTGAATAGTTCAAATGCAGTGCAGGCTTTGGGCGATAAGTTGATCTCACCAGAAAAATCTCTCACTTTTCTGCCTTTCTCCCATTTCTCTTTTAATAGTTTTACCCAGCCATACATGTGGAAATCCTGGGGAGATACTGAAAGGAGTTCTCCACGGCACAAGATTCAACATAGGAGACAAAATCCGGTACAGCTGTCTCTCTGGCTATATCTTGGAAGGCCATGCGATTCTGACCTGCATCGTCAGCCCTGGGAATGGTGCTTCCTGGGACTTTCCAGCTCCATTTTGCAGGGGTACGTACCATATGACCACATGTGTCGTGAACCCAGACTAAGGCTTTGGTACTGATGGAATAAGTTTCCAGTAGACAAAAAAGAATTCGCGTCCTGCTGGGTCTTACCATGCCAGCTTATTCTGTTCCTAGAAGTCAATGTTACATGTAACCCAGGAAGCCATCACTGGGCTCTGTAAAGCTGATAAGAAATTTACATGTGTTCCTTAAACATCCGAATTTTTCTTCGTTCTGTTTCTCACATTCTATGGCTTTCTGCATAATGTTATCACTTGCTGTCATAGCATGCTAAGATTTACCATGCACATTGATGTCCTTCTTGATTGGACGGCTCCTTTTTTACATTTTGTTCTCATTAAAAATGACAGGCACCACTTGATAATTAAATTATACCTTTTAAAGACTTTTTGAACACTCTTAGACCTTTCAAATAAGTTGATCATGAAGGAACACACTCTATCCAAATGTTCAGCGGCATGATTTGGGGGCAAGGTTAGCATTACTTTCCCGACGCCCTGCAATGTTTAACCTTTTCCATAACACTACTTTACTGATCCATTAACTTTAGGAAAGAGCCTACTGTCACTCTCAAGTTCTGACTTTCCCGAGAAAAACTCATCACAGGGTTTCAAAAATAAAAGCGTGGCCAACATTTATTACGGCCTTGATGTGAGGCCAGAAAACGTGCTGAGCGCTGTACTTGGATCATACCATTTAATGCTCAAAACAGCCGTGGGAATGGTAAGCACGGACGCTCATGTAACATGTAACAGATGAAGAAACAGAATTTTTGTTTTCAAAAGGTTCCAGGGACAGTTTGCATGTGACGTCTGAAGATTCACCCAAGTCTGGCTTCTAATCCATGCTCTCCAGCATGAGTCCAAACTCACAGCGCCGGCTACAAGTCGCGTAGGGCAGCGTTCAGTTATCATCGGAATGCTTATAGTTTAGCCTCTGCTATTTAATGAACGCTTTCTTTAAAAATTAAAAAAAAAAATGTTAATGTTTATTTACTTTTCAGACAGAGAGAGACAGAGCATGAACGGGGGAGGGTCAGAGAGAGAGGGAGACACAGAATCTGAAGCAGGCTTCAGGCTCTGAGCTGTCAGCACAGAGCCCGACACGGGACTCGAACTCACAGAGCGTGAGATCATGACCTGAGCCAAAGTCAGAAGCTCAACCGACTGAGCCAGACAGGCGCCCCTCTTTTAAAAAAATTTTTTTCTGTTAAATATTGTGGTCTCCTAAGGTCTCCCTGATGCTAATTACGGGATGATGGCATATTGCTGCCACAGTTACCTCACTCCCGCTGGGAGCTAGTACCTACCGATGGCTTATGATGGGCCAGGCATGACTTTCCACGTTTCATTGTCTCAAATAGGTATTTTATTAAAGACTCATTTTGCGGCTGAGGGGTCCGAGGTTAAGGAATGTGACTTGCTCAAGGTGTTCTAGCTCGTAGTTGATGGCATTCAGGTTTAGCATGTTCAAATTCTTCCTCTTCCCTAAAGAAAACCCCACCAGGAAAGTTATCTGTTGCAAGTGTCTGTTTTTCCTCTGGGCATGCTTATTTCAATGTGTGTTTCTGAAGTCTGTTGTCTCTCTCACTCTCTCTTTCTTCTTAGGGCTGTTATTTTCCATCTTGTCAAAAGAGCGACATACTCAAAATCCAGACCTTTGTCCCATTTCCCTTGTTTTCTCACCAGTTCTCCTCAACTAATGGATCCCATTTAAGGATACCACTTGGATCTCCTAAAATATATGCTTTCTTCCTTGTCCCCACCATTGTTCCCAACCACTCTGGAGAAACACTGGAGCTACTCCAGCTTTGTTCTATTATTCCCTGTATGCCAGCTTTTTCCTTTCTCACTGTCTTTTGCTAACCTCTGTTCCCTGTCCTACTGCACTGTTCCAGTTAGCTTTCTTGTTTTCTTTTCACCCAGACCCACTTCAAGTTGGCTAAATGAGCTCCATGCACAGAATCTCAGCCTCCGTCAGACATTCTACTCGCTACTCCTTCTTTCCAAGAAACACATCTTCCTTACCCCTTTCTCTCTCAGCCAGACCCCATCAGTGATTCCAGAGGAATGGAGAGCCAACTCTTCAACATGGCTGCCAACGTGCCTCATGATAACCCTGGCTTAACTGGACTGTAAATGTTATCTGTCCGTGTTCTCAGACACAGACTTAAAGCATTTCTCCCCACATGTGATGTTGTGTCAGGGCTGACTGGTGCTGGCTTTTCTCAAAGCCACTGACTGTATCATCTCTTTTGCTCTGCATTCCTCATACCATGGCTGGGGCGGGGGGGCAGTTTGTGCCACAGAAATTGGTAAACCCTAAAAACCAGGGTGCTTTTCCCAAAGAATTCCTTCCCGACATACCACTCCATGCTTAATTCCACAATTTTGCTCTTTTGTCCTGCTATGTTTATCTCCCCTATGGCCATAAATCTACTAAGTTTTCAAGTTCACACTCATGTCCAAATTTCTGTCATTCCTTACATTGCAGCCTCTTTTGAGATTGCTTTTTAACAAAGTCCTTTTGTCTGTAGCATTTATTTTGTTGCTAGTTTATATCTGAACATAATGTCTTAATATTTTTTCTTGAACTCCTCTAGTCTCTAGTCATACAAACGTCGTAACTATATCTTTGATTCCTCTCTACCTTGAAATTTAGCGTAGTCTACAGCTATTTCCCCTCACTGCTCTGTTTCTCCCATTCAAGAACTTAATAGAGGTATAGAAACATGTTGAGAAGCAAATAATTAATATTTGTTTGGAAATGCAAAAATAAATATTAGCAGTTGCCGTGACAGCTTGTTTCTTGCCCACACTCCCCCAAGGAGGTTTCTTCTTAACTGAAGGGTCCTTGCTAATTCCACAATTATAAGCCTTTTTAAAGTCAAAGTTAATATAACTGTAAGCTCATAACCATTCTTATTCTGTCGCCAATTTATTAAATTCCACCAATATTAAGATGCTTTTATCAGGATAAATATTTTTTCTCCTCTGTTACAGATTATTGCATTTTGCTTACATTTTGCTTTTCCCAGTGCTTGGGCTAGTAGCATTTCAAAGGGCATTAAATTAGATATAATTATTTTATGAAACAAGTTTGAAGGCTGCATCACAGTTTGTCATTGAATTGGATAACTGAATCATAAGGAAAAAGAAATCAATGATCTAATTCTTATAAATGTGTAGATGTAGCATATCTAGGAGAGACATAAATGAATTTCAGGAAAGTGGGTTTAGATAATTTATAAAAATTAAATGAGTATATTTTCTGCTTCCCCAACATTCTAGTTATTTAGTTCTGGGAATTGCTGGAGGATTGATAGCGATGCTAACGGTAACACCACTATGATCCCATTACAATGACTTTTCGCTGGTGTTGAAAAATGTATATAGAACTCCAAGTGGCAGCCTTTAACCTGAACAATGGCACTTAAAGGTGTGTATCATTTCTAGAGTCACGTGATACTCTTTAAGTAAAAATGATAGAATCATCTATTTAATAAAATCAATACATAATAAAATGGGAGGCCAGCCAGCTCTTCCTCTGAATGGGAGCCCAGCATCAAACTGACTTCTCCTCAGGATGAGACTTCAGATATTGTTCTTCTGGAGCTATCATAGATCAGTCTTCTTCATTTATCCTAGAGTTTTCAACTTAATGTCTAGATCTTCTTTAATTCTATTTCATTATTGCCTGTTGCTCCTGGAATCTTTGCAAAGATTTGCTGTTCCTGTGTGTTCAGTTACGGTGGGCATTTAGAGGAGAAATATAAAAGGGAACTCAGAGATCCAATAACAGATGCTCTCAGCTCAGGATTGGAGTGCCTTCTCAATTTGCTTTCGGCTTCCCCTACTGTTTTATTAAATAAAATAGACTATAACATGAGGGCCCAGGTTATATGACAAATTACTTAGGTCCCCAGGACACTGGAGGGCCACAGAGTATGAAATCCAAAAGAGGAGGGATTCTTCTTGAATGCAAACTGAACGACCAGCAGTTGTCTCCAGATTTATGGCATGATCATACAAGAAGGTAGAAAGGAAGTAGGTAAGGAGCTGCATTCAGAAAATGCTCCTTCTTAAGAAACAATGATCTGATCCGAAGAACCCTCAGGTAGAAGTGATCCTTATGTCATGTGAGTCCAGAATGAGGTGGGTAAGTCACTCCTTTCGCACCTTTCTTTAGACCCTGCAACTCTCTGACTCTGGACTTCATTTTTTAAGTATCATTGTGAACTTACACCAGCTGCCTAAATCTAGGAATCCAACCACAAAGGGAATATGTAGACATAAGGGACATTTGGGGACATGAGCTCTGGCTGGGCCTGGAAGAGATTAGGATAGTTTGTGCAAAGCATAAACTATAGGACAGTTGCATCAGGCATATGCTATTTGAAATAAGCCAGCTCCAAGCAAACACTAGTCCACTCCAGCCAGAGATGCATTCTCTTGCTTCCCCAAACATCAGCTCTGATGCGCCCTAATGCTTCCAATGACAGAACACTTTGTATTTGCAAAGTGCTTCACAAAATACGTCTTAACATTGCAGAGCAGAGATCCCTAGAAGTCATAGCTCTGGACATTCCCAATCACAAGCGGTCCTAAATAACTTGTTGTTTGTTGGTTTGTTTGTTTTATAGTCTTCACTTCATAGGTTAGCCTCTATTTTGTACACAATTCCTGTGAACTGCTATAGAAAAGCATTTAGAGATCACAGTTGTAGGGTCACCTCAGTGGCTCAGTTGATTAAGCAGCCGACTCGTGATTTCAGTTCAGGTTATGATTTCACCATTTGTGACTTCAAGCCCTCCATTGGGCTCTGCACCAACAGCATGGCGCCTGCTCGGGATATATTCTCTCTCTCTCTCTCTCTCTCCTTCTCTCTCTCTCAAAAAGTAAATAAAATAAACTTGAAAAAACTCTCCAAAAAGTCATAGTTAGACACTTTCAATTTGTAAATATGCCGAAGTCCATAAATTCATGAACCTGTTTGTATCTCTAATCACCTTGAATGTAGGCAGGGAAAGCAATATTTTTCTTGTAATAAAGGTAAGGACGTTTTAAATGGTGCTGACATAGGTTGTAAATTTATGACTTAGACATTAGAACAAGACAGTTGATATATCATCCTAATTTTACTAAAATTTAATATAAGTGGCCTGTGCACATAATTTAAAAAAAAAAAAAAAAGCAATAGTAAAGGGATTGCTGTGAAAAGAAACAGCCCATCAAAACTACCATACTTTTGTGCCACAGATATTCTGATACCGTTTAACTATTTTTTGTTATCATTATAACTTCTTATACTGTTCTTAATCAGTTTTATTGTTTAACTTTTATTATTTTTAATTCACGTCTTGCTTTGAGTATGAACATACTTCTATTACTTCCATCTACTGTGTCTTGTTTATCCCAATTTTAGATTTATGTATATTATCTTTAAAAAATTAGGGGCGCCTGGGTGGCGCAGTCGGTTAAGCGTCCGACTTCAGCCAGGTCACGATCTCGTGGTCCGTGAGTTCGAGCCCCGCGTCAGGCTCTGGGCTGATGGCTCGGAGCCTGGAGCCTGTTTCCGATTCTCTGTCTCCCTCTCTCTCTGCCCCTCCCCCGTTCATGCTCTGTCTCTCTCTGTCCCAAAAATAAATAAACGTTGAAAAAAAAATTTTTTTTTAAAAAAATTAAATAATACAGGGGCACTGGGTGGCTCAGTCGGTTGAGCGTCCGACTTCAGCTCAGGTCATGATATCACGGTTCATGGGTTCGAGCCCCACGTTGGGATCTGTGCTGACAGCTCAGAGCCTGCAGCCTGCTTCAGATTCTGTGTCTCCCTCTCTCTCTACCCCTCCCTCGCTCGCACTCTGCACTCTCTCTCTTTCTAAAATAAACATTAGAAATAAAAATAAATAAATAAATAATACACAGTATACCTTTTTTTTCCGCCTCCCTCCCAAAGGCACAGTCAAGGCTTTACTGGGACCACAGCTTGAGCTAAAGAGAGAGAGCTAACACACAGCAGCTTGGCTGGCCCCTCCAAATACTGCAGGGGCGGAGCTTATGTAGGGAGAGTTCCAGCTCCCACCCAACAGGTTAAAGAGGGAAGGGGGAGGAGGTGCTTCATCCTGATTGGCTGGAAGGGCCTCGTCCTGATTGGTCGATGGTGGCAGGCAACTGGGGCAGCTCATTGGCGCTCTTGGGAGCCTGGCTCTTTTGGCTCAGGCGTAAGCCCGCATCTCAAGATTCTGGTTCTGGCTTTGGGCTGGCCGTCCACCCCCGTTTGCGAGCTGGTAGAGGCTCAGATCCAGCATCCTCAGTCCCACCAAGTCCTCTCTGTCTTAGGGTCCCTTCGTGGTCACTGCAATCTGTTCCCAGAGTTGGTTTCTGAGGTGCAAAAATGATAGAAACAGGGCCAGACCCAGAAGTCAAAGACCAGGTGAGGCTTTATGGGGGTTATGGGAGACACAGCATTGACAGAGAATAATTAGGCTGGCCTCCCTCTTTCTGGTGTATCTTCTAATCATTTCCTCCTTCTGTATTCTCTCGGCTGGAATAGAACTTTTGCAATATCAAAGTTGTTAACATTTATATTTTATGTTATAATCTTAATTAAGTCCTTCTTAATTTGTCTAAAGGCTGAAAAGCAATAAACAACATTCATATTATTATAACTGTGTAAATATTTTTCTCCACATAAGTATTATGTCTGTAATTAGACTGCCTCCTCTGAAATCCAATATCTCACTCCCTGTGCCACTCAGAGTTCAGATGAGTTCTTTCTCAGCCTCAATTATTCATAATAATGCCATAATTACTTCTGTTTCACATTTGGACCAAGGCTATCTCGTATAGCTTGTTTAGTTAATGTCATATCAGCAGGCTTAAACACAAATATTGTGTGCTCATGTTAAACCCCAAATGATTGCTTCTGACTGGCAGTTGGTTCTGATACTGGTGGTAATTTGCAGACTTCTGTATCTGACTTTCAGTTTCCAGCCTTGTCTCCATCCATTTGGCAGAGGGAGGACAGTGCTGGAGTCTGTGTGAGCAGGTCCCTGCATGTGCCTTGTGTTGATTAGACACAGCCATTCTGTTCATACTTAATTGGAAGGGAAGCTAGGAATTGGATCAGCTATAAAGTCGGGAAGAAGGAAAAAACAGATTCAGTAAATGGCTGGCTCGTTCATGCGATGACTGCCTTCCATTGGTCCTAAAATTTTTAATTATCTTTTCTTTCCCTTGTGGATTAATAAAACTTAAGTTGTGTCACTATAATCCTCATGTCTTCTACTTTACGCTTCTTCTGGTTGTTACTAGGAACAAACTTTGTTCTTCATTCTGAAGGTCACGGACTTTCTCTTAAACTCAACTGCTTCTTGTTCCACATACAACTGCTCCTGAAGTGTCTAGTTGCTACTGTCCCCAGAATCCTGGACTTCCATAGCTCTGTCAATAGCTCCGTTGCCTTCATTTCCCCAACCGCATTCTCCCCTCTCCCTGTATTATCCCTCAAGAGGGTTCTACACTGGCTCCTAGGGCTGTTCTTCACTACCCCACTCTTTCCTAATCCAGGGTCTCCCTTTCTCCTTGTTTCACCCCAAATAAGCTTTCTAAAACTGTTTATTCTGAGGAAAATCCCTTAAGCCTCAGTGTGCCCACAAACGTCCTTTTATGCATCCACATGGATGGATATTATAGCTGAGTATAAAATTGTATGTGGAAAACATCTCTTCCCAGAATCATTAAAGCATTGTTTCATTATTTTAAGCATATTATTGGCTTCTGCTGAAATATATTTTCTCTCTCTCTGTCCACACATATGCACATGCAAACACACACACACACACACACACACACACGTAGGTGAGTGGCTTTTGAAGTTTGTGACTGAAAAGTTTGTCTCAAGCTAAAAAAAAAAATAATTTTTCCAGGCATATGTCAATAGAGAAAATGGAGAGATTTCTAAGAAAGGAAACACAAGTGAAACATCTTTTGAAGGAAGATACTATTTTCATAATTCATCATCTTCTCAGGGAGAAGAATAATGCACATGGTGTGGGAAAATGCCACAGATGCACCTGTTTGAGGTGAGCTTGGTTGTAGCCCCAAGCATCCTCACCATGTGTGAGGGAGCTGGCAGGGGCCATGATAGTCGCCCCCCAGGCAGGGCTTAAGGGGTCATTCAGCTGCCACCTGCCTAATAATAGCCAACTTCTCAGGATTTAGAACAGTGTTTTCCACTAGAAATATGATGCAACCCAGAAGCCTGAGCCCACCATGTAATTAAAAGTTCCTAATAACTACACTGATAAAGTAAAAAGAAACAGGTAAAATTAATAATACATTTTCTTAACCCGACGTAGTCCAAAGATGACCATTTGAACACATAATCAATATAAAATATGAATGAAGTAGTTTGCATTTTTCCATACAATTCTTCAGAACCTGGTGTGCACTTTACAGGTACAACATACCTCAGAGTGAAACAGCCACGTTCCAAGTTCTCATTCGCCTCTTAGGCTAGGGGCTACTATTTCAAATGGCTTAGATTTCACAGGCAGAGGAATTTTAGTATTCTTTGTCCCTTCCACACCAATTGTTAATGCATGTGGAGTTCTGGCACTAAGTGGGTTTCATTTTCACTTATGATGTCGATTCAATATATAGATGTAGGTTTATGATAAGAACTCATAAGAAAATGGGTCTGAGTATACTCTGTCATAGACTGATTGGAATTCTTCCTTTAACTTCTCAGCCATTTTGCTGAAACAGATTTGAGCTGAATGGTATCGGAAAGTGGAGTCTATTTTTAAAATTAGTTTAGGCAAGAGATAAGAGTGAGCTGGCTCTTGATTAATCCAAAAAGGTTTCTCAAAAGGAATCTCATTTCAGACACTGACTTACTTTTGGAACGAATGACACTGGGGTCTGAGGATTGAAGAGTATGGGGAACTTTGAAGAATGGGCAAGGTAACTAGTCGGGTAAGCAAAGAATTGGAAGCTCTTTGGTGCATGTACAACTCAAAAAGTATGCAAGGAAAAAAAAAAGACACATTCTAGGGAGGGCAAGAACTAGATTTAATTCCGGGGCCTAGCACCCATGATCTATGTTGCTGGAAGCATATTACATGCCTTTCTTAGAGTTCTTCTCCACCTGTGAGCTATTATATGTACTACGGTGAGATGTTCACAAAGACAGAGCACTATAGGTGAGGTTGGACCCAGCAGCTTAGCTCCAGAGGCCACTTACCCAATCTCTACATAGAAGTATATATAGGAAATGCCAAGTATTTTGAAAAAATGTATTAGTATGAGGGTTAAATGCAATGACATACGCTAAGCACCTTGCAAAGTGTTTAGCACATAAATGTTTATAGGCTCTGCAGTGTTTGCTTCCTGGGTGCAAATCCACTCACCATTTGTGTGCTGTGACTTCGGCCAAACTTACTTTATCTCTCTGCTCTGAATCTCCTTCTCTGTGTAATATACCTATTTCACATGCCTGTTGTAAAGATTAAGTGAGAGAATCCAGGTGAAAAGCTTAGCGGTTTTTGGGTTCAAGCTCCACGTCGGGTTCTGTGCTGACAGCTCAGAGCCTGAAGCCTGCTTTGGATTCTGTGTCCCCCCCTCTCTCTACCCCTCCCCTGCTCACACTCTGTGTCTCTCTGTCTCTCAATAATAAGTAAACGTTAAAAAAAAATTAAAAAAAAAAAGTTTAGCAAAGACCTGGCATAGTGAAATTCTGTAAATTCTAATTATTATAATTACCGATCCTATTTCCGCACCCCCCCCACCCCGCTTCCCGTCTTGAAAACAACTTCAGATTTTGGAACGAAGTGAATGAAGCCCCTGGCAAACAATCTAAAAGTAAATTCATGTGAACTCCAGGATCTCAGTGCTTAAAGGGTTTTTAATGCATCGTTGATATTCTTTGGAATACATTTTTTTAATCTCTCAGGCTGATTTAATGAGAGAAAATGAATGAACAGAGACTCAGACAAAGAGGAAATTAAGTAGCTGCTGAAGGCTTAGTAGATGTAGAAACAGGTCATTATATTTTACTTGTCACTGTCAGAATGCAATGACAAGACCAATGTTACACACACACCATGCCCGTTGATACACAAATGCATATGCCTAGCATGACAGTGTAGAATATATAGATTTAACAATAGTCCAGGTGTAGATCCTTTCTAGATTCTTTTTTCTGAAGGGAATGATCAATCAAATTCAAAGTATCTGAATAAGGAGCAAATAGAGTAGCATTTGTTATCCAATGATAGATATTTCAGTTTGGTCACTAAAATTGCAAAGCTTAAGAAAAAGATATGATAGTGGTGAAACCACTATCAATTACCAGATGGCAAGCCCTGTTTATGTGCCTTATATATATTCTTGTATTTAATATTCAAGATCACTGTTCAAGTTCTATTTTACCACTGGTCTTGTTTTTTACAGTCTCAGGCACCAAGGCAAGACGTGACTTTTCTGAGGTCACATGGCGGTTAACTGGGAGAGGCAGAATCTGAACCCAGGCATTTTATGCCATTTGCCCCTATGATGCTGTGCCCATTCCCTTCCAATTTACAAGAGAAATAAACGTCTTTAAAAGAATCTCAGTTATCATCTGGAAACAAATATTTGAATTTAAATTAAACAAGCATTTCTTCTTGAGAACTGTGTGCCTGAGCCCTGAAAAATGGAAGGGCCAGGGAGAACATGGCTTGTCTGGAGATGGGCTATCAGCACTGTTAACAGGTCAGTTGATTTCCCCCCTGTAGAGACGACAGGGGGCGCGTTCAGTGCTCTCCTCTTACTCCTCCTCCTAGGTGCAGGACAGCAAGGTGTCTCACAGACCCCATAGGCCATTCAGAGGTCATGTGCCCAGAACGGAGAAAAATAAAGGCAGTCAGGTGCCAGAAGGGAAAGGTGGCTGCTGGTCTCGGTATTTTCTGTGGGTGTACAAATGATTTAAGCCAAACACTGACTAAAACTGCTTGCCGGAGTGACTACCGTGCGTAGCAAATGAAAAAAAATTGATGTGTAAGCTTAGTTCAAGAGAGCTTTAAGCCCATAGAGGGCTGTTTGGCTGTAAGGTCTTTCTCCTGTTTTATTTCAAAGGCTAAATATGATTTGCTGAAGCTATTTCTTTACAGAGTAAGTCAACCTTAGAGAAAACAAAGCAGACAGTGGTCTGTTTTCTCAAGTGGGCTTCCTACTCCAGGGGAAGAATTTCTTTGGATTAAGTTGGTCCATACCTCTTTCTTCTTTCTTCCCTGCAGCTTTAGATCCTTCACGGAACCCCACCCCTCATCTGCCCTCCCAACAATCCCCCATCCTCGGGCACAAAGGCAAGACTTGGCAGGTGCCCCCGAGTAGTGGTGCAATATTGGTGCACAGAGAAAGTTCTCTGGCCCCAAGAAGAACCACCTTGGGAGGCAGTTGAGGCAAGATGAAAAACATTTGATAGGTGGTTGGCCAATAATTATTCTTACTTTATTTTCTATTTCTAGCCAATGGAATCTTTTTAGGTAACTATGAGATACTCAAGAAAGAAAGCAATGAGGAAGTTGAGATAGCATAGCTAAACATTTTATTTAGATTAAAATCCTCTGGGGCAGGTGTCATAATATAAACTTTACATATACTATGTTATGCTGTCCAAAAATTGTGAGGTGAATATTTATAGTTTGCGGATACGGAATCGAATTCCCTGACATGCAGAGACTCTGGTCCAAGGCTACAGAGACAATGGCTGCCATAGGCAGTTCTCACATGGTGCTTCTTACACATGCCTCTGAATGCCTCCTCCTTGGGGGAAGCTAAAGGGAGGTTGTTTGCTTTTGTTCTGTGGAAAAGCATGATCTGTAAACCATTAAAAGTAATAGCAAATGAATCATTATTGAAAGCTAGGCTTCCATAAAGCTCTAGCCTTGTTTCTGTCTAAACACATGCATTTAAGATAAATATTCACCTAAATTTGTCAAAACACGTTGTCACTATTATGCAATGGTTTAAAAGAATATAGGATGTTACAGCTGGGGTTTTGTTGTTGTTGTTGTTGTTGTTGTTGTTGTTGTTGTTATTTAAGAGTTGACTGATTTTATCCATTTCAGGACAGTTGCCTTTTTTTTTTTTTTTTTTTTTGGAAGGATGGATCCTAGTTAGCAAGCAAGGATGCCATGAAATAAAGAACCGGGAGCCATCTCAGTAATGCCTTTAATAAAACAGGCTAAATAATGTATGCGTGTGTTTCATTTAGAGCTGTCTAAAGCTGAAAATTTCTTTAATTGATAAGCCTTACATAACGTGACTGGAAATGACAATATGTCACTTGCCACTGCTTCACGAAATGTCACTCAAGGTTTTTTAATTGCAGGCATTCCGCTGCTAGTGATGCCAGGGAGAAAGAGAGGCTGGGGAAGATGTAGCTGGAGGGGAGGAGAAGGGAGAGAAGTCATGCTTTTTATGTGAGCCTATAAATTCTGTGATATTTAAAACACAGCTGTGTTTTTATCAGTTATGTTACAGAAATAACATAAAACGAATCTTAAATGATCTGTCATGTCAGGACCACGCATTACAAAGTAAGATTGAGTGGGGCAATCTTCACAGAAGGAACCTGGCTCTAAATTAAGTTTGAATGGCTTTAGACAATTTTGTTTTAAGCACTTTTCTTGCACACTGTGCAATAAACAACTCTAATGTAAACCTTACCAAAATTGGGGGAAAAAAGAAGTATTGAAAATATATGTCAACATTGGATTGTAGTAAGTCTGGCTTACATGTCTTGCATTTCATGATGTCACGGGCTTTCTGCTAAGTACCTTTTTTAAAAATATGTTTATATTATCTCATTAAATCCAATCTTGTGACAAGTTTAAAGCATAATCATAAGGTGCCTGTATGCCAATTATTTTTAATTTTGTGGATTAATTTACAGTTATTTTTCTGTGATTTTATCAGAGGTACCATATTGGGTTGTAGAGCTGACTGTCTAATACCAATATAGATATATTTCCAAGGAAATGCCATTCACTGTGATAGGTAATAACAGACGTGTCTAACAGCAAGAACTTTGTCACTCAAGATCCTGGTTTGCCATATACTAGCTGGGACGTCTTGGGCAAGCTATTTTCTTGCAAAGCCTCTGGTTTCGATTCCTTTAAATTAGACTAATACTTTTAATCTCACAATACTGGCAAGGATTAAATAATATCTCAAAGTGCTCAATACCAATAATTACTATTATTATTGTAAATGTTATCATTGAAGACCCAGGATGGAGGGAAAGTAGGGACCGATGAGGCCAACCCAAGCTCTGGGAACTCTCAAGGCTAAAGTCATAGAGCAGATTACTTTTCTTGTTTTTCCTTTGTAAGATTAGTATTATACCATAAACTTTCAGTTTTAATTGATAGCATTTTCTTCTCAATATCCTCAAAATTATACAAATTAATAGTTATTTCTTTGCCTGTAATTGAACATAATGAGTGTTTCCAACATTTACGGCTGCACATAATACTATAATTAGTGTCTCTGTACATATAGCATTGCTTTTGTTTCTTCTGTTTAATTATTTCCTAAGGATAGAGTTTTCAAAATGTTGTTTATGCCTTGCACACTTGCTGAACAAATTTCCACACCGCCAGAAGTTTCACCACAATTATTCCCAGTTTCGATGTTAGTATTTGCTTTTAATTTGCTGAGAATTTAGTAGCATTAGAACGATGCCCCAAAGTTGCCTTAATCGTCCTTTGATTTCCAATAGAATATGTCTGCTTACTATTTGTGTCCATTCATTCATTCTTTAAAGAAACATTTAGTTATCAAGGACATACATGTTTTCAGACACACTTACCAATCAGTTCAGTAAACTCTACCGATCAAGGGTAAGATAGTAAATATTTTATGTTTTTCAAGCCATATTGTCTCTGTATGAACT
Source organism: Leopardus geoffroyi (assembly GCF_018350155.1). Taxonomy (NCBI): domain Eukaryota; kingdom Metazoa; phylum Chordata; class Mammalia; order Carnivora; family Felidae; genus Leopardus; species Leopardus geoffroyi. The sequence continues at coordinate 3,359,037 of NC_059327.1, read as the reverse complement.
GTATTCAGTCATTGTGCAGAAAAGTTTCCATAGGCATTACCTCACCAAATAGGCAGTGCTGTGTTCCAGTAAAGCTTTATTTACAAAAACAGGTCCAAATGTGGTCCACAAACCGTAGTTTGTGTACGTTAGTTCCTGAAGCTGGGGCTACAAAGTGAAAAAAAAATAAGGAAAAATCCCAACCACCATGGAAATTATATTTTTGGTTGGAGATAGATAGCATAAATACATAAAGAGATTAGTAAAACCAGATACATAACATCTAACTGTAATAAGTGCTCAGAGATGTTCTCACTAAGAAAGTGACATTTGACCAAGAGCTGTACTGGCCAGCTGTTTGGCTTGCCCAGAGCTGTCCTGGTTTTAGCACCTGAAGTCCTATATCCTGGGAAAATTATGTATTTGGCAAAATGAACATTTTTGGACCCCTCATGGAGGTAGAGTAAACCCTACTAGAATATCAAGAGAGTGGTCCAGATCAAGGAAGTGTCCATGGCTTGAGTCCTGAGATACAGGCCTAGAATGGGGGGATGGTACAGTGGTGAGTGTGGCTAGAGCACGTTGGACAGTGGCAGGCGGGAGAGAGCAGGTCAGAGACAAGGTGGGAGGAAGAAGGTCTTGGAGGGTCCTGTCATCCCTAACATAGGCACTAGCTTCTATTGTGAGCAATATGGAAAGAAGCTAGAGGATTTTGGGAAGAGAAGTGGCATCATCTCATGTAGAATTTAAGAGGATTACTTGGCTGCTGTGTTGAGAAAATAATATATGGTGGAAAGGATAAAATCAGAGAACCTGTTAGGAAGCCATTGTAACAGAGTGAGAGGTGGTGTTATTTGTCATGATAGTGGCAGGGCAAGCTGCCAAATGCAGTTGGATCAAGAACGTAGTTTGAAGAAAGGGCCACTAGGGTTTTAGGACACCATGCTCATGGATGTGAAAGAAATAGAAGAGTGATGGGTGATGCCATGGTCTTCTTACCAAGCCACTGGGAGAGGGGAGCTGCCATTATTTGACATGGAGAGTACTGTGAAATTTCAGACTTGGAAAGGGAACGATCAGAAGTAGGACTTGGGAGTAAGTCTGGAATGTGTTTAGGCATCTACATGGATGTATCATGTAGGGACTTGGATATATAAAACTGAATTCAGAAGAGAGATCTGGAATGGAACTACAAATTTGAGAACGTTCAGCCTACAGATGGTATTTAAATCCATGTAACTGAGCATGGATGAGACCAGTAAGGGAATGGATATAGTCAGGAAGAAACAAAGTCCAAGGATAGAGCTGCAGGCATCATGCTACAGATCAGAGGGTGACTTGAAACCAGGTGGGGCTGAGTATAAATGGCCAATAAGCTCAAAGCAAGCCTGAGAAGAGTAGTTCATAAAAGTACTACTGAGGGACGCCCGGGAGGCTCAGTTGGTTAAGCTTCTGACTCTTGGTTTCGGCTCAGGTCATGATCTCACAGTTTTGTGAGTTGGGGCCCCATGTGGGGCTCTGTGCTGGCAGTGTGGGTCTGCTTGGGATTCTCTCTCTCCCTCTCTGTCTGCCCCTCCCCCACTCATGCTAACTCTGTTTCAAACAAAACAAAACAAACTTTAATTAGATAGATAGATAGATAGATAGATAGATAGATAGATAGATAGAGCGAGCTAGGGAATAAATCATATGCACACATTGAACCAGTGCTATTTTAAAAACTTTTGATATTGTTCTACATATGTAAGATGTAATCATTGGTGGAAATTTTGAGAAGGGTATGTCCGATCACTCTGTACTATTTTTGCAAACTTTTGTGAATTTGCAATTATTTCAAGACTAAAAGAATAGTTTTAAAAGCCTAGTGAAAAAGACAAATTTAAGGAATAGGAAATGGAGAATAGTCCAGTGTTGTTGAGGGCTTGTGTGACAGGAGAACTGACTGTAGGATTTATCGGTGTTTCTACCTGAAGAGCCCAGCTGCAGTGGGCCAGGAAGGACAAAATCATGACTCAAGTGGGTTCAAGAGAGGATGAGAAAAAATTAAAGATTGCAGTTATAGACATTTTTTGAAATGTGTTACTGGGAAAGGGGTTTTTAAAAATAGGGCTAGAGATGGATGTGGAATCTGAAGGTAGATGTGGAATCACGAGGTAGTTGCTTTAAAATTTTGAATTGAGGAAATTATAATATGTCTATGTGCTGAGAATAGTTGTCCAATAAAAAAGGGAAATGATCATTTGGAGAGAGGAGAGAGTGCTGACTGTTGGCTTAGGGACTTGATCAGGGATGAAAGCAAGAACACAAAGAGGTGTCAACCCTAGGTAGGACATTTTATGAGCAGAAGTACAGAGAGGTGATCAAATAGAGTGCTGATAGGTTGTAAAATGTCTCTTTTTATAATTTTTAAAAAATGTTTATATTTTTATTTATTTGAGAGAGAGAGAGAGAGAGAGAGAGAGAGAGAGAGCGCGCGCAAACATGAGCAGGTTAGGGGCATAGAGAGGAAGAAAGAATCCCAAGCAGGCTATGCACTGTCAGAGCAGGGCTTGACAGGGGGCTCAGACTCATGAACTGTGAGATTATGACCTGAGCCAAAGTTGGATGTGTAACTGACTGAGCTTCCCAGGTGCCCCTAAAATGTCTCTTTTGATTGGCTCTGTTTTTAGTAAACAGGAAAGAAAATCACCATTGAAGGGTAGGAGTATGGTAGGAGATATTGGCAGGTTAAGGATGAAGGAGGTATGATATGGTATTCCCCCAGAAAGAAGCCTAAAAACTGAGGGAAATTAAGTAAGAATGCCACAATTAAAGGACATTTTGGATCTAGCCATCAATTTAAAGTTAGACCCATCTACATGGTTCTGGTTTTGCATTTTCTCCAGCCATACTTACCTAAATGTGAGTAAGTGTGGATTTGACCCAGGTTTGAATTGAAGGAATTGACAGTGGACTTATGGCAAGCACAAGGGGTGATTTAAATAATGGCCGTGAAATCTAAGGATGTCCAGGTGAGACATAAGAACAGGAGGGAATAAAGGGAGAAAGTGGCAAGATCAGGGAACTGTAGGTGCTATGGGTTCAAAGAACGGTTGGAGTTAGTGTGTTTGGGAAAGTGGCCTGGACATATGGAAAGTTGGGGTCTGATCACAGGACACTTCAAATGCAGTTATGGCAAACGATCATGTATCATGTTGAAAAGATGAAGGATGAGGATGGGGATAAAAGGACTGTGTTGGAGGGTTGGAGGAGGGGGGCAAGTGAACTGAGAAGCCAGCCTTCAAAGGATTGTCTATCATTGATATGGAAATAGCAAGAATTAGGCCAAACATGGAATTGCAGAAAATGGCAGTGAGCCAGGGGTAAAAAAAATCTTCACGGAATAAGGGGGATGCCCCAGGGATTTTGTAGGGGGCTAGAGGAAGAAGATTCTGGGGATAAAAGACTCAAAGGTGGGGCACTTTGGGGAGGAAAGAACAAAGTACCTGAAATAGTAATGAGATGTGCATAGGTAGACACATCGCCCAGTGCCAGGGCCGGCAGTCCTTGGACTGTGGAAGCAAACAGTGACCATGTGGGAGGCCTTCATGATGCACTATCCTCAAAAGATATCTGGGCTTTCGTTAGAGAAGGAAGGGGTTGCCTCAGAAATGGTTGAGAGGTAGGGAGTTTTGCTGAGAGTTGACCTTGAGTTTCAGAGGACCTAGCAGAAGGCTCAAGAGCTTGGGAGGGGTAGGAGGTCAGACACATGAGATGTGAAGATCTTTGAGGGTTTGCGGGGTGACCAGATCACTGCTCCTTGAGGTGACTACAGTCCGCAAGGATAAAAGATAATCCCCTGATGGTCTCAGGTACAGTGTAAGTGGGTGGTGTCTACAGAAACAATGCCAGTAGATTTGGGGCCCTCCTGCCTTCCCGTCCCTAGTGCAGTGGAAACCTTCTTGACCTGCGGCTCTTTGTGACTCTCTCTCCCTCTGGAGTCACTTCCTATTTGGTGAAAGCAAAGTGTCACCCAAAGCAGCGATGCTTTTAAAACTTATGATAAAGCACTAAAAAATAATTTAATAAACTATCACGGATTGATTGCTTCATGCCAAGCAGGAAAAAATAATAATAATAGCGAGTTTTATGGAGCAGGTGGTGTTTGCCTGCATTTTTCTAGCACTTTACAGTTCTTAATGCATTTTGCCCTCGCAGAAGCACTGTGAATCGGTACCCATTATCATCTCTGTTTACAGGTCAGTAAACGAGGCACAGAGAAGGGAAGGTGTTGTCACACCAAAGTCAGAGGGGGAACCCCCTGGTTTAAACCAGACCTCCTGACTTCAAGGTTGTCAGCGGTACCCGTGTTCCACACAGCCTTAGGCAAAGGACCTTAGAGAATATCTCCTAGACTTAGAAATTGGGCATCATGCGTGTGTTTGTGTATATGTTCCTCTTCTCTTTCCTGAATATTTTTTTCATACAATTTTTAAAATTGCGAAGAGTCTACAAATCCAGTTGTGTATGCTGCTTTTTATAAATTTAATATTCTAACTGAGGAGTTTACTGAAGCCGTCTTAGAAATGCTTGGTTAACACGTTGGTCCTGTGGTTTGGATAAATCATACGTTATTTAATGATGTATCTGTTGTTAAACTTTTAGTTGGTTTCCATTTTTCTTTGTTATAAATATGGCAAAGTATGTCTCTAAATAATGTTTTATTCTGTATTTTGAATTATGCCCTTAAGATATATTCCTAGCAACATTCATACCCAGGCAAGGCATATATAATAATTTTAGAGTTTAGAATGAAACTTTGTAAAAGTTTGGAAATTCCTTAGGGGAAATAGTGTACTCTGATTTCTGCTTACACTCAGGATTATTTTCCCTACTTACAGAAATCAGTAGATTCAAATACATCTTTTATTAAAAACCTTATCATCTTCTTGGATTAAGTTGATGGCATTCAAACTCCTTTGAACTGTAGCATCTTTTTTTTTTTTTTGTTCAAATGCAAGATTTTATGAACCTCAGTATAGGAAACTGATTTAAAGGAAACACAGCTCTGATGAAAATTTGGATTGGGAGCCAAAGTCGCCTTGCTCGACTGTTTTGCTAATTCCAACCATTACGTGGAAGTTGTAGAAACATACTTTTTAAAATAATGAAGTGACTCACTATTGATCCTCATCATTTCATTAAAAAATTGTTGTATAGTAATTTTTACAGTCATGTATTCACCTGGAAGTTTTGAACCTAACTTCATTTTCTTTGTGAATAATGTGGAAGGAAGGAAGGAAGGAAGGAAGGAAGGAAGGAAGGAAGGAAGGGGAATAAAAATAGAATTTCCTAAATCAGATCTCCCAATTTTCAGCTTTCACATAAATCCCTCCGGTATTGCAAAATTAATATTGAAGTAAAATGTAAAATATTGAAGTAAAATTTTATTCACATTAATATGCACGGAGCTTGCATTATATTAATATAGCTATATTATTTAAATATTGCTCAGAATTATTTAGCTTATTTTAATGGTTTTCTGTTTTGATACATTTTGCTTTGTGTGTGTGATTTCTAAGTTTATGTCACACGGTTAACTGTGGAACTTGAACTTAAGTTTACGTCACACGGTTAACTGTGGAACTTGAACTCCGGGTGCCAGGAAGCTTGCCCCGAGTCTCCTTATTGTTTTGCTTTGATCTATTTGCTTCCTCTCCCTGCCTTGACTTTATCTCTTCCTGAAATTTCCCTGCTGCTCCGCCGTACATAAAAGGAACATTCCTGGTCTTGTGGCTTAGCTACTTGGTGAAAACAAACGAAGCTAAATAAACATACCAACTAAACCCCTCGTGGATTGCTACAGTGATAAAACTTTCTTGGCAATTAATTTTTGTCTGAAATATCTCTACTGAGAGGCTTGCTGCAGTTTTTAGAGAATGTTTTTTAAACCTTATACTTGAAAAAGCCACAGATTTCCATACCTAAGCATACTTTCTCCCGCTCATCTTAGAAATGGGGTAGTTGGATGCCATGCACGGCCCCAGAGCTTTGTTTTGGGACAGTCACACTACACCGAAGATAATGGATACAGGCACATTCAACCTGATAGAGTCGCAGGGAGTGCTGCAATCATCACTCAATGAAGGAGGAAAAAGAGAGTTCACTGAGTTCCAGGCTGCCTCCTAGGAACAGGGACATGAGTCCAAAGACAGCCTAGACAGCTTACGGCCCAATGCTTGGCAGTCAGCTAAGTGCTAAGAAGTAAACCAGGGCAGGATGAGGCGATGGGAGTCACAGAGAGCGGGAGCTGGTTCACATACAGTCAGCAGAGAGGGCGGACCAGGAAGGGGAGACCTGTCTTGGGGAGGGTGATGAGACCAAAGGCTCTGGGGCAGGAACGCACGCACGTGGCACGTGGTGAGGCAGCGTGGTTAGAACAGAGCGAGGAAAGAGTAGTGGGGAGGGGAGGGCACGGAGCGGGCAGGACAGGCACTGGGGACTGGGAGGGGCTGTGGGTCAGATCACAGAGTGTTGATTTTACTCTGAGTGGGGACAGAAGTGTAAGAGTTTTGAGCAGAAAATTTTAAGATTCAAGTAAAATTTAAAAAAAATCCATCTGGCTGATTTGAATGAAACAGATTACAGAGAAATGAAGAAGGCAAGAAGAGAAGTTCTGAGGGCTCTTGCGTGTGTGCATGTATGTGTGTGTTTGTGCGTGTGTGTATGCGTGTAAATGGTATTAAGAGATGATTCCGAAGGTCTCTGGCTGTACGTTTTTTCTAAACCTGGCCAGTGATCTCTAGTTTTGAGGCTCCTACGTGTAATTTTCAAATAAAGCATTCGTTTTTAGCATTTTATTTGTGAATAAAATAGAGATAAAGTATTAGTGTTTAATTGCTATTTTTGCATTGTTACTAGTTTTTATGTAAAGGGTGAAACCCTCCTTGTGAAAACACACATCAGAAATTACAGACTGGTCCTATAAAAGAATTTAAGTTACATCTGTCATACACATACTTTCCATCACAATCCTAGGGTTAAAGATACATTAAAACAAGGACAATAAATCTCTTATACCCTTAATGATTTTTAGGTTTCTCTAGAGATAAAATATCTTAGTTTAGAAAATTGAGTAGCTCTTTCCTAATTATTTACCGAGGCTTATTCTTTGTGAGAAAATCTGTGTAATGTACATCAAAAATTAGTCCATTTTCAAATTCTATGGCAGCTACTCTGTTTTAAATTATCTTATATAAACAGATTATTTAAGGGAGAGCACCATGTATGTTTTCCCTATATTTTAGCACATTTAAGGAAGTCACATATCTCATTGATTATTAATTCTGACTCAAGGAAAGAATACTACATAGCATTTTAATACGGCTTTAATTTCTTCTGTTTAAAAGCTCTATATAGTACCGCTGAAAAGAACCAGAAAAAAAGAACTAATTAAATTCATCTAAGTAAATGGTTCTCAACAAGGGACCATTTTGCCCCCCAAAGAACATTTGGCAATGTCTGCAGACATCTTTCGTCAACACAGTTGGGGATATTTTTGGCAAGTAGTGGGCACAGGCTAGGATGTTACAAAGTTTCCTACAATGCACAGAGCATCCTGTTAGAACAAAGAATTATGTGGCCCAAGATGTTAACGATGGTGAGGTTGAGAAGCCAGGACACGGAGTTATCTCTTAATCATACTTTTAAAATGGAAATTGCTTTGTCCTTGTTACTATTTATTATAGGAGATACCTTTAATAATGAGATACAGACAACTCCCAGAAAAGCATTATCTTTATCCATGTACATTTTCTGGGGAAATGCCTGAAAATGAATTATGAATGAATATTTTATAATGGTAGCTATCTCAGATTTTCATATTTTTTCCCCTTGGAAATTGGTGATGTAATGAAACATCAGGACAGGAATATATGATGCTTTGTCTCTGTTTCTTGGAGCTATTCAATCGAGATAATTTGTCTTTGAAACTCTTAACTGTCTTTGCTGCTACTATTGCTATATTACTCTCACTGTTACAAATGACAGTGAAACCCAATCAACAAGCAGGGATTGAGTGACAATGACAATAGAGTCTGCCTCATGATGCTGTAAAGACACATCAAGCTAACTCATTGTCTTAGCACAGCAGGAAGACCATCGAAAAATCGCTTCTTCATCCTCAGGCTTCATCAAGATAGCAGCAATTTCGCTAGGAAAGTCCAATTTCCTTTGATACGATTTTAGGGCACTTTTTAATAATATATGTGGGCTTCAAAAGTAAATATAATATGGTATGTGATTTTGAGATTCATTGTGAGATTCTGAGGAACATAAAGAGATTTATTATGGGGAATGTGCTGATCCCATTGTAGAGATTAAGTCCAGCTGGAGTTTCCGGAGAGCCAGTGATGTGAGTGAGTTCCAGCCAGAATCCAAGCAAGAAGGCAGGAGAGGATAAATGTCTCAGCTCCAAGACGAGCAGGCAGAGAGCATCTTGTTTTCTACTCAGCCCTTTTGTTCTACTCTGGCCTTTAAGGAATAGGGCAAGGCCCACCCACATTGGGTAGAGCTATCTGCTTTACTGTATCTGCACATTCAAATGTTAATCTCTTCCAAAAAGTACCCCTATAGACCTACCCAGAGTAAGTCCCAGCTAAATATCTGGGCACAGGTTGACTATCACGTTGAACCTAAAATAAACCCTCACATCTATAGTTTCCTGGCCTAGGTCCCAGGAGCACAGAGACTTTGAGATCCGGACTTAGGTGGAATTTTGCAGGGAGGTGACTCAGAAAGCAAAGTGAGGGAGTGAGGACGTGAGGCAGGAAAGTGATGTTAAAGTGTTGATAAGTACACACCTTAATACCGCGGAATTTGTTTTGCGTTTCTGCAAAGCACCAGTTAAACCTCTTTTAGTGTTTTGCAATAATGTATATACCGATTAATGTTAATGCCGCTTACTTGATCATGTTGATATTTCATGACTGTCTTAACATTTTCCAGATGCACGTTTTTCATAAGTAACCAGAATCTCACTTTTGACAACTATGAAATAGGAACGATAATTTTCTCATACATTTTGAAATGATTCAATAAATGGTCCAGATAAGGGACTTAGTACAGAATATCAAGCACCTAAAATGTACTCGATAAATATTAAGACCTCAAATTGAGTAACTTGCCAAAGATATGAACATCCTGTATATTATCCCTAATGTATATTATCAAATTGTCCAAAATTTCATATCAATATACATTGATATCAGAAGCAAAGAATAATACCCATTTTACCCTTAGTTATTTTCCTTTTTGTAAAAAATGCATTTTAAAACTTTAAGTGTTTCACCCTTGTGTTACTTTTATTGTGAGAACAAGAGTGTTTAAACCTTTTCCTGTGTGTAGAATTTCTTTCTGGAATTCTTGTTTAAATTGTCACTGATGACCTTTTCTCCATCAGTCTCTTTGTATATTGTTCTTTTTTTTAAATGTTTTTCAATGTTTATTTATATTTGAAGGAGAGAGAGAGAGAAGAAAGACAGACAGAATGAGCAGAGTAGGTGCAGAGAGAAAGAGAGAGAGTCAGAGAACCTGAAGCAGTTCTGTGCTGATGCAGTGAGCCTGATGTGGGGCTTGAACCCACAAACTGTGAGATCATGACCTGAGCTGAAGTTGGATGCTCAACCAACGAAGCGAGCCAGGCGCCCCTCTTTGTGTATTATTCTTAATGTGAACCAAATAAGTATAGAAGACATCCCTTTGCTATGTTGCAAATTTGCCTCATTATCTTGTTTTTTATTTTGGATTATTTTTATATGTCTATTTTGAAAATAATGTGTTTATATACGTAAGTTTGTTTATGGTAATGTTTCTTTTGCTTCAGTCACATGATTTCTTTTAGTTGAGGTAATACATTATTTGGCATAATACAGTATATTTATTCTGCTAATTTACCCATTATTTTATACTTTCATTTTAATTGATGTCATTCATATGTATTTTCTATTAGGCTGTTTCTAAATGATTTTTTTCAAGTTTCTTTTTTTCCCAGTCACTTTGTCAATACACTCTCCTCCCATCACGGATGAGGCTCGTCTTATCATTTACTGAATCCCCCTGTGTATTTGGGTCCTCATAACACCCACACTATGAGGAATGAGGCTCCCATTTCTACTTAGCAAAGTCTTTATCATAAAGTGACTTTTTAGAGAAAGGTAGCTTAATATCTTTTGCAGCAAAACTCAAAGTTCACAATAGGATTCCCAAAATTAATCAAAATTAAATACATTTTTCCCAAGGCCGAAGGTGCTTTGGAAAATGTTTGCTCAGTTGTTTTACCTATATGTGTAATTACTCTGCTGATAGATTTTTGTAAATCTAAAAACCAAACTTGGATTTCTTTTTAAAAACATTGGCTACTCTAAAATGATAGTTATGTTACCCTTCCTCAAATACCATTATGTGTTCTGTTGTGCAAGATGTTACAATTTAGAAAAAAATTCTCTTACAAAAATGGCAAAGAAAATAGTTAAAATGTTCTATTGGAGAAATATTTGAAGCACCATTGAAACTCCTTTTCCATACCCTCCCCCCACACAAACACATATGCAGAAATATGTTTTTACCACACTCTCTACTAAAGAGAGTTTTCTGTGATTTAAGTGTGTTATCCAGTGAGTGACATAAGGTATTTTTTGTTTCATGTGCTTAATTCTCAAAGATTTCAAATAGATTATCTAAATGGCATTCTGCAATATTTTATGTGAAATGCCCCATTAAGAAATCATAATATATCCCATATATATTTAGCCTGACATAATTTTAACTGTAATCCATTTTAAAATGTTCTCTGGGCATTAAAATATCAGAGAAAACACAACGGTGATTGCAGGTTTGGGAGAAATGTATTCTTGTTTCTCTCTGCCAGTTTCTTTCTTCATTCTCTTCATTTCTGTTTTCTATTCTTGTCTTTATTTTATCATCTACTCCTATTTCCAACAAAGTTACCATAGAATTGTAGCCCTCATCCGCTCCTGTAATGTGGCCTCTGGTCCTCTTTGGAATTAGCGATCAGGTCCTCACTCCCCAGCCCCTTGGCATCTCACCCTCCATGCTGTGCTCAAGTCCTCACCTGAAGTCATGGTCACTTGAAGTCCTAGTGTCTAAACTGTTAGGCTCATTGCATCAGAACCGAGACATAAAAGGTGACAATGCTGGTTATTCAGCTCAACGGCTCTCGTGTTAAAGGGAAAAGGGATGTATTGCTGAGAGGGAAGGGCATGTGATCTGAGCTTCTGTCCGCTGGTAGGCACCAACACAGCTCTATGCGCCGTTAAATGTGAAAATATCCCCATGGCAGTTCATGTATATCTACTTCCTGGAGTCTCTGGAGTGACCCTGTCACCCCAGCTTCTTTGGCACTTTCTACAGGTCTTCACACTTTCCACTGGTCACATGGCTAGAGAGATAAAGGCACGGAGCAGGGCTCCAGGGCTCTGCTGTAGAGCCACCACTGATGCCCATTGCTTCTGGCAGGTGCCTGCCAGTGTGTACTCTCAACAGGTGCAATGTCACCTGCTTGGCGAAGGTTGCCGCCTTGCTTTCCCAGAACCGACCAGTGTGCTTCTCGTCCCATTCACTCTTACCCCTAGTGTGATACACACAAATACACCTATTTCAAAGTCTTATTTATTTACTTATATGTTTTGAAATGTTTATTTATTTTGATAGAGCACATGTGTGAGTCAGGGAGGGGCAGAGAGAGAGGGAGAGAGAGAATCCCAAGCAGGCTCTGCCCTGTCAGTGCAGAACCCAATGTGGGGCTCGATCTCATGAACCTTGAGATAATGACCTGAGCCGAAGCCAAAAGTCAGTTGCTTAACTGACAGAAATGGATTTGGTAACTTTTAAGTCCACTCATTTATGATATGTTTTTATATAAGAGTGCTGTAATTCTTTTTTTTTTTTTTTTGCATTATACTGAGATAACTTTCACAGCATATGATAAGATTAGAGAAATAAGGTCAGTGTATTAAATAGCATTATGCTGTGTGTGTTGATCATGCATGTATGTATGACATGTTCATACGTGAAAAACAATTGTTACTACAGAGGTGTGAGTATATGCAAGTGTATACTACATTTACATATACAGTTGTTTCATCAGTAGCCAATGAAAATATCTGCTCTACATGATCTTATCCAGGCACACATGCTGCTAAAAGCATATGTCCCCATCTTGGTGACAGGCTGACTTCATTTATCAGTTATATTAGAGCATCAACACCCATAAATATTAAATATGCTCTTTGTGTAGAAACTATCTGATAGGTCAAAAGGAAGGAGGGAAGGAAAGAAAAAAAGGACACTCCCAGACATGTCTTAGCATAAGTATCTTATAAATATTTATTTACCTGTGTTACAGTTTACTATGTACATAACATTTTGTAAGCAATGCTCTGAGTTCAATAACATGTATGTTTTACTCTAGGGAAAACTTGATAAGATGGGTTCCCCTCAAATTAATATTTTAATGCAAATTTATATTATATCTTACAGGCATTTTGTCATCACTGACCATTTTAATTGCTACTTTCCAAGTTATTCCACTTTAAGTTTTCATGCATCTGTTTCCTACTCACAAAGTTTTTATGAATTGCTGTGTCTCTATCATCATATTAGTCCAGAACTTACCTGAAATTCAAAACCAAATAGACATTCCAGAGTCTGTAGAAAAACAATTAGGGTGATGACTACTTTCAGGATCACTGTATTTTCAAAGCCAGGTATCAGTGAATTGATAAAACATGGCTACATACTTTTAAATCTCAGAGAAAGTTTTGGTACATTTTTGTGAAGCCGTCTGTGAATGTGAGGTATATGGCAACGACACACTGTAGATATTAGAAAAGTCAAGACTTCACTCTTCCGCGATGGAAAGTCAGTTAATAATGCGGGGTAATTGTTTAGACTTTTGTAAGCTTTTCCACAAAACTAAATTAATAAGTCAGAAGAAACCCTTTGTCATGTTGAGACTGTCACTTTGGGGTTCGGAAAATATTTGTCACCGATCACTATGGATACTTTGTAGATGAACTTGTGTATGAAGTGGTCTTGAAATATGATTCCCATTTTTTTCTGCTCCTGCCAGCTGAGGGAGCCTGTGGAGGGACCCTGCGGGGAACCAGCAGCCACATTTCCAGCCCGCACTTCCCCTCAGAATACGGGAACAATGCTGACTGTACCTGGACCATCCTCGCTGAGCCCGGGGACACCATTGCCTTGGTCTTCACCGACTTTCAACTAGAGGAAGGGTACGACTTCTTGGAGATCAGTGGAACAGAAGCGCCGTCCATATGGTAAGTCCGGGGAAAAAAATGTGTTTACCCCAGATACAACAATAGGCTTTGTAATATTGTTCTCCTTGGACATTCATTGGCAAACATGAGTGTTCTTTCTTTGCTTTGCTATTTTGACTGCTAACAAAGCCCTCTATATTGTGACGGATCTCAAAGTTTCCAAGATGTCTTTGCGTCGGTATTTGGAGCCGGGAAAGTTAGGTGCACGTGGGCACTGGAACATCACATGCCCTCATTCTCGACTCTTACAAAGTAACAGAGATGATGGTAACCAGGCGAGCTAAGTTAGTTTTGGATTTGTTCCGGAGCTGATTCAATGTAAACAGATATTTTTAGACGATGGACATTTTAAAATGTCATGTTACCAACCATTTATCTACTGTGCTGCAGATATATGACTGCGTATTTCTTTTCCTTCCTGACGATGTTGCAACTATGAAGGGTCACAGGCAAACCATAAATACTAATGCAACATACATATGAAATTAATCAACTGAGAATCACTTCTCTGGCATGTATGCTAGTGGAGACAGAAGGAAACTGGGTCTAATCAATTACAGCAAATCAATCTAGGTCTTGGTATTGCTGGTGAGAGCAGCTTTAGTTGTGTCCATAAGTGCAGTTGAAGAGGGAGAATCCAAAGAATAGATGTTTGAAGTCTTTATGCCTTTTATGCCTCAAATTAAGTCATCTGTCGTGAGTTGTACTGGTTTTTGTTTTATTTCCTTTCTTAGTATTTTAAAAACCCTATCAGTACTCTATTTCAGATCTTGGATGATAAGCTAACTTGAATACACACACAGACACACACACACACACACACACACATTCAAATTAGGGTGTAAGTCAGAGGAGATGTTGGCCATTTATACATTGGTAGAGAATATGAAGTGAGTGGGAATATATCTATGGGTTCAAGTTTGCATTTCCATGTAAAGACTAAAGGATAAAAATATCAACCCTGAAACATGACATCAAATTAGATCACCTGTCTTAAACCCGTTATTTAAATTGAAATTTTTTTTTCTAAGGCTCAAAATTCAAAGCAGAGGGTTTATATTGATGGGTGAATTATTTCCTTATGTTAGTTACGCTGTGATTATATTAAATGTTACCTCAATTAAGAGAAAAATAACCGTTGCCTCTCTGGCCTTTGGTTTATATTTGATTCATCTTAAACAAGACTTTGAGATGAGTGGATTTACCCATTTGTTGATTTCGTGTAATACAATCTGAAACATTCAAGAATTGGTTGATAGTACCTGTCTCCCTTTGTGTTCCATCAGACTTAGTGGAAATACCTTGTGAACATAACACTGGGTGTCCTGGGTTCTCTTCCATGTTCTGCCAAAAATATCCTTGTGACCTTGGACAAGTCGCATAACAGTTTATATAAGTAGGGAAGCTACTGGATATCTAGTATACTGGATATGCATTACCTATCTATTGAGTTCATATTCTCTGTCAATCACTAAAAGAGAGTCAGGGATGTAAAATTTTTAGCTTTAAAATTACATCGTTCTGGTTTTCAGAAATTCATTGCAATATAAAATACATGGTGAGTGTCTCTCAGAAACTATATGATTTATGGTAAAGGCCTTGTTTATGAGAGATTCTGCAGATCGTGGGCACCGACCGACTACCTTGCTCCTAAGATGTCAGGCTGGGAAAGAGAGAAAAAAGAGAGACATCTTTGACCATGATTTTAGAACCCATGGTCCGGACAGCTTCTGCCAGACAGACTTAGTTTATGTAAGAGAGGAAACGTGGAGGTGCAGATGTCCGTGTCAAGGTCTGAAATAAAAATAGGGCATGTGAAATCAGAACGAGACACAAGTCTCCAGAAGGGCTTGTGGCTCTTATGAGCACATTGTGACTTCCCACTGAGAGGCACGAGCTCATTCATTTCATTCATTTTAATTAAAGATGGCAGGCGGGAGCTAAAGAATGTTGTCTGAGTTGTTGCCTGTTTCTTCTTGGCTTATCCCTGTCGATTTCTCTCACATCCCCCTCCTTTCTGACTAATCTCTGTCTTCATGATCCCCTGCTACTTGTCCCCAGCGACTTCAGTATTGGACTCAGAAAAGTGCTGAGGATGGGGCCATGGGCCCTTGTGAGGCCTGAGAGCAACAGTTCCTAATGTTTGTCGGAGAGAGAGCTGGCATGGCGGCCAGGACAGTGGCCCGTCTTCTTGGTGTGTGGATTCAGGCTAGAGGACACTTTCCACCTCTGAAATATATGTAGGTATCTGCCAGGGCACCAAGATTCATGACCTGTGAACACATCGGAAAAACAAAAAACAAAAACTGGGCAGTTGTTGGGAAAGTTCTTGGTGGGAACTTTGACCCTGTTTGTGTTCCTTCCAGTCTGGCAAATGGGGTATCTGGTTGGACTCAACACGCTCTTTCTCTCGATGGCTACTGTTAGATAGAGTTGTGTTCATATTGTGTTCTTATGACAATCTGTAGTGTCCTCTTGGCACAAAAGCCCTGGGGGTTTCTTGTTAATATCCTCTAACTTTTATTGATGAAGAACCTGGGAGCAGAGATCACAGACCACAGGGCAGCACTGGAACTCAGGCTCAAGGCCTCTGACTCGGAATTACATTTCCTTCTCACTCCACCCCAATCCCTGCAACAGGACAGTCCAGCCAGGTGTAGACTTAATGCTTTGTTGGGAACTCACATCTCCTCGTAGATTTCATGGTAAAGCCTCGATCAGGTTACTACCACAGAGAGTAACCACCTGAGAGGCGAGTTTACACACATGCTGCCTCGATAGGGAGTCGGAGCAGAGAGAACTTTTTGGGGTGACACTTCACGTTTCTCATAACTCCAGAAGAACTGTCTTTACCTGGCCATGGCACTTTTACACAGGACCCACATCTCTCTTCCGTGGAGGCTATCACGGAATAGGTGGCTTTCCTAAATCACTATGGGAACATGCACGGGCACATTTGTAATACAAAACAGAATCACTTGAAGTCCGTTTTTAAGATCTGTACAAATGCATAATATGGCTTATCTCAAAAAGACTATTGTTTTACTATAATTTTAGACTGAGAGTCTCTGAAATGTTTAATGGTTCAAATCGGTATGTTTAAAAGATTTAGCATCCCTGTACTTCAAGGAAGACCCTAAGTAGAGCGCAGGTGGCTGGTGCCCCCCCCCCTCAAGCACAAGGCTACGGAGCAGTGACAGTCGGTCAGCGTGCAAGTCTGAGTGTGGAGTGCACAAGCACATATAATTTTCCAATAATCCATTTTTCAATACCGAAAATACAAGCAAGGGCACTCTCAGGAGAAGCTACTTGGAAAATTGTTAAGAACAATAATAGGATTAGCTTTATTTTCATTGAATTTGGAGTGAAATTACCAACTCAGCTATGTTTTATGCAAGGGTTACCATGGCTACAGCGGAACAGTCTAAATGTGGTGAATGATGTAATGTGCCAAAATTATCCATACATTAAATGTGGAGGGGTTCGTCATCTAAACCGAATCCACTCTATATACATTAGATAAGCCTGACTTTTTTTTTTTTTTTTTAACTAGTCAGCTTCTAATTTTCTACAGGCTAGCTTCTTATCAATACCCTACTGTAGCAGAGAGCTGCCATTTCTAATTCTCTTTGCCCCATGCTCTGGTAATTATGATTTTTCTTGCAATTCAAAACATGGTTAGCGGTGAAGCTAGTCAACTTTTCTTTATTTCTGAACTGATTTGACCGTCTAGCCTATAGCTCATAACCCAGGAAATATCAAGGAGAAAGAAAATTGATTTTATTTCAGAGTTAACCTACTGTGGTGTCTAAATTAAGACTTGGTGGTTAAAGGGACGAGGAACAGATAGTCTCGACAGGAAACAACTAATGGAGCATTTACGATCTTTCAAACATGCATCCTATCATGAGAATAATTTATGCATCCCCTTCTGGGACAGGTAGCCTGTGAGTAGGGTAGAGAAGGAAAGGAAACGAAGAACAGGAAATGCACTTAAAAAGCATCCCCAAACACACGTAAATGCATCAATTCCTCGGAAGTCTTCAATGACTGAGGCTCAGGCCATCCAAAAAAACCCCAAATGCCTTATTGTGCCATTCAAGGCTTTGCACTGCACACACAGCCTGCCCTCCATATGACCACACCTCACGCCAAGCATCCTTCGGTTTTGCCTCACTGAACACATCCCTGTCTTCACCGAAGCACATATTTGCGTCCCTTGCACATGTGCTCAGGTGTATGGGAATCCCACGCCAACCAATTTAATAGACGTTCAATCACTGTAACGCTTCGCTTGATCTTAGCCAGAAGTCCGAGAAGCGATTATTGCTGTAACGCTTACAATGTCCTGTAGACGGCAGCCCACTCAAGTGCTACAGGTGCAAGTTTGTAAGGTCTCCTCCCCTGGAAAATGTCACGGATAACAAAGGCGAGAATGATTCTGGGCTGCTTTGGATTCGACCTGCCTCATCCTACCAGTAGAACATCTGTTACTTTATGATTTCTTTTTTTTTTTTTTTTAATTTTTTTTTCAACGTTTATTTATTTTTGGGACAGAGAGAGGCAGAGCATGAACGGGGGAGGGGCAGAGAGAGAGGGAGACACAGAATCGGAAACAGGCTCCAGGCTCTGAGCCATCAGCCCAGAGCCCGACGCGGGGCTCGAACTCACAGACCGCGAGATCGTGACCTGGCTGAAGTCGGACGCTTAACCGACTGCGCCACCCAGGCGCCCCACTTTATGATTTCTTAAGGTTTCAGTTATTCACTAACCAGTATAACTCCACCACTTTGTCTCTCTGCATTGTACAAGGCGACACTTGAGGGGACCAAAAGAAGTTTTGGAACTGCAGTTTATTTTGTTCCCATTAACCAAGCATAATCTCGCTATGGAACCAATCTAATCAGGGCCTTGCTAAAGCCAATACACAACTTCAAAGAAACTGGAGAAGCTGAGTGAGCTTCAAAGAAGCCTTGAAGGGTCAATTAACACCTGCGATGTTTATCCAGCTTGTCACTTAATTGAGATGTGACTTGCTGCTTATTTAATTTCTAATGAGGAAGGATTATAGAGGCTTACCCAGAGTGAGGAACTCCCTGGAATGAACTCTTCCACTCCCCTGCCCGAGGCAGAAGAAAAGGAAGGACGCTCCCCTCTCCCCTTATTTTATTTAACTGTTCATCTTGAAATTATTTTATAGAGAATTTGCAGAGCTAGCTCAGAGAGGTGCTGTGTATCCTGAACCCACCTCCCTCCAATGTTCACGTCTTATACAACCATAGTATAATTATGGAAACCAAGAAAGTCATACCGCCACCAGGCAACTAACTAATGTACAGACTGATGTGAATTTTTCCGGCTGTCCTGCTGGTGTGATTGTTCTGCTGCTGGAGCCACCAGGCAGTGAGCTAGGCTTCTTTTACCCCCTCCAGACTGTGACTGTTTTGCGTCTTCTCTCTTTGTTTCCATGACCTTGACTTCCCTCATGTCAACAAGTCGGTCCGGTCACGTAACTCTGGAAAGGCGATGGCATTATTCAGGAACATGGAGACTATATAGCAATGTCCCTTTACCCCCAGTCGAAATAACTGGGGTTTCTTTCTATCATGTTTTCCATTTTAAATTTAAATTCAGGAATCATAGTCCACAAAGCTATTATAATATATGCGTGTCAGCATTTTTTGTGGACTTCTGTAACTGCGCTTTATTTTGTTCCCATTAACCAAGCATAATCTCGCTATTAAATCATAACCAATTTATGCTTTCATAGCATAATAAGCATGACATAAACAAGAAACAAATATCACATATGTATGTATGTATATGTAGAGATATGTGTGAATTTCTGTGTATTGTTTGTATATATACGTATATATACATATGTACACGTGTTTGTGTGTATATATATATTCCATGTATATATGTACATATGTACACACACACATATGAATTTCTATTTTTTTCTGAACCTCTACAAACTGGCCAGAAGTCTAAGGATATAACTAACATGATATTATTTTAGCCCTTTTCCTAAACCCTTTTTCTTTTTTAAAATTTTATTCTCAAGTTAGTTAACATACAATGCAGTCTTGGCTTCAGGAGTAGAGCCAGTGATTCATCTCTTACAAATGACACACAGTGCTCATCCCAAAAAGGATCCTCCTTAATTCCCATCACCCATTTACCCCCCCCCCATCAACTCTCAGTTTGTTCTCTGTATTTAAAAGTCTCTTACGGTTTGACTCCTGAACCCCTATTTTAATTAAAATATTTTTATAAAAAATATTGTAATATTTTGTAATCGAGTAATGTATCTTTACAGACACTGTACTGAATGGTAATATTCATTGATTGATGGCTATGTGCCAGGCAAGTGGAAACAACAGCCACTTCTTGGAGATGCTACTGTCCCCATTTTAGAGATGAGGAAAACTAAACCCAGCGGAGTTCAGTCTCTTCCCACACAGCTACCAGATGGCAGAGTGGGGATGTAAACAGAGACCATCCTCAGCCATATTTCCAGCCATATTTAAATGCGTCAATATGGTATTTCTTGATTGGCTTTAAACCAGGAGAATAAATGCAGTATGCTGGTGCTTCAACACCAGCCCATCTCAGCGGACCCCAAGGAAGACGTGAGGCCACGTCAAGTCCAGTCAGCTCTGTTACTTTGTGCTGTTGTCATCATGAAATATGCTTCTCAACTTTCCCTTTTTGTGTGTTGTTAACTATATAGCGAGGTAATAACAGGTATACATATACATATAGGTATATCTGTTATGTATACTTTTGGGTACAAATGCAATCTTGGATACTGTAAGGATTCTAAGATGGGACATATGTGACCGGTCTGAAGTTATCATAAAGTTTTGGCCTAACAGTGTAAATACTGAGGCTTCTTGATACAACTCTGACTCATTTAAATTGTAGGGAAATGGGGGAAACAATGGCCAGCTTAGATCATCTCAAACCTGTTGTTACCTCCACCACAAAACTCCAAAGAGAAATAAAGGAAAATTTATTTGATAACAGCTAATTGTAGCCAAGGGAGAATTTCTACCTTGAAATATGACATTCTTTTGCCTGTGTCATCCAAACGATATTTATTTTTTTCTGAGAAGGTTAGGGAATCCCTCCCCCCTCCCCCCCACCATCTTGAAATCATTTTGCAGAGAATTTGCCGAGCTACCTCGGAGAGTTGTTGTATATCCTGAACCCACCTCCCTCTAATGTTAACATCTTCTACAACCATAGTATAATTATGGTAAAAGCCGTTTGCACATAGGATAATTACAGTAAAACCAGTTCGCACTCTCCGCCCGCCTCTCGCATTGGTTGCCAGTGGCCCTGGGACGCTGGCAGTAAAGGAGTCTCTGGAAGTGATGTTGCTCTCCTACAGGCGGAGCGAAGCAGGCAGGCTGTGTTTGCAAAGGTTCCAAACGGGGTAATTTTTTAAGGCACCTTCCCCATTTTCCCCATTTTCCCCAGATGCACCTTCTGCTGGCACTGAGGGGCCTTTCATGCTGGAATTCACCTAGAGAAGACAAGCAGGAGGTCTCTACTGGGCCAGCAGGAAGCTTCCGCCTTATTCTCAGTCTTTGAGCTTGTGTGTACCCAGTTTAGTCCCAGGCAGGTGCACTGGAGGGGAGGGGCTTCCCGCCGTGCTCTCTCCTCCCTGGTGTGCAGGGCTCATCCACAGGGGCCACTGTGCCACTTCCTTGCACGAATTAAGTCTGGCTTGGCTGTTGGCTCGCAATGTCTGAAATACCACCCGAGTAGTTCATCTTAGGGTAACTTTCATTTCGGCTGGAATCAACCTCCAAAATTTCAGATGTACACGATTGAGGAAGTTAAAACATGACCTATTCTAGTTAATAAATATTTGCAGTGTAGAAAATCGATATAGTTTACTTACGGTAAACTTACGTGGTAGCCATGGAGAAAAGGCAGTATTTTCTCCTATGACTGCATGCATGATGACCAGACCAAGGAATAACAGAAGAGAGAAAAATAAACCATATCTGCTTCCTGATGATGGGAACCATTGGAAAGATAGATAAGTATCCCGGGGAGAGTCCCAGAGCCATGTTTCTGTGTCACAATCAGGGCAGATCCCACACCGCAGAAAGCACAACTTTGTCGCAATATTGCTCTCGTCATGAGACACCCCCACGGCTTGACCTCAGTTTATTGGAAAATACATTGCCAACGTGGATGGAACTGGAGAGTGTTATGCTAAGTGAAATAAGTCATACAGAGAAAGACAGATACCATATGTTTTCAGTCTTATGTGGATCCTGAGAAACTTAACAGAAGACCGTGGGGGAGGGGAAGGGAAAAAAAAGAGAGGGAGGGAGGCAAACCATAAGAGACCCTTAAAAACTGAGAATAAACTGAGGGTTGATGGAGGGTGGGAGGGAGGGGAGGGTGGGTGATGGGCATCGAGGAGGGCACCTGTTGGGAGGAGCACTGGGTGTTGTATGGAAACCAATTTGACAATAAATTTCATATTAAAAAAAAAAGAGAAATACACTTCCTATAACTTATTTATGTTGGAGACAATGGGGAAAATTTTCCCCCTTAGAGATTTGAATTCATTTTGCAAAATACATGTTTTTTGTAGTCACAGGTCTGTCCTTTTGTATGTGGTCTTTTGTCCAGGGAATGAAAGAAGTACAATTAAATTAACATTTTTAAATAAATTTGCCTTTTAAAAACACACTGCCTTTCATAGAGAGTTCTATTTTACTTATCCTCAAATAATCATTGCGGACTTTCATTTATTCCCCAGGTCAGTCAATTTGTACCTCATGGTGTTCCAATTATATATGTTGAGATCTTCATTTAAAGTTTCTCTCACAAGTCTGAATATCGAATTTTTCTCTTTCTTCTTAAAATAAAGTCTGTATAATTTCATGGAGGACTGGTTCGGAGAATAAGGTAATTTTGTGCAATCCAACACTTCGGATTCATCCTACCGGTACACGATGCCATGCAAGCTTGATAAGCCCTTTAAATGAACAAGGGCTGGGAGCATTAACATTTCCCGTCTTTTGACTTTCATAAATAAAAGCACCTAAGTTATTCTGATTTGGAACCCTTGAGGGAATTACAGTGTCATTTCTTAATAAACATCTACATCTTGGAGGTTTTGATTCTCATGCAAGGTGAATTTTAGCATAGGTGGAACATGAGAAATCAAACACCATCACTTTATTGTGTGGAAGAGAAAGCCGCATCCTAAAATACGAAGTGCCTGCCCTACACGCACCATTGGTTGGTGAAGAGAGAAGCTAAGTCTTCTGTCTGTTATCAGAGCTACTTGTGCCTTACTGGGAAGCTGGGGGCGTGGGGGGAATATCCCTTTATTCCTCCTTTTCTTCCTGGAAGCAGGCAGGACAGCAAGGTTGCCAAGGCAAGACTGTGGATTCAGCTCTCCGTGTCAATCAGACTTGGGCTCTGGTTTTGGATGGGCAACTTGGTGAGCCCCATGACCTAGAGCAGATTTGCTCTCTGCAAGTTGCGGATCCCTGTCTGTAAGATGGAAATGATCACGACAGGCCCTCGGAGGCTTGTTAAATGGAGCAAATGAGGGAAGGTTTGTAAAGCCCTCAGCACAATGCCTCCCACACGCAGCGATTTCTTTAACGAGCTGCATGCTTGTGACTCTAAGAAATGGTCCCGTCACAAGTTCAGATTTCTACCTTAGAACCCAACAACAAGCTTTTAAAGTGAAAATCTTGATTTAAGAAAAAAAAAAAACACATTTTAGTTTCTAACTTGCTCTTCAGTCAAAAGGCTATTTTCAGTAAGTAAGTTTGAAATGCTTGAAATTAGAAAATCACTCTTCTATGCTGGACTTTTAAAACGTGTCTTATCAGACAAACCCCTCTGATAATAAAAGCTACAGTCATAAAATTGCTTTACGAGAAAAGTTAGAACCAAGTTGCAGAGCTCCCTTTGTTTTTGGCAATGTGTTTGACCGTAGTAAATCATTTTTAATATTCAGGGATATCACTGTATACACCATTCACTTTCTTGGAAATCCACATGCTATATGGGTCCAGATCATTATATTATTAATGATATACAACTTAGTAAAAAAAGGGGGGGGGATCAGTAGAATTTATACTAAAGCATAGATGAATCTATTTAGCAAATACTGTTTGAGTACATAGCATGTGCTAGAAGTTGTGATATGTGCTTGTCTAGTGCTTCTCAAATTTTTATGTGTGCAGGAATTACCTGGAATCTTCTTAAAATGCAGATTCTGATTCAGTAGAGTTGGGGTAGTAAGATTCTTCATTTGTAACAAACTTCCAGGTGATAGGGAGGCCACCATTTGGTGGACCAGATGAGCAGTGAGGTTCTAGAGTGTTTGTGGATGAAACATATTTGGCAGTGAGTTGAGTCCTATCTAGTTAAATTTCATCTGTAGACTATACCTTATTGTACACCACATCCTCAGAACTTGCTCATCTTATAACTGAAATTCGGTGCCCTTTGGCCAACATCTTCCCATTTCCCCCAAGCCCCAGAAACTACCATTCTATCCCTGATTTTATGCATTCACCCTTTTTTTTTCCCTAGTGTAGATTTCACATCTAAGTGATACATGAAATACCATCCAGTGTTCGTCTTTCTCTGCCTGCCATTTTACTTAGTATAATGCCCTCGGGGTCCATCCCTACTGTTGCAAATGGCAGGATTTCCTTCTCTTTTAAGCCTGGATGATATTCCATTGCACATATACACATTAGCTTTATCCACTCATCCGTTGAGGCACACGTACGTTGTCTTGCCTGTTGTGAATAATAGTTCAGTGAACGTGCAGTGTGGGTGTGGCTCACTCCTCAAGATAATGATTTCTTAGATTTCTGCTTTGGATATCTTACTGGCTGGTGTGACTCAAAGATCAGGTAGAGGACATCGCATTCACCAAACATATTTGACAACGAAGCCTCTTTTTGACAGAAAATAAATTAACACGTGGGAATAGGGGTCTGTACGGGGCTGTCCCTCTCAATGTGGTGCAGACACCGGTCTGACCTTAGCCCTCTTAGTATTTACTTTCCATTGTGTACTTTAAGCTGAGAGTATCTTGATTCCAGCCTGCTGTTTCTTCTCCCATGGCTCCAATGCATTTTCTCTGTCTACAAAGTTCTCTCTTCTGTGCTGCCAGGAAAGCCCTAGTAATCCTCAACAGCTGAGCTGTTCTTGTCAAAAGGGAGCTGGCCTTGGATGAAAAGAGACGATAGGTTAACCATTGTGCCCTTCCCCTCGGAGTTGGGCGATTTGGCTTAGTTACTCAGACTCCCAGTTTTTGTTTCCTGACTATAAAATGAGGTTAATAATGCCCATCTTGCTGGGCGAAGGTTAAAATATAGGTCAGGATCTGTCGATGTACCCAGTGTAGAGATGCCTGATAGACTGTATCCATTAGTGATCATGATGCTGTGTATGAAAAATGACAAATGAGCAAGAGACTAACGAGACGCTACCAGAGCTTGAGGAGAGAGAAGTAATTCCCGAGTGAGGTCATCAAAGAATATTTCACAGAAAAGTTGGGATGTGACATGCACCCTGGGAGTAGAAAGGGTCTGGATAGAAAATGTGTATGGGTATTGTAAGCATGGGGTGTATAACATAAAAAGTACAGATGTGGAGAAGCACGAGAAATATTCAGGTGGTATGAGAGAGAGCAATCTATTGTCTTTGATGGAACAAAATGCCATAATTTTTGATGGCAAGCTCTATTTTTTCATGATAAAATGTTCATTGTGTTCCTGATATCTACTGATGTAAAGAGAATAGTGCTTCAGGAAGCTGAAGATGATTTTGGCATGTTGGATGGATTGGAAAAGAGGAAAGGGAAGATAATAAACAGTTACAAGTGTCTGTGAGGAGGACACACAGAATTAGACTGTGTGGTCACAGGGCTAGAAAGACAAAGCAAAGAAATGGTGCTGTTGGTAGCCACTAAAGTAGGATGCTGGACTTCGCAAATAGATGTTCAGGGCTCTTCAACTTTCAGCTTAAGCTAGGAACTTGTTAACAATCCAAATGTCCAGGACTCACGGCTGTGAAGTTTGGGGATGGCTGGGTGTGTCCAAGGATGTCCATTTTCATCAGCATTCTGGGAGCATTTGAGGAAACTCAACTTTTAGAACGATGTGGGTGATACATGTAGAAAGCTTTATCTCATAGCTAGGGTGAGGCTCTTGGCTACATTTCCTCTGCCTGCCCTTCATTCTCCTGCCACCACAGAGTACTGCCTGTTTGAAAACAGAAATGCTCTTGGAAGACTTTCTAAGGCAGTGGGTCCCAAATGACCTGAGGGACCCTGTTCATTTCACCTTATCACTCCCAGCAGTGTGATCCTGGATCGAAGAGTGGGTTCCTCCTATAAGGAAGTAGGGAAAGAAGCAGAACCACAGGAAATAGCAAAGAGCCAGGGTGGGGTTCTGCCTTAACCTGGAGTAAGAATATAACAAAGGAAACTCTTGGGCCAGAGTTAGTAAAAAGAAAAAGACAAAATCTGGTTAATGCAGAAGGATTTGGAATGTATGAAGCAGGAAAGCATGATAAATTGGAAAATCAAAAGTATTTGGTGGCCAGACAGACCCAGGGAAAACGCTCCACACTCAGAAAGTCTTGGTAAGAACTCTGATATTTACCTTGTACACGTTTCATGACAGTATAGATTAGTTTTGTGAAGAAATGTGTTGGAGAGGAATAATTTTTCTCTGCCCTTCAAGACTCTTCTGGTGGGTCTAAGAATTAAATTGACACGAGACAGATTAACAGGACAACATCTTATTTCATTACATATGTAACAAAACATCAGAGGTTCCAAAGACAGGCAAAATCAGGCACATGTGTCCTTCTGGACTACGGAGAAGGGGGTAGGGCTCTGAGGCTTCAAAGGGGAAGAAGGCAATTCCCAGGAATGATGGAAAGAGTACATGGTGGTTAAACAGATGTTTGCTGCGCCACACAGAAACAGTGGGACAAAGAGAGGACTTCGACCAAGCAGGCCTTGCCAGGTTCCTCCCTGGTTTGTATTATACTGTGTTTATCTGTGGTGATAGTGCTCCTCCCGCAGAGGAGGTCCTCAGTCTACATTCTTGTAGACAGTTAGCCAGGGTTGGGGGCGGCAAAAAGAAAGACCTTCTTTTGAATTTTTTGTTTCTTAAAAAATAATCAGCCTAGGGGTGCCTGGGTGGCTTGGTCCGTTAAGAATCTGACTTTGGCTCAGGTCATGATCTCACAGTCCATGAGTTCGAGCCCCATGTCGGGCTCTGTGCTGACAGCTCAGAGCCTGGAGCCTGTTTGGGTCCTTCTCTCTCTGTCTCCTTCTCTCTCTGCTCCTCCCCTGCTCCTGCTCTCTCTCTCTCTCAAAAGGAGATAAACATTAAAAAATGGTTTAAAATAATAAAATAATCAGCCTAAAATAATCCACATGCCTGAGACATGTATTTTGGGGTGGCAAATTTTGGTTGCATCCAGCCTCAAATACTAGAAGGCAGCCAGCACCCCACACAGGGAAACTGTTAGTATTTAAAAGGAGAGCAAGCAAGTAAGCAGAATTATGTGCACGTTTTCTTTAACTGTTGAAACGTGGTAATGGCCAGTTTTTAAGCAGTGATTCTATTTAAAAGTATGTGTGAGTGAGTGAGTGTGTGTGTGTGTGTCCCAACAAGAAGGTAGTTATGCATATATTTATTCTCTATTGAAAAAGAAGAAGAAAACAGTGTAATATGTAATCCTAATGAATAGAAACAGATATGCCTGCTTAAAAAACCATTTATTCTCAGCAAATGTGCCTTGTTGATGATGGGGGAATATCCTAATGCATAAAGTGGGACTTTAATTTATAACACATCGGTGCTTCTTGGGTACCTTCTAATTTGCCACCAGCTGTGAGAAGGGACGAGGAAGGTGCCATTTGCATCCATCATGCCACATCCCGAAGTTTGGAGGAGCACAGGATCTACGGTGTCATTTTTCATACGGGTCACACCTGAGTACCATAAAACCTGCAGTGTTTTGAAAGCCAAGAATACGGATATCGTCATAAAGAACTGGTCAGAGCAACAGTATGGGATCAGTTATTTTTTTTCTGTATCTGGATAATCCACCTCTCCCCACCATCACCAAATTCAAATTTCTGTGTTATTTATAAGCTTTCTGTGAATCACACTTAACGCTGAGAGAGAAAGTATTAATTTTCTAAACATTCAAGGTTTCTTTTCCTTTTAGGCTTCCTACTTGCTCCTTTTTATCCCTTGCCCGAACTTCTTTCTGTTTCCTGCATTTTCTCACTCACACACATGCACGTGCATTTGTATATTTGAGCATGCGTATTACGGACTTGGAGCCCTGAACCAAGAAAACACTGTTTTTTTGTTTTTTTTTTTTAAGAAAAGATTGACAGTTTGTTCAAATCGAGCTCTAGCTATACTTTTTCTTCCTTTAACTAAAAAATTAAAATATTATACATGGCTCATTTTTTTTCTTAATATGCCCATTTGAAAGTCAAAATATTGTGCTTATGGGGGTGCCTGGGTAGCTCAGTCTGTTAAGTGTCCAATTTTGGCTCAGGTCGTGATCTCACAGTTCACAACTTCGAGCCCCGTGTCGGGCTCTGTGCTGACAGCTCAGAGCCTGGAGCCTGCTTTAGATTCCGTGTCTCCCTCTCTTGCTGCCCCTCCTCTGCTTGTGCTCTGTCTCTCAAAAATAAGTGAAAAATTTTTAAATATTATAAATAAATAAATAAATAAAAGCATTAAATTTTTTTAAAAATATCATACTTATGAATGCTGGATTCAAAATGAGCTAGTCACTGTTTAACATCATATTCCATTATAGACCCTGCACTAACGTGTCTCTTTATCTAGCAGTATCCTCTTAGAACCAGAGGTACTAATTGCTTTGAAATTGGACATTCTACATTGGAAAACAACTAGTCAGCCAAAGTCTACATTTGCTCGTTGGCAGTGATCAGAATGTGACTCAGTACACTGGGTGCATGTGTGAGATTTCAGTGAGAACATCAATCTGGCGTTTGAAGTTAAGCCGGCCCCTGAGTTGGAGGTATTGTTTCACTGCGTGGATCGTGTCTTCCAAGCACAGCTAGAGGTTGTCGACCAGAATTTTCTGTGACCACCCCGTGCACTAGAGCTACGGTGGGCGAGATGGTTCAAAGACCCCCTCAGGGAATGGCTGATGTGAGTAGCCACGGCCTGTCATCGTGAAACATGCAGTGGAAATACGCTGCCTGCAGTCTGCACAGGAGAAAACAAAGTCACACGTAAAAAGGGCTCACCACGGACAGGTGCTCACATGACGACTGCGGGCCGTTCTCTGTTCCACAGTTGGGGCGTCTGTTTGCGGGGATGGCTTCCTACTTGCAGCAGTGGAAGTTTGATCGCACCGTTGCACGTTCTAGATGTGGGAGGACCATTTGATGTTTGAGATGCTTGAGACCCTTTAAATAGCTGGAAATTTGAAGGGAGAGAAGCCAGGAACCCTGGATTTCAATCACAGCTCCTGTGTGTGTCTCTTGGGCCGCCAACTCCCCTGCCTAAGGACCACTCTTAATCTGCAAAGGGGAGTTTTTCAGGGTTGTGGTGAGGACCGGCAGTGGGCAGGTGGGGGCCAGGATGCCAATAGCCTCACGCTGTACCGGGCACAGAGAGAGTTGCAATGGTGACAGTTACTGTCACTGTTGCTGCTGTGACTCGCCAGTGGCTTCCTCTTCCCCCTCTGTTTCTCTGTCACCGGCTTCTGTGTCGCTCAGCTCTTGCCAGGGCCTGTGTTACCTTCTTTCTGTCTTTTGAACTGCTGAGACATCCCAATATTGTGTCCTGGGATCTGGCCTCCCTGGACAGCACCTTGCCACACATTGCTTAATAGGGTCCTTTCTAGAATAGTACTTCTTGGGGCACCTGGGTGGCACAGTCGGTTAAGCGTCTCTTGATTCTGGCTCAGGTCCTGATCTCATGGTTCATTTGATTGAGCCCTGCGTTGGGCTCTATGCCAACAGCACGGAGCCGGCTTGGGATCCTCTCTGTCTCCCTCTCTGTTACTCTCCTGCTTATGTGTGCTCGCGTGCTCTCTCTCTCTCTCTCTCTCTCTCTCTCTCTCTCAAAATAAGGAAACATTAAAATTTTTTAAGTAGTACTTATTGACTGGTGCACTTCTCCATGGATATACTAAATCTAAATGATGTGCAAATAATTTTTAAATTTATTTATTTTTAATTTACATCCCAATAGTTAGCATGTAGTGCAACAATGATTTCAGGAGTAGATTCCTTAATGGCCGTGACCCACTTAGCCCAGCCCCCCTCCCACAAGCCCTCCAGCAACCCTCTGTTCTCTATATTTAAGAGTCTCTTATGTTTTGTAACCCTCCCTGTTTTTATATTATTTTTGCTTCCCTTCCCCTATGTTCACCTGTTTTGTCTCTTAAAGTCCTCATATGAGTTAAGTCATAGGATATTTGTCTTTCTCTGACTGGCTAATTTTGCTCAGCATCATACCCTCTCATTCCATCCACGTGGTTGCAAATGGCACTCTGCCCATTACAGAGCGTTCATAACAGTCGTGATAAAAATAGTTCAGATCTGTGTATTGATTCTGTGTACCAAGCACGGTTGTAAGGGCTTCCCATATGTTGGCTCATTTAATTCTACCCACGACCCTTGATGTGCGCACCCTTCTCATCCCTACTTTGCAGACAAGGGAGCGAAGGCACAGACAGATTATGGATATCACTCAACCTCATACAGCCCATAAAAACACAGCCACAATTTAAACCTGAGCCTCCTAACGTCACAGACGGGGGTTATCTCTAACTAGGTTTGTACTAAAGGACCCTGGCAGATGAAGTGTTTGTAGTGAGTGCTTCACAGCTGGGGGACCCATTGAAGAATGAGGGGCCAAATGCATGTGAGCAGGCTTGGGGGGCTTTTTGTCACCTGTTACTGCGTGTATGACTTCAGAAGTGACCAAAGAGTCTTCAGTTAGGGGACTTTCCGAATCAAAGAAATTATGGCCTGGGGCCACGGAAAGGCAAATTGAAGGGGGACATTATTTATTTATCACATTTAAAAACCCAAATTTTAGGGGCACCTGGGTGCTTCAGTCAGCTAAGCATCAGACTCTTAGTTTCAATTCAGGTCATGATCTCACAGTTCGTGAGTTTGAGTCCCTGACTTGGGCTCTGCACAGGCAGTGAGGAGCCTACTTGGGATTCTCTGTTTTCGTCTCTCTCTGCCTCTCCCCTGCTCTCTCTCTCTCCAAAAAGTAAATAAATACACTTAAAAAATAAATTTAAAAAATTAAAAATTAAAACAAAAGGCAAAATTTTAGTCATGTGTTGTAAAAAGTTGTTCTGAGAGATTTAGGTAGAGAAGGTTGCATTCTCTCCCCTGGAGAAAATTTATTCTTTATTCTTGTAGCACTTGTGCATAGAGCATAGGGACCACAATTTTTCTATCTGATGGTCTCTTGATGTTTCAGCAAATTGGGTTACACAAACAGTGAGCGATGGGGGTAAACTAACCACATGGGCACGTGTGACTGGGAAGGTGGAGTTTGCACACAGCAGTTTGACATTAAGGGGCCCCGGGGGTGGGTGGCTGTGTGGACCTCAATGCTGGGCACGATGTAGTCTTTTATGGGAGCCCCAGGGGAAATGTCAGGGATGCTCTGGAGTGGTGGTGGGAGTTTCAGCCTGAAAAGACCCCGGTCACCTGCAAATTTGAAAGGATTTGCAGAGAGGCCAGCTAGCAGCCAGCATAGCCATGGGGATGTCATCTCTGAGGCCAGGAGCGGGAGGTGGGGGGGACAGGAGCACACCCCCTCGGTCCTAGTGAGAAGTCTCTGTGTGGGATGGGACCGAGAGCTCGCCACTTCACATCTTTTGGAAGAAAAATCTAGGAAGAGTAGAAGGTACCAAATTGTCCACATTTGGGGGGAAAAAATTCAGATACTAGTGAATTTTTCTTTGGAAAAAAAGTCTGGATAATGTTGGCATAATTGTGTATCCTGGGGAGTAACTGACCAGGGAAATTAGCTGAAGGGGGTACCGTTGTGCTCAGAGTGTGGAACAGCAAAGTAAAGGAACCCCCCCCCCCCAAACATGGAAAAGCGACACGCAGTAGATAGAAAGTCGGACCACAGGTGCGTTAGTCGGGGTCTGATGTCAGGTTTCTCTGGCCAGAGGATGGGAGGCTATTTTATGCTGCTAGGAATGCATCCCTTATGCAACCCGACATAAATCTGAAATTCAAGAATCGCCTGCAGCCCCTTCCTGGTACCTCATCAGTTATGACCTAAGATAGCATTAAAATGTGCTCGGTGTGCTAAGTACTCACTGGTCCCCTGATGCTTCTGTTCCCACATATGCTGACAGTTGATAGTATGCATAAGTCATCCAATCCTTGAGCAGGCTGATGTTAAATCACATATCAGGAGCTGCTTTATAAACTGGAAAACACTATAGGGCGATGAAACCCATTTTATCTTTAAGAAAATGTGGAAGAGAGACAACAGAGAAAAGTAACCAACTGGGAATTGAGGATGGGATTTTGATGAGCCTGCAGGTTAAACACAGTTGAGGTATTTCTAAGACAACACACAGTATAAAACGCCTGGGAAGTGTTGTCCGCAGTTTTGATGTCTTGACTCTGGCTGAGGATATAGGTTCGTTATTAGAGGCAAATGGCCTTTTTGGAGCATGCCAAACAGGTTTTCATGAGAGTGTCTGTGATACAAACAACTCTTAAAATTTAGATAGTTTTCTACACGGCCTTAGTCTGCTCAGGCTGCTTTGACAAAGTACCATGAACTGGTGGGCTTATAAACAACAGAAACTTATCTCTCATACTTCTGGAAGTTGGAAGTCCAAGATCAACGTGCCAGCCGATTTGGTTCCTGCTAGATCCCTCCTCCTGGCTTGCAGAGGACTGTTTTTTCTCCCTGTGTCCTCACAAGGTGGGGGGTGAGAAGCTTCAGTGTCTCCTGCTTGTAAAGACACCAAAACCGTCAGGATGGTCTCACCCTCATGACCTCTGTCATCTCCCAAAGGGTCCACCTCCTGATATCATCATCACATTGAGTGTTAAGGCTTCACCGCATAAATTTGGAGGCACACGTTCAGTCCATAAGCCACACCCTCTGCTGTGATTTAAATACAAATTGGGTAACCACCTTTCCTGCTCACTTTTCCATTAGCCTTTATGGCCATGATGATGCCTCCTTAAAATTTTATCAGTACTTCTGTCACATCTGCTGGTAGGAGTCAAAATAGAATAATATGTGGTGGGCACATGTGTTGTGAGGTGTAGACCCATTAGAACGCATCGCAGTCTGGTCCCAGGAAAGAAGAGGCCCGGAATTCCCTGGCCTAAAACATAGTGTGAGTTGTTGAGATTTCGATGTGCCTGTGTCTGAGCGCGTATCAAACTGACCGGAGTGGTAACGTTCAAGGGGGGACAGAGGCACCCTATTTCACTGGGGGAAGTGAAGCCATCCACCTACTCCGTCTGCTGTGCAGACGTACATCTGGATGAGACGTCTTGGGCCCCAGCTGTTACGCACTATTTTTGTTTGTTTCTCTTTCTCCTCTTCTAATCATCGTAAAGAGCAAGCTTCTAGAAGGGAGTTTAAAAACAGTGCGACCTGTGGCTAGCCATCAAATGCATATTATGACATTAGTTCCCAATGCACTCGCTGCTCCCATATTGCGCTCCTTTCATTAAAGCTAATGGCAGCCCTGCGAAGGCACCAAGAGCCGACCAGACCTCAGTAAGTAACAGATGCCTCCAGAAAGGGTAGCTGTTTCCCCTTAAAAGCATTAGCACTGCAATGCTCTCGTGTAATATACTTGGGATACATCTTTTACACCAATATCAGAATGTTCAATTAGCGATAATTAGAGACCAGCTGGGCAAGAGTAATTTCAATACCACAGCCAAGGGGGGGAGTGTTGCAGATGACTTTTCATTCAAATTACTTCCCCCCAAATATGACTAAGTCTATTCATTAGTCCCGGGGAGGATCTATATTTTTCTAACCCTTTGCCAAATTCTCATGTGTGTGTTACATGCTGCCTTTGAGAGTGTGCTGAAATATTTAAAATTACAGACACAATTCATGGGTTTCTTGCAGCAATGCTTGTATTCGTAGGCAGGTTCCAAGAGTGTGAATAGAAAGAATATGAGTTGGATAAATCTACGAATGCTGAATATTTTATAAATGAGAGGTAAAAATTATATGCGCTTAGAAAACAGAGACCAAAGTAGAGAGAGAAACGTGGAAACGGTCGGCCTCCTGGGGAATGTGAGGTTATGGAGAGGCTAAAGCTTTCCCTGTTTGTGGTTACCCACTTGTGTGGGACTCTGGACCCCCGAGAGACCCAGGGTACGGGGTTTGTCTCACTGACAATAACAGTTGTGCTGGAGATGAGCGGTCTCTTAGCTAGAGAGGAAGCCTTTCTTGAGGGCAGAGCTTGCATTCATTTTGTTGTCCCGAAAGGAGCTTCCCTGTGAATGGGCATTTGATGATAGACCTCGCTGGCGAAAACATTCACATTTGCAGCCTCCTACTTTGGCGTTTGTTCCGGGACCCCCTCTTTTGGGGGAAGAAGCTATAATATAAGATGAACAAGTAAGATTCAGTTGCCCACGTGTGCTTTATTCGCCATCAGGTGGGTGCAGTGGATCCAGAGATCAGGTACCATTCTTTGGTTTATTAAATTTATTCATGACCTGTGTTTACACACTACTTCCGGTGACTTGTTTGAGCAAAACACATGCAGAAAAATATAATGAAATAGAAAATGAAAGGCAGGAGGAGTGAATTAATTAACTATAAATGAGGATTAATAGAATCACGGAGACCAAAATTAATATTTAATTTTTAATTTCCCGGCATCTATGGCAAAAAAAAAAAAAAGTTGGCAATTTACCACACTCTCATTAGCAGAAAGGGGAAGTTTCCAAATTTCTCTCAAGAGTGGCAAAGTTTTTTTAGTGCTATTTGAAAATGAAATTTAACTTGGGACTGTATGTTTGGGTCCCAGAGGTATAAAAACTTTCAAAGATCTGAATAGGAGGGTGTGGAATTCAATCTCAAATGACCTGTAAGTATCTCTCAAAGTAATTTTAATTTCAAGTCATCCAAAACGATTCAGAGAAGAAGACACACACAAAGACACACGCACACGCGCACACACACACACACACACACACACACCCTTATATGTTCCCTTTTCAGCAAGATATATTTTGAATATTCTATTTTAGGTTGCTGTGCTTGGTCCAATAGGATATCCAGAAAGAAATGAGACATAATTTGTCTTCAGGGAATCCATAGTGTAGCTGGATCAACTTGTAGGAATTACTCATTTGGTAGGTAGAATGTGATAACGTATCCTAAGAGACGGAATGGATATTAACTGATTGTGATCTCAGAGGAATTTAGACCTCATTGCAGTTTGAGAGAGCAGGCTCGTTTTAATCATCAAAATTCGATTTCAGGATTTCTGTAAGGTAGAAATTAGGAAGAAAGGAACAAAATAAACACCTAGTTGGGAAAATAACGAAGGGAAAGAGGATTATAACTCTCCCCAAACCCACTCCCTGTAAACACACAGAGATCCTCACACTCTCACACTTAGACACATATTCTGACTCAATCGCTGATGATTAGCCTGGGCAATATGTAAAATATTGGCCAAGTGATGTTATAATTACCCTGCTATTAACTAAACTAGCAAGAAATATGAACAGCTTCAGATATTCCAGAACGTTAATCCGTATCGAAGAGCTCTGTTTCCATCCAGCTGTGGCAGGAATTGTTCAAACAGAACATCAAGAAGTGTTTGTCGTATGTAGCCATGACATCAGTAGTCGCTACCAGCTGCTCTCCTCCCCCTCGAGAAATAAATCTCGTGATTAAGATGATCTCCTGTTCAAACTATTTGGAGACTAAAATGTGCTTTTGTGTTTCCGTGTCCTTGGAAGGAGGAAGTTTCAAGTCTTTGCACTGGTCTCTTGTGGGGATATGTTCCATTTTTCAGGGGCTTTATTATTTGGTATGAAATCAGTACGGAGTGCATAAACTGTGTAATTGGGGGCAAACAATCAATTAACAAAGCTTTAATATCTGTTATGTAACTGGCAACAAAATCCATACACTTGGCAATTATTATTTTCTAATAATAATTGGCCGAAACATAGAGCTAGACTCTCAAAGTAGTTTTAAACAGTAGTGTCAGCGTTGAAAGTTTTCTTATCATGGTGGAAAGAGTAAGGGCTTTGAGGTCAGACAAATCCCAATTCAACCACTTAGGCAAGGTATTTAATGTAGCTGAAATTAATTTTAGTTTCCTCACTCTCTAAGGAGAACATCTACTTAGACCAAGTTTGTTTATTAAATAATTCCATTCTAATCTTACTACTTTTTCTAGGCTGCATGCGATGTCCTTGCTTTTATAGACTTTTCAATCTACATATATATAAATATATATAACAAAGTATAAAATATATAATATGAAGTACAATATACAATAACATAATAGATATACAAACTAGCAAAATATTGTCATGTTATTAATCATGATAAAACTTCTTCAGTGCAAACATGTAAGGCATAGACAATCTACTTCCATGTAGGTGAGAGATTTGGGTGTCTTAGAAATGGTGCCTCTTCAGTGTGGTAGCTGTAGGCAGCTGTGATGCCCTCATACCCTCCCTCAGCCAGAGAAGATGTTTCCTGAGCCTTTAAAATGGGCTGCTAACAGAAGTGCCTCTTGCGTGTCAGATCCACGGTGTGAGTTGTAGAGGATGCTGGGGAATGTGTGTAGTAATGAGTGTAGTACAGTGGGCAGGTCACACATGCACCTCACTGGGCATGTAGGCTCAAGGAAGCTTCTAGAGCCGCTAGGGTTTGTTTCCATCATCTATAAAATAACACTGAGAATAGGGACCATGTCATAGGGTTCTTACAGAGATTAAATAAGCTCACGGAAAATCCTGGGACCGCGGATGGTCATGTTGGACGAGGCTGGTGAGGAAGGTTGTAGGAGCACACTGACCCCATGTAACTCTGACTTACGCAGATCCTGCTTTGTTCTCATTGCTCCTAACTGAAAACATTGGGACGATCGACAAGAGCTTGCAATCGTACATTTAACAAATACTGTACTTACTTAACAAATACTGTACATTATTTAACAAATACTGTACTTATTAACTATTATGTCTTATGTTAGTAACTCTTCTGGACCCTGGAAACACATGCATCGATAAACACAAGGGAAAAAACTTTCCTGAAGGTGTTTCACGCTAATGAATAATACACAACTTGAAAATAACTCAGGCACCTTCAGCAGCATTGTAATATTTACCTTTCTGGTTTAGGAATTAAAGAAGCATTGGCCGTATGAGAAAAATTTATGAGTTTGCTCTGACAGGTAAGAGTAGCCTAAGAAGATAAGTCTTTAATAATTTAATATACATATATATATATATATATATATATATATATTTCAAGTATTCATGAAACCAGTATATAAATGATTAAAATAAACACAAAATATTTATTATTTAAAATCTTAGGTTGTTTATCATTGCTATAGAGTTTCTACTGTAGAGTTAATAAGTTTTCTCTATTAGGGTCTTACTAGTCTCAGAAAAAAAAAAAAAAAAAAAAAAAAAAACTAAAACAACCTAGCAGGTGCACTATAGATTTCTATCAGTACATATTAAATAAATCTCTCATTTTCAATCTCAAATTTTTGTTTTAAACATTTGATGAGGGGCATCTGGGTGGCTCAGTTTGTTTAGTGTCTGACTCTTGACTGTGGCTCAGGTCATGATTTCAACTTTGGTGGGATTGAGTCCTGTATTAGGCTCTGTGCTGACAGCATGGAGCCTGCTTTGGATTCTCTCTCCTTGTCTCTCTCTACCCCTCCCTCCCTCTCTCACTCTCAAAATAAATAGACTTAAAAAAAAATAATGTTTGATAAAACATGCCACAAATAACTTGTGTAGGTAGTACATGCACTCATTTGCAACTAATGAAAAGACTATATTGATATTTAAATAACAAAGGACAACAGTAACTACAAATTATATGCGAGTGATATGTTTTAGAATTAAAATTAAAATACACAAGGATTTTTAAAAAGTAAGATAGAGAATACTTGAGCCACTCTGCTGTGATTTTCCTCTTTTTTCTTTAGTTTGCATTTGATGAAGCTGGTGCCAAGCACGCCTTGAAATCAATCATGTCCCAGACATGTCCTACATCAGTACTGTTAAGCACTACTGTGACGCCACAGGGCTTTCCTCCCAGGAACGCTTTTTGTCAGTCACATGACGTGTGCAGCCTCTGTGATGAAGGGCGGGCCATCCTCCCAACAGTGGGATGACCCATCACAGCAGCTGGCCACAGATGGAGCGGCTCCGTCCCACTTCATGCTGTGACAGTCCTTCCACTGTGATTTATTAGTGTGTTTTAAAATTCAATTTCTGTCGGGGGTGTGAATGGGTTCCATCTCATGGTTAAAAAGAGAAATGTCCATTTAGCTCATATCACTAAAAAGCACAGAGCCTCAGGGTTCCCCCCGCCCCCCGCCCCAGTGGATGTCCACAGACGTCTAAAACCGTCCGAAAATTGTACTACACAGCAGATGGAAAAAATGAATTTGGAACAACTCTCTCTCTCCTATAGCTATTTCCATATAATGATATTAACAGTGGTGCAGTGGAGGGCATACATGAAACATTCAGTTAGGAGAAACAGCATTGTGACTAGAAGCTGAGTGATTAAGAAACATAAAGAAGTTAAAGAGAGTGATTGTCCAGGATACAACAGCTATTTGCAGGGCATCCCTTCATGGCTACCCCCAGAAGGGCATCTGGATAATGTTTAGTTTTACCAGGACGAAAGTCAAAGTGTTGAATAGAATTTGGATGTAGAGGCCGTAAGACAGCTTTGGTAGAAATGCTGTTATTGGCAATCCATTTGTGCGTTAGTTAATTTTACCTGCCCTCTGCCCACCACACCCCTATTTTTAATTACCAGTCATTTTATAAAGGGACTCTCCAGCCATTATGATAAATGTGTATAACACACGTATGGAATTTAAACTTTGTGAAAATTATGAGCGAGGCATTATTCTACAAATTAAAAGATTGGCTTGGGATGTTGAGTACAATGCTTGCTTTTCAAGCGCGTGGATGATCCTCCTTCTTCAAATCCAGGACCCAGGCCACTGTGCCACAAGTCTGTCGTGAGCGAAGGGTGGTTAGCCCTCATTAGAATTTGAAAATACTCTCTTCAGAAGCAAGGAAACTATGTGACGAATTCATTATTTTTTTCAGCTCCTGTTTTTCTGAGTTTGGTTGTCTACGTATTAGGTTGATTTGTATTAATCAACGTGTGACTCCAAGCAGTGTAATTCACACGAAGGGCTCTTCTTTCATAAATTCAGGTGTTTAATCGTGACATACTGTGGCAATGTGCCAATCATGTTGTGGTGTGTAAACATGAAGGTGATTTTCAAATCATTAAAACAAGTAGGTTTTTTTGTTTGTTTCTTTGGTTTAGGGTTATGAAATAAATTTCTCAGGAAAGCTCTACGGTTACCAAATGAAATTTAAAATGTGTATCTTATTTTAAATAGTACAAGTAAGTCCAGCATAAACTCTTTAGGTAGAGAAAATCCTGGTTTCTTAACACATACTGATTGGGATCTGCTCTATCTAAACCAGAGAATTTCATTATAATAGCAAATAAACTTGATATATTTTGAAACTAATTCAGTTGATATAATATGGCACTCGTTTCATTGTAAATCTGCTAATACAGGTTAATTGTCTTGTTGCCTACGTCCATACATAGTTGTTCGTGAATGACAGAATCGCCAGCCCATTTAAGGACATTCTCTGTCTTTTTAAGCATTGAATGCTCTTTCACCAAATAATGAGTGTTTATTAGAAGCAAGGGTTATTATTATGAAGAGAAATGTATGATGGTCGTGAATATAAACATTTAAATATTATAAGAGCACTAAACTAATAAGTACTAAATAATGGTTCCTTTTTTATTGCCCCATTCTAATAGGTAGTTGTGTACTATCATTTGCACATACTATTTTGAAAATCTGGTTCAAGTGAAAATAAAATATATATTGAATTTTGCCACCTGAAAATAATCTATATATTTGATTCTATTCCTTTCAACTCATCAGGCAAATAATGTTTGATGGACAAGAGAAATGAGAAGCCCAGAGCAAGCTTGATGTCAAAATTAAAAGTCAAGGAAAAATAAGTAGATATTTTTAATTTCAGTGTTTTTATTAAAGAATTTGGACTTCTGGCTAGTAGAGTGTGTGTGTGTGACTGTAAATACACAGACACAAATAGAAAACTAGATATAAAATATGTATAAGGCGAGAGCCGATTTCTGGGAACAAGCGCCTCATTCTCAAATTATGCCAAATTGGATGGCTTAGATAAATACATCACTAAAATATTCATTGGCCTTGGAAAATGATAAAGTACTTCTTATCAAATCTTTGTGTCCAATACCAATGATATTGTGATGCATTTAAGAAATGAAATTCAAAATCACAAAATGCCATAGTGACGTTAGCACCCATCCTGGGGCCAGGCCACTCCTCTAACTCTGGAGTCACTTTTTGATGAATGAATGAATGAATGAATGGGAAAAAACAATACCGTAGTGATAGAATTTTTCCGTTTCCATTCTTACTTTTTTTTTTCTTAATTCTAGAACGATGAAGAATTTTATAGTTTTCAGAAATGCATTTCTACTTATGTAGGAAAAGATTTGTTGAGATGCATGCTACTTTTAAAAGATAACTTCAGCTAATACATATTTTCAAAGAATTTTTGTATTATGCATATGCTTCACTGGTAGGGTCTGACAGGTCACAGAAGCAGGTAAATATGTAAAAGTTAAATGTTCTTTTGAAAATATTCTAAGGAGCACCAAGCTGGTGGTGGCCATTTGAAGGAAATACAGATCCCTGGGTGCAAGTGGGAACATTTAGAAGCTGGGTGCAGAATGGACACATGGCCCTCAACGCGCGCTCCCTCACCCCCCGCGCCCCCGGGAGCTTGTGTAGGGAGTGACTAGATGTTCAGTCCTTCATTCAAAGTATCTTTCCAGCAAAGCATAAGGACTTACTCAAATTGTATTTCCATTTGTTTCCATCTGCCAATAAAGCATACTTGCGAGAAAGTAGGCTTGCCATAAAAACCAACATTTGTCATCAACTGATACGTTTCCATGATCTGCTTAGAAGACGAGTTATAAGAGAAAACTAAAAAGTTAAGCATACAGTAAATACAGGAAATAAGATTAACCTGAGTTTTCCACTTAAGCATTATGAATAATTTTTATTTTATTTTATTTTTTTCACTAATATTTTGGTGATATCACTGGTTGGTATCACCACTATTTTGGTCATATCACTGGTTTTCCTACGTTAGATTTTGGTAGGACTTTTTTTTCTTTGCTATTGTATCTAATGGGTAGATGAATACCAATGTGTATGTGTAAATACCCAGATTTTTTTCATGGCATATATTCCTAAAGTTGGCTAGGACATTGAATACATACATTTTTTATGGTTTTAATTGGCACTGTGTGTTTACTCCCACAAGAAGTATTTAAAAGAACCTGCTGGCAATATCCATGCTAATACTGGTTATAATCAGTTGCTATTTTTACTATCAAATGTGAAATCTCTTACATAAATGGCTTAGTAATACATTAAAAAATGTCATCTTATAAATATGAATAACGTCAAAGGGACCCTGTGGGCAATGTGTACTCACATCACTAACTCTGGGAATGCATTTCTAAGGAATGGCAGGCATGAAAACTCATTCCAGGAAGGAAAGGACAAAGGAGCCAAGGAAACGGGTTACAGAGATCTCAGGTAGCATTAAATACCCATAAATCATACAACTTGCCAACAAGCTTTCTGTCTGTAGAAAACAGCCTTAGCAAATAGTGAAATTTTGTAAAATAGTGATGTTATTGGAAAATTGGAACTTTAAACTTAGGTTGTGGTAGGAACTTATGCAACCAGTGCTTCCAAAAATACCAAAAACAAAATAAAAAATCTCCAAAACCCCAAACATTAAAAAAAGAGGTCAATATGATTTAAAAGACGTGTTTTCCCCCCTCAAGAAAGTGATAAAAACAAAAATCACATCTATGTGAATTTAGGTAGGAGGTACACAGGCAAACTGAACATTTCTACTATTCATACACCAGTGAGAGAAAATAGTTCAGCATTTATCTCTGCGCTCCCCTTTGATGATTCCCCTTATGGAATTTAAGAAAATAGAGCAATTTATTTATTTAGTTGTGAGAACTGATCTCAAAAGTGAGAGCCTGGTAGCAAACTCCTTTTCAGGTCTCTGAGCCTCGGCTTTCTTATGGTTCAAGTGGAATAAGATTGCCTTTAAGGCTCACAGCAGCAAATATAACTACAAGTACCCTAAAAATTAAAAAAAAAAAATCACACAGAATTGTAGCATTCTAATTTTTTAATTTTTTCTTGAGTTTGACTGCCTCATATTTAACGCTCACTCGTACCAATTAGAGTTCTGACTTAGTGAATAGGTTATCTGAAGTTCTAAAGTTGAAATTTGATGAGTCAAATCCCAAAGCATATGAAGAAGGTGAGCCTGCACACGCGTGCGTGTGCGCGCGCACACACACACACACACACACACACGCACGCACGCGTGTTTGAAACATCTTACGGAAAATTAATGGGCACAGTAATCATTTGTATGTTGAGAATGTGACTAGAAAGAGAACACATCTGAACCGGCAGCTGCAGCCTGTAAGAGCTGTTGCAGAGGTGAGGAGAATATAAATTAACAGCTCACGAGATAAAAACACAGGCAGAGGCCGTGAGCACACTACAAACTGAAGGGACTCTAGATGCGAACAGGAAATTCAGTGTCCTTTCTCTCCATCGTGCCAGGAGGCAGGGTAAATAGAGTATTTAACATTTCGTGATTGCAGAGACACTTTTGAGGACGCAGTTCAATGCCACAGAAAGCCACCTTCCACCATTTCACCAGGACCCCCTGCCCTGGCCGAGCATGGCTGTGGACATACAAATGTATGTTTCATTAGACGCTCCAACAGCTAAGTGAGAAACTCAGTAGAGGATTATTCGATGGTGCTGGTAACTAGCACGTCCTTGAAGATGACGCTTGAGGGGTTATTTCTCTACACACCCCCGTCTTGCTTATCTGCTGTGTCCATAAGGCCATTTCAATTGCAGAACACTAAAACCTGGCCACAGGGTCCTTCACTATATTTCTGGAGTCCTTAATACCAGTGATGATGAGTTTTCTTGTTGCTGGTCCTGTAGTAAGCACAGAGACTGGTGTCGCTCGTGGCCACATCCCTGTGGCACTAACATCCAGAACGTGCCTCATCCCCCGGGGTTCAGATTCCAGCTCCATCACAAAGGAGCTGCTGGTGAAGTCTCCTGCTGGTTCAGGTTCCTTGTCCTCACCTCAGTGCCTCTACATTTGACAAAGAACATTTCCCAGATTGAGGACCTACTTTACGTTGATCGATCTTCTCGATTGATTGAAGTAGGAGGTGCTTCTGAGCACACATTTGTTTTGTAAGTGAAAGCCCACTGCTTGACAGGTGTCTTATGTGACTACCCAGGTCGCAAAAAAAAAAAAAAAGTCCTGTTTCAGAGGATATTCTGAACAGTTCAAGACCTCTCATGCTAATGTGCGTTTAATTTCAGGACCTCATCAACATAGGCTATGTAATTAGTGTCCTGACTATGTAGGAATGATATAGTAAATGTGAAATAGCATCGTCAAATAATCTGATAATGACTATTTCCTGAATGACAAAAACGCTGGGGGAGATTGTTTAAATATAATAAGTTTTTTTTTAATTACCTAGATCTCTACACCCTAATTTGACAGTTTTCCAGAAATTATCTCATAGCTGAACACTTTATTTCAAAATCCCCCTTTCTCCTGGGGGAGATGGTATCTTTCATTTTCAGTGAATTAAAAAGATAATATATATAGTTCTTTTGCAGAAACTTTATATGGTTATTTTGTTGTCAGATTCATGGCTTGATGTATCAATGATACCCACAATGTCATCATCCTAAAAACATTTCAGACATATATACATATATATATATATGTATTTTTTATTTTTAAAACAAATTTTTAAGTTTATTTATTTAGAGAGAGCACACAAGCAGGGGAGGGGCAGAGAGAGGGAGAGAGAGAATCCCAAGCAGGCGCCACACTCGGCATGGAGCCCGATGCAGGGCTCGAACTCACAGACCATGAGACCTTGACCTAAGCTGAAATCAAGAGTTGGACGCTTAACCGATGGAGCCACCCAGGCGCCCTTCCAGTTATGTTTTGGATCCATTCTGGGTAGTGAGCACTGCCAATGCCAGCAGCCAAAACTGAATCCACAAGAATGCAGAGCAGCCTGTCTGGTGGTGTAGACTCAGTCATTACATGCGTCCTCAGGGTACAAGACGGGATTTTGTATTTGAGGAAGAGACAAGCTCTTGTCCCCAAACTTATATTTTGTAAAGAAACAAAAATATCGTAAGGTGAGGGATGTTTTAGGACCCACAGTCATGAGCCAAACAAAGGCGTACAGATGACTCCACTTCTCTCAGTGCTGAAATGGAGACCCCTCTTGGTTGAGTGTCTCTGTTCATGGTCTGCAGCAACCATCCTGCACGCGGAGCATTGTTACGTGCAATGGGTGGCAAGGAAAACATGAAACAGAAAATCGAAATCTTGCCTTTCGGAAACTTCCAACAGATGTGCGATGAGAAAACAACCAACACTCATCAAATGGAAAAACCAGGAGAGAAAATAAATAAAAATAAAAATTAGGAAAGATTTAGAGGACTTATTTAAATGATTTAAGTCAATTCTTTAAAGGATAATGATGAAGGAGTAAGAGTGTAGCAAGTTGCATCTTCTCCCGATGGGGAGGGTCCAAGTTTGCAGGGCTGTCAGGAACTTTCTGGTCTCTTCTGTTTGCCCCATGACCTAGGATTGGCAGTATCAGCCCTCTGTTGCCCCTGGCCTCTGAGCTGCGTGTTGGGAGACCCTCAGACTAGCTTGGGGCTGCAAAAGCACCGGGTATGTGGACAGAGCATGCAACTGTTGAGCCAATGATGGCTTGAGGTGGTTCCCCCACTTTTTGACAGCTATTTAAACTGAGTGTCTGCTTGGCCCCGTTATTGCCTCCAGATGATCCACATGTATGTCCCTGCTTCTGGGCTTCTCCCTTATCCTTCCACCCGGGGGATAATGCCAAACCTCCTGGAGACTCCTGTTCTTGCACAGAGAAAGCTTCTAAGAAATTATTTCCCTGTGCATATGCTCCTTTTCCTTGTGATGTTTACACATTGGAAGAGAACCCCAGCAAGAGGGTACTACTTGACCCAAACCTCAATCTCTAAAACAGGGGCGCTAAAGCAGTGAGGGGTAAACGTCATGGAGAAAATATTCAGCGACAGGGTTTCCTGCCGTCACCCAGCTCCCGACTTCGGATTACCTTCTTCCTGGAGATAACCCCACC
This sequence comes from Leopardus geoffroyi, assembly GCF_018350155.1. NCBI lineage: Eukaryota > Metazoa > Chordata > Mammalia > Carnivora > Felidae > Leopardus > Leopardus geoffroyi. Next base: position 3,314,051 of record NC_059327.1, on the reverse strand, counting down.
CAACAGTAAGGATTGGGAATTAATCTGGGATTTCAGAGTTTTGCCTGATTCTTCGGCAGCGGCGACTTCCTTAGTCTGCAGTGACCTCCCTTCCCAATTTGTTATGATTTATTTCCTAATTGCTGTAGAGGCAGCTCATTCACGTTTTGTCTCTATGATCATGGGAACTGTGGAGATGGGTGGCACACAGGATTCACGGGTGTGGCCCACACACAGCCTCCACCCACGTGCATGCCCCCACTCTGGGCTTCTGTGCACCCTACTTGAGTTTGTCTTTTTCTGTGTGGATTTTCCAAATTTATCACAATAAAAAAAGACTTCTCCCTCTCCATCACCATTACTTGGGGGTGAAATACAAGATTACCGTGACGGCTTGGAAGCCAATTTTAACCTTTTTCTTTCTGGATGGGAACGGACCAAGTCAGAGAAAGTTAGGATTTCGTTTTCCATTGCCTCGGTTACTGTCATGTTTACTATTGTGACTGCTTTGCACAAATCAAAGAATTTTCGCTTATTTTGTTTCCTATATGCCACACCATTGCTATTGGATCCAAAGCCCAGGAAAATGCTCTTAAAGGAGAATAGGCAGAGCATTTGTGGACTCAGGCAGCAAAATACCTTTGGAAGCACCAAAGGGAGTGTCTGCTTTAGCATGTTTGCTAAACATGCTCTATGTTTGGGAGTCATTCTTAAGTTAGTATGCTCATCACAGTATGCAATAATATTAACAATGCTTTTATGGAGAAATATACAGATTTTTTAAGTTCCCTGGGATTTTTTTCTGTGAAAATGCTACCATTTTACTGAAATGGAAATAGTTGTCTTGTGACTGTATGTAAATAAATAAATAAATAAATATATATATAATAAATAAAATGTATATCTGTGTATGTGTGTATATATGTATGTATACATATGGATATACATACATACATACATACATACATATATATACATATGTACACATACATATATATACATACATATATACACAAATACTAGCAAATATATAGTTAATATAGTCTAATAAATTATATATATAAACATATCATTGTATATATGTATATATTGACATAAATGTTCATATATATATCTCCATTAAGTAGATAATTATATACATTTCTCAGTCACTGAGTACTTCCATGAACTGGGTAGTTACTACACCCATAGTAATCACTACATCCATAGTGGAAGTGTTCATTTTTTCTTCCCTGGGCACTGCATAGTTTCAAATGCACCATTTTATTGAAGTTCTACCACACTTCAGTGGGATGAGTCCTGCCATTCCCAATTTGTAGAGATTTCCCTGGATTAAATACCTTTAAGAAGGATAAAAAGAAAAAGGAAAAAAACCACTAGCTTATAGGATAGCGTCTTTGATACCACTCGTTACCATTACCGGCAGTCTCGTTATGTGAAGAAGACGGTGTGAGCTGTAGCTGACATGACTGGTTTTCAGGTTCTGTGCATTGTGGACAGGTCCAACGGGAGGCGAGGTGAGGAAGCATGGCCCTGGGAAGGTGGGCTTTACTTCCAGCTCACCATATTCAGCCCAATCTTCTCCATTTTTATTACTATTTTTCAGCGCTATGGATGTGTACTTGATAAATGACATTGCCGGGGTGCCTGGCTGGCTCATTCAGTAGAGCATGCAACTCTTGATCTCAGGGTTGTGAGTTCAAGCCCCCATTGAGCGTTTACCTACTTAAAACACACACACACACACACACACACACACACACACATTGTAATATATATTATGGAAAGATAGGCACCAGTAATGCATTTCATCATCTTGTTTATTTATTTGTTTAGTTTTGGTAAGAATGACTGGTTGCTGACACTCCTAGCATATTTCAAATATACAATTCACTCTTCTCAACTAGAGTCACTGTGTTAATACATTAGATTGTCAAACCTTATTCACCTTATAACTAAAACTTTGTACCCCTTCGCCAACCTCTCCCTAGTTCACCTGCCCCCAAGCCCCTGGCAACCACCATACTATTCTGTTTCTATGAATTTGACTTTTTTTTTTATTCTACATAAAAGTGATACATTTTGTATTTATCTTTGTCTGGTTTATTTAACTTACATAATGCACCCAGGTTCCTCTATGTTGTCATAAATGGTCGCATATCCTTCTTTATAACTGAATAATATTCTATTGTGTGTGTATCACACATTCTTATAGTTTTTAAATTTTTTTTTAATTTATTTTGAGAGAGAGAGCAAGTGAAGGAGGGGCAGAAAGAGAGGGAGAGAAAGAATCCCAATCAGGCTCCATGCTGTCAGTGAGGAGCCTGACACGGGGCTTGAACTCACAAACTGTGAGATCATGACCTGAGCCCAAACCAAGAGTTAATGCTTAACTGACTGAGCCACCCAGATGCCCTTATTCTTTTTTTTTTTTTTTTTTCAACGTTTATTTATTTTTGGGACAGAGAGAGACAGAGCATGAACGGGGGAGGGGCAGAGAGAGAGGGAGACACAGAATCGGAAACAGGCTCCAGGCTCTGAGCCATCAGCCCAGAGCCCGACGCAGGGCTCGAACTCACGGACCGCGAGATCGTGACCTGGCTGAAGTCGGACGCTTAACCGACTGCGCCACCCAGGCGCCCCTTGATATTTAATTTTGAGTGAGAGACAGAGTGTGAGTGGGGGAGGGGCAGAGAGAGAGGGAGACACAGAATCGGAAACAGGCTCCAGGCTCTGAGCCGTCAGCACAGAGCCCGACGCGGGGCTCGAACTCACGGACCGTGAGATCGTGACCTGGCTGAAGTCGGGCGCTTAACCGACTGCGCCACCCAGGCGCCCCGATGCCCTTATTCTTTATCCATTCCTGCATTGATGGACACTTAGGTTGTTTCCAAACCTTGGCGGTGGGACTAACGCTGTGGTGAATATCCGAGTGCAGATAGCTCTCCAAGATAATGACTTGTTTCCTTTGGATAAATATAGCTATATTTTTATTTTCTTGAGGAACCTCCATACTGTTTTCCAGAGCAGGTGCATCAGTTTACATTCCCACCAACAGTGCGCAAGGGTTCCCTTTCCCTCACATCCTTGCCAGCATTTGTTTTTTTGTCATTTTGTCTTTTTGATAACTGACATTCTCACAGGTGTGAGGTAATATATCATTGTGATTTAGGTTTGCATTTCCCTGATGATTAGAGACATTGAGTACCTTTCATGTACCTGTTGGCCAATTGGATGTCTTCTTTGGGAAAATATCTATTCAGGACTTTTGCCCGTTTCTAAATTGGGCCACTTCTCATTTTTCTGTTGAGTTGTACACGTTGCATATTTTGGCTATTAACTCTGCATTACAGCTGTGGCATGTAACTATTTCCTCCCATGTCACGGGTGACTTTTCATTTGCTTTCCTGTGCTGTGCAGTTATTATTATTTTTTAATATTGCATTTCTACATTGGATTTTGAATAAAGAGGAATGATAGGTTTCAGGCCCTGAAAATTTTGAAGTAGAACATTATGCCATATATATTTATAATGAAAGTTGCTTCAATAGGAATTATATGAGTCTTACTTGAAATATACTTGTGTTATGAAACATAATTAATAGCCAAATATTGGCACATATTGGAACAGTGCCACACTGTTTCTGTTTCCCTGTAATTCCGACCCTCACCCCCTGGCCTCCCCCTTCTGTTGTTGAAGCTGTATAAATGCTATGGACCTATTAGACCCTAGATCTTGTAATTAGAGCAAACACAATGGCTAACACTAACTGAGCACTTCTTTCTTTGAGTTTGTATACACAGAAGGTGGCAATTAAGGTAGTAAAAACATTATTTTGTGTTCTCTGAAGGGAAAGACATCTTTAGCAAATGTTCTGACCTATTTCCTCTATAATTGTTAAAATATTCTTACTGTCTGAGAAATGGCCTTAGGATTATGCTGGTTCATTAGTATGTTGTATGTGCAAGAGGCATTTAACTAAAAAGATTCTACAGTAAAAAACAAACAAACAAAAAAAGCATTCTGGTGGCTAATGGGTGTGTCCTAATGCTGATAGGTGAAGGAAGATTCTGAGCATCCGTAAGTTTCCACTGACCGGGGGCTGGGATTGGCCTCTTACAGCATCCACGGAATTATAGCCCCTGTCCAGGCAACACTTATACTCCTGTACCTGGGGGATAAAATAAATTACAAAAGATTTTTCTGGTAGATTCTTACTCAATAACATGGAATGCTTTCATAATAATAAATTGTTTTCCATCCCTATCAGGATATGTGCCTAAACAGATAATATTCATGTAAAAAGTAATATCTCATATAGAATACTAAGTGCCACTCTCCCTTCCTGGTCTTTGTTGGGTTCACCTTTTACTTACCCTCCCACGTTCACCTCCCTTTGGAATAACCCTTTACCTATTGACACAGAACGCAAGTAGGCTAGAAGCAGAGAGAGAGAACAGGTGAGGGCACATGGGAAAGGAACTCGTGGTAGTGGAAAACGTTGAATTCTAAACGCAGCGCTGACATCTGCTGAGCTCGCACACGCATCCTTTATTTCCATCTCCTTTGCTGATTCTCTGCCCAAGTCAGCAACACATCTATCTTGACAACGTTCCTTGTGTCCCTTCCTGTAAGCAGGCAGAGCTGGCCTGGGGAAGCGGACACCATCCAGTAATGGCAGGTTGCCTGAGAGCCCACCTTGAGAACAAGGAAGCCATCAGGCTGTTGTTCCGGGTTCAGGGTCTAAATGGAGATGATGCCTGGTCGTCTCCACTCTGTAGAAGCAGAGGATCAAAGACAAGAGGCGTGCAGGGGGAAACAACTAGAAGACCCGACTCAGAATAGGAAAATATCTGAAGTAGAAAAGCCCAAAGCAACACAGAGACTCGTGTTCAAAGTTGAGCCGGGGGAACGTAGTAGTTTTGTAGAGTAGGAAAATGCAAATAGACAAAATTATGTTCTATTCCTCTGTGAAAATCATCGCCTCCTTGCCCTTTCGTAATGACCTACCGGCATCTGACTTTGATGCTTTGATTACAGAGTCTAAAGCTGCCTTTGAGAAACTCTCCTCAGTTCACTGTACGTCTCTGTCGTGTCAGATTTATCCTCAACTGTTCAGAATTAAATGAAGGACTTGAATGATCTCTGGATTACTTTATATCATCATACTGTCTCTTCATTCAGTCTCTTCATTACCAGTCTCTTCATTCAGTTCACCGGCACTCATTTCAAGCTGGAAACTTGACACATTGGCTATGTTGTATGTAGCAAGATGGAACTGAAAACAGTATGTCTGTAGTATACTTGATTCACGGAGATGATGCGTTATTTCTTGAGATCCATCCACAGACCTGCGAGTCAGATGGTGTGTGTGTGTGTGTGTGTGTGTGTGTGTGTGTGTGTGTGTGTCTGTCTGTGGACACAGCCTTCCAGGTGCCAGACACTGTATAAACTGTGGGAGTAGATACCGAGAAACACAACACATGGTCTTTGCCCTCAAGGACCTTGTAGGCTAATTGAAAAAATAATGAATTTGAGTAGTACATGCCAAAAACTGCAAGCCAGTGTTTACAGGAGAGAAATCAATAAAATAAACCTGAAAATAACCAAAGCCATTATTTTTCCCCTGGAACCAGGTCTTCTATTTCTCTAGTATACCAATAGCAGAAATGAGGAGGAAAAAAAAAAAAGAATCTAAATTGTCCCAACATTTGAATACTTGGTTGTGTATAATTTTGAGAAAATGAACAACAAAGACTGATTTTCTTTCTCTTTTCTTTGTTACTCATAATTTCAGCTTGCCTGCATCTGTGTGTACCTGTACATTATTGATTACATATGGAATGGAACTAATTTAGCCCGTGAGCTGGGAATCTGGCATATTTTGTACTGTCAGGTCTTAGACCTCTTCTCTTTTGCCATGAGTTTTTTTTAAGTTTATTTATTTATTTTGAAAGACAGAGCAGGGGAAGGGCAGAGAGAGAGGGAGAAAGAGAATCCCGAGCAGGGCTCGATCTCGCAAACCATGAGATCCTGACCTGAGCTGAGATCAAGGGTCGGACACTCAGCAGACTGAGTCACCCAGGAGCCCCTCTTTTGCCATCCTTGTAACCGAGATAATGTAGGTAAAGTGCCTTGGTGACTCTTCAATAAATGGTACATGTCTAGGCCCTTCTCATTACACATAGACCTTCTTTATTTTTAGTCTACAGTAATTCTCTAATCAGTGTTTCCTTCTGTCTAAACTTGATTCCACTCTTCATCTTACAATTTTATTTTTTCCTAAGTTTTGCCTTCTTGAATGACTTTAATAGCTTCTGATTTCTTCTAAAAGTAATAACAATTAACTCTAAGGCCTGGGATTAGAAGCTCTCTATTCCATGACCTATTCTTCTGGGCTCTAGGATTCAGCCAAAGTGCACAAACTCACTCAAAAAAAATTAGAGCAGTTTTAGTTTCACATCAAAATTGATAGAAAGATACAAGGATTCCCCAAGGATTCCCATCTGCCTTCACATATGCACAGACTCCCCACCATTGAACATCCCTCATTATAGTGGTTCATTTGTTACAGTTGATGAACCTACATTAACACATCACTATCACTGAAAGTCCATACTTTACATTAGAGCTCCCTCTTCGTACTGTCCATTTTCTAAGTTTGGACATGTATGATGGCACGAATCAACCATTGTAACAGAGAGAGTATTTTCACTTCCCTTAAAGCCTCCCCGCTTTCCCTATTGATCCCTCCCTTCCCCCACCCCTGGCAGCCATGGATCTCACTGTCTCCACAGGTTAGCCTTTTTCAGAATGTCATGTAGTTGGAATTCTACAATATGCAGCCTTTTCAGACTGGTTTCTTTCACTTAGTTATATGCATTTAAGTTTTCTTCTGTGCATTTTTATGGCTTGATAGCCCATTTCATCTCGGAGTTGAATAATATTCCATGTCTGGAGGGGGCACAGTCTGTCTATCCATCATCTACTCAAAGACATCTTGGTTGCTTCCATGGCTTGGCAGTTATGAGTAAGGCTGCTGCCAACATCCATGTACAGGTTTTTGTGTTGACCTAAGTTTTCAAGTCCTTTGGGCAAACACCAGGGAGCACAACTTCTGGATCACGTGGGAAGAACATATTTCATTTTGTAAGGAACCACAAAACCACCTTCCAAAGCGGATGTGCCATTTTGCATTCCCACCAGCAGTGAATGACAGTCGTTACTCTCCATACTCACCAACACGGCGTGTTGTCACTGGTCTGGATTTTGACCATTCTAGTAGGCGTGTAGCCAGCTGCGACTTGTCAGTCTTTCTTTCTTATATCCTTTAATTAAATTAGAATTAATGAGAATTCTACCAGGAGCATTCTACTGTTCTTCCAGCGCCATCATAAAAACCATTTCTATGTGGTAATATATGTATATTAAACTTGTTTACAAAACCTTTTAAAAACATAACCTTATTTCCCTACCCAAGAACATTATCTTCATTTTAGAATTAAGGAGACAGATGCTTAGATCATGGCAACCATGGCTATGGTGGAGCAAATCCATGGCTCATTCTAAAGCCTAATCTTTTATATTTATGTCCCGCGCCCCTAGACTCCACTCCTGCCTCCCTTTTTTCATGGCCTTTTGTTGGGGACTCTTAAATATGTGTATATACATGCACACATAAAATAAAGCAACATAAATATAAAACTAAATGAAATATAAGAATATAATATTTGTTGAAAAACAAAATTTATGTATTTCATTTCACTTAATTTTATGCCCTAAATATTAGGTAGAAATTATAAACTCAATTTAATAAAATGAGAAAAATGGGGGCGCCTGGGTGGCGCAGTCGGTTAAGCGTCCGACTTCAGCCAGGTCACGATCTCGTGGTCCGTGAGTTCGAGCCCCGCGTCGGGCTCTGGGCTGATGGCTCAGAGCCTGGAGCCTGTTTCCGATTCTGTGTCTCCCTCTCTCTCTGCCCCTCCCCCGTTCATGCTCTGTCTCTCTCTGTCCCAAAAATAAATAAACGTTGAAAAAAAAATTAAAAAAAAAAATGAGAAAAACATCCTAGAGAGTCCACAAGGACTTGGCACAAATTACATGTCAAAAGCAAAGTGAGGGGCGCCAGAGTGGCTCAGGGGGTTAAGCATCTGACTTTTGATTTTGGATCAGGTCATGATCTCATGGTTCATGAGTTTGAGCTATGTGTCGGGTTCTGCACTGACAGTGAGGAGACTACTTGGGATTCTCGTTCTCTCTCAAAATAAACAAACTTTAGAAAAAGAAAAGTGAAAAGATATTTGCATGTGTACATGTATATGATTGTTTACTTTATTAAAAGCATGGATAGTGTATAATCATACTTGTTTGGAAATTAGAAATGCTACTAGTGGGACACCTGGGGGGCTCACTTGGTTGAGCGTCCGACTTCGGCTCAGGTCATGATCTCGTGGTCTGTGAGTTCAAGCCCCACGTCGGGCTCTGTGCTGACAGCTCAGAGCCTGGAGCCTGCTTCGGATTCTGTGTCTCCCTTTCTCTGCCCCTCCCCAACTCATGCTCTGTCTCTTTCTCTCTCAAAAATAAACATTAATTTTTTTAAAGAAATGCTACTAGTGAGGAAATACATATGAGCAATTTGTGATCTTAACTGATTCTCAACAGATAATTGTTATGTATGAGAGTCTTCTCTGAAAGACCCAGGATATTTTGCAAGTGCATTAAAACAGATTTCTAAAACGTCTGCGTTTAAAAATAATTATACTCCATTTTAAATAAAAAATACAGTGAAGTCTCCACTTTTATAGATACATTTAAATAATATGTTCCTTGCAACTGACTCAGAAATTACATCTGGAGCTTGAGTGGACGCAGGAATTAATGTGGAAGAGTTCATTTCTTGGCGGGGCTCCTTCCTTTCTATCCCAGCAGGAGCGCCGGAGCAAAGACGGTGAATTAAAACAACAGGTTCTCAGTCAGTCAGTTCTACTGACTCACAGGGCCTGAGTCAGAACAGAGAAACAACTCTAAATAATATATTGAAATGAAAGCAAATGCATATAAATTAACTTGTTCAAATAGTCACATAAGTCGTGGTAAGGCTTATTGTTTAGTGACTGGGGAATTTTCCCTAACGTCACCAGTTTGCTTTGGAAATGTTGGTATGTGAGCTCTAAGTTTCAAAGAGGGAATATTAGCAAAAAGTATAATTTAGTAAATTACTCGGGTTTATATAGTCTTTTTAAAAAATGACTTTAATGTTTACTTGTTAAGTCGAAAATTAGTTGTCACCCTCTTCTGTAAATTTTATGCACGACTTCTTTTCTGAGAGCAGTTTCTTTTTCCTGTTGACAACCAAGTTATTCAAGCCAGCACCCCATGCAGTGCTATTAATGAGAATAATTTATGCAAAGCATGAAGGTTCTTTGTATAGTCTGTTAATGTTCAAGTAATTCTGTTTGACTAAATACCTTTTAAATTCAACAAACTTCTAAGAGGGAGAAAATTAAGGCTGGAGGGAGTTTAGAAATTCTTCCAGGAATAAAATGACACCTTTACCTTTATTCCTTAAGCTAACACTGTAAGATTCTATTTAATTTTGTTTAAAAGCAGAACTTTTATATAGAATTTTCTTCAAAATAGTGTTTTAGTCTGATGTAGGTTGCTGTATATACAGTAAACTATTGTTATATGCATATAATTTTTATTTTGCCATCTTAACATTATTGCATTTTGTCTGGGAAGAATACATATATACATATGTACAAACATATGTATATACATGTGTACATATATACATACATACATACACATATATACACACAAACACAGATACAAAATATATATTATACATACAGCTTTAATATTTTTCTTTTTTTTTTTAATGGTTAGAGAGAGAAAGAAAGAGTAGGGGAGGGGCAGAGAGAGGGGGACAGAGGATCTGAAGCAGACTCTGTGCTGACAGCAGCGAGACTGATGTGGGTCTCGAACTCACAATCTATGAGATCATGAACCGAGCCAAAGTCAGATGCTTCACTGACTGAGCCACACAGGCACCCCTTACATGAAACAATTCATTACATGTTAAATTTAAATCTTATTCTTTTTTTACTCTGTATATCTTAATGCATTTCAATTAAAATATTATAGAATTTATTTTATATTTTAAGGTAGAAAACCTTCTAATCCTAAAACGTAAACCCCAAATATTTGCAAAACACGATTAAAATGAAGAGACATTTTTGTTAAGTTTGGCAGTGAGAATTAGTGAGCTATTTCCAAGCTAATTAAGAACCCACAGAGTACAGGACGTCAAGATATTACTGAATATATTACTAGATGAACACCAAACATTCTCTCAAAAACATATTTCATTGGTTTAGCTGGGTGAAAGCCGCTGACGTGGCCCTTTTGCCATTCATTTATTCATGTGTTCGTTTATTAAATGGTCATTAAAACAGCATAGTGTTTAAAATGCTGAGCACACCGACATACACCCAGTCAGGGAGATAATTCCTGTTTCATCAGAGCATGTAATATGTGGAAGGAAACTCCTTGCTTTCAGTATCTAAATAATTGCAGATATGGTTGTAACCCAGATGTCAGCCACTTAAGAGTGCCGTAAGCCTTTTCTCCAATCAGAAGAGCACTGGGTGTTGTATGGAAACCAATTTGACAATAAATTTCATATTTAAAAAAAATAAAGTGCATAATAACATAAAAAAAAGAAGAGCGTTTGCAGGGCCCCAGCACAGCACCCACACCACTACCTGCACATTCCACTGTGCCCCAGCTGTAACTGCAGTTCAATGAACGTGCTCCTCCTTCGAGCCAATCCCTTCACTTTGAGGTGAAATTCCATTCACCCCTATTCGCATAAGTTCACCAACTCCCCCCTCTCTCCATATCATGGATTTTCCTCCCACTCTCTGTGGTGTGAAATCATGCTCCTTATACTTCTCTAGGCAGTTAGCCTACTATTATCGATGTCAGTGCATTCGCTGACCTTCATGTTACCAACAGGACGGGGACGTGCGGGGCATGAATATTCTCACCCCACGCGGTGATGAAGCGACAGCTTGACTCCACATCTGTTGGATGACAGCACAGTACCCATGACCCGTCTGTGCCACTAGAGGCTGCCCATGGAACCCCCACCCCTCCCAGCCACGCCACGGGAACAAAGCACTTCTCGGTTGAACAGGTGTGGTGATTTCACAACAGAAGGATCTAACCGTGACCAGATCTGGAGTGCAAGGTCTTTATGCGGGGAAGAAAACCCTCATAGATGCCAAACAATCCGACTTACAGTTGTTGTTCATTCAGCCAACATAAAGTGAACAGATACACGGAGGAGGTGTAGCAGCATTGACTGTATGTGCAGAACGGAGAGGCAGACAGAATACCGTGTTGTACTAACAAAGGAAGAATATTCTCCTGTGGGTGAGAAGAAATGTTCTGTGCCATCAGTCAATCCACAGAGTCTTTGTAGGTTTTGGATTTGTTGATGTTCAGTGTTGCTTGGATTCTGAATTCTCCTTTCCTCTTGGGTCAAGTGAGAATTATAATACAATTTAAATATTTCACAAGAATCGAACACATTCTGGGAAGGGTTTGAATCATCTGAACAGGACTGAAGGGTCACATTATTGCTTCGTTACCCGTGAGGATCTGACGTGAGGATTCTGTAATCGGTGCCGTGTACAAATATTTGGTTTAAGTTTTTCTCATTTTATTACAGTGTTATCATTACAGGGTAACCCTCATCCTGTAGGAATAGTAAGTGATAATCTAACAGTTTCTCACAGTTTTTCTGTCAACTTTTATCATAATCTTTTGGTTTTAGGTGATTAAACAATTTCATATATTAGTATCTAAATGACTATGTAAGTAAAGTATTTAAAATCTTTTTTCTTTATTTGCTTTGTCAATAATGAAATCCTTCAAATCTACAAATACGTCCCTAAGTGGCATGGCTAAATGTCATTCTGTATATTTTCTTGGTAGTTCACACCAATTTAAGTCTCTAAGGGCACAATTCAAAATTGCCCCAGATTTGGAAAATTTATTCCTCACTAATATACATGAATCTCTAACCTCGCGCCTGATGCGTGTTAGATACTCACACGATAGTTTTAGGTGGTAGAAAGATCAGGGAGACTGGGCATTGCATTTTGAAACTCTAATATCTTTTTTAAGTGTTTGAAGAATATCATTCGCTAAATCCCTTATGAGATGACACTTAGTATATTGATTTTCCCTGATTCCGAGGAGAGAAAAATGATTCGTCTTGGTAATTATGCTTCATGAGTGAAATGAAAATTCATAAGTAAAGGCAACATGTGATAAAATACACCGTAAGAAAAATAGCTGTAAAGTCGTAAGAAGGTGTTTCTGTCGTTATCATTTCGAGCAACCTGTGCATAGCCCACTGGGATCCAGCCCAGTTGCTTAACGGGGTGATCCTGGGGAGATACCTGTATTTGTGGACAAGCCCAGAAGACTCCTTACAAGGGCTGAAATCTTTAAAACCATGTTGTCATTCACAGAGCTTATTTTATTGCACAATTGTACAAATGCCATATGATCAAATATCTACAATAGGGGTTGGAGGCCCACTAAGACATCTAACAACCAGCAAGAGTACAGACGGAGCACACATTATGTAGATCGTAATATATGACGTGTTTCTCTGCATCCCTTGGTGTGTTTTCTCCTGTATGATAATATTACTTTCCTGTCAAAGGGATGGAATGTTCCGGGAGGCTTTCACAGCATCATGGAAACATTGCCCTTCTCCTTCCAGATACAGGTTAACTAAAAATTTAGCTAATACATGAAGAATATACAAGCCAAACTCATGCTTCATTTTCTGACCCCATTAGTGTTGCAACATTGACGTTGTCTTCCACTGTTTTCATCGAGAATGTTAAGCAAGCAAAAAGAAATGAAAACAAACAAAACTCTTTTCTAATTTTATATCCCACAGGGTGATTGCTCCCTTGAGAAATATTCCTCTGGCCAAATGGAGGAAGTTAGCTCTAGGGGGTCGCCCTGAACCAGCCCCACGTGCACACCATGCCTGCATAATTGCACACTGCCTTGAGTTTTCTCTGTGCCTAAGAAACCTACCAATGCTGCTCTTCCTGATGTGGAGAATATACATTTAAAAGTTTAATAAAAAACTCTCCACTGAGTCTCTGAGATATATCCCAGGCAATTTAGATCCATGAACATTTGAGTTTAAAAAAAAACAAAAACCTGTAGACTATGCATAAAGTATCAGACTTTCTGAAATGCTTGCAAAGCTTCTTGAAAGGCAATTTATAGGTTTGTTCGCACAAGAACCCCTATGGGCTGGCATATTTAGATTTCTAACCCTGAAATAATGATACATCCCTGTGCGTCTGTCACCTACCTCAGTGCTTAGTGTTGGGGACACTCATAAATATGTGTCAATGAAAGCAATACTGAAAACAAGCTTCTGAGGGGAGAAAGACACATGGTTCCCCACTGTGAACATGAGGTGGATATCCACGGGGTCTATTTGGCCCCATTTTCTGTCTTCTCCCTGTGGAAAGGTTCTAGCTCTTCGACAGAGCTGGAATGTAATGGAAAGGCACAGACACAGGAGAGGGAAGTGGTGGGAAGTTAGGAATAAAGAATATTTCACTCAGTACCCTCAAAGTCCATCTATGTTGTCAAAAATGGCAAAATCTCATTGTTTTTTAAGGCTGAATAATACAGTAAAACCTTGGTTTGTGAGCTTAATCTGTTCCAGATACATGCTTGTCATCCAAGGCACTTGTACATCAAAGCAAATTTCAAAAACCATTGGCTCAGTTGTGATCATTTGACATTCATTGTCATGTACTATTCATATTACAAGACATCACTCATTTATCAAGTTAAAATTTTTTAGAAATGTTTGCTTGTCTTGTGGAACACTCAGGGAGTAAGTTCCAAGGTTGTACTATATTTTGTTGTGTATAGACATCCATTTTCTTTATCTATTCATCCATCAATGGACACTTAAGTGGTTTCCATATATTGGCTGTTGCATATAATGCTGCAATAAACATGGTAATACATATATCGGGGAGGGGGGATTAATACCCAGAAATGGAATTGCTGTATCATGCGATTGTTCTATTTTTAATTTTTTGAGGAGCCTTCGTATTGTTTTCTATAGTGGCTGCTCCAATTTATATTCCCATTATGAGTACACACAGTTCCCTTATCTCTACATCTTTACCAATATTTGTAATTTCTTGTCCTGTTGGTAATAACCATTCAAAACAGGTGTGAGGTGATATCTCCTTGTAGTTTTGATTTATATTTCCCTGATGATTGTGATCTTGATTTTTTTTTTCATATTTTTGTTGGCCATTTGTCTTCTTTAGAAAAATGTCTAGTCAGATTCTCTGTCTCCTTTTAAATCAGATTTTTTTGCCATTCAGTTACATGAGTTATTTATATATTTGTATATTAATCCCTTATCTAAAATTTAATTTGTAAATATTTTCTCCTATTCAGTGAGTTTTGTATTTGGTTATTTGCTGTGCAGAATTTTTAGCTAGATATAGTCTCACTTGTTTATTTTTGCTTTAGCTATCTTTGCTTTTGCTGTCAAATCCAAAAAATGATCTCCAAGACTGATGTCAAGGAGCTTTACCACCTATGTTTTAAGAGTTTTATGTCTTCATGTCTCACATTCAATTGTTAAATCCATTTTGAGTTCACTTTTGCGAGGTAAGATGGTGGTCTAGTTCATTCTTCAGCATGCACCTGTCCAGGTTTCCCAGCACCATAGATTGAAGATACAGTCCTTTCCCCACTGTATATGCACAGTCAATCATAAACTGATTGACCATATATACGGGGGTTTGTTTCATGACTGTTCAGTTCTGCTGATCTGTGTGTCTGTTTTCAACGCTAATACCATACTGTTTTGGTGACCGTAGCTGGTAATGCGGTTTCAAGTCAGGAAGCCTGATACGTCCTCATGGCTGTTCTTTCTCAAAACTGCTTTGGCTATTCAGAGCCTTCTGTGGTTCCACACGAATGTTGTTATTTGTCGTTTCTGCAACATGCTGTTGGTATTTTGAGAGGGAAGCAAAATACCAACTATAGGTGTTTGAACCTGTAGTTTGCCTTGGGTACTGTGGACGTTATAACAGTATTAATTTTTTCAGTTAATAAGTCTGGAGTATCTTTCTATTTGCTTGTGTCATCTTCAGTTTCTTTCATCAGTAACTTACAGCTTTCAGAGTACACATTTTTCACTTGCTTGGTTAAATTTATTCCAAAGTATTTTATTCTTTTTGAATTGGGATTGCTTGTTAAATTCCTCGCTCTGCTACTTTGTTGTTAGTGTATAGAAATGCAACACATTTCTGAATATTAATTTTGTGTCCTACAACTTTACTGAATTTATTTATTAATTCTAACAGGTTTTTTTTGGTGGAGTCTTTAGGGTTTTCTATCATATCATGCAGTCAGCACATGGTGACATTTTACTTCTTCCTTCCCAATTTGGATGCCTTTTCTTTCTTATTCTTATTGCACTGCTGTGGCTAGGATTTCCAGTACTTTTATGTTGAATAAAACTGGGCAGAGTGGACATTCTTGACTTGTTTTGATGTTACAGGAAAATCTTTCAGGTTTTTACTGTTGAGTATGATGTCTACTGTGGGTTTTTCACATATGGCCTTTGTTATGTTGAGGTATGTTCCCTCAAAACCCGTTTTGTTGAGAGTTTTTATCATGAATGGATGTTTTATTTCGTCAAAAGCTCTTTTCTGTGTCTATTGAGACAATCATATAATTTTTATCCTTCCTCTTGTTAATGTTACATATCACAGTGATAGATTTGCAAATACTAAACCACCCTTGCATTGCTGGAAGAAATAATCATGGTGAGTGACATTATCCGTGTATTGCTAATATTTTGTTGAGCATTTTTGCAACTCTGAAATCAGAGCTATTGACACTTGTTGTTGTTGTTGTCAGTATCTTTGTCTGCTTTTGTTATCAGGCTAATGCCAGTCTTGCATGGTGAGTTAGGAAGTCTCTCTTCCCCTTCTATTTTTTCAAATAGTTGGAGAAGAATAGGTATTAACTTACTCTGAAAGTTTTGGTAGAATTCACATGTAAAGTCATCTGGGCCTGCAATTTCACTTGAGGATAGTTTGGGAATGTGCGGATTCCTGATTCAATGTCATTGCTAGTAATAGTTGTGTTCAAATTTTCTATTTATTCCTAATTCGTTTTGGAGGGTTATAGATTTCTAGGAAATATCCATTTCTTCTAGGCTGTCTAATTTGTCAGCGTATAACTTTTCATAATACTCTCTAATGGTCCTTTGTATTTACCTGGTGTCAATTGTTAATTTCTCTTCCATTTCTGATTTTGAATCCACTATGTTTTCTCTTGATGACTTTGGCTATAGGCATCTTAATTCTTTTTATCTTTTCAGAGAAGCATTTCCTGGTTTCATTGATCTTTTCTGTTTTTTTCTCTTTTTCATGTATTTCTACTCTAATCTTTATTATTTCCTTCCTTCTACCAGTCTTGGACTTTGTTCCTCATTTTCTAGCTCCTGTGGTATAGCTTTAGATTGAGATTTTTCCTGTTTCTAGAGGTATGCCTCTATTGGTCTAAAATTCCCTTTTAGAATGGCTTTTGTTGCATCCCAAAGATTTTGGATCATTGTATTTTCTTTTCTTTTTTTTTTTAATGTTTTTAATTTTTTTAATGTCTATTTTTGAGAGAGAGAGAGAGAGAGAGAGAGAGAGAGAGAGACAGAGCACGAGCATGAGTGGGGAAGGGGCAGAGAGAGAGGGAGAGAAGGAAACACCGAATTTAAAGTAGGCTTCAGGCTCTGAGCTGTCAGCACAGAGCCCAGTGCAGGGTTCAAACCCACGAGCAATGAGATCATGACCTGAGCCAAAGTTTGATGCTTAATCAACTGAGCCACCCAGGCACCCCTGGATGATTGCATTTTAATTTTCATTTATATCCATGTATTTTTAGATTTCTTCTCTAATTTCCTTATTGACCAATTTTTTTCTGTTGTTTAGTAGCATGTTGTTTTGCCTCCACATGTTTGTGTTTATTCCAGATTTTTTTCTTGTAATTAATTTCTAGTATCATACTCTTATGGTCAAAACATATGCTTGATATGCATGTTTTCAATCTTCTTAAAGTTATTGAGACTTTTTGTGGCTTAACAGTGGTATATTCTGGAAAATGTTCCACATGTGCTTAAAAACAATGTATATTCTGTTTTTAGATGGAATGTTCTGTATATATTTGTTAAGTCCATCTTGTCTAATGTGTAGTTCAAAGATACTGTCTTTTTTATTGATTTTCTATCTGGATGATCTATCTATTGATATAAGTAGGGTGTTAAAGTCCCCCACTATTGTATTACTATCAATTTTTCTTATGTCTGTTAATATAGCGTTATATATTTATGTCCTCCTATGTTGGATGCATAGACATTTATAATTATCATATCATCTTATTGGGTTGATCCATTAAATTATTATGTTATGTCCATTTTTGTCTCTTGCTACAGCCTTTGTTTTGAAGTCTGTTTTGTCCGAAACAAGTACTCTCCCAACTTTTTTTTTCTACTTCCATTTGCACAGTATAGGTTTTTCTATTCCTTCACTTTCAGTCTGCATGTGTCTTTGGGTCTGAAGTGAGTCTTTCATATACAGTAAAGATGGGTCTGTTTTTGTTGTTGTTGTTGTTGTTGTTGTTTTTCCATTCAGTCACTCTGTGTCTTTCGGTTGGAGCATTTACATTTAAGGTAATTGTTGACAGTATGTACTTACTGTCATTTTGTTAATTGTTTTCTGGTTCTCTTTGCAGTTCATCAAGTTTCCTTCTCTTGCTCTCTTCCCGTGCGGTTTCATGGCTTTCTTTAATTTCTAATATTATGCTTGGATTCATTTCTGTTTGTTGTGTATTTTTTGAGAGAGAGAGAAAAGGGGGAGAGGCAGAGAGAGAGGAGACAGAGAATCCCAAGCAGGGTTCATGCTGTCAGCACAGAGCCTGACGTGGGCTTACTCTTATGAACCGCAAGATCATGACCTGAGCCGAGATCAAGGGTCGGATGCTTAGCCAACTGAGCCAACCAGGTGCCCTTTATTATTTTTACCATTTGGTTCATATATAACATCCTATGTGTATAGAGGTCTGCATTAAGTTGTTGACCACTTATATTTGAACATATTCTAAAGCACTAAGTTCTTATTCCTCCTGCTGTGTTTTTATGTATATGATGCCATATTTTACATCTTTTTACTTTGTGTCTCCCTTGACTAATTTTTATAGATATGATTTTTACTATTTAGTGTTTTAACCTCCATACTGCCTTTTTAAGTGATTAATCCACTAAAGCAAAAGTCTGTTTGCTTTCACCTGTGAAATTTTTCTTTCCATAATTTTGTACTTGTTTTTATCGTCTTTTCTTTCCATGTAAAGGATTTCTTTTAGCATTTCTTGTAGGGTGGGTTTAGTGGCCATGAACTCCTTTAACTTTTGTTTGGGAAGCTCTTCATCTCCTATTCTGATATCTTTGGGTAGAGTATTTCTGCTTGTGTGTTTTCCCTTTTAGCATTTTGAATATATCACACTACTTGTTCTGGCTTGCAATGTCTCTGCTGAAAAATCAGCCGATTGGCCTCGTGGGGCTTCCTTTGTATGTAACTGTTTTCCCCTGCTGTTAAAATTCTTTTGATCATTACTTTTTGCCTTTTTTAATTATTACGTCTTGGAGTGGACCTCATAGGGTTCATCTCGTTAGGGACATTCTGTGCTTCCTGGACATGGATGTCATTTCCCTCCTCTAGATTAAGAACGTTTTCAGCTATTATTTGTTCAAGTAAATTTTCTGTCTCCCTCTCTCTCTCTTTTCTTGAAATACCTATTATTTGAATGTTGTTTTGTTTGATGTTGTCACTGAATTCCCTTAACCTGTTCTAATTTTCTATTCTTTTATCTTTCTGCTGTTCAGCTTGGTTGCTTTCCATTACCCTGTCTTCCAGAATGCTCATCTGTTCTTTTGCATCCACTAGACTGCTGTCAATTCCCTCTAGGGTATTTTATTTCAGTTATTGTGTTCATCTCTCTCTCTCTCTCTCTCTGTCAGTACTTTTTTTTTTTTGAAATTGTCACTGAGTTCATCCACTGTTTTTCAAGTCCAGTATCTTTATGGCCATTATTTTGAATTCTTTATCAGGCATATCACATAGATTCATTTTATTTAGCTCTTTTACTATGGTTTTGTCTTATTCTTCCATTGGTGACCTAGCTCCTCATTTTGTCTAACTCTCTGTGTCTGTTTCTATGTGTTAGCCAAGTCAACTATGTCTCCTTCTCTTGCAAGCAGTGGCCTTGTGTGGAAGAAGTTCTGTGGTCCCCTGTAGTGCAGTCTGCCCTGGTCACAGAACCAGGTACTGTAAGGATATCCCTGTGTGGATTTCCTGTGTCCTACTGTTGTGGCTGAGCCGTGATTGCCCTTAGCCCAGCTGTCAACAATCAGACCCTTTGTCTGACGTAGGTATACTGAGCAGGTTTGGTCCCCAAGCTGTTGAGAGGTCTGAGGCTGTCACAGGCTTGCTGGTGGGCATGGCTGCAGGTGCATCGAAGGGAAGGGCTTGCTCCCTGTTTAGCTAGCTAAGAGACTGGTCTTCAGGTACTGTGGGCACACTCATGGTGGGGTTACCTCCCACTTGCCATAGGGCAGGAGTAACCTTGTAGTGGTGTCACAGGGACATGATTTCTAAGGGACATTCAATAGCTGGATATACCTCTTTTTCTAAATGTTCATTTATTTTGTGAGAGACCATAAGTAGGGGAGGGCAGACAGAGAGAGAGAGAATCAGAAGTAGACCTAGCATCATCAGTGTGGAGGCAGACATAGGGCTCGATTCCACAAACCGTGAGATCATGACCTGAGCCAAAATCAAGAGTTGGACATTTAACCAACTGAACCACCCAGGCATCCCTGTCCCTGTATCTTTTAAATTCTAACAGTTTTATTGAGATGTAGTTGATATACAAAAACCGTACATATTTATTGTATACGATTTGGTGGATTTCAACACATGTACATGCTGAAATTTTGACACGATTTTTTCTTCCATGTTTGGCAGTTTCTAAAGAGTTTTGGTGTCCCTACCACCGATCCCATCTTGTGTCCCTCTGGGACACTGTTTTTGTATCATTAAGAAAGGAGACTGTGAAGTAAGTAGTTGTTCGTAATATTTAGTATTGAACAGAATGGAGCAGCACACAGATGGCAGTGTTGTAATGTTGAAATGTTTTGTTCAAGCCCTGGATCCTCTGTTGATTCAGATGCTGGCTGACAGCCGTACAATATAAGTAAAGAAAACAATGCAAGAGGACAAGAGTCCACTTTAAGGACTGCATATATATATATATATATATATATATATATATATATATATATACACACACACACAGAGTATATACATACATATATATATACGCATACATTTAAGAGAATGCATGCATGCAGTCTCTCAAATAGAACCTAAACATGAACTTTAGAAAGTCTATGAATTAGGGAGAAGGGAGATTTACTGTATTTTTCCCACATATTAAGGTAGAAGATGCCTTAGCAAGCTCAAGGTTTTAGTGGAAGGCTTCATTCAGACTGATCGGTTCAATTCAGCAAAGTGTCTCCTCCTTTCCCTTCTGTGGGATACTTACTGAATTCCAAATGTGAAACTACCGCCAGCACTTGGGGAAAGGCTTTATTTAGATATTTGCATACAACCTTTAAAAGTAGGAGAATATGTTAAAATTCTCATCTCCCAGATGGCAACCTTGAGATGAATGGAGTTGAGATGATCCCCCTGCCTCTCTCTTCATGAGTTTTGAAGACCATGAACAAAATTCCATGTTAATGTATATCCAGCACATTTGGGGGGCATTTATCTGAAACTAAATAGCCTCAGAATGAGAGCTGTGTTTTTCAAAATAAAAGTAATACAAGGGACTTTTTAGAGGCTTACTCCTTGCCAGCACCCTTTAAGGGCTGATTTGCTTGCATTACCAAATTTTCCCCATAACTCTCTGAGACAGGAAACCTATTCCTATCCATTTTACCAAAGAAGGCACAAGATATGGAGATGTTAGGAAACACGCACAGTCACAGGGTAGGAATCCAGGGTATAGTCTTGAGTTCTTAATCACTGTCTTTGAATAGGCAAATTTGTGTATCCGCCAGAAATGGGAGGCTCTCAGTAGGCATAAAGTTTTAGTTATACCAGAGGAATAAGCTCCCGAGATCTGCTGTGTAACATTTTACCTGTAGTTAAGAACACTATATTGTGCATGCAAAAATTTGTTGAAGGGATAGATCTCCTGCTGAGTGTTCGCACCACAGAGAACATGTGCGATGCTGACTCATTATATTACCTTTATGTCAGACAAAAATTCTTTTCAACTACTCTGTATATGGACATTCCCTTTATTTCCATTTTTTAAATCATTTTAGCTAATTCTGTTATAAATGTATATTTGCATTTTCTCCATGAGAGAACACTACAATTAGGATTGCCTAACCACAGCAAATGGGTTGTTTTTCAGTTTTAATAGTTAGTGCCAGATGTTTTCATAAAAATTTTGCCAATCAGCTACATTTATACATGTGTGTTTACTTTATATACGGAGAGAAAGTTACTTACCTCGCACTTCCCCATCGTTTCAGGTTTGAATGTGCTTTTCCATTAAACATTTATGTCTAGGTTTAGCTCATTTTCCTAGTAGGGTGTGTTTCCTTTTCCTGGTTGTGTTTTAATATGTATATTGGGCATTAAGTGTGATTTTGTTTCACTGGAAATGCAATAACTGTGCTCTGCATTAGCACTGCTTGCATCTACCGTGTATAGGCTGACTTTGTCAGGGGTGCTTGAGGGGGCTGCTAATGGCAGAGGGAGGTCCACCCAAGGTGTTGCCATCAAGTGGTCACAGTAAAGGGAACGTGGGCAATCAGCCCACTGGGGGACCTCTTGGAGCAGGTGCCCTGAGACTTGTAGGGATTCTGGACATGAAAGGAACAGGCTCCTTTGCCCCGCCTTTCTTAAGGCCAGACCCAAACTATGCAAGTTTCCCTGTGTGGCTGTCTCCCTCAGTGGTGGCCAAGAGGCAAAGCCTTGGGGCTTAAACAGTGTCTCATTCTGGGAACCATTCACAAAATTGATTCATTCAGTTCATGGAACTTCCATTTCTGAAGGTCCAGCAGGCTTCTGGAAAAACCTCAGGCATCCCAGGGCACTGGCCTGATAGCTCAGGAGTGTCCTGGACAGCTCTGATGTGGGGGGCTCTCTTCAGGGCCTGGTATCCCACCCCTGTTTGTCCATCGCTCTGCTTGGTCAGTCAGATCTCCAGTATCTCACAGATGCCAGGGACTTCAGATGAGGCACCTGCCTGGCTGTGACACAGACCTCAAAGCTAAACCTTCGTATGCATGAGCCTTGGGACTTAATTAAACTCCAACTGTTTATTTAAGAAAGGTTCAAAATGGTAAAACTCTACTGAGGATCAAGTGAATTCCTGAAATTGCTCATATGCCTCTCTCTCCGTGTGTTCATGGATACTTGCATTTGTGGATTGTGTGTGTGATCATAACATGTGAACATCTTAACTCTATACAAACACTTGTATAGAGCTGTATATGATGTTGATACATAATACATAAATTATGTATACAGTCTGTTTTCCATAGCATCTGATGTTTGTTAAATCTACTTAGACAATTTTAATCCCTACAATAGTCATATATAATCCTAATTTTTATTTTAAAATATTGATAGTTTTTACACAAAAGCTTGAGTGCATTTGGAATTTTTATAAATGGTGTTTGGTCAAGTTCTAGGATTATTCTCTTTTGTATTGGTCTTTTTGAAAAGAAACAGATTTGGAGTTTATTCCTTCTCTTAACATCTTTTATTTCACGTTCTTTCCTATAACTATAATCACGATTGTGTCTTTAGTGATTCTTGTTGCCTAATTTCTAAAATTGTTATTTTTATCTCATTGCTTAATGAAGTATTAAGGATATTTTGTACGTTTTTCCTATTTTTCTTATTGCTGAAGTCATTTAAGGCTATAAATTGCCCTCTGAATACAGCTTTCGTTGTGTCTCACCATGTTAGGTAGGAGCTTTGTTTTTCTTTTTATTGTATTCAAAAGTTTCTGTTCTGGTTAGAGTATTGGTTATTAAGTATTTTTATTGGGGTAAAATCCAGACACCATACAATTAAACATTTGCAAGTGTGAAGTTCAATGATGTTTCATACATTCCAATGTACATATGCCCCAATTTGTCCATTCATCAACTGAGAAACATTTGGGTTATTTTTACCTTTTGGCTTATTGTGAAGGATGCTGCCAAGAATGTTCATGGACAAGTTCCTGCATGGACATGTGTCTTATTTTCACTTAGCTTTTTACCTAGGGGTGGAATTTCTAGGCCATACAGTAGTTCTATATTGAGAATTTGGGAACTACTGAAGAACAAATTGCATGAGAATGTATTACCTGATTAATACTATTAAATATTCCAATCCATAAATATTGGATATCTATTTAGCTAAGTCTTATTTTTTTTCCAGCAATGTTTCCTTGTTTTCAGTGTCCAAGGCATCTCTTTGGTTAAATATATGTGTAGATATGTATTCTTTTGGATGCTAATGTAAATGTAATTGCTCATTGCTGACATATGGAAACCCAGAGGATTTTGATCCTGTGTACTCATCACTGAAGTCATGTGTTAGATGTAGCAGATATGTGTGCATGTGCGTGCGTAGATTCTTTGGGACTTTAAGTAGAATCATCTGAAAATAGTTTCCTTTTTCTTTTTTTTTTTTAACGTTTATTTATTTTTGAGACAGAGAGAGACAGAGCATGAACGGGGGAGGGTCAGAGAGAGGAAGACACAGAATCTGAAACAGGCTCCAGGCTCTGAGCTGTCAGCACAGAGACCGACTCGGGGCTTGAACTCACGAACCGCGAGATCATGACCTGAGCCGAAGTCGGACACTTAACTGACTGAGCCACCCAGGCACCCCTCTTTTTTAACTTAGTTGTCTTTTTCTTTTTCCTGCTTAATTACTCTGGCTTGGATTTCCAGTAAAAGTTAAATAGCAGGGGTGAAAGTAAGCAGCTTTGTCTTGTTCCTGATTTTAGAGGAAAAGTTTTCAATTTTTCACCATTATCATATTAGCTGTGGGATTTTACATAAAAGCTTTGTATCCGGTGGAGTATATTCCCCTTTCATCCTAGTTTTCTGAGTCTTTTTACAATGAGGGAGATCTCGGTGCAGATCTCTTTAAATTTACCTTCCTTGGAGTTCATTAAAAGTTTCTCAGATGTAAAGGTTCATGTTTTCCATCACACGTGGGGAGTTTTTCTGCTCCCTCTCTCTGCTCATTCTGTGACTTCCGAAATAGGAATGCTGGATGGTGACCCATACACCCCTTTAGCTGTTTTCCTTTGTGCCTTACTTCTTCCTGCTGCTGAGACTTCATAGTTTCAATTGCCCTGTAGTCACATTTGCTATTTTTTTCTGCTGCCTGCTCAAATCTGTTAATTCTTAGTGTTTGTCCTATCAGCTATCGAATTTTTCAGATCCAGAATTTCTATTTGCTTCTTTTAGGTTTCTCTAGCTCTTTATTAATAATTTCCTACTTATGTAGGCATCATTCTTCGAATTGCCTTTTTACATTTTCTTTATTGACCTGGACCTATAACATTGAGTAAATTTAATGTGTACGTATTACTTTGATATATGTATATATTGTGATATTGCCATTGTAGTAATATTTATCACATGGCAGAATGTAGTACAATATTATTGTCTATACTCATTATACTCTACATTAGATCTTTATGGCTTATTTTCTGCCTATGTTTGTACCTTTAAACAACATCAGTCTTGCTCTCCTCCCCACCCCCAATCTCCTGGTGACCACCATTTTACTGTTTTGTTTTTTTAACAAGATTGAATCATGAATGATTTTTAAGGTGTATACATACAAAATCATTTTTACCCATTTATATGTTGATAGGCATTTAGCTTGTTTCCATATCATGGCTATTATGAATAATACTGCAATAAACATAGGAGTGCATACATTTTTTTCACACTCCTGTTTTTCTTTCCTTTAGGTATATAGTCAGAAGTAGATTTTCTGGATCATATGGTAGACCTATATGTAATTTTTTGAGGAACTTCCATTTGTTTTTTCAAAGTGGTTGGACCAATTTACATTCTCACCAACAGTGTATAAGAGTTCCCACATTCTCACCAGCACCTGTTATCTCTTGTCTGCTTGATAACAGCCTCTGTAACATGTGTGAGGCGATATCTGATTGTGGTTTTGATTTGAATTTCCTAATGATTAATGATGCCAAGCATATTTTCATGTGCTCAATGGAAAAAAAAACAGTCTATTTAGTGTTTCTAATTATTTTTTTAAATCAGGTTGTATTATTTGATATTAGATTGTATATTTTGGATATTAACCACATATATAGAGGGGTTAACAATTTAGGGTTTGTAAATTTTTTTTTCCTTCTGTAGGTTGCCTTTTCATTTTGTTAGTCGTTTCTTTTGCTGCCCAAAATCTTGAGTTTTATTTAGTCTCGTTTTTGTGTTAGTGATTTTTGTATCATGTCCAAAATTTCCTGCTAAGACCAGTATCAAGGAGCTTCTTCCTTGCATTTGCTTTTAGGAGCTATATGGAATCAGCTCATGTTTAAATCTTTAGTCTGTTTCAATTTAATTTTTGTGAGTGGTATGAGATAGGGGTACAATTTCTTGTGTGTTTCCAGTTTTCCCAGAACCTTTTGTTGAAGTGACTGTGCTTTCCCCAGAGGATAATCTTGACTTCTTGTTGAATATTAGTTGACTGGATATGCTGCCGTTTTATTCTGACCTCTCTGTTCTGTTCTATTGATTTCTCTCTTTTGTTGTTGTTGTTTTTTGTGCCAGTACCTCACTGTTTTTATAACTATAGCTTTTTACTATAGTTTGAATCAAGCAGCATGATCCCTCCATCTTTGGTTCACCCCCACCCCCCTCAGGATTTGTCTATTGGGAGTCTTTTGTGGTTCCACACAAATTTTGGGAGTGTTCTATATCTTTGGTATTTTTACAGGGACTGACTTGTAGACGGCTTTAGGAAGTATGGATTTTAACAATATCAATTCTTCCAGTCCATGAACACAAATGTCTATTTTTTGAGTATGTAGTCTTCTCTTTTTTCAGCCAGGTCGTTTAGTTTTAATTGTACAGATCTTTTACTTCCTTGGCTACATTTATTCTTGAGAATTTTATTGTGTTGATTTTGCATTCTACCCCTTTTCTGAATTTGATTAGTTCCAACCTTTTTTTTGATTTTGCATATAATATATGCATACATATTATATATATGTATATTATATACATATACATATATGTGAGGTTTTAATCTTTTAATAAGTATCACATTTGTGATCTATTACATTTATTGATTTGTGCCTGTAGAACCATCCTTGCATTCCAGGAAAAAAAAAAAAACACTTGATCATGGGGTATAATCCTTTTGATGTGTTCTTGACTCTGGTTACTGATATTTTGACAAATTTTACATCTATAGAATTTGTCTATGGTTTTGCTGTCATGTAGTATCCTTTCTGGTTTTGATATCAGGTAATAATACTGACCTCTTCAGTTGAGTTTGAACGTGTTCCCTGTCCTTAATATTTTGGAAGAGTTTGAGGAACACCTGTATTAATTTATGTTTGAATATTTGGTAGAATTCACCAGTGAAGCTCTCCTCTGGTTCCGGAATTTTCTGTGGAGGGAGATTTGGTACTACTAATTCAGTACCTATACTTATTAATCTGTTCAGATTTTCCATTTCTTCCCGATTTAATGTTGGTAGGTAGTGTGTTTCTAGAAACGTATTTGTTTCTTCAAGGTTGTTTGTTGATATAATATTTCATAGGAGTTTCCTACAATCCTATGAATTTTTGTCGTATCAATTATACAATGTCTTCTCTTTCATTTCTGATTTTGTGGAGTCTTTTCTTTCTTGATGAGTCAAGCTAAAGATATGGCAATTTTATTCATGTTTTCAAAGAACTAGCTTTTAGTTTTGTCAGTACATTTTGTTTTCTGCTCTCTCTTTTGTTTCTGCTCTGATCTTTATTTTTTTCTATACTTCTGCTAACTTAGGCATTATTTCTTCTTTTTCTAAAGTTATCTTGAGATCTTTATAGCAATATCCAGCTTCCGTATATTTGTAGAGCTTCACTTTCCTCTTTTTAATCTCTAGTGTCATACCATTTTGGTTAAAAAAAAATAGTTGATAGTTCTAGTCTTAAATTTGCTAAGATTTGTGTTTTATGTCCTATCATATGATCCATCTATCCAGGAGAAAATTGCATGTTCACTTGAGAAGAATGGGTATTCTTCCCCTGTTGGATGGAACGTTCCGTATCTATCAAACTATAGTTTATAAAAAATAGACTTAAGCTCAGTATTTCCTTTTGATTGTCTATCTATATGATCTATCCTTTGCTGATAGTGGGATATTTACTTCCTCTGCAATTATTGTATTGTCTTCTTCCCTTAAAAATCTGTTAGTGTTTGCTTAATATATTTTGGTGCTGGCTGTTAGGAACATATATATTCACAATTATTGTTGTGTCTTCTTGATGTATTGCTATCTTTATTACCATTTTTGGAAGTCTATTATCTTTTACCCCTTTGTGTGTCTATACACATAGACACACAGCCTATATGCGTCTGTACAATGGAAATTAGTCACCTGTTGGCAGTATATTAAAGTTTTTTTTTTTTTTAATTTTTTTTTTCAACGTTTATTTATTTTTGGGACAGAGAGAGACAGAGCCTGAACGGGGGAGGGGCAGAGAGAGAGGGAGACACAGAATCGGAAACAGGCTCCAGGCTCTGAGCCATCAGCCCAGAGCCTGACGCGGGGCTCGAACTCACAGACCGCGAGATCGTGACCTGGCTGAAGTCGGACGCTTAACCGACTGCGCCACCCAGGCGCCCCTTAAACTTGTTTTTTAAATCATCTAGTCACTCTGTGCCCTTTGATTGCTGACTTCAGTCAATTTATATTTAAGGCGATGATCTTTTGCCTTTTGGTTGTTTTGTATACCTTTGTAAACCGATGGTTTTCTATAGTGATATACTTAATCCCCTCTGTGTTTTAGGTATCTGCTGTAGATTCTCCCTTTGTGTTAGCATGAGGTTTACATAAAATACCTCATGGATAAAACAGTCCTGTTTCTGCTGATAGCAACTTCTCTTCATTTTCTTATAGAGATTCCATCTGTTTACTCCTCCCTATGTTTTTGACATCACATATTATCTCTTTATGCTGTGAACTTATTACCAAACTTTAGTAACTATAGTTTTTAATGCTCTTTTTAACCTCCATAGTATGATTAACACACTAAAGTAGAGTTACAGTTTTCTAATTCTGGCTATTTGTGACCTCGGGCAGAATTTTGTGTAACGTGGACTTATTTCAGCTTGAAGAGCTCCTTTCAACATTTCTTGTAAGACTTGCTGAACTCCCTCAGGTTTTTCTTTCTTTTCTTTTTTTCATTTGGGAAAGCCTTTATGTATCTGAAATATAACTTTGCTGGCTAGAATATTCTTGGCTGGCAATTTTTCTCTTATAGTGAGTGCATTGGATACGTCATTCCACTCTCTCCTGACCTTTAGATATTTCTGAGAACCTGGCAGGGGTTCCTTCATGGCTTAATCTTTTTCTGTATGTATTATTTGAAGTATAGATGAAATACTACAATAGTTTCAGGCATATAACAATGATTTCACAATTACGTATGTTATAAAATGTTTACCATAACAGGTGTAAGATAAAAAGTTATTACTGTATTTTCTAGGTTTTACTTTTTTAAATCCCTGACTTGTAAGTGAATGTTTGTACATCTTAAATCCCATCAACTATTTTGTACCCCTCTCCCCATCAGCTTCTGCTCTGGTAACCACCAATTTGTTCTCTGTATCTAGGAGTCTGTTTTTGTTTGGTTTGTTCCTTTTTTGTTGTTGTTTAGGTTCTACATACAACTAAGTCCATATGTTATTGATCCTTCTCTTTCTGACTCATTTCACTTAGCATTATACCCTCTGGATCATCCATGCTGTAACAAAGGGCAGAAGTTCCTTCTTTTTTGTGTCTAACAAATACCACATTTTCTTCATCCATTCATCTGTCAATGTATACTCAGTTGATTCCAGTTCTTGGTTATTGTGAATGGTGCTGCAACAAACATAGGGGTGCACAATCTGTTCATTTGTTTTCTCCTTCTTCTGGTAGACACCCAGTGGCTTACCGATTCACATTCCCACCAACAGTGCATGGGAGTTCTCTTTCCTCTGCATCCTTGCCAATACTTGTTTTTTTGATGTGTGCGAGGTGGTATCTCACTGTGGTTTTGATTTCATTCCCGTGATGTTGCGCATCTTTTTACGTGTTGGCCATCTGTATATCATCTTAGAAAAAGTCTTTATTAAGGTCCACTGCTGCTATTTTAATTGATTTATGTGTGTGTGTGTGTACACACGCTGAGTTTTTGGAGCAATTTTTCAACATTGGACATTAATCCCTTATTAGGTGTATCATTTGCAAATAGCTTCTTCCATTTAATAGGTTGCTTTTTCATTTTGTTGGTTTATTTTGCCTGTTTAAGAACTTTTTTAGTTTGATATAGTCCAAATAGTTTACTTTTGCTTGCTGCCCTTTCCTGAAGATGACAAATCTGGAAAAATATTGCTAAAGGTCGAAGTCCAAAAGTTTACTGCCTATGTTTGTTTTGTTTTGAGGCTTTTATGGTTCCAGGTCATACATTTATGTGTGGTCTAAGTGATCTGGTTTTCCCAGCACCATTTATTGAAGAAACTGCATTTCCCCCAATGTATATTCTTGCCTCCTTTGTCTTATAAGCATGTAAGCTTGACCATATAAGCATGGGTTCATTTCTGGGCTAATTTGTTCTACTGATCTACATGTATTTTTGTGCCAGTACACTGTTTTGATTACTACAGCTTTGTAGTATAGTTTGAAACCTGGGATGAGATGGTCAGTTTGGTTCTTTTCTGAGGCTTTAGTAGTTCCATACAAATGTTACAATTATTTGTTCTACTTCTATGAGAAATGCTATTGGTATTTTGATAGGGATTTCAAGAATCTGTAGATTATTCTGGGTCGTGTGGACATTTTAACACTATTCTCCCAAATCATGAGCATGGAATATTTTTCCACTTCAGTTTATCATCAATATATTACAGTTCAGGGTATAGGTTTTTAATTCCTTGGTTATATTTATTCCTTGGGTATTTTATTCTTTTTGGTGCAATTTTAAATCAGAAATTCTTAATTTCCCTTTCTGCTAGTTTGTTATTCCTGTATCAAAACACAACACGATAGCCTCTAGCCCTGTCCACGTTGTTGCAAATGGCAAGATTTCAGTCTTTTTTCTGGCTGAATAACATTCCGTTGCAGAAATAGATCACATCTTCTTTAATCAGCCAACGGAAATTGGCTGCTTCCATACTTTGGTTATTGTAAGTATTGCTGCTATTAATATAGGGGTGCATGTATCCTTTCAGAATAATGTTCTTGTATTCTTTGGGTAAATACCCAGTCGTGCAATTGCTGGATCACAGAGTAGTTCTATTTTTAAGCTTTTGAGGAGTTCTCCATACTGTTTTCCACAGTGGCTGCACCATTTTGCATTTCTAGCAACAGTGCATGAGTGTTCCTATTTCTCCACAACCTTGCAAAAACATGAGTGGAGCTAGACAGTATAATGCTAAGGGAAATAATTCAGGCTGAGAAAAACGAATACCATGTGAGTGAAATAACATGTGGACTTTAAGAAACAAAATGAACAAGCAAAGGGAGAAAACAAGACAGAGAGATTCTCCATTGTAGAGAACACACGGTTGGTTCCCAAAGGGAAGTGAGTGTGGAGGTGGGTTATTGATAATGAGGATTTAGGAATACACTGGTGGTGCTGAGCACAGGGTGTTGTATAGAAGTGCTGAATCATTATTTGGTACGGTTGAAACTAATATTACACTGTTAATTATACTGGAATTAAAGACGTATAACAAAGCAACAGATTTCTGAGTTAATTTTATTAGCTTTGTGTGTGTGGAGTCTTTAGGGTTTTCTTTCAATTGTGAAAATTTTACTTCTTCCTTACCAACTTCAATAGTTTTACTTATTTTTATTGTCTCCGCTCTGGGGAGGGCTCCTGCTACCATGTTGAATACAAATGGTGAGAATGGACATCCTTGCATTGTTCCTGGTATGCCTGGAGCATGTTTTGAGCCTGAGATTGTCATATATGGTGTTGATTCTATATTTCCTCTATCTTCACTCTTTTGAGAATTTTAAACAGATGTTGGGCTTTGGGAAATGCTTTTTCTGCATTAAGATAATCATGTGATTTTTCCCATTTTTAAATTTGATTTGTAAATACTGAATCACCCTCGTATCCCTGGATTAAATCCCTCATTAATCATTGTGGAATGATCCTTTTAATGTATTATTCATTTTTGTTTGCTAATATTTTGTTGAGGATGTTTAAATCTATGTTTATCAGGAATATTGACCTGTAAATTTGTGTGTGTGTGTTGCACAGTTTGAGGATAGGCTTTAACTCTTCTTTAAGAGTTTAATGAAATTCACCAGTGAAGCCGTCTGTTGTGAACTTTGTTGGAATTTGTTTACTAATTCAATATTGTTAATAGTTAAGTCTGTACAAATTTTCTATTTCTCTGGGATCCATTATTGGAAGATTGTATGTTTCCAAGAATGGTTGTTGTTGGCACATTTTACATAATTTCTTCTAACGCTCTGTATTTCTGAGGTGTCAACTGTCATGTATCCCCTTTCATTTATGATTTTGAGTCCTACCCTCTCTTCCTTGCTAATCTGGCTAAAGGCTTGCTGATCTTTTCTACTGGTTTGTTTTTTTTTTTTTTTGAGCTCCTTCATTTTTCCCCACTGTGATCTTCGTTATCGTATTTCTTCGAACATTGGACTTTGTTCTTTTTTCTTCCCTTAGGTGTAAAGATTGCAATTTTTCTTCTTTATTGAGGTAGGCTTATAGCACTATAAACTTTTCTCTGAGAACCGCTCCTGGTATATCCTGAAGATTTGAACCATAATGTTTGTTTTCATTTGGTCCATGTATTTGTTTTATTTCCTCTTTGGTTGTTTAGCCTCCATATTTGGTTTTGTTTTTTTTTCCAATTCTGTACATTCTTGTTCTACCACTATGTTGAATAAGATGCTTGTTATCATTCCAATCTTCTTAAACTTATTGAGACTTATTTTCTTTTCTGGAAAATGTTCCATGCATACTTGAAAAGAATGTTCTGTATATATTTGGTCTAATGTGTCATTCAAAGCCATGGATTCTTTATTGATTCTTGGTCTGGATGATCCCTTTTATTAATGTAAGTGGGGTGGTAAAGTTCCATACTATTATTGTACTGCTTTCAATTTCTCTATGTTTTTTAATATTGGCTTTATATATCTAGGTAACCCTATGCTGGGTGCATAAATATTTGCAATCAGTATATCCTCTTGTTGGATTGATCCCTTTATCATTATGTAGTGTGTTTTTTTTTTTGTCTCATGATAATGTCTGTTTTGTCTGAAATAAGGATTGCTACCCCAGTTTTTCCTCTTTCGTTTACATGAAACTTCTCTTTTCCTCCCTTCACTTTAGTCTGTGTCTTGATGTCGGAAGTAGTCTCCTACAGGCACTCTATAGATGAGGCTTGCTATTTTATTCATCCAGTCACCTATCTTTTGATTAGAACTTCATATCATTTGCATTTTAGGTAATTAGTAATAGGTATATGCTTCACTGTTTTCTGGTTCTTTATGCATTACAAGTTTTTTGATTTGTGGTTACTGTGAGTTTCATCTAGAACGTGCTATACATACAGCAGTCAATAGTAAGTTCATGGTTGCCTAATTTCAAACACAAAGCACTGGATTTTTACCCCTCATTTGCATATGTCATATTTTACATTTTTAGTTTTGTGTATCTTTTGTAGATGAACTGTACTTTTCATTGGTCTTTTAACCTTGTTTTACTCTGTTTGCTCTTACCGTGTACTTTTTTTCCTTTAATAATTCTTTAAATAGAAAAGGTTATGACTACAAGAGAAGTCTTTTTAACATTTCTTACAAGGCCGGCTTAGTGCTGATGAGATTCTTTAACTTTTCTTTGTCTTGGAAACTCTTCTTCAATTCTGAATAATATCCTTGCTGGGTTCAGTATTTTTGGGTATAGGATGGTGTTTTTTTGTTTCAGCAAATATTATGCCACTACTTGGCTGTAAAGTTTGTTTTTTTTTAATATATAACTAGTTGCTTTTTTCTTGCTTTTAAGATTCTTTTTGACATTGTATTTACTCTGTCTTGGTGTGAATTCCCTTGGGTTTATCCTTTTTGGGACTCTGTATGCTTCTCAGAACCTCTTTTTTCCCCCTAGGTTAGGGAAGTTGTCTGTCCCTTTCTGTCTGCTCTCTCAGGGGAGAATACTCTCCTATAATGAGAGTGTTAATATGCTTGATGTTGGTCTCAGAGGTCCATTAATCTAGCTTCATTTTTTAAAATTCTGTGTTTTTACAGTTCAGCTTGGATGAGTTTCTACTACCCTTGCCTTCCGGATTTTGATCCATTCCTCTGCATCCACCAATCTACTCTTAAATCCCTCTAGTGTATTTTTATTTTTAGTTACTGTATTCTTAAGTATTTCCTATCTGCTTATTGAAGTTCTCATATAGTCCATTCTCTCACGAATGAGCATTACATTGAAGTCTTTGTCAGGTAGATTGCTTTTCATTTAGCTCTAATTTTGAAGTTTTGTCCTGTTCTTTTGGTTGGAGCATATTCCTCTAACTCTTCATTTTGTCTTTCTGTATTTGTTTCTAGATATTAGGTAGGTCAGCTTGTTCTCTCGGTCTTGAAAGTAGTGTCCTTATGTACAAGGTGTCCTGTGGGGCCCAGTAGTGCAATCCCCACTGCTCCTCAGAACCATATGCTCCAGAGTAGCCCCTGTGTGAGCTGTTGTCACTGGACTGCTGCAGGCATGCTGATGGGCGGGGCTGGCCCTGGTTCAAGACTTCCTTTGGTGTGGTGACAGTGCTGCTGAGCATGGCAGCCACATTCTAGGGACATTTGTCCCAACGGACGCTGCCCACTGTGTGGTGGGGCGAGAGGCACTAGCTGGGGCAGGCAAAGTAGGTAGAACTGCTTCCCTTCAGGGGCGCCTGGGTGGTGCAGTCGGTTAAGCGTCCGACTTCAGCCAGGTCACGATCTCGCGGTCCGTGAGTTTGAGCCCCGCGTCGGGCTCTGGGCTGATGGCTCAGAGCCTGTTTCCGATTCTGTGTCTCCCTCTCTCTCTGCCCCTCCCCCGTTCATGCTCTGTCTCTCTCTGTCCCAAAAATAAATAAACGTTGGAAAAAAAAAGAACTGCTTCCCTTCAACATCAGACAGGCTGAAGGAGGTGAAGGCAAATGGTGTTTTCCATCAGTTCCATTCCCTGAGAAATCACTGTAGGTTACTTCCCCCCACCCCCACTTGCCCACCTGGTTGCCTTTAAAATTCTTTCTTCACCATTGACCTTTGTCAGTTTCATTATACCTTTTTTTTTTTTTTTTGGCACCAAAATAATGCAATATATCTTTAAATACACTCTGCTCCTTTCTCTCTTTCTCCTCCTTCTGGTTTACCTGTTATTCTTAAGTCAGTTTGATAAATGTTATAGGGTTTCTTCAATTAAAAAAAAATTCTTAGTTTTTTTTCTCCTCTATCACCTGGACCATTTCCATATTCCTGTCTTCCAGATTGTGTATTCTCTCTTCCATTTGATCCGCCTTGTTTTTAGTGCTTTCTAATTCATTGTTCATATTATTTTTGAGTTCTTCAGCTCCAGAATTTAGACTTTCTGAAATTCCTTCATAAAGAGCTATTTTGAATTCTTTACAAGTTGTATCACAATATTCCATTTTTATGAGTTTGGTTGCTGGAGAAATCATTTTCTCTTTGTGATACCATACTGACATGAGTTGTCATAGCATTTGAGGAGATATACCACTGTTGCTACCTTTGAAGTAGCAATTTTTTTCCCCTGAGACAAGGTTTCCTTTACTTAGAATTCTACAGCTGACTCTTGACTAAAGCAGGGGGTTGAGATGCTGACCTGTACAATCAAAATTTATGTATAACATTAAAGTCTGCTTCAAAACTTAAACAATGAATTCATTTTATATGTTATGTCATTATGTCTTAAAGTAAGCTAGAGCAAAGAAAATGTTGAGAAAATACATTTACTGTACTGCATCCATAAAAAAAAAAAAAACCTACATTTAGTTCGTGCACACACTTCAAGAGTCAACTGTGCATACCAGTCTATTGAACTATTAGAATCATTCTTTTGTTCTCCATAAGGTGGCGCTATTGCACAAGTGTTTGGTTTCTCTTCCCAAAGCCGACTCCCCCTAGTGAGCCTCCCCAGAAAGTTGGCATAAAGATCTTTCAGCACAGAGAGTTGGGTGCTTAGCACTTGGGGCTCTGTATGATTATTCATGTGTTTGATCATACATTTCAAGTCCAGCCATTTGTGTACAAGTGATTGAAATCCTGTAAGTGGAGAAAAGTACGGCTTTCTGTGCCTCTGTAAAAAACAGAATTTAAGTTGCCATCAGCAAATCCATATTAGATCCTTGCTCTGGCATGACTCTTGGCTGCGGTACTTTGGAAGGAAACGGGCCAGGCTTAAAGACCAAGCAAGGACAGAGAGAAAAGTCAATCCAGTCTTAGTGCCCTTTAGAACTGTGTCAATTCCCCACCAATTACATACCAAGTTCTTCTTTCAGGGTTTCAGCGTCAAACTTGTCTTTTTCAAACTTCTGTCTTCTTAAGACAACCAACTTCCAGACATCCCCTTTTTCCTAGAGAGATGCTTTTAAACAATATCCTCACTTACTATAGGTCAAAACTGTGGCCAAATGAATTATGCTCCTGCCGTGATTGTGTTCCAGTCAAAAGAAAAAGTATTTTAAGAAAAAAAAATGTTAATACACTCAATAGTCCTTTACAAAGATTAATTTTCATTTAAAGTCTATTATCCCTTAAGAATTTATTCATACTCTGTACTGTTTGTTAAAAAAAAATTAAAATATTGAAAATGTTAATTACATATTTTATGGACTGCTCAATAATGCATTATTAAAGTAGTTGTGACACATTAACTCTTTAACCATGACAAAAAAAAGATCAAACGTTTCCCCGCAGAGTCACAACCTAATGGCGGTTCAATATTTCATGCAGTGTTGCTACAGGCAAGTGGAATGCTTGTACTGAAACTCTGTCCTGCTGAGAAAACTGACGGTGGTGGATGGAGAGACAACTAAAGGCACACGCCACGTTTGTACATTAGCGGCCAAGTCACTAACGCCTTCACCATAGAGAGCTGCACACTCTGCCTCTTAAGCTACTCCATTGGAGAGTTCTCTGCTCTTTGCTGGAGTTATTAGCCGTTACGCCAACTAGCTAAAGCCAGATGGCTTTTCTAAATGGAAACCATAATATTGGGAATTCTTTTTTCATAAATGTTGTTTAAATATCAAGGTATAAATACATTTGTCAACTTAATTCTTCCATTGTGTGATGAGTAACATTATAGTTAGTATTTTTGGTGCCCTCAAGCACCTTTTAGAGTTTATCCCTTTTCCTTAAGTCTATGTATAAATAAAAGTCAATATAAGGTGTCTAATGACCATTACAATGATGATTAGCATTGAAGTAGCTTCCTTTTCAGCAACTCAGTTCTATCTTTGTCTCTAATGCTCACCGGAATCCGCCAGGACCCTGGCAACTGTGGTGGGCAGTTCCATGTGAGCTCAAAGCCACCAATGTTCACCTGCAGCTGCTCCAAGTGATTCTTTGTACATCCTAACATAGTCCTTGAGGCTCACCAGCCTTTTGCAGAGGTATAGCCTGGAAGAGGGGTGAGTGAGGGAGGTTTTCCTCCCAGGGAATCCTCAACCAATGGAGGATGGAAGCCAGTGGAGAAATAAGTTCGTCAGGGTCCATCTGTTGAGAGCCCAATTCTGGTGGTCGCTTTGAACACGTCTCAGAAATTCTAATGTGATGTGGCCATATAGTGTGAACTATGAAACATTCTTAAACCATATTTTATTCCTCTGTCTCAACCCCCTTGTTCACTCAAATCTGCCTGAAATTACTTAACAAACCACCTATATTCAAATTCTTGCATCAAGTTCTCAGTACCTGAGAACACCCAAAGTAGCAGACCCCCCTCACTATTGGCAGCTTCTCTGTCGTAGCACTGACAGTAATATTTTAACTTGTATAACATAGCTGCTTAATAGTTATCCTCGTGTCTAAATTTTAAGAGCATCTATGTACATCATTCATGTAATATTTAAGAGTGTTGCTAAGTTCATTTTACAAATGAGGAAATTCTAGTTCAGGTTTGACTAATTTGGATTATACAGACAAAATTTCTCACCTTGGTGAAAAATGTTTTACAATAGCTCATCAATTATTTTCCTTCTACTTTTTATACCAGTCAATCCTCTGGGGAGGTAAACAATGTAAACACTGAAAGTGAAGCACCCATGTGAAGAGAAATGTCTCATAAAAATGACAACTAGTTACTAAAACTGGGCTTTTGATTGTACAAACCATACCAAAGAAATACCACATGTTCCACCTAAGTATTAAGTTGACAGGATAGAACTGATTCTTTTTTTACTTTTATAGCAATGTTATGCTTTTAAAAAGCATTTAGAAATAGGTATGTGAAACCTGTGAGGCAGGGATGCTTCACATTCATCCTGAAGCAGGAGGACATCCAATAAAAAAAATCTCCACTCAGCATCCAAATATAATTAAAAAGCAATTAAAATGTTTAAAATAAATTGATCCTCCAATAAAAAGGATCACTTCAAAACACAGCAAAACCTAACATCTCACTCTCATTTTCATGTCTCCTCCCTCATTTCCACAGGGAAATGCTCCCTAAATTTTCTATCCATGCATTTATTAAGCCGCCCAAGATCTAAACCCAACAAAAACTGTTAAAATGAAGACTGCAGAATATATTTTGAAGCTTTCCTTGCTCTTGTACATTTTGGAATAGTTTGACTAGTATAGATATGAACTCTTCTTTAAATGTTTCATAGAAGTTTCCTGTGAATTCATATAGTTCTGGACTTGTGTTGGGAGTTTTTTAGATTATCATTTCCATTTTTTGCTAGTAATTGGTCTCTATAGATTTTCTATAAAATCAATTTTTCTAAAAAACAGAACAGGAAAAAAGAAAAAAAAATACTTCCAAATTCATTTCAAAAGCCAGCATTACACTGATAACAAAAACAGACAAAAAAAGAAAACCACAGGCCAATATCTCATTAGCAAACCAAATTTAGCGATTCATTAAAGGAATCATTAACCATGATCAAATGGGACTTATTCTCTGGATGCAAGGATGGTTCAATATCAGCAAATCAATCAACATGATACACCACACCAACAAAATGAAAGATGAAAATCCTATGGTCATTTCAATAGATGGAGAAAGCATTTCACAAAATCCAACATCCATTCATAATACAAACTTTCAACAACATAGGTGTTTATAGCAATACCTCAATACATTATGAACATATGAAAAACCCAAAGCTAACATCATACTCAATAGTGAAAAACTGAGAGCTTTTCTCTGAGATCATAAACAAGAATGGCTACTGTTGCCACTTTTATTCAGCATAGTACTAAATGTCCCAGCTGCAGGAACCAACACAAAAAATAAAGAAAAGTCACCCAAATTGGTAAGAAAGAAGCAAAACTCACTATTTGCATATGACATGATACAATATACAGAAAATCTCAAGGAGTCCAACTAAAAACTATTGGAATAAATTTAGTAAATTGCAGGATACAGAATTAACATACAGAAATCTATTGCACTTTTAATCACTAATAACAAAGCAGAGGAAAGAGAAATTAAGGAAACAATTCTATTTACAATTGCAGGAAAAAGAAAAAAAATGCCTAGGAATAAACTCAGCCAAGAAGGTCAAAGACATGTACTGTAAAAACTGTAAGACACTGATGAAAGCACTTGGAAACAACCAAACAAGTGTAAAAATAATCCATGTTCATGGGTTAGAAGAATATTGTTGAAATGTCTATGCTACCCAAAGAAATGGGTTCAGTGCAATCCTTATCAGAATACCAACACCATTTTTCAGAGAACTGGAACAAATAATATTAAAATATGTATGGAACCACAAAGACCCCCAAATAGCCAAAGCAATCTTGAGAAAGAAAAGCAAACTTGGAGGTCCTACAATTCCAGATTTCAAGTTATACTACAAAGCTATAGTAATCAACACAATATGGTACCAGAATAAAAATGCACACATAGATCAACTGACCAGAATGGAGAACCCAGAAAGAAACTCATACTCATATGATCAAGTAATCTATGACAAAAGAGGCAGGTGTATGCAATGGGGAGGATAGTCTGTATAATAAATGATGTTGTGAAAACTGGACAGATACACACAAAATAAACCTGGATCAGTTTCTTACACCGTACAAAAACAAAAACACAAAATGAATGAAACATTTAAATATAACACTGGAAACCATAAAACTACTAAAACAAAACCTAGGCACAAATCTCTCGGACACTGGCATTAGCAACATTTTCCCAGATAGGTCTCCTAAGACAAGGGAAACAAAAGTGAAAATGAACTTAGGGGATTACACCCAAATAAAAGGCTTCCAAATAGCAAAGGTAATCGTCAACAAGAAAGGCAACCTACTGCATGGGAGAAGATATTTGCAAATGATGTAACCGATAAGGGGTTAATATTCAAAATACACCAAAAAGTTATATAGGCCAACACTAAAAAACCAAA
Organism: Leopardus geoffroyi; assembly: GCF_018350155.1. NCBI lineage: Eukaryota > Metazoa > Chordata > Mammalia > Carnivora > Felidae > Leopardus > Leopardus geoffroyi. The sequence continues at coordinate 3,273,999 of NC_059327.1, read as the reverse complement.
TATTTGGAATAAAAAATGGGTAGAAAACATGAACACACATTTCTTTCCAAAGAAGATATGCAGATGGCTAACATACACATGAAAAACTGTTCAACATTACTTATCATCAGGGAAATTCAAATCAAAACAATGAGGAGGTTCCAGTTCAAGATGGTGATGTGAGAAGACTCTGAACTCACCTGCTCCATGGAACACACCAAATTATACCTGTTAATAGAACTAATCCTGAGGAAGAATTGAGGCAGCTGCTGCACATCCAAACACAGAATGGCAAGAAAAAAGCAAAAGAGACAGAGACACCGTTATGAAGGTAACCTTCACCCCCAACAATATGAATGACAGTGGGGAAGGATAATACTGAGGGACTAGAAAAAGATCTCTCTGTCCTTGGGCAAAGAAAAAAAAGCTGCAGATTAAACAGCAACTAGCATATGAAAAAGACAACCCAAGAAATCTGCTAAGTGTCAGAGGAGCTACAGGAAAGCTCTCCAGGTCAGAGGGCATTGGAGAATGACACAATTAATGCTCCCACCCACCTTAAAATCCTAGACAGGAGCAGGATCTGGACACCATAATGGGTGGGTCCAGTGTCTTCATGAATTTGCGACCTTGGTGAGCTCAGGGGCCACAAGCCCACACCAGCCCTAGTCATGCTGGTGCACAGAAGCAGCAGCTGAGGTTTAAAAGGGTCAAGGAGCTGTGGGATTCTGTCTCCCTTTCCACCTTGAAAGCCCAGAACAGAGTCTGGACATCCTAAAGGGTGGGCTCAGATGCCATACTTATTGGATCCCCAGTCCATAACTGGAAGGTTCTATCGTCAAGAAAATGAGTGACTTTAGCAAGCCCGGGATCTACAAGCCCACACCTGCCCTGCTGGGACACACACATAAAAAAATGATTTTAAAGGGCTGAGAGACTACTGGAATGTTCTCTCTCCTCTCCCTTAAAAGTCTGACTAGGGAGGGATCTGGATACCATAAAGGGCTGGCCCAGACATCATAACAGGTGAGTGCATCTTCACTGGAAGATTGCAAAGTCAGCAAGTCCAAGGTCCTTAAGCCCACACCAGCTGCCCTGTGATGCCGGGGCAGAGAAAACAAGCCATGGTTTTGCAGGGTTTTGCTGTCATTTTTCTTAATTTTTACATATTTTTTCCTTTTGTTTTTCTTTTTTCTTCTTATATTTTACTCTTTTTCTTTATTATTTCTATAAAAAGCCATGGTTGAAAAGGGAAACTACCACATACAGCTGCAGCTCTAGCCAGACAGCAAAATTCACCAAATACACATTGTCTGCACAGGGGACACCAGACACAAGAAAACTACTTCAAGTTTAGAAATAGTTATTTTGGGGGCACCTGGGTGGCGCAGTCGGTTAAGTGTCCGACTTCAGCCAGGTCACGATCTCGCGGTCCGTGAGTTTGAGCCCTGCGTCAGGCTCTGGGCTGATGGCTCGGAGCCTGGAGCCTGTTTCCGATTCTGTGTCTCCCTCTCTCTCTGCCCCTCCCCTGTTCATGCTCTGTCTCTCTCTGTCCCCAAAATAAATAATAAAAAAACGTTGGAAAAAAAAATAGAAGTAGTTATTTTGCCTCATCCATAAAAATAAAGTCAAGCAAAATTGGGGAACAGAGGAATATGCTCCAAGAGAAGAAAGAAAAAAGTCAGAAAAAGAACTAAATGAAACAGAGATAAGCAATGTGCTTAATAATGATTATAAAGACACTCAATAAAATGGAGAAAAGGGTTGAAATATTCAGTGAGACCTTCAATAAAAAAGTAGAAAATATTAAAACAACCTATCAGGTTTGGATAATACAGTAACTGGAAAGTCATACTAGAGGGAATCAATAGTACACGAGATGACTCAGAAGAACGTATCTGTGATCAGGAAGACAGGCTAATGCAAGTCATACAAGCTGAACAGCAAAAAATAAAAATTTTAAAAATGATGATAGATTACGAGATATTTTGAACAATATGAAGCAAACAAACATTCCCATTATAGGGGCCCTAGAGAGAAACAAAGATGTAGAAAACTTATTTAAAGAAATAATAGCTAAAAACTTCCCTAGTGAAGGAAATAAGACATCAAGAATCACTGAGAGTTCCAAACAAGATGAATCCAAGGAGGTCCACATTCTGACACATAGTAATTAAAATGTCAAAGATTAAAGATAAAACAATAATTTTAAAAGCAGCAAGAGAAATAAAAATTTACCTGCAAAGGAAAACTTAGAAGGCTATCAGCTGATTTTTCCACAGAAACTTTGCAGGCCACAGGGGTTTGGCATGATATATTCGAAGTGTTAAAAGGAAGAAAAGAAAAAAAAACACCTACAACCAAGAATATTCTACTTGGCAGGATTAGCATTCAGATTGGAAGGAAAGATGAAGAGTTTCCCAGACCAAAAAAAAAAAAAAAAAAAGATAAAGGAGTTTTTCACCAATAAATCATCCTTAGAAGAAGTGTTAAAGGTATTTCTTTAAGTAGAAAAAAATGGCCATATTGGGACATAAGAAATGATGAATTAAAAAAATGAAATATTTATGAATGTGTTTGAACTTAAATAACCAACAAATTAATATGGAGTGGTATTTATGTAGGATGTTATATATGAACCTCATGGTAACCACAAATCCAAAACCTATGATAGAAACTCAAAAAATAAAGTGAAAGAAAACTAAACCAAAAATTATACTTATCAATCACAAATAAAGAGCAAGAAGGAACCAAGTAGAACTAAAAAACCAAACAATAAAAAAACAAGAAAACAAAAAAGTATAAGTACATAGCTATCAATAATTACTTTATATGTAAATGGACCAAATGCTCTAATCAAAAGGCAGAGTGGTGGAGTGTATTAGAAACAGACAAACAAGCAAACAAAAATACCCATCTATATGCAGCCTGTAAGTGACACAACTCAGACCTAAAAATGAATACAGCCTGAAAATAAAGGAATAGAAAAGCATTCACCATGGAAATGGAAGAAGGGGAAAAAACCAGGGTAGCAATGCTTGAATCAGTCAAAATAGTCTTTAAAAAAGACTATAACAGGGGCGTCTGGGTGGCTCAGTCTGTTAAGCATCTGACTTCGGCTCATGTCGTGATCTCACACTTCATGAGTTCGAGCCCTGCACCCGGCTCTGTGCTGATAGCTCAGCCTGGAGCCTGCTTCAGATTCTGTGTCTCCCTCTCTCTCTGCCTCTCCCCTGCTCACTCTCTCTCTCTCTCTCTCAAAAGCAAATAAACATGACAAAAGAATTTTTTAAAAGAAAGACTGTAACAAAACACAAAGAAGAGCACTGCAAAATAGTAAATGGATCAATCCAAGATGAGGATATAATTATAAATGTTTATAAATCCAATAATTGAATACCTAAATACATAAAGCACCTATTAATGGACCTAAAGATAGAAATTTATGGTGATATAATAATAGTAGGAGTCTTTAGCACTACTTCAACCAATAGATAGATCATCCAGACAGAAAATCATTAAGGCAACAGTCTTTGAATAACACATCAGACCAGATGGACATAACACATATGTACAGAAACCACAGAATCCATATTCCTTTCATGTGCACATGGAACATTCTCTGGGATAGATCACATACTAGGCCATAAAACAAGCCTCAATAAATTTAAGATTGGTATCATACATCTTTTCCAACCACAACAGTATAAAGCTGGAGATACATCGTAAGAAAAAAATAACACAAACACTTGGAGACTAATCAACATACTAAACAACTAATGGGTCAATGACTAAATCAAAGAAGAAATAAAAATCCATGGAGACAAATGAAAATGAAAACACAATGGTCCAAAATCTCTTGGACACAGCAAAGGCAGTTCTAAGAGGGAAGTACATAGCAATGCAGCCTTACTCCAAAAAACAAGAAAACAACAACCACCTATGTTTACATCTAAAGGAACTAGAAAATGAAGAATAAACCCCCAAGTGAATAGAGGAAAGGAAATAATGAAGAGCATTGGAGCAATAAATGATATAGAGACAAAAAAATAATACAAAAAAATCGATGAAACCAAGAGCTGATTCTGTGAAAAGATAAACAAAACCCATAGCCAGGCTCATCAAGAAAATAACAGAACCCAAATCTATCCTCTTATAACCCTTTGTATTTCTGTGGTTCCAGTTGTTTATTTTCCTCTCTGTTTCTGATTTTATTTAAGAGAATACTACGAAAAATTATATGCCAACAAAGTTAACAACCTAGAAGAAATAGATAAATCCCTAGAAATGTAACAACCTTCCAAAACTGAACCAGGAAAAAATAGAAAATCTGAACAGACTGATTACAAGTAACAAAATTGTTTGGGCCAGATGGATTCACCTGTGAATTCTACCAGATATTTAAAGAAGAGTTCATACTTATTCTCTCAAACTATTTCAAAAAGTAGAAGAGGAAGAAATGCTTCCAGATATATCCTACAACACCAGCATTACCCTAATACCAAAACCAAACAAAAATACAAAAAAAGAGAACTACAGGTCAACATCCCAGATGAACATAGATACAAAAATCCTGAACATAATATTAACAAACCATATAATACTGTAAATTAAGAAGATAATTCCAGAAAAAAGATGATTCACAAAAATTAGGTGAGATTTATTTCGGGGATGTAATGATGGTTCAGTATTCACAAATGAATAAGTGACATCAATAAAACAAAGGATAATACCCATATGATAATCTAGTAGATGCAGAAAAAGCATCTGACAAGATTGAAATTCCATTATAACAAAATATGTTAGAAAAATGGGGATAGAGGGAATATTCCTCAACATAATGAAGGCCATATGTGAAATTTCACAGCTAACCGCATACTGAATAGTGAAAAACTGAGAGATTTTCCTCTAAAATCAGGAACAAGACAAGTATTTGCACTGTTTCCACTTTTATTCAACATAATACTGTATGTAGCTACTGTTACTAGCTGTGGTAATCAGACAAATAAAAGAAGAGGCATCCATATTGGTAAAAATTGAAACTGTCATTATTTGTAGATGACATGATACTGTACATAGAAAATCCTAAAGACTCCACACACAAAAAAAATTACTAGAATAAATGAATTCAGTAAAGTGAAGGATACAAAATTAAAACCCAGAAATCAGTAATGTTCCCATAAACTAACAAAGTTATAGAAATTTAAAAATAACACCATTTTTAATTGCACCAAAAAGAATAAAATACCCAGGAATAAACTTAACCAAAGACAAAAAAAAAAATTTTACTCTGAAAACTATAAAACACTGATCAAAGAAATTGAAGAGGATGCAAACAAAAGATATTCCATGCTTATATTTTAGAAGAACATTGTTAAATGTCCATATTATCCAAAGCAATATATGGGTTCAATGCAATCTCCATCAGAATCTCTACCAACATAATTTTTCACAAACTGGAATAATCCTAAATTTGCATGGAACCACAGAAGACCCTGAATAGCCAAAGCAATTCTGAGAAAGAATAATGAGGCTGGAGGTATCAAACTCCCAGATTTCAAGATATACTACAAAGTTGTAGTAATCAAAACAGTATGGTACTGGTGCAAAAATGCTCACACAGACTAGAAAAGAATAGGGACCCCAGAAATAAACCCACATAAATATGGTCAGTTAATCTATGACAAAGGAGGTAAGGATATACAGGTGGAAAAAGACAGTGTCTTTAATAAATGCTGCTGTGAAAATAATAAAAACTGGAAAAGAGTAAAACTGGACTACAGTGTAACACCATACACAGAAATAATCTCAAATGGATTAAAGACATAAACTTGAGGCTTGAAACCATAAAAAGCCTAGCAGAGAACATAGGCAGTGATTTCTCAGACAGTGACATTTTTCTAGATATGTCTTTTAAGGCAAGAGAAACAAAAGCAAAAACTATCCAACTACATCAAAATTAAAAGCTATAACACAGCAAAGGAAACATTCCACAAAACAAAAAGACAACCTACTGAATTAAAGAAGATATTTGCAAATGATATGATAAAGCATTAATATCCAAAATATATAAATACTTTATACAAATCAATGCACACACACAAAAAATTAAAACATGGGCAGAGGACCTGAATACACATTTTTCCAAAGAAGATCTAAAGACAGCCAACATAAACATGAAAAGATGCTCAACATCACTCATCAGCAGGGAAATGCAAATCAAAACACCATATGCCTGTCAGAGTGTCTAAATCAAGAAAACAAACACATGTTGGCAAGGATGTAGAGAAATAGGAATTCTCATGCACTGTTTGTGGGTATGTATAGCCACTGTGGAAAATAGTACAGAGATTCCTAAAAAAAATTAAAAATAGTGGTACCATATGATCCAATAATTCCACTATTGGGTATTTACCCAGGGAAAATGAAAACACCGAGAAGATATATTCTTATACTGCAGAATGATTTACAATAGCCAAGACATGGAAGCAACCTAAGTGCCCATCAATAAACAAATAAATAAGGAAACTGTGTACACACACACAGTTATATCTATCCATCTATCTATACCTGTAATGGAATATTACCCAGCTATAAAAAAGGTGGGGATCATAACACTTGAGACAACAGGATGGGCTTAGCGTGAAAATAAGTCATACTGAGAAAGACAAATACCATATGTCTCCACTCATAAATGGAAATGGATACACAAAAACCAGAATCAGAACTATAAATACAGAAAACAAACATGGTTGTCAGAGGCGAGGGGGTTGGGCAAAATGGATACAGAAGACTGGGAGGTACAGGCTTCCAGTTATGGAACAAGTAAATCATGGGGTAAAAGGAGCAGCATAAGGAATATAATTGACGCTATCGTGGTAACACTGTATGGTGTCATACGGTAGCCATACTTGTAAGAAGCATAACATAAATATATACTTGTTGAATCTCTCTGTTGTGTGCCTGAAACTAATGTAACATTGTGTACCAACTATACGTCAATACTTCAGTAATGAAAAAAAAATGCAGACTACACATCCCTTATTTTTACTTTTTACAAATATGTATAGAACATACTATGTTTCAGGGACTGTTTTAAGGACTCTACATATATTAAATCAACAAGCCTAATAATAATCCTGAGGAAGTTGCATTCATTATTCCCATTTTGAAGAGACTCCAGTGAAAATTTTCTGTCACTGACTAAATCTCTACATGCTCTAAGAAACTGTTGACTTACTTTGTCTGCTCTTTGCTTTCCCACCTCTGGATTCCCCACTATTTCCCATTTAGTCCCTGTTGCTAAGTTCACATCTGGGGCAATTTTCAATTTTCATGATTATGACACTCTCCAATAATTCCACTGTTAATAATTCTGCCACCCCTTCACCAATAGTATACTTCTTCCCATCGATCATCAACCACAGAGAAAAGGAAACAAAACCTGATAATACATTTGTTGACCTGTGGGACAAAGTCAACTGATGTAATATACATACAATATGAATCTGTAGACACAGGGGGAAAAATACTTGTAGAATGTTGGCTGAAAAATTACTAGCTTTGATGAAAAGTATAAACCTTCAGATCCTAGAAGCATAACCAACACCAACATGAAAAAACATAAAGAAAATCATACAAGACTCTATAGTCACATTCTTGCAAACCGGGTATAAAATGAAAATCTTTTAGCATCTAGAATTACAAATATAATGTACAAAGGAATATAATGTACAAAGGAACAAATATAATATGATGGTAGGTTCATTCTCAGAAGATAAACTGTCTGGTTCTGAAGACAATAGAACGATATCTTCAAAGTTCAGAACAAAAAAATTATCTGTCATTTAGACTTTTATACCCAACGAAAATGTCTTTCAAGAAAGTAGATAGACAGTGTCAGAAATATTTTGAAAATGTATATAGGCAGAAGAAGAATAACAACAAATGCACTTTTGACTTACAGGAAGGAAAGGAGAGCTCTTGAAAGGGTGAACATATGACTTAGAAATATATTTCTCATTTTAACATCTTTGAGATAATTCAGTACATAATAATTTTTAAAGCACAAATAAAACTAATCTATCTTAGTGTTTACAATGTATGTACAATAAAATATATGACAAGAATAACACATAGGATAGGAGTAGGGACATTAAAGCATACGGTGGTACTGTTCTTACGTTCTGCATACGCTGTGTTTGAAGGTAGACTGTGTAACATAAAACAATACATCTGATAACCTTCCAGCAACCACTAAGATGTAATAACAATTAAAAAGCGAGATTTAGCTAGTAAGATCATAAAGAAAACGTAACAGATTTTTAAAAATTCATTAATCCATCAGCAGACAGCAAAAAGCAAAAGAATGAACAAAAAGAGAAAAAAGCTGAAAGCAAAAGTTGGTCTGTTGAAGCCTAGATACATTAATACACATATGATTAAGTGCTCTAAAATTCCCAAATAAATGGGAAATCTATCAGTTATAAGCAAGCCCAAGTACATGAAGTATATTAGGAAATATACACTAAGATAAAAGGCATTGATATTAAAAGCAGTTAAAAATAGAAAGGTAAGATAGGTAAAGTGAGCACTAATCAAAGAAAGCTGAACTGATATTAATATCAGACAAAAACGATTTTAGAACAAGGAGGTATTGCAGAAGTAATGGTGGACAATATGTAATACACAATACATAGTAACAAAGCAGCCAATTTATCAAAAGGATATAAAGTAATATTAAATATTATGTATATTAAATAACAGAACTTCAGGATAAATGAAGCAAAAACTGAAAGAAGTGAAATAAATCTACAGTTACAGTTGGAGATTAATTCCCTTATTAACAGAACACGTAGATATAAATTAATAAGTATATGGAAACTTAACCTATTAACTAAATTGACATATTTGCTTTTTTAAAACACCCCTCCATGAGAGAATACTCATGGAACATTCACCAAGATAGTCTATAATCTGGGTCATTAAAAGATAGCTAAATAAATTTAAAGTGTTTAAAATTATATAAAAAATATATTCTGTAATCACATCAGCATTAGACTAAAGATTGAAGCAACGCTATCTGGAAAATCTCCAAATATTTGGAAATTAAACAACGTGCTTCCAAATAACCCACAGGTCAAAATAGGTACCACAAAGATAGTAAGAAAATATTTTGAAATGAAAATGGAAACAAATCACTGTATAAAATTGTGGCAGATCTAACCCAGCAATTTAAAAAATTCATGATGTATTCTGACCAAGTGGGGTCCATCCCAGGAAATCAAAAGTTCAAAATTTGAAAACTGATGCAATTTACAGTATTGAGTGTTAAAAACCACCTGATCGTATGAATAAAGGGACATAAGACTTTTGACGAATATTCAACACTCATTTAGGAAACAAATTCTCATTTCTCTGGGTGCTGATGAAAGTTCTTCAACCCAGTAAAGGGTACCTACAGGAAATTTATAGCTAATTTCTTAATGATGAAAGCTTGAAAACATTTCTCATAAGATTAGTAACAAGGCAACAATGTCTAATTTTACAATTCTATTCACATTGTAGGGGAGTTCCTAGCTAGTGCTAGAAGTAAAACAAAATTAGTGAAACTGTCTTGATTTACATGATGTCATCACCACTGTAGAATTTAAAATAATACAGGGGCACCCGGGGTGGCTCCATCGGTTAAGTGTCAGAATTCGGCTCAGGTCATAATCTCATGGTTCATGCATTCAAGCCCCGCATCAGGCTCTGTGCTGACAGCTTAGAGCCTGGGGCCTGCTTTGGATTTTGTGTTTCTCTCTGCCCCTACCCCACTCGTACTCTGTCTCCCTCTCTCAAAAATGAATAAACTTTAAAAAATTAAAAAATGATAATAAAATAAAATAATCTATACAAACCTACAAGGACAAGTGTGTTAACAAGTTGCTGGGGCAAGGCCAAAATTTAAGTCAATAGCAGCCATGAATTAGAAAATGAAATTTTAAAATTATACTATTTATAATAGTATTATATATAAGGAATTTATAATAGAATTACTTATAAGGAATACATATTTTTAAAAAAGCATGTGCAAGACTGTGTGCTCAAACTATAAATCATAACCAAGAGAAATCATAAAAGGCTTAAGGAGAGGTAGAGACCAGAAGATGATATTTTTAAAATGTACACATACCCATCTGTAGTTGGTGTATAGAATCAACACAATTCCAATCAAGAGCCTGATGGCTGTTTTTGTTTCTCTGGTATGTATAGAAATTGATGTAGTGACTCTACAATTTCTATGAAATCACAGAGGGTCCAGAAGAGCCAAAATGAGTTTTAAAAAGAACAGAGTTGGAAATTTTAGACATTTTTTTTTAAACTTATGGAGCTAAAGTAATCAACGTGGTATACAATTGGTGGAAGGAGAGACAAGTAGCTCCATGCAACTAGAGACGAAGCCCAGAGGTAGGCCAACACATACAAGGTAAAATGATTTTAGACGAAAAGTGGAGTTTATTCACTAAGGAAAAGATCATCTTTTTTAACATCCACACCAATAAAGAGTTTCACTGCACTCTTTAACATGGACACTATATAAAATCCAGATGCTTTTACCATTGCCACACCTTGCAAGCAAGATAGATTTAGAAAAGTTGCTAAATTTCCGATTTATTCCCCGTAGTAAACCTATTTCAAAGAGCTGCATTAGGACCCATTGAGATAATGTGTATGTGAGCACTTAGCAAGTGCAAATTATAAAGTTCTCTACGGACTGTAATTATTGTTTGCATTAGTATTGAAATAATGGCAAAGATAATACCTATGTCATAGGATTTTATGAGCATAAATGATATGAAAGGCTTGGAATAGTGACTGGAACATAATAGTCTTTCAATAAATCTGAGCTTTTAGTAAAAATGATCATTACAGCATTAGTAGTAGCTACAATTTGTGTGATTCGTCAGGACAGTCTTGGGTCTAACCGCATGATTTCTGGAATAATTATTGACAAAAATCAATATTTACCTTTTAAACAACTTCATGTGTTGTTTGTTGAAGATTAAAGGGGCTTCTCATCGACCTTCATATTCGCCATTTCAAACCATTTCTTGATTTTCCATCCCTTAGAACCCAAAGGAAAGGAAATTAGCAGCAAATGTTGATGAGGAAGACAAGCTCTCATCATCTCCCTGAGTAAGATAATACATCCAGTCTAGTTAATACTGTGGAATTACCAGAGCATTAGTTTGCCTACTGTAATACTAATTTTGAATTCTTTGAAGAGTTGTCTTTTGACTTGCCTTTTCTCTCAATGTTCTCTGAATTTAGTGCCTTTTGCTATTGTCAATAAAAGTTTGAGATACAGACTTAGGATGGTTCACCTAAGCTTTTTCAACGTTATGATGGTATAAAAGTGATACACATTCAGGAGAAAATACACTCAGAATGTTGAATTCAGATCTTTTCCTGAGCTGGTGATTTGTGGTTTGAGGTCTCTGGTGATGCTGGGTGGTGACAAGTAGCATCTCCCAGTCATGTGTGCGGTCACCAGGATGAGGAACCAATGCTCTGACAACCATCCTATAGCCACACAAATCCTTCTGTTTGTCACTCTCAGAACAGTATTTAATAAATTTCATAGACAGTCAACGCTTCATAAAAGGTGCTTGGTGTTAGATGATTTTACCCACTGTCGGCTAATACAAGAGTTCTGAGTACATTCAAGGGAGCCTACGCTAAACTATGCTATTCTATAGGTTAGTGTATTCGATGCATGTTGACTCACCGTATTTTCAGCTTACCGTGGATTTACCAGGACGTAACCCCATTGTAAATCAAGGAAGACCTGCATAGGAAATACATCAAGGATGTAGATTGTGAAAATAATGGAAAAGATTCGGCACTTAGACTACCAAGGTCATTCATAATACATCATTTCTGGAGGAAAAAAAAGTGCCTTTACACCGTGTGGGTTTGTTGTCTTTGTAAAAACTTGTGAACATTACTGTGGTTATAGTATTTTTAAACATAATTAATTTCTCATGAATCTAGTGATCATTTCAATTGACCTGTGTGATAAAGAAGTTACATTTCTGATTATATTCATCTTCCACCTAGAAACACAATGTTCTAAAGCAAGTAGTTAGCTTTTAGCCGTTTACACGTGGTCAGGTAGTGAAGATTAATTTTTAAATGTACTATCTTATTTATTATTTATTTATTTATTTGAGAAAGGGAGGGAGGATGGGGGGCAGAGAGAGAGAGGGAGAGAGAGAGAGTCCCAAGCAGGCTCCACACTCCGCCTGACACAGGGCTCAATCTCACCACGGTGAGATCATGACCTGAGCCCACGTCAAGAGTCAGGTGCTTAATGAATTGAGCCACCCAGGCATACCAATTGATTACCATTTTTAAATACTTTTTTTTTAATTGGTAGTTTGTATAAGTTACTTCATGTTTTCTGACTTTCAAATTAGACATTTTATAATGAGGGATTATGGATTCTTACATCAGGAACTCTAGACCTTCCTGTTGGATTTGGGGTGAACAGGACACCTGCGATGATTAGGCTCCTTGGTTAGCGCTATTACATGGAGGCATGAGCAAATTCAAAATGCTTTTAGTACAAAAGTTTACCCAAAACAAAGTAAACAGTTCTTAATTTTGTGTTTACACATTTAACATCAATTACTTAATATGCATTCTTACTCGAGACTCAGAAGAAACAGGCATGTTTGAGGGGTGGCTGTGTGGGGGCAGAAGGGAAATGGCAGTCAAGAGAGGGACCCTCACCTCCTTGGACACAATGCACGTGCTTTTGAAGAAAAACTGCTATAGAATTGCTGTCATTTGAAAACTCCAGGTCAAACAGTACATTAGAAATATACTGGAATGCTCAATTCCTAGTGTAGCCTTAACAAAGGCTCATCAAAACTTCTGTGTTTTATACAAATGCCCTGCCCTGCAATGTACTATTACAGACCATAACTTTTAACTCTGAGGAACACCAGAGTCAGTAGACTTAAAACCATGTTCAAGTCAGTCTACTGGGGAGGAGGGTATTTGCTACTCCAAATGCAATATGGGTCTGAACATCCTATTTATTTATTATTATTTTTCATTGTTTATTTATTTATGAGAAAGAGGATAAGCCGGGGAGAGGCAGAGAGAGACGACGACGCAGGATCCAAAGCAGGCACCAGGCTCTGAGCTGTCAGCACAGAACCCCGACGTGGGGCTTGAACCCATGAACCATGAGATCATGAACTGAGCTGAAGTCAGACGCCCAGCAGACTGAGCCACCCAGGCACCCCCCCATCCTATGTATTGATTAGCTTCAATGTTACTTTTTCCACTGTATATAACTTGTAAAACCCCTTTTTAAAATTTTATCTATTTTGAGAGAGAGAGAGAGAGAGAAAACATGACTGAATCCCAAGCAGGCTCCACACTGTCAGCACCGAGCTCAACTCGGGGCTTGATCACATGAACAGTGAGATCACAATCTGAGCTGAGATCAAGAGTCTGACACTGAACCCACTGAGCCACCTAGGCACCCCACAAATCCCTTTTTAATTTGGTCCTAATAAAATGCATGTTCTAAATGCCAATGCATATTGGATATCGTATATTTGTTACTTAAATGCTAAGTGAGATGAGAGAAACCTTTTGGGAATACATGACAATAAGGGCAGCCATTCAGCTATAGTAATTTCCCACAAATTGGTTTGATAGGCTAATAAAACCAAGTGAAGATAGTATTAGACACATTCTCGATCTTTTAATTAGAAATACCACTGGCTATGACACTATGCAGTCAACATATTCCAGCCATTTTGCTGGTATTTTACTCAGGCTAGGTCTCAATGATTAAGGTTTTATTTTGGTACCCTGTGAAGTCATCATTTTGGGAGGCTACGGTAAGGCTAACATAATACAATTCCTTTACTGCTCTACATTAAGGATGATTTCACTCAGGATTTTATGTGTCTCATTAAACAACTTGAATGCATTGCTTAGAACACCCTGTGATGCCAGGTAAGCAAATAATGACTTTGAAGATATTTGGTGACATACTGACATCATCAGCTGCTGGTTTTTGCATTGGCTGTGTCACTTTCTGAAAAAATGATGTGCTTAAGGAATTGTGTTAAATGTACCCCTTTCCTTGTTGACGAGGAAAAGAGAAGAGATTGGAAACAGAGCACTGTGTATATCCATACGGCCAAATGCAAGATTTAGCTACATTGTAAAAAAAAAAAAAATTAGCGTTTAGAAAAAAAAAATCTCAAATTCTAGTTGAATTCTGCTGGGGTTTGTAGTCCAAGGCCATATTTTGTTTCGTTTTTCTTCTTTCTTCGTTAAATTCTTTTTCTTCATGAGTTGTCAAATACTTCTTAATTGAGTAGGTATACATATCCATGGAAACTCGTTGCTTGGAGAAAAGGCCAATTAAACTCATTTACATTTTACACATAAACCCCTTTTTTAAAAGCTTATTTGAGAGAGACACAGGGCTTGCGCAAGCAGGGAAGTGGCAGAGAGAGAGGATCCAGCAGGGGAGGGGCAGAGAGAGGGGGAGAGAGAGAATCCCAAACTCCGCACTGTCAGCACAGAGCCCCATGTGGGGTTCAAACTCAGGAACCCTGAGATCGTGCCCTGAGCTGAAACCAAGAATCAGACACAACAGACTGAGCCACCAGAAACTCCTTCTAACCAGGTGCCTCAAGTACGCATTTGATAGCGATTCAGTGTTTCAAGAAATCAAACAATCTTTCCAGTTTGGGGAGCAGAAATATTTAGAATTTCAAAATGTTTATGTCATAAAATTACTTGAAAACAATTATCAATATTACAGGATATGGAAGAAGAATTACGGTTGAAATAGGACATTTCATAGCATCCAATTAAAATGGTAGTTTGGGGACTTAGTTATTTAGCAAGACTCAAGCTTATTGTTTAATTAAAATATATAGTGTTCTTGTTTTTAAATGTATGTTAATATGATAATTTTATCATAACATAGATTTATTATGAAAATTCCTGAAATGGGACCAAAGACGAATTTAAAATTATATATTGGTTGGCAGTATGTGACTTACGTGTTTTTTTTTTTTCATTGCATACCAATGTACACACAACCCTCTCCTCCACACCCCACTCCCACACACTTGGGCACTAATTGAAGTTTTAGTAAATCTATTAAATATTGGGTCTTAAATACTACTTTTCCCCCACTCTGAGCCATCTCTATATGATAAATATTGTCGTTATTTTTTTACACTTTAAAACAGCTCTTTTCCTCAATTACTAACATAATTACATAGAAAAATACAGATTTTCAAAAATATTAAAATTATATATCATCCTGAAATGGCCATCATTAATCTTCTGGAGCTTGTTTTCTATTATTTTCTATATGTAAAATTATAATTTTTCTCTATTTAAATATTGGTGGTAGAACTTTTCAAAAATCATACTCAAAATATTTCATGGTTAAAATAACTACAATACAAAGTAAATAATTTGTAATATCTTATAAAAGAAACTGGGCACAGGTTATCTGCCCTTATATTATTTATACATCTCCAGGTCTCCAGTTTTTATCTTTGAAACCAAGATTTTTAAGATTTTTTTCAAGGTGAACTACTTCAAATCAAAGGAACACTTTTGGGTTGGGTTCCTGAGTACAGCCTGTCATTCACAAACAAACTGACTGGTTTATTCTCCATTGATAAATTCAACAATTTATGCATTTTAGGAGATTAATTTGTCAGATTGTTGGCTCAATATTTACTATATCAGAATAACTATCCTATCATCATTAATGCAAAATTCCATTTCATACCCTTGCAGCCCCTGGCCATGAGTGATAAATTTTAAGAAGCAAACAAATAATGAGGCACCTGGGGGGAGCAGAGCTCAGTCGGTTAAGCGTCCGACTTCATCTCAGGCTATGATCTCGCCATTCCTGAGTTCAAGCCCTGCGTCGGGTTCTGTGCTGACAGCTCAGAGCCTGGAACTTGCTTTAGTTTCTGTGTCTCCCTCTCTCTCTGCTCCTCCCCTACTCACACTCTGTCTTTCTCTCAAAAATAAATAAACATTAAAAAAAAACAACTTTAAGAAGCTAACAAATACTACTGTTAGAGAATGGTACAAGTTTATCGTGTCGATATATAGTTATCACATTTAATAATTCACTTCTGAAGGATGTTGCTTTGTATAAAAAAGAAGACATATTATGTAACTATCTAATGAAAATATTTGGACTGATCCAAAGTGTCAAGTTAATAACAAAGGGACTTCACTTGGATAGTCTGTGTTCCACAGAGATTGTTGAGATGAGAACGATCACTTATATTTAGGTCTCTAATTGTTGTAGAGCGACAGCTAGTGCCGTCGACTATAAAGAAAACCTCCTTGGCTACCCTCATTCCAAATAATTAAAGCGAGGCGCCCGCAGAGAAGCCTAGAGTGACAGCCAGCACATGGCAGCTGGGGTTGTCCGGGGCCCACGCTGATTTCCAAGTACTGACTAAAAGAACAAGACAGGTCCGTAGCATCAATCATCTCTAATTATTCCCCAGCAGAACCTCTCCTTTTTTGCCCAATCTTTATGGCAGTGTGCTCAATTTGCTGGTTCCTACCTGGACTACTGCTGGTTCCCACTGAACAGAACCTTTCAGTGCGTTCATCCATTGCTTAGAAGTTATGTACACTTGTGCTTTTTCCCAAAGCATGAATGACGTAAGGAATCATTCCCTTTAACCTGTGATCTTTTTTTCTTGAGCCAGAAAGAAAAGGTACATTGTCCGTAATTTTGATTTTCCCGTAGAGTAAAGCTTTGTAAGCACAAAGTCATTGACTGGATAGCAAAACTATAGTGCACTGAGGTGAAATGCAGATTCAGTGCCTTGGTTCCCTAACTCAGAGTTAGCAAGAATTAGCAACATATTCATGTTCATTTAATGCTACATACGATGCGCACTTCCAAAAGATTTTATGTAAGTGAACTTATGTCCTCATAATATATTTGGGAGCCAGAGAAGTGTGTCTATCAAGTGTTTTATAATTAGGGACTGTGTTTTACACTTGGCTGTTTTGAAATTGGGGCTGTGTGATAGAACAAGGTCAATCTAAGTGAGCATATGACTAGTGACTAGAAATGGCATTTAATGAAGTTTCATGGCTGTTTAAACTGTAGATCAAGTTTCCTGTTGAACGTACAATTCAAATAATATTCTGTGAGGCTCTCGCTGCATATGAATCAATCACATCTTACCTAGTGATATCTTATTTGATGTTTTCATAAAGAAAATAAAAGTATAGATGGGTAAAATGTCTGTTATTAATGTATATGAAAATCCGCCAAATGAAATAACCAATTGTAGCTGATAAATATCCTGATCTGGATTTTGCTAAAACATAGAATACAATACCTCTGAGAATCTTCCACATAATAATTCTGTTATGCTAATTATTCTAACAATTTCCATTTCTACTCTTGGAGCTTTTGTAATTTGGAACATTTTTAGAGAAAAATAAAGGTCATAGTCTTGCTTTTTAAATTCATAATTTTAACAGAGGAAATGTGTGAATAGGAGCATGATATTAAATGTTAGATAGAAGCGTGTTACAATTATGAAGTGAGCACAATGAAAAAATGATTGAGGGTAGGTTTGGGAGTTCAAATCTGGGTTCCTCTTGATTATATGTATCACTGAGCTTCAATCTGGGTGCCTGGTAAATTTTTAGTAAATATTACTTCCATCTGTCTTCCACTCTCCTAATTATAATGTTCTTCTTGGAAAACTCAAACAAGTCCACCAACCTTGTGTCCCTTACTGAATACCGGGTGCAGAATGCATGAGCCTGGCCTACCTACTGGAGGGGGATGATTTTCAACTACTGTCACACTCCTACAGAAGGTAGCAATGATCTTGCCCTGCTGTCATTAGCTTTCCTTCAGCTTTTGAAAATATTTGAAAGATCATCAATTGCTCATTTTGAAAATTGTGGCAATTTTCCCTTACAACTACTCTGATCATGGATTTCTGTGGACATAAGATGGAAATTAATGCAAGATGACTTATCTTTTTCCTCTGTATTTACATGTCACCTCTTGTAGCAATTGAACACACTCACCTACACTTATAGGTACTAGAGTGCAGGTTAAATCAATGAACAGACCACGGATGGATTGAGTGGGTTTATCAATCAACTCTTTACTGATTAACTTGGATTCAAATAGAATTCAGATTCTGGTCTACCCAGGATTCTCATGGTCTTTGTAATGTTATTAGACTTCACTGTGAAGTCTCACCATTTTAAATCTAGACTTTCCGTTTTCAAAAACATGCCTTAAAAGGTTAAACTGTGTAGACTGTTATGAGGGCACAGTAAACACAGCAGGTTCATATATTGTGGCCAATATTTGTCTAATATGTTCCTCTGCAGTGGCCTGTGAGTTTTTTGCACCCAAGACCTTGCTTTTTGTTTTTTTGTATTTTTCACCTACACACACCAGAGAGTCTACCAGAAATAGGGAATATAGCTTTGTTGAATGTGACCGACCAGGTCACAACAGAGAAGTACATGCACCTTGGACTAATTGGTCCCAAGATATAAATGATAAAAATCAAACTCATCATAAAGTATATAACCCTCAATAAATCTGACCTGTGTTTTTGCTTTAAGGAACTTCCCATCATTCTAATGCACACAAGAGGCACACAAATTGGATGAATATTTTCAAACATAATTAAATTTTTGCCTGAGTGTAAGAATTATCAGTCTCTTACCAAAACACACTCGAAAATAAAACATTCTAAAACTCCTGCTTGCTCTTGTCTTTTCCAAAGTATCATACTCTGTGCCTGGACTCTCATCTCTTCCCTTCTCAAAGACTTCCCAACCTTTTTCCCAAAAAGAGGGTAGTGAGGGGGCAGGCAAGAGCACACACAGCGGTAAACACTGCTTTCCCTACCTCCCACACACATTCCCATAGATTATTCTTATGTATCCGTTTTAGCGGGACTAAGTTGAAAGTCTTTTAAAACAGTTTAAGATAGTTCAGGTGATAGAACAGTGTCTTTAGTTGGCAAAGAAGCACATTTTAAAAGGAGCCCCCCAAAAAGTGTTTTAAACTAATCAGTTTCACATGTACTATAAATCTTAATTCATCTTTTTTTTTTTAAATCACATTGCCGAATACGGCAATTAACGAGGTCCCACCATCAAGTTGTGTTTGAAATAAATCCATTACTATACTGTGTAAGAATCCAAATATATGATGAGCCTGATGACTAGGAGGAAAATGATGGTTTTGTTTTTCTTTTTAATGAGACATTTTACCATAATTTAAAAAAACATTTTTCCTACTCTGGGAATACAAAATATTTACAAAATTTTTAGGATGTTAGAAAGCAAAAATGTAAAATGCATATACTCTTAAGTTTTTTTTTTTTTTACTAGAAGTGTGTTCTCACTGGAATAAGAAATTCTGAAGCATATTTCAATTTCATAAAATCACGAATTCTAATAACGATTGTGTAGAAAAGAGAAAATGAAATACCTTATGTGTACCCTTAAAATTCAACACCTTTAACTTTTGTTATTAGTGATTCATTACATTCTACTTTTTTAAAGCAATTAACATTAAAGTCCACCCCAAATGAATAATGTTATTGTAAGTTTATTGGACAGGCTTTTTGAGGATTCCTTAACAACATACAAAATGTCAGTATAAATGTTTGGTGAAAGATGATATTGTTTACAGGCTTTTAACTAGCCACAGTACTAATTAAACTGCAATAAGTTGAACTTTAATTCTGTGGCTTGATTGATTTAATAAGGTTAACATCTGGGGCGCCTGGGTGGCGCAGTCGGTTAAGCATCCGACTTCAGCCAGGTCACGATCTCGCGGTCCGTGAGTTCGAGCCCCGCGTCGGGCTCTGGGCTGATGGCTCAGAGCCTGGAGCCTGTTTCCGATTCTGTGTCTCCCTCTCTCTCTGCCCCTCCCCCGTTCATGCTCTGTCTCTCTCTGTCCCAAAAATAAATAAAAAAATAAAAAATAAAAAAAAAATAAGGTTAACATCTGCCACTTTCCCTCGACTTAGTATTAAGACCCTACATATCAAGATCTTCTTACCCAGCTTGAGCTAGGCTAGGAGAGCCAAATACCATTAGAAACGTCAATGGAGACAGCACATGTTGCAGATATAGCACAACACCCAAGTGTCTGTATTCTTTCCTCTAGTAAAATAAACAGGGAAAGTTACATCAATAAAGACTATGTGCACATAATTAACTAAGCAAAAAAAAAAAAAATCTGGAGAATTCTAAGCAAGCTATTACTTTGGGAGGATTTTTCTGTCCTACCTTTTTAATCCTTGGCTGGGAAGCAATAGGGAACCCAGCTATAGCCAAAATGATGCCTCCAGTGGTCTATTTTAGAATATCACTCCAGCAGAATCCCTAGTATACCAGCCATAAAAATGCCTCATTTCAAAATGTTTATTCTGGATGTGAGTACTTTATGTTTTTAAGCTTATTTATTTAGTTTGAGAGAGAGCACAAGTGGGGAATGGGCAGAGAGAGAGACAGACAGACAGACAGACTCCCAAGCAGGCTCTCCAACACCAGTGCAGAGCCCCATGTGGGGCTCAAACTCACCACCCACAAGATCGTGACCTGAGCTGATGTCAGCCATTTACCTGATTGAGCCACCCAAGTACCCCCAGATTTGAGTAATTTAAACAAATCTGTTTAAGGAATCCCACTCTGAGAGGAGATTAGAGTTGAAGAATAAAGTTACAGTGTTTTCCTTGCCCCACCTCTAAATCTAAATTTGTACTACTTTAATCTGTTAAAAAAAAAAAAGTATGTTTTTAAGTATCCCTTAAAAGTATTTTTAAAAGTATTTGATTCTACAGCTATAGTCAGATTCTATGTTGTTGTTGTTTTCCTTTCTCCTTTCCCTAAGATCCTTGGAAACAAAACCCATATCTTCCTTTGCATCTCTGCATTAAGATAGTACAGTCTTATGCTTCAATAAAATGCTGCATTGTGCATTCACTATTGTGGACTGACCTGGCAGTCTCTACTCGCACACTTTGTTCTCTCTTGTGTGGATCCAAACTAACGCCTTTGAATGTCTTTTTTGTTGTTGTTGTTAATTCTGCAGTTCTTAGTTATAACTAACAAACAATAAAAATCAGCTCCACAGAGACAAAGGTCACCATCCTGTACATCTTGCTCGGTAGTTGCCTTTTCCACTTGAGACAATGGGCTGAAGCCAGTTAAGGGGTAGTTGGTCCTGACCTTCCTCCAAAAAGTTCATTAAACAAGCCAATGCTAATTCAGTAAAAATGCACTTGAGCATAGATGTCCATCATTTTTATTTTATTTATTTATTTTTTATTTTTTTTTCAACGTTTATTTATTTTTGGGACAGAGAGAGACAGAGCATGAACGGGGGAGGGGCAGAGAGAGAGGGAGACACAGAATCGGAAACAGGCTCCAGGCTCCGAGCCGTCAGCCCAGAGCCCGACGCGGGGCTTGAACTCACGGACCGCGAGATCGTGACCTGGCTGAAGTCGGACGCTTAACCGACTGCGCCACCCAGGCGCCCCATGTCCATCATTTTTAAAACACCCACAATCTGGTGAGTTTCCAAGTTAAAAAAACAAACACAAGATTCAAACATGGTAAACATTTGTTTTTCCAGAACACCTGGAATAAGTAAAGTAACTCTGACATTCAGCTGGGAGCCAAAGAAATGAGAGACCCATCCCTGGTTGACTCCTACTTCTTAAGTGCTTTGACATTTAAGGAAACCATTAATTTTAAGCCCAAAATTCAGAATGTAGCCAGAGCCTAACGAATTTTCTTCCAAGACTCCCCAGCTTTGCCAATGTTGTCTTAAATAAATATGAGCAGTGATGCTTTGAAAGTTACAAAGATGTTCAGCTAAAATTATCTGTGGTAAACTGAACTGTAATTCTAGGCTTTATTGATATATTTAAAGATGACAAGTATTAAAAACTTTATTCTAGGAACCATACTACAGGGAAGACTCTTCATGTGGTAATTAGTACTATGGTTACTTAATACCTATAAATATTCTACTGTATTACTGGAAATTTTTGCTGATCTATATTAAAGTATTAAGGACATTCCCACAAAGTGAATCAATTTGCTTCTAATTTATTGGTTGTGCATCAGACTCCTGATTTTGTGTCTGGTTGTGATCACAAGGTCGTGGGCTCGAGCCCCACACTGGGCTTGGTGCTGAGTGTGGAGCCTGCTTATGATTCATTCTCTCTGTCTCTCTCTCCCCTTTTGCCCCTCTCCCCCACTTGCATGCATTCTCTGCAAAAAAATAGAAATAAAAACATATATTTAAGTGCAAATTTATAGTGTCCCTTTGCCTAGAGTCATCATATCATAGAGTATATGTCACTGTTAGTTTCACCATAATGGCACTGTTTCTTCATACTCTGGAACTGCCTTTGTAGATACTTCTAATACCGGATAAAGACAATACCCCAGGAAGAAAATCAACCCCAAACCACAAACATCCTCTCTCAGTGATGATTTCCCACAAATCAACATTAGAAGAAAATGTTAAGAAGTGTACAAACCTTTCCTCAAAGTTCATCACACACACACTCCAATGAGGGAGCTGTATGTTTTTATTCATATAAATATGCTTTTGAATGAGACATTTTTCTTATTTAAGCCACAATATTGACTGACATTGTTTTCCATGTTATGCTATAAAACCAACGCATCCAAATAGACAACCATTTCCTGCTGACACTGACTTTGAGTTTCAACACCTAGGTTTCAGGGCCCTACACAGACAAAACACCTGTAAGCTCACCTTAGCTCTGCCCCTTCCCTGTCCTGTTTGTCATGAGGGGCAGGGAGATGAAGGCTCAACCCTAGCTGCAGAGATTTTAAGACTTTTCTGAGGTTCTGGTTCAATGTGGAGACCAAGGAAGATCCAGAATTCACTTCCACTCATGGACATAACAAATCTACTGCTAAATACTGAAAGATTTACTATGGGAAAAAAAAAACCCTATCACATGAGGCAGACAAGAGGGGAACCACAGAGACAGGGAGGTATGCACCCAACACCCCTGGCTTTGAAGACCAGTGAGGCTGTCACCAAGGAGACCTGTGGGGCTCTGCCAAACTAAGAAAGGGATCTGAGAGGGCCTGCAGGCAGATACCTGCCCCAGGGCCCAGCTCTGAAGCAGCTCTTTGAAAAGTGCCCAGACTTTATGTGAAAGAGATTCATTTGCTAATTGTAAAGCACTTGTTTCAGGGGCTTGGACCTTTTGGGATACTCCCTGGTGATAAGCTGGTGCACCCATCTTCCAGCCCTCCCTCTGCCTTGCTAAAGTCAATGGGCACCATTTCTTTTATTCCTTTTTTTTTCTTTTCTTTTTTTTTTTTTTTTGGTGAGTGCCATCATTGCCCCTTTATTCTGTCCCACTCCAGCCAGCAGGCAGTATCTTCATACTCTCCCACTGCTGTGCTACAGACTTCCAGTATCTCTCCAAGGGAGAGATTGGGTACCCCAATGTTTATGTCTGGTGACACAGTTTTTGGGCCACCTGACTTAGGAAGGCAGAGGACCAGTGCTCCTGGGTTCTGTGATAAGAACAATCAGAGAGGCAGTTCTTGGCAGACCACAGTCCTTGGGTTCTGCATACATAGCAGACTGAAACACAACCTAGCCTTTCTTGGAAAGAAGCCTACTTTCTTGGCCTAGAGCTTTGGCCTGAAGGGTGGCTTCAGATTTGGCACACATCTATGGGCTATGGAGGTGCTCTCAGGGAAGGTGGGCCAGGGGATGCCATCTTTGTGCTCTCCCTCTGCCTTGCTAGGACTTGCTGGAATTCATAGAAAGGAGACTGCACAACTGACCTGGATCCCTGATTTTTGTAATTGCTATCCAGGGGATGCCTCTAGATTTCCTGGCTGTGGTAGTAAGCAAAACTTACATATGTGGTCCCATGGCAATGTAGATATTTGCTTTATCTCAAAGCTACTTCCTGAAGTTCTGGACTGAATCTTCGACTAAGATCCTTTCCTGTAGCACACTGATAGATTTTGGCACACCCTCAACAATTGGGAGCTATAAAAATGAAATAGTCGCTTAGGAATCATAAAAGTTTCACAGACAGTCAAGGGCTAGGTCTAGGTTGAACAAAAAGGTTCATCTCCAACACAAGGCTACTCCTTCAACAATGGCAGAGGTAGTGGCTTCACCTACACAAAGAGTTGGGCAAAATGAAACAAGCACACCAAAAACAAAAAAACAAAAAAACGAAGGAAGGAAGGAAAGAGGAAGAGAGGAAGAAAGAAACCAGAGAAATAGGTTCCAAATGAAATAACATAATCAAACAGTGGGGTTGGGGGGGAGCCTGAATGAGATGGAGATAAGCAATTTACCTAATAGTTCAGAGTAATGGCCATAAAGATGTTCACAAAACTCAGGAAAAGAATGGATGAACACAGTGAGAACTTCAACAAATAGAAAATATAAGAAAGTACCAAACAAAAGTCACAGTGCTGAATAAGTAAACTGAAAAATACACTAGAGAAGTTCACCAGCAGACTGGATGAAGCTGGAGAATGGATCAGTGACCTGCAACATAAGGCAGTGGAAATCACCCAGTCCAAGCAGCAAAAAGAAAGAATGAAAAAAAAAATTAAGACAGTTTAAGAACCATGTGGACAACATCAACCACAATAACATTTGTATTGTAAGAGTCTCAGAAGAAGAGAGAGAAAGAGGCAGAAAATTTATTTGAAGAAATAATGGCTAAAAATTGCCCTAAGCTGGGAAACAAATCCAAAGAGTCCCACACCAAGACACATTATAATTAAAATGTCAAAAGTTAAAGACAAGGAGAGAATCTTAAATGAGCATAGCTATTGGTTGTGTACCAGGCAACCCCCACAAGACCATCTGAGGATTTTTTAGCTGAAGAAACTGTAGACCAGGAGTGTCGCAATATATTCAAAGTGCTGAAAGAAATCTTCCAACCAAGAATATTCCATCTGACCCAGTTATCATTCAAAATGGAAGAGAGCGACTTTTACAGATAGGCGAAAGCTAAAGGAGTTCATCACCAGGAAACCAGCACTATGAGAAATTATTAAATGGACTTTTTTAAGCTAAAGAGAAAGGACATTATTTAGTAACAATAAAACATATGAAAGTGAAAGTCTCACTGGAAAAGGTAAATATATAGCAAAGGTAGTGGATTAATCACTATAAAGCTAGTAGGAACGTTAAAAGACAAATGTATTTTTAAAAACCCTGTAATAATTAAGAAACAAGTTAAAAAGATATAAAATGTGACATCAAAAACATACAATCTGGGATGGGGGAGAGTAAACATGTAGAGCTTTAGAATGCAATTAAACTTAAGTTGTTATTGAATTAAAATAGACTGTTAAATATATATGTTGCTATATGTAAGCTTCATGTACTCACAAGCTAAAATCCCTATAAGAGGTATATAAAAGAAAAAGCAATCTAAGCATACCACTGGGAAAAAAAAAAAAAGACCTTTCTATATGCTGCCTCCAAGATATTTATTCCAGATGTAAGACCAAACAAACTGATAGTGAAGAGGTGGAAAAAGATATAATGTAAATATTAGCCAAAAGAAAGCTGGGGTAGCTGCACATATATCAAAGTGGACATTAAAGACTATAATAAGAGACAAAGGTATTGCATGATGATAAATAGGTAAATTCAACAAGTTGATATAATATTTGTAAGTACTTATGCATCAAACATGGGAACACCTAAACATATAAAGTGAACATTAACAGATCTAAAGAGAGAAATAAACAGCAATACATTCATAGTAGGGAATTTTAATACCCCACTTACATCAACAGACACAACATGCAGACAGAAAATCAACAAGGGAACTATTAGACCAGATGAACTTAGCTGATACATAAGGAACATTCCGTTCCAAAGCAGCACATGCATATTCTTCTCAAGTGCACATGGAACATTCTATAGAATAAATTATATGTCAGGCTATAAAGCAATCTCAGTAAATTTAAGAGGACTGACATCCTGTGAAGCGTCTTTTCTGTTCATAGTGGTATGAAACTGGAAGTTAATTACAAGGAAAAAAACCCCAGAAGATTCACAAGTATGTGGAAACTAAACACTATGCTACTGAACAATCAATGGGTTAAAAAAAAATACCTGGAGACAAATGAAAATAAAAACATACAGGGTGCAGCAAAAGCAGTACTAAGAGGAAAGCTCACAGCGTTCTGTGCCTACCTCAAGAAAAAAGAAAAATCTCAAATAACCTAACTTTATACCTCAAGAAACACGTATGAAAAAAATCACATATGAAGCCCAGAGTTAGTAGAAGGAAGGAAAATAGATTAGACTATTAAAGGACAATAAAAAAGATCAATGAAACCAAGGGATGTGTTCTTTTACAGAAACTGGGAAATCTTTAGGTAGCCTCAACAAAGGGAGGATTCAAAATCAGTAATTAAATATAGACATTACACTTGCTATCACAGGAACAATTAATTATACTCTAACAATTGGGGAACGGGTTGAAGAATGGATAAATTCCTAGAAAGACAAAATCTGCAAAGACTGAATCAAGAAGAAATAATAAAAAAAAAAAAGTTGAACAGACGTAACAGGTAAGGTGATTGAATCAGCAGTCAAAAAACTTCCAAAAAATACAAGCCCAAGACCAGACAGCTTCTTTGGTGAATTTTACCAGATATCAAGAAGAATTAATACCAATCCTTCTTAAACTCTTCTAAAAATAGATTAGAGAATGTTTCCCAACTTATTTTATAAGGCCAGCATTACCCTAATACCAAAATTAGGTAAGAATGCCCCAGGAAATAGTAGGCCAATATCCATAATGAACATAGATGCAAAAATCCTCAACAAAATGTTAGTAAATAGAATTCAACACCATATTCCACACCCATACACCAAGATCCAAATGGGGGTTATCACAGGGTAGAAAGGAAGGCTCTATATTCATAAATCAATGTGATAAAACACATTCACAAAATGATGGGTAAAAATCCCATGATCATCTCAGCACACTCAGAAAAAGCACAGACAAAATTTAACATACATTATAAAAACTCTCAAGAAAGTGGATAAGAGGGAACTTACTTCAACCTGATAAAGTCCATCTGTAACAAGCTGTGGAGCTAACTTCATACTCAATTGGTGAAAGCTGTTTTATTTGGTAAAACATGGAATATTAAAATAATTTTTGACAAAAAAAAGTTGAAAGTTTTTTCCCCAAAGCTCAGGAATAAGACAATGATGCCCATTCTTACTGCTTTTATTCAACATAGTACTGGAAGTCCTAGCTACAATACTTTATGAAAGAAGGAAGGAAGGAAGGAAGGAAGGAAGGAAGGAAGGAAGGAAGGAAGGAAGGAAGGAAGGAAAGAAAGAAGAGTGGAGGAAGGAATGAAGAAAGAAGGAAAGAGAGAGAGAGGGAGGGGAAGGAAAAGAAAGAGAAAGAAAAAAGAAAGGAGAGAGAAAGGGAGGGAGGGAAAGAGAAGGAAAGAGAAAGAAAGAAAGAAAGAAAGAAAGAAAGAAAGAAAGAAAGAAAGAAAGAAAGAAAAAAGAGGAGGAGAGAAAGGAAAGAAGAAAGAAAGAGAGAGAGGGGGAGGGAGGAAGAGAAAAAGAAAGAAAGAATATCCAAATTTGAAAGGAAGAAGTAAAACTATCACTGTTTGCAGATTACATGTTATTCTATACAGGAAACCCTAATGACTCTATCAGAAACCTGTTAAAACTAATAAATGAATTCCATAAGTTAAAGGATACAATAGCAATACACAGAAATCTGTTGTATTTCTATACACTATTAATGAAGTACCAGAGACTTTCTAAAATCCCATTTACAATGGCATTAAAAATCATGAAATACTTACAATAGATTTAACAAGGGAGATAAATGAGCCATACACTGAAAACTGTAACAACACTAAGAAATTGAAGATAACACAAATAAGTGGAAAGTTATTCACATATATAGATTAGAAGAATATTGTCAAAATGCCCATACTACCCAAAACAATAGATTCTATGCAATCCCTATCAAAATTCCAAAGGCATTTTTTCACATAAATAGAACAATCCTAAAATTTGTGAGAAACCACAAAAGATGGTTTGCCGTGATAAGCAGAGTGATGTAAGCAAGGGTTGAATCACTGTATTATACACCTGAAACTAACATAACACTGTGTGTTAACTAAATGGAATTAAAATAAAAACTTTAAAAAATAACCCCAAATAGACATAGCAATCTTGGGAAAGGAGAACAAAGCTGGAAGCATTATGCTACCTGACTTTAAACTATGTTACAAAGCTACAGTATTTAAAACAGTATCATATTGGCATGAAAAAGACATAGATCAAAGGAACAGAATAGAAAGCCCAGAAGGAAAGACACACATATGTGGTCAACTAATTGATGACAAAGGGGCCAAGACTCTACCATGAGAAAAGGAGTGTCTCTTCAATACATGGTGTGGACAACTGGACAGAAACCAGCAAATGAATAAAACCATCTTACGCCATATACAAAAACTAACTGAATGTGGATCAAAGCCTTTAATACAAGACTATGAAAACATAAAATTTCTAGAAAAATAGATAAGATCCTTGACACCAGTTTTGAAAATCATTTTATGTATGTGGCAGCACAAGCAACGCCAGCTAAATGAAAAATTGTTTAAGACTACATCAAAACAAGGGGCACCTGGGTGGCTCAGTCGGTTAAGCGTCCGACTTCGGCTCAGGTCATGATCTCGCGGTCCGTGAGTTTGAGCCCTGCGTCGGGCTCTGTGCTGACAGCTCAGAGCCTGGAGCCTGTTTCAGATTCTGTGTCTCCCTCTCTGTGACCCTCCCCCATTCATGCTTGTCTCTCTCTGTCTCAAAAATAAATAAATGTTAAAAAAAAATTTTTTAAATAAAAAATAAAAGACTACATCAAAACAAGCAAACAAACAAAAGCAAACTGCACGCAAGCCACCACCAACATGAAAAGGCAACCTACTGACTGGGAGAACATATTTGTAAATCATCTATCTGAGAAGGTGTTCATATCCAAAGTATGTAAGGAACTCATGCAAATCAATGGCAAAGAAACCAACCATCTGATTAAAAGTTGGGCAAACGTTCTGAATAGACAGTTTCCCATGAAGGACACACAGATGGCCAACAGACACATGGCAATGTGCTCAACGTCACTCATCATCGGGGACACTGGAGTCTGAACCACAACGAGATTTCACTTCACACCTGAGAGGCTGGCTACAATTAAAAAAAAAAAAAAGCAAGAACTAGCAAGTGCCAGCAAGGATGTGGAGAAAAGGGAGCCCTGGGAACTGGTGGTGGGAATGTTGCTGCCAGCACTATGGACAACAGTGTGGAGTTGCCTCAAAAAGTTAAAAATAAAATTATCATATCATCCAGCAGCTGCACTCTGGGTATTTGTACAAAGAAAACAAAAACACTAACTCAGAAAGATACATGCACTCCTGTGTTTATTGCAGCATTATTTACAAGAGCCAAGATACAGGCCACACCCAAGAGTTCACTGACAAAGGAATGAATAACGAAAATGTGCTATACATACAATAAAATGTTATTCACCCCTAAAAAAATGAAATTTTTCCATTTGAGAAAATATGGATGGACATTAAGGGTGTTTTATGAAGAGAAGTAAGCCAGACAGAAAAATGGAGATCATATGACTCAGTTATATGTGGAATCTAAAATTAAAAAAAGAAAAAGGCACACATAAAACAAGCTCATAGATACAGACAACAGATGGTTGGTAGCCAAAAGTGGGGTGTGGGTAAAATGTGTGAAGCAAGTCAAATGGTGGAAACTTCCAATTATAAAATAAGTCACAGAGATATAAAATACAGCATGACAACTACAGTTCGTAGTCTATTGTATCATTGAGAGTAGATTTGTATAGTTATCACAAGAAGTATTCTGTAACTAGGTATGGTGACAGATGTCAACTAGACTTGTTTTTCAGTATATATATAGATATCAAATCATTATGATGTATTTCTGAAACTACTACAATGTAGGTCAATAATGCCTCCATTAAAAAGAAAATTTTCCAGGGCGCCTGGGTGGCTCTGGCAGTTAAGCACTTGACTCTTGATTTTGGCTCAGGTCATGATCTGACAGGTTCATGAGACTGAGCCCCATGTCGATCTCCTTGCTTGAGATTCTGTCTCCCTCTCTGCACCTCCCCTGCGATCCCCCACCCCCAAAATAAACAATAAAAAAAAGCATTTTCCAAAAAGTGTCCAAAACTAAAATATATACGTATACATTTGCTACCCAGAAGATTATTTTTATATTAACATGTTTTCTTAATAGAGAATTTTACAGGAAATCAATGTCTAAATTTTTATATAGATAAATACCTCTTCTATTAAAGAGAGTATCTGACTAAGGGGTACGAAGAGTTGAGCAAGATGAGTTAGTGCTAAAGATGTAATTTATAGCCATGTAACTATGGTTAACACCAATGGGTTGTGTACCTGCACGTTGCTAAATGGCTATGTCTTAAGTGTTCTAATCACACAAGAACAGAAAATCCTATGTGAGGTAACAGATACGTTAATTATCTCGACTGTACTCTTTCACTGTGTATTTTTTAAAAGCATCTTAAAGTACATCTTACATCTATACAATTTTTTTGTTACTTATACTTCAGTAGACTTGGCAAAAAAAAAGAAAATGGCAAAGGTATAATTAAATCTAAAAATCTCATTTACATATATTTTTGTACATATCATAAATACTAGAAAAGGATATTTACTCTGGTGTTAGTTTTTAAAGTAACAAACCAGTCAAGATTTCTGAAAAGAGGGCCTCCTGGGTGGCTCAGCTGGTTGAGCATCTGGCTCTTAATTTCGGCTCAGGTCACCACTCTAGGGTCCTGGAACCGAGCCCCACGTCTGGCTCTGTGCTGAGCATAGAGCCTGCTTAAGATTCTCTTTCTCCCATAGCCCCTCTCCCCCACTTTTTTCTAGAAAAAAACAAATTCCAAAACAAGAGTTGTGGGGGCGGGAGGAGTGTTAGAGAACAAGATCGGGAGGGGAGAGGGCACACATCCTCAGCCTTAAGAGTTGCTCTCAGAGGCATAGTCCTGCCAGGGTGGCCATTAAGTGTGGGCCAGTTAGGAAGCGTGGTGTCACTTTACACATGAAGTTTCAACCCCCAATCCCTCCGTCTTTTTTCCCTGTATTACCTTCCGCTGATTGTGCTTCCTCATAACTGTCACTAATGGGCGTGAAAACTGATAGCCTTGAGATTTGCAGGAAAACCAAAATCAGAATTCACTATGAAGACACGATTTTTTAAGTGTACAAAATCACATTAATGATTTCATTTGATAAAATTTGAAGTCACAAGAAAGAAAGATTGCCTCTGAACATCAGCACACAGCCTTCCAGAAAAGGCAGTCCATCACACTCTTCATATCCGCGTGGCTACAGACCGTGGGGTCATTTGAAATTTGTTATTGGTATGAGTAGATGGCAAATGAGGTCACATTTGATTCCAAGGCTGTCTTCCAAATACTTTAATAAAAACAAAAAACCCAAGAACATTTTTTCCCAAATTTATAGCTGCTTTCAACACACTTTTATATGCTCTTTTCACTCCCGTTCCTTCTCCTTATTCTAGCATCTTCCACTTGTGGAAGGAAAAACTGACAGAAGGGAACTAACAAGCAGGAACAAATGTAAATCCTGGTGAAGAGCAGAATCCTGTTCTTCACGTTTTAATTTTACAAAAGGATATCATTACTCTAGCAGTTCTTCGTTTTTAAAATGTTAGAACTTCTTTGGGGGCACCTGGGTGGCTCAGTCGGTTAAGCGTCCAACTTTTGATTTTAGCTCAGGTCAGGATCTCATGGGTCATGGGCTCAAGCCCTGCATTGGGCTCCAGGCTGACTGCACAGAGCCTGCTTGGGATTCCCTCTCCTTCCTTCCCTCCAACACCTCCCAACTCGTGCTCTCTCTCTCTCTTTCTCAATATAAATATACTTAATAAGTAAAAATAAAAAAGTTACAACTTCTATGGATGTGTACCACCACCTACAAATGTTTCATACACTTTGCAAGGAGAAAGAAATCACATGGTTCCAACTCAACCCTGGGAATTAGAAGGAAAAAACAAAATTATGGTGTGGGGAAATCACTGTGGCATTGTACCAGGCTGCTTTATTTATATCTACTGTCTTGATTTTCCTTTTCATTTCACTAAATTAATGTCGTTCTCATATTATTTTCTCAGTAGCTTAATTGAAATGTAAATTTTAATAGGCAATTAAATCTATAGTTTATTTCCTTTTCTTTGTATTTCTAGTATATTTTTCTAACCATAAAGCTTATTAATGAACTTGGTAAGTTTCAGAAAAATTAGATGCCATAATTGTTCATCTATCAAAAAAGATAAAATTAAAATGTTAAACTAAATTCAGATGATATTAAAAAACTGACAATTGTAACTTTATTTTAAATTTTTTAAATGTTTATTTACTTTTGAGAGACAGACAGAGGCTTGAGCAGGGGAGGGGCAGAAAGAGGGAACACAGAATCTGAAGCAGGCTCCAAGCTCTGAGCTATCAGCACAGAGCCCGACACAGGGCTTGAACCCACAGACTGTGAGATCATGACCTGAGCTGAAGTCGGATGCCCAACCAACTGAGCCACCCAGGCGCCCCAACAACTGATACATTTTTAAGCTAGACTTTACATGTCATATTAAAGAAGTGTTTATGCCTATGAAATTATTTTTTAAACTTCCTTTGTTGTTAACCAGACTTATTCTCATTGGTTACAAACATGCTAATTGGTGGCTACATTTTAAACAATGTTATACCTGTATGTACACAAATATAAAACAAATGTCAAAAATATCACCTCTAATATATTTGAGACAGATTTATTTTTTCTGAAAAGTAATGGTGAGTGTTTTATATTTAAACATAAAATATTTGGCAAATATTGTTGGTGTTCATAGGGCACCTGTGTGGCTCAGTAGGTTAAGTTTCCAACTTCAGTTCAGGTCATGATCTCACTGCTTGTGAGTTCAAGCCCCGCATCGGGTTCTGTGCTGACAGCTCAGAGTCTGGAGCCTGCTTCGGATTCTGGGTGCCCCTCTCTCTCTGCCCCTCCCCTGCTCGTGCTCTGTCTCTCTCTCTCAAAAATAAATAAATGTTTAAAAAATTAAAAAAAAAAAATATATATATATATATATAGTTGGTGTTCTGATTATATAAGGGCAAGTGAGAATCTTCTGGGTTATCTGGTTAATTAAGGTTACAAAGTATGTTGACTATGCTCTATTACAGTCATGACCCTTCCTTAGCCATAGGGTATTTGGATTGTTACTTATTCTCTGATATTTTAATAAGTGTTAAGTGACCTCCTCAATTTATTTGTACTCACACTAAAGATGATTCAGGATTTACCTATTAAAGATTGCTGGGAATGAAGTCCTTAATGAATTATAGCTTTACAATTTTGTAATCATCTTTGACTTTGACTCATCTTTGATTTTAGCAATTTCCATGACTCTCAGTTAATAAACTATAAAACTGAGTCCCCCTGTTTGGTGAGCACTGAGGAACGTATAGAATTTTTGAATCACTATATTGTACACCTGAAACTGATATAATACCATATACTGATGATACTAGAAAATTAAAAATTAAAAAACAAAAAAATGAAACTGAAACAAAATGCAAGTGTCTGTTTCTAAATTTTCTCTTATAAAAATAAGACAAAAAATAAAGTACTTTAAAACATGTTAATTTAGATTGCCCTCAGCTGCATTTTAATGTGTTTTATGCATAATTACAGGTTATTAATTTTAATAATGTATACAAAATGAAATGTGTTAAGTAATGAATATTTGGAGATTGTCGTGTTAGGATATGCATCAAAATAAAAATTAGAAGAAAAATCATTAGCCTTTAGCAAATAAAAAACATGGTTTTTTTTTTTTTTTCGTCTCAGTTGTAAATGTCTTTAAAATACCTGAGACTGGAATTTTAGCCCTTTGGTGCTTTTACCTAAATGTAAAATATACTCAATACAGTGCAGCATAATATGTATTCATTAATGCAACAAATGTTTATGTCAGACACTATAAATATGTGTCTAATAACAGACAAATTAGAAGAAAACCTCTCTAACCTCATGGAGTTTTATCCCATCAAGGAAACGGGAAGTAAAAATGTGCAGTATACATGATGATATGCGAGAAGGAGAAATTCCCAGCAAGAGAGAATACAGGAGGCACCGGGCAAGGGGGCCGGGTTGCACTTTCAGCGTTAAAGCAGAAAAAAGGCCAAGTGTGAGTTGGCAAGTCCCGCCCACTCAAAGGGAGGTTAATACGGAAGTGTGACTAGCGGGAAGCAGGATCCCTGGCATCTAAGTCAGCTAGCCCACTTCTCTCCTAGCAGGATCTCGCACAGAGAGCCGGGACACCCAGGCTTTTCCGTCCAGGAAGCAACTTTAACCATCATGCCTGCACAGGCTCAGGGGTTCTGTACCCGAAAAACTGAGCCCTGAGCGCATCAGGGTGTGGCCTTTCATGCACTTTCTACCGGTCTCCCAGACATGGTGACATGTAGACTTATTGGACACAGTCCAGGTTACAGAGTCCTGTAGGGCTACGCATACGTGTACAGGAGCTGATTGGGCCATGTTGCCTTCCTTTGTTCTGAGGAGGCCTCCACCACATTCCCCCCTTTGATGCTCAGACCCCCTGTCTGATTTCCTTCCTCAAGAATGTCTGGGTTAGAGGACGTGAATGGCTAAGAAAGCACAGAAGACTGTTAGGGCAGGAAAACTGTGCATGATACTATAAAGACCAATACAGGCATTCATAGATTGGCCCAAATCCGTAGAATACACAACACCAGGAGTAAGCCATAATATAAGCTACTTTGGGGTGATGACAATGTGTTAATACAGGTTCATCAGGTACAGCAGACATACCCTCCAGTGGGGATGTTGATAGTGAGGGAGGCTGTGTATGTGTGGGGTAGAAGGCATACGGGAAATCTCAATTTTGCTGTGAAGCTAGCACATTATTACTTATATGTTAAAAGGTTATTGGGGTGCCTGGGTGGCTCAGTTGGTTAAGCGTCTGACTTTGGCTCAGGTCATGATCTCACCCTTGGTGAGTTTGAGCCCCACATCGGGCTCTGTGCTGACAGCTTAGAGCCTGGAGCCTGCGTTGGATTCTGTCTTCCTCTCTCTGCCCCTCCCCCACTCACACTCTGTCTCTCTCTCTCAAAAAAAAAAAAAAAAAAAACATTAAAAATTAGAAAAAAAGTCACTAAAAAAAGGAATGACTTTCCAGTAGATAACGTGATCGCATATGATTAATCAACACCCAATGGCAATAATTTACTAGTGCACCTCTCTATTATGATCATTAAGGTGGCCACCACCTGCCTTGTTTGGCAACCACATACCTAAATGCACAACTGAACAACTTTAGAACAGAAGGCTTTATGGTTTTCATACAAGTCTACGTGTTTTTGCTAATTTCTGATTATCAATCCCACCATGGATTTACTTCAGGAGAGCACCCCCTCTTCTGTCTTGCCCTTGGTTTGACCCACAGAGCAAGCGGCCACTAGGTTGCTGATGAACTATCACTTCACAGAAAAGGGAACAGAGACCCCCCCTCCCCGGAGGCAAAAACTTCCCTGAAATTGACAAAGTAACTGGGATTGCATCACTCCAAGGCAGTGCCTTTTGACCCTACCTCTCAGAATTAAACACACATTGTGGCAAATAGAAGGAAATGATTCCCCCATTTGTTTGATTTGCAGCACAGAATGAAATTTCAAAACTCAAATATTTGCCTGGAGGACTTAGAAAACACCTGAGACTTAACCAATGGACTCTGAGCCCTCTGTGCTTTCTGAAGGGTAGCCATTACTCCAGAGGCAGCCTTAACCGTTGAGTCTATGGCCCGGGAGTATCTTTACTCTCTCCTTTGAGGGAAGGATAGGGGATGGCCTTGCTGAATATGGAGGCATGCACCTGAAAGTGGGCAAGGGACAGTTAAGTCGACCCTGTAGTCCATCACACTGTCCACAGCCTGCAGGACAGGGCGTTTCCTGTTAAGCACGATCTTTCTTGTCCCCGATGGTCTGAACCTGCTCCAGACCTCAGCCATCATCCCTTTCAAGTGACCACAGCAGCCTCTCGTGCTACTTTTCTATTTTGAGACTTTTTCTTCTAATCTATGCCATCCAATCTGAGTCTCCATGACGGTCATTTAAATCATGCATTTTTTTTTTGACCTGTTCAGAGACCAGTACATTTCTCACTTATCAACTTCCAAGAATTTTGCCGATGTCTCTGCAATACTTCTGCTTCCAGTCACACCCACCATGATACACCTCAGTCAAGCCAGCCCCCTCCTCCCAACTCCTCTCTGATTGGATTCCTCTGCTTCCGTCTCTGGACATTCACACAGGACACCCTCTTCTTCAAATCTTGTCAGACCTTCTCCACTATTTAAAATGCAACTCTTGTATTAAACCTTCACAAATGTCACCGAGTTATCACCTCAATTGCTCTGGTGATCTCTCAGCATTTGTGAACCATTTGTGATTCATGACACAGGACAGGTTAATATGTTTGTATTTTACTGGCGTTCTTGTCCATTTTTTATTTTTATCAAATTATCTCTCTGGAATAGAGTTATAACTTGAGGGCAGAGACCATGACTTTGGCCTCCTTTGTTATTCCCCAGGCACTAAATGTCAGAGTGTGCATACAGGAATCACTCAATAAATAATGACTGAGTGATAGTCATGGGCTACTTTGCAAATACTCTGCCCTTTGGAAAAGTTGTTATTCTGATATTCTCCCCTTAGACCTGGATGAATGCCACCATATGTAAAGGCTTCTCTTTTCTCCTGCCCAACCCCTGCTCATCCTACACATAGTACAAGGTCTTGCTGCTCAAACACGGACCCATTTGAGCTGCATCGGCATCACCCAGTAGCTTGTTCAAAATGCAGAATCATAGGCCCACATCATGCCTAATATACCTGAAGTGCTCTTTTCACATTATCCCTACCAGAACATTGTATGCACATTAAACACTTGAAAATCATTGTCTTAAGGGGAGTGATTCTCTTCTCTGGAAAACCCTACCCTGTGAAGCTGGGATGTTCATAGCCTGCAACTGATGTGGAGAACAAAGGCAAAAGGAAATGTAGATGAAACTAAATCTCCTTATAACTTGCAGCCCATTGACAAATACTCGAGACAGGCAGAGTGTGACATTTCTCCAGGAACTCCCAACCATCATAATATTAAGGCTTTGCTATAAAGAAAAAATACATATATATACACACACACACACACACACACAGCTCAGCTTGACAAGAGCCAGGCCTCCAAGACCCTGTAATTCTTCCCTAACATATGACTACCTTCTTGGAAACTTGCTTTATCTCTGCTCCCCATGCCAACTTCAAGTATATAACCAATGGGTCCTTACAATCCCAGTTTGGCTCTTTCTGCACAGCGGTCCCCATGCTTTAATGAAACCACCTTTTTTTGCCCCAAAAATGTCAGAAGCATTCTTTGACTGTTTGCTCCTGGACCTCACATCAAATGACACCACAACTGCTTACTTTCATTTCCTGGGTTGTAGCCACTTAAAAACATTGTGCCTAGTCAAATTGTTAACTGAAATGAGAACAGGCATACCTCAGATCTATCACGGATTTGGCTACAAACCACAGCAATAAAGCATATACTGCAATGAGGTGAGTCAAATGAATTTTTAGGTTTTCCAGTGCATATAAAAGTTATGATAACACTATAGTGCAGTCTAGTAAGTGTGCAATAGCTTTATGTGTAAAAATACACATGCCTTAATTTAAAAAAATTACTTTATTGCTAACATATGCTAACCATCAGCTGAGCTTTCACAAAATCATCTTTTTGCGGGTGGAAGTTCCTGCCTTGGTGTTGATGCGGGTGGAAGGCTTGCTGGCTGATCAGGGTGGTGTTTGCTGAAAGTTTGGATGGCTGTGGCAGTTTCTCTACAGAAGACAGTGAAGTTTGCCACATCGATTGACTCTTTAACAAATGGTTTCTCTGCAGCACGTGGGGCAGTTTGATAGCATTTTACCCACAGTGGAACTTCTTCCAACTTTGGAGCCCATCCTCTCAAACCCTGCCGCTGCTTTCT
The DNA here is from genome assembly GCF_018350155.1 of Leopardus geoffroyi. NCBI lineage: Eukaryota > Metazoa > Chordata > Mammalia > Carnivora > Felidae > Leopardus > Leopardus geoffroyi. The sequence continues at coordinate 3,235,703 of NC_059327.1, read as the reverse complement.
CCGCTCAGTTTATGTCATGTGCTCAGTCCTTCATTGTCATTTCCACGGTCTTCACAGCGTCTTCCCCAGGAGTAGATTCCACCTCAGGAAACCACCTTCTTTGTTCATCCACATGAAGCATCTCCTCATCTGTTCAAGTTTGATCATGAGACGCAGCCACTCGTCCACTTCTGACTCTCGTTCTCTGCCTCCTTCCACCACATCTTTTGTGACTTCCTGCATGAAGTCTTGAATCCCTCAGAGTCATCCCGGAGGGTTGGAGTCCACTTCTTCCAAACTCCTGTTGTGAATGTTGATATTTTGACCTCTTTCTATGAATCAAAAATGTACTTACAACATCTAGAATAGCGAATCCTTTCCAATTTTTCAATGTACTCTGCCAAAATCCATCATAAGAATCACCATCTGTGGCCCTATCCTCACAAATTGCAGCTCTTAAGTCAGAAGATTTGCAAATCAGAATCACTCCTTCGTCCGTGGGCTGCAGATGAAATGCTGTATGCAGGCATGAAAACAACAATCTCAATGTGCGTCTCCATCAGAGCTCTTCGGTGACCGGGTGCATTGTCAGTGAGCAACAATATGTTGAATCTTTTTTTCTTTGAGTGGTAAGTGGATCTCAACAGTGGGTTTACAACATTCAGTAAACCACATTGTAGACATATACACTGTCATCCAAGCTTTGTTTTTCTCTTTGTAGAGTGCCAGCAGAGTAGATGTAGCATAATTCTGAAGAGCCCGAGGATTTTCAGAATGGTACATGGGCATCGGCTTCCACTTAAGTCACCAGCTGTGTTAGCCCCTGACAAGAGCATCAGTCTTCCTTTGAAGCTCTGAAGCCAGGCTTTGACTTCTCTCTTGCGGGGAAAGTTCTAGATGGCATCTTCTTGCAACGAAAGGCTGCTTCACCTATGGTGGAAACCTGTTGCTGAGGAGCCTGGGTGGCTCAGTCAGTTAAAGAAAAGAAAATCTGTTGTCTAGAGTAGGCAGCTTCATGCATTATCTCCGCCAGATCTTCTGGAGAACTTGCCGCAGCTTCTGCATCACCTTGAACTTTCATGTTATAAAGATGGTTTCCTTCTCTCAACCTCATCAGCCAACCTCTCTTGCTTGAAACACTTCTTCTATAGCTTCATTACCTCTGTCCACCTTCGTAGCACTGAAGCGAGTTAGGACCTTGCCCTGGATTAGACTTTGACTTAAGAGAATGTTGTGGCCCGTTTGAGCTTCTATCCAGACCAGTCACACTTTCTCCGTGTCAGCACTAAGGCTGTTTGGCTTTATTATTTTAGCATGTCTAATTTTTTTAAGAATCTTTCCTTTGCACAGTTTAACTCTTGCGAGAGGCCTACCATGGCTTTTGACATGCCTTCCTCACAAAGCTTCACATTTCTAGCTTTTCATGTAAAGAGGGAGATGTAAGACTTTTCCTGTCACTTGGACAGAGGCCACTGTAGAGTTATTAACTGGCCTAATTTCAGTATTGTTGTGTCTCAGGGAACAGGGAGGCCCAAGGAGAGGGAGAGAGATGGGGAGGGGGGACAGCTGGTTGGAAGAGCAGTCAGAACACATATTTATCAATTAAGTTCCCAGTCTTACAGGGGCTCCATTCGTCATGCCCTGAGATGATTACAGCAGTAACATCAAAGACCACTGATTACAGATCACGATAACAAATATAATAGAAAAGTTTGAAATATTGTGAGAATTACCAAAACGTGAGAGACACAAAGTGAGCATATGCTGTTGGAAAAATACTACCTATAGACTTGCTTAATGTCAGGTTGCCAAAAACCTTCAACTTGTAAAAAAAAAAAAAAAAAAAAAAAATCAGCAAAAATGAAGTATGCCTGTACGTGTCCGCTAAAAATTATTCCTGATCACAAAATTCCATCCATGTAGCTGTCGAAGTCACCTGTTCTATGTAGTAAGTACTGAATCAGTATTTAAAGCACTGAATCAACAGATAGATTTCCATCAGCCCCTCTGCATTACACCGTATTATCTGTATGGTATCGAAGTAAGTATTCAACACACCTCTCCTGTCTTCAGAGGGCTTGCAACTGACTGGCTGATTTCCCTTATCTTCATATAATAGTAAACACTTTTTTTTTTCTATTTGCAAAATGAATGAATAGAAATTCTGTGATTATTTCAATTATTTATCCTACAGAAAAAAATATTACTACTCGGATGGAAAGCTAGCAAAACCCCAGGTGGAGATGTGCACTCATAAATGGAGGTAATCAATCTCTACAGAGATGAACAACTTGTCAAAAAACCTTAATTCTGGAGGTGAAATTATCAAGGAAGGCTACCGTTATCCTTCCCCAATGCACCTTGTATTTCACAGATATCTTAAGCCAATTAACCAGTGATCTTTCTTAACATTTATCATAGTCTCTATCTATTCTCATCTTTCCCAACCTTCTGTAAGAAGTGAAACCTTGTCATGGGTGGTTATAACTGACTTGAAACTTTCTGATCATCACAGTCTTGAAATATGGAAATATCTATTTACTTTCATTGTATCAGTAAAACAAGTTAGCTTGAACTTTATGAATTTGGCAACAGCATATTGATTCCGACTCACAGATGTGGCAATTCTATAGGGTTCAACCTAATACTTAGGACATCTTTTCAGAAGTCAGAGATGACGATTTTGGTTCATATGCAAAGAAGGTAAACTATAATTAAATAATTTTCTCTTTTATTTTTTATATGAAATTTATTGTCAAATTGGTTTCCATACAATACCCAGTGCTCATCCCAACAGGTGCCCTCCTCAATACCCATCATCCACCCACCCCTCCCTCCCACCCCCCATAAACCCTCAGTTTGTTCTCAGTTTTTAGGAGTCTCTTATATTTTGGCTCCCTCCCCCGCTAACCATTTTTTTTTTCCTTCCCCTACCCCATGGTCTTGCACTAAGTTTCTCAGGATCCACATAGGAGTGAAAACATATGGAATCTGTCCTCTGCATGACTTATTTCACTTAGCATAACACTCTCCAGTTCCATCCACGTTGCCCAAAAGGCCATATTTCATAATTAAATAATTTTCTACAGCTAAAAATTTTGCTCATTTAAACTAATATTAAATGGGTAACATTATAAATTCTATAAACATGAATTATGTTGAATGTTATGAATATGTGTTGTAGAGCAATTTGTCTTTTATTAAGATGGTTTTTCCCTTTAATAAGAGACAATTTGAAATAAAATTAGAGTAAATAGTTACTGAAATATGCTAATAAAATACAGTCAAATACGGTAATTGAAACGCAAAGACCAATCTAAAATGTCCATGGATTGCAATTCTCTCCAGTTTCAGAGCCAAAGTTGCTATACATAAATTATTTTTAAAATTGAGGTAAAATATGTTTATGGTGAAATGCACATATCTTAATTGTACAATTAATTCAATGATCTCTGACAAATTATTCACTCCCACAAATCCAGCCAGGATGAAAGCAAAAACCATTTCCATATCACAGGAAGTCCCTTATTTGCATTTTATATTCAGTCCCTAACCCTTCCCTTCCTAGGCAACTTTTGTGACTTCTGGTATCAAACATTAACTTCATTTGATCTATATCTTCATATAAATGGAATAAATATATGCCTTAGGTCTGGCTTCTGTCTCTCAATATAGTATCTTAAAGATTTATTAATGTTGAACGTTTCGGTAACTGATTTACTGTTGGGTAGTATTCTTTTGTTTGAATATGTTAACATTTGCTCATCCATGTTTCCATTGATGAGCACGTGGGTTGTTGCAGTTGGGGGCTATCTGAATACGGAGGCTATATTTATATTCCTGTACACAATGTTGTGTGGACATATATTATCACTGCCCATGGGGAATAACAAGAAGTAGGATTCCTTGGTTATAAGGTAGATGTATGTTTAGTGTGACACAAAACCGCCAAAGGGTTTTCCCAAGTGGTTGTACCATTTTGCACTCCCAGACTGTCGTGGATAGTTCAAGTTGTTACACAGCCTTGCCGACATTTGATGTTGTCACTCTTTATAATTTAGCTACTTTTTGCATTATGGAGCATATCTCACAGTTATAGTTTGCATTTCCCTGATGATTACTAATGTTGAGAGATTTTCATGTGTTTTTGTCATTCTTAGATGTTCTCTTTTACTCAAGTCACTTGTTCATTTTCTAGTGGTTTTTATTATTTATATGAATTACTTAAATATCAGATGCAGTCCTATATTACATAAAACCATTTTGAATATTTTCTTTTAAGCCATAGCTTTATTTCCTTTATGGAATATTTTGATGATATATAATTTATCAGTTTTATTTCCTTTCATAGTTAGTGTTTTATCTTCCATAACACAACTCAGTTTGCCCCATGACTGTGAAGTTATTCTCCAGTATCTTTGAGAAGTTTTTAAAGATTATCATTTACACAAGGCCTAGTATATGTGTAAATAATATTTTTTGCATGTGGTGTCAGGTAGGACTGGAACTTAATTTATATATTTATTTTGATTTCAGACTCCACTGGATCCCCTCCGTTGTGGATATATTGCAATTTGAAGGTTAGGAAGGAAACACAGCAAGGGTCATTTATACATACTTTCTAGGGATTTAAAAACTGATGACAATAGAAGGTAAAAGTGAAATAATAACTTCCTGATCCCATGAAACCAGGATTCATATGAATATATATATGTAATGTATAAATGAGCATATACACAGATAAATTTACACACATGTATGTGTGTGTGTATATATATATATGGTGTGTATATATATATATATATATATGGTATATATATATATATATTACAGCATATATATGATATATATATATATACAAATACAGAAAATATAACTGTTACTATATACACAAAGAAAAACACTGTATATCATGATGTATAAAATATAGAGGTTTAATTTTTATTTTTGAGAGAGAGAGAGAGAGAACATGCATGAGTGGGGGAGGGGCAGAGAATGAGGGAGGCATAGAATCAGAAGCAGTCTCCAAACTGTCAGCACAGAGCCCAACGTGGGGCTCAAACTCATGAACTGTGAGACGGTGACCTGAGCCAAAGTCAGACACTTAACTGAGCCACCCAGGTGCCCCTAGAAATTATTTTTTTTAAACTAAATGCTTATCTAATTCTAGGACCTTTGTTTATACACAATGGACAGTTGATCCAAACTGAGCAAAACACTGTCTTTCCCTACTCCTCCCCAATTTTGTTTCAAGAGACATGAATTTATATGTGCAAATGAAAAAAAATGCAAATAATTAACCTAAACATATTACCTTATATACAGAAAATTCTTCAGTAGATTCACTTATTCAACATGTATGGGGGAATAATAAAGAAACCACATAAATGTGATCTTCTTCTTCTAGCTTGGAAAAAATTAATAACCTATGTATGGTATGCATTAATAATTAAGACATGAAAAAAAACTTTCAAACATTTTTATCACCCTCAATTTGCTACATACTGTTTAACAGTATTCTTTAATACTTTAATAAAAGGTTTCATAATGTATTCATTTTAAACCATAAAAAAATAGGAATGTGTGACACATAACTTACCTATCACCAGCTCATTTTACTATTTTAAGATTTGAGAAGGTGAAACATTGGTGTAATGTGAAATAGAGGTTCTAAAATACGTGATTAATAAAACCTTATGCTTTGAAATTGAATAAGTCAGTTTCCCATTGGTACATTTTAAAAAATCCCCTGGCTGCCTGGCCGGCTTGTACTTGTAGCATAGCAAAAACCAGATATGTATTTTGGGTGAATTTTACTTCTTTATCTGAAAATTAAAGGTGCTTCCGGTTCTGCATGTCTAATATTCTAGGCATTCTCTTAACAAGACAGTGTACAAAAACTCTGCTCATTGCTGAAATCAAATGATCAAATTCACTGACTTCTAGAACTTATACAGCAAATCTCTAACCTGAATGGACAGGACACTAGGTTTGGAATACCATAGATTTGAATGAAATCTAAGTTGCCCACATGCTATGTAAATTGAGGATATTTGTATAACCTTTCTGTATCCCAAGTTTCATTATTGAGGATGGAAAAAAAATATCTCGGCTGTACATGTAACGCTCCGAAATTCAATATCTGCAGTGTTTCCACTTGACTTTTGAATCTCGATTCTCTTATTGAACTGAATAAAAGTACTTGTGGCTAATGTTGTGTTACTTGAAGCTCTAATGAGATATATTGTGTGTGGGTTGTTGCTATGTGAAAAGAGCACAGAATGTGTGGCTGAATATAAATATCCAGCAAAGAGGAGCAGGGCTTTCAACAAACATATTGATTACAACATAATGGTACTTGATTGGAACAAGAAGATATATTGGGAAAATTGAGACTTTAATGTCATCAGAAATTATATTAGGAGGCAGTTCAGAGTGGTGACATAGGAAGATCCTGAACGCCCATCTACCATGGACATACCAAATCTACAACTATAGGTTTCCTCTGAAAACTAGCAGGACAACTGCTTTACATTGGCAAATGATAAAAGAGCCACATCAAAATGGTAGCAGAGGCTGAGACACCATCTTTCCATAAACTTCACCCCATTACAGTGACCCACCATAGGGGGCAACCCCCAAACATGGAGCTTCTGAGGAGCAAAATGTTCAAACCCTACATCAGCCATGCCCACATTGAAGATCTGCACCTGAACAATGAGCACCCATAACGTCTGGCCTTGAAAACCAATGGGGCTCTCATCAACAAGACCCAACGTGCTGTTAGCACACTGCAGAAATTCCTCCTCATGGGCTCAGGCCTGGACTCACTCACTGCAGGGCCCAGGGCAGAAGGATCCATTTGAAAAGCACATGCCTTACATGTCATAACTTCATTTGCTAATCTTAAAGTGTCAGCTTGAGGGGTCAGGCCTGTTAGGATATTCTCCAGAGAATATCCCTGTGCTCTCCCAGGACCTTACTAAAGCCAGTAGGCACCTTTTGTTTTCCTCAGTGGGAGCCATCTTCACACCCCCTTTTGCTATGCTCCCAAACACCAGTATCTTCTAAAAGGGAGATTCTATAGATATATGTTGCCTCGTGTTTACATCTGTAGCCTCAGTTTTTGTGGATGCAGCTTAGGGTCACCCCTTGATTGTCTGGCTTTGGAGGCCAAGGGATTGTATTCCTGAGTCCCATGGGACTGTAACAGTTGAAGACACAGTTTGTGGCAGATTACCACAGCCAAGGCTCTATAGAGATAACAGTCTAAAAAAATACCCCTAGTTTTTTTCTGAGAAAGATACCTATTTACCTGAGCAGGAGATTGGCCTGAAGGGAATGTTTCAAGTATGGCACACATCTAGAGGCTACAGAGGTGCTCTCAGGAAACAGAAGCCAAGGGATGCCATCTTAGCACTCTCCTTTTGCCTTGTTATAGCTTGCTGCTATCTCCAGGAGTTTATACACTAATCTGTAGCCCTGAATTTAGGACTATGGCTTAGGGAGCACATCCCAGTCACCTGATATGATGGCCATCAGGACTTAGGCTTGCAGTCCCACAAAACTGTATATATTTTTATAATTTAAAAAGAGTTACCTATGATTCTGGCTTCTAATAAACTTGAATCTAGGTGCTGAAGGAAATTCTCCTTGTGCTGGGACACTGGCAGGTCATGGCACACCCTAAATGACTGGTATCTTTTAAAAATAAAATAGGCTGCTTGGAAGATATGGAAGGTTTGAGAGACAAGAATTGAACAGAGTTAAATGATAATGTTCATTTCTATACTAAGTTCAGAATGGGAGAGGTGGCTGTTTTATCTAATGCATAGAAATTAACACAGAGAGTCAAACAAAATGAAGAAACAGAAGAATGTGCTCCAAATCAAAGAACTAGAAAAAAAATCCTTAAAGAAACAGAGATGAGTAACTTGCCTGGTAAAGAGTTCAAGGTTATGGTCATAAGAATGTTAACTGAACTTGGGAGAAGAATGAACAAACACAGTGAGAACCTCAACGAAGAAATATAGAAGTACCAAGCAGAAGTCACAGAGCTGAAAAATACTACCCATGAACTGAAAAAAAAAAACCTTCCTGAGAGGGATTCAACAACAGACTAGATGAAAAAGGAAAAACGGTCAGTGAACTTGAAGGCAGAGGAACTCAAAATCCAGGAAATGATAGCTTAATGGACTTGTGGGACAATATCAAGCAGGTTAACATTCTCATTTTAGGGGTCCCATCAGGAGAAGAGAGGAAGTGGCAGAAAACTTATTTGAAAAAATAATGGCTGGAAACTTCCTTGACCTGGAGAAAGAACCTAACATCCAGATCCAGGATACCCAGAAATTTCCACAAAAGATAAACACAAGGAGACACAAACCAAAACACCTTATAATTAAAACATCAAAAGGTAAAAAGAATCCAAAAAGTAACCAAAGTAAAACAACTTGTTATATACAAGGCAACCCCTGTAAGATTATCAGGAGAGTTTTCAGCAGAAACTTTTATCATTCAGAAATGGAGAGATAGTTTCCAGACAGTCTAAGCTAAAGAAGTTCATCAACAATAAACCTACCTTACAAGAAATATTAAAGGGACTTCTTGAAGCTAAAAAGAAAGGGTACTAACTAATAACAAGAAGACATATGATAGTATAAATCTCACTGGAAATGGTAAATACATAGTAATGGTACCATAGTAATGGTAGTATATTAATTACTATATAAATATATAGTAATAGTAAAGCTAGTTTACTTGTAAAGCTAGTAAGAAAGAAGAAAAAAGTAGTAAAGGTAACCATGATGATCAGTTAAAAGATAGTCAAGATCAAAGTATCTAAAATGTTACATAAACATAAAAAAAGTTGTTGGGGAAAAATTTAGAGCTACAGAATGCATAAATTAAGTTGTAATCAACAAAAATATACTGTTAAATATAGGTTGTTATGGGTAAACCTCATGGTAACCACCCAGCAAATTCCTATAGTAGATGCACAAAAGATAAAGGAATCTGGACAGATCATTAAAGAAAGCCATCAAACCATCAAATAAGAGAAGAAGAAAGTAAAAGAGGTCATACAAAACCTCCAGGAAATAATTAACAAACTGGCAGGTACATACTTATCAATAGTTAGTTTAGATGTAAATGAAATAAATTATTCAGAGAAAAGACACAGTGGCTGAATGGAGAGAAAAACAAGACCCATCCATATGCTGCCCACATGAGACTCACTTTGGATGTAGGGACAAACAGATTGAACGTGAAGGGATGGAAAAGATATTTCATGCAAACAGAAATCAAAAGAAAGGTGGAATAGCTATCCACATATCTGACAAAATAGACAGTAAAATGAAGGCTGTAATAAGAGAAAAGGACATTACATAATGACAAAGGGGTCAGTCAACTATGAAGATATGTTTGTAAATATTTATGCACCCAACATAGAAACACCTAAATATATAAAGCAAATATTAATAGGACTCAAGTCAGAAATAGATAGCAAAACCATAATAGTAGAGGAGTCTAATACCCCACTTACATCAATGGATAGATCATCCAGGTAGGAAATTAATAAGGAAACACTGACTTTAAATAACACATTAGGTCAGATGGAGACACACACACACACACACACACACACACACACACACACACACACACACATTTGATCCAAGAAAGAGAATACATATTCTTCTCAGGGGCACATGGAATGTTCTCCAGGACAGATTATATATTAGGCCACAAAGCAAGTCTTAAAAAATTTAAAAAGATGAAAATCGCACAAGAACATTTTCTGAACATTATGGCATTAAACTTGGAATCAATTACAAGTAGAAAACTAGAAAACTCACAGATGTGTAGATTCAACAATGCACAACTGACAAAAAAGAAATTAAAAAATACCTTGAGACAAAGAAAAATGTAAAAGTAGCATCCCAAAACTTTTAAGGTGGAGCAAAAGCAGTTCTAAGAGGGAGAGATTCATTGTAATAAATGCCTGCCTCAAGAAACAAGAAAAATTTCCAACAACATAACTCTGCACCTCAGAGAACTAGCAAAAGAACTACTGAATCCCAGAGCTGGCACAAAAAAGGAAATAAAAATTAGAGCAAACATAGATGAAATAAAAACTAAAAAGGTAATAGAAAACATCAATGAAACCAAAAGCTGGTTCTTGGAATGATAAACAAAATTTACTAACTTTAAGCTAGATTCACCAAAATTCTCCCCACCCCTCCCTGCCTCCCTCTCCCCTCCATATATACACATATACGTACGTATGTATATGTATACGTATACATATATGTATGTATACATACATATATGTATATGTATACATATACCTACATATATACTCACATGCAGTATATATACATATATACATATACATATATATACACTGTGTGTATATAGAAAGAGTAGAGTGTTTGTGTGTGTGTATACATATGGTGTAGAAATGGTATATATCTATATTTGTGTGTGTATATATATGTCTCAAAATCAGAAATGGAAGAGGATATTTTATAATTTCTACCACAGAAATACAAAGGGTCATAAATGACTACACCAATCAATTTTATGCTAAGAAATTGGACATCCTAGGAGAAAATGGATAAAGCTCTCGAAACACACAACCTTCCAATACCGAATCAAGAGGAAATAGAAATTAAAATACAGTGCTTACTAGTAAGGAGATTGAATCAGTAATCCAAACTTCACAAAAAACAAAAATTCATGACCAAACAACTTCACTGGTGTTTACCAAACATTCAGATAAGAAATAGTATTGATCCTTCACACAATCTCCCAAGAATAGAATATGCCTGTCAACTCATGTTACAAGGTCAGGATTATCCGGGTGGAAAAGGACAAGATGAGGAAGAAAAAACAAACCAACCAACCAACCAAACATAGGCCAATTTCTCTGATGAACAGAAATGCAAAAGTATTCAACAAAATTGAACAATACATTAAAAGGCTTGTAAACCATGATCATACAGGTTTTACTTCAGGGACACGAGGATGGTTCACCATCTAAAAATCAACATGTTATATAAGACATTAACAAAATAATGGAAGAAAATTATATGATCATCTCAATGGACACTGATAAAACATTTGATAAAATTTAACATCCTCTTATGATATTAATGCTCAACAAAGTTGGTAGAGATGGAATGCACCCACATAATAAAGGCCATTTATAACAAGTCCTCAGCTAATATCCTACTCAGTGGTAAAAGTGGAAAGCTTTTCCTTTAAGATTAGGAACCAAAGAAAGATGTCCACTGCCGACCTAAGTCCTAGTCACAATTATGCAAGAAAATGAAATAAAAGTTATGCAAATTGGAAATGTAGAAATAATATTGTCTTTATTTGCAGATGATATATTATATATTAAAACCCCTAAAAATTCCAGCAAAAAAAACTGGTAGAACTAATAAATCCAGTGAAATTCAAGATACAGTATCAATGTGCAAAAATCTATCTTTTCTATACAGTAATGAACTATAAGGGAAAAAGCAATCTCATTTACAACTGTATCAAAAATAATACTTAATAAATTTAACCAAGGAGATGATACGCCTGTGTTCTGAAAACCAGACAACACTGACGAAAGAAACTGAAAAAGACATAAATGGAAAAATATTCCATGCTTGTTGATGTTTAAGAATTAATATTGTTAAAATGTCCATATTTTCCAAAACAATTTACAGTTTCAATGCAATCTCTCTAAAATTTCTGATGGTGTGTTTCTCACGGAGTAGAAAAAAGAATACTAAAATTTGTATGGAGCCACAAGAGATCTCAAATAACCAAATCAATCTTAGCAAAGAAAAAAGTGAGAGGTATGCTAGAAGTAAGCTATAGCTATAGTAATTGAAACAAATTGTATTGGCATAAAAATACATGTAGATCAATGAAATGGAATACAGAACCCAGAAATAAGCCCATACATTTATGGTCAATTACAACAAAGGAGCCAAGAATATATAGTAGGCAAAGTGCTGTCTCTTCAAGAAATGTGTTGGGTAAACAGGACAGCCACATGCCCCAAAAAAAAAAAAAAAAAAAATTGGACCACTGTCTTACACCATACACAAAGAGTGACTCGAATTGATTTAAGACTTGAATGTGAGACTGAAACCGTAAGACTCCTAGAGAAAAATAGGCCATAAGCTCTGTGACATCAGTCATAGCAATGGATTTTTGGATTTTACTCTAAAAGCAAAGGTAACAAAATAAAAAATCAACAAGTGGGACCACATAAAATTTAGAAGGTGCTGCACAACAAAGGAAACCATCGACAAAATGAATAGACAACCTATGAAGTGGAAGAAGATATCTGCAAGTCATATTAATATCCAAAATATATAAAGAACCCATACAACTCAATAGCAAAGAAAGAGAAAGGGAGGGAGGGTAGAATCCAATTTAAAAGATGAGCAGAGGATCCAAATGGTCATTTTTCAAAAAAAAAAAAAAAAAAAAAAGATATACAGATGGCTAACGGGCTCATGGAAAGATGCTCAAAATCCCTAATCATCAAGAAATACAAATCAAACTGCAACATGACTTCACCTCATGCTCGTTAGGATGACTATTTTTGAAAAGGTGAGAAATAAGTCTAATAATAATAAGATTATGGTGTCAGATATGCAATGCCGTAAATACATTAAAGCATAGTGATCTACATATTTTAAGCAGGAAATGTAAGGTATATAAATTATATCTCAATAGGCTGTATAAAACAAGACAAAAGGAAACTGTCCTTAAAGCCCGCAAATGTCAAAAAATATACTGGTAATTAAGAAAGGCATTAAAGGTAACTTGTGTTAATCCCACATTGGTTTGTAAATCCTTAAAGATATACATTATGGATGCGTAAAATAAGCTTGGGAAATCTACGTAAGATTTCTACTATGCCTTTCCACTTTAAAAATACTGGTTCCATCTTGGGGCACCTGGGTGCCTCAGTCGGTTGAGGGTCCAACTTCAGCTCAGGTCATGATCTCACAGTCCGTGAGTTTGAGCCCCACAATGGCCTCTGTGCTCTCAGTTCAGAGCCTGGAGCCTGCTTTGGATTCTGTGTCTCCCTCTCTCTCTGCCCCTCCCCCACTTACACTCTTATCAAAAAATGAATAAACTAAAAATAAATAAAATACTGGTTCCATCTTTTATGATAATTTCCATTATGTGTGTGTGTGTTTCTGTTTGTAGACATTTAAAGAATTTATGTTGCATTTTCAAAAAAATTTCATATTTAAATATGTTTTCTCTATTAAAATTGATAGCCTTACATACAAGCATCTACTTTATGAAGCTGATATGAGGTCACTCACTAGGCTCATGGGGAATATTTCAGCATAACAAGTTTGCTACCTGCTTGACGAGTGAATACAGACTTCCTGCATGAGATAGTCACCAACTATTTATACAATCTTAAGCCCTTAGTAGTAAAGCAATCGTGAGTTTATTATTTTGCTACCTGTACCGTGACACTTCAAAACTCAATAATCCAGCACTTGAAGATTTTCTTTAATTTATTATAATTAAAAGAAACCCCAAGAGGGCAATCCAAATGCTTGAAAGTTTAAAGCTCTGTTCCCTTTGCTACATCGAAAGAAATGTTCATTTCTCTATCAAGTGAAGTACACTTCTGAGAATCCACACTGGCTCTTATATGATGGAGTCTTTCAAAGGAATCATTTGAGGTGACCAAGGAAAAGAGGAATTTTGGAATGGCCTACCACAGTCTTGAAAATAGAAAAAAATATAGATAGATAGATAGATAGATAGATAGATAGATAGATAGATAGATGGTATTCTTCTAGGTGAAGTTTTTATCATTTCTTTCTGTAATGAGAAAAATGAAGTCTGGAAAAGTGAAGAAAATATTTTCAATTAAGAAAATGGTGAAAGCAGCATTGGAACCCATCTCTATGGCAATGTCGTGGTCATTTCAACATGTGGCCTCCTCACAGATTCTAAACACTTGGATCCGGTCATGCCTAAAGCAACGTGAAATCATGTATTTCTTCAGCACGAAGTGTTCCGTGCCTGCTATGTACCCATTCCTGTCCTAAGTGCCCAGTGTACCGTGAATCCAGGGACTTCCACTGAGTACAGCAGGCAGTTCCCAAGGTTCAGGGGGGGATATGGATACTAAGCAAATATTTGAATGGGCAAGAATTAAAGACTGAACATCAGATCATAAGAACTCAGCTGAAGAGTGAAGAGCTGGCTAATAGAGAGGGGTGTCAAGGACAACACTCAGGGGAGAGGAGGTAAACCCTGAGGAACGGCTTCAGAGTTGGGACCATGACAAGGTGTGGAATGCACAAGACAGGCTGGCCAGGAGATGGGAGTGTGGGAGCCCTGGAGTGGCTGCAGTGCATTAAGAGAATGTAAGCCCGGGACGAGACGAGGTCAGAGAGAGGCCAGTATGAAATCACTTCCAACTTTGTTCAGAGAAGGACCTTGGACTCCATTCAACTTGACAATGGAAGTCCCAAGTGAGTTTTGATCAGGGGTGACACATAATCCAATTTCCATTCCTTTTTTTTTTTTTTTTTAACATTTATTTATTTTTGAGGAGAGAGAGACAGAGCATGAGCGGGGGAGGAGAGATAAAGAGGGAGACACAGAATCGGAAACAGGCTCCAGGCTCTGAGCCATCAGCACAGAGCCCGACGTGGGGCTCAAACTCACAGACCGCGAGATCATGACCTGAGCCAAAGTCGGATACTCAACCAACTGAGCCACCCAGGAGCCCCTATCCAATTTCCATTCCAAAAAAAAAAAAAAAAAAAAAAAAAAAACCCTCTTTTTGCTATACTGAGGATAGACCAAAGTAGGCCACAGAAGAAACATGGTCACCAGTTAGGAAGCTGGGCCTGAGCCATCCCAGTGGGAATGAAGAGAAAGGAAGAATATACAGACATTTCCATCCTCCCACTGTCTTAAATATCAGTTCAAAACATTTAAGTGATAGGTGTGAGGTGCTAAAAAAGTTATTTTGCATTCTGAGCCCAGTTGAAATTCTAATGCATCATAAAAGCAGTATTAAAAATAGGCAATGTGAATTAACTGGCCACTAATAGTCAAAAAGGAGGACATTCATTGAGAAGTATTTTTTGCCCAGAAAAGTATTCCTTTTCCCAAATCTATGTGACTATAATAGACTATGGAACTATGGATTCGATAGCTTTCTTAATTTCAGTGGTTATAAAGCCATTATACACCACTTGCCTGTGAATTAGATGAGCATTAATGCAGCCAAAGGTCCAATTGCTCACTTTGGTGCATATTTTTTCATAAAAGTCACATTTTCTTTTATTAGCTTCAAGTTTTTATTTAAATTCCAGTTAGTTCACATACAGTGTAATATTAGTTTCAGGTGTACAATTTAGTGATTCAACACTTCCATTCAACACCCAGTGCTCATCACAACAAGTGCACTGATTAATCCCATCATCAATTTTACCATCACCCCATCACCTCCCTTCTGGTAACCATCAGTTTGTTCTCCATAGTTAAGAGTCTGTTTTCTGGCTTGCCTCTTCTCCCCTCTGTACTCATCTATTTCTTAAATTCCACATATGAGTGAAATCATATGACTTATTTTGCTTAGCATAGTACATTCTAGCTCCATGCAAGTCATAGCAAATGGCAAGATTTCATTCTTTTTGATGTCTGAGTAATATTCCAGTGTGTGTGTGTGTGTGTGTGTGTACACACACATACACACCACATCTTCTTTATCCATTTATCAGTCGATAGACATTTGGGCTGTTTCAATAATTTGGCTATTGTTGATAGGGCTGCTATAAACATTGGGGTGTACATACCCCTCTGAATCAGTAGTTTTGTAACCTTTGGGTAAATACCTAGTAGTGCAATTGCTGAGTCATAGGGTAGCTCTATTTTTTAATTTATGAGGAGCCTCCACACTGTTTTCCACAGTGGCTGCAGCAGTTTGCATTCCCGCCAACAGTACGTAGGGATTCGCCTTTTCACCTGTTGTTTCCTGTGCTCTCCATTTTAGCCATTCTGACAAGTGTGAGGTGGTATCTCAATGTGGTTTTGAGGGACACCTGGGTGGCTCAGTTGGTTGAGCATCCTGCTTCAGGCTCTGTGCCGACAGCTCAGAGCCTGGAGCCTGCTTCAGATTCTGTGTCTCCCTCTCTCTCTGCCCCTCCCCCTGCTCATGGTCTCGCGCACACGCTGTCTCTAATAAGTAAACGTTAAAAAAAATTAAATGTGGTTTTGATTTGTATTTCCTTGATGATAAGTGATATTGAGCATCTTTTCATGAGTCTGTTGGCTGTCTGTAGGTACTCTTTGGAAAAAAAAGTCTATTCATATATTTTGTGCATTTCTTAACTAGATTATTTGATTTGGGGATGTTGAGTTTGATAAGTTCTTTATATGTTTTGGATACTAATCTTTTATCAGATATGTCATTTACAAAAACACCACAGAAACACAATTATAAGAAAATCTTATGAAAAATTATATGCCAACAAATTGGGCACTCTGAAAGAAATGTATAAATTCAAGAAATGTATAAATTACCTGAACTGAAACAGGAAGAAATACACAACTTGAACAGACCAATAACCAGTGAAGAAATTGGATCAGTAATCAAAAATCCCCAACAAACAAGAGTCCAGGGCCATAAAAGTCACTTTAAAAGAAAATATACACACTCTTCCTAATGTAAATAAAAAGGAATACGATTAGAAAGGGAAATATATACCATTATTTCTATAAAATATTTACTGCAATTCATCATTATATGTACCTTTGAATATCGTTAACAGTCAGGAAACAAAATATGTTTGGTCACATGTCTTCATATGTTACAATTAAGAACATCAGTTTAAAAAAAAAAAGAGCAGATTTACTTTCCCAGTATGTGATTATGAAAAATGCCATGGGTTAGTGAAGGTGACCACTTCAGAGTCTCAGGTTAGTAGCCCAGAGGAGAGTGCTTCCCCACCCGTGTGCCCAGGTACCATTTTCCTCACAGGCCCCTTCTCCTGGCCTCCAAGGCCTGGTTCATGTTCACCATGGATTGCAGTTACCCCCCCCCCCCCCCCCCGGTGAGCCCTAGAGAAATGTGGATTATGGAGACAGCATGGTGATCATGATGAAAGGAAAAGGGCTAGGATGGCTACCATTTCCCCTAGGATGCCAACATCTCAGGGGAAGGAGCCACATCTGCCCACAGAATGCCATTATCATAGAGAGACATGTTTCTCTGAGACACCATCATCACAAGGGAAGAAATACCATTTCCCTTAGAACACCATCATCCTAAGGGCAATTTCCTCCAGAAGACACAATTTTTCCCAGAGCACATCAACTTAAGGGAAGCAATTACCATTTCCTCTAGGACACCAACAGCAGGAGGGGAAAAGCGACCGTCCCCCCAGAACACCCCACCATTCCATAAAGCAGCAGCAGTTATGAGTAGAACCATGGTATCCAGCTCCCTCCCTTGGTTTGGCCTCCACCCCGGCTTCCCAAAGATCTGCGAGGGACTTCTGAGTCATGGACCATACTTCCTTCTGCAATAGGAACAACGTCTTGTTTGTAAGAACCACATGGAACCTATCTGAGTCATTCTCTCAAATCAAAGTGATGTCTTTAGACAAACAACTGTCTTGGGGTGGAGTGTGATGGAGGACAGTGGAGTATCTGTCATTGTACCACAGTGTTTCTTTCCCTATTTTCATTTTTTTTTTTAAAGAATCTCATTCATTTGGGCTGTTTGAATCCTCTCTACCCAACATTTGTGGGTGACCTCTTTCACTATGTTAGGACTATCACTCATACCTGTTCAACTTCCTTTATGACAGAAACCTCACCATGCCTCAGTTTCCTGGACTGCTCTTCTAGGACAGGCTCAACACTCCTTGCAGGTGGCCAGGTTCTCAGCAAGCACCCAGAGATATGCTCCAGAAATGCTCACTCTTTCCCCCTTCTTAGATTCTGGGCAGGACTTTTGCTCAGGCAGGCTGGGGGAGGCATCCAACAGTGTTGTTACACAGAAATTGTTTCCAAAGATATGAATTTGAATTGGAAAAAAATAATCAGTTGGTTTGGTGGTCTCCAATGTCCCTTCAGTGTTAATACTTATTTATGAAGGCATTAAAAAAGCACAGTTCCACCTACTATAATCAATGACATAGGAAGACTTGGCCTTACTTGGCTAAACAGACTGCTTTGGATTTCCATCCCCACCCCTAGATCCCAGAGTAAATAAAAGTTGTTTTAACTGTTAGCTATAGGGCTCAGTTTTTATCCTCTCTGATATATCACTCCTTCATTTCTTAGTAATAGCTTCTCTGTAGGGATGTTTGAAAATGAAAATGCTAACCATATGTCCTTGAGAGCAGGTAACACCAACACACTGAATGAAGCTCTTAAATATCCAAAGACAGCCATGCTCCCACGTGACCAATTGGAAGCCTCCATAACTGACCTCTCCCAGGGAACCAAGACAGGGCTGTGGTGTTCCGTGTTCACATCATAGCACACACGCCCATCACAGAAATGTAAACGTTTGTAGAGCTCCTTAAATAGCGCTAACGGCAGCAACAAGAGTGAACTGCACTTCATTCAGCCTCGTGTGTTTCAAGCAATCCTTTGAGCACTTAACCTTCCGAACAATCCAATGAGACAGGGATGTTACTGTCTCCGTTTTAGAGATGGAGAAATTGAAACTTGGTTAGGGGAGGTTAATTACCTAGCAAAACGTTAGTTGCTTTAGCTTCTTAACTCCCGACGAAACGTACCCGACAGTTATCTGGTCTACTTAATCTAACTTCTAGAAACAACTTAACCTGGCAGCAAATTAATAGTCCACTAGCAGGCTCTTACCTGTAAGAGATAGGTTCAAAGACCCCAGTCCGTGCCTAAATCCACACATATAACCAAACCCTATCTGTACTGTCTTGTCCCACACATACGTGCTTATGATTAAGCGTAATGTATAAGTCAGACACAGTAAGAGTAACAACAATAAAATACAACAATTATAACAACATGCTGTACTAAAACCTATGCAGATGTAGTCTTTCTCTCTCTCAAAATACCTTACTGTCCTGTCCTCACCCTTCTGGTGATGGTGGGAAATGATGAAAGGTCTCCACGATGAGAAGAGGCGGCACCAGTGCCGTGGGAACATGACGTAGCGCTAGGCTCCTGCTGACTTTCTGATGCTGGTCACAACAAGGACAGCCTGCTTCCAGACCTTGGTTAACCACGGGTAACTAAAACCGCCCAGGACAAAACATGCCTTCCTCTTACAACCAGACCCCAGCTACCACGTGCTAGAGAACTGAGGACATCGTAGCCCAGGCGGCCTGTCCACAGAGCCCAGGAGCTTCCTCTCCCCGCCTTGCCATGCACTGAGGCAAGCTCTCATCTCCTCAGATAGGACACAGTACCTGTGGGAAGGCTTGCAACTTACTCACACCTTTCAATTTTCTCTTGCAACAATCTGCACTGGAAAATTTCATGAAAAAGCCAGGACACTGATAGAGCCACATTTCCATGCCATAGTAATTTTCCTTCGGTAATCAACAGAAACTTAAGCAATTTATACAGCACGCCGGCCAAATATTCAATTTTGTACTTGAGCAAAAGAAAAGTGATAGAAAGAGATTGAGCTGGGAATATCACCAAGCCCTTTAGAGTAATTCGACACCGTGGGTAGTGGAGGGGTGTTTTCTCATTTTTTTCATACGTGTAATGAAAGGCAAAGATCATTAAACCAGAAATGTCAAGTTATCTTTGAAACACGAATGCAATGTTACCCGTGCAGAACTTAGATACTAATGATATGTTAATTGGTTAATTGCACATTTTAATAACAGACTCACAAAGCCAGGAATTCTTTATGTTTAAATGACATAATCGTGTGTTACTTTTGTTTTCGATAAACACTGGGATGTTTTCATTCACCTACACATCTCTATATAATTAAGTTCTGGCTTCCTCTCCTTGAGCTATAATTTATCCTAATGTCTTTACTAAATAGGAATCATCTTGAGCAACCTATTTTTAGTCCCCTTTCTGAGCAGTCTAGGTTGTCAGTCAGAGTCACAGAAAGGTGACACATCCTCACTGGGATGCTGGTGCCTTGCAAATGGAATTGCCCTTCTCTCTCGGGTCTTGCAGCATCCAAAAGCACTCCCTGCTCGCGCCTGGTAATCAGAGAAAATAAATTATAATTTTTTGAGTATATGTGCAAATATTTTCAGTCCGTCCCAAACTTGGGTTCCACTTTTAATTTTTTTAATGTTTTTTTTTTTGAGAGAGAGGCAGACAGACACAGAGCACAAGCAGGGGAGGGGAAGAGGGAGAGAAGGAGACACAGAATCCGAAGCAGGCTCCAGGCTCTGAGCTGTCAGCACAGAGCCCGACACGGGGCTCGAACCCATGAACCACGAGATCATGACCTGAGCCGAAGTCAGACGCTTAAGTAACTAAGCAACCCTGGGTTCTATTTTTAAATTGCCTTCTTATACAGAAGATGCAGCAGTTACGGGGGGGGGGGGGGTGAGGTTTGTTTATGGAAGACTTTTTAGCCTTCAGCAACATCACTCAAGAATGTATCTCTTTGGAATCATATAAATGGTCCTCAAAATTAAAAACAAAACAAAAAAATATACACACAGTTACATATATATGTAACATTAAATATATACACCTAGTTACCACGTTTTTTATATAAGTATATGCGTATATAGTGTATATATGTATATATGTACATATGTGTATATATGTATATATATTTGTATATGCGTATGTTTATTTGTATATATATTTATACATAAATTTATTAAAAATTGTTTTTGCAAGACAACATTACCACAAATTATACCAAGAGATACAGGATACACAATAAAGGCTTTTAGAGTCACACTTATTAAGGGAAACAGAGGTGTCTTGTCTTTTGTTCTTATGCTAACTGGAAACTCTCTGAAGTAAAGACAGATTTTAAGAATCTTCAGAATTTTGGTATAATTGGAGGGTTTACTGTGATATATAAAACTATCATCAAAAGCAAATTTTACCTACTCTACAAAAAATTATGGAAAAGTCTTCAAAAATGTGTGTCCTTCTCTTGAAAAGTTTCCAATTGTAAGTTGTCTCCGTCATGAACCAGGGATAACACGCTAGATACAGGTCAGTGTATAACGTGGGCAGGACCGACATGTTTGGCAATAATTGTGCCATCATCTCGGTAGTATCTTATTAAATTGTTCTGCATCAGAGGCAATTCCTAAACCAAATAGATTTAAATTCATTCGTATGATCCTTCCAGCATTTGGCAACATAGCAGTTTTCTCAGTTGCTTAAAGCTTCAAGCACCCATCCTCCCAAGAGTATGATGGCAATAACATGAGGGTTGCTTTTATATAATTTTCAAAGTGTCTCAGAATGTGAAGTTTGGGGAAGGGGGCAGTTTGCAGTAGAGTAAGGCAACGTGTTTCCAAATCAAAAACCTAGCCCTTACGTCCTGATGACAGTTGGGCAGTAACCTCAGGGATTCCCGACTTGCGGCTGCCTTGGCCAAATGTTCATGCAGGTGCCTTGGAACAGCTCACCCCATGCAGAATGTTCATTTGCAAGAACAGACACATAGATACAGATACAGCTTAAGAAGACGTGGATGAACCGAGAATAGAGCAGTGGGTGGCACCTGCTCATCCTTGAAACAGCCTGCGAAGAATCAGCGTCTCTGAAGGAGGGCAGCCCGCCCCCTGGCCATGCCGTGGCCTTCATTTAATAAGGTGGACTCAAGTCTTTGCTTGATGCACCTTCTATACACAGTGAGACCTCTGGGTAAGGAGATGGGCAATCAGAAAAGGGGCCTGTGAACAAACCCATCACTGTGTCAGGTGTTCTCATATTGAAGCACCTGAAAACCCATGTAAATCACGGGAGTTGCATTCTACAGATGTGCACAGAAAGGTCAAGAGGAATCTTCAGAATCCATATAGGAACCGTGAGGATGGGATAGAATGCAGTATGGTGGCACCTAGAGCCATGGGCATGTGACTACTGAATGTGATAAATACAAAACCAAACCTCTCTTCTCTGGATCCAGGATGGCTTAGCCATGGGCTATGCACATAAGAAGGCAGCAGGGGGGCAGAAAAGAGCCTAGCTTGACCCGGGCTTGAGTCTTGCCTTTTGCTAGTGACTGCCATGTGCAATGCATGGAAACTTTCTACATTTCAGATTACTCATCTGTGTTATATAGAAAGGCAAACCGAAGTCAGAGCTTGAATCTTCTCTAAAACAGATCTTTCTAAATGTGTATTTACATACTGCACAAAATGAAATGCCAATTGTACAGCCTACTGGAATAAATAGATGAGACTCTCTCAGGCTAGAGGCAAGTGGACCAGGGCTGCTCCAGGCCACACCCATCTGCCCAAAAGATTAAGGGTATCTGTCTCTTCCATTCCACATCCAAAAGGCAGGAAACTCTCCTCTAAGGTACCACACTTTAGTCATGCCATGCACATGTTTATAAATGAAAATACATTATTTATAGCTTATTCAAAATTGTCATTGATAAATATTTGTATGATTATCTTTGTCTTAATCAGTAGATTCTATTTTATGGAATTGGGCATTGTGACTTTACCATGTCTACGTTGACAGTGATTAGTACAAACTACCTGGTTCTTTACTTGGAAAATGATATTATTGGACTACATGATTGTTAAGGTCCCTTTCAACTACACCATCCC
The DNA here is from genome assembly GCF_018350155.1 of Leopardus geoffroyi. Taxonomy (NCBI): domain Eukaryota; kingdom Metazoa; phylum Chordata; class Mammalia; order Carnivora; family Felidae; genus Leopardus; species Leopardus geoffroyi. The sequence goes on along the minus strand of NC_059327.1, from coordinate 3,212,937 downwards.
AGAAACCTGTGGTTCTCGAACTTCTGCCTATTTCAGAATTACCTGCTAGACTTGCTGGGACACACAGTGCTAGCTAGACACGTCCAGACTGTCTGATTCAGTCGGTCTCAGATGGTCCCAAGCCTTCTCTTTGTAACATGTTTCCAGGTGATTGTGAGGCTGCTAGTCTGGGGACCACACATAGTAAACCAGGATCATGAGCCTGTGAGTCCATAAGTAGGGTCGGGCTTTGTTAGAGGGTTGAGAGCAGGGAGCAATGGGAACTGAGGCTTCTTGAAGAGGAGTAGATACTCCTTTCCCAGATTGAAAGGCAAGGTCATGGGCCTCTGGGAAAACTGCTCAGAAAGACTGTGAGATCGCCCTCATTGTGTTTGCGTTTCTCTCTAACCCATCACAGTTTACTCAGCGTTCAACAAATTTTTGCCTATGCAGGGGCCATCCCACATATTGATACGGGCCTAATTTTATGTTGGTTCACATTCCTCCATGCGAAATTAAGTATCCTTTCTTCTGTGTCCTTACCTCCCCAGCTTTGTGGTCACGTTGGGGATATTTTAATGTTTTGTCTGGTTGCCTTTCTCCCTTGGTTTTTTAGGACGATAGCACCATCTCCAAGTGATAATTGTAGGGTCAGGAATATAGTCAGTGATCAGAGGTCAGAAGAGTTGGGGGAATGTCTAGTCCTTGATCGTGTAGAGAAGTCTTCACCAAGATATTAAAAGGAGCTCTGCTGTTTCGTATATTTCTGAGATCTCAGAGGAGGAAGAGAAGCCAAAACCCAAACCACCAGAATTATTGGACAAAATTTTTCATTTGTGAAAATCGACATGGGATTCAGGAAATATTGTGACTTAGGAGAAGGAGCCAAGTCAAAGTGTTGTCCGCCTCCGAAAAGGCAGGCGGGACAGAAGGATGCGGAAGCCACTGTGTGCACATCACACCTCAGAGGCAGCCCTTCCCCTGGGTTTGGATTTGGGTTTGAAGAGCTGACGATGGTGCCTTTCCAGGGAAGGTGTGATTATTATCCAGCTGTGACAGCACCTCACTCCCACACACTATTGGTGTCAGAGGCCTGGAGGCTTTATCAAGTTGTGATGAAATTGGGGAGGGAAAGAACACCGAACCCATGAACAGGAAATCGGGGTTCCCTTCTCGGCTCTGGAATTTCATAGCCATGTGTTCGACCCAGCAGTGCAACATCTGGTTGTGGTCACTTTTCTGAACTTCGACATCAGGGAGTGGGGTAGATGATCTTTCCAGGTCCTTTCCGGCTTTAAACAGAAGTTCCTTTGTCCAGAGATGGGGGGGATAGTGCTCAACCTTCTGGCCCTTTGTCTGTGAGATGGAGATAAGGACGCTTGTCCTCTATCGATTTGGATGGAAGTGCTTTGAAGCCTTCAAGTTATGTGACAAGTTATGGCTCCTGCCTGTTGGCAGGGAATGAATCTTAAATTTTAAAGAGCTGCGTTCTCGAGTTCATGATGGAAGCTTGTTCTAAGCGTAATCCTTCTGTGTCCGTGTATGTATGTAACTACTCTGTGTTGTTCAAAATGTCCTACAGAACTGTGAGCTTGGAATCCGTCCTATCACTGAAGTAGTTTTAAGGAAGAGGGGAACATGTGAGTAGAAAACACTGAAAATAATTCTGAAGCACAGGGAGAGATCACCAGAGGTAGGTTTATGACCACTGAAAACTGCCAACCTGCTGTAAGGTTAGCACTGTGGCTTAATTACAGATAATTAAGGCTTTAAAATTCCACCTGTACCTGTGATTCTTCCTTGTTTGGATTCACAGAGCATCTCAGAGAACAATTTATTTCACTTTAGTCTTATAGTAGCCGTCTGGTTTGATCTGTACTGGACCCCTATTTCACCCCTTACTAGGTATCTCTTGACACCTTGGTGAAGCAGTCTTCTGACTTTCCTTTAACAGCATGTTCTCTCCTCTGTGGTCTGTGCAGTTGGGCACACTGATGACACCCCAGGTCAAGACCAAGGTGGGGCAACACTGCCACTCACTCCTGGCTGTAGGATTTGGCACAGGACAGAAGCCAGACCATTCACTGCCATTGTAAGCACCAAGAACACTAGACAAGTGTTTGTTTTGCCAGAAAAATGGTGGGCTTTTTTCTTGCTGCATTTGAAAGAGCAAAAATATTAGGTTTGCTGTTACACAGACAGTTGAGGATACCAAGAAGAGGGGATAGCTTCCCAGACAAAAGCTGAGATAGGACACAAAGAAAGCTGTGAAGACATTGCTTGAGCACCTGTTAAGCAATGTCTTGATGTCACCCTATTGCCAGGGTTTCTAGTCACACCGCCTAACACACCTTCAAGTTTTCCTCAAGCCAGTTTGGCTGGAGTTTTTGGTCATTTGAAACCTAAACGGTCTTAACAAAAGGCACATTGGAAAGTGCTTTCTTCGTGTTTCTTTGAGATGTTTAGACCTTAACTCTAAGTCAGTGATTGATGATGTTTTAGTAGGTTTTTATGCTTAGTGTGGAAAAAAAAAAACGATTCCATGAAGCATTTCAAGGTTTTCTCAGTCACTAGGATGAATTAGTGAACCTTGATATAATTATTTCCTTAAAAGACAACAACAGATCCACTTGCTAGAATACCTGTTTACATTCTTATTCATTTGATATTTATATAATTTTAATCAGTGATTGTTCTGACTCAAAGAGACAACATACAAATAGTATTTTCCTCTACACAGAAAATATAGGAAATGGAAGTCCATAGAAGAAATGAAATAATTCCATGATGGCTTGGGGAGACTAGAATCTCACAGGGGACATTTCTGCCTTTTGCCCACCATGAATAATGTGCCTATCAGTTTGTTTCCTGAACCCAGTATGTATGCCAGATGGTAAGACACTTAAGGAAAAACAAAGGAGTTGGCACACTTAAATATTAATTAAAATGTTTCACAGTGATGTGACTGGGTTACGGTATGACACAGTCTCTCCATTGTGGCTTATGTGTTTTAGGACACTAAAAAAAAGTGGAAAACAGTTCAAAAGTTGAGCTGAAATTGAACTATGCTTGAAATCTTGCTTATGAAGGAATAAACACTCCATGAATGACCAAAATGGAAAATGCATTAACCAACCCATTTGTGTACTGTCCAGAGTAGACAAACAATAAAAGAAGAGATGATGAAGCATGTAGATGACAACAAGAGCTCTTTGTTGTCCCGATAGACCCCTGGACAGCCTGGTGCCTCCCCATTCTTGCCTATTTTAATTAACCAAGGGTCAATCAATAGTAGCCGTTGAGTTAACTGCCTTTCCTTTGAGGTTGCAAAGAGTTTTGAAGCATGTATTCAATCAGTGCCCAAATTAGCCAACGAGGACCACTTTAATGGCATGCCAGCTCTTTTGTGGTCATGATAATGTGTTTTGTCTTTTTTGATAACATCAGGTATCTATCATGGTAAAGGGAAGAGGCAGTGCAATTTTGTGGGAGGAAATTTGGAATTCACTCTTAGGTTACTTAACAGAGTATGGTGACACCATTTAAAAATCAAGGGTTTTACATAGGTGAATACAGAAGTAAAACCCTACTTTCAGCTAGTTTTATTGCCTGGACACTTTCACGTGTGTTTCCACAAAATTTCTTAACACATTACACCTCAGTGGAATTCATGACATTTTAATTTCCGTTTAACATCCTTACCAGTAAAAAAATGAGGGAGAAGCTACATTGTCATTAATATAGCAAATCAAATTGCACGTATGTATAAGCAAATGTGTAAATACATTTAGTGCTCCAAGAGTTTATGTGATAGGATGATGCAAGATCAGATATACCAGAGGTGCATTTGATTATGCAAATTATCTGAAGGAAATAAATGATCTAAGCCATTGAAAGAGGCCATATTTTCCTCAGTGTCCCACGTAAGAATTATTTTAATTAATTCTGTGAGCACTGTGTTCAGTCAGCCTCCTATGCTTGGAAATTATGTTTGAATTCAGAGAACAGTATGAATGTGAAGATTGATCGATCTACCTTAATGAGTATCCGTCAATGCAGTAGATTGAGAAAACACCCCCGAATAACCGAACACAAAAGTACCTACAACTCAATTTAAAAATTTCAAGATAGTTTTAGGACATGATTCTTCAACCTGCCTGTGTTCTATAAGGAAGTTAACATGTTATTTAGAAGCAATTCTCCAAGTGGCTTAAAAGCCCTATGCTTGCCAATATTCCACTTTTTTTTTTTTTTCCTCTCACCAAATTGTCCATCCTGAGAGACGAGGAAGGTGGGCGGGGAGGGAATGGAGGAAGACAACCGAAAATGCCATCACTCTGCTAATGCCTTCCATTACTGGCCAAACTTGAAGTCTATGTGTTTTCAATCAGACATGTTAAGAGGAGAAAGTGGTCACTCCCCCCTTTTTGTTGCTGTTCTTGAGAGGTCTCTGCTCTTGGAACCATTTGTGACAAATCTCTTGAAATTTTGAAAATGTTGATTTAAAAAAAATCATTTATTCATTTTTGAGAGAGTGTGAGCAGGGGAGGGGCAGAGAGAGGGAGACACAGAATATGAAGCAGGCTCTGAGCTGTCAGCACAGAGCCTGACACGGCGCTCGGACTCATGGACTACGAGATCATGACCTCAGCTGAAGTCAGACACTTAACCGACTGGACCACCCAGGTGCCCCAAAATTGTGATTTTTACCTAAGTAAAAGACAGCAATTTAACAGATCTGTACAACAGAATAAAAGTAGCTATAAAATAAAACTGATGATTATCATCATGTAAAATACTCTAAAGACAGAGCTACATCCAGAGCAGAACCATTTTTTGTCAACATCTACCATCTCAGCCTCTAGCTCCCACTATTGCCAGAGTTTATGGCTTGATGGGAGCTTCACAACACTTGTGATGCAGTTCTTGGCACATCCTTTATTTGCACTCAGAATAGAGATGAGATTTTGCTTACACTCAGTTCTCAAATTCCGCATCTGGCCCACAAATCATTAGTCCTTACTACTACTATTGTTCCTGCAAAACAGGACATATAACCTGATCAAGGACATCTTCAAAGCCAAGTACCTCTTTTTAATATACCACATTGGAGACTAAACTTTGATGTAAACACCCTCCAGATTGCCACCGAGTAATAGAATGGCATGAAACGAGGCCTCTGTACCCTCAACAGTTCTTTAGCCCAGTGGTTTGAACGGTGGGTGGTTTTGCAACCTTTCTCTTGTAGGACGTATTTGGCCCTGTCTCAGGAGAAATCTGTTGTCATATCTGAGTGAATGTCCCTACAATTTGGCGGTAGAGGCCAAAGATGTAACTAAGTATCCTATGAGACACAGGACAACTCCCATCAACAAAGAATTGTCCAATCTGAAATGTCAGTGTTGCCATGGTTGGGAAACCCCGTTAGCCCTATGGTTATCGGTAATTTGGGAATGGTGATTCTATCTTACCCATGAATCTACAACATGCATTTTTTATTTACTATTCTTCCACTCTTCTATTTATTTGTAAGTGTATGATTACTTCACACCATTCTAATACTGTAAAGAGACATTAATTACTAGGCAGCCCCACTTGTGTGAATTATTCAAAATTATAGAACAAAACAAAACATTTCCATTACTTCTGAAACCAGTCATCAAATGGATATGATCTCCGAAGACACAATGGCCTGCACAAGTGAGAAAATAAAAGTGATGATACAATCTTTTTTTTTTAAGACCAAATTAATCAATGGTGGAAAGTACAAGGAAAGGTATTTAAATATCTCCTGATATTGAGCAAGACATATTTTAGAGGATAATTCAAAATAGATGATGGGTTGCTTAGTATTTCTCTCAGATGTGGTGGTGGCTCTTAAATTTCAGTCATCGGAGGTCCCTGTTGTTCTTTTATTTTACTCTTCTATTCGGTTTTATGGGAACATAGAACACTGTTAACATCTGGGGTAAATGTCTGAGGATGTGTAATCCTGAACACACGAGAAAGAATAATGAATGCAGTTCTGGGTTAGTCCGCTCCCAGATAGAGTCGTGTGTGATAGGCACCCTGTGGGGGTCTGGGAATACCATTATAATTTATAAATGGTAATTTTAAATTTATTAAAATGAATTATGTTTATAGTATATATATAATTGACGTTGACGGATATTTTGCCAGTCCCCCGAGTTTCTGTGCAAATATAAAAAGTAAAGTCTAAAATATGTGTATGGTAATATTTAAACATGACAGCAAATGACACAAAGAAATGTGGGTTTGCAAAAACCAGTACTTTGAAATTATATAAGAAATAGTATGATTCTTAAAGCTCTAGATCTGATAGACAACTCAGAAGTCATGTTTTCACAGAAATACAGCCTAGACTACATACTCCCCCAGCCTCTTATCACTGATCATGACTTTTTTCATATTCTGGATTCATCTGACACTGTCTGTCTCTTTGAACTTAGAGATGCTCACACAGATTACAGAAGGTCATAAAAACACATTGTTCCTTTGATCTATAGTAGTAAGTCAGTGAAAGTGTCTCAAGAGGCTAAATTCTAGCCTTTGCATCACAGCATGTGGCAATGAAATTAAAGCCAGCTTTACTCCACACTTATTAAACTAAATTATCATCAAAAGTAAATGGAAAGAAGAAAAAGAGAAATAATTCATTGGACTAGAAATTTCATTTATTCCTCCAATAGGTTTGCTGATAAAAGCATTATAGAATCAAACTTTCAAAGTCAGTAAGATACTGTCTGCATTATTAGGTCTGACTGGGTCATCTCTCTTCAGGAAAATTCTTGCCTTCATGATAAACTTTCCAGTTGTATTTTCTCTACCCTGCCTCTGAACTGAATTGAAATAATGGCAATTATAATTCAGGTCCCGCTTCCAGGAAGCAGTGCTACAAGAGGCTGACATGGTTATATATAAGTGGGTCACAGTCCTCCCTCTCACCCCCCAGTGACAAATAGTGGTGGATTAGAATAGATGTAGCTTGCTCTTTGGGGTTTCTCAAAAATGAAAAAAAAAAAAAAAAAAAGAACACATGAATAAGTAGATTAAACAAATACTATTTGGCAATAAAAAGAAATCAATTAACAAACGTGTGTATTGTGACTGTTCTAAACAGTGCCTAAGGACTTAATAAAACAGAATAATTGAGGGGCTAATCCTTCTGAACTACTCTTTGTATATAGAAAATCTCCCCACCTCAGAGTTGAGTCCATCTTTAAGTCTTAGTTCCCTTAACATCAAAACCTCAGGTTCAAAACCTAAGAAAACACAATGTAAAAAATCCTCTCTCATTCCAGAGTCAGGAAGAATCACAACTTTTTTACATAGCAGGGAGAAAAATATACTTGAGCCTAATTATTGGAAACTTCTTTCTCCTAAATTAAGCTGCATTTCCTTTTCCCACACTCTGTGTCATCGCTACGTGACCCTTCTCTGTGGCAGTGACCCAAGAAGAAGATAAGCCAACGAATAAATACATAAATAGACTCAAACCATGCTTCCCAATGTTATGTAAGAAAAGAGAGGGTGTCTCAAGGGAAAAACAGCAGCCAGATGACGGGAGAGAATTGGTTGTGGTCAGGTTGCCCAAGATGACGACCTTAGGTAGAGATGGGAAGGAGGGGCATTTAGCCCACTGGACCCAAGGACCAAAGCTGTCCAATCGTCTGTACCCAGATCCACAAATATGGCAGAGCCAAAATTCAGGTGGCATTTTAGGAAAGCGCTCCCCTTTTAAAGCCTCATGTGGAACTCCACTGATCCACTTTTGGAAGGTATCCTGATCTTCAATATCAGCAGTTAGGTGGAACCTTCTAGGAAAAGGGGTAGAAAAGATCCAGAATATTTAGTTAACACATCCATCTCCCCATGCCAAACCCGACTTCCAATGTCTGTATTGAACATGCACCTCACAGCTTCATGCTCAGCATGTGAAGGCTAACATGTTACACAGCAGTCCTGTTAACTGTAGACAGGAAGCTGGTGTTAGAGAAGTGGATTTTTCTGGTGCGTTCTGCGTACTTCTGTATGTTAGAGAAGAAAAATAATAACTCAACACTTTCCGCTGATGCCCAAAGGTCCGACTCTTGATCCATTCAGTGTGAGGCAGGAACGCAGGAGGAGGGCTCAAGGCAGTCTGGCCCTGACTCATTCCGAGACACTGCAGCCCAGTGTAACAGCCAGATGTTTCAGGCAAGGGAAGTATTTCCTTTGGCTTTCACACTGTCCCAGCCAACATCCTCCCCAGATCTGCTCCTCCAGGGAAATGTGCAGCCCACCCCATCCAGGCAACCAGAGACACCAACCCCCCGCTCTATTCAGAGTCACAGGATGGGGTAGAGAGACTGACTCACAGTTTTTAAAAAGCTGCACATAAAAGAAGGAAAACCCTTTCTTAATAGAAACTTCTGCATGTCAAATCCTGGAAGGAGGTCAAAGTTTCAGAAAAAAAACTATTAATTAACTCATGCATCACCTATTAATTGAGCACATTATGTGTGCCCAGAACGTTCTTAGGCAGTAGAGGCACGACAGCAATTAGACAATCCGGGGCTTCACCCTCAAGGGGTGGGCAGACCAGGAGGGTACGGGGATGTTCCAGGCACATGAAAAGCACCGTCAGATCAGGGGGAGGTCTGGGTGCCCAGAGACCACAGGACAAGAGCCCTGGCCTCACCATGTACGAGCAGCAATGACCTTTTGAACGAAGGGACGTTCAACACAGCGAGGGAAATGGAGAATACTAGCAAAGAAGTGATATCAGGACAGACAGGAGGTGTCAGGACACGCCTGGCAGGATCCCCAACGCACCTACGTCCCTCTCATCTCTACCTCACCTATTAACCAGCACTAACGATAGGGTCCCTGGCATGACTTAACACTTCTCCTCCCACTTTCCGCCCGGAAATGCAATATTAGCAATACCACCCCGCACACATGTGCGCACACACACACACACAAGCACCCTCCTGATTAGGATTTGCCAGTTTGCAAACTTTAGAAGGGGGGTGGGGGTTGACAGTAGGCTTGCTGTTCACTCCCTTTTTGACGCACGTGTGACAGTAACTGGCAGACGAGGGAGGAGAGACAAGAGAGGTGGGAGACAGATGCTGACCTTCATGGTGGGAAGGGACCAGACATCCACCAAAGATTTAGAGGACAGTGACTGATGTCCTCTAGGCTGGTTTTACATACAATCCCTGCTGTTGTGCAGGCAAGAACCCCAGCTTTTCGCTGTGAGGAACCTATATTCTCTCAAAGAAATGGCTGCAGCGATGAAAACAGATGGTGCTGACGAAGAGACAGGCGTGCAGGCCAACGGAACATAACACACAGCCAAGGAACAAACCCGTGCACAGCCAGCCAGTCCACGGGCCTTTGACGAATGTGCCAAAAACCACACTGGGGAGTGGCCAGGTGTTGGGGAAACTGCATATCCACGTGCAGAAGAACGTAAGTAGGCCTTATACCGGAAACAAAGATCAAAGTGGATTCACAACTTAAACCGCAATTATAAAACTCCTAGAAGAAAATACACAAGAAAACCTTCATGACCGTAGGCTTGGCAATCTTATCTTGCATATGAACTAAGAACACAAGTAACAAAAGTAAACTCAGACAGGTAGGACTTCACGTCACTGCAATGGAAACAGCCAAACAGCATGAAAACAACAGCTTACAAAATGGGAGAGAAGATTTGCAAGCCATCTATCTGACAGGAAACTGATATCCGAAATATGTAAGGAACTCCTACGACCCAATAACAGAAGCAAACAAAGACAGTTTAAAAAATGAGCAGAGAAGACAGGTCAGTGGTCATCAGCTGTGTGAAAAGATGCTCAGCATCACCAATCATCAGGGAACCAGAAACCAAAACTACAGAGACATCGGCTCACACCTGCTAGAAGGTTATTTTCAAGACAGGTATCGGCAGGGACGCGGTGAAATTAGAATTCTCAGATATTGGCGGTGGGAACACAAAACTGTGTGTTGTTTGCTGTGTAAGCCAGTATGCAGACTTGTCAACAACGAAAGATAAAACTAGCATTTGGGGCACCTGGGTGGCTCCGTCGGTTAAGCTTCTTTGGCTCAGGTCTTGATCTTGGGGTTCTTGGGTTCGAGCCCCGCGTTGGTCTCTCTGCAGCCTGCACAGAGTCTGCTTCAGATCCTCTGCCTCCCTCTCTCTCTGCCCCCCTCCCACTGGTTCTCTCTCAAAATAAATAAACTTAAAATAAATAAAAAACAAAACCGGCATTTGATCTAGAAATTCCATTTCTGGGTATTTATTTATCCAAAGGAAACAAAGGCAGCATCTCAAAGAGATACCTGCACTCTCATGTTCATTGCAGCATTAATCACAATGGCCAAAACATGCAAATAACTGAAGTGCCCACTGACGAATGAATGGATAGAGAAAACATGGTGTATGCAAACAACAGAGTAGCATTCAGCTTTCAAAAAGAAGGAAATGCTACCGTTTGTGACAATAGGAACGAACCTGGAGAGCATAATACTAAGCAAAATAAGCCGGTGATAAAAGGGCAAATACTGCATAACTATACTTACATGAATTCTCTAAAACAGTTGAACTTACAGAAACAAGAGGAGTAGAATGGTGATTACCAGGAGCTGGGAGGAGGGAAAACAAACCACACTCGTTCCACTGATATCAAGTCCAGTTAGGCAAGACCCATGAATTCTAGAAATGTGCCCTACAACACAGAACCTATACAATACTCTGTTGTGCACTTAATTTCTTGAGAATAGACCTCATGTCAAAGAGCTCTTACCCCCCACCCCACACATGAAGGGACATGGGAACGTTCAGGAGGTGATGGATAGGTCACTATCTCGACTGCCCAAACTCATCCAATTATACAAATTAAATATATGCAATTGCATGTTTATTAATTATACCTTAATACACCTCTTTTTAAAAGGTTCCTAGCATTTATTAAGCTATAGAATGATGACTACACTACTTTATTATTCTATCACTGTAACCACCTTATTTTGCTGAAGAAAACTAACATTTAGGAGAATATTTGCTCCATATGGTAGAAAGAGTTTGAACCCAGAAATCTGTGTGTACCCTTGCCCTTTCTTATATTCCCTGAAGAATACTGGAGCTCAACCAGTGGCAGGGATGTTCAAAAGGTCCAATGTAGGCACACAGAGCAGAGGTATGTTACAGATGCAGAACTGACTTGAGTTAGCACAGCAGCTCCTCTCTCAGAAAATCAGTATTAGGTTTACTTGCAGATTCATAGCTCTTCAACCTGTCTTCCACTTAGACATCAGCATCACCCTTTGCAAATTTAAATATCGGATAAGGCTAATTCTCTACGTAGAACTCTCGGTAATTCCTCATATTTTTTTTTTAAAGAGACACACACTTTAGAACACACCAGGATACTGCCCCTGGCCAGTGCAGACCAGTTCAATGTGGACACCTGTCAATGTGCCCTACAGACTGCTCGGTGCTTCGGACACTAGCATTAGTCCATCCTCAGTGATGGCCTCCAACTTCAAGGGGCTTATGAGGTAGTATTAGGTGACAGACAGGGTTGCTGAACAGTTTGGTGCAAGTGGGGGGGGGGCGCAGAAATATATGCAGTGCGTCAGGTGAGATCAGGAGAGGAAATGTGCATGCCAAGTGGGCTCCTAGGACAGATGGAGTTTGAACCGAGTACTAAAGAAAAAGCAAGAGTTGACCATGATGAGAGAGATAAATAGAAAGGCGTACCAAGCAACAGGAAATCATAAAAGGTGCTCCAGGAAATGGGGGCTTGAGCACAGAGCAGACGTGACAAATAGGTGGTTTTTCCATCCATCCAAATTGAGCTTTACAGCCACCTTCCTGCCCCTCACTGGAGCCAGGTTCAACGAAGGAGTTAACATTCGTCGAAACTCCATGCTGTTCCATGTCCGTGCAGCTTGGCTCCTGCTATTAACTTTTCCTGAGATAGCCCGCTTTGCTTCCATGGTTTTTCTTGTACAATTTCTGTCCTTTAAGAGCTAATCTCAAATCTCTCCTTCTGAAATAGTCCTTCAATGATCTCAACAGTTAATCACTTCATTCCTTGAGCAGACACCAGGCTACGTGTCTGCCTCTGTATTTACTTACCCATTAAATGCACTGACTGTGTGTACGTATACCCTTCAAAGGCACACTCCTGGTCTCAAAGATCTCTGAAATCTTCATACCAAGCATATTGCAAGTAATCAAACCAATCATATTTAGAAAGAAACAGAAAGAAACGGAGTTCTTGGATAGTTTTTAGTGTATCTAGAGAAAGAATAATGTCAAAGATATATCTATATTTCTAAAAAATTAGGGTACACATCTCAGAACAGAGCTACTGAGTCTCCATAAATATTATAGGTAACAGGTGTGCTGTGACTTCTACTTTCTTCCAAGGGGAGATTCTGCATCCCCCTCAATCAACGCAGCTTAATCAGTCCCTGTCTCCTCCCTGTCCCCACCTCCTTCACACACTAGGTCACAACCATCATTTTTAGCTTCATACATCCACGCACAGTGACTTCTTCCTGGGCAAGTGGCATCTTAAAATCCTCCAAGTTTAAGAGGGCATTGAACTTTCAATATGGGTTGTTGACAGTAAAGGACAGATAAATGATTGATTCATGAAACTGGCCTGTGGGTTTATTTTGGATTAGTTACATAAAGATAAATGCCTGTGACATTTCAGAGGGTGTATCTAAATTTAAGCTAGATTAACTCGCTCTAGAGAGCTAATAGAGACTTGGCTGATATCCCGTTGCCCTACTAAGCCACATTGGAATCAACTTAATGTGCTGCCTCGATTTCCTTTGGTTGTGAAGGCTGAGTCAACTGAAGAAGTAATTCAGCATCAGTATTCTGGGATGTACATGGTCATGGAAAAGCTTCCAGGAGGAATAAACTGCCCGTGATGTCATGAGCCTTTTATACAAATGCCAGTTATCCCACAGAGAGAAAGCGTCGTCTGTGGTTTCAGAACCTTTGCATTTCTCTTTGTTATGTAAGAAATCAAACTCGGCAATATCCTTAAGAGTTATCGGTTTAGGTAGAGAGCTAAATGGTGGAGAACTGTGAAATGGTTTAATTTTGCCAGACCACGTCCAAAATTTTTGTCCTGAAAACCTCCTGTTGTACATGGGATAGAAATATAGTAATGCCATTTTTAATCCTGGTTGTCTTAACAGAGTTAAATATCCTTAGATTTCAGGAAAGGAAACCACATTTCTTCTGCATACATTTCAGGAAGGAACTGTAATTTTAGCTTATTTTTGAATTAGCTTATTTTTCACAACGCATCAAGTATCCTTATATTTGTTCCTCTAAAATGCCTTGCCAATCTTGGTCAGTTAAATATAAACGTATGTAAAGGTGATTTTGATAAAGATGGTAATTTTGTAAACTATCTTAATGAACTTAATATTTTATCATTACAATCTTCCATTTTATTAATGCGGAGAATTAAATACTTGGCTTCTTACATCTACGTTTCAATTTCTTCTAATATACAAACATTTCAAATGATCTAATTAAGTCCAGTGATGCCTGTGTCCTTGATAAATGTCACTGAACTTCCCTTCTACGCAAAGGTCTGTTTCGCTTTCCTTTCATTTTGGTTTTGGATGGTCTGTGAGGTGTGGGAATAAAAGCGTAAATGTGAAGCTGTCTCTTATTTCTGCAGAAACATTTCCTTCACAAGTAGAATCAAGTATTCCTTTGGGAATATGTGTAGTGTGGGAGACTATGTCTAATTTGACAGAGCTGTTGATTTATTTGAAAAGGGAATTCTAAAAAAAGGCATGCCAGCTCCTTTGAGTACATTTTCACAAACCACCACCACACCCCCCCCCCAAAAAAAAAAATAAAACAAAAAGCCTACAGATTCTGTGAGACTTCCAGGTGGTCTGTACAACGTTTTTCAAATGACAGTAGGCAACTTTCCTCCCAAAGCTCAGAGCTACAAAACTTCCAATGGGAAATATAAACATTATCATCATACGTACCTTTTTCTTCCCCTCCAGAGCTGCAACGCCCACTTTCGCAGCAACCAGCCCCACACAGCCATTAACTCTTGAAATGTGAGGAATCTGAACAGATGTGCACTATAGCTATAATGTACAGAAAGGGTTTCTTTTTTTTTTTTTAATTTTTTTTTCAACGTTTATTTATTTTTGGCACAGAGAGAGACAGAGCATGAACGGGGGAGGGGCAGAGAGAGAGGGAGACACAGAATTGGAAACAGCCTCCAGGCTCTGAGCCATCAGCCCAGAGCTTGACGTGGGGCTCGAACTCACGGACCGTGAGATCATGACCTGGCTGAAGTCGGACGCTTAACCGACTGCGCCACCCAGGCGCCCCCAGAAAGGGTTTCAATGGCTTAGTCCAGAAAAAGAAAGTAGTGTTTCAGTGACATTTTTATATTGATGTATTGAAATATTTGATATTTTGCACTGGGTTAATAAAATTTACACAGAAATTAATTTCACCTGCCATCATTCCTTATAAGAATCTGGTGACTTTAAAAAAATAAAATGACGTGTGGCTCACAACATATTAGAACATTGCTCTCAAGTCTAAACTGATGGAAAATTGAATAAATGGTACCACCTGATGCAGGTTTTCGTAGGAATTCTATAGCTTTTAGTGCTGCTGTTCTATCTGTAAAAACTGTAAAAACTCTGATGTCTTTTTTTTTAAACTACTACATAATACTGATGACTTAAGTTTCAAACTTTGGAAATGTGCTAAAAATGCTGATTTTTTTTTCATCTTCTGTGAGGCTCCTTTGTGATGGGCCCCCTGGGTATATTTTATTCCGCCAGGAATTTCTCAGGAAGGTCTTTTAGAAGGAAGTACATAGGAGCATTCTTGTCCTTTACGCCAGAATCTGTGGGTCTGATTGTAAAGAGGGTTTGTTCCCTGAGGGGCAGTAACAATAAGCAAATACACAGGTCAGCCAGAAAACACTTGAGAAGGAACTTCTTCAGAGGTATCAGGGAGGGTTCGTGGCTGCAGGGTGGGCAGTGGGGCTTCATGTAGTGGGATAAAGGGGGAGAACTTAGAAGCATGTACAGTTTGTACTTGGGAGATGAAACACACACCCCTTAGAGCTGCCGAGGAACGCGTCTGCTCCCCAGAGAATCAGCAGCTCTAGCGAAGATGCGGAAGCTAGTTATGGAAAATTATCTCTGGAGCACATAGGAGGCTGGTGGAGCCACATCAAGTGTTGAATCAGTCCCCATTGTCAGGCTCAGTCCAGATTGTGTAGAATTTGGAGGCTTGAAATACAATTTTGATATAAAATAGACTTCTATAATTATCAACTCATTGTACAGTAGGGCAAGACTGAAAATTAAGATGAAATGACAAAATCAGACACACAAGTAGAGATTTTTTGATGAATTCTGAGTGAAGTAAAATCCCTTGTTTTAACTAGACTTTCAGCATGATGATATTCTGTCACTTTACCACTTTTTCTTAAAGGTCACCATAGTGTCTTTCAGCTGTATGCCCACATGGACCCTTCTGTCACATACGAGTTATACACAACTTCACTTCTGCAGTTGGGGGCCTCATTCTGAGAACAAGGGATTTGGTTTGATCAACCAAGGACCTAATTTAAAGCCCTCTGTAGCAATTGTAGAGCTGGGCAAGGTCACTAGAAGACATTCTGCATCTGGTCAACCCAGGCAAAGGTCGTGCAAAGACACTTGTACGTCAGGTCACAAAGTAAGCGGAGATGAGTTATCGATGTGTTGAAATGAGTGATTTCTGCTTGAAAGTAGCCAAAGATACAAATTCCAAAAAATTTTTCAAGGAAACTGCTAATGAAGGACTTCAGTGATAAGATGCCTTTTAAGGGAAGATCTCCTTTTCTAACTGGTAGGCTCTTTTTAAATCTTATAGGTCAGGAGATCATAAAACTACTTCAGGTCCAACATTCCAGATGCCTTGTCTTTCAAGTTCCTAACATGGGGCTTGAAACACGTCCTGTTGGCTGCCTGGACTCTCTCCCAGGGGGTTAAAGTTCTGTTTCTGGGACAATTAAGCTATTTGCATCTTTTCCCTTCTATGGGATCCTACATCTGAATCCTCTCTGTTAACAGTATCTTCTCGGGTTCTGGTGAAGCATCTCTGACTTAGTCCTTACAACTTAATAAACAATCATTTAGGGTTAAGTATTAGAACGCAATCGTGAACATACTTTTAAACAGTGACACATCTAATGTAGAGAAGATAATTGTAAAAGCCTACATCTGATTACATAGTTTTGATCCTTAATGTAATCATACTCATTCCTTCTTGAAATATTCCATGTTGTTTCAAAGATTAAGTACAGGGGCACCTGGGTGGCACAGTCAGTTAAGCACCCAGCTCTTGATTTTGGCTCAGGTCATGATCTCATGGTTCAAGGGACAGAGACCCACGTTGGGCTCTGTGCTGACGGTGCAGAGTTTATTTAGGAATCTTGGTCTCCCTTTCTCTCTGCCACTCCTCTCCCTTCACTCTCATGCTATCAAAGTAAGTTAAAGAAAGAAAAGGTACAAACTTGCCTTTCATTCTCGCTATGTCATGTAGGTTTGTGCTGTCCTAAAATTTCTAGTTGGAAATCCTAACACGAGGTAGAGCCATTGGGAGGTGACTAGGACAGGAGGGGGGAGCCCTTATGAATGGGGTTCGTGCCCTAATAGGAGAGTCTCCTGAGGGAGCCCTTGCCCCTTCCACCACCTGAGATTGCAGGTGGAAGTCAATGGTCTGCTACCAGAAGGAGGGCCCCCACCAGAACCCAAGCAAAATGGCTCCTTGATCTTGGACTTCAGCCTCTGGAACTGGGAGAAATTTCTATGGTTCATAAGCCACCCAGTTGATGGTGCTTTGTTATGGCAGTGCACAGAATGAGATAGTTCTGAATTGTCTGCCAACAGTCAAATGAACTGCACGTCCCCTTGCAAAGTTATATTTAAACCACAGGTGATTGGAATCAAAGGTTCTGTATAAATAGAAATAATTAATCATGAATAATTAAAGACCTGAAAAGATGCCTGTTTAGGTAACACCTGTATTTAGAGATCATATGTATCTGGTTAGGAAAAAAACAACATTTTAATAAAGGATTATTTTAGTGGCTCAAAACATGTCTGGTCCTTCACGATATGATTTTTAACTTGTAATTCCTCTGTGACATCTCGATTTCCCCAAGGAACTGTCATATTCCTGAAATGTTTTCTGCTAGATCAAAGCCCAAGATAAAATTTCAATTACATCAATGAAATGAACTATTCATATGGAACTAATCTTTCTATAAAAACCTCTTCAAATAAAAACATCATTTTTGAAAGGCAGATAAACCCAATTTATTGACTCAGTTGTGAAGTTTATCAGAATATATGTTGTCAACATCCTGTGCTTCTCCAATATACAATACTGAATAGTTGAATAAGAAAAGAGTACCCTATAAATTGTTGCCAGTTATGCAAATATGAAGCTGTGAATGCTGGCACACTGATCACAGACATGCTTGTTACAGAACAGTCCCAAGAGCTCCAAGTAAATGATACAGTAAGCAGGATTTAAAATTAGAAAATAAAGTATCTTGATATTGCTACACAAATAGGAATCCTAATCTACAGACTAACATCCTCGTGCTTGGCAAAAGCTGACATCTATACGAATTTGTGGGTGATGTACTCCACGTCAATGAGCAAAAAGTTTTGCCACAAAGAACTTAATTTCATCGTATACTGGATGCTAACAGACCATATGGCAGTACCTGGGAACGTTGTAATTGAAAGTCACTTAACATTTACAAAGACAACCCAAGTTTAACCACGATACAATTCTTCACATTCCTGGCCAGAAAAGACACCCTTGCTCTCATGGAAAATAAATGATGATGCTGTGTAAGTTCTCATGGCTCTTTTCAACGTGCTTATTTTCAGTTTGGAACACCTGTCACGGCTTTCACTTAATTATAATGCATCTATAATTAAGAATCTGTTAGATTTTTCATAGAATAGTTTTGAGAAAATTGCATTAACATACTGTCAGATTCCAACAGCCTCTGTCTTGGAATACAAAAAAAATAAAATAAAATAAAAAACAAAACAGACTCCTATACAGAGAACAACCTGGTGTTTGCCAAAGTGGTGTGGGGATGGGCAAAGCAGAGGAAGGGAATTAAAAGGTTTGAGCTTCCAGTTATAAAGTAAGACAGGAGGGGCGCCTGCGTGGCTCAGTCGTTTAAGTGTCCAACTGTTGATCTAGGCTCGGATCATCATTTCACCGTTCGTGAGTTTGAGCCCTGTGTCAGGCTCTGCACTGGCAGTGGGAAGACTGCTTGGGATTGATATTCTCTCTCTCAAAATAAGCAAGAAAAATAAGACAGGAGAATGTAACGTATGGCATAGGGAATATAGTTAATATGTAACAACTTTGGAGATAGTTGGAGTAAGGTGTGGAGATCACTTGTGTGATGTATATAAATGTTGAATTACTGCTGTATGCCTGAAACTAATATCGTAGACCAACTACGCTTTGATAAAAAAAAAATCATCAGTAAATCTCACGTGAACAGAGGAGAACTTGATCTTTATCAGGGCTTCCCAAACCCTAGTCCTCACTGATTTCTGTCCTCCTCCCCACTCCTCTGATCTCCTGTAACACATCTTACGGACTCTCTGGATGGAAAACAACCCATCTCCCCCTTGTCTCTTCCATGCCAGTCACGCCTTCCATCTAAACCCTGGTCCAAGCCATCTTCCTCCTTCTGTGAGCCTCTTTGCAGGTGCTTTTTATTGGTCTATTTCTATTCTCGACTTCCGGCACCCTTTCTGCATGTTAGCCAAAATGGCTTTATTAAACAGAAATGAGATAATATGCCTTCTCTCCCATGCATTCTCACACAGCTACCCTATCGCATCTCAAGCTGAAACCAAACTCCTTGCTCTTGATTACAAAACTCAACACTGTTGGGTCTGGTCTCAGACCCCATTTCACGTCACTAACCCCCTGGCCCACGGCAGCAGCCACCAGCTCGCCCGGGACTTCACCACGTTGGTCTGTTTCTCAAGCGTGGCAAGCCCATCCCTTTGCGTAACCTGGCCCTTCTTGTCACTCAGAACTTAGTCTAAATGTCACCCCTTCAGAGAGGCCTTCCAGGGCCATCGATCTAGCAGCCAGAGATAGGTCGACTCCTAGGCTTAGCTACAAACTCAGATGCCCCACCAAACCCTTGTCGCCCTCCTGCCCTGCTGGCTTGTTTGTTGCAGAGATCCCCAGCCCTGCATCAAACAGGATTTCGGGAGGTTAGGGATTGGTCATGATTTTCCTCGCTGTAACCTCAAGTATGTTCAAGGGTGATGGATACGTAGTAGTGAATAAGCATGGGTGCAGTGAAAACTGTTCAATGAAACACACAGAGTGGAATCAAGTAGGGTCAAGAAATAGGCGAAAAAATGAGCCTTCTGTAGCATTTCTCCAGATGGTTAATATCATGTCATCACGTGGTATCCCCAAGACAGGAATGTGAAATGAGTGATTTCCAAAAATGTATTTGACCACTGGAGAATTTTTTGTAAGGAGCAGCTCTGACTAGCGTGTAACGATGAATTAAATTAGAAGTCACCGACATGAACACATCTGTCTCCACAGACCTGTTGAGAACCTTAAGGCTTTATTTTTTCTTTTAAGGAAACAATCTGCACACAACAAAGTTTAGCTCTTTTTGTTTGTTTTCCTTTTCACCACGATAACTACACTCCAGATCTAGCTCTGTTAACAACTATTTGTGTTGACTTTGGACAAATCATTGTAATTTTCTGTGCCTGTTTCCTCCACTGTAAAATGAGCACGATTTCTCCATAGTCACATGATTCCATAGGTTTTAGAGCTTCACTTCCATAAGTCCTGATAATTTGAGAAACACCACAGATGCACACAGGGGAAGGGAAGGAAAATAAGGTAAAAACTGAGAGGGAGGCAAGCCATGAGAGACGGGCACTTGTGGGGATGAGCCCTGGGTGTTATATGGAAGTGATGAATCACTGGGTTCTACTCCTGAAGCCAAGACTACTCTGTATGTTAGCTTGAATTTAAATTTTAAAAAGGAGGGGGATTAAGTATGATTTAAGGTCAAGTAAGGGAAAACCTTATCCAAGTGACCACAGGTGTTTGAAGCACTGAAGAACTCAGTGATCATCCCGAGTACCTGTCTTTTTGGCAAGATGAACCTTCGCCTCGGCAGGCCTCGGCCGTGACCACCAGCCCTTCACCCCTCGGCTCAGACGCTGCCTCCCCCAGGAATAGCTTACTGCCTCCAGCGCCCCAGATCGGACCTTCTCATAGCTCCCTGCTTCTTTCCAGTGTGATCCTACGTTGCCTTCTGTGATTGTTTCCACACTAGTTCCCTTCTCTACATTTTGAGCTCTGTCCAAGTGAGCAGCACTTTGAGGACTGTTACCTCCTTGAAACCCCAAAGACTTCTCGCAAGTAGAAGGCACTCAACCAACAGGTATCTGTTGAGGAATAGGAGTTTGGGGGGGAGAAAACTTTGACGTAAAATAACAATAGAATTCACTACCATGGCTGATATCAAAGTGGATAGCCATTCATATTCAGATCAGAGAGAGGTAATGGGCCTGAAAATTCCTCCCAATTTTGTGTTTATTCAAATGCAGTAATTGTTTCAGAGCACATAGTCTCAAGATGAACACACAGGCACACCAGTACAAATGCTAATTGAAATAAAACGATTAGGGGCCAGTAAGCTCTCCTTTCATGAATGCCTAATGACAATTTTAGGAGCATATTCATTGAAGTTTGATACGTTAATAAAATCTATACTCCCCTTCTCTCTCAAATTCTTTGTTCCCACTTTCCAGGAGAGGGTTTATATGAGGACAGTCAACAAATGGGCAGCATTTCCACACAAAGAATTTCTGCCTGTTGGCTCTGAAGGGAGCTTGGTACGAGATCAAGACCCGAGGAATAGAACATCAAGAAGGAAGCATCAAATATTGAATATCTAATACTGTTTAGAATTAGAAGTCAAATATTATTTCACAAATGCTTTCACAATTCAGAAGAAAAGCAATTTCTCTGGAGAGTGGCACATTGACGAGTGATCAGTTTTTCACAAAGGCATGTGAAAAGTTAAAAGGAAAAAGAAACATTTTGAGAGAGGACTGTTATTAGTTATTTCTGCTCCTCGGGGGAGCTGACCCTGGGGCGGTGTGGCATGTTGCATTCAGTCGGTTCCATCTGTCTCCTTCTGGAATTATTAACAGCACTTGCAAACTTGTCTTCATGATACAGACAAATGGTTCGTGGAATTGCCCTAACAATGACCAAAACCATATTAGAATTCCATAAGAAAAGAACCAGGGGATTCCTTATAAATATGTTATCAAGGTATTGAAACACACAATGTCAATAGTTAGAAGTTCATTTTAAAAAACAAGCTGGGGGGCGCCTGGGTGGCGCAGTCGGTTGAGCGTCCGACTTCAGCCAGGTCACGATCTCGCGGTCCGGGAGTTCGAGCCCCGCGTCGGGCTCTGGGCTGACGGCTCAGAGTCTGGAGCCTGTTTCCGATTCTGTGTCTCCCTCTCTCTCTGCCCCTCCCCCGTTCATGCTCTGTCTCTCTCTGTCCCAAAAATAAATAAACGTTGAGAAAAAAAATTTAAAAAAAAAAAAAAAAAAAAAAAACAAGCTGGAGGCAAATGTTTTCATCCTCCTCTGTGCACACTGCAGTAATGGAACATCCCAAAGTTCTGTTGTTGAGCCGTTTTCACTGCACTGCTTACGGATTTCCTTCAGAAGGAGTCCATGACAAGTACAGTCTCTACTGGCCAAGACTATGTTTAGAAAGCTAACGCATTTATGATTGAAGAAGAGAAATAGAGCATTTCAGAGTACTGTTATCAGACGGATAGCGCACCCTCTAACGATTCCGGATCTCTTCACTCATAGGTGACGATGCAGATTACTACATATTACGTCTCAGATGGCTAGCTCACTAATAGAGCATCTTTTCAATTAAAGTTGTATAGTTTGGTAATCGAGAGATATTGGAACACTAAAATACTTTTCACACTTCGGCTGTGATGCATTGGCAGAGTTTATTAGGTTTCTTCAGTTTGTGGGGTCATGTCCCACATTCGCTGATGGTTTTATGTGTAGAAACCTGTCTTATGTGAAGGAAGAATAGTAATCCTTCAGGGTTACTTGAAAAACGGAAATAGTTATGCCAGCTAAGTCAGATGGGACAAATGTGCTGTCGTCATCTGAATTCAGGCTCAGCCTTCCGTCCTTGCCTGAGGTCCCTTGTCTGAGCACGCTGGATTATCTTCCTCTTAATTGAAAAATCAAAATGATGTTGCCTGTTCAAAATGTTTATAGTAAGATTCCTCTTTAAAATTGGGGCGCCTGGGTGGCGCAGTCGGTTAAGCGTCCGACTTCAGCCAGGTCACGATCTCGCGGTCCGTGAGTTCAAGCCCCGCGTCGGGCTCTGGGCTGATGGCTCAGAGCCTGGAGCCTGTTTCCGATTCTGTGTCTCCCTCTCTCTCTGCCCCTCCCCCGTTCATGCTCTGTCTCTCTCTGTCCCACCAAAAATAAATAAACGTTGAAAAAAAAAATTAAAAAAAAAAATCATTACTTGCCTTCTTTTATTTACATTTTCTCAACTGGATCATTTTTATAGTACTTCTTTACTGAAATTCTTCATTTGTGAGCCATTGTTATAAAAGATAAAATTTTGTCTCTTACTCTAAATCCCTAGCCACGTTTCTCTCTTGCACAGTGTTACTTTTTCTCTTAACTATTTTTTATTTGATGTTTAAGAAGTGGAAGCATTCTAAGATGGAAAAAATAACTTAAAAAACCCAGCCACAACAATATGAGTATTTGAAAGAGTCAAAGATTTCAAGTACTTGCAAGGAAATTGAGATCGAAGGACCTTGAACACTACAGATTTGTGACTGTGTTTCAAGAGGAGACGAAAATGGGGCTTAAGCATTGATAGGCTTCTACTCTCTAGAATAGGATCCTGATTTTAATTTTGATCTGGCTGAGGTTTGAAACACTCTGCTTTCATTGAAGAAAACACAAAAATCAATCTATAGTGTTATAGAGGAGAACAGAAACGTATATTTGGAGAAGAGGAGAAGAAAAGCCATACTGCATGGATAACACAAATAGAAGTTGAGTGTTTATTCCTTCAATGCATTATACATCTAAGTGGTGGTTGATCATTGGGTAGCTTATGCGATTTTTCTTATTTACATTCAAGTATCAATTGTATCAATGATCATGACTACTGAGGACTGTCAATTTGATATTTGAACCTTTCTGATGTTTTCAAAACATTAGGGAGGTATCTAATGGTAAATTTCTCTGAGTTTCTAAGGAAAGTACATAATCATAGTAATTTATCAGAAAACTCTAATCAAGAAGTTCTTGTGTTTACCATTTTTATTATATATGTTGTTAACATTTGCAACGTGTCAGGCTGCCTGAGTGGCTCGGTTGGTTAAACATCTGCCTTTAGCTCAGGTCATGGTCTCTTGGTTCATGAGTTCGAGCCCCGCATTGGGCTCTGCGCTGACAGCTGAGTGCCTGGAGCCTGCTTCGGATTCTGTGTCTCCCTCTCGCTCTGCCCCTCCCCAGCTCATTCATTCCCGGTCTTTCTCAAAAATAAACCTTAAAAAAGGCTTGCAATGTGTCATTACAACACTAATTGTTATTTGGTCTCTATTCAAGTAATGTTCTAAGTATCTGGGCAATTTTACATAGAGGGACGTTTCATTGGCATTTAAAATAACTTAGGTTCAACTCTTCTTTATAATTAATCTATATTTTCATATAACTTCCATGTTACAGGGTTTTATGTTTCTACTTTTCCAAAACCTTTTTCCATTTTAATACCTAGAATTTATTTCAGTAAGTGTGTAGTAGTGACGAATGTTTCTCATCAACAAATTGATAGAACTTTGGAAAATAGTTTCTCCAAAGTAGAATGAAGAAATCTCCTTTATATGCGTTATGGTGTTGTAGGATGACTTTTAACAGAAGCTAGCCATGTTGTAGTGTGCTTTGGTCCAGTCTTGCAGGGTCATCATAGAATGGATAACTGCAAGAATGTGGCTATGGTTGTGTTGTTCACATGGTAGCCATGCAGAGAAAACCTTCTTAAATGGAAGAACAAAATGGGTCAGAAGATGTGAGATGTCTTCTTTGACCACCAAACTTTGATGAACTGGTTTAGTTGTAAAGGATGTGCTTACGTAATTTTTGTGCAAAATCAAGTGTAGGTATTATTGTCCATCGATCTCCTGGCATTCTTTCCAATCATTCTCCCTATGTAGTTACAAGATCTTCTTTCTGGCTTGGGGTTTCACCTTAGGAAGATGTGTGGGAATCCATTCAGGTCCTTGTGGGAATTCCCAAGACCCGAATGCAAAGGTATCATCTCAGGGGACATACAGTTCCTCCAAAGCAGAAATGTCCCATCTCTGAATTAGGTGACAGGGGCATTAGACAGACATTGCTCCTTTGTATATGGTTTTAAGCCCCATCTCTTCCTTGGGGAAAGAACTTGTCTGGAATGATTCCAAAAAGTGGTGATACCAGAGTTGGGTCTTAGAGGAAAGGATAAGTAATTTATTTATACTAAGTGATATTTAACCTAAACCCTATTACACACTACACGAGACAAGTGATATTGCATAACAACCTTGGTTCAGTTAGGATTACAATTTAGAAAATAAGCAATTTATTATCATTTCACTCCCAGGAGAGAGTGAAATGTGTGCAAAACAAAAAATAGGGTAAAATTTTCTTAACTCCAAAAGCTGGGCATTCTGATTCCTGTTACCTTTTAAATAGTCCCATAAAAAAATTGAAGGTGCTAATATTTACATCTTGGCCATTTTATGTAATTGGGTAAAGTGGGGCTTCGAGGTCCTCATTCACGAGATACTGCCCTGCTTCAAAATCAATAAACTGATGTTGTCATGAATAAAAAGTTCTCTAAGAGCAAAGAAAACTGATCCCAGTCCTTCACCAGTTACTTTGAATGAAGTTACTCCTTTCCCAGGCCCAGGTTGGGGGGAGTTTATGTCCATGGATGATTTTTAACATAGACAGATAGGAAGATAGCAGACATGTAGCAGATCCCCATTCTGTACTCAATGTATACATGAAAGGTATGGCCATGAAGGAGACTGTTTCATCCTATCAGTTCCATGGCCTATGGTCAAAGAAAATAATTGGCCAGTTATTCCAGAATAGATGTGCATAGATAAAACTTACTTAACCCTTAGAAATATCCTTTCGACATATAGATGAATCTCTTACAATAGTAGAAAATGGGATTGCAGCCAGCACTCATTTCTACAGCTGAGCCCCGGGCTAGAGCTATATTCAGCCTCCACAGGGTCAGAGACATATTGAAGAAGCATGAACTTTGATCTAGAATGACTGTGTCTGTCCCAACCGGCATGCATTTCTAAGAGCAGAGATGCACCCCTGGGAGCTAATGCCCAATGACAGAGACAAGATTTGAGGTCCTGAGGACGTAGAAAAAAATGAAAAACAACAGAGCTGACTCCCCAAGATACTGTTACAAATAATGATGTTTGAAATGATTGACAAAGTGGTTTAAAAATCTTTATGGAAAAGTCTAGGATTTGGTGGAATTTTCTATGGATTGTGAGGAGCTCCTTCCTTATTTGGGCACAGAGGTGTCCGTTCTGGAGGGAGAAGAATGTGGGCGGACAGCACCTGTCCCCTGTCCTTAAATCCTAGATTTAAGATCCACTCGTCAGCTCTGTCTTCACTCTGGAGATGCATCTATCACAGGCAAAAACAAACAGACAAAAATAAAATACATAGTGCTTTTTTTGTCATTGGTGTATGGAATTCTATTCCCATGAGCTTTGTCGTAACCTCATGGAAATAGCTGTTTTTCTGCCTCTTGGAAAATGCACAGATGGGTATACAATTTTTCAAATTCATAGACACACCAGGGACACCTGGGTATTTATTATTAATATTTGGATAGTGTTGCTATCAATTCTTATTGCCCTTGACTGCCACCCCCTTCTCAATTTGTAATTCTTCTCTGGGTGTCCAGCCAGCTAGCCTAACTCCGCAGATTTCAGACTTACACCAGCCTCCACACTCATGTAAGCTAATTCCTTAAAATTGATCATTTTCTGTATACATACACACGTCTTGCTCACTGCTTCTCTAGAGAATCCCAACGAATACAATACAGTATAGGTTTATGTCATCCCTGCTTCAAACGGACCAGCTTAGCTTTGTTTTTTTTTCTAAATATTTGAGCTTCCAGATGTAATTTCATTCAGAGACAAGTTTCTACTGATTACGAAAGAAAAATGTTTGTAAGTCAATATTCCACAGTGTTCTGGGGCATGTGTTAGATACTGGGAACGAAACAGAAAATACAATACAATCATGCACTTGAAGAACAAATAAATCAAATGTCTAAGGAATAAAATAAGGAATCAGCATTGTGCATTCCAAACTTACACCAGTCCCACCTTCCTGGAATTGAATGTGACATTGTTTGATGCTCTAATGGAGTCATCAAAGCACAGGTCTTACTGATACATGTATTAGTTCATCAGAGATGCCTTAGCAAATTAAAGGGTGGCTTAAATAACACACATTTATTTTAGTTCTGGAAGACAGGGATTGAGGTGTCCACAATATTGGAATTTCTTGGGGCTTCTCTCCTGGATTAGTCGTCTCCTCAGGTTTTCCCTGAGTGTGATTCCTAATTTTTTTTTCTTATAAGGACACTAGTCAAACTGGTTAGTGCCCACCTTCCAAAAACCTCATTTTAGTGGTCTCAAGATATGGTCAGATTTGAAGGTGTTGAGGGTAAAGACTTCAACATGTGGATTATGGAGGAGGAACAATTCAGCTCATAACAATAGGCACCGTGACATCCGTAATTACCACTGTTATCATGTAAGTGGGAGATGGTGGCTTCCATGGGTATCGTCTTGGCTTTCTTTAGAACCATTCTTAGGGGATATAAAGACGTCTGGGTAACCACTAACATCTGGGCGATGCTCAACTATCCTGGGTAGCAGCAGCCTTTTTTTTTTTTTTTTTAATTTTTTTTTTTCAACGTTTATTTATTTTTGGTGGGACAGAGAGAGACAGAGCATGAACGGGGGAGGGGCAGAGAGAGAGGGAGACACAGAATCGGAAACAGGCTCCAGGCTCTGAGCCATCAGCCCAGAGCCCGACGCGGGGCTCGAACTCACGGACCGCGAGATCGTGACCTGGCTGAAGTCGGACGCTTAACCGACTCCGCCACCCAGGCGCCCCGCAGCAGCCTTTTAACATGGAAATGAATCTATGCTACTTTGTTCTTTGAAAAACAGTCGATATCTTAATGCAAATTACAAGACCATTGGGAGTACAATGTGAAATTAATAGAAGATGCCGTGACTGTCCATTCAGGGGTGTGCATGGCCGTCTGTAAGTTGTAAGGTAGAGCTCGTGAGGCTGAGTGGGCTGACCGAATTTATGAAGAATCATCACATACGGTTCAGCAGGAATCACCTCAAACACATGAAATAATTTTGAATTATGTGCTTTTTATATTTATTGATACGATTCTGTGGGAGGTTTTTATGGAACACCCAAACTTTCCCCCGGTTTCATTGAGATATGTAATGAGCATATAATGTTGTATTAGTTTAAGGTGTACAATGTAGTTTGGTGGTATTTCCTAAATTGCTAAATGATTGACCGCAGTAGGTTAACATCACCTCACACAGATGTAAGTTCATTTCCCTTGCGATGAGAAATTTTAAGATTTCTCTTAGCAAGTTTCAAATATACAATACAGTATTGTTAACTATAGTCAGCGGGCTGTAAACCACATCCCTAGAACTTACTGATCGTATAACTGGAACGCTTTTTTTTTTTTTTAACCTTTCAACCACCTTTACCTGTTGCCATCACCACCCCCCATCCTTGTCCTTGTCAACAACCAGTCTATACTCAGCCATAAACACGAAGGAAATCCTGACATTTCTGACAACCTGGGTGGATCCTGAGGGCATGACGTTGAGTGACATTAAGTCAGAGAAAGACAAATACCATATGATTTTACTCCTATGCAGAATCTAAAAAAAAAAAAACAAAAACAAAAAACCCAAACGAATAAATAAAGCAGACTCTGAAGTACAGAGGACAGTGGTTGCCAGATGGGAGGTGGGTGGAGGAATGGGTGACCTAAGAGGATTAAGAGGTACAAACTTCCAGTTAGAGAGTAAGTCATGCAGACGACAAAGACAGCGTAGGGAATATAGCCGATGACATCGTAATAACGTGCTTTGGTGACAGATGGTGACTGCACTTATGCTGAGCACTGGGTAATGTACAGAATTGTTCAGTCACTATGCTGTAAACCTGAAACCAATACACCACTGTCTGCTGATTGTACTTCAACAAAATATACATATTGAACCCCTACTAAACATGACCCTGGGCTAATATCCGATGATACATAGTAAAGCCAAAACCAGACACAGTGTCTCTTCCTTTGCTACTCACAACCTCATGGGAAAAAGGAGTATTAATGAAATACTTTCAGAAACACATCACAGCAGCATTTGTGAAAAATGCTACAAAGGAGAGTTACTGAGGCTGTAGGACAGACCTATGATGATGGCACGGAGATGTGACCGATGATGGACGCCTGCCTGGATGAGGAGGACAGACAGTACCCCGGGTAGAGAAAAAGGCCTGCGGAGTCGACCAGCTGTGGGAGGTGCAAGGTAACTGTCAGAAATGGAAGTCAGGGTTCGCTGGAGCCCCCAGAGATTGAGGAGATCCTGGTATACAGCCCAGCTGGTGGGTCATGCCCATTCCTCACAGGAACTTACAGGTCATGTTGGTGATTGTTGCCTCGACCTCAGCAGCGGTGGCAGTAGAAAGCAGGCAGGATGGGAGGAAGCACATCACTTTGGGAAGAATCTGTTTAATTGCAAAATGAATACTCTCGAGGGGAATAGAGATTGTGTGTGGAGACTGATTTGAGTGGCTGTAGCGATAATGCAGACGTGACACTGTGATAATTTGGTCAAGGAGATACATAAAGAAGTCAACCAACAGGAAACAGGTTCATACAAGATGTTGGTGGAGATGTGAGGGAAGATTTCTGTGTGGAATAGATGGTGGTGCCATTCTCTGAGCTGGAAAAGTCTTGTAGAGGAAGAGTATACAGAGGAGAGACTGAGATTTAGCCTGTGTGTGTGTGTGTCTGTGTGTGTGCACGTGTGCGCATGCAAACACACATGAACATACACGTACATTCACACATAGATGCATATGTGTATTTATTCTCAATACCTGGGTGTCTAATATGTATATGTCGCTATATACACACACGTATCTATACGTTAATATATACATCAGGGAACATGGTGTCTCCAGCTTTGTATCTATGTATCTATATGTATATCTATACGTATAACTTGTTTGCACATATGGTTAAAGGTGCTTTTGAAAGTTTAATAGGATGTTTCAAATATGCACAATAATGGATCAAAAATTCACAGGAGAGATCTGAGCTAGATTAATTTATGAGAATTTGTATCTGATCATTAAACATATGGGCATACTTATTTGTGACCTCACAAGGAGAGAAAATGAGAGGATGTGAAAGTTGTGTTGGGAGATGCCAACATTTAAATTAACTGTTTAAAGTAATCATACAGTACGATCAAGTGGTGTTTATTCGGGTATGCAGGAGTTCAACACCCACAAAATCAGTGTGAAACGCCACACTGAAACAGTGAAGGATAAAAATCATGCAATCATTTTGGGGCACCTGACAGCTCAGAGCCTGGAGCCTGCTTTGGATTCTGTGTCTGCCTCTCTTTCCACCCCTCCCCCACTTATATTCTACCCCTCCCCAAAATAAAAATTTAAAAATCATGGAATCTTACTAGATGCAGAATAAAAGACACTTGACAAACTTCATAATCTATTTATGATAAAACCTCTCAACAAAATGGAAACATACTTCAACATAATAAAAGCCATATATGACAAGCCCACAGTTAACATCATACACAACAGTAGAAAGCTAAAAGCATTTTTTCCAAGATCGGGAACACGGCAAGTGGCCAACTCTTGCCACTTTATCCAACATCGTACTTGGAGTTCTAGCTAGAGTAATTAGCAAGAAAGAGATAAAAGGCATCCAATTTGGAAAGGAAGAAGTAAAAATGTCTCTACTTTCAGATTACATATTATATACAGAAAACCCCAAAGACTTCACCAAAAAAAAAAAAAAAAATGGTTAGAATAAATGAACTCAGCAAACTTGCAGGATACAAAAACAATATAGAAAAAAAGCCTGTTGCAAAAAGAAATCCTTTGCATTTTTATACACTAAGAACAAATTATCAGAAAGAAAAAGTAAGAAAATAATCCAGTTTGCAACTGCAACAAAAATAAAATCCAAGGAATACATTTCATCAAGGAGATGAAGGATGTGTACACTAAAACCTACAACATTGATGAAAAGAACTGAAGACAAGACATATAAAAAGATCTGTACTTTGGGGCACATGGGTGGCTCAGGCCATGATCTCATGGCTTGTGGGTTTGGACCCAGCATCAGGCTCTGTGCTGACAGCTCAGAGCCCGTAGCCAGCTTCAGATTCTGTGTCTCCTTCTCTCTCTGCCCCTCCTCCACTCATGCTGTCTCAGAAATAAATAAACATTAAAAACAATTTTTTTACATAAAATAATCAAGGATAGGGGTGCCTGAGTGGCTCAGTCAGTTTAGCGTCCCACTTCAGTTCAGGTCATAATCTTGTGTTCCATGGATTTAAGGCTATCAGGCTCTGTGCTGACAGCTCAGAGCCTGGAGCCCGCTTCAGATTCTGTGTCTCCCTCTCTCTCTGCCCCTTCCCCCACTCATTCTCATTCTCTCTCTCTCAAAAATAAACATTAAAAATAAAAAAAAATCTGCACTTATGGATTGGAAGAATATTGTTAGGGTGTCCACACTACCCAAAGCATTCTACAGATTCCATGAGAGCTCCATCAAAATTCCAATAGCACTTTTCACAGCAATAGAACAACCCTAAAATTTGTGTAGACATACAAAGGGTCCTGAATAGCCAAAGCAATTTTAAGAATAACAGAGCTGGAGACATCATCCTCCTTGCTTTCAAACTTTATTACAAAACTAGAGTGAATTAGTTTACGACAAAGGAGGCAAGAATGTACGACAGACAAAGGACAGTCTCTTTCAATACATGGGGTTGGGAAAGCCGGACAGCCACTTTACAAAGAATGAAAGAAGACTACTTTATTACACCATACACAGAAATTAATGTAGAAATAAGATTAAAGAATCACCCAAGTGTAAGACCTGAAGCCATAAAACTCCTAGAAGAAAACATCAGTGGGGAGCTCCTAGACATCAGTCGTGGTGATATTTTTAGTTAACACTGAAAACAAAGGCAACAAAAGCAAAAATCAACAAGTGGAGTTATATAAAATTTAAAAGCTTCTGCACAACAGAGAAAACCATCCACACAGTGAACAGGCAACCTACAGGGTGAGAAAAAATATTTACAGATTATCTGATAAGGGGTTAATATCCAACATATACAAAGAACTCCTATAAGTCAATAGTAAGCACACACACACCAAAAAAAAAAAAAAAAAAAAAAAAAAAAAAGGCAACTGATTTAAAAAAAAAAAAAGTGAACAGAAGATCTGAATAGACATTTTTCCAAAGAAGATATACAGATGTCCAACAGGTACATTAAAAGATATTCAGAATCACTAGTTATCAGGGAAATGCAAATCAAAACCACAAGAACGACCTATCAAAGAACATTAACAAGTCTTGCTAAGGATGGGGAGAACAGGCAACCCTGCATACTATTCATGGTAATGAAAACTGGTGCAGCCACTTTGGAAAACAGTGTGGAGGTTCCTCAAAAAATTAAAAACTGAACTGTCATATAATCCAGTAATTCCACTTCTTAGTATCTATCCAAAGAAAACAAAAACACTAACTCAAAAAGATGTAACAACACATGTTCATTGAAGCGTTATTTACCACAGCCAACATATGGAAACCAAAGTACACATCGACTGATGAATGGATCAAGATGATGTAGTATATACACAATGGAGTTTTATTCAGCCATATAAAGAATGAAATATTACCACTTGCAACAACATGGATGGATCTGGAGCGTGTTAAATGGAGTCAGAAAAAAATATAATATATGGTCTCTCTTATATGTGGGATCCAAAACAAAAACCGCCCCAGAAAAACAACAACAACAAAATACAAACTCAGATTCAGAGAAGTGACCGATGGTTACCACAGTCAGTACGTGGGGGATTGGAATAATGGGTTAAGAGAGTCAAAAGGTACATATTTGTAGTTATAAAATAAGCATGTCATGGGGATGAAAAGTATAGCAGGGTGAATATAGGTAATACTATATAGTATGAAGTAGCTAAGAGAATAGTTCTTAAAAGTTCTCATCACAGGAAAAAAATCTATATATGCTAATGGATAACTCGGCTTTCTATAGTGATCACTTTGCAATACATACAAGTAACAAATCATGCATGAATGCTGCCATTTGTAGAAAAGTTTAGATTTGTTTCAAGAGAACCCAATGGCAAAACACGAGTCTGACAAGTCCAAGTTAAAAGGAAGGAACATTTTTGACTCATCACCAGGAAGAAATTTCTAAGATCAGAAGAGCCTTTTGAAGTAATAAGTGCCTTAGTCGAGTCTATCAGTATAAATGCAGTGATCATTGTCTGCCACGGTATTAGGAAACTGAATCACTGGGTGAAACATTGAAAGAAATGCATTTAAGGGTCATTCCAAAGCTAAGCTCCCAGGGATCCCACGTTTCTTTGATATTATAGCTCTACATACATTTTTTATGAGCATTTTCTTCACTGTTAAAAAAGACCTATTATGAACAGCTTGCTTCCCTTTTACTTAATGTTTTCTCAACATGCCTAAGCCATCAAAAAGGTTTCATGAAGTAACTAAATGCTTCTGTAACTTTGAATCTTAAAGAAAAAAAAAAAACAGCCTATATTAGCCAAATGGTGAGACAGGTGTTCAAGAATGGCAATGCTGAAGGAGGTGATTAAAATGCCAAATAGTATCTTACTGTCCCTTTAACAGAAATATCCTTGAAAACTGTTGGGTGCAAGTAATGTGAGGGAGAACAGTTTGCAGGTAAGCAAAGTTGCTTTTAATTGTCTTAATAGCAAGAATGCCTACTTCCTGGAACAGAGTAGGCATTCAACATATTATTGACTGAATGGAAAAAAAAATTACACACATGGAAAACAAAATGGTGGAGGAAATCTATTCCTGTAAATCAATCAAAATGCACATGTGCCTCATGATTTCAGGATAAAGCGAGTGTGTATAATGGTGTTCTCAATTCTGCCAGTCATGAGATAAGGCAAAGTCCCAGGGTAAGTAAATTCTCACTGGTTGATTTGAATCCAGGCATTGGAACGGACTGTTCTACATGATTTGTTACTGTTGGTCATCGTGATGAGGAACTTATCGGATGAATAGTTGAAATTGGGTTTTTAATCCATGTAACGCAAACAAATACAAAAGAATTTTCATGAGCTTTTGGCTTAGAAAAGTTTTTATTACATAGTTTTGAATACTTCATGAGCTTGATTTTGAACCATCCTTAAAAATTAAAATAAAAAAAATTGGGGTGCCTGGGCAGCTCAATTGGTTAAGCCTCTGATTCTTGATTTTGGCTCAGGTCATTATCTCACGGTTCATGAGATCGAGCCCCACACAGGGCTCCGAGCTGAGTGTGGAGACTGCATGGGACTCTCTTTCTCCCTTGCTCTCTCCCCCTCCCTAACTCACACTCATGTGCATGTGTGTGCTCTTCAAAATAAATATTAAAAAAAATCTTAAACTAAAAAATTAATTGGTAAAATAAACTGTCATCAAATATATGTTCTAACCAATTTAACCAGACTTTGACTTCCACTAAAAGCCACTATTTTTGATCAGTGGCACTGGGAGGAGGGACCTTTGACAGTCTTTCAAAGTAAAGACCAAAAACTCTATTACCCTTTACTCTTTCATTACTTTCAAAGCTTTGCAGTTATAAATTTCCGTGTAGTACATAATCCACTTAAATTGCTCATCATAGAAGTCACCAAATCTCAGAACGAATAGAATAAGGGATCTTAGAGTTGGTTCCCAATTTTTCAGGCCCAACACCCTTTCAAAGTTTTTTTTTTTACCACACGATAATTCGAGTCTTAGTATCTTTTGATTCAAATAACAGTACCAAAAAATATATATATGTAATACCAAACTAGACACATTCCCTAGCAATTGAGAGGAAGTTGTATTAATAACATGCACATAACATTGAAACTTATTGAACATGTACAACCTGGTAAACGGTCTCTATCCAAAGCTCTAAGACCATGTAGGTCTGGCATTTTTTCATGGGAACGTCACCTCGCCCTTGGATCGGAAGCACTGGCCGTGGCTAAGCCTTTTCTACAAGGACTCTTTGTCCCAACTCAGATTGTACCTATTGCAAAAGTAAGAGGAAAGCTACAATTTTCAAAAACAAAAACACAACAACAAAAAGCCAAAAAGTTATTTCCCTATTTTTTGCAGCATTAATATTTATATTGAGCTGAAAATCCCTCTCTTATGCTCGTTCTTTGTTCCCATATTCAACGGAGCACAGAATAACTACAACTAGATAATACACAGGCCACTTGCCCTCAATTATTTCAGCTACCACCACCCAATTCAACCCACATCTACTTGTTAAGCCATTTCTGGTTCCTTTATACTTTTCTGGATGGCTTGAATCTAAGTAGTACCCTTATTCAAACCTCTGTTGTAGAGTCATGCCCATGTGAAATTCAAAACGAATCCCAAGTCTCCCCAGGAGACCAGATTTCTCTTTCTAGAACATTCTATGTATCAGTGCACCCTAAGTTAGGTTTTGGACAACCACATCAGCACTACTATTAGTCCGTAAACTAAAATCTCAGTGACTGGTTGGTGTGTGTCATTCTTAGGCTCATTCCCCCATTTTAAGCAGACGTTAAACCATCTCACCCCCTTGTGCATTGGCACACCATCACCAGTTTTACCTACTTTTAAACTTCAGTTCCAAGCAAGAACCGGGTTCTAATCTTAGACCTCTTTCAGAGACTCTCATAGATCCTCGGGACACCCTAGTGCAAATAACACATGCCCTCCTGTCCCTATGGAATTTACAAAAGAGGCTGCTGACAGCTATAGTTTCAACTTGTTGGGACCCTAAGTTACATAGATTTCAAAGAGAGCTTGCAAATAAAACCAAACTAATAAACTGTCAAAAAAGTGTCAATTTGATTCAAATTGGCAAAAAAAAAAAAAAAAAAGCAGTTAATATTTGGTTTAAAAATCATCTTTTAAAAAGTGATGAAAGGAGTCAGGTTTGAAAAATCCAGTAGCAAGTAGCCACTATCATAAATGGAAATATAATATTAAGATCACAGGTCTCACAAACTCTATGCAAGAAGCAAAAATGTAAAATTTCCTAAACGCAGTAAAGGCATTCCACGAGTGAAATGAGACTACCAGTAGTCAACATTACTCAATTATTTAAAAAATCCCAATTTGATTTCTAAAACCACCATCAGATTTAAGGAATGTTTTTACTGTTGGGTCCTCAAACATGGATTTTACCTGTGTGGGTCCACTTACACACAAATATTCCATAAGTATTTGTACAGTATCGTAAATGTATCTGCTGTTCCTTTTAACATTTTTTCTCTACCTTCCTTTATGGTAAAAATACAGTGTATAAGACACCTAACAAAATGCGTGTTAATTGTTAAAGCTTCTGGTCAACAGTAGGCTATTTCTAAGTTTTTTGGGAGTCAAAAGTTATTTACCTATTTTTGATTATGCTGAGGGTGTGAGTGCCCCCAACTTCTGTTTTCTCCAAGAGTACAGTGTATTCACATTTACAGTTGGTGAATGTTCCGGTGGTTTTTTATCTCAGTGTTTTTTTTTTAATTAAAGAATTTGGATAAGTGATTAAGGTGCCATTTTCAAACAGAATCAACTCTCTATTATCCACTCTGGTGACCTGTAAATTTCTAGTTTCCTTGTAAGTCTTGCTTTCCTGCTTTTTGTAATTAACAAAGTATCATCTGCTCCACTGACAAGAGTTTCATCACTTGTGAAAGATTTTCTCAGGGTCCCTGGGTGGCTTTGTCAGTTAAGTGTCCAACTTCAGCTCAGGTTGTGATCTCATGGCTCATGGGTTCAAGCCCCACATTGGGCTCTGTGCTGACAGCACAGAGCCTGGATCCTGCTTCCAATTCTGTGTCTCCCTCTCTCTCTGCCCCTCCCCAGCTCATTCTCATTCTTATCCTCTCTCAAAAATAAAGATTTAAAATAAATAATTAAATAAATTAATTAATTAATTAAAGGTGTTCTCTTTTATACTATTTTTTTTAATTTTTTAATGCTTTTATTTATTTTTTAGACAGAGAGAGACAGAGTATGAGCAGGGGAGGGGCAGAGAGAGAGGGAGACACAGAATCCGAAGCAGTCTCCAGGCTCTGAGCTGTCAGCACAGAGCCCGACGCGGGGCTTGAACTCACAGACTGTGAGATCATGACCTGAGCTGAAGTCAGACGCTTAACTGACTGAGCCACCAAGGCGCCCCTCTTTTATACTATTTTTTTTAACATGAGTGAAATCCTTTAAATTATTCATTTATTACATATTCATTGAATACCTACAATGTACAATTGTCAGCAAAAATATCGAAAGACATTTAAAGCATTTGTTTCATTCAAACAGGGATAAAAATTTCAAACTATACCCGGACCCTGTGCACATGAACCATATCACAGGTATGGAAAAAAATACGAAAACAAAAAATTAAAAACCAGTAATTGATATTTATATCAAAAATTAAGTTATTAGAGGTTTTTTTTGGTTTTGAATAAAAAGTAGAATAACTATAAATTACAATGCCTCTGCATCAACATATAAAGCTGGAAACCAAATATTTGAATATTAGAAAAAAAACTGATGCGGTATCATGGAATGCACATAAAAAAAAAACAGGCAGGAAAGATATGGTCAAGAGCCCCCACTGTGGGGAGGAGGAGGAAGATACAATATACAGTTTGTTAGGAAGTTCGTGGTCTTGGGGGAACACCCCCATCTGTAGGAATCTCGGATCTATCATCTGAAAGTGGAAATGACAAGAACCCTCAGTTCAGAGAGCTGTTTTAGAAATCAAATACAACATACACTTGGAAATTATAAAGCAGAACACACGTGGTGAGTAAAACTTAGAGTAAGCCAATTGAAACTGAGCAGAACTTGCCACCATCGCATCCCAGTAAGGTTCCAGGAGAACCGTAAACATGAACTGAAAAAACGTATGTTTTTTCGGCGAGAGGGCTTGGCCGAGGAAATGCCTGGCATCCAGCACTCGCAAGGTCTTGTTGTCATTGTCCCTATGGCTTGACTTGAGCATAATTGAATCCCCATCTCATTCCTAAGAAGATCATCAAAATGGTGCTCCCTCTCATCTTTATTTATATTAACGCATATAAAAAAGCAAACTTTAGGAATAAATCAAAATCCAGAAAAGGTCCTGTGTTATTTATTTTCCTTAAGTAGTTTAGAAAATGGGCCTGGCTGGTCACTCAGATCTCTAGCAAGACCGCCATGGTAACTGCCCAAAAGGTGATTTTCAATGAAAAAAGGAAAATCAATAATGACTTTGGGGGATCAAGTTTGGGGTGAGATGGAATGACAAATACTTGCAGAGAGCCTGAGAAGCCATACTCAATAGATATATACATACCTCACTTTCCAAGCAAATTATTATAAAAGAGTGATTTTAGGACTCAACTCTGCGATCCATAGTGGGAGCGCTAGAGTTGATTTATGTGCTCAGGGAGTGCAATCTGTTTGGTAATGTGACTAACAGTAACTTTATCATTTCTTAGCTGAATTGTCACAGGGAAAAAATTGGATTTTTAAGAAAGTAATAACTAGGGGCCAATGTCATTTAAAAAGGCACATGCAGAGACCTCATATCTGCAGGTGGAGGGAGTCCTCTGAGCAAGCATCTGGGAACTCGATGTTTGAATTCATCATTGTCTGGAATTGAAACCTTAGTAGTTTTATTTCCAATAGGGAAAAATGCAGGGTTTCATTGGCAGTGAGGTTATGTGACCTTAGTGGCTTCTAAGTGAAATATCCTCTGCCTTCT
Organism: Leopardus geoffroyi; assembly: GCF_018350155.1. Taxonomy (NCBI): domain Eukaryota; kingdom Metazoa; phylum Chordata; class Mammalia; order Carnivora; family Felidae; genus Leopardus; species Leopardus geoffroyi. Next base: position 3,174,564 of record NC_059327.1, on the reverse strand, counting down.
GGAATAATCAGGTGTTTTTTTTTTTTTGGGGGGGGGGGGTAGGGGGAGGAAGGAAGGAAAAATGTCTCTTAAAGGTTAAAGCATGTTAAAGGTAACTTGTTATCATTCTTATCAATACTCTGTGCATTTAAAAATTGAGATTCTAGTCCCCACTGGTTTTTCATTCTAGTGTCAAATAAGTAACATGAGGATACAATTCAAACTTCAGAAGTAAAAACAGGTTCACAACATGTCTCATTTTGTAATGCAATTTAACGAAGGTTTCTTCTGAACCCACCGTCATCTTGAAAATGCACAGGTGCGTTTCAAAATAAGCCTAAAGTATAACGCACAGGTGTAGATACTGATGTGAAGCCAGGAATAATTAGTAAGACTTAGCAACCCAACTTGGTCGAGAACGTGGTACCTGTAAAAATCAACGTATGTACGTCCTGATCAGCATCAACTGGACAAGTAGATGAGTTAGACACGTTTCCTAAGCAAGTATCCCCTCTCTGTTTCTTCATGTGTAAAGCTGGGATAACGTTAGGATGTATTCCTAGGGACTGCCGTGTGCATTGCGTGTCAGTGTGCAAGCCCTCCAATGTCCATCGACTTGACATTTGAGATAACAGCAGCTAACTTTTGTGAACATTTAACTTCCCCTAATTCTTCAACAAGACCAGACACCTCAGCCAAAGAACTTCTTTTTAAAATGCAATCTTCCTATCCCCACCAAAGATCACCAGTTTCTCCCCTCAATATGGTCTCAGGATCAGAAAGGCAGGCAGAAAGCGTGCGGTAGGCAGAAGTCTAAGATGAGCCTCATGCCTCCTATACTCTGGGGGGTCCTAAGAGTATGGGCAGGATCGTAACCCACTTCTAACCAAGGGGGTGTGCAACGATGGTGGGAGACCACTCCCATGTTGATGCTGCTATGCGGGGAAGGGAAGGGGTTTTGAGGATGTAATAAAGGTCCCTGGATTGACTGACCTCAAGTTATCACATGGAAGTTAATCCTGGGAAGCCTGATTTATTGGCTGATCCCTTTTAAGTGTTTTAGTTCGGAGACCACAGCGGTAAGGACACTCAACTGCTAGTCTGGAGGAAATGCACTGGCGTTCCATGGGGAGGGCCCCTGGCACCCAGGAGCAGACAGCCAGCCATCAGGGGCTGCCTTGCTCAGTCCTCCACCTGCAAGGGCCTGCATCCCATCAACAGCAACATGAGTGTTGAAACGACCTAGACTCTCAGATAAGATCGCAGACCACTGTGTGTAGGACCTTGAGAAAGGACCCGGCTAAGCCTGACTGTACTTGCAAGTTTGTGTTAATGTTTTGCACGTTAGAAAACCAACACAGAATGCTTCCTTACATCAGACCTAAATTCCTGAGGCTACAGTTTGGTCTAATGTCCTTGCCCATCACAAGTGATTATGAAATTCCGTTCAGTAGCAATATTTGCACAGCGATTTCAGCTAACACAGAATACCAGCTAATTCAGGTGGAGATCCTCTTTTTCTTGGGCACCTGTAACTTTTCAGCTTTATGCACTTTCTCTTTGAGTAAGGTTAAGTATGTTTTCTCGCTTTTAAAATAACCAAACAGGACTTTTCCACTTTACAAGGGATCTCTCTCCCTGCCACATCTTCTTTCTCTGTTTTAACCATATTGGTGATATTTCGCTCTCTCTGTTTCTCTTTGTGAACTTAATAGCTCACCTTGAATTTTTTATTTTCTGCTGTGATTACTGTTTGGGATGGAGGGCAAGTTGACCTTTTCTTTCCTACTGGCAAAAAACCACGTCAAAGAAATCCAGGATATCTCAGAGGAGACATCCTATCCTCCAACACCTGCCTCCCAACAAGGGAGCCCATTCTGTCTGCTTCCTCGAGCAACACAGCCCCACGAGATCAGGAAAAACAACCAAAAACGAACTTTCGTTACACGTAGTAACTAGAAAAAGGCACATGCTGTTCTATGGTCTTTAGACACAGCTAATGTTTAAGCATGTAGGAGCTATTTTATAACTTAAATGTTTTATTCCATGAAGTGATCTGGAATCACATAGTTTGCATTTCATAACAAAAGCCAGAGGATTTGCTCGCTTATTTAGTACCACCTTACCTGGCACCCATGTACTATTTTTTGTAAATATGAACTTTGAACAATTTTGCAAAGCTCAACCTCATTTTTTTTGTTTTTGTTTTTAATGTTTATTTATTTTGAGAAAGAGACAGAGAGTATGAGCAGGGGAGGGGCAGAGAAAGAGGGACAAAGAATCCCAAGCAGGCTCTGCGCTGTCAGCACAGAGCCTGCTGTGGGGCTTAAGTCCACAAACCCTGAGGCAAAAATCAAGAGTTGGAGGCTTGACGGAGCCACCCTGGCGCCCCATCAACTCCTTTATGTTCGAAGGTAGATAACAGGTGGAATTTCAAAGCAAGAATTTTTATTTAACTCCTATTCTACCGCTTACAAAACCTGTGTGGCTTCAGATCTGAAAGTAGAATAGTATCCGAGGTGCTCCTGGAACACGTGTGTCAGGTTATGGTTATCAAGTATATAGTACCGTAAGTTATTATCAGTAATTTTACTGAAAAGATGGCACCTTTTTTTTTTTTTTTTTACCAAAAAAAAAGATGTTTAGAAAGTGTGTAGGTTTTGGTCCAGAAATAGCAAACAGTGACGTATGGCACCTATTCTATTGCAAAAATTGACTCCCACGTATGCAATGAGGTTGTAACCACGGGAAAGAAACCAGTTGAGAAGACTAGCACACTAAAAATTAAAGTGTGAGGGTCACGACTATCAAGAAAATACAACAATTTCAAGCAATAGCCTGATAGGTGAGTAGTACTTGGGTGGCTCAGTCGGTTAAGCATCCAACTTCAGTCCAGGTCATGATCTCAGTTTGTGAGTTTGAGCCCCTCATTGGGCTCTGTTTTGACAGCTGGGACCCTGGAGCCTGCTTTGGATTCTGTGTCTCCCTCTCTCTCTCTGTCCCTCCCCAACTTGCGATCTTTCTGTGTCTCTCTCAAAAATAAAAAATAAATAAACTTAAACTCAAAGCATGTGCTGTCAGGCGAAGAGTTCAGCTCTTAAGTCTGTTGTGGGGAAGATTCTCCTGCAGATACTTGAAAGCAGAGAACAGCACCATAATGTCCCAAACACATCTGCATTTCAAGGAGTGTAAATCTAAATTACAAAATATAAACAATAAATCACTTTAAAGTGATCTACTCCAATGAGTTTGTCTAATTTTCAATATAAAGATGTGTTAAGTAGCTAGCAAGATTCTAAAAACAATCAAAATCAAAACAAAACCCAAAACCTTGTCCCCAAATGACATCTGTCTGGTTCTAGTGTGTGATAGGACTTTATCCTTCCAGAGACGGTGAAAAGAGGACTAGGGGGTGTGAGATTATAAGTCATACTAAAAACTATGTAAATATTTGGGCTTTGTCCCATTTCTGGCACAGAGCTCCTGAAACCCTGGAGATTCCCCACTTAGCAAGAGCAACAGTGGTGTCTTTATGTTAATGAGGCAGCTTTTGGAAAGCACCTTAGGAGTTGGTTGCCAGAAGAACCAACCAGGAGGTTAGTTGGGTTGTCAGCTCTCTCCCCCGACTTCTGGGGAGGGGGGAGGGGACCTGAGGTTGGATCGATTGCCAATGGACGCCTATGGAGTGAATCCTCCATTAAACACACAGATACACACAGGACAGAGTTCAGAGAGCATCTGGGCTGGTGAGCACATGGTGGGTGGTGAGCATGCGCTGGGAGTGTGGTGCTCCTGGAGAGCTCATGGAAGTCCCCCAACCCTTCCCCATACCCTTCCCTGAGTGTGTATCTCTTCCATGGGGCTGTTCCTGAGTTCTTTTTATAATAAACTGGTAATCTAGTCAGTAAAATGTTTGAGTTCTGTAAGCTTCTCTAGCAAATGGATCAAAACCAAGGAAGGGGTTATTGGAACCTCTAATCTACAGTGTGTCTGTGGGTCAGAAGCATAGGTGACAATTTAGACTTGAAAACTGCCACCTGCAGTCGTGGGGAGGAGTCTCTTAGAACTGAGCCCTTCACCTGTGGGATCTGATATCATCAACTGGTAGAGATGATCAGAATGGAGTTGAACTATAACACCCCAGCTGACCTCAGAGCATTGTTTGGATGTGTTGGGGGAAATCACACACACACACACACACACACACACACACACACACACACACACAAACACACACACACAGGAATCTGTGACCAAATCGTTAATAGAAAAAATCAGGTTACTGAAAATTTCATGGGATCCAGTTGTGTTTTTTTTTTTTAGTAAATTGATCAAAGTTTTATAAATAAACTTTGTATTACACCTAATAAAGTGACATTAGAGAGGACAGCTCACTCTATATCTGAATTTTTTAAATTTACTATTTATATCTAGCTGTTCTGAATGCAGTATGTGCTCTAATTTTTGAAGACTATTTTTTAACCAGAATCCCTTCTACTAAAATTTTGATAAGGCAGAAATGGAAATACGCAAAATGCTGTTCAAAAGGAGAAACAGCATTAAATGACTCACATTTAGTTCAACCCGTTATGAAGGCAACAATTCTGAACATAACTCACAGCTACATAACTATAACCAACACATAACTATAGCCTTTCTAGGCCACCTCACTGCACACACTATGTAATCACCTCAGTTGCCAAGTGCCAGAATTTTCCAGAAAGTTCTCTGCTTAGGCTCAACATGAACACCAAAACAAAGATGGCAGCTTTCTGGTCTCTCTGAAGGGTAGATTCCCTTTAGGATTTACTGTGTTTCTTTGCGTGTTATGAATTGAAGACTGCTCTGCCATCCTTTCATTCACTCTGGTCCACTTTTCATTGCCATTCTTTTTTTTTTTACTGAAATTTTTAAATTTCACTTTTGTTTTTGGTTTTGGAATTTGGTTTTCTAGTTTCTCAGACTCAGGAGCTTCATTAACTTGGCAAATATTAGAAGACATGCTAAGTGAGCCTCACAGATGTTTCAGACTAATATAGATCACCAGCCAGGCCAGTTACCATATTCTCTGCGTCTTTACATGGTGCTTTTTCTATATTGCAATTTAAAATTTGTGTTCAGTGGAACAAATTCTATAAACTTTCACTTCCACTTGGAGTTTTCCCCCACTCCTCCTAGACCTGATGCCTATCCTAAACTTAAGAACTTGTTTTATTCAATTTTTAGATATTTTTTCCCTCATCCCCATTCTCTACAAAACCATGATTTGGCATCCTGATATGTAATGGTGATTGTCTTTATTTCAACAGGAATTAACAGTCTCACCAATCATATGATAATACACTTTAATAATTAAGGTTCTCCTCTACTCTCTACTCTCCCTGAATATAAAGTTGGTAGTGCATAGTTTTGACCCTCAGCATTGATCACATTTACTAGCTGAATGGATACGATACCTGAGGGCTAGGTCAGGGTCAGGGAAGCCTAAATAAGGAAAGCAAGGGTGTCTTTAGAAATGAGAGATTAATTTAAAGGAGAAGTCAGCCTGGGAATGGTTGATGAGAAAAGGAGGGAAAAATTTACAAAACACAGGCACCAGCTCAGAAATACACAGGACAGTATGTGGGCAGAGAGACAAGGCACATGGGAGGCTTGGAAAGACACTATGGGAAGTAAAGTTCAAAGAGGTAGAACAGATCAGAAGACTGTAAACTCAGAAGTCAAAGAAAGGAGGTACAAGCGGGCGAGTCACTGCACAATGACTATAACACAACCATTCTGGGCATGGTGATCTATAGTCTTACCTACATCCACATTGTAAGCAGTAAAGTAAGTAAGTATATAGCTCAAGGGTTGGAAGGATGATTCTGGCAGGTATTTGTATCTGTGATGCAAGTGACTTCATTTAATTCTCCATAGGGAAAACGAAATGGGATGCTCGAGACTGTCCGCACACATTCTGCCTGGTTTAAGAGGAAAAGCCTCCAGTGGGAGGTCCGTTTTGGTGCAGTTGTGAATTGGGGACATGAGGGTCTGGATAGGAAACAGGATTTAAAATCAAATTCAAATTTTCTGAAGCTTTGGTAAAACTATTTACAAGGAATATTTTTTTTGAAAGAGTTAATGTTACAAAAGATTATACCCTATAACAATATTGATAAATTTGGGATAAAGAATCAATGTTTAAGTCTCCTGACAGAATCAGTTTTGTACTAAGTGCACTCCATATTGGTTCAATGTCTTACTGTCCTGTTGGTCGCACTGTTTCTCTGTGCATCTAAACATTTGCCGCTGAAGTACTATTTCAAATTCACACTCATGTACATCCTATAAGTGTGATTTAACAGGTTGTAAAAGACAGGAAACCATCAAAACCCTAGAGGAGAAAGAAGGAAAAAAAACCTCTCTGACCTCAGCCGCAGCAATTCTTACTTGACACATCTCCAAAGGCAAGGGAATTAAAAGCAAAAATGAACTATTGGGACCTCATGAAGATAAAAGCTTCTGCACTACAAAGGAAATAATCAACAAAACTAAAAGACAACCAATGGACTGGGAAAAGATATTTGCAAATGACATATCAGACAAAGGGCTAGTATCCAAAATCTATAAAGAGCTCACTGAACTCCACACCCGAAAAACAAATAATCCAGTGAAGAAATGGGCAGAAAACATGAATGGACACTTCTCTAAAGAATACATCCAGATGGCCAACAGGCACATGAAAATATGCTCAACGTCGCTCCTCATCAGGGAAATACAAATCAAAACCATACTCAGATATCACCTCACACCAGTTAGAGTGGCTAAAATGAACAAATCAGGAGACTATAGATGCTGGAGAGGATGTGGAGAAACAGAAAACTTCCTGCACTGTTGGGAATGCAAACTGGTGCAGCTGCTCTGGAAAATAGTGTGGAGGTTCCTCAAAAAATTAAAAATAAATCTACTTGATGACCCAGCAATAGCACTGCTAGGAATTGACCCAAGAGACAGGAGTGCTGATGCATAGGGACACTTGTACCCCAATGTTTATAGCAGCACTTTCAACAATAGCCAAATTATGGAAACAGCCTAAATGTCCATCAACTGATGAACAGATAAAGAAAGTGTGGTTTATATACACAATGGAATACTACGTGGCAATGAGAAAGAATGAAATATGGCCTTTTGTAGCAACATGGATGGAACTGGAGAGTGTTATGCTAAGTGAAATAAGTCATACAGAGAAAGACAGATACCATAGGTTTTCACTCTTATGTGGATCCTGAGAAACTTAACAGAAGACCATGGGGAAGGAAAAAAAAAAAAAAGAGGGAGGGAGCCAAACCGTAAGAGACTCTAAAAAACTGAGAAAAAAAAAAAAACAAGAATAAAAAAAAAACTGAGAATAAACTAAGGGGTGGTGGGGAGTGGGAGGGAGGGGAGAGAGGGGAGGGTAGGTGATGGGCATTGAGGAGGGCATCTGTAGGGAGGAGCACTGGGTGTTGTATGGAAACCAATTTGACAATACATTTCATATTAAAAAAAAAGACCAAAAAAAAAACTGATCCCAAAACTTATTAAAAGCTAAAAGCTCATGTATCATAAAATTTAGGTCAAAGAGACTCTGTAGATTTGAAGGATATGTAGTGGTGATTCTCCTTTAGATATCTCCTTTCTTTGACTTCTGAGTTTATTTGATCATTTATATCGTTTTCAAAGAAAATAGGTTTCTATTCAAAAAGAAATAGAAACTGCTGTTTCTTCTGAAAGAACACATGAGCATAGTAAAAAGGGTGTGTTTCAACTTGATTATTTGTTTCACTGGTATTAAATTTATAGAAATTAACATGGGAAGATAATTTAAATATGTAGGTAAAATTATGGATTTTTATTAAAGATGAATTGTTTTCCACTGACATTAAGATTTCTGAGGAACCAGTTCATGACATAATGTACTATATCATTTTTCAAAAAATAAACCTGGTAATTATTTTACAAAGCAGAACATTTGAAATGACATTTCTTGACAATGGTATATATCACAGCCCTGAAATCTCTTCAAGTTTGATTCTTCTCATACTTATCACAGAGGCATAGAAAAAATTAAAGTTCCAAATTTATGCCCAACTACCAAAACTGTTTAACTATATGTGGTTATCTTTTTTGAATCAACATGTCTAATGCAATTGATTTTTCAGATACTCATTTGTACACTCTGACAAATTATCTCAAAGGGAAGAAAGAAAAAAAGGAAAAAGAAAACTGGTTCCAGAGACCTAAAGTTTTGTCAGACCCTGAAAAGTTAGTACTTTAAACTATGATTAGGCACCATTTATTATAGGCCAAAGAAGGGGAGTTTGGCCACTGTACTTGCCCTGTGCCAAGTATAACAAATTAGGCTTTATGCAATAGTGAGAAAGAAAGAAAAAAGGGAAGAAGAAAAATAAGATCAAAACATAGAGTTGGGAATGCAAGCTGGTGCAGCCACTCTAGAAAACAGTCTGGAGGCTCCTAAAAAACTAGGAATAGAACTACCCTACGGCCCACCAATTGCACTACTAGGCACTTATCCAGGGGATACAGGTGTGCTGTTTCGAAGGGACACATTCACCCCAATGTTTATAACAGCACTATTTACAATAGCCGAAGTATGGAAAGAGCCCAAATGTCCATCGATGGATAAATGGATAAAGATGTGGTGTGTGTGTGTGTATATATACACATATACATACATACATATATATATATATATATATACACATATACACACACATATACATACATACACATACATACATATATACATATACTTACATATATAATATACATATATACATATACATACGTATATACATACATATATATACACACACATATACATACATACACACACGATGGAGTATTATTTGGCAATCAAAAAGAATGAAATCTTGCCATTTGCAACTATGTGGATGGAACTGGAAGGTATTATCCTGAGTGAAATTAATCAGAGAAAGACAAATATCATAGGAAAATCATGACTTCACTCATAGGAGGGATTTAAGAGACAAAACAGATGAACATAAGGGAAGGGAAACAAAAATAATATAAAAACAGGGAGGTGGACAAAGCATAAGAGACTCTTAAATATGGAGAACAGAGGGTTACTGGAAGGGGTGTGGGAGGGGGAAGGGGCTAAATGGGTAAGGGGCATTAAGGAATCTACTCCTGAAATTAGTGCACTATATGCTAACTAACTTGGATGCAATAAAATTAAAATTAAAAAATATATAAGTAGAGAAGAAAGGGCCGAGTGGACAGCAAAAGGAAATGTACAAGGAAACAATCAGAATGATGAACATGATATTTCAACATAAAAGAATGAAGACAGAAAGTTGTTGGAGGATGGTGAAAAGGACCATAAAAATCTGGTTAGGCCAGTGGGCCAGAGACACTGGGGGAGTCAAAATATTGAAGGGTTGGTGTGTAAGAAGAATTGAGCTGGAAAGATAGCAGACCAAAGAGAAAAATGCATAAAACTTTGACTATGGATGGATTGCAGGCACTGGTAGAGAAAAGTTCTCTAGGACGGTGTTGAGAATGTGGACAACTGAAGATTATTGCAGAAAAGTAGTTCAAGACACTGAACATAGAGGTTGTTGGAAAAGCCATCTACGCATATGTTGAAATCATTAAGAATCAAGTAGAAGTATACAGAATATGGCTAAATCAGGTTAAAATAACTGAAAACAGATAGAATGGGTCAGGTACTGTTGGTGGCAACAACCAGGGGATGTCAGTGAATGCTCTAAGCTGGAGGCTCAAGAAGCAAAGATGGGGGTTGATAGAGATGAAGACTGGTCTGAGGTCAGTAATGTAGAGCAAGAACAATACATGCCCCCCGTCCTCCAGTCTGGTGGGTGGAGAATCACAGCAAAGTCCCACCATTACATTGAGAGGGCTGGAGGGCTTCAGGGTCCCCAGGAGCAAGAAGGAAGTAGATAAAATTCAGATGGAAGAAGTTAGTCACAACTGACAAAGAATTACAGAAAAATATACGTGGTCTCAGGAAATGAAGATGGGGAATGGAATAGAGGAATAGAGAATACGAAATTCACCTCGGGAGGATTAGAATACTGGTGAGCAAAATCCCCTCACTTATCAAGGTGATGGACAGCAATAAAGACAAACAGGAGATCTAGGTGAATTTATGAGAGTGGCAAAGAAATTCTGAGTAATGGAAGTATGAAGGGGGGATGGTATCAGTGTCCTTCCACCTCATTTGTGCAATAGATTCACATCCTCTCTTGCTTATACCATTCAGCAGCCCTTCTCCTCTTTCTAAACCATTAGTATTTGTGCCTGTCACCTGGGTCATTGTCTTCAACATCCAAGTAGGCTTTCTCTCTCTCTCTCTCGATCCCATTAAAACAGTATCTCTTGACCCCATCTCCCTTGCCAGATAATGTCCCATTTTTTATATGCCTTTATAGCACAACTCTCCAAAGGAATTTTTTTTTCCAGTGTGTATTTTGAGAGAGAGACACAGGGAGGGGCAAAGATAGAGGGAGACAGAGAATCCCAAAGAAGCTCCATGCTGTCAGCACAGAACCTGATGTGGAGCTCCAGCTCACAAACCGTGAGATCACTCAGACGACTAACCCACACAGGCGCCCCTCCAAAAGCGTGTTCTGCATTTTGCAACTCCTCTTTCTGTGCTTTGAAAACCAGTCCACCAGGCACTCAACCTTGCCATGCATCTCCAACTGTTCTCCTCCGAAGCATCGATTATCTCCACATTGTCCAATCCAATGCTCATCATTCTTGATCTATCATCAGTAGCATTTGCAACAGGTGGTCACACCCTCTTCACTAGTTCTTCCTTTTGAGAACTCAGCCCTGAAGCTCACAACTAAGTCACTGGTCTTTGTAAACTCTCCGCTGTGGGCTTAATACTTTTCACCTCACATATATTACTTTTATTCCATGCTATATAATTTATTTGAAATATTTATTTTCCATCTTCTATTAGGAAAATGTCAGTTCCATGATGGCAAGGCTATTTTGTTCATGGGTATTTCTCAAGCATTAGTATGAGTGACTGATAAATAGGAGACGGTCAAATCAGTATACATGGGAGGTAGGAGGAAAAATGAACTAGAGATCACTTATCAAAAAGAAGAAATCCTTGACATCATGAGTAATGGTCTTGGCCATTCACGGTTATTGTCTCCTAGTCTGGGAGATTGTAAAGCAATGCAGTTGGATGAGCCTCAGAAACCTTGACAAGTACCTCTTTCTGAAACTTGATCACATTCTATTGGTTCTACAAACCATGTAATTTTATAATTTTGAGTAAGCTAATAAAGTGTCAGCATGCTGTGCTTAACAATAGAAAGAAATCAGCATTGTATTTTTTGCAGTGTAATAAATTATACCTTTGTCTATGCCAACTGTAGTAGTGATCCCCGTTTCACTCAATGAGCAAATAACTTGGTTATATTATAAAAAGAGTAATTGAATTTGTTTACTTCTTACTCATTTGCTCCTTTTCAGAGAAAAGACTTATTATTCTCATGTTTACATCTTTGTTGATATCTTCCCAGTCAAATATCAACTATTTTTTATTAATAAGCATAAGTAAAAACTATGAAATTCCCTTAATAAAACAAAAATTGGAAGTGAAGACCATGCTAATACTTTGGGAACATTTGAAACTTTCTTCAAAGGCTCATATGTTAAACTCCAAAACATTCTATCAATAATCCTTATAAAATTAAATTTTAGTGTGCATTGAAACTTTTGCTGTAATTTTCCTTTTTGTTGTAATTGTTTTTCCCTTTGAATAACTTAATTTGCTTTAAAATTGCAGATAATAAATTAACTTAAAATCTTACATTTCCAGGGGTTTTAAATGCTAATATGGAAGAATATCCAAATAGCAAACCTTCAAAATTAGTTGGCACAACTTTTATTTGTATGCATTTTTATGTACAAATAAAGACGGCATAATCACTGAACAGCACAATGTTATCAGTAGTTTTGCCTTTGTTTATCTGTCTTTTCTGTCTTCCTCCACTACAACTCTTATTCCCAGGGGACTTCTAAGTTTATCAGCCAGATTATCAGGCTTTACAATATAGAATGGGGGGGGGGGGAGAGAGGGAGAGAGGATATATACAAGGATTGGGGAAAGAATTAAAAACTAAGAGAGACTCTAGAGAGGGAAACTAGGAGATATTAAGTGGTGCCATGACAGAGGTCAAAACTCAAGTGAAAAACTCAAGTCAAGTGACCTTGACTCAAGGTCAAAAAGTGAAAAAGCAATTATATCAAAGTAATAAAAATAGTAAATTAATAAATTTTGATTTATTTACAAGATGAAAAATTACATAGATATTATAGTTTTTACAAAACATTTTTAATATGAGTGTTAAAAATGATATTCAATTAAAAAAATACAAATGGGTGGAGGCTCATTGACAACCAATGAGTCAATGAAGAAAATTAAAAGAAAACCAATACCTTGGGACAAATGAAAATGAAACTACAACATAACAAATTTTATTGAATTCAGCAGAAAATAGTTCTAAGAGGGATGCTCATAGTAATAAATGCCTACCTACCTCAACAAAGAAACATCTCAAACAAGAGGTGTTTACACCTCAAGGAATAAGGGGAAAAAAATGAAGCCCAAGTTAGTAGAAGGAAGGAAATAACAAAAATCAGAAAAAAAATGGAGACTAAAAGAAAAATAGAAAAAAATCAATGAAACTAAGAGCTGCTTCTTTGAAAAGATAAAATTGGCCAAAGTTTAGCTAGACTCATGAGGAGAGACACAAAGAATTCAAGTGAAGTCAGAAATGGAAGAGGAGACACCACAATGGATACCACAGAAATACAAAACATTCTAAGAGGCTACTACAAACAATTATACACTAACAAATTGAACAACCAAAAGAAATGGATAAATCCCTAGAAACATTCAAATCTGCAACTAAATCATAAATAGAAAATGTGAACCGATTACTAAGAGATTGAATCACTGATCAAAAACCTCCCAACAAACAAGGACCAGACTGAGTCAGACATGAGTTCTATGAAACATCCAAAGAATTAACACCAATCCTTCTCAAATTCCACCCCCCTAAAAAAAAATAGAAGGGAGAACAATTCTAAATTCTTTTTACAAGGCCTACCTTATTCTGACTCCAAAAGGAGACAAGGACATCACAAGCAAATTACAAACCAACATTCCTGTAAACATGATACAAAAATCCTTAACAAAAGTTTAGCAAACCTAACTCAAGACTACATGGAAAGCATCACCATACCATGGTTAAGCAGGATATATCCCAGTGATGCAGGAGTGGTTTAGCATCCACAAATCAAGCAAAGTGATACGCCACATTAACAAAATGAGTAAGAATTATATGATCACCTCAATAGATGCAGAAAAAAATAAAAAAACACAATGAGATACCACCTCACACCTATTGGAATGGCTAATATCAAAAAGACAGGAAATAACAAATGCTGATTAGTATTTGCAGAAAGGGGAACCCTTAAGCATGGTTGGCTGACATATAAATTGGTGCAGTCACTATTCACAATAGTATGGAGTTTCCTCCAAAAGTTAAAACTATGCCATGATCCAAAATTTCCATCTCTGGATATCCAAAGAAAACTAAATGCTAAGTTGAAAAGATACATGCATTCCCATGTTCATTGCAGCATTATCTACAATAGCAAAGATATGGAAACAACCTAAGTGTGCGTTGACCAGTGAATAGAGAAGAAATGGTATATATACCTAATGGAATATTATTCAGCCATAAAATGGAAACCTTGCTATTTGTAACAACACAGATGAAACTTGAGGGCTTTATGCTAAGTGAAATAAGTCAAACGGTGAAAGACAAATGCAGATGATCTCACTTATATGTGGATCTAAAAACAAAAACCCCCATAGGTACAGGGAACAGATTGGTGCTTGGCAGATTGCCAGAGACGGAGGTTGAGGAATGGGTAAAACAAACGAAGAGGGTCTAAAGATACCAACTTCCACTTATTTAAAAAAATGTTTCATGGGGATATAATCTACAGCATGATATGTGTGGTCAATAATGCTGTCTTGTATACTTGGAAGTTGCTAGAAGTAAATCTTAAAAGTTATCTTCACAAGAAAAAATTCTGTAACTATAGATGATGATGAATGTTAAGTAGATATATTGGTAATAATTTTGCAATATATACAAATATCAAATTGTGTTATATGTCAATTATACCTCAATTAGAAAGTGTCATATTCAATGAGAAAATACATCTATAAATCACAGGCAGCCATACATGCATAAACTCACATATTTACAAGTCAACACACATATACAGAGAGAAATTGAAACATCCCAAGATAACAAGTAGTTATTTTCTAATGTTAAAACTATATTTAAAAATTTTTAGTGTAATTTCTTTTTTCAAAATTTTGGTAACTGGTATGATTTTTAGTAAGAAAAAATTATAAAAGCTAGTGAATGTGGCCAAGTCTTCTATAATGCAAAAGTAGTAGTCACAGATTTTTTCATATTCTATACTAAAATCTTCCTTTATGATTTAAAGCCCAGGACACATATATATGTCATAGGTATATATAAGTACACACACTTTTTCAGAAGAAAATGCAATTATATCCTAACCCTTAACTTGCTAAAGAATACAAAGGTGTATAGTATAAAGTTAAAAAATCAGATCTTGGAAATATTTTGATAGAGGTATGTACTGGTTATGACATTGAAGCATCTCATGTGCTGAGGAACTTATTTTCTAACTGCCATTTTGCCTTTGTAGGTGTTAATGAGTTTAACAGAAAAATTGATCAATCAAGTTCTAGTTGGTACAATGCCAGATGACTAAGTATGCTAATTCTTATGATAGTTTACTGCTTGAAACATGAACATAATTATCCTGATTTCATTTATCTTAACAGTCACTTACCAAATAATGGAACCATCTTCTGTCACCAGGATTTCATTCTAATGAATCATGCAGTATTAAGTGCTAGTGTACTAACTTTGAGTGAGATTGGACTTTCCATACAATTCTTACTTGTGGGGGTTCCTATTGCCTCCACTGACTTAGAGCCTGCATACGTTTATTATGGCACTTTGGGAACATGGTTTCATTTGCATTTTTATTTGCACCACTACATTTGTACAGGTGAGCTAAATACTGGATCTCAGAGGCATATTTAGTAGTTTCATTACTGGTGTATCTCATCTGATCCTTTCTATTTTCTCTGGTATCTAGAGAAACATTCTCTAACTTTTACATCACTTCCATCATCATGCAATCAACAAGCTACCCTAGTAGCCCAGAATTTGTAAGGAAGAGGAGTCCTGAAAGACTAGATGTAATTTAACCACACCACTGATTTCAAGATTTCCCAAATCATGTTGCATGGGGAGTACGGTCATTGTACTCTAACTTGCCATCTATCCCATGTCCTGTCTCTAAGATGGCCATTCCGACATCAGGAGAAGAAATTTCCAGGCTGATAAATTCAGGAATTCCTATTGGTTATTGAAAAATAGGTGGAAAGGACAGAAGGTTTCCCGGCACCATATTTCAATGCCAATGTCTGGTTCACCATGCGTCCTTTCCGTCTACGTGGAAACTGAGCACTTGTCAGATATAGGCTGCAGGCCAGAGTGAAGACAGCAGGGAACAATACCCAAGCTGGCCCATGGTGGCCAACCATCCCAGATAAACACTACTAGAAGTTGAAGGACATGTGTCACTGCCACATAGCCTAGCTCTACTGACAGTTATGAAGAATGAGATCGTATTAGGGAATCTACTTGGGTGGAGAAAAGTATGTGATAAAGGCATGGAAATGACCAGAAAAGTTTGAGAGCTTCGGTTTCCTGTGCTTTGCTTTGTGCAGGAAAAATTTTTAAATGACCAGAAAAAGAAAAAAAAAAAAAAAAAAGGCCATAATACCTGTCTCAAGGTTGTCTAAGAGTAAAATGATGGGATTATATAAGCTTCATGAACAATGTGCTGAAACCGTACAGGAGGAGATCATTGATTCAACCTAGGTAGTAGAGAAATTTTTCAAAAAGGGGGTAATAAGTAAGCTGGGTCTTTAATGTCAAGAAAATTTTTCTAATTAGGAAGCTGAGAAGGTCAGAGCAAATTAAACCAAAGAAAATTAGCAAAAGCTCATGTTTAAGAGATTGTCTTGTACTTGAAGTAGCAAGTCCATGAATACATGATAGCAAGTCAGAGAACACCCTGCTTCTATGTATGAAGACGTCCAGGTCCAGAAGTGGTATGTGACTTGTCAAAGATGACACCACTGGCAAATTTCGGACACCACCTACACCTGACATCCTGGTCCTCTGTCAGATGTATCAATGAGCTTCCCAGTGAGGAAAGACAGAGACAGAAATAAGAGTGGGAACTAATGTGTGACAAGCCTGAATGGGATTTTAATCAATCTCTTAGAGTCTTCGTGACCTGTGAGCATCTTGTGTGAGAATTCCTTCATAAAGACAGTGTTTAACATGGACTCTAAAGATACAAATGTTGAGAAAGACGGTACAGGGAAAATAACTCAGCATTTGTCCCAAGTTGAAATGAGAACTCAGGAGAAAATAGCTTATTCTTTTATAAAATATCTAGTCACCTTCATTAAATGAGAGGTTATCTGGCATAAAGCAGATTTCTTCAGTCTCTAAAAATGGTCAGCCTTTGGCTCGTAGCCAATCCACTAATGCTTAAATTACATTTTAAAACCTATTGACTTCTCTGTAAGAAATTGTTCTGCATTTGTGTTCATTCTTGGAGAAACGAGTGGTTATATTTTAATACATACAACTGGTTAGTTGACCCCTGAACAACATGAGTTTGAACTGCTTGGGTCCCTTTTACAGATCTGTTGATGAATATAGCACTGTCCCTAACCCCCGTGTTGTTCAGGGTCAACTGCGCTTGCCTCTGGGAAGATGTAATTTATGACTGTCAAATTGCATTTTCTAACTTAGTCAAATCACTTCAATCTTAGCTTTCTTTCATCAAAGATAGAAACTGAGGGTTTTGCCAATGGAGTGATTTTTTTAACACCCTAAATATCTCTATTCTCTAAACTCATAATTCAAAGTAAGAGTTAGGCAATGTTTTTCTCTAATATAGTCCACAGAATCAGGGTGGACTTTATCAAACCCTCAGGATTTCATTAATATGAATACAAACTTCAAAAGGTTCTTTTTCAGAAGAATGTTTAGAATATTTCATGCTTGACCTTGATTTTACAACAGTGATTTAAAATGCACTCTGTATTATCGCTTACCTTTTTCATCAGCTTGATCTTTTGCTTTATTTCAGCAGAATATCAATACTAATTTATCTCTATATAATACTTCTAACCATTGGTAGGAATTGAAGGTCTACTTAATTATAAATAGACATTTAGAGTATAGTGTTCAATATGCATAAATTAACTAAAAGAATACTCAATTCTTTAGTTTTTGCTAAATGCTTATACATCTATTTTAAAAATTATCCATTCCTAGACCTTCAGTGTTGTCTTTATAGGCTTACTAGGGACTCGCTTGCTATACCCCAAATAGAATAGTTGATTAGTTAACATGATATCTTCAAGACTACTTTGTATGTTATGATCCTGCACATATTAAGAGATTAAAATTATTGAAGCCACCTCCTTATGTTCTTGGGAAATCAGGTGACATGTGTGGCACATTTTATTTTCAGCAGAGCATTCCAGTAGGATCAGGTTCATTTTACTAGGTAAATTCAGAGTTTACAAATGGATTGGGAGGTCATCGGGGCCAGGTTAGGTAGAAGCAGCAGAAATAAGGACTACATCAATCCCTTCCACTTAAAACCTTTGGAAATCACTAACCTTCCCCTTAAAGACATTATAATGGAACTTTTACTTGTGTGATTTAATAAATATCTACCTCCTATGTGCACACAATAGACTCTAAGTTCTATGAATAGTGATCATAGCTGTCTTAACTCAAAGTCTTGGCACAGTGCTGGAAACAGCCTCTCGAAATACTTGCTGAAATCCTCAGCAAATGAGCAAAACACACCATTCAACTTCTTAAAAAAATTTTTTTTTCAACGTTTATTTATTTTTGGGACAGAGAGAGACAGAGCATGAACGGGGGAGGGGCAGAGAGAGAGGGAGACACAGAATCGGAAACAGGCTCCAGGCTCCGAGCCATCAGCCCAGAGCCCGACGCGGGGCTCGAACTCACGGACCGCGAGATCGTGACCTGGCTGAAGTCGGACGCTTAACCGACTGCGCCCCCCAGGCGCCCCCACACCATTCAACTTCTTAAATATCAGTCATTCAGAGACACATTTGGATCTTCCTACTTTTCCTTCAGCATCTATCCATGGTGTCCAACACATCTCCTGTTTTTAGGATTCTTTTTCTCTATAACATTTTAGGTCCAGAAATAAGATTTTAAAAAACTCTCTTTGGAAATATCATGATTTATTTATAAGTTTGTAGTAAGAATTGTGGCCACAAAGAAAGATCTGGCTTTTGTGTTTGGTTTCCGGGAGGTAATCTTCATTATAGATAGAAGAAATCTCTTTGTTTTCGTGGGGCTGACCACACCTGACAATTTAAGGGTAGGGTCCCAGCCATGCCAGAAAGACCAACATTGTGATACGTGGTGAGGACTTTGGGCCACATGCTATCAGCTGACCTGGAGACTGAGTTCAGTCATTTGGGCAATCAATCCTGCCTATGTAAGAAAGCCCCACTGAAAATTCTGGATGGCGAATTTGGGCAAGCTTTACTAGTGGGCAGTATGAGTCATTGTCATAACTCAGTTCTGGGAGTGTAACGCAACCTGACCCCCTTGAGAGGGGACAGGAAAAGCTTCATGTGGGTCTCTTGGTTGATTTTCATCTGAATCAAAATCCTAGAATACGTATTGAAATGCTCATTTGGCAAGTTGAGGGATTCAGCTAAGATTTTCACAAAGGAATGACCACATCAGGACAATAATGTCTCCAGCTACTGGCTTTCTGTGCTCCCCAGCCCACGCGGGCATTAATTATCTGTTCTCAGAACTCTGTCCTCTGGAGAACTGTCAAGGAACACAAAGGTCTTAAGAACTGTCCCACAACTAGTATAAAGTAGTTTAAATATTTATACTATGATATGAAAAATTGTCCAACTGAGTCAATGGATGTGTGTCACTAAATAAAGCATTTAAAATTTTGCATGCAGGTGTTCATTTCAGGAGAAAATAGAATATACTTGCAAATTCTTTCAGGCAAAGCACGTTGTACATAAAATACTCTGGTGTTCTGGATTCACCAAGGATACCAGAAATAATTTTTCAAGTATGTTGTTAATGATGTGAAAGTCCTAAGTGATGATTAGCGTGAATGCTGGGTTATAGATCGTGGGTGCAAATAAGAGAAACTGATTTTTGTATTCCTTTCATTGTAATGACAATTCTGCAAAGTAGTTATGTTTTTTACAAAAGGGGCGTGAAATTAGATGAAATCAGGTGAGTGAAATCACCAAGCTTTGTAAGCTGGCCTAAGTGCAGCACTTTGTAATAGCAAAGTCCAAATTTGAACCCGGGCAGCACGAATGGAGAAAGCAGGCCCATGTCACATTGCAACAATTAACGCCTCTGATCAGCAGCTATGTATACGGCAAACCGCCCCACTCTACCACACGGCCTTTGGTTCCTTTAATATACTCTGCGCCTGTCCCTCAACGAGCACGGTCAAGCATCTGTTCTGATTGCAGATCAGAATCCATCAATGACTGTTGGGAAGCCAGCGCTTTGGACTTCTCTGAGGGATGTGCCTTTAACCTGGGCATACCCCTTGGGAGGACTTTGGAAGTGAATCTTATCCAGGGATTACATGGGAATGGGTGAGAGGGGGCACTGGTTTCTAAAGCCAAGTGATCTCCTGCCCACCTCCCTGAACGTTGTCCCCTTGGGTATATCATAGCCCTCTTGTCACCTGGAGGAACAAGGAATAGTTCTGTCTGCTGCAAGAAATTTACCGAAGGAAATCTCCCAATGGTTCCACTGGCCCATTCAATACCCCTTCTTCTTATCCTTCTAGGTGAATTTAATGACAAATTTGATCTAGGAGGCCACATGTGTATAAATGTGTGGCTGAGCCTAAGGTCTGCAGTGGAAATTTCAGCACCCAGCATGTCTGCATTTCCAGGATTCCATGGCTCCTTGGAAGGCAACCTCTGCAGTATGCCTTCATAGCCTATTTAGGGATGCGTGTGTTTATGTCAGTTCAGACATCATGAATGTATACTATCATTCCACGTGCCTTTCCCCACTTGCTAAATCTAAGTTTCCTTCCCCCAAACACTCTAATTTCCCTGCTATGTAGTTTATCCAATGTTTTATGGCCTTGTACCTGTCCCATCAGAAGGGGGCTCTCCTCTTTTCTAAATTATGCCAGGTCACTGCCTTAACCTACCTAATACACCAGCTTCCACTCCAGAGACCATCATGACTCACTCTTGCCATTTAGACCAAATTAGACTCTCATGGGTATCATTCACTCACTTAGGGGCCTCCACCAGCAGAGCTAACTTTGCTTCTCCCGGTATTTTCTTTTTATGCGTCACTTCCATTTTCTGCTAACATTCTCCCACTTGCCTTTCATTATCCTCTCTGGAGTAATGGTCTCTTCTCCTAATTCAGATGTGGTCTTTCTCTAGAACCCAAAGGTCACCTTTCCTGGAGCTTACAACATTTTAGTGCCCTAAATTCACCTTACTCCGAAGATTGTCAGCACCTGTATTTGCAGGGTATTCTATTAATTTAAAAATAAAATGTTTGAGAGAGAGCAATCACATGTGCACCCAAGTGGGGGGGGGAGGGGGAGAGAAGGAGAGAGGGAGAGAGGGGGAGAGAGGGGGAGAGAGGGGGAGAGAGGGGGAGAGAGGGGGAGAGAGGGGGAGGAGAGGGGGAGGAGAGGGGGAGGAGAGGGGGAGGAGAGGGGGAGAGAATTCCAAGCAGGCTCTGTGCTGTCAGAGACCAATGCAGGGTTCAAACTAAGAAACTTTTTGAGATCATGACCTGAGCTGAAATCAAGAGTCAGATGCTTAACCAACTGAGCCAGTCAGGTGACCCTGCAGGGTATTTTTCTTAAGGATTTTGTTTATATATTGCCGTGCAACTGCTTGATTGTTCAATTAACTGAAACATCCAATATACTTTTTAGTTTTTGTACTGAAAGTACTTTTACACGCAGGGATCCACATGCTTTCCTAACAACAGAGCGTGAGATGTAAGAAGAGATTATTTATGTTTTACAAATAAAGAAGTTAAAGCCCAAAGAGATTAATCACAACGGCATCAGTTACCTCAGTGGAAGAATCAGGATTAATGTTCAAAACTTTGGTCATGAATTTTATGCTTTTATTACTGTAAATTCTTTTGGAAGAATGCTCCAAGACTCTAACACCAAACCTTGTGAACATATTTCATGTTGTGGCACTACAAACCACATGTGTTGTCTCACTCTCACACACACCTATATCCTGAATAATTAAATAATGTGCATAGTCTCTGATTAAGAAATCTTTCATCTAAAATGTTAAAGATCCACCCAGAATTTTCTACCAGTTTTTTTCCATTTAAAAATCCCATAATCTCTCCATTTTTAATGCAGAGTGCTCAAAATTTAAGCACCCGAAGAAAGCATCGATTCAATCGGATAGTTTAATTTTCCCCATTGCTTTTAAAGAGTAGTGTAAGAACAGGGAAATTGACATATGTCCTTTCAAACATTATGGAAAAATGGTCTCCAGAGTCTCCGAGGTTTGATTTCATTCTTTTGTGTAGCTACATTCTAGGCAGGTCATGAATGCGTAGGGTAGACAAGAAAAACAGGTTTCCAAGTCTTAGAATTACTCTGTGAAAGTAAATGTGAAAATGGCTCAAATATATTTTTTTTCTGAAGTTAAACTCATGCCATTTCCCACGTCGTTTTAAAGCTCTTGATTTTTTTCCTTTTATTTGATCAGCTTCATATGGATCACCTTTTATATTTCAGGAGATCTGCTAAAAATTAAAAAAATAATAATACAATGATGACTCGGGCTTTCCTTGTCCACAAGGCCTCATAATTTTCTCTGTTGTGATCAAGGTTTGGGGCAATCAGAATTTACTAATTCAGATATGTGTTAAGTTCTTCCTCTGAGAATGTGTGTTGGATAAAGACAGGCATTGATAAGTATAAAAGAGGCTGATCTATCCATTTCCATGGGAAAAGGCAGGAGACAAAGTTAGGAGAGAAAGTGGGGAGGAAGCGAAGAAAGAGAGACACTTCTGGGCAGTGGAGGGTCCTGTCTCTTTGGGATAGGAGCATTATAACTAAAGTTTATCTCCCTCCCTCAAAGATAAGTGTGGGCAATGTGGCCATGCAGGTGTTAGTATAGCTCAAAGTCTATAAAGTTACTAAGAAGTTATCCCAAAAGTTATACTAGCATTGGTCAGGTTAAAGCTAACGGCATGGCTGACTGAGTATACTTAGGACAAGTCAACTATCACGTTGGGACGTCTGACTGAACAAGAAGCTTTTGTCTGTAGTTGGACAGCCCAGTTTGCGAGTACGACATCACCCACTTTAGTGTGGTCCCCTAGGTGCTGGCTATTTCTCTCCTTTCCCAAGTCAGACATGCTCCGGGTCTACTTGTCCACACATTGTCCGCACAAAGCATATTGGTTTGGTCAATGTGATTGAATAATATTTCTACCCCATACTTCAGCCCTTTAGCCCAGTCGATGGTTAGGCTTAGATGCAGAACTCTTGGTCAACAGCATTGGTGCCTCAAGAACCCATTTGGGGGAAAGACAAAAATCATTTATCCACAAATCAGGGTGGTAGTAACTCCTCTCATGTGGATTTCACAGCGTCTAAGCTGATTTTGCTGATCTAAACCTGGGTGTACAGATGAAGGACACACACGTTTCTGGACCCCATGCCGGGTGCTGGGCCAGTTCTGTGCAGAGCTAGACAAGAAGGGCTAACACACAGAATCATAGGTGCTGACACATCTGAGAGGGAGCTGGAAAACTAGAGGAGGAGGTCTACAGTAACGCAAAAGACAGTGGAGAACAGGACAGAGGAAGCACAGAAAACAAGAAACAGAAGTATTTAGATGCCACTATCAACATGATCATGACATCATCCTTCGTTTATTTCTTTACCTCGTAACAAAACACAGCATCTACTGCATATACTAGGTCCTGTCCTAGGTTCTACGGAGCAGAAAATGAGACAGTCTGCATTCGGGGCTTCTATGCTGATGCACGGATTCTGCTCACTAGGTTTCCCTCAAATTCTCTAAGTTTTTTATTTTATTTTAATATATAACTATCCTTTTATTAGTGAATTTGAACGAGGAACATTTATTGTAGAAAAATCAAGTTGTAAATAGTATTTACAAGTAACCTCCAAACAAGATTAATTCAGGTTTCCCTCGTATCTGGAAGCATAATTAAAATGATAAAATGGAGAGAAATTTTATAATCATCTCTCGCCACATTAGTCAGACAAATTTCCCCCAAATAACCTAGCAGTACTTTTGAAAAACAAGAAACCATTTAAAAAAAAGTCATGAGCTTTCTTCCAAGGAAGGATTAAACTATTCCATATATGTTTATGAATACACCAAAGATACATTAAGAAGTTGCTTCGTAACTGCATCAATTTGAGCCTAAGTCTTTATTCCTCATTCAAATCTTTAGCCCCAGTTTTGAACATCATTTGTAAGTACCTACAAACGTATTTTTTATGAATACATTTTAAAAGGGAACAGTTAAAAAAGACTAGCTGAGCCCGAGGGGATTGGCATTCCTGTCCTTTTAATGGAATACAAAACTTCCCACATATTTCACTTTACCATTGCTTAGCTCAGGTTTTTTCTTTTTTGAGAGAAACATTTTCAATTTAACTGATTTAATTTTGTGTGCACACACACATATGTGGGATGTTAACATTTTGAGTGTAGTGTGATGGGGGAACACCCTCTAAGGAGTACACTTCAGTCTGCAAATGGCCCCCTTAGTCCTGGGGAGCGGGGGGTAGAGGGGCAGGAGCCACTGAAAAATACCGTGTAGTCTGTGCTGTCCACGCCTCCACCTTGAAGTCAGGATTTGGAAACGGATGCAAGGAAAATCGAGTAGAAAATAGTTCTTCTCAAAGCCATTCTGTCAGAATGGTTCTCGCACCGTGAAGCCTCAGGGATCCCTCTGATGGTATAAATGTATCCAAAGTGAAGATTCCTGACTCTGATTATGGCTCCACATCCAGAAGGATGTGGTCTGTTTAATATTATGAATGGCCCCTCGTTACTAACCTATCGATTCATCTTTAAGCAGTTGTTCCAATTTGGTTTTGAGAAATTAAAATTTCTGTGGCACCAGACACATTTTTGAGGACTCTAATTCCGAATTTCACTGCCAACTGTCGCTCTTGTGCAATACATGGCAAGGTTATGTTCCCATGGGACACATGCATGCATAGAGATTTAGCTGGCCAAGCTCTTGAATTGTTCCTATTAAGATGTTGACATAGACTTGCTCTTTTATTGTCCTTTTACCGAACACTTTTTTCTAGTAAGTTATGGCAACCATTTTTTTTTAAATTTTTTGTCTTTTTTTTTTTCCTATTAAATAGTGAGGATGGGTAAGACAGCTGGTTGGTGTTCTGTCTTGACAGTGAATATATGGATGAAAGAGGAAATCAATAACTAGCTACCTAAGTTGAGGACCAACGTCATACAGTTAAAAGCTCCAAGTCGTGTCTTGAATAGAAGGGGAAATGTGATCAGTCTAATAACTACCACAGAGGGTAGGTTTACATTTTATAGAATGGACTGAAACTGTAAGATTTGTTAGAACAAAGATCCAGTATACAAGTTCCCTTCATTCCTGTCTTTCAAGGCTCTCATTCAAGAGTGGTTTACCTGTGTGTGTTCCTGGGCAGTCGTGTAATTAACCAAGCGACAGCAACAAGCTGTTGAAGATGGCAGGACAGACAGCGTTTGAATGTGTCCGAGGGAACGTGGGGCTGGCGAGCTACCTCTAGTGAGGTGTGTAGGTACCCGAGACCCACAGAGTCCTTTGCATACATGATCCTAATCTTTACAGAGACCTGGGGCAAAGGCCATATTTACCTCAGTTATTCCAGTTGCTTATCTAGACCAGGTGACAAGGAGCCCTCCTCCACCAAAGCCCAGGAAACAGCCTGCGTCTGTGGAACGGGACCCAACTCCACCAGAGTTCAGGTCTCCATCTCCAGAACTCAACACTGGACACCTGACCCCATCTCCCAGAAGTCATCCCCCAAACTCCCTGCACCCGCTCATCTTTCTGCCTAGAGACTGTTGGGTCCAACCTGTTCGTGCCCTCGGTGGCTGTTTATGTCACTGCAGGACACCCACATTGCCCCCTCCCCAGGCCGTCTGACATTTGGCAACGCACACCTTTCTGCCTGTGTCAGTTGGTAGATTGAGTCTCTTACGTGCGCATCACGTCTTACTGCGTTTTCGCTTGGCAAAGGCAGGATGCTGGTGTTTGCCTAGTTCGCACCTGCCTTATTGCACCTGAGTAGCGAACCCCAAGCCAGGACGAGGGGTCTCAAGGTCACTTCAGGACCATTCTTCTGACGCGCACCCTTTCCTCTGCCCTGTAGTCCTACCGTCTTTCCCAAGTGCGGGTTCCTCCCCCTCCTTGGGAGGTTACCTGTGCCTTTGTATCCTCGTCGCATCTTAAATACTACATATGCGGGGCCACGGGGCACCGTTCACACTCCCCACCAAACCAGGGGGATCGAGGGGCAGCTATGGGTGCCATCCTCATCTTTGTGCACCAGGCACAAAGACCACGTGCAAGCCACCAACTATTCCCAAATGCTTGCCTCCAGCCTGAACCGCACTCATGAAATAGGGGTTCATCTTCCCAATG
Organism: Leopardus geoffroyi; assembly: GCF_018350155.1. Taxonomy (NCBI): domain Eukaryota; kingdom Metazoa; phylum Chordata; class Mammalia; order Carnivora; family Felidae; genus Leopardus; species Leopardus geoffroyi. The sequence goes on along the minus strand of NC_059327.1, from coordinate 3,148,612 downwards.
GCCTAAAACACTTCACAGGTGTCTTAAGTTTGAATGGGGAGCGCAAACTGTAAGAACGAATTCCTAGTGTTTCTCTCCAAACGCATAGTCCTATGAACTCTCCCCAGCCCATTAACACAGTCCCCTTCTTCCTATTGCTAGAGCAAGGAGCCTGAGATCCATTCTGGATCTTTCTCATTTTCTCACAATCCACCCGCAACTCCTGTCTCTTCTCCCTCACTGTGCACACAGAATCTGAGCATTCTGTGCACTCTCTGTGTGGGTCCACGCTCCCATCCCCCCTAGCCACTTATTATGACCACCTCCAAATTAGGGTCCTCGTTCATATCCATGCGACTCCTGCCACCTTCTACCAAGACCGCCATGCTGACCCTGTTCCAAGGAACATCAGGTCGTGTCTCCTTGTGTCCAGAGCCTCCCAGTGACCTTCCATCACTCTCCAAGTAAAAATATGGGACCCTGTGTGACCAGTCACCCCAGGCCACTTTAGGACAGCAGCTCAGTGTTCTCACCAGCCCCCTGGCTCCAGCCACACTCACCCAACGCAGCGGGCAAGTCCCACCTCCAGGCTTGTGTGCCTACTCTTCCCTGTGTCTGCAGGGAGGTCCCCCAACAGCCCTGGGACTCGCACCATCACACTCCAAGTCTTCAGTCAGCTGTCACTTTGTCAAATGGCAACGCACCCTGCCCCACTGCACCGGTTTTCCACCTTATAACTACCCTACGGTCCAGAGCACAGACGGATCTAGTACAGGCAGACTCCTACCTACTGTGCCAGTAACTTTTTTTCTTTATTCCTTTTCTCCGGTCCTGTTGTCAGTTCCTAGAACGAGTCTCACCACTGCTTTAACTTGTACTTCCTTCCACTGCTAGAAGGTTGAAGGTCTTTCGTATGTTTAACTACCATCGATACTTTTCTTTCTAGGAATGCCTGATTTTACGTTGCGGCTCACTCATAAATCAGATACAAATTTCTGTCAGAGGCACACCTGGGTGGCTCAGTCGGTTAAGTGTCCGACTTCAGCTCAGGCCATGATCTCACGGTTCAGGAGTTCGAGCCCCGTGTCGGGCTTTGTGCTGACAGCTCAGAGCCTGGAGCCTGCTTCGGATTCTGTGTCTCCCTCTCTCTCTGCCCCTCCCCTCACTCGTGCTCTCTCTCAAAAATAAACAAACATTAAAAAAGATTTAAAAAAGATTATCAGATATAAGTGGGGAGAATGGAAATTTGCCAGATTCCTTTATGAACTGCCAGCTTATCTTACTTACATTTTTAAAATTAGTTTCATGAATTTGTTATCTCTTACCTTCAGTTTTGTTCAATTAAGTAAACTCACTGATACAATTTTGTATTAGTGCTTGAAGGGCACTGAAGTCCATCACCTTGTTTAAGGCTCCCAAGGATAACACAAGCAAAAGAACAGGGTGATCATAAAAGGTCATCCAGATATTATAAAATTATAAAACTAATGTGTAACTAATGGGAAAAGTATACAGCGATACATAGAAGGAAAAGTGGAGGTCTCTGTACCTTCACTGTAAGCATACTCCCCAGATATGCTAACCTTGGACAGTTGTGGGCTTTCTAGATAACATCCCCTTTATAAGAAGGTCTTCTGAAAAAATACAACTGCATTTTCCCACAATTTGAATCTCCTTTAAAGACTCTTTTCCAGAAGGTCCAGAAAAATTTGTCATACACAATTCTCTCAAGCAATATAGGACAGTAACAATAAATTTCATCAACTCTCTACGTAGCCATCTTTCCATATTCGTATGTCCTCACATTTTCTTGGCCCTGTAGTGACCCATAGTGTGTATACAGACTAACCAACCCCTCACCGATACGCCTTTTTCCCCCAACTATGCATATACCACTATAGTGAACATTCATACACGTCTGTCTTTGCCCATTTGCGCAAATATTTCTTGAATTCTTAGAGTTGTAATTACTGGCTTAATGCCTATGGAAAACTTGGACTTTCACAAGTCCTGCCAAACTGCCTACAGAAAGTTCATCAATTTGTTACCAACAACCAGTAAGAGTGTTTCTTTAAACTTAATCCAACATGTATATATAAATTATATATTAAATTTTAAATTCAGTTAAAGTAAAAAAATGGATTTGTAAAATTATAAGTATTTCATTTGTAAGACTCATAGTTACATCTGTTATCTGAATATTAGAAAAAAGTTAATATTTAACTTACAAGTTATTTGTCCTTCTCTGTTAATATACTATCCCTGTTATTTGACCATATGTTTACACATTAATTTAAATTACTCAAATACTATAGAATTGCATTCTTTTTGTGAAACATTAACAAGAAAAAAACATCACCAATATGATCACTCCCATTCTTCCTAGACTTTTGTCAACAGAGTTTGACATTCTGTTTCTTAGGGTTTTGTTTGTTCAATGTTTTTATAAAACTTTACATGGCCCTGTAACATGCAAAATATGGCTTTACATTTTCAAAAGAGTTTTTCAACAGATCATGATTTTTTTTCTATTTGAAAGCATACAAATCTCAATGTTTCTTTGTACTAATGTGTAGCATTCCATGAGCTGGATGTATTAGAGCTTCTTTAACAATAATCCTACTAGAAGACATTTAGAATGTTCTAAATTATCATAGCAAATAATGCTTCACTGAGCATCCTTGTATCTGCTTTTGATGAAAATAGGCAAATGTTTTTCTAGAATGAATACCAAGTAACCTAATGAATAGGGAACAAGTCTCTTCAGCACCTAATAACAAAATTACCTTCCAAGCAACTGTACCAGTTTAAACCCCTACTGATGTCTCAAAATTTTACCTTCCAGTTCATACCAAATGTTACTCCTTTTCCACAAATAAGGAGTCAAAAAGTTTCATAATTCAGTTGCATTTCCTGCAATTACTAATGAGGTTGAATATCTTTTTGAGATGTTTAACCACCGTTTAGATCTCCCTTGCTGTGAGGGCCTGAATTTCTTAGTCTCTTGGCTTATTATTGATTTGTAAAAACTCTTTATATATAGGGAACATCAAGCTTCAAATAATATCACATATGATGCTCCTATATTTCTCACTTTTTAATTTATCTCAAGTTTTTTTTTTTTTCATATGGAGGTCAATCATTTTCTGTGGGCAAAATTATTTTTATGTAATTGCTTCCCAAACCCACACTTTAGTATCTGAGAAGTTTGTCCAACTGTAGATGGCATGTAGATTAAATATAAAGATGCTGTGAAGTTTGAAGATTTGGGTGAGGCCTTTGCAAGGAATTGTGAGCCATTAATTCCTTTCTCAAAGTAAACAGCACTATTCATTTGGAAATAAAGAGGAAATAAATTGGTTTGTAATTCTGAGATCATCTATTCTAGTCTGCCTCTTTTTTTTTTTTTTTTTTTTTTTTTTTTTTTTTTTTTTTAAGTAAAAAGAGTACAGCTGTGAACTGAATATGTTGTGCCTCTGGTCACTTGGTAACTGCTTTTGTGTTCATTTTAAATTCTGCAAGCATTCCCTCCTGTGGAAGCCAGACGCTGTGCTGGCAAGATGTTTCTGCTTCAGTTACCCCCTACTCTATACATCATAGCCTCCCTGAATTGCTAGTTAACAAGCATTATCCCAATCCCATTTTGCAAATGAAAAAGCTTTGGAAAAGGACAGGTAAAATGTGTCCCCTTGGTGCCTTAACTAGGTAATACCCTACCAGGTCACTTAGATGATGGCCCTCAAGAATTGAGGTTTTCTGTTTCAGAGTTTCCTGATGGGCTCTGGTGAAAAGTCATTTTATAATTCAGTTTTCTCCATCTATTCATTTATTCTTCATTTACTCATGTTTATTCCCCAGCTCTTCAATCCTTTAGACCTGCTTACTCTGTACAAGGCCTTTTTTCTCACAGCATTATAGATACAGAAAACACATGCGCGCACAAACACGCGCAAACACACACACACACACACACAAGACACCTGTCTCAATCATAGGAGCTCCCCTACATGGGTGTAGGACAAAGAAATGACTAATGGTTGTCTGGTCACTTTCCAGGGATTGGCAGTCTGTCAGGGCTGGAGTCTACCTTCGTAGGTTCCTAATGTTAGGAAGACAGACATATTCATTTGAATCAGATTGACTAAGGGCAAGGGGTTACCAGTCACTTTTTTCCATCTTATTTTTGAGAGGGAGAGCAAGCAAGCAGGCAGCGGAGGGACAGAGAGGCAAGGAGACACAGAATCCGAAGCAGGGCTGTCAGCACACAGCCCAACGCGGGGCTCGAACTCACGAACTGTGAGATCATGACCTGAGCCGAAGTCAGATGCTTAACCGACTGAGCCACCCGGGTGCCCCAAGAGGTTACCAGTCTTGAAAACAAATAGATCTGAGTGGGGATTCTGGTAAGAGAAAAGCAATGCTCTCCAGGACTGTGTTGGTCTACTAGGTGTGTTCTGAGACACCATGTGGCTGAGGCAATTCTCCCTCGGTTTGGCACCTAGTTTTAATAAGCATTCTGCACCTAATTCCATTATATGTATGGGGCGGGGGTCCCCAAAGCAATTCTCTGGACGTCAGCTTGGTCTTCTATAGGTTAACTCAATTCTGATGCTATCTATGTGAAGATAGCATCAGATCTCACAGTTGAAGGGCTCAGTCCTTTAAGACTGCCCACCATTCCAGAGACTAATCACAAGTCCAAGGGGACATCTGCACTTCTGGATCAACTAATTATAAATCAGAGGTTCCCATGCCTTTGAGTTCAATTAACTTGCTTTTCTAGCTAGCAGAACTCAGAGAAACATTTTACGAACTAGATCACTGGATTATTACAAAAAGGACAAATCCAAACACCAGATGAAGAGATACATAGGACAGGAAGTGGGGAAAGGGCACAGAGCTCCCATGCCCTGTGTTATTTTCCTTGATTATCCAGGTACTCACCAGCCTGGAAGTTCTCCAAACTCACACTTTCGGAAGGCTCTGCGTTATGGAGGCGTGACTAATTAGATCATTGGCTTTTTTTTTTTTTTTTTTTTTTTTATTCAACCTCCAGCCCCTCTCCCCTCCCCATAGTTAGGGGCGGGGCTGAAAGTTACAACCTTCTAATCACATGGCCGGTTCTCCTGGCAACAAGCCCTCACTCTCAGCTGGTGTCCAAAAGTCACCTCATTCATGTAACAAAGCACACCCTTCTTTCTCTCAAAACTTAATTCCACAGGTTTTGGGAGCCTGGAACTAAGAAATCCTGGATAAAGACCAAATACAGATGAGGAGTAGCTTTTGGTAACCTAAATGACCAAATACATATTTCTTATAAACCACAAATATTGCACTTTCCCACATCTCCCTGCAGCTGAGGGGGTCTCCGTGTAGGGTCCTATTGCCAAGCCCCGAAGTGTCTTCTCTCAGCAGCATTCACCCCTGCCCACAGGGTGGTGCTGTCTGCCACCCTTCCATCCCATGAACTAGCCAGTGTCCATGGCCATGGAGATCACCCTCAAGGTCTTGCCATTTTGAAAGGCAAGGAGAGTATGCTTACTGTATAACTACAAGACTCAAGACCAGGCCTCTACCTGGGCCAGAGAAGTCCTAGATGATAGAATCACAGGCTTCCCAACTTTGAACAGAAGTAGAGCCTAGAGCAATTATACCTCCAGGGAACCGTGTGAAGACACAGCTTCAAGTAGTTCCTGTAGCCATCATAGGTGTTACCCTGGACCAAGCAGAGTCATCAGAGACCAGAGAGCTCAGATTTTATTGCAGTCTTCTATAGACTTTTTACTAGGTTACACTGGACCACATGTCCTAAGCTTTCACAGAGTATCAGCAGCCCCTTATGACACATTGCCATATCTACTCCAGGGGTGTTAGAGATATCACTCAACATATTCACTCCCACGTGTGCAAAATTTTTTTTAGCTTAGTTCAGAAAAATTAGACTTCCAACGGGAACTTCCATGCTTCTCCCTGTGGAAAATGAACCCTGCAATCCCTTTAATACAACAAATGTTATGGAGCCCCTACTCTGTGCCAGGCATGGCCACATACAACAAGAGGAAATGCCACAAGGTGTCTGTGAAGACTAGATTTTGCTGAGAGACCCTGACCAAAGTAAATGAGCAAGGAAACACATCGAAGACAGGGCAGAGTTCAGAGAATACAATTAAGGGAATAGGGTGTCATGATAGAGCCTGATGTGGGCAGCCGGTGATATAGACAGGACTTGAGGAAGGCCAGCCAGGGAGGTGAGGTCTAGTGGAGAGCCACCAGAAGCAGCCAGCAAGGGCAAGAGCTGAGCTTCAGAGCATCACAAGGGGGAAGCACAGATGCAAAGGCATCAAGGCAGGTAGGAGCTGTGAACACTGGACAAGTAGAGAGAGGAGGACAGGAAAGTTAGTAGGTATCACATCCCACAGTGACTTCAAGACCACAGTGAGGTGTTTGGAAATTATTCTAAGTTAATGTCAAGCACTGGAAAGGACCTTAAGGGAGGAGGGAAGCAATGAAGCCATTTGGGAGGCCCCTAGGATGGCCTACGTGGTTTCAAATAGGAAGACATTTGTGCAGAAAGAGGAAATCTTTGTGCTGCATCCAGCACCCCAAACTCAATGGATTTATAGTTATATTGAGTGAAGCATTGTGAGAGATTGAGGGCAGTGGATGAATTTTTTGTTTTCAGAAGATTAACGGTGTGTAAAGTTTTGGGGTTGGAAGAAGCCATCGGGAGGCAGTGAGAGAAAGCAGAAGAGCACGTGGAAAAGCTAGACAGGAGGCTCCCTGGCATGAGGGGGTAGAACACAGGAGAAACAGCAGGTGTTGAAGGGAGAAACCCAGGAGAAGTGGACCACAGAAGAGTATTTTGGAAGAGGATTATTAGCCCAATTAGGAGAGAGACTGGCAAGAAGGGGAGGACTGCACACAGGGGCTGGTGAGGGCAATTCCAGCCACAGTCCCGGGACAGGAGCCTGGTGACCTGGAGGAAGGAGTGAATAGGGATTAACAAGGAGAAGACAACATCTAGAGAAGTCTTCACACTGCATTAAATGGGGGAGGAAAACAGGGTGACAGCTTGAGGGCATGTGGCATCCAAGCAAGGATCATCCATAGGGACCACTATAGCGTGTCCCAGCGTTTTTCAGAAGGGTCATGAAAATGACCATGCTTCTCCTTGTGAATGAGTAAATGGGAACTTAGAGGCAACAGTGTGAGGGTCAAATGTCATAGTTACTCCTCAACTATGCTTCTACTTTTGTATCCTTTGATCTTGCATTTCAAGTTTACATTTGGTATTTACTTACACAGGCATTTTCTACACATTCACTTCATTCCTTTCAAACGGTTTTAGCAGTGCTAATAAGAAATTAACCACTGGAAAGCCTGTGACAGACACCTTGAGCCATGAGGGCTATAGATATTTGAAGGAAGGGAAGGGGATAGCTCCATCCAAATCCCACGTGTCATGTCATGTGAGCCACACTTATTTTTATTTATTGTTTTTGAGAGACAGAGGCAGGCGGGCAGAGAGAAGATCCCAAGCAGGTTCCGTGCTGACAGCAATGAGCCCAATGTGGGTCTTGAACTCACAAACTCTAAGACCAAGACCTGAGCTGAAGTTGGACGTTTAACTGACTGAGCCACCAAGGTGCCCCTATATGTCTGTGTATGCTTTTTTTTAAAGGAGTTGTTAGAAACGTAACAAATAATTCGTAACTCTTAACACAGCTACTAACTAATAGTACACTTTTAGGTGAAATGTGAGCATTTTAAGAAGTAAAATAGAATTGTTTTACTTCAAACCACAAACCACACCAACTTCAGAGTCTTTGACGGGGTTCTCAGGCTCATGTAACTCAACTCTCCCATGAAGGGAGCTTTTTAATCCCAGCTTTATTCATCCTCTGTCCTTCATGATAGGAAGGAAAGGGACATTTGGAGAAAGGAACTGGGCACTCGGCTCAGCAGGTCTTTCCCTGAAGCTTTGGAACCTGACTGACTACTGGGAGTGTATGTTCTGGCATGCTCTTTGTTGTACGACCAAAGGGTTCTTCCCTGTGTTATGGGTCCTGAAGGTGTCCAGCTAGGTCAGAGATGGCAGAGGAATGTGCCATGGTGCTGTGCTAGACTTGGCTGCTGACCCAACCCAAGTCCACTTACAAGTATCAATGGTGGTAATATTAAAGTGAGTTATATAGTGGACCCTGGGTCTCTTTTTCTATTTGGTTCTAATCGAAGTGGAGAAGTGACAGAATTTACTTAGAGATGCCCTTGTGCCTCAGTACTCCCCATTTTGGGTGCAGCCCAGAGGTATAAAGTGAGTTACTCTTGGATTGAAGACCAGAATCCAAGACTCAGTCTTGCTTGCACTCTCTTTTTAAATGTGAAACAGTACAAGTTTTCTGTTCCAGTTAATATGCTGTTTACAGTAAAGCTTCTGTTTTATCTCGTTTATGGCTCTAAGCACATAGCTTGTATATTTTGTGTAATTCATGTCTAATAATGTAAAGAATTAGCAAGTCTATTAATAACTCAGTTTTATACTTAGATTATGTTAATACTATCAAGTGTATAATCATATAAATATTGCAACTTTGTTTAATAACCATGAACAACAAAAACATTGATAAGGAAAATATTTTATATATCCAGGACAGAATCTAAAGTTTATATTGCGACTACATCAAAATAAAGAGCTTCTGTAACGCTAAGGAAACAATCAACAAAACTAAAAGGCAACCTACTGAATGCAAGAAGGTATTTGCAAATGACATTTTCATTAAAGGGTTAGTATCCAAAATACATAAAAAACTTCTAAAACTCCATGCCACAAAAACCTACATGATGATACAATTAAAAATGGGCAAAAGACATGAACAGACATTTCTCCAAAGACGATCTATAGAGAGCCAACAGACACACAAAAAGATGGTCATTACTTACCATCAGGGAAGTTGATTTGATACAAATCAAAACTACAAACAGGTATCACCTCACATCTGTTAGTGTGACTAAAATCAACAACACAAGAAACAACATACATCAGCAAGGATGTGAAGAAGGAATACTCATGCTCTGTTGCTGGGAATGCATGGTGGTACAGCTACTCTGGAAAACAATATGGAATTTCCTCAAAAAGTTAAAGATAGATCTACCCTATGATCCAGCAATTGCACTATTAGGTATTTCCCCAAAGGTTACAAAAATACAAATTCAGGGGCGCCTGGCTGGCTCAGTCGGTAAAGTGTCCAACTTCCTTCAGCTCAGGTCATGATCTCACGATCTGTGAATTCGAGCCCCGTGTCGGGCTCTGTGCTGACAGCTAGAGCCTGGAGTCTGCTTCAGATTCTGTGTCTCCCTCTCTCTCTGCCCCTCTCCCACTCATGCTCTGTCTCTGTCAAAAATAAATAAACATTTAAAAAATTTAAAAAAAATACAAATTCAAAAGGATGCATTCACCCCTATATTTATAGCAGCATTATTTATAATAGCTAAGATATCAAAGCAGCTCAAGTGTTCATCGATTGATGAATGGATAAGACAAAGTGCCACCCCCCTCCCCCCCCACACACACAGACAGGAGTACTCAGCCATAACAAAGAATGAAATCTTGCCATTTGCAATAACATGGTTGGAGCTAGAGTGTATTATGCTAAGCAAAATAATTCAGTCAGAGAAAGACAAATACCATAGAATTTCACTCATATGTGGAATTTAAGAAACAAAATAGATGAGCAAAGGGGGTAAAAGTGACAAATGAAGAAACAGATTCTTAAATATGGAGAACTGATGGTTACCAGAGGGAAGTTACGGCGTGCACTTGTTGGGGCACCTGGGTGGCTCAGTTAGTTGAGCATCCAACTTTGGCTCAGGTCATGGTCTCCCAGTTTGTGGGTTCAAGCCCCGCATTGGACTCTGTGCTGACAGCTTGGAGCCTGGAGCCTGATTCAGATTCTATGTCTCCTTATCTCCCTGCTCCTCCCCTGTTCATACTGTTTCTCTCTCAAAAATAAGCAAGCATTAAAAAAAATTTTTTTAAAGGAGTGCACTTGTGATGAACACTGGGTAATGTACAGGAGTGTTGAATTACTATTGTAAATACGAAATTAATATAACACTGTATTATAGGGAATCAAAGAATTTTAAAGTTTAAACTAAATTATGGCTCATAAGTCTTCAACTTAAGCAAATATACATGATAAATCATATTATGTTATTAGATGGCTAGCATAAAAAGTAATTCATTCTGGGTAGTTATGTAATAACCGTATTTTTTTTTTTTTTTGTCATGTTTTGCCTACATGCCCACACTCCCTTGGTCTCCAGACCGTCTTTGCTTGGGAGACTCAAATAGAGCATTCCATATTGGGTAGTTCAAAGACAAAACAAATATCAGGTAATGCAAATGGAGGTCATTTCTTAGATTATACAGTTTCCAGGGATGAGATTAAAAGGAGCTTGATCCGTCTCCTGAGGTAACGATATACTATCCGCTGTTCTGAAAACGCCCTGTGTCTGTAAGTTCTTCATCTGAGAAGAGGAATCCTTGAGATTGCCTCTGTAAGTATCCCCACAAATGGAACTATTACAATGGCGATGATAATGATGCGAGTTTTACTTTTCATTTAGAACCATGAAAACAAATACAAATATTAGCTAAGTAAAACGAGCTAATTTTGTTTTTCCTCGTTCTAAGAATTGAAAAATTATATCAACAGGGAAACATGTAATCAATGTGAATTCTTTCAAATATCTGTGCCATCATTTACTGCGCAAAGACTTTAAAAGGCTCAAAAAAAAGTCTTTTATTCAAGGGATCGGAGTCGCTGTTATGTCTGATGCTTTGCCTAGGGCACAGTTTAGTAGAACATGTGTCGTTCCTTCTACTTAAGGTCACCTATGCTTCCTGACTTTGAGCCAACTTAGTAACTATTTTACTATCATAATTTCCCTTTTTCATGTATTTAAATTTTTTGAGAGAGAGAGAGAGAGAGAGAGAGAGAGAGAGAGAGAGAGAGCGCGCGTGCATGTGCACAGACAAGTGTGGGAAGGGGAGGGGCAGAGAGAGAATCCCAGGCAGGGTCTATGCTTTCAGAATGCAGCCCCACCTGGGGCTCAATCTCATGAACTGTGAGATCATGACCTGGGCTGAAATCAAGAGTCAGGACACTTAACCAAATGAGCCAAACAGGTACCACACACCCTGCCTTCTCCTATTTTATCAACTGTGTCCAGGATACAATAAACTGAGCCTAATTCTTCACTGATATCAGAAGTGATAATTAGAGTGGATATACAGGAATGTAGCTTCATCTATGCATTTTACATCATGATTTGGGTACATCATTAAAAACCTCGTATTAGTACAAATTCTTGAATATCTTTTACCCATCCCTGATATTTCATATCCTTATGGTGTTTTTTTTGTTATCGGTACAATATTACCTTTTGATAACTGTGCAGGCATAGGATGCCATCTTTGTGATTTCCGGCTATCCCAGGATTTTATTGTATTCTCTACTCAGTGTTCAATACATTGTATTTTATTATTGTCAGTTCCTAGTTAAGGCAGGTACAGGTCATGTTTACTAACAAATTGCTTAATAAAATTATAGTTTTCATATATCCATTGATACACCCATAAACGCATGTGCTGCATGTATATTCTAGAGTTTATGGGTCTATAGCAAACATGCTCTAGAAGTGAAATCTAAAGTTTTCAAGATTAGGGTAATCCAAGGACACTACATACGTCAAATACCCATGCATTTATGTAGCAACAGCCATAAATGTGGAAGAAATCAATCACTGTGGTTGTGCCGGACTTCTTCCCAGGTGAGGCTCGGATTTGCCTGGGACATAAAGCCAGTTATGGAAGATCCCCTACCCCTCGGCAATCCACTTGGTTGTTCTCCATTGACACCACTTTGAAAAAAATCACACAGGCATGGCGGCCACTCTGTCGGTTAAACGCCCAACTCTTGATTTCGGCTCAGGTCATGATCTCACAGTTCATGGGCCCGAGCCTCACATTGGGCTCTGTGCTGACAGTGCTGAGCCTGCTTGGGATATTCCTTCATTCATTCTCTTTCTGTCTCTCAAAACAAATAAATTTAAAGACACACAAGCATTATAACTATATTTGTTCCTATTCACTGGCTTCACAAGTGATGAAACACAAACATCTCTTTCCCTTAAGAAAGCCAACATGTCTAGCTATCTCATGGTTTACAGAAAAATGTGAAAGGCTAATACTGGTACCACAAAGAGAAAAACATTGTAGGTGGATGAGAGCTCACATCAACCTAAATTAACACTGCTTTCAGATTCAGATATTTATGCTTTATTTGTTGTGTGTGTACGTGTACTTTAATCTTAGAGTGGGACTTCTCTAATCATTTTCATATCCTTATTGACCCAGTGCTCTGTATATGGTAGAAAACTAGAAGCATTTTTTAAAAAATTGGAAACTTATTAAAGATGGGCTAGTAGGTTGGATTACACAAAGTTACTGCCTACTGCAAAGTGTTGAAACCCGTAAGATAAAAGATTTAAAAAAAAAAAAAAACCGTTCCTAACATAACAAGTATATTAGTTGAATCCACATAGGGTCCTATGTTTCAGTAGTGAATTCCAGAGCATTCTATCATGGTACAAAGGAAATTAGATTCAAGAATAGCCAAGAGGAGCAGTTAGGGGAAGCAATTTGATTCCAAGTGCAATTCGGTATGAATTACCTTCTCTTAGCATGTATTATAAATCAAATTCTTTTGCCCTATGCACCAATATTTGGTTACATCTTTCAAACTCCCAAAAATACGGAGGTTTTTTTAATGTTTATTTTTGAAAGAGAGAGACAGAGCATGAGCGGGGGAGGAGCAGAGAGAGAGGGAGACACAGAGAGGCAGGCTCCAGGTTCTGAGCTGTCAGCACAGAGGCCGATGCGGGGCTCGAACCCACCAGCCGCGAGATCATGACATGAGCCGAAGTCAGACACCCAACCCACTGAGCCACCCAGGTGCCCCATCAAAAATATGGAGTCTTAGTTCTTTATTAAATTTTACTTGAATGACAACAATATTCCCATTTTACATGTAAATGAACTGCCATATGACCAAAGTGGTTTTACTGTGTTTATTTTATGTAAATTTTAATTATCCAAATATTGCTACTCAACTTTTTTTTAGTTATAGATGAAACTTGTTTTCCAAAGCTACACAAGGGATTGATTTCATTAATTGCCTTTCAATGGGCATTTCAGTTCAGTTATCTTGTGAACAAATACTGTATTTTTGGAAATTCCTTTTCCTAACTGTTCATATAAATCTACGGAGGAAGGAATGCTTGCACTCGTGTTTCATACTCCCTCAGTTTCAAATCTCCCAAGCGAGGAAAAATTACTCCTAAAGATAGTTATGTAAGTATTATCTGCAAATAAACCTGTGAAAAGCAATATATTTTCCCTTACGATGACAGATCATAGAGGATTTCATTAGAGTAATCTAATGCCTGGGACATGTTTGTGTGTTTGTCTGTGTTTTGTTGGTAACCAACTTCCCTAGTCCTCCTTTGTGCCCCATTAACTCCAAATCCAATACTACTTAGCAAGTATTCACATTGGATACCAAGCCAATAAACATAAAAATGAAAAAATATTTTTTTAAAGGTGCCACTTATGACAACAGCAAAACCTCAATCCCTATGAGTAAATCTGAGGAAAGACTCATTAAACTTAACATTTGAGGTGGGGAGGATTACAGAAGAGATGAGGGGTGTCTGGGCAGCTCAGTCGGTTAAACGTCCAACTCTGGATTTCAGCTCTAGTCATGATCTCATGGTTTGTGAGATCAAGCCCTGCATCCAGCTCTGTGTTGACAGCTCGTGATGCCTTCTGGGATTGTGTGTCTCCCTCCCTCTCTGCCCCTCTCTTGCTCACACTCTCTATCCAAATAAATTAAAAAAAAAAAGTTAAGAAAATGCAGAATACACTATGCCCAGGTGTTAGGAGATAAGGAGACAGTACTGTAAAGGTAGCAATTCTCTTCAAATCAAGAAGTTTAATCCAATCCTAATGCAAACACCAGCAGGGTTTCATTTTATTTTGTATAAATTGACAGACCAACTGTAAAAGTTTCAGGGAAATGTAGGAGGCTAAGTACATTGAAGAGTAATTTTGAAGAGCAAAGCTTGAGGTCTTCCACTACCAGTGACAAGGACTTCTGGTAGTAATGAAGCAGTTAAGACTTGAGGGACTCATTCAAGAACATGCCTTTCTGTGCGGTGGGGAAAGGACTGGCTTCTCAGTGGTTGTCACAGGACACCTGGGTGGCTCAGTGGGTTAAGCGTCAGACTCTTGATTTCAGCTCAGGTCATGATCTCACGGTCTGTGCATTCGAGCCCCGTATTGGGCTCTGCACTGACAGCATGGACCCTGCTTGGGATTCTCTCACTTCCTCCCTCTTTCCCCCTCTCCCTCCCCTCCTCATCTTTCTCTCGCTCTCAAAGTAAATAAACTTAAAAAAAATGGTCATCAGTAGAGGGTGAATTGCATATCCATGTGTAAAAAAAGTATCTAGACCCTCTATCATTCTGGATCTAGAAGTAAAATGAGCAATTTCCTAGAGCCCAACACCAGCTAACATCTTCATGACCTTTGAGTAGGCCAAGGGTTTTCAAACAGAAGAGATTAGAAGTTAAACCATATTAAATATATGAAATTCTATGCATCAAAAGACACTTTTAGCCACAGAGAAAGGATGATCACCATTCATATACCTAATTAAAGATTGACTTACAGAATGTATAAAGTCTTATGAGGGGCGCCTGGGTGGCGCAGTCGGTTAAGCGTCCGACTTCAGCCAGGTCACGATCTCGCGGTCTATGAGTTCGAGCCCCACGTCGGGCTCTGGGCTGATGGCTCGGAGCCTGGAGCCTGTTTCTGATTCTGTGTCTCCCTCTCTCTCTGCCCCTCCCCCGTTCATGCTCTGTCTCTCTCTGTCCCAAAAATAAATAAACGTTGAAAAAAAAAATTTAAAAAAAAAAAAAAAAAAAGAAGTCTTATGAATCATTAAGAAAGAGACATAACCCATAGGGGGCAAAAAGGCAATAGGTTTGAAGGGACATTTCTTGGAGAAAGATCAAGAGAACCAATCCGATAAATGTGAAAAGATGCTTAACTTTATTAAAGTCAAATAAAACCTCCATAAGGAGATACCACTATATCACTATACAGAAAATGGAACATTATTAGCAAGGTTGGAGAACAACAGAGTCCCATACACTGCCCAACACCATGAGTTAGCACATGTATTTTGTCAAACGGTCGCCAGACTCTAAATTGAACAAAGTCATATTCCAGGACACTATACCATTTGTAGGCATACATCCAAAAGGTGTTTATTCACCTAAGACATGCTAGAATGTTCAAAATGATACTATGTGTAATCCTCACAACTAGACGTTATATAAATGCCCATCAACAGAAGAAATGCATCAATTATGGTGTATTCACAAAATAAAAGGCTGCACGGCAACAAAAAGGAACAGACTCCATGTAGACAACACTTGGATGAAGATAACAAACCTATCCTTGAGTGAAAGAAACTAAAAACAATGCAAGACGTATGGTTCCATTACATAAAGCACCAAAACACAGGAAAAATTAATAAACGCTGGTCGAAGAGTATGGTTACTTGGGCAACGGGATTTAGGATTCCAAGAGCATAGCCAGTTCTTGCGGGGGTGGATATTCTACTACATGACCCTGAGCTGAAGTTTCAAAAATTCCATTTGTGAGCATTTTCAATTCTAAATGTAGAACATACGCACATTTCCATATGCATATTTTATTTTGTTGAATTGATCAAAAGCCTGAGAACATCTGAGAACGTATGTTGTCTCTTTGGCTAAGAAATTCTCTAAAAATCCTTAATATAAACAAAACTAACAGCATGGTTAAAAGCTTAGGCCTCACTCACATGGGTTCATTCCAGAAAATGCAGATTACCAGGTAAAGGAGCAATTTATGTCTCATTTTTTCTCATTAAAAATGGAAATAAATTATTTCCTACCTCATAGATTTATTGTGAGCACTGAATGGGTCATACAAGATGCAGTGTCCTACACATGGAATCAAATTTGAGATCTCAGTACTAATACACTATAGATTTTTTTATATATTTTTTTTAACATTTATTTTTGAGAGAGATAGAGACAGGGTGTGAATGGGGAAGGGGCAGAGAGAGAGAGAGGGAGACACAGAATCTGAAGCAGGCTCCAGGCTCTGAGCTATCCGCACAGAGCCCAACGTGGGGCTTGAACTCATGGACTGTGAGATCAGGGCCTGAGCTGAAGTCAGACGCTTAACAGACTGAGCCACCCAGGTGCCCCAAAATACACTATAGCTTTATATGAATAGTGTGTGTGTGTGTGTGTGTGTGTGTGTGTGTGTGTGTGTGTGCGCGCGCGCTCACCTGTAATTAGTTTCCACTCCTGCCATAAATGAATCCTTAGGATTTATAGGTCTTTTGATCACTGATGCACATTGAATCAATGCCTTCAAGTCTACAAAAACTCCAATTCATTGATGAAATTTATTCACACAAACTTATCGATCAAGTACCATATACCATTGTATGGTTGATCTCCTCTACAATCTGGAAATTATCAATTGAAACTAATTGTAAACCAACAGGAAAGTGGCACTTTTTAGCTTGTGTTACAGAATTTCATTTATAAGTATTGCTCAAAAAAACAAACAACAACAAAAAACAAATGCATTTACCAACTGGGACAATAAGAAAATAATCGGCTATATAAATATGTTCATCTATATAAATTACAAAGTATAAACTACACATATACAGTCTAGTGAAATAGACACAAAGTCAGATTCTTCTGGAGATTTTAACTCCCATACCAAAGATGGGTTTCTATGTCGTTTTCCTACCTGCTAGGAAAGGTAAACACAATGAAAGAAATCCCAAGTTATTTTAGCATTCTGCCCTCATTTTCTTAGTATTTATAAACTCGGGTGCCTTAAAATTTGCTTTATGAGTAGGTAAGTTTATTCGGCAAGCCCCACACTTTCCTTTCATATGCTTATGACAAGTCTAAACACCCTTCCATTTAACATGCAGTATCATCTGCACTGTGTGGACAGTATGTGCATTATGAAAGCCTGGATAGACAAAGAGTAATAAATATATTCCTCATAGAATTGTTACAAAGACCTCACGCGTGTCCAGAGTGGCATGTTCTGCTACAGGTCTTGGGCTCAAAGGACATGAAAGGACACCAGAAAATAAAAAAAAAAAAACAAACACATAGTTGCCAGTGCCCCCGAGGATCTACACAGGAGCACCCACACTCGAGGCTGTGTGAGGTCATGTGCAGGTTCAACGCCATAGTCAGTCTTGATTCCCTGATACACACAGTTCTACAAGTATGCATGCACACATGTAAGAATGTATTCTGATTTTGTTAAAAAGTTTTAATGCTTATCAGCAAATTATGGATATTCTCCTTTAAATTACAATTTTATCCAACTCCACTGGGGCAATGTCTCCTATGATTGGCCTTCATTTGTATAAAATGTAGGTAAATAAGAGTCCCAGTCTCATGGACATTTTTGTGCTTTGGAAGAGACCACATAAAAATATCTACTTTGTCCTCATGTATATCAAAATTCCAAGGCTGAGAAACTTGCTACCATAAAATGATCATTTTCATGCTAAATGCCACATGTGTGGGCACAGGAGAAATTTTTGATGACCAACTCATTTCAAATTGTAGGATGCTTTGACATTAAAATATTCACTTACTGATGTTCTATTTATAACAAGAATTGATCTTCCGAATGGATATGGTTTTGTTTCTTTGTGAATTTCATGGAGTAAAAATGGGATCCAAAATTTATTCTTTTTGGTCCGGTACTAGTTAAGCTAGACATGTTGAAGGAGAGGTGAACAGAATGTGTTCCCTGCACACCAGAGACTGAGCAGTGGACCCAGTGTGTAGACATTGGTTAATGATGTGGAAGATTCTCTATGGCAAAGAATTCTTGCCTAGCTTGCCTGTGGTTCCAAGGATTTGGGCATTCACTCAACAACTTACTAGACATCCAGTATTTGCCAGGCACCATGTAGACACTAGAACTAGAGGTGAACAAGGGAGATATCATACTTATCCTTCTAATGGAGAATACAGGCGAGAAAGCAGGCAATTACACTGTCCTATCACAAATGCCATTTGAAGTTTGAAGAAAGTCATACCAGCTTTGGAGGGTTAAGTGTGCACAAGAGGTTTTGTGGTTGGGAAACTGAGTTAGGAATGAATGTGGACAATATTGTGATGAGTGTCTGTATCAATGCTGGAGAGGGTCTTGAGGTGAGTCAAAGGTAGTTCTGATGGGGTCTAGGGTATCTTCCTTAAAGATAAACAGAAAATCAGCTTTGGAGAGGGGACACACAAAGAGGTTTGGAGGGCTTGGAAGCCAGACTGCAGGACTTGAACTCAAGAACCAGAAAAGGGGGAGTGCTGAAGGCACCAGAGCAAGCAGTGACACTGATTGGAACTCCCATGTACGTAGGATTCCCAGTGGGGTCCTGGAGAGCAGCAGGGGAAGTGAGGCCAGGGAGGCAGAGGATGAAGGGAGCCCACACAACAGGACTGTCAGAGAGCAAAGAGCTGACATGGGCCATCTAGATGGACAGCAGCTTCAGAATATGGTGGCAAATGTGCACAAGGTAGGAAAAGAAGAAAATTCGATTTCTGGTTAGGTGCTGGGGATGGTTGCTAATGGTATGACCAGCATCTTTGGGAAAACATAATGCATTTGATAGCTGTTCAGCAGGGTATAGGTAGTGCCCACTGATAAAGCTTACATTAATCTATTAAATGAAACACAACTTAATATATCCCAAGGCAAGTGAAATTCTATGTGTGGTTTCCTTGACTATATCCTGTTCCTGAAGCAAATAGCTTCCAGTATACAACTAATACAGACACTGAGGTTTATTAGGAGGTATGAACATACAAGAAAAATGAAAGATTCCTCTGGGAGACCATCTTACAGCATGCACAGAAAAATCCTGAGAAGCCATTAGAATCAGGCAGGTGTGTGAGTTATAGAATCAATCTGACCTTTGTCAGGGGTTTGTCAGTATTTATTGGCACCCTAGTGACATTTATATTGTTAAATGAAAATATAAAAGCTTGAAGCTGCCAATGGAATGGTTATAAGGACAATATCCGATCGCAGGATGCTATAAATTATGTGAACAGAGCTGAAGTACAAATTTCTACTGTTCTCAAAGATGAAAACCTTCTGAGAAACATCTCTCCAGAGTCTGCTGTATCATCAGAGAGATGAGGGAAGAAAGGGTTTACTTCACCTATCACTGCCATCACATAGACCATTATCTGGAGTCTCAATTTGCCACAAACATGTCCATGGTCTCCATTTACTAATTGTATCTTCACTGGCTTTCTCTTCTCTATTCTTTGTTACCCCCTCCTTTTTTGCAAATTCATGCAAGTACATGTGTTCATGTATTTGCATCACACACCAACACCCCCCCCACACACACACACACGTACATTGAAATAAAGCTTCTTTATGGCTAAGAGCAGACTTTCTGAAATCAACCATATGGTATTTCTGATCTGACAGAATTTCTGTCAACAGAACAATTTGCTTTTAGGTTTTTAAATTCTAGTTAATGTAGTGTGATATCAGTTTCAGGTGTACAATATAGTGATTCGATGCTTAACACCCAGTGCTCATCACAATAGGTGCCCTCCTTAATCCCCATCACCTATTTCCCCCAGCACCCCGCCCCCACAAACCTCCCCCCTGGTAACCATCAGTTTATCCTTCGAGTTAGGAGAATGTCTCTTGGTTTGCCTCTTTTTTCCCCTTTTGTTCATTTGGTTTGCTTCTTAAATTCCACACAGAAGTGTAATCATATTGTATTGGTCTGACTTCTTTTGCTTAGTTTTGCGTGACATCCTAAATTGGTGTTTTCAATTTTCCATGAGGTTTGTTGCCTCTCTGTGAATCACTACAAAAGTAACAAGTCATAACTTAAGCTGTTAACTCTTTAATCAAACTATAGCAACATTGATATAATTTTAATTATTTAAAAAACCTATCATGGTCAGTTATTGGTTTGCTAAACATGATAGCAGTAATTTAGAAGGTCATCCGTTCAAGATTTTCCTTTTATGGAGCCAGATGGTAATTATTAGGTAATTACCTACATATTCTGTCACTACCCAGTGCTTCTATTGGTATGTGGAAACATCAATGACAACACATTCACAACTAAGTGTGGTTGTATTCCAGTAAAACTTTACAAAAACCGGTGGGGAAGAATTGGCAAGGCTCTTGTTTATGGATTCCTGAGACAGATCTTGTAATAAATTATTAAGAATCATCTATATGTGACACCCTTGCTAAACCCTCAATCTGGTGCCTTTTAGGTAGTGATCATTCCTGTTCTCCAGAGGTGGCTACAATTTAGGAAGGTGAGGAGATTTTACCAAGATTACATAAATAGGGAATAGAATTGGAATTTGAACCTCGTTCTAACTCCACAGTGTCTGCCCCCAGTGGCTAAACTGACTCAATCCATACTGATTCACTAAGCATTAACACAGCCAATAATCCAGTCACCATATCACTTCTCGGGTTCTATTAGACTCTGGAGGCATTAAAACAGTCTTCAGTGGACCTGATCTAAGGAAAAATTCATTTGCTAACTTTCAGAAAAGCCCTGAACATTCCCAAGAGCAAGGACTGTAGGCACCTTTCAAATTCTACCCTAAACATTTTCTCATCTATTCTTAGGACACAATTCCACTCAAGCCGAGTATCTCCGTTAGAAATTCAACACTTTACCAAAACTATACTGAGTGGGTGAAGTTGATGGCATTCTTAGAGAACGTTCCAGACACTGGAAGTGTTTGAGCTCCCAAAGGTGCTTATCAACAAGGAACAGCTGACTGTGGGGAAATCAAGGTCCTTGTGCCTGCAGAGTAATAGAGCCACCTGGGAGACCCACAGGGCAGCCTTCTTCCACTGCCAGGTGATCCTTTTCAGGACAAAAATAGAGTAATGGTTCTTTCTAGATGCATCCAAGGGCATGCTATTTTGTCTGAAACATCCGTGAATATTAGGTATTGTATTCACAGACTTAGAATTTAGTTCTAGACCCTGGTTTCTCATCTCTGGCTGCACATTAAAATCACCTGGTAGTATTTGAGGCCTTCCAATACCCAGACCTTCTCCTGAACCAATTAAATCAGAGTCTCTGTAGGGCTGGGCAAAGAAAAGCAAAGCTCCCCAAGTAACTCTAACATGAATATAGAGTTCAGAGCACTTCTGTTGACCTGGAGTTAAGATCCATTATCTTTGTCCCTGAGGAAAAGAGTCACTAGAGATTTTGCAGGAAACAGCTTTGACTCCAGGAGAAGACTGGAGCTAGTGACCCAGGCCAGTACATGACCTGGGTGTGTGGTGTTAGGAAAGTCTTTTGTGCTTCTATGCCTCAGTTCCTTACATATGCAAAAAGAACTTGGAAATGTCAAGTCTTCTTCATGCTTCCATGGGGCGATGAGTGAACAAAGAACCCACTTAGCAAAAATTACAGTTATGAAAATAGTGCTGTTGATAACAGGATAAATTTGAGGGGAAAAAATAGTGCCTTCAGAATTTTTATCTGATTGGGACAGAAGCCTAGCTTCTGGCAAAGAAATTGAAAGCCCAAAAGAGATTTATGATACAGTTATTATTGTGCACTGTTGTACAATTAAAAACAAATTGACCTTTATCTAAACAGGGTAACATGAACAGCAAACATTATTTGTGTAAAATATTTACCATACTGTAAGGTATTTTTTTTTTTAACAGACTTAATCTGAAACTTCAAATCAGAGCCTTAAGATTAAGTTAGGGGTCCTGAGGAAAATGTGCTCATCTGCTAAATATACCCACCTACAAATGCCTTGTTAACACAAACCTGACAAGTTGATCTTCAAGCAAAGACTTTGTATCCAAATTCAAAGCATAGTGATTACTCAGTTGGGTGAACTGTCAACAATCTTGATAGATAAGCTTATTTCATTCCATACTAAAACCTTTTTTTTTTTTACCTTAATGCAATGTTCATGTGCAAAATGCATAATTAAAAAGGAGTGTCATTTAGGAGATGATTATCGACGAGTGCAGATGAAACACAAGGTGCTTTGCTAGTTCTCCCTCCTGACCTTGCCAGGACTCCTGTTGTATCAAGTGCCCAGCTGGAGAAAGCGGAGCTAATAATGGCCCAGCTGCATCATCTAACAGGATCTTTGTGATACAAGCAAGGTCAAGTGCTCTATCATGTAGCGTATTAATCTCACTTTGCACAGAAGGGGTGGGGGGGGGGCTGCTGGGACGTGATTTCTAGCTGGAGAGCCTATGGAGGTCCAGGCTATGGGATGGTGAGTGGGAGTGGCCAAGGTGAAATGAATAGTACGTCTACAAGGAGCTGAAAAGGATGGTCTGGAAATAATGCCTATGCTTGTGAATGTGTAATATTTTCAATGATCTTCAATATAAATAGTTTTACCACAATAAAAGCGTATCTTTACATCATTTAGGCATGCATATACATTACTAATTGCATTGTCCTTGAACGTCTATTTCTTATGACCAAAATCCCTTGTAAATCCAGCTGCCACAATTACTCTAATTCCATACAACTGTAACAAAGAGCTTAATATGCCAAATATAGATTTCATCTGTAGATCACCAATGTATTAGAAGTTTGACTTCTAATAATTCAAGACCCAAAAATCAAGGTCTCGAGAGTAGCAACGAAGACTGTTGTTAAGGTGTTTTCTCCGAGAGATTTGTAAACAATGATAAAGCAACAATTGAATAAAAAAATTGGAGAGGGTTATTAGATGTTGATCTTCTAGAAATCCATAGCCTGTAATTTCAGAAGAAGTAAAACCCTGCCATGTTTTATGCTGTTGAAAAATTTTTTTTTCTAAGTAATTAGCAAATGCTCCTTACCTATCAAAAGAAATGCATTTAGACTATAAATTCACACAGATGAAAGTCTGAAAAGGATTGGGATACTGTTTCTACTGTGGCCCTACCATGTACCAAAGCAGACTCAACATTATCGTCAACACATGGCCGTAAAGGTAGAGGCATCAGATACTCGCCTGTTGTGAAGTCTTCAGGAACATAGACAACGAGGAAATAAAAACGAAATTTCTAAAGTCAAAGGCACTGAAATCCAAAAACTCCTTCTGAATCACTATTATTTCACTTTCTGTAGTGTGGCTTCAGGGTCAATTCAATAATTTAACAATACAGTTTTATAAGTTATTGAATATATGGATCAGACCTTCCTTTGGAGCATCTCGATAGCTAATATATTGGAAGGATAGAATTTCACTTTGGACGAAAGACAAGCAATCTTATGGGTCCAATTTGCAAAGAAACATCAGACATTGTACTGGATGTTAAAATTAATCTGCTTGGAAAATCTTAATAATATGGAGAACTGCACCCGTTAATTCACCAGATGCCTCTTGTTCCTTTACCATTGGGCAGACCCTCAGCTAGACAATGGAAAACAAAGATAGATAGAAACCTGGTCCCACCCTCGAGGAGCTCCAGGTGTCTTGGAGAAGAACATATGATTCCAATTTAGTGGGAGGCGTTTGAAGGGGGAGGACATGGTAGAAACAGCTGGGGGCCCCGTGGAGAGAGGCGGGATTCTGGCTGCCACGAGAGGCAGCTGTGAAGGCGTCCTGACTACACTCGCAGAGACTGAGGTCCACGGGGGGCACAGATGACGAGGAAGTTTTACACCCAGGGAGGTGTCGGAATTCTTACTCTCCAAGAGAGAACCTGCTCCAGAGGGGACAGAGGATCCGTCTCTAGGGTAGAGTGGTTTGAGAAACTGGAACTAGAAAGGCCCTTTGTGACAAGATGGAGAGTGGCGTTCTATCCCACGCTAGCAGGTAAGGGTCCTGCACGGCAGCAGCACACTGGGACTGCCACAGCCAGTGCTCTGGGAATGGAGGGCTTCAACAATAGGAAATTATTTATTCATGGCTCTGAAGGCTGGAAGTCTAAGATCACGTTATCAGAAGGTTTGCTTTCTCCTACCTCCTGGGCTTCCCGAGAGCTGCCTCCTCCCTGGTCCCCACGGGGCCTCTTCTCCAGGCACGCTTACTGCCTGGTGCTTCTTCCTGATCTTATAAGGGCAGTGGTCCTACCAGATTTGGCCCCACCCCCCTGACCTCTTTCTAACTCAGTTCCCCCCTTAAAGGCTCCATCTCCAAATACAGTCACGTTGGGGGCTCCAACCCCTAATTTTGAGGAAACACAACTCAGTCCATTATAGGGACCATTATAGGGTTTTAAGTAAATGAGAATTTTAGGAACATGACTTTGAATGTCATGCAAAAAGTGGAATGGAGAGAAGAATATTATCAGGTGCATTTAACAGAGAAAAGTAGAGCCCCTTTCCTGACGATCAAAGGTGATGGGTAGGCAGAATGTTCTGTGTTCGACTTTTGTTTCCCCATGCTTACAGCCTCACTCCCAACTTGTACTGGAGCTGAGTAAGTTTTGGCATAAGGAAAATATGCAGAACATTTAAACACTGGGGCTTTGTTGTTTTTAATATCAGTGGCCTGGGCCAGTGAGAGAGGTCAGAGCCTTTATGGAGGTCCTACCTTCATGCAGGGCTGCAAAAGCCCTGCCAACACCTGGGATGCACCTGATCCCCGAGTCCCTTGTTCCATCCCCGGGGTGACCCAGGGTGTCCACAGTGGCGCCACCCATTTGTGTCCTTCTCTGAGAAACCACACAGGTGTGGTTGAGTTCCAAATCTCCACAGAAATAGAAATTATATCAAAGGCATTTCTGATGGGACCCTACCAGCTGGTATTCAGTGGACACTTCTGTGGGTGCTGAGAATTCATGTCCCTGAATTTCCAAACACTGATGAACTTGCACATTGTCCATCAACTGTTCTGATTGTGGGGCCAGTCCAGAGTAGAGAGTCTCAGCTTCCTAACTCAGATAGGACGGGGCACTTCACATCTCTGCAATTAAAATAACGTTGATCAAAAAATTAAAAACAGAATTACCCGGAGACTCAGCAATTGCACTACTAGGTAATTACCCAGAGGATACAAAAATGCTGATCTGGAGGGGCACATGCACCCCAATGTTTATAGCAGTGCTCTCAACAATAGCCAAATTAGGGTAAGAGCCCAAATGGCCATTGGCTGGCAAATGGATAAAGAAGATGTGGTGTGTATGTGTGTGTGAGTGTATATAATGGAATACCACTCAGTGATCAAAAAGAATAAAATCTTGCCATTTGCAATGACATGGATGAAACTAGAGTGTATTATGCTAAGTGAAATAAGTCAACAGAGGAAGACACATATATGATTTCATTCATATGTGGAATTTAGGAAACACAATAGATGGACATAGGGGAAAGGAAGGAAAAATAAGATCAAATAGAGAGGGAGGAAAACCATAAGAGACTCCTAAATACAGAGAACAAACTAAGGGTTGATTGAGGGAAGATGACTGGGGGGATGGGCTAGATGGGTGATGGGCATTGAGGAGAGCACCTGTTGGGATGAGCACTGGATGTTACACGTAATTGATGAATCACTGGGTTCTACTCCTGAAATCAATAAATACCACACTGTGTGTTAACTAACTTGAATTTAAATAAATAAGTGTAAAAAAATAAAATTTATCTCTCAAAGGATAGAATAATACCTAACTCACAGGGAATTTTGAATAAATATCACATGAAATAGAGCACGTGGCGTATTTCCCCGTCCCAGAAAATGAAGCGTGGTTTCAACCCCTAAGTTAAATAACACCTGTTACTCCAGATGAGTCTTGCCTCAGAGAGCACTTGAAGGAACACATTAGGAGCATTTTCCAAAGAGAAGGAATATCTGATGCCTATAGTGATGCAAGGTTTTTGTCTTGAGTCTTTCCAGGGACTAAAACACTACAATGTCGAGTGTGTGGTTTATGAGAAAAATGTTCATATTCACAGAGTGGCAGAAAAGAAACTTTTCCTAAGTGTCTGATATGGACTAAATGCTGTGATATAATTCTCCCGACAACATGCAAAATTGATGTCATGAACATTTTCCAGGTGAGGAAAATGAAGTCCTCTCAACGAGTGAGCAAGTTTTTGAAGCTACGTCTCTTGGATTCCATAACCCATGAACTTTCCACTGTACCTTCCCGCCCCCAAAACTAGCCTCCAAGTCACACAATTCTGACCTGAGATGGCATCACAGCTCTTTAAGTTCATAACTATGTGATTAGGGCACATTAGTGATTTCCATAAGCCTTAATGGCCTCATCCGCAAACCTGTTCGAAGGTGCTCAGTGAAGGTTAGCTATTGGTATATTTATTATTTCTGTATAAATTTTACAAAATTGTCAGAATGCCAAGCTCTGAAGAAATATTTGATTATTTTCCAATTAGTTTCCAAAAGCATATCAATTATTTTGATAATAGTACATGACAGTGTTAGTAATATGAGAGCAAAAAAGGAAAAAAATATAGAGGCTGGTCACATTTCGGTAAGGTTTTATCATATACATGCTGAGAAGTCCTTCTTTACATTAAGGCAATTCAGATTACACACACACACACACACACACAAGATAACATTAGTAAGTGAAAGGTAACAGCCCAAAATATACGATGTCTTTACAGTGCTTAGAATGGGCAGTTACATTTTATAAGGTTAAACCAAATGGTTGAGGTCAAACATTTACTCGGATACCTGAACATTCAATAATCCAGCACCCCAGCTACACATCACTCACCCGTAATTGCTAAAGAGAAAAAACTGTCTTCAACCTCCCTCTTCAAGAAGATGTGTGGGAGAAGATTCTACACTTTTTATATCTTAGCATTTACCTACACAAATCATTAGAGAAATGTTTCCCCCAAAGCTAGCGAATCGTAGGCTTCAGATCCAGTCACTCGCACAGACCTTTTCTAGCCCTGGAAGCTGCCCTCTCCGAGTGTGCACCTAGGGTCCTGTGGTTGGAGGATTTTGCAAAATAAGAGACTTTGCATATGAATGGTGAAGACTGCTCTCCCCACTCCATTTTTTCCTCACTTTCACGTATAGCTGAGTTGTCACTAGTCCTCCTAAGATAATTCCTGTGCGACCTCGGCTCAATCCTGGCACACAGTGCCGACCACAGGAGTTCTAGAGCGAGGATGTGCTCTAAGTGACAGACGCTGGAAGAAGGTAAGCCATGGGCATGAGAAAACAGTTGTTGATATGGATAGAGACAGATGCTACTCAGTGAAAGTAACTCGATGGAAGCTTTCCCAAGTAACAACGCGCATGACGTCACCAAAACTGTGTCGTCACACTCACCTACAACTTGCCAATATAAGTGATACTTATAAAACAAGTTTGAAAAAGTATTTGACTAAGAGAATCCCAGATGATCATTCTGTTGTCTCTACCAAAAAGTATTACAAAATCATAGGATCACATGAAGAGGTGTTCAATCTGCCAAAGCTGTAGAAAAATGCATGTTATAGGATTTGTCAGAGGTAAAAGGACTACTAGGCCACTTTGTTTTCAGATTTCCCCCCCCCACCCCCAATATTTCTGATGGTTATAGAATTGTTCAGCATTGGAAACAGGTGTAACTTGTGATTTCTTGCCTAATTCTTAAAAATGTCAATTTTAAACTTAATATTCATAATTTTGTATCTTTATTCGGTAGAGGGTCACCCAAATTGTATGACTTTTAGACTTGGCAAGACCTAAATCAGCCTCTGGAAACTATTATGACAGTTTGATATCTTGTTCTAAAGTTTTATTTAAAAAAAAAGTAAAACCATCACATTTATTAAAATGTTTTCCATTACAAATGAAATTCAAGAATATTCGAAAAGGACAGGCATACACCCATCTTCTACTTCCTATGCCTTGTGTCTTGCTTCCTTCCCATCCCACCCCCTGTAAACTTCACTCTGGGTTTTCTCTGCTTTTGGCAGCAACTAGATATTACAGTGCCATTGGCGAAATATCTCTTATGGCTGTGACATTCATGAAGACCAGCATACGTTTAAGTTTGTCTGATTAAAAGAAAACAATTTTTGCACTACCTTGAGCCCTCAATTACAGAACTGCAGATAGCTTTAAAATTATCTAATTAAAAAAATTCTAAGACATTTTCCTCAAAAATATTCACTTAAAATAGTTTTTCCACTGTCCATTGATTTGTTGTCTGGCATTGGGCGATTTACAGGAAAATAAATGCTCCGAGATACGGCTAAAGTAAGTGTTTGGTGTTACTGCTAACAAGAGAGTCTAATTGAAAACTGCATTGATCCTTTTTTCCACCTCCAACTATATGAATTCCTTTCTTGATTAACTGGAATTACCAGGGAAGTCTCCTACCTCCACACCACAATTAGAACCGCATATGGGTGTTAAATATCTAGGTGCCCTAATTTAGATTCACTGACAATGTTTGCTCTGGTTCTGTTAAAAACAGCATTATTTTACACCTGTCTTATAAATCCTAAAAAATTATAGTGTCTTAGGAGCATTCAAAATTGAACTATATAGGTGACTTAAGTTCCAATATGATGAAGAGACTAATTAGAAAAATCAATCATGAAATGTCCATTTGGCTTGAGACCAGCTTGACAGAGGCCATTTGAAAGGCATTTGCAAGCTGAATGCTGTTCAGGCGAAGTATAACCGTGGTCATCGTAATTACATATTCAACAGCTAACTCACATATTGATTAGACATAATTCATGAATCATCTAGATTTGAGGCTTCACCTCAAAATCACAAACTTGAAGACACCAATAAATATTTCCTGTATACTAAGAAAATGAGTTTTAATCAAAATAATTGATTTTTTAATCATAATTGTGGCTCACCACAACACAGAGTTAGAATGTCCACTGCATACTATTGGTTTATAAAGTAAACTTGAGTAGTAATTGATTAACATAGATTTCGTGCTTTAAATTATGACTGAGAAGATTTATCACCCAAGGGAATGTCTTATTTTACACAGTAGATGAGATACTATGTGATAGTGTTTATGTTTGTCCCTGTTAATACAATAGTATAGATCTACAAAATTTAAATATCAGTAGACAAAAAATAGAAAAATCAATGTTATTAGCCCTACTATTAATTTAGGTGTACCTGCTCTTGTGAAATATTTAGAAGGACATAAACGTATTTAATATTTATATGCATGGAATTATGGACTTATATTTCTTTTTTTTAAGTTTATTTTCAGAGAGAGAGCATGCGTGTGGTGGGGCAGGGCAGGGGCGGGGCAGAGAGAGAGGGAGGGAGAGAATTCCAAGCAGGCCCTACACTGTCAGCACAGAGCCCTTTGTGGGGCCCAATCCCATGAACCCTGAGATCATGACCTGAGCCGAAAACCGAGAGTTGGATGCTTGACTGATTAAGCCACCTAGGAACCCCTATGGACTTATATTGCTAACGCCTGGACGCATCTCACTTTTAAAGATTGTCCTGATAAATTCTCAAAGAGGGGAACGATCGTATGTACAATGTTCTATGCACATACTTCTAGTTTAAGACTTTGCATTTAGCTTCTAACTTATCCATTTATGTGTTTGTTCTTTCACTTATTTATTCATCCAGAATGTACTTCTCAACTAATACTACAGTGTTAATTGTTCACACTCAAAATGTGGAAGTCGAGGAGCCACACATCAGACACTCACTAGAAACATGGAATCTCAGATCCCCGCCCCCACCCCGTGCCGCCCCCCGCAGATATATTGATTCAGAATTAGTAGGTTCACAATATCCCCAATGGCTGTGTTAGAGAAGGTTCTGGTCAGAAAAACATTGTTCTGAACGGAGTGTTTTAGGTCACACTGGTAAAAGGTGAACCCTTTCATGCCCTTGTGGTACTGGTTCACATTTACTGCAGCACGACTGGTTCTAGAAAAAGAAAGGCATGACGAACCAGGGAACTGAGGACTAACTAGTGATTTCCAATGAGACATACTATGGTTTATAACTTCCCAACATGCTCACCACCGACCCAGAAGAGGTTCGCTCCAGTATTTGGGTCCCATTCAATTTAATCAATAATATGCCTAAGAAACAACTAATAGGTTATCTTGAAATCTGTAAGGAAAAAAAATCTACCAATTCTAAAGCCTTCATGAAGTTGACAAAAGTGCTTGAATCAATGCTTTCAAAACCTGTATCTGTCTGTCTGTGAACGAGACTACCCTGGCTTCTGGGGCGAGGGGGGAGGGGGATGCATAAACTGATTTGTAGAAGTTTATATACCCCTTTTTCCAAATTAGCAATGTTTTAAAGGACTAAGAAATACTGAAGATAGTGATCGCTGTACAGTGGGGGAAAACCTATAAAGATTCTGAAACATTGAAAACACAGGCCAGGACAGAAAACAAATGGAATAAAATGCTACCAAATGCATATTGAAAAATTCTAGATTCTCTAGTTCTAAAAAATGAGAAGTAGAAACTAGTTTCAAAAAAAAAAGCAGAAAAATAGATGGAGACAGCATGTAAATGAGCCTGAAGGACTGGTGTCAGCATGGCATCGAGTTTGAACCAGGACTGTTTCACTTGCCTATTACTTACTTCGTTCTGACATCCGGCTCTCTGGTAATATAACAGCTATCTCATAAATAACTCCGTCCACATTGCTAATGAAGACTGCTTGACCTCTCATCCCGTGTGGTGCTTTCTGCCGGCCATCGATCTGGAGCAAGGTCACCTCTCTCTGGATCTAATTTGCCTCCTTGGTGAAATGGTCTCATTACGCTGGAAACTTCCTAATGTACCTCTCATGCTGGGGGTATTCATGAGAGCCTCGAAATCACGGAGACCCTAAAGCACAGCCGCTAATTTTAAAGCTGTAGTTGACATTTCAACGAGGTAAGGTTAGAAGAATGGCAGCAGGAAGTTGTCAAAACAACCAGAAAGTTCAAGGACACTTACCTGGAGACAGTGGTTGCTTCACGCCTGGTGATGCAGATTATCTACACTTCACAATGTCCGCAATATCTACATGATGAGAGTTATTATGTGCGAGGGGCAACCAAATACGTGGATCAGGGTTCCTTTATCACCAATAAGCTCTAACAGTGTTTTAGCCTCTTGTAAAACAACCAAAAATTCTCAAGGATCCATGGGCTGATTAGTTTGTTGTTCAAATTATGATCTTAAAATCATACCATTATAAAATTAGAAATGCTTACAGCCTGTATACAACTACAAAAAATGCCAACAAATTAAATGCATACGGAATTATATAAATGAGAATTTCTGAAAACATCAATTAGTGTGATGAATTTCAGTAACAAATTGCCACTCAAAATGGACTCTTCCAGCACAAATCATCATCATTAATAATATTATCACTATCAATATCCTTTAACATGTCCACGATACTCTGATGAAGCACTATTAAAAACCATGGCAAAAATCTGTTCTGTAGGAAACACTGATATAATTTACCTTCCTTTGGCCCCAATGGGTCAAGTTCACTTGCACCTTTTTCTCATTAGCCTGGGGATATTACGGTAGTGCTACTTATAGCCGATGGAATCCTAAACACAATGCAAAGAAGGTGGCCATGCTGATAATACAGTATTTGCTTACACAGCGTTATATAATCATAAAATGAAAACACAAAATTAGAACCAAGGCACAGAGAACTAGAGACTCCTAAGAGGTCTTCAGATCCCAGTTTGAGATTGCTGTTCTCATTGTACTTGGAAGCAACACATATAAAGACATATGCTACGATCATCGTAACACCCACTGTCTCACAGGGTAGCAGCTGGGACAGGCTGGGGCAACTGTGACTCACCAATCTCCCCACACCATCCAGCTACAAGCTTATAAACCTGGAAAATGTCTCTTACATATGGAAGACATAACGATCAGATAAAACTGCAGGAACAGGCAGAAGTACAAATGATAACCCATCATTTGAAAATTGGAAGTGCAGACAATCAGATGTCATGTAATCCACGTGGAGTAAATTACCTGTTGTGTGTCATAGCTTGTTGTTTAAAGTAAGAACTGTCACTAATCAAAGGGCAATGTGGCACCTTAAAATATAGGACATATCAGCTAGTTTGAATAATATTGTAGCTTAGCATTGTAACTGTACTAAACATAATATTCCAGAGAGTGCTTTGGGGTCTGTAGAGTCTCTAGGCTATCACAATAAATATAAATCTTTGCTGCAGTAAAATGTGCAGATATAAAAACCTGAGTAAGACCGTTTATTCATTCAAAGGTGCACCCATACATCATTTCGAATCCACAAGTTCTCTCAGCAATTGTCGATTTGTCTCTCTCTCTTTTTAATGTTTATTCATGTTTGAGACAGAGACAGAGAGTACGTGCATATGTGCACAAGCGGGGGAGGGGCAGAGAAGGAGGGAGACAGAGGATCCGAAGCAGGCTCCGTGCTGTCAGCACAGAGCCCGATGTGGAGCTCGAACCCACAAACTGTGAGATCGTGACCTGAGCCAAAGTCGGACGCTTAACTGAGTCAGCTGGGCGCCTCAATTTGTTTGTCTCTCAG
Organism: Leopardus geoffroyi; assembly: GCF_018350155.1. Lineage (NCBI taxonomy): Eukaryota > Metazoa > Chordata > Mammalia > Carnivora > Felidae > Leopardus > Leopardus geoffroyi. The sequence goes on along the minus strand of NC_059327.1, from coordinate 3,115,963 downwards.
AGTTCATAATGGACAGTTGCATGAATTCTTGGGCAGAAAAACCTGAATGTTGTGTTGCAATTGAACCCTTATATCAAAATGAGAAAGGAGCCTTTCTCTAAGATATTCACACCTTCCTGGCTTCAACCGGTGGATCATCAAATATTTATTCATTGCTCAGGACAGAGTTGATGGACCAGTGCACCGGTGGCCACTGCTGGAGACACAGTGATACAATCTGTGTTGACTTTCCTTTCCCCTCCTACCCTACCACACTTAATTGTATTTTGCACTTATTTTTGCCCAGAGATTTGTACAAGCTATAGAACCGTCATTTTCCTGTCTCTTTGCGTCTCTAAAATCAGCCTGCCTGACCACATTGTGCAAATATGAATAAGACAGATGTGATAGAGCAACCATCAACCATTGAGCAGCATTCCTACTACTAAAATGAAGAATCGTCATTCTAATACTTGAGCTTTTCCAACCTGTATTTTTCAGGTCACTGACAAGCCCCCTGACCCCTGCCCAGCAACCAGAGTTCAGAGTGGCTCTTTCCTGGGTCCATGCACTGCCCCCTTTTTGACCATCAGCTGCTGTTCCTCAGTCCACACTACCCACAAAGGAGTTTTAAGACTGAATCTTAGCTTTTCCATTTACAAAAATGTGTGATCGGGAGCAAATTATTCTATCCCTCTAAGGCACAATTTTCTTATCAAATAAAGTGGAGCGCTATCTACTTTGCAAAGTTTTATGAGTATTAAATTACATAAGGCACTACCTGGCCCATTTGAGAAATTGAATAAATAGTAGCTATATCCAACCTTCCTTCTCCGTGTATCCATCCACTAATAAGAATAAACATTCTTATCCAAACTACTTATTTTCACTCTCATTTTCCACAATTGGTACCACACGATATGCTTCTTTGGTTCACTATTAGTTTCTATTGGTTTGAAGCTGGAACCTGGAAAACTCTACGGTACACCTGCACCGCTGACAGGCAGGCACCTGTTTTTCCAGGCGTGGCCTAAATGTCACTTCCTGCAGTGTCGCTTTCTTTGCAGATGTCGTGTCTTCACCCTGAAATCTTACATTACTTTTGTTTATGACACTTTTAGAGAATGAAGGAGTTCTGCCTTGCATTAGATTTGTATAAATGTTTGGTCTACTTTGCACCAGTATGTGTTTCTAGGGAACCAGAATTATGGCTCATTTTGGAACCCCATAGGCGTAGTAAGAGCTGAATTACGATATAGATTAACGCTGTCCTTCCTTCCCAAACGGATTCTAAGTCCTTTCAGGAAGGCTGCTGTTCGCTGCCATGTGACCCAGTCCGTTGCCAGCAATCTGAAGTCTCCTCCTATGTTGTGGTTATGATTATTATCATGGGCCTACGCTAGTGATTGTGTCTAGCCATGTCTCCCGTGATTTAAGTAAAACACAGATTTTAAACCAGTCATTCGGACTTGAAGCCTGAGATCGAGCATTTCTGAGAAGCTCACTGGTGAAGCCAGCTGTGCCTTTGTGGAGCTCGCCTGGAGGACGAGGAATTCGATTATTTTTAATATCTGACCTTTGATGTCAATGAAAAGAGGTGTGGGGCTGCAGGCAGAATGTCCCTGAACCAGGATTTGTGCCGAAGATTGACTTTCTCTGTGTTTACTCCACCACAGAGCCAATATCCACCTAAATCTCTGTGGGGGCGCTGGCACAATCTCCTTGATATTTTGTAAGAGATTAACAGAGTCCCTCTGTTTAAATAATTATCAGTAAAAGGTAAATATATAGCCAATGTGTTCCTGAAAACAACCCATCCTTCTCCATGATATGAATGTTTTTTTTTCCCACCTATGGAGAAGCATATTTAGATTACATTCTTTTATACACAAGGAGAGGAAGGTATCCACTCAATAGCAAAAAAGATTAATAAAATCTACCCGAGTTTAAATCCAACAGAGCAAATAGTGTTGGTCACCTGAACAAAGTTCTCTAGAGACTTCGTTAGTAGCTGTGAGCAGTGACATGGCTTCAACTAACCAGGCAGGTGACATAAAGTCACTGTACAATGTAATGTCCCACCAAAGACTGACAGGATGCCTATCACCCCCCAAAAGTCAGTACATGATGCATCTGCAGGGACTACCCGGCGGGTCTCCACATTCCTCATTCACCAGCATCCCTCAGAGCCTCATGAAAGTACAGAGTATGCGCCCCACTCCCAGAGATTCTGATTCAGCTTGGCTGGGAGTGTGCGTTTCCAATAGGCTCCCGGGTTGTATTCCTTCTGCTGGACCAGGGGCCACGTGCTGGGTGATCTCCTTACCTACACACAAGTCCACGGGAATGATAGGGTCATGGCAAAGTTGGATTTTGATTATGTCACTCTCTTGTGCAGAATTCTTCAATGGACTCTTCTTTAGTAAGTAAAGTCCAAGCACCTTGTCCTGCTTAAGCTCTTCTCTGACTTTGGACTCTCTCTCTCTAATATTATATATATAATATATATATATATTGCATTATATATATTATATACGCATTATATATTATAATTGTTATATTATATGTTAATATATAATATATTATAGTCATATGCAATTATTATATCATATATTAATATATAATATATTATAATTATATATGTGTGTGTGTGTATATATATATATATATATACACATATATATATATATATATATATATCTGCAAACATGCTTGTCCATTTTTTGTCAATCCTGTTCCTTCACTGGATGGTTATTATGTCTGAAGGCTCCTGTTTTTGTCTGTCTCTCCACGCCCTACCTGTTGGGGGAAGGTGAGGGGATTCACATTCTCTCCCTTTGCTTCTCCCAAAGCTAACTTCAGAGCTGTGGGAACCCCTCCCACACTCTAGGCACACCATTCAAGCATCATCCTATAGGCATTGCTGATGGGAGGCATTCTAAGTAAATTGTAAATAATTATCTTGACTCGGGCACTAAATGCCATGGCATAACGTTGCAACGTGGATCTGCTTCAAATCAACTGTTGCAAGAATAAAAAGTATGACACATCGATTTGGCATACTAACTAATTCAAAATCCCAAGGTGTACCTTCATCATCTACTGCATAGTCTAAATATATCATGTGGAACCTTTAATAAATTTTTACCAAACATGAGAGAGGAATGCTTAATACTTTAGAAAGCCTGTTGTAAATTCTAGAAAGAGGCTACTGACAAATTGTGTCCAACGGGGAGAATAAAAAGTCAAGGTTATGCTCAGTCAAAAGGTTGAAGAGAAGGACTTTTAGGCAAAAGCAACAACAACAACAACAAAAAGCAAAAAAATGCTGTACCGTGATCTTTGGAAACTTGTCTTTAAATAAAGTAATAATTCAGTATCAAATGAGCCTAAATGAGTATTTTGTTTTAGATTTGCAAAGTATAGTTTTCATAGAAAAAGTATACATAGGGGCGCCTGGGTGGCGCAGTCGGTTAAGTGTCCGACTTCAGCCAGGTCACGATCTCGCCGTCCGTGAGTTCGAGCCCCGCATCAGGCTCTGGGCTGATGGCTCAGAGCCTGGAGCCTGTTTCCGATTCTGTGTCTCCCTCTCTCTCTGCCCCTCCTCCGTTCATGCTCTGTCTCTCTCTGTCCCAAAAATAAATAAACGTTGAAAAAAAAAAAAATTTAAAAAAATAAAAAAAAAAAAAAAAAAAGAAAAAGTATACATAACTATTTATGGCTTATATAACAATAATGTCAATTAACTCAGTGGCTGGAAGAAATTCCCTACCTCTGGAAATACAAATACCTCTGAGAAGGAAAAAAAAAAAAAATATATATATATATATGCATATCACATATATATGTATATATAATGCATATATATGTATTTTATATATAAGAAATATATGCATATGTATATTATATATGCATTTAACACATATGTATAATTTATATACAACATGTATATGTGTAACATATATGTACATAATGTATATGCATATTTTATATAGTATACTATATATGTATATTTATATATGGCACATATGTAATACAGATATAATGTATACAATGTATATGTGTGTTTTTTATATATAACATTTGTCTACATAATGTGTATATGCATATATGAAGGAGGATATAGTTTCCATTTTGTAAGTTATATGAAAATATTAGGGTCAAATCCTCATATATAGCCCCCAACATCATCATCAACTGTTACCAGTGAACATTATCCATCAGACTGATGCTGGGTGCTTCTTCTAGTACTAAGTGCCATTTGTAGCAGACAAGTGAAATTCCTCAAATACTTTGTGTTTTTTTCTTAAAATTTTTTAAGTTTTACTTATTTATTTTGAGAGAGGGAGAAAGTGCGTGCACACGTGTGAACAGTGGAGGGGCAGAGAGAGAGGAGAGATAGAATGCAAAGCCGGCTCCAGGCTCTGCTCAGAACCTGACACAGGCCTTGATCCCGTGACCCTGGGGGTCATGACCTGAGTTGATATCAAGAGCTGGACGCTCAACTGGGGTGCCTGGGTGGCGCAGTCAGTTAAGCGTCCGACTTCAGCCAGGTCACGATCTCGCGGTCCGTGAGTTCGAGCCCCGCGTCAGGCTCTGGGCTGATGGCTCAGAGCCTGGAGCCTGTTTCCGATTCTGTGTCTCCCTCTCTCTTTGCCCCTCCCCCGTTCATGCTCTGTCTCTCTCTGTCCCAAAAATAAATAAACGTTGAAAAAATAAATAAATAAATAAATAAAATAAGAGAAAAAAAAGAGCTGGACGCTCAACTGACTGAGTCACCCAGGCGCCCCTCCTGAAACACTTTGTAAGTAGGTTTTATGTTGCCATTTCCTAGATAAGGAAAATGGTTGAGAGGTTAAAAATGTTCCCAAGTGACATCAGCTACTAAACAGCCAAAACAGTATTCAAATCTAGACCAGTCTGATTCCCAAACTCTGGTCTTTAATCAGCTCACTATGCACAAAAGTTACTTTGTATACTACTGTGAACAGAAGAAATGCACATTACCTGAAGCCAGATACCTGAACTCCTACAGCAAATGCAAAGATGGCCATTTGTGTTGGAAAAGCAAAAAAAAAAAAAAGTTTAATTTTATCACAAATCTTAAAAAAAAATACATTTCGTCAACATATTATACACACAATTTAAGACCATGATAAAAATTAAATGTTGTAAAGTTCACATTTAGTGTTTAATTAAACTTATAACGGGAAAAAAAAATCAAAGTTCAATTATGTAGGAACTATCCAAATGTGGTGATTTAGGTTTCTCTTTGTTTATCCCCTTATCACTTTCCCCTAGTGTACTTTTAGAGATCTCAGGATGCATACACTTTAAAGTAACATTATGATAAAATGTTCCACAGCCCCTTTCAGTAGGGTGTCTTGTAACGACATAGCAGGTCTTTGCTTTATCTATAAGAACTGGGCTCAGCCAAGGGTGGGGTACCTCTGGCTGTGGCTGGTGCCAGGTATAGGGCAATACCATGAAGAAATACCCTACGCCAAGGTTAGCTGGCAAAAATGCCACCCATTAATTCATGTTAGGTCAGAAAGGGAACAAGGTCATTGGGGGAATGTGGACTTCTCTGGATCCTTGCCATCAGGGGTGCATGTGAGTGATCGGACTCTACCTCTGGTCAGTCATCATCCATCAGACTCAGAATTCAGGCCCTGTTACTGATGATTAACAGCTCAGAAGTTCTCTTATATAGACCCTCTTTTCATCAACACTACCATCTGGGATTCAGGAAGATAACCCCCTGTCTTCCCGAGAACTTTATTGGGGTTCTTGCCTCTGAAAACAGACCTTATTATTTTGGGGGGCACTGAGGGCAGAAAGCAGGGTGATTTGCTGGGGATAGCAGGGAGCCCAGATGTGTTCATGGCCTCCTCTAACCCCCAGGATGACTGCAAAGATTTCACTTATGATAGGAGATGAAGTCCAATCCTCAAAGTGGGAGCCACTGAGGATCAGAGCCCTAATTGCCTGCTCCCTTATGGAATATAGGAATCACTGCAAACCTTTATTTGCAGATGCCTGACCGTGAGCCAGACTAGATGCTGAGCACATAACATTCACCATCCACTTTGCACAACGCTTTGAGAAGACAGGAGAGGGGCCCCTGAGTAGCTCAGTCAGTTGAGCACCAAACTCTTGATTTCCACTCAAGTCATGATCTCTTGGTTCATGGGATTGAGCCCTGTTTAAGGCTCAGTCCTGAAGGTGTGGAGATTGCTTGGGATTCTCTCTCTTTCTGCCCCTCCCCAGCTCTCTCTCTCTCAAAATAAACTTTATATATATGTATATACGTGTGTGTGTGTGTGTGTGTGTGTGTGTATGAATAAAAGAATAATAGAATAATAGAATAATAGAATAATAAGAATAAAAGAAGATAGGAGAACACTGGGTCAAGTTTCATTAAGAAATTTATTTACTCCAGGTCATTACATTGTGAGTGGAAAAGTAGATTCAAAAATTTCTAACTTACTTCATAGCTGATGCCCTCACCACGATGGCTGGAGACCTCCCAGCGGGAATGTGAGGAATGTAGCGATGCTGTCTTGATGGACAAGAGCAGAAAAATGTGCTTGCAGTTTTGGGTGTTCCCAAATGCCCTAAGCTTTGAAAGGTCTTATGTCTCCTGATAGGAACTCCCAACCTAAGAGAAACTCTTTTGTAGCTAGAGACCTCATACTTACCTCTCTCTCTGTTCTTAGCCTGGAACATGCTTAAAAACTTTGCTCAAAAAATATATATTTTTTAAATTGTTCTGCTGGGCCTACTTTAGCAGCATGAAACAACTCTGCTGAAGAAATACCTTAATAGCAGCCTCGAGGTCTGAGAGATATTATTAATATAACTTCCAAAGGTGCCAAACTTGCTTCCGGGCATTAGAAGAGATTCTAGTTCTTTGCTATTATTTGAAAACAGGATCTGTATGCGAGGATCAGCAGCATTTAGACTTCTCAAATATCGCTCATGGATGTAATATAATAACACATTCCTCCTCAGAGAAAGATCACTCTTATTACACTTATATTGTTCTTCAAAGCCTGATAGGGAATAATGTTCTTAATGTTATTTCGGTAGGAATGTCCTTGCCTCTCATGTCATGAGGTGAAAGGAAAGATGTAACTCAGAAAGCCTTTGGGGGATTCTAGGAACAGGTGTGGTGGCTGCAAAGAATCAAAGTGATGGACTTGGAGAGACTGCACGATCAGGATGGGGTCAGGCCCTACCTAGGATTAGCTAGCGTGGCAGGCTAAAGAGTTATTCTGTCAACCATGTCCTTGCCTGGGAATGGACATCTATCTTCAGAAATGGTTGGGTGTTGGGGCAACATTTCCTAACTGGGGTCTACCAGTTGTACATCTTCTGTGATGATTCAGTGGGGTGACGATGGCTGAGAAGCTTTGCTAGAGCTGATGGTTGCAAGTGGGGAACAAGACCAAATTCAGAGGGAAGATGAGCTGGACAGCGGCCAGGACAGGGTCAGCGGATGAGAGAGAACACATAGCCCACACCTGACATGACAACAAGGACGACAGCCAGCGTGTTGTTTTGTTACATAAGAAGGAGTGTTGTGACAAGGTGTGACCTTTGTCCAGGAGTCCAGGAGACCTGTTCTGCCTTTAAGTAGCATAAAGGGACAAGTCCTAATGCCCTTTGTCGTCCATCACTGCAGGAACAGGTGAAGATCCATCTGGGGATCTTCATATTCCTCTCTGGACATTAGGATTCCCCTTCATAAACTCTTAGGAAGTGGGGAACAATGGATACTGGGTTAATTTTACCAGCAGGTGCAAACGCTGATGCTAATTTTACCAGCAGGTGCAAAGGCTGCAAGGGCCTCTTGACTCTTGAGATAACATGAACTCCGTGGATTGGAAAAATGACCACTAGTTTCCATCGCCATTTTGGATAGTGTCTGTAATGAAAGTACCACATACAGCTGGATGAAAGTTGATAGAATGGGTGCAAAATAATTAAAAAACTAATCCCTGTATCACAACTGTGTCCGACTCTAATTAGACACGTAAGACACACGGCTTTTTGACTGGGGTGAAGACAAAGTTAGAGCGTGACAGGACTGTTGTTTCTTATTTCCTGATCATCACCTATATTTTGCTCTAAATGGAGACATCCCCACCGCAAAGGTCAAATAGTAACATGGCCCTGGGAAAAGAGAACTAAATATAAAATGAGGGGAATAGCAGTGTGTGAATTTTAAGGCTTATTTTGAGTGCATTGGTTTTATTGGAAGAAAAGGATATTGATAACGCTGTCAGAACAATCCTCATGAAGCTCAGCAAATTTTTGTGTAGAAGTGAAAGCCTGTCAGAGGTCAGTCTGCTGTCCAAATGCTCGGATGTCTCGCCACCGTATTAGAATAGATGGGAGAAGCAGTACCCTGCCTGTCCCACAAGCTGACTGCGGGGGGACCCAGAGCATGGGGATCACAGGACCATCCACGACACTGCTCTGAAGGTATTCCCTTGAACATCAAGAGGACTCTGAGTCTCTTTACAAAGTCCTGAAATGTAACTTTACTGATATATTTGTTATCATATATTTTATTTTTTTAAATATGAAATTTATTGTCAAGTTGGTTTCCATACAACACCCAGTGCTCATCCCAACAGGTGCCCTCCTCAATGCCCATCACCCACCCTCCCCGCCCTCCCACCCCCCATAAACCCTCAGTTTGTTCTCAGTTTTTAAGAATCTCTTATGCTTTGGCTCCCTCCCTCTCTAACCCCCTTTTTTTTGTCTTCCCCTCCCCCATGGACTTCTGTTCAGTCTCTCGGGATCCACATAAGGGTGAAAACATATGGTCTCTGTCCTTCTCTGTATGACTTATTTCACTTAGCAAGTTATTATATATTTTAAATGTGAATCGGACAAGCAGGACACGAACTTTACCAAGAGGTGGGGTTTGAACGGAGTAGGCGTTCTTACGGATGTATTATTGGTAGGGCTCTAACACAACAAAAGACAGATGAGTTTAATATGAAGCTTTTATGGTTAATAAGAAAACAGACCAATATTGCTAATTATATAATTTATTTTTCTCCTCCGCTGTTAAGATATGCTTTCTCAAACCATTAGGGGTGTAGAAACACTACCGCAAATCCAGCACCGCTTTAGAGAGTGTATTGCCTTCCCCCCAGAGGACACCGCTATGAATGTAAGCTGTTATTGGAGAGTGCGCATAACAGGCTCAATCTCCATCCAATTTCTCCTTTCTTAGAGGAGATCAATTTTAAGAGAAGTAGAAAAACAAGTGTTTCCCACACACTTTCCATACAATATTGTTAGTATCTTGATTGACAATGATCACTAACGCTTTCTTGGGCATATTTCTGTAGCTATTTCAAGGCGCGCTGAGCCAAGTCCTACTTATTCAGCGGCTGCCCAGCTAGCCCTTTGGGGACATTCCAGTGCTCTAGAAATTTGAGATGACCAGGGCACTCTGTCAAGTTACCTTGGCAACAGTGGTTTACTGGCCAGGATGCCAATCTCAGGACTCAAAAGGCTCCCAGAAAATCACATCATGCAGGCCAGTCTCTGGGGACCTCGATGTCACAGCCTCACTTGAAAGCCTATTCCAGGATTAAATCACATCATTCTTAAGGTCCGTTTTCTTACGTTTAACTGAAATTGCTATTGTAGATTCTGGGTTTTCCCCCCTTTTTCCTTACTAAACGGCCACAAACACCATCTGTTCCTATTTCCAGTGTGTTTCCTGTGCAACCTAATGAATCACTAGAAGTGTCTTTCATCATTTTAAGCTGGCAGTGCTTGTCTGAATAGCCACGTGCTCCTGGGGCTCACGTAGCACCTCCAAATCTTCACCCCCATCACTGCCATGATGAGGAAGGACCCCTCATCAAATACCTCCTCACCTCACCTGCCTGACTTCTCAGGACACTGAAGCCTGTGCCCTCTGTTTAAACTCATTTCTGTTGCTCACCACACACACTAAATGCCAGTTTTCACCTCTGATTTTTCCCATTACTTTCACCAGAAGACAAGGACCTGTTTCCTTACCTCTGTCACCTTTTCTCATCCTCGCACGTTCAAAACAACGGTCTTCCATGTACTTTCCTGTATTCCCCACATCACCTAGTGTCTCCAAAAAACTTACTAGTTTGATTTTTAAAAAATGTTGAAAGCATCACTTGCCGTGTTTATATATTTTTTCAGTATATTTTCTTTCACCCCATTTTATACTTCATTGAGACTTTTAAAACCCTAAATCAATACATATAAATATTCTGTCAAACCCTGTGAAAGCAATTTTCTATTCTTAATTAATTAGAGAAATGTGAATCTCACATTCCCAGTGAACTGGTGATAACTTCAGAGAAACGTTTTGCTAGTTCTCTAATTTGACACATTCCAATATGGATGTGAATTTATTAGGAAATGTCACTAAATATGGAAAACACAACAAACTGAGAGTTAAGATTCCATGTTTTGGCAAACTATGTAAGGTGCAAACTCATGAGTCTTACTTCAGTCAAAATGCTTATTGAATATTTCCTACATTCAAGTCCGTCTTCTAGCCCCTTGGGGGCAGTAATAACCAAGGCATCATGATTCTCAAACAAGACTGTTTGTTTAAGTGTTCCTAGACCCTCATGCCAAGCATTGGACTGGGTTAGTCTCCCTACGAACTCTATTTTGGAGTTGAGACTAGGAGCATAAGCAGGAAGAAGGTTGACAAGGAAAATCAAGTCCCGTGGTAAAGGGAGAACATTCTAGGTACTGTTTACATGAGTCCTGAGGTAGGAAAAGTAGAGTGTGTTTCAGACACTACACACACCAAAAAAACGCAGATAGAAAAACGGAACGAGAGGCCCAAAGTAAGGCTGGAAAAGTAGAGTGGGGTCTGCGCTTATAGGCTAAGGGCAACAGAAGGCATTAAATGCAAGTAGGTACAAAAAATGGTACGAATTGGTTTTTAAATGATCCACCATTGGTAGCATGGGACAGGGAGTTACAGGGAAGGTGATGTTAAGACAGCATTAAGACTGACTGGTTGGCAGCTATGGGCAGTCACATGCAAGAGAGAACACAGTGGGCTTGGAACAGGAACTGGTCACAAGGAAGAAATGAACCAAATAGGATAGATACAGGGAACCTTATTTACTGGTGGATATAAAACTAAAGAGAAGGAAGAATCATGACTTGGGCAACTACGTCACTAGAAACGGCACCTTTGAAGACATGTAGCCCTACAAAAGGGACAGCTTTATTATGTGTGTGATGATTTGGGGTTTGAGCATGTTGATCTATGAAGTATCCATGCCAATCTATGCGGAGACATTGAGTTAAGTGTTGAATATATTTGTTGGAGCTCAGAGCAGACGTTAGGGTTGGAATAAACATTTGGAAAGTTCCTGACACACTGATGACAACTGGAACCATAGGACTAGTTTTCTCAAAGGATGATCTGAGAACCACCTATCTACAAAGTAGAGAAGATCCAAGGCCAATCAGGACAAAGGGAACTGGTAGAGGGAAATGAGCCTCCAGAGTGGAAGAAAGAAAACCATGGGAATGTGCCACAGAAGTAAAGGAAAAATAACTTTTCAAAATGGGTGGAGTGATAGTAAGACAACAAATAATATTACTACTGAATTCCAATGCATTTGGTAATAGAAAGATCAGGGCCTGCTTAGTAAGAGCACCTATCATCAATTCCTGATTCATTACCAAAGTATCCCCTCAACAAATATTCATTGAGCACCTACTCTACCATGGATCCTTCTGTTAGACTTTAAATTCTTCAAAGACATGGACCATATAGGCCTTAATTTTGTGCTGCTTAAATATTACAAATAATTCAATAAAAAAATTGTTCAGCTCTTCGTAAAATTAAGGTTTAGAAAAGGCAAAAACAACCTAGCAGAATTTCAGTGGAATGAAAGCTGACAGAGAAAAGGACTTTGTGAATATAGGGGTGTCCAAGATGGCGAGATTCTACAATGGCATCCAGGGATGCAGAATGGAAATAGCCATTGAATGGGTCATTAGAAAATCCCTGTTAATAGAGAGAGAAGAATTTCAGTAGTACCATGGGTTCAAAAGATCAACTTCAAGGACTTCAGAAAAGGGGTAAACAGCGGGGAGCAAGATGTAATTACATATCACCTAGCATTCAGTCCAATTCTAAAACAAGTCTCATGTGAGATGAATAATTACATAATTCTGCAAATAGACAATAGTCTTCTAAAACATTTGAAAAGCTTACCATAAGTTATATTTAATTTTAGTATAACTAGTGTTCTTAATAACTTATTAACATTACTGATTATGTAGAATTCCATAGCCCTTATAATTTATAGGTTGAACATTCATGTAGTTAGCTGCTCAAATTATGAACTCTCTGAATTTCCATTACATCTGTTCCTAAGAATTTAACATCAATTTTATTGTATTTATCTACCTTGCCTTTCAAGGTTTAACATTTCAAATATCACCCCAACTAGACATTTTCATTCGCTTTGGAATTAAAGTGAAATTAAACATCATATGAATTTCTAGCAGAGTTATTTGAGGCAGAATTACAAGAATTTTCTCCAAGTTTTAGGTAAACGGGTTGAACGCATTTTAGTGAGGTTCCTAAGACTGATACAATGCAATTAGTTGGGAAATGTCACTGCAGACAGAAGACAAATGAGCAACATAATACTTTGCCTTTCAAAGTATCTGCTTAGAAAATGTCTTTGACTAAATGATTCTGTCAAACAAGGTAAGAAGCCAGTAAATTTCAATGAAAACAAAATACTAAACACTCTACTACTACAAAAAATGAAGACAGCAACGCAATGATGAAATAGTGACTTCCAGATATGGCCAACAAATTCATTTATGTAAGACAAGGGAACCATATACCACAGGAGCAGAAGACTTTGTGTAGAAAATGCCATATTATATTAATACGGTTCTCAGAACTGCCCTGGATATTTCTATCATGAGTATTGTTGTTAAATATCCCCTCTCTACTCATATTAGCTAATCTCATGATAAAGTAACTCAATTTCTAAAATTAACCTTTAAAACTTTATTCCTATGGAATAGTTTTAGGTTCACAATAAATCGAGAGGGAGGTACAGAAATTTCCTGTATACCCCCTGCCCCCCTACATGTGGAGCCTTCCCTCCTTATCAACATCCCCACCAAGTGGTACATGTGTTACAAGCGATGAACCTATGCGAACTAGTCTTTATCACCCAAGGTTCCTGAAAACCCTCTGTGCTGCAACTATTCATTCCTGCCCCCCACCACCCCTGGAAACCACTGATCTTTTTACTGCCTCCATAGTTTTACCTTTTCCAGGATGTCATATAGTTAGAATCATCCAGTAGGTAGCCTTTTCAGATTGGCTTCTTTTATTTAGTGATATGTATTACTCAGGGTGCTGGCACTTCTGGGTCCATTCATGACCTCCTTGTTTCTAAAACCCAAACTCACTTTTCTCAGTAATCATCTCTAATGGCCACAATTCCTAAAATGAATAAATGCAGGTGTTTTCTATCAAAGTACAGCATAATATATCAAGGAGTTGGATCACTCTATTGGACACCTGAAATTAATGTGACATTATGTGTCAACTATACTAAAAATTGTTTTAAATCTAGATATCAGAAGATGAAAACACACTCAATTGAAAAAAATCATAACTATTACCTCTCTATTTTATGGGCTTACAGAATCCTTTGATAGTTTATGGATATTATTATTGACAGGTTGGTATTATGATGTGTTATTATATTGTAAGCCAAAAAAAAAAAAAAAAGACAACACATAATTTGTGCTTGGCCCCAGTTGTGCTAATCATCATCACTACCACCACCATCATCATCACCACATATTTGAAACTAAAGACAGAAAGTGATCATGACTTTTCCTGTTTCCAGTTGTTGACTCTTAGTGACACAGATGTGCATTTTCTCCCTAAAAGGGTTTCCTGTGGGAAGCACTGATTCATAAGGCATATCAGAGTCCTGAATTTTTTTTAATGTTTATTTATTTTTGACAGAGAGAGACAGAGTGCAAGTGGGGGAGGGGCAGAGAGAGAGGGAGACACAGAATCTGAAGCAGGCTCCAGGCTCCGAGCTGTCAGCACAGAGTCCGATATGGACTAATGAGAAGGAAGAATCATGACTTGGGCAACTACGTCACTAGAAACGGCACCTTTGAAGACATGTAGCCCTACAAAAGGGACAGCTTTATTATGTGTGTGATGATTTGGGGTTTGAGCATGTTGATCTATGAAGTATCCATGCTAATCTATGTGGAGACATTGAGTTATGGGACTTGAACCCATGAACCTGGGCCGAAATTGGATGCTTAACTGACTGAGCCACCCAGGTGCCCCACAAGGCATATTAGAGTTCTGATCATAGATAGGGATTTGGAACAAGGCACGGAAATTTAATTTTTACGTCTTAAAAATGACTGTAGGATTTCTCTGATACTTTCATTTAATATACTAATAACGGGTCTTCAGTGAAATTCTGTAAATTTTCGCATTGTTATTAACCATGACCATTTTAACGTTTGCAATAAATACTAAGCAGGCAGCCTGGTAAATGCCTTACTAGGCTCTTTAGAGTTTTCACCATTTTACTCTTTAGAGGACTTAGTCAAAGACTAACAGAATTATTCAGCATCTCTAGTTAGAAGTGCTTTATTTAGTAAGTGACTAAAAATATTATCTATAGAGTATTAATGTACATACAGAAAATTTGAATGGTGCTATTTCATAATCTGTATCCCATTGCTTATTAAATTTGTATATATTACTTTAAATTTTTTACAATATTTACTTATTTTTGAGACAGAGAGACAGAGACACAGAATCGAAAGTAGGCTCCAGGCTCTGGGCTGTCGGCACAGAGCCCGATGCGGGGCTCAAACCCATAAACTGCAAGATCATGACCTGAGCTGAAGTTGAACGCTTAAGCAGTGAGCCCCCAGATGCTCCTAAAATTGTATACATTACTTTAAAACAAAACAAAACAAAACAAAACAGCAAACACTGACACACACACACATGTCACGTTATTCCCTAACTTCAGGAATAGTATAATATATAGTGAAAATAGATTAGATTTGGAATCAGATGGCCTGAGTATGAGACACTCAGATGACATCCATGAACTATGCGTCCCATGTCCAGCCACTTACTCCTTTGAGCCTGTTTGCTCATGTGCAAAATGTGTGTGAAAATAACATACCTCAGTATGTTATTGTAAATGTTATAGGGAATAAAATTGTAAGTGTGTTTGTTGTATGTATTTATCATGTATCCCTTTACACAAATATTTAGAAGATCCATCCGTGGATGTGAAAGTGCTTTATGAACCCTAAATTGCCATCTAGATGTAGAGCTCTGTCTGTATCTGTAAATGTGGCTGCATCTATAACTTCAGAGGGCTAGGGTGGGATTTAAGTCATGCACCCAGGTCCTTTGGTAGAATGCGGCGAATCAATTAATGGATGAACAACTAAATATCAGGAGTGAGATGAAGCAAATAAATGGTTGATCTCATTGCTCTTTGCTGGGAAGGAAATGATTCCCAAGCTTTCTTTCGGCTTCTGCTTCCAGCTTTAACCACTTCCTGTGGTAAGTTCCCTGAGAGCAGGAGTCCTTGCTTGGGTCTCAAAGCCCCAGTGACATGCACCACTCATGAAATCGTCAGGATTTTTAGCAAATTGCTAGTCTAAAATGTGTCAGAAAGGAAAACTGCTAAGTCCATCATGTATTTGTTTTTAAATTTTTTAGATTTATTTTGAGAGACACAGAGAGAGCACAAGCAGGGGAGGGGCAGAAGATGAGGGAGAGAGAGAAGCCCAAATAGGGTCTGTGCCATCAGCTAAGAGCCCAACGCCGGCCTCGAAATCAGGAACCATGAGATCATGACCTGAGCCGAAGTTAAATGCTCAACCAACTGAGCCACCCAGGCACCCCAAGCCCATCATGTTTAAATGCAAGATGACTAGTATGTCTTAAAGCAATTGATCTAACACTCTGTAATTCTTAATTAAACACGAGCTTTTCTTATTTATGATTTCATGTCTAGAGCTCAATTATATTGTAAAGTTTCTTTATTTAGAAGGAGAGAGAGAGAGAGAGGGAAGGAGGGAAGAGCAGAGAGAGTGGGACAGAGTGAATTCCAAGCAGGCTCCATGCTGTCAACACAGAGCCCAACTCGGGGCCTGAACCGTGAACTGTGAGTTCATGACCTGAGTCGAAACCAAGAGTCAGACACTTAACCAACTGATGCACCCAGGCACCCCAGGAATATTTTAAAGAACATTTTAGAGCTGACCGCTAGAAGGGGAGTGAGAATTCATCCAAGGGATACTCCCACTTGATGGCCAGGCTATTTGGCTCAGTGTGTAAAGTCAAGAGTTTAGCCAAAGACTCACCCTTTTTTCTTGGGCTAATGATCATAGTTTTTAGCTCATAGTGCAAAGACATTATAATTCTATGCAAGCACTTCTTTTTACCCCCTTCCTTTTACACTACAGTGCTTTGATTCATGTAAGATAGAATGATACTACCATATTATAGTGCTGCTTTGTGTAAAATAGGACAGTAACACTCTAAAACATCAAAGTACCAAAAAGTTTGAGTTCTATGCTTGTACTATAAGTTTCCAATTCTCCCATACAAGGCCCCCATTTTCCTGACAAATGCAGTATAGATTTCTAGTTGTCTGAAAGCTTATAATAATTTGTAAGTAATATTAAATTGGCATTACCAAATGGTGTATTTCTCCTTGGAATAAACATAATTACACAGCTTTACTTGTTGTAACACTTATATCTTTAATTAAAGTACCTAGAAAATCAGTATTTCCCCATATATTTCATGGATATCAATATCATCTTAGTTGGTATTAACCTCTTCTGAGAAGCTGCCATTCTACTTGATTAATCATGATTTTGTTTTTCACATGAAAACTTGTAAATCGTTTAGGGAAATCATTGAAATTCTTGAATTGGCCGCAACATGTGAGAATATTGGTTTTCTGCTTATTTAATTGATTTTGAATGTAACATGGCATCAACATGGGGCTATTTCATCTACAGCTTTCAGATTCAAATACCTATAAAATTTTACTTTTCTTGTAAAATTGTGTACAGTTCTTCTTGCAACCCATGGCCTTTTCATCAAATGCTTTTTTTTCAATTTTCAACAAAGGAATGTCAAATTCTGGACATTCTTCTTTTTCTAGGGTTTGGCAGCCACACCATTACAAACCCAATATATTTTTTTATCTGCCTACCTCTTCTGTTGAGCGATAATTAAGTTGAGTTATAATTAGATATGCTTAATGTTGTGCAAACTCTGAACACAAAATGAATGTGGCATTTAACACACACAAGGGTCTTAATAAGTGTTTGTGGAATGAAGCCAGGCTTCTGATTCTCATCCTCACTCCCCATTGTGGATTCCCTCTTATCCAGCCTCAGCCCATCACTAAGCCAAGAGCCCGACAGCGATCCACCTCAACTCCACACGACACCATTTAAGTCCTGGGTCAACAACATGGCTGCTTCAGGACTTTGATACTTTGATTATCTCCTGCATTTTGGCTTCCATCACAAACCTGCTCCCATCCAACTTCTCTCTCTCCATCTCTTTATAAGGGCAAACCCTTAATCCTCTTTGGCCTCCCTGGGAGGTCACTAAAGCCGTGGCTTCAGCTGCCCTGTGTCCAAGTGAATCCAAAGCCTTTGTGCCCGTTGTTCAATCTCTTCTGATCACCATGAGTGTGAATCTACTCTTGACTGGGCATAGCTCATCAAATGTCTCAGACATACCTCCATCCCAGCATGCCCAAGATACTATTTGCGATCTGTCATTCCAACCCTCTCTCAAGCCCTGGCTGTCTTTCAGTGTCCAGTCTCAGCAAACAACTCTTCATGTCTCCTTATGCAAACCAAGGCCCTGGCATCACCTTGCCTGTTCCCTCTCTTCCTCCTCATATGCAACCCAGCACTGGACCCTGCTGACCTTCTGCCTCCTGAACCTACTCCCACTCCCCTGCTCTCCCCCGCCCCCCTACTGCCACCACCTCAGTGTGAGATCTGTTATGTCCCAGGGAAGGGTCATGAAAGCTTCTATCCCTCACCTTTTGCTTCTGTAGCCCACTGCTTAGCAATGCTTCATAGAGCAATCTTTTTGAAATTTCAGTGTGATCATGACCTATCCCTCCTCTATGCCTTCAATGTTGTCCAAAGCATTTAGGAACAAGAAAATTAAAAAACAACAATAATAATCCTTGGCATAGTCTATGAGGCATCCCACAGTCTGATCCCCCCCGCCCCCTCCTACTTTTCCAAATTCGTAAGACATCCACTCGTTTCACCTCTCGGTACCCAGTGCCCCGGTCCTGGCTCTCTGCCATACCACAGTGCCTGCTGTGCTCACCTTAAAGGCAACCCCACTGGCTAGAGATCTGGGTCCTGGTCACTCCCAGCACCTGTCATCCCTGTGCCAATGTGTGGCTGGCATAGCCACCCTGTCACTCTTGCACATGTGTGTTACCTGCAGTGTCGGCCCATGGCCACTCACACCTGCCTGTGTTGGCCACAATACCACCCCAGGAGGTACTGGATTTAAATAATCTGCCACTAGCTCTGCTGACCCCGTCGGCCCAGTTATTTTTAATGTATGACTGAGTGGAGCACTAGGATTTTCAGGAACATGAGCCCCACTACTTCTGTGGCCCTGCTTCACCTGACAGAAGACATCAGGGTATCTGACTATGGACCCCTATCCCCCTGAAACCCCACACAAGATGGAATGATGGGTATACAAAGAGAGCAAGTAGAAACATGTTGAAGCTTTTGGCAAAATTTGGGCAAATACCCTGAAAGCAAAATGATGGTTGCCAGGAACTGGAGACGGAGGCAGTCCAGCAAGAGGATACTGCTGTTCAAGAGGGTTCAGAGTTTTGGAGGAAAGGTTCCAGAGACTTTGCTGTACCACATTCTATAGATAACACCACTTTCTGGGGCACCTAACCATTTGATAAGAGCATGGATCTCATGGTGTGTGTGTGTGTGTGTGTGTGTGTGTGTGTGTGTGTGTGTGTTTTACCATGATGAAAAAACTAATCACCTGCTCTCATTAGGTTTCCTATGGTGTTAATATGTCATTACTGCCATCCCGAAATGAGGTTCTTAGATAAGAAGACACCACATTTGTGGACTATCTTGTAGTTTACAATGGTCATTTATATAAAAAAGTTACTTACTAATGTTTCCTTTTGGGACATTTCCTTCCTATAGGCCAGCAGTTTAATAAAAGCAGAATTAGTATTACCATATGTAGGCTAGTAAATAATTATCTGAAACTTAAGAATAAGCACTAAATTAGGATTCAGATGACTTATACTCTGTCTTATACTGTGTTGTAAATTTGCTTTTCATGTGATACAAACCTTGTTAGTGTCAGATTCTTCCTGTATTAATGAGGAAAATGAGAGGATATGACCCCTAAATTCTTTATGGCTCTCTAATTTGATTGTTCAAGTTATCAAGTTATCCATATCTCTTACCAAACATGTAGTAAGTGGACGGAAATATAGATTAATGGACAGATACTCTTCAATTATACATTAAAATATCAAATGTCTCTTTATCTTATCACCTCCTTCTATAACCACTTACCTGTTCTTTAATGGAATTGGTATTTGAGATTATCGTTCTTATAAATGAGTCTATTAAAATTAGAGAATGAACTTAGAGGAGAAAATGTAACGGGAAACACTGTTGAGCAATGGATCTAAGAAGTACAGAGAGAAAAATGATCAAGAAATGAGGTGTTTAATGGGGGACATTTATTAATATGTCTCCATCACACAGTGCCCCGATACCACCACCATCAAAGCAGGTCTCTGCTATGACCTCCATAGGATGGAGTCCGTGATTGAATTTCAGAGACAGAAGGCAGTTAGAGGCATGGTTCTTCCCAAGCACCTGCAATTCCCACCACATAGACAGCCCTTTATGTACTGACTTCCCTGTCTATGAGGATGTGGGAGAAAGATGATGGATACTTGGGGAGTTCTCTTCGTAAGTGGGGGGTATACAGGCAGATAAACCATCTCACTGTGTCCACAGTCAGTTCAATCAGTCCACAGTCAATTCAAGGGCCACAACATGGCTCCATGGGGCTCCATTCACTCCATAGTCTATGTGAGGGTAACCCCTGGGTTGTGCAGCTCACAGTCTGCTTGGCCACAGTGCAAGATTGCCTTAGTTCTACGTAATGTGCCTCACTGAATAAAACACAGAGAGAGACAGGAAAATCGTGCAAACTTAATCCTAACCGCATTCAATGAGAGAGGAATGAAAAAATAAATTACATGCGTGAACATGTTATTGGTGTTACACGTTCTAATCCATGAAAATTAGCAGTTGCAATTTTTTTTTTTTAACTTTGCTCTAGTTACCAGCCTAGTACTTCTGGTTAAATAATAAGGGCCTTTGTCTTGTTTCAACAACTTGGGTCGTGAGCTCCTGGAGAGCTGAAGCTGTGTCTTTTGCTTCTCAGGGAATCCCACACCCCCACGCATTTAATAGGCTCCTAACTATCTGCCTCTTTCCTTTTGATTTGATTTGAATTGATTTGATTTGATTTGGTTTAAATGTCCCTTAAGAAATACTTCATTCCATGGAGTCAAACAAACATCATGGATATTTTAGGGACAAGTAGACCAATATCTTTTAAGCTTCCTTTTTTTAATTTTTTTTTTAACGTTTATTTATTTTTGAGACAGAGAGAGACAGAGCATGAACAGGGGAGGGGCAGAGAGAGAGGAAGACACAGAATCCAAAACAAGCTCCAGGCTCCGAGCGGTCAGCACAGAGCCCGACGCAGGGCTCGAACTCACGGACCGTGAGATCATGACCTGAGCCGAAGTCGGACGCTTAACCGACTGAGCCACCCAGGTGCCCTGTTTTAAGCTTCCTTTTTACATTTAGAAACCTATGATGTTATCTAAATTCTCCGGCAGTGCCTAAACCCCTTCCACTCTCTGCGAATCTCAAAATATCCAATACATAGAGAAAATTATTGAGGAAATTGTTCTGAGGAAAAGCACGAGGGCCAACTGATTGACCTTCTTTTTGATTGATCTATAAGAATGTCGCCAAAGAGATTAAATCGGCTTCATGTGCACATGGGCTCGTGTTCTTTCCATGGTCAACTGACATGGTTAGGACCACATTCCAGCCTCCGTGGCTGGGGAAAGGTCCAGTTTGGGGTCGGTTTTAGCGAATTATTAGATGACTTTGCTATTTGTGAGTTATTACCGATACAATTCAGTATTGCCACAAAAACTGGTTTGTAATGGAATGGTTTCCGATATTGGCGTCAGGAGGTAATTTTGAAACATTAAAGTTGTGAAAGCCACTGTTACGAGTGAGTCAGCAGTGTGTATAACGTGGATTAAAAGGGCATAATTAAGGACCAGGCAGCCTCTTGACTGTTTGCAGTGCTTCCAAAATCTGATTCTGACGAACAACTCATTTGTGGAACACCAACGGGTCGCTTAGCATCATCTGTGCTGTTTCTGAGCAAGAAAGGACTAGACAATACTGATTTGATTAGTCCTGGTATACTTACGTAGGGAGATAAAAGATGCCATTCACTTTGAACTTTTGATGTTCGCTTTGTGCCTGTAATTTTTGTATCCAGATGGCACAGTTTTATATCAGACCAACCCTAATTATTCAATACTGAGTGGTAAGGCAAGAGGATTTAAAATGATACAAAGAAGATTTGTCGCAAAAGTAAAGGGAGGGTGTGAATGTCAGGGGCATGCTTATTTGGGGGGAAAAAGTTTAGAAGTTCACATTGTTTCGGTACCCAATAAATTAAAACATTTCAATTTGCAAGTATTTAAAGAACTGGAAAATACAAACTTAACATATCCAAGACTATCTTAAGCAACTATTTTTCTTGTTCTCTGTTAAATATATCTTGACATACGACTATTAAACATTTCTGAACATTAATCTTTTTTCTGGAATGAGCATGAAGACTTAGCTCAGGATATACTTCAAATAACTTCAGTATAATTCTGTGTTCTGCATATATATATATATATATGTATTAGATAATCTTATTATGCCTGTTTTTCCATATTTCGAGTCATTGTCATGACATATGTGCGACTAAAATATTAACCCTGTCATCATCTACATTTTATTAAAATACCAACTTACACACCAACATAATTGCTTTTGGATATTGGAGCATAATTCATGGCTAATTTGCATGGATCATTTACTAGGGTAATTTTACATCAAGCATGGATGAAATCAGTGAATACTATAAAAAGATTATTTTAACACATATAAAATCCTTTTAAAAATGACAATTTAAACAATCTCTCCCTATGCTCCTAATTGGCACTCATCCATTACAGGTTTTCTGAAGCCCCTTCTCTATCGTGGATCATTGCAATTTATAGCTCCAGTGCTATTTTTAAATAAAGAACGCACGTAAAAATCAATAGAAAATCTGAAGCCTAGTTCCTTAAAGGCTCAAGCACATAGATATCGCTCTTGCTTTTTGTTACAGGTTAGGAAGGATATCATTGGTTCTGTTTCATGTTCCCTCAAATATTTCACACACACACACACACACACACACACACACACACAAATGATGAAAATATTTCTCTGAAAGCTAGATTTAGAAAGTCATCTACCATGTATTACATTTGGAGGAGAAGAGAAATGGTAATTTGTCATAAAAATGTTGATCATGAAAACATTCTGGTGTCTCTACGCTTATAGGAGCCCAGGAAAAAAGTGCTGGGAATCAAAAGGATACAAGTCAGGCCTAATTGTCCTCCCAGAATCAGCATTTTCAAAGAAAATCCTCCTGATCAAGGAACTCCTGCCCTACTTTGCTTACAAATGCCTACAAGCAATACTTTTTCTCGACCATGCATTCAATGAGAAACCATAAACATGTACAGCAGTCAGGAGAAATGTGTTTTGAGCACGACACAAGACTCCACGGGGCCTAGTCCCGAACCATTATATTCAACCCAATTTTCAAAGACCCTGAGAGGAGGAGGGGACAGCTGGGGAGCCAAGGCACGAATAGGTCTGGAGCTACAGGAAGCAACAACCTGGATGTAACCCAGAGACAGAGGGAGGTGGAAAGATGAGACGCGGGATGGGGGCTGGACAGTGTAGCCGTGCCTTTTCTCCTCCATCTGTAGCCTCAAGGGTTGAACTCCAGGAGCCTGCGTACCTGGCTTTCATCGCAAGGAATGTAGTAATGGGGGGACCAGAAGGTGTGGAAGACGGGGTGCAGGCAAGGTGAGGGACCTGTAACGGAGCCGGCATGGGAAGATACCATTCTGGGTTGCACTCATTTATTTGCGTCCGTCCCTACCTTATTACAAAGTGACTTCAGGCAGCTGGCGTTTGCATATGCTACCCTAATTAGAGAAGAGGTAATAGGAGAAAGACACCCTTTCAAATGTATTTTGGCCTGAAAGTCAAAATAGGACACGATAGCAAATGTCAGCAGAAGCAATAGAGTAAGATTCATCAACTTCTACAGAGCAGATGGCCACCTCCCCCTTCCCGCACCTTCTGCCCCTATTTCTAACTGCTCCTGGTGTCATTTCTTACCAGTCCCAGACGGAGTCTCAGAGTCTTTCCCAAGCTAGTGTATTAATTAGGTCAGTGGTTCCCCTTTGGTTTCCCCTGGAGTCAGCTGGAGGCCACATCCATCACATGGCCAGAGTTCTGATGCCACAGGTCTAGGGTGGGGCCGGGGAATTCGCATTATAAAGAAGTGCCCAGGTGAAATTGATGTTGCTGGTTGGGGTGCAGGTGGCGAGGAATATCAATCTGAGAACAAGTCCTCAAGACGATTCTCCCCCCGTTGACTGCAGCGAGCACAGGAGACAAAGCCTTCCTGCACAGACGATCTTTTGGCTCTGAGAGCATCTCCAGTCCATCTTCACTGAGAACAGCAAGACACCAGAAGGAAGGCTCCCCTTGCTTAAAGACCGGGTAGGGATTGGCAAGGTCTCCCGGGCTTGGAGAGCTACGGAAGAGGGGCCTCGACCACGTCCTGCATGTAACACCAGTCCACCCAGAGGCACTACTGGCTGAATTATTGCATGAGCAAGATTATTCTTTCACTCAACAAATACTTCCTAAGCACCTATTATTCCCTAAGCAAAAATCAAACAAACTGAACTCCTGCCTTCAAGGAGCTCGTATTCTATAAAGGGAGATGAATTTCAAAAATGAAATAACAAGTAGTATATACACACACGGGTACTTATGTGTATATGTGTGTGTGTGTGTGTGTGTGTGTGTGTGTGTGCGTGTGTGTATATATATACACTGTATACATGTGTGTAGCTATATCTAGATCTAGATACAGAATCTAATCTATGTAGCTTTATCTTTACCTATCCATCTGTCACCCATCTATCTAAAATCAGGTAGCAATGGGATTCCTGGGAGGAAAATGAGGAAGAGAATGATTTGGAGCATGGAAGGACATCAGTAATACAATGTTAATGAGATTAACCATAGTCCTAAAGGAGAAAGAACGCCAACCTTGAGAATATCTGGAATTCTGGGCAGAAGGCATTGCAGGTTCAAAGGTCCTGGTGTATTCACAGGATAGCAAGAAGCCAGCGCGGCCAGAGCTAACTAAGTGTGTGGATCAAAAGTGGCCAGGGATGCATTTAGAGAAGAATAAAAGGTTGTAGGTCCTCGCAGGACATTTTTAGATTTTAGCTTTACTCTAAATGAGCTGGGTAACCATTGGAGAGTTTTGTTCAAAGATGAGTTGTGATCTAATTCATGCTTTAAATGATTCCTCTGGATGCTGTGTTGAGAATGAGATGTAGGGGCAAGGACGGAAGTGAGGAGGCTGCAAACGTCATGGTGGGGGACACCATGGATCCATCCAGCTGAGAACAGGGTACCCATGAGGTGCTGAGAATGGTCAGATATGGATCTCTTTTGAAGGCAGGATCCATTGGATATGCTGATAAATAGAGTGCATGTGAGAGGAAGAGGGGAGCAGGGGAGAGGGGCAGATTTACAACGATGAAACCCACCAGGCAGGTGGACAAGCCCACTCTGAGATGGCAACTGGACAGTACGTGGACCAGACACGGAGGACACTGGGTGATGGGCTGCAGGTCTGGCAAAGAGGTCCAGGCTGACGATGCATACTGGCATCGCCAGCATATAGATGGCATTTGAAGCCATGAGACTGGGTGAACTCTCTGGGAGGGTGAATGTAGAGCGGGAGAGAGGTCCAAGGATGGAGTCCAGGTTGTTAATAACCCCACTATGGGCAAAATGCAGCCAACCACGCAATGACACGAATGCTCAGTAATGTTTCGTGGACTTTTAGCTCAGTAGGGGGACAAAACTAATTCACAACCCAGGTCACAGGGTAATTGAACCATATGCTTACGTAAATCATTGAAGAAATAGAACCCATTTCAATGGCGTTGTGTTGGTCCCTTCACCAACCCCTCATGGCTTGTACTGAACTACACATTGACATCAGCACAAGGGTCTACATCAGGAAACAGTTTAAGATGACCTCTCCCAAAAGGTTTCCTTGTTTTTCTTGTTAGGACCCCACTGGTGATATCATTCAGGACCTCAACCAGTGTCTTTTTCATGATGATCATGAATTTAACACTTCTTTTCTTTCTGTCTCCCAAACATGGTTGGTTTTCAGTTGATGTGCACTTTGAAGTCAATCCTATTTCCCTGTTTGCTCTGTCTGCTGAAAGATCCAGAACCAAATGTGTGGGAGGAACCCTTTGGCGCATAGCCTCTCTCCCGGGTCCATCTTATCTTGTCTCATTTTCTCTTTCCTTTAATTTTTCCAATGCATGATATGAACTTTTTTGTTTTTAACTCATTTTGCAATGTTTCAGGCGTGCCTCCCAAATCCCATTTCGACTTAAGTTTTATGTGAATAAATGAACATTGCTTTACAATTTGACCCTGAATCCGCCACCTGGTGCTGATCAGAATATGACGTAAAAATCCTTCCGCCAAAATTTGAATCTAATTAGCAGAAAACAAGATGTTGTTCCTTTTAATCTAATGCTGGTCAAAGGGATCTGTTCAACAATCTCCGGCTATGTGTTCCGTAGTTCAAAAAGGACAGTGAGAGTTTGAAACCCATTCGGAACCGAAGATTAACCAGGCAAATGCAGAAAGCGCTGGCATTCCGAAAGCTAATGAGGGAAATGAAAGATGAATACCGATGCAAGTAAACAACGGTCATGTATTTATGCAGTCAACCTCCCCTATGCCCTGTGGGCAGTGTGGTGCAGCCCCAAGCAGGGCCCCACGGAGGGACAGCAAATGCAACCAGCAGACAGAGCATGCTCCCTGCTACATCACGTTGGCGTCCTGGGGAGAGGACAGATGTCCGAATATCTAGCCGTGCTACGAAATCTAAGGTGCTATGCACTCCACTAAAACTCAGATGCCGTGGGAATGCGTAGAAATTCCTTTCTGACTGAGGGAATCTGCAAGAATTTATAGAGAAGGTGGCCTTGGAGCCAAATCTCAACGGATAAAATAAGGTTGAAGAGTGAGGTGAGGTCAGGTGGTTAAAAAAGAGAACAAGAAAGGTTTTAGAGGACATTCTAAGGAGGGTACATTTATCCTCAGGGTCTAACAGGAGACGGACAGGGAACATTTTTCGAGAAGTGGCAGGACTCAAGCTGTACTTTAGGAATCTAGCCAAGAGCGCTAGCGTGAAAGATGGTGGAGGGAGAAACCAAGAGTGCGGGAAGAGTGAGGAGAAAACAGATGTGGTTTTAATTTGGACTCTTAGCTTTGCGGCAAATTGCTTAACCTCACAGATCCCCAGGATTTTTTTTATTATGAATAACATTAAAATAATCGGTACATGGGGCAAATTCCATGATTGAGTTGTGACAAAACCTAAAAGAGGGCTGACACTTGAAAAATATTTATTCTGGGTTACTACTATTTCCATCATCACCGTCATCATCACTTCTAGGGGGTCGATCAGTTAGGATGCTACCGCTGTCAACCAGCGAAGAAACCGGAAGTCAACATCTAATAGCGCTGCAACAATACTGACGTCGCACCTATTGGAGTTTCGCTAGCACTATGTAAGGCAAGGCGACACCTGAGGAAGCCGCACACTCTGGGGACACAGGGCCAAACGGGTGAGGGACATGGCACGGAGGGCGGGTGACGAGCGGCTGCAGCAGCTTCCGACACACACGCGTGTTGGAGACCATGCACCGCGATGAGTGGCCGTCACGGGGCCTTACGGACCGTTCAGTATGTGTCAAATGGATCTGCCTTTTAGATTTCTCCCCTTCCGAGGATACAAGGAGCAAAGGGAAGCTTTGTTCCCGGTTTCGGATGCTCACACACGTTGTCCTGGTATGGACTGGGAAGATGAAGAGGTAAAGAAGGAGTCAGATGCCAGGACCAGACACTTTGTGTGGGGCCCGCTGAACGAGGGCACAGGTTCTGGGCAGCCGGGAATTGGATAAATGTTGTAATTACCGGATGCCAGCAGACATCACACGGCGTGTTGAGTTGCCTCCTGGCTATTTTTGCCCTCTTCATATCTGGGTCAGATCAGGGTTGCGGTTGCTCTGAAAGTGGGCAAAGGACAGGGAGAGGATCCAGAGAATCAACCGAACCCATGCCTTTGCTCATAGTAAAGGGATCCCAGAGTATTTCCGAAAACGGGAGAAGCGACTGATACTACTCTCATTTCAATCACTCACTCTAGGCCACTGAGGCCAGCATCCAGTGTCTCTTTACTTTGGGTCACCAGGGGCCGCGCCACGCACCCCCACCCCCACCAAGCCCTCTGGGGAGATTTTAGGGCTGGCCTGTTCGGAGTCCCTGCCCTCCAGCTCTCTGGGGCTTCAGGGGGCTGTGATTCTGCCCTGGCCGTGCGAATCCAGCACCCCTAGGAGCAGACGTGTGACCACTCAGACGTGCTGGGTGTTGGGAGGCTGGTGTCTGGGAGCGGCCCTGCCCCCTCCCCCAGCAGCCTAGGAAAAGGACTTTACCTGTGCCCTGCAGAGCACTGTGGATGGGCACTCCCCTTCCAGGGCACGGTGCTGGTGCAGGGTCTGAAGCAACGCCGCCCGAATTTCAGGGAGCCCTTTGTCCCCAAGCAACAAGGAACAAGCACGTGGCCGTGGCCGCTGGCCTCCAGCAGCACCTGGGAGCGGCCGTGACCTCACACATAGGACTTGCCAAATGCAAGTGATTTGCAAACCAGGAAGAACCTGGCCCTGATGCAGTTAGGCATGTTTTCTCCCCCAAAATGTACCAAGTGATAATCAGCACGTGTTAATTTTTCTTCTTTTGAACAATTTGGATAGAACCTTCCAAGACCCTAAGAACACAATATCCTAGTGGCCGAGTGTCTCCGTGGACACACACACAAAATGCTTGCACGCTCAGCCCACGTTAACAACCCCAGGTGAAAGTTTCGTTTACCTCCCGGCAGAAGAGGAAATTCACCTGCCATCTGAAAGCAATTAATTTAGCCCCAGAGAAATAGGCTTGAGACTAAAACATCGAGTGGCACCACAATTTGTTTTTGTTCTTTTCTTTTCTTAGATTAGCTGCTGAATATGCCATGGTTAAGAGAATGCAAAGAAACATTTAATCATGTACAGATTTTGTGGCAGATGGGGAAGGGGAGTTATCACAGTCACAGGGACGGTAGGTGACAATTTTGGAAGGATGGTCAGTAATGACAAGAGAAAAAAGAACATGCAAAACACTTTTCCTGTCAGGCCCTTTGATGGCTGTTATGGGTGTGGAGAGCCTCTTAATGATTCCTAGCATTTCCTTTTTATCAAGAAAAAGAAGCAATACATAGATGCAGCTTTTAGGGAATCCTATCAGAGGGGTTTCACACTCAAAACATATGCCATGGCTTCCGGTAGCTTTTCATCTCAAGGTAGAGACGGACGTGGTAACAACTCTGCCGTGAGAAAGAACAAGGTAATACCAAAGGAGAAAAACAAGCCATAGGTGCTCAGAGTTCACAGAGAAGGTGGCAAAATCAAAGAACGGAAGATCACACTAGAAAGTTCATAGAGTCCCTTTGAAAGGGTTCTTCCCAAAGTTTATCTTTTTTTAGAGGGCAATTTTACAATATCTATATGTTTATTAAAAAAATAGTCTTGAGGAAGTGAATCCTTTCTGACCCATCAACGCTACTTCTAGGAGTTGATCCTAAGGAAATAAATGCAGTGATTCAAAAAGCACTCATCACGATGTGGTTTAGTATAAAATTCATCAAGCTAGCAGAAATCATATCGAGTAACTTCACTGGGACATCGGTTACATGAGCGATGGAATATTCATTCAATGGGATAGTACATAAAATCCACAAACTATATGTATTAAACATTTTTTTTGAGAGAGAAGGATAAAGAGAGAGAGGGGGAGAGAGAGAGAGAGAGAGAGAGAGAGAGAGAGAGAGAGAGAGAGAGAGAGAAAGAGCGCACACACAAGCTGGGGAGGGGCAGAGACAGGAGGAAAGAGAAAATTCCAACCAGGCTTGACGTCACAAACCATGAGATCATGATGGAGCTGAAGTCAAGAGTCAGATGCCCCCGTCTTTTTAAACATTATTGTTTTTCACAGATGATATATATTAATAAGGTGATAATGCTCACTGAAAGAGAAAAAGTAGGTCTTTAAGTGGTATATAAATAGCACCACCTTTGCACATCTACCTACGCATATCGTATAGGAAAACATTTAGAATATTAGATTCATTTTTGTGACTAATTTAAATTTTATTATTACTACTATTATTATTCTTTTTGCTTATCTACAATTTACTCCTTGACCGTGGAAGAAAAAAATTGTTCAGGATGTCACTATGAGCTAAGCCTCTCTGGAATATTCTTTTGCATCAGTGAGTGATTTTGAATGTAATATTTAATGGGTATTTTTAGCCGTTTTGGTACAACTTTCTTTTAACGATATTCTAGTTCTTCTCAAGATGATTATGACTACAGACCAGTATTTGACTACGGTTTATCTTGTTACCGACTTACAGGGAAGAATCACAGTGAAGATTCAAATTAATTAGAATAATTGCTTTCAAGTGTGAGAGTCTCACTAGTATCTCTGTGGATATTAAAAGTACACAGAAAAACGGCAAGAGTAAAACTTTAAGTTTTCATTGCTTTTCAGTCAGTTTAGTTAGTATTTTTTTTTTTTTAATTTTTTTTTTTCCCAACGTTCATTTATTTTTGGGACAGAGAGAGACAGAGCATGAACGGGGGAGGGGCAGAGAGAGAGAGGGAGACACAGAATCGGAAACAGGCTCCAGGCTCTGAGCCATCAGCCCAGAGCCCGACGCGGGGCTCGAACTCACGGACCGCGAGATCGTGACCTGGCTGAAGTCGGACGCCCAACCGACTGCGCCACCCAGGCGCCCCCAGTTTAGTTAGTATTAAAGAAAAGTTGTATGTTTAATTATTGCTTCAACTCTGCTTATCCATATTAACTTAAAAAAAAAAAGACAAAAAACACCACCATTCCTAGAGTAAAAGCAATAGCTCCTCAGGCATGGTGTGAGCAGGCCGGCGAGGAAGTCAGCTGGCCTTTTGTGCACTGGTTACCCTCCTTCAACACAGAACAGATGCTTGAAAAGCCGTAAGTACGAAGCAGGCTCTCCTTGGATAAGGTGATATGCATACATAATACACATATATACATACACATAAGACGTACATATATACACATACATATGCATACACAACGCAATATATATAATATACATATACAATGTACATGCACTATAAATATAAACCTATATACAATGCGATATTCCTCAGCCATAAAATGAAGGAAATCCTGCATTTGCAACAATATGAAATTCTTTTGTGAAATTCCTTCTGCCGAAAGCCTGAACACAGATTCTCAAACCTGAGGATGCTTTAAGAGTTAAATTACTTATGTGAGATATTGAATCCTACCTACCAGCTAATGGGGATGATCGATGAGACCAATAACCCTTGCCTGACACAAAGGCAGAGCGTCGTCTACCCCCAGACTGGACGGGGAGGCTGGCTTGAAGTTCTCTGGCAGCCAGCCCTCCAAGTTCACCCAGATTCACCTGTGGCTGACCAGACCTGAGCTCCTGCACATTTTCAAGAAGCAGCAGACATTTGGCTCAGTGAACAAGGGATTGTAGGTTGGGATGTGATTTACCTTGGACCAGCCCCCACGATCCCACAGACCTACACGGATGTGCATTTTCCAAATCTAAAAGGCACTAAACTCAATATTCAACAATAATAAGGCAGATATACCTATCGTGTACTGTATGCTAAGTCCAAAAACCAAACTCCAGGCCTAGGGGCTTACTTCCTCTTCTGTAAAATGGGAGAAATGATACCGATTCCAAGTCAAACAAACAAATCCTAGTTGGGTGAAGGGTCTCTGTGCATCTCCTGCAAGACCGTGAAATGCATGAAACTGGGAGCATTGTCCTGAGCACAATAAACCAGAAGCAGGAAGAAAAATACCAAAGATCTCACTCACATGCAGACTCAAGAAAAGCCAACTTCTGAAGCAGAACTAGAATGGTGGTCATTGGGGTTTGGGCGTGGGGGAAATGGGGAAGAGGTTAGTCAAAGGGTATACACTTCCAATTAGAAAATGAATAATTTCTGAAGACTGATGTACATCACGGTGACTGTAGTTAATAACAGTGTATTCTATACTTGATAAGAGAGTAGGTCTGAAACGTTCTCACCACAAAGAAAGGCAACTATCTGAGGCGATGGGTGCGTTAATTCCCTTGATTGTGGTGATCGTTTTACATTGTATGAAATCATCATGTTGTACCCCCCAAGTACATATAATTTTATTTATCAATTATGCTTTGATAAAGATGGAAAAAATAAAGTATAAATAAAACAAATAATTTTTGAAAATAAGTACATTGAAAGACATGTATTCACATGATTAACCACCAACAACACTCTAAGTGGGTTCTGTGAGAGTATTTAAATATCTCTAGAATTTGCATTTCCTAAGGCCTATGTGATTTTGTGTTAGATTAATATTCAGGAGAATACTTTATTAAATGAAGTTATTGGCAGATCTTAGGATAGGCCCTACCATTTCTAAGACCGTTCCAGAAATGTGTGACATACAGACTTGGTTAAGATACGAGCAAGGAAGTTATGTATATCTTTGCCAGCATAGCTTGGAGGGGGCAAAAACACACGTACAAATTCCAATCACTGTGTCTCTAGCACACTTCACATTGAATGGGAAAGTTCTCTTGAACTTCAAATCGGGTTTCCACGTGCTTGGAGCCACGTAGACTTTCACGTCCATTCTTCACATGGTTTCCTGTTATTTTTCCTTTATTTCCCAACCGGAAACCTTCAGAGAGAATGGGTTGGAGCTGTGCTTTCTAAATACAGAGTATATAATCAGTGAAAGACGTTTCCGAACACGGATTGATCTGCAAGGGTGTTTCCTCTGAAAGTCTGGATGTCGTGAATTCCCCAATGCTGTTCCATAGGGGCTGTGACCATGTGGTCAGATTAGTCCATGGGTGGGATGTTACAGCACCTGTCTCTTCCGTCCTTCATGTTTACCTGGCCAAAGCCAAAGCATGTGCTTTGCACAACATTTGGGATATAGAAGAGAATAGATAAATTGAAAAAGTTAACGGAACAATATGCTGCTCATGAACGTGAAACGGAAAGTTGTTTATATCCAAAAACTTCTTAGCTCGGCACGTAGATAGATGCCTGTGGGCCCACACATGTATCACATAACATGTAGATACTCCAGTTTTCACCACTCGGCATAGGTAGAACTTGCACACCTAAGAGTGTACGTGTATATCATGCATATATATATGCGGAGGTGGTCAGATGTAATCCCTTTTCCCTGAATCACGTTGCTGCTGGGAGAGAAGCAAGACAAAACTGACGCCTTCTGGGATTGAAAAGTAGGAAACAGCACTGGGCACCCCCAGCCTGTCTAGCCCAGTGTGCGTGGGCTTATGCACACAGGTGAGGCCTGGAGGTCCAGGTGACTTGAGCAAAGGCCTGGGGCCACCCAACAGGGAGGGGGGGGGGCGGGGCATGGCTGGCTTTCAATCCAAGTGAGGCTGATGCCACAGTTTTTGTCTGCAATGACGGCAGGATTAGAGATGTGCCCCTGATGGAGGGAGGAGGTGGGCCTCCGCAAGAGCGCTAGCCACTCCGTGGCCTCAATGCAGAGCCCTGCGCGTGGAGGGAGCTCACCTCCTGTGACACGAGGGTAGTGGCCACAGACCGCAGCAGCCGGGAAGGCAGCAGCCGCAGACCCACACCCGGGGGTTGCGCGTACTTGTGTGAGGTGTAACCAGGTCTGCAGGAGCTGGGCGGCGACATAGGGGTGCCACTCGGTGAGACACCACAGGCTCTGATGATCTCAGGTGTCACAGCCCTACGCCTCGGGTGCCCTGCGATAGCAGTGGGGGCGGCTGAGCTCCTGCCGTGGGCCGTAGCGCAGCAAGGTGGCCGTATCGTACCAGCTGGTTGCATAAGGTGTTGCTAAAAACATAAGTAAGTTTGCTAAAAAAATAAATTAGCCCATTTCAGGTTCTTGAAATGGTCTAGGATAAGACTAATCTTACCCCAAGATTAAGGAGAAAGTATTTCTTACAATGTCTTAGAACACATGTATGCTAAAAATATCAAAGAGAAAATGATCAGTGATCCAGAAATCCAATGCTATCTTGCCTTAAAAAAAAAAAAAAAAAAAAAAAGTTGGTCTTCAGGTATTGACTGCGCATGCATTTATTATAGAGATCTGTGGATAATGTCTCTTTTAATGGCCAGAAAATGATATCGATACTCATCCGTGTCTAGCACCAACTGTTAGCTGTTTTGAAAGTCCAAGTGATATAGGAGACAAAGAATGTTTTTCCTGTTGGCAAAATCCAGACACCTGTCTTCACAGATAGTTATAAAACGACCCACCAGGATATTGGACAGAGCAGAGGATTAGAGACACAGACCGGAAGATTCGTTTTCCAGGTCACTGACTTAGAGGCAGAAGAGCTTGCTCCCCGCCCAGGATCTGTAATACAGATATGACCTTGTGCCATGTATGTGTGGAACGGCTCCCCCCACACGGAAGGGCATGCACACAGCCCCGGATGCGGTGAGGCTGCCCTCCGGTGTAGGAAGGAAAAGACACCCATGGGCTGACTCTGCTTTCTGGGTTGGCCTCCTTCCCCTGTCTGGAGGGGGGCCCAGGGGCCCAGAGAACTTCCCACTGAGAAATGGTGTCAGAGCCCGCTGTCTCTTGACTGTCTTATCCTATTACTTGTCTGTCTGAGCCATTTCCCCGGCTTCATTCAGGGCAATTCCCTGACATTTAGTCCTTGAGCTTTAGAGGACAGGATTTGTCACATTCTCTCCCAAATGATCCTCTCTGCTTGACCTCCGGGTTAATTCCTGATGCCTGGCTTTCTGAAGTCCTGGACACCTTTCTGACCCTCTCTCAAATCCCTCTTGTCTGTCCTGGGCCTCTTTGCCCCACCTCTAATAGATTTTATTGTCCTGCTCCCGCTCCTTCCTTGACACAGACTGATGTTTTCACTGTCTTAAGTGAGTCCGGCATTCCTGCTCTGGGTCCCGTGGATATTCTAGGAGAAACACAAAGAAGATGCCAGATCTGTCCCACTCAGTGTTCACACTCGACAGAGACTTCCCTGTGTGTGGAAAGATGGGAATGGCATTCTCAAAAGGAGTTTAACTGTTCTGCAGTCTTACGGTGTGCCGCTGTTTGAGTAGCTCACATCGTGAGCAAAAATAAAAGCACAGAAACCATTCAAAGTGGGTATATTGAGACTCTCTGGTGTATGCACAGTGCTGCAAGCATGAGGGAAATTAATAAGGTGTTGGCCGTGCCCTCAGTGGGCTCCCAGTTCAGTCGGGGAAGCGGACAT
Source organism: Leopardus geoffroyi (assembly GCF_018350155.1). Taxonomy (NCBI): domain Eukaryota; kingdom Metazoa; phylum Chordata; class Mammalia; order Carnivora; family Felidae; genus Leopardus; species Leopardus geoffroyi. Next base: position 3,080,922 of record NC_059327.1, on the reverse strand, counting down.
CTACATAACCACCCACAGTACCACACACTCCTATCATCTCCATAGAAATATGCGAGCAGGTGCTCAAGGGTTACGAAGGCACGGGTGGTTGATCCTCCCCACGGCAGGGAAGGAGTTTAAGAGGGATAGTCTTCTGCAAAAGCTTTGAAATTTGAGGAGAATTTAAACAGGCAAAAGCCAGGTAAGGGGCTCTGGCTGGGGGAGAGCGGGGGAAGCAGACCTGGAAGCTGGGCCACCTGGGACAAGCTAGGGAGCCACCCTCTGTCCCTACAGAGGACTTGGGAAAGAACAGACAGGAGATAAGGCAAGCAGTGGTTGGAGTGTCTCCGGGAAGTGTCTTCAATTCCAAGCTAAGAAAGTTGACGTCTTTCTCGGGAGTGATTTGGAGCAATGAAAGCATTTTTAGGAGAGGCTCGTGCTGTGATTTAGCTTGGGAATCAGCACAAGCTGTTCTCGTCGCTGTCCCCAGTGGCCCCCCCCCCCTTATCCATTCAGCTGGCAAGTCACAACTCAGACATCACACCTCCAGGAGTGGCCTCCCCCCTCCCCAGAGGAGTGGAAACCCCCTATTGTGGACGCTTATGTGGGCTGCACTCCGCTGATGCCTGTTGGGACCACAGCTTGCTGGAAACTTATGTCTTCAGTGCCCGGCAGGGTGTCAGGCACACGCAGGTCATTTCTAATGTTGATTTGAATTACAGTTAGGGCAGTGATGTCGTAGTTACACAGAGGGACAGGAAGAGACCTCTCCAACAGCACGCATAGAGGTTTGGGTTGGCCAGGACACAGGCAGTGCCTGGTTAGAAGAGAGTTGTGTAGCAGACGTCACAGAGTTGCGTCCGAAATGCTCAGCGTCTGAGTAGATTTTGCATGCAGGTCTCAGGTGGAGAAGGCATCTATGAGATGAGGGTATCTTGCACACTCTGATGCCTCCCTTGGATCCACTGCTGCCCTGCCTGATTTGGTGTCATCAGGATTACACATCTGAGAGCTTGCCACACTTACAGAAATCTGGGACATGGTGTGTCTATGGTCTAAGCGTCTGCCAAATGGCTCACCAGCCACCAAAGGCAGAGCCGAGGGGGTGGGTACTGAGGACATTTCTGGAGCAGCAAGTGGTGGCTCTCTGGATTTCCTTAGGGATTATTACAGTGAGTGGAGAGTAGATGTCCTGTCCATGAAGAAATGGAGCTCTGGGGGCATCTATTCAGATCGCATTCCCTGGAGCTGTGCATGTCTGTGTGCAGAGACCTAGGTGTGGGGCATATGGGAGCCATTGTTATTTTCCTGGCACAGGTTCTCCACTCCTTCTTCGCTTTCCTCCAGGGTCACAAAGGTGTACGAGATACCCAACACAGACATTGCCTGGGCACAAATGCAGCCCAGCCTGGTGTGACAGGAAGCGTTGTTTAGAGCCGCACTCACTTTGTGAAAGGCAGCCGGGGCTGGGCCACATGTTTAAAGTTACTAATTCCATTTATTAATCCCATCTGTAACGAGCTGCTCCTATATGCCCAGCGCCTGGCTAGGTTCCAGAGCGACAGTGGGGATAATGCAACTTCAACTCTGAAATGTCTCCATGAAGGCTCCAGGAGAAGACATAACCCGGGAGGAAGGATCTCAACTTCATGGTCAAGTCATGCTTCCCTGACAATGACACCCATAATCTGAAATCGACAGGGGGACCAGGAATTGCTAGCAAGCAAAGAGGAGGTGCACCAGGGTGGGTGGGTGTCCTGGGTCCTGGTGGGAGAGTGATCTGTACAAAGAGTCTGAGCAAGGAAGGAGCACTGGGCTTTCTGCTGGGAACTGAACCAAGTCAACCACATCCGCATCAGAGCATAGAAACCAAGGGGAGGGTGTGTACATGGGGTGAGCCTAGAAAGATGAGCCGGGAACTGAACGGGGGACGGAGAGCTCGAGAGGCTAGAAATCGTTTTTGTAAAAGGCACAGAACATACAAGACGAACACAGAGCAGGGACAAGGTGATGGCTACAGACATGAGAGGAGATGGCGTCCGTGAGAGGGAGGAGAATAGCTATTGGCGTGCCATCCTGAGCGAATCTTCACAGGTACCTCGAGCAAAGAGCGAAGCTAGAGAGAAAAGCCGTCCATGAGAGGGCAGACCTGCATGAGGGCTATTCATGAGTGCCATGGTGCGTGGAAGAGATGTCTAACAGAAAGAACACATTGCGATGAAAGAAAGAACTTTCTAAAGGAGAGGTCTTCTCCTGTCGTATGCTTTGAAGTAGGCTAGGGATGGTTTTTTGTTGTTTGGTTGTTTTCTTTTGTTATTGTAGCTGTGTCTCCCAGAGGGTAGATATGTGAGTGTGAAACTTTAGGAATAAATTTCTAGAAATATCTGTATATAAATATATCTATTGTATTTTATATATATCTCTGTATATGCATATTTATTTGTGCGCACACACACACACACACACACAGACACACACAGACACAGACACACACACACACACACACACACACACACACTTCTGGATCTCTCCTTTTCATTGCTTTTCAATGAACTTCCAAGGTAAGAACTACCTTTAACATCCATCGTTACTTCCATCAAAGTCCAAAATATGGCTTAGAAGAAGCAATATGAACTCAATGTATGTTCAGAAGACAGTGGCTTTCCCTGGTAACATGAATAACACTCACTGAGAAGCCTGACACTTCAGGAACCCTTTGTTGGATCAGATTATTCCATTCCATTTTTATAAAGCAGAGGGAAGTGAAACACCACCCTCTGAATCATGTCAGTTACATGTCCAGAAGAGCACAGGAAAATATGACAACTTCGAGATGACTTTCTGTAGATGACAAGCGATCAGCTCTTGGGAGTAATAGGTTTATGACATTCTTGAGTCTCTTTAGGGAGGCTGGGTAATTCACAGTCTCTGTTGATGGTATTAATGCTTTCTGGCTTCTTAGTCATCACAGTTAAAGAGGTTTAACTAGAGAGAAACTCCCAGCAATTTATATGATGATTTTCTAAAGACATAAGAAATCTGGCTTAATGTCAAACAAGTGCTCAAACAGAGCTCTTTCAAAACCTTTCACATTTCCAAATGCATTTCAGGAAATTATCTCAATAAATTGACTTCATGTTTTTCGAGTTACGTAAGTAAAATGAATGAGTCACCGACACAAGGCAGTAATGGTTGAGAAGAAGAGGTACTCAAACCCCTCATTTTACACCTGAGAGTGTGGGACTGCGGGAGGTTAAGTGGGAAAGGAAGTTATGAACGTATTATAAATAGAACCCTGAAATTTATGGTAAAGCTATTTGGAGAAAGTGGAACAGACTGGCCGGTTCTATTTCGGCTCAAAGAAGGTCGTCTTAACTTTAAGTACCCCGCGGGTCCCACATCTATTTTTACTGTTGGCAGCAGCGAAACCTTGTTGAGTCTTTGAAAGAAATGAGTTTGCCAATGGATGAAATTGCCTAATTTGGCCGTCTTGGGGGGAAGAGTGAGAACTACCAGTTCCTTTAGCCATGTCTAAAGGGACTGCTCAATATTCGCGCTGTGAGGCTTTATGGGTTTCCTGACCTAGTTTGAGATGCTCCAGAAATGACATGCCTCTCACATTCCCTCAGGAAGACCCTTTCCTGGCAGATCACCCTGACGTGTCCTTTATTTTTTAAGTCCAAATATACTTGAATCTCCTGATTTCACCAGGTAATTTTCCTTTGCTTTTATGCGTATAGGATAAAAATTCAGAATATGTTAGACACTTTCAACTAATAGACAGAAACGTGTCTTGATCCCTGCCATTATTTCATCCTTTCTCTGTGAAATGTTTCTGCTTTGTATCTTATGCTCACTATTCATGTCAAGTTCCTACTATTGCCCCATAATCTCTCACGTCCCAAACTACTTACTTATTAGAAAACCAAATCCAGAAGAGTTCAAAGACATACAGCTAAGCACTGAGCAGGACTTTTCAGAGAAACAAGCCAACAATGATGGATGTTCAATCCCTGATAACTATACAAAGTGTTTAAAATGGGCCAGTTCCCCAAGATTATTAATAGCTTCAGAGTGACGGCATGTTCTACCCTATTTCCTTTCATTCCGGACTGTTTTAGAATGAAACATATGACACATGTATGAAAAGGTTTGTTTTCCATTACTGCCATAACAACTTCACACAACTATGAATGCTTAAACTGACATGGATGTATTATTTTATGGCCGTGCTGGTTATAAATCTTACACAGGCTATACTGGAATAAAACTAGGGTGTCAGCGGGGATGTTTTCCCCCTCCAGGCTCTAGGGAAGAAGGCATGTAAGGACCATCCACATTCCGTGGCTCGCGGCCCCTTTTTCCCTTTTCAGGGTCAACAGCCATGGCCATGACTCTCATGTGCATCCCCCTGACCTCCTTCCTGGGTTCCTTCTTCTCCCTGACTCTCCTCCTCTGTCTCCCTCTTCCATTTGTAAGGATTTTTTATTACATTGGGCTACCCCATAATCCAGGAAAATCTACCCTAGGTCTGTAACTTTATCACATCTTCAAAGCCCCCTTTTGCCACGTAAGGTGACATAGTCACAGGGCCTGGGGATTAAGCTGTGGACACCTTTGGGAGCCATTCTGATGCCACCAAGCTGTTCAGTTCAATTCTTTACATCTTGTCTGAATCATCCAAGTTCTTAGTAAATCTATTATAACAACCACTGGCTTGTGTATGAGTCAACTTCCTTTAAATTAGTTTGCAATGAAGGAACAATTGACTTTATAATGTAATCTTTCTGTTAAATGACAGCTTTAAGATTAGCCCAGGCCTGGGGCACCTCGGTGGCTCAGTCTGTTGAGCATCGGACTTTGGCTCAGGTCATGATCTCATGGCTTATGAGTTCGAGCCCTGCATCAGGTTCTGTGCTGACAGCTTGGAGCCTGGAGCCTGCTTTGGATTCTGTGTCTCCCTCTCTCTCTGGGTAACCCACCCCCCGCACCTGTGCTCTGTCTCTCTCTCAAAAGTAAATAAACATTAAAAAAAATTTAGCCCAGGCCTGTGGAAGAGGACAGAAAAAGTCACAGTTCCAAAGGATATGCCTTATATAGAACCTCCACCAACCTGACACCCCAAGAAAAGAGGATATGAATATTTGTTTATTTCCCATGGACAAATCAAGAAATCCAAGCACGTCGATCCACTCTGGAGTGTGATTCATTGGCACGGCTTGCCTCTCACCATAGAAAATGAATTATATAATTATTACAAAGTCCTCACCCTTGACTCTATATAAAATGCATCTGTCCAGGAGTTACGTATTTTTAGAAACTAGTTACACTACCTTCATATGTGTCACCTAATTATCTACCTGCTCAGTATTTTTACAAATTGCCTCAGATTCAGGGGCGCCTGGGTGGCGCAGTCGGTTAAGCGGCCGACTTCAGCCAGGTCACGATCTCGCGGTCCGTGAGTTCGAGCCCCGCGTCGGGCTCTGGGCTGATGGCTCAGAGCCTGGAGCCTGTTTCCGATTCTGTGTCTCCCTCTCTCTCTGCCCCTCCCCCGTTCATGCTCTGTCTCTCTCTGTCCCCAAAATAAATAAACGTTGAAAAAAAAAAAATTAAAAAAAAAAAAAAAAATTAAAAAAAAAAAAACAAATTGCCTCAGATTCGCCAAAGCAAGGGTCAGCAAACCATGGTCTACAGGCCAAACCTAGCCTATAAACTAAGAATGGTTTTTACATTGTTCAGTATTTGAAAAACCATCAAAAAAGAGTAACAATTGTCTTTCTCTGACTTATTATAGAGCATAATACTCTTTAGCTCCACCCACATCACTGCAAAAAGATTTCATTAGTTTTTATTACATATATGTGTAATATATATGTGACATCTTTTTTTCTTTATCCATTGGTCAGTCAGAGGACTCTTGGGCTATTTCCATAGTTGGGCTGTTGTAGATAATGCTGCTATAAACATTCCAGTGATTTCATTCATATGTGGAATTTAAGGAAGAAAGAAAGAAACAAACAAACAAAAGACAAGCAAAAGGGGGGACAAGAGAGGGAGACAAACAAACTCTAGAGAACAAACCGATGGTCACCAGTGGGGAGATGGGTGGGGAGATTAAGGATGCACTTGCTGTGCTGAGCACCAGGTGACACATGGAGGTATTGAATCAGTATATCGTACACCTGACACTCATATTACACTGTATGTTAATTAACTGGAGTTTAAATAAACACTTGAAAAAAGAAAAAAAGTAACATTTTGTTTAGTAGAAAAATTACATGACATGCAAACCTGCATAAGGGAAGTGCTCCTGGAACACAACCATAATAACCATTTTATGGCTGATTTTTTACTACAACAGCAGAGTCGAATGGTTACAGCAGAAACCACATTACTAGGGCACCTGAGTGGCTCTGTCGGTTAAGCATCCGACTCCTGATTTCAGCTCAGGTCATGATCTCACGGTTTCCGGGTTCGAGCCTCATGTTGGTGCTCTGTGGAGCCTGCTTGGGATTCTTCCCCCCCTCTTTCTCTGCCCCTCCTTTTCTTGCACACTCTCTCTCAAAAAATAAAATAAATAAATGTTAAAAAAAAAAAAGAAACTGCATTCCTAGTAAACCCTAAACTATGTCTTCACTTTAGAGATGAAATTTGTTGATTGACACAAAACTATTATTTTTTGTGGGTCGGTATTTGAAAAATGTGGGAGGTGGAGAGCATATTTACTTACGCACATTACTAATGTTGATACACAACTAAAATGCAATCCCACCCTGCTCTTGAGATCTGAACCCCTCAAAAAGAACCTAATTGAGGAGGGAAAATACTGTTAAAGCCTCAACAAGTAAACATGGAATTCAGTTATAAAACTGCCAGCGAGTAAATGTAGGTGAGCAGGATATACTGGGTTTTTGAATCCAGAAGTCACTTGCCTTTTGGCCATTGTCAGTATGAGGCAAAGGGGTAACCTATTTCTAACAGAATCTAACACACGCTCACCAAGGTGGTGGGGGAGAAAGCCTTCCAACAAAGTAGCAGAGTAACGCAATGCTTCCTAGAAGCAGCTGTATCTGACCTCGGCAGTCAGAACTACATAAATCCAGGCAAATAGGCAGATCGGAGTGGTGTATTTCCTCTCACAGAAGATTATTTCAAACGGTGACATAAACACTGTTGCAATCGGTTACAGCCAAGGTTTGGCTTTTCTCTTTAAACGGATCCTTTAAAAACGGATCCGTTTTTAAACCTGAGAGTTTAAATTGAACACCCTGACATCAGAGAGCTTGACTATGTATTTCATTTGATGCTGCTTTCCCTCCAGATAATGGAGTAAGGAGGGAAGCCAGCCCGTGCCTGGGGAATCCTATGCACGGAAGACGGCTTGCAGCCCGGCCAAGCAGCCCTGCGGGCACAGGCCAGCCCACGAAGGGCAGCACAGATTCCAGCCACAAGTGGACTGCTTAAACCTTTGCTGATCACCGGCACTAATAAGCATCGTTTTGCAAATGTACTTGGCAACTGAGATGCAAAATAATCCTATAATGCATAACTTGGGGTGACATTTAAAACGAGCATCAGGGGCATTTACACGTATCTCTTGATCATCTCTTTCAAGCCCTCGGTGGATGTGTTTTCAGGTCGTTTACATACTGGAAAGTAGAGGTTCAGAAAAGATAAGGCAACTGTACCACCTGAACTTGTACCAGGTGGGACCAGAGGTGGCCCCACCCAAGGATACTTCTGCCTTTGGCCAAAACCCAACGTACCCCTGTGTCTCCGACAGGGAGGAGTTTTACCCCCTGAGAAGACTTTCACTTCTTGGAGATGCCAGGTTTTCAGTAGCAGGAAGTAAGTTACTCTTTTTTTTTTTTTTTTTTTCCTGACAACTAAACCACACAGTGTAAACTGGGACGGGAGCTTCAACAGCTTAGCCAGAGATCCTGTCTGATTCTGAAAGATTTAAGTGTGTTTAAATACCGCTTACCCCAAACATAACTTTACCTCATTTCAAATCTCTTCCACAGTGCTTGTCCCCAACCCCCTAAACACTGCTCTTCCTCCCGTGGGTGGGGAAGGGCCACTGTTTGGAACTCTGTGCACAGGAGACTAGAAATGCGGGATTCTATCAACATGATGAACAGTGTATCTGAGGGCAGGTCAGAATCACAAAGTGTTGAAAGGGTGAAAGGCAGAATGTTACCGTTTGCCTATTTCTTGTCCTTTTAGAAGTCATTAGGATTGAGGTCCTGATGAAAACAGGGTCTGATAACAGATCCAAAGAATATCTTCTCATGTGTCCATCATTAATAAAGAAGAATAAAAAACGTCAAGTATGGGTGAAAGCCTTCACGTCATCAAGGGTAAAATATAGCGCTGATATGCGGGCAAACGTGAAATTACCTGAGTCATTTCAAGGGGTCAGCACAGCTCATCAATGACTTCTGTCCTAAGCAGCTCAAAATCATGACTGTCAGCAGTCAATTTGAAAAGTGGGTTTGAGGGGCTCCCGGGTGGCTCAGTCGGTTGAGTGTCCAACTTCCGCTCAGGTCATGTTCTCGCGGTTCATGAGTTCGGCTCGGGCTCTGTGCTGACAGCTCAGAGCCCGGAGCCTGCTTTGGATTCTATGTCTCCCTCTCTCTCTGCCCCACCCCTGCTCATGTTCTGTCTCTCTCTCAAAAATGAATGAACATTAAATTCTTTTTTAAGTGGGTTTGATAGAGGACATTTATTGGTTGATTTATAAGGGAGATTTTTTTTTTCTGGTTCTCTTTTCCAGGCTGACTGGCATGAACCTTCCTTCTCCCGTTATAAGCAGCAAGAACTGGTTACGACTGCATTTTACATCTGACAGCAACCATCGGCGCAAAGGATTTAATGCACAATTTCAAGGTAAGAATGCCCCATTTGATATACAGAAAATAACGGAAGATATTTTGGCGTTCTCACCCTCAAGGTTCAGGATTCCCTTGCCAGAGATGGAACCAGAGATATAAGCTTGAAAATACCTTCTAGAACTTTCGTAAACAATTGACTTTGGAAATTCTACAAAGGGAACTAGCAACTTACTAGTAAAGCTTTCTTGCTTTGACCGCATGCAATGTATTTTATTGTTTTCCTTGAATTATTACTATGTTTTAATCAGTAAGTCAGTAAATATATATTAGCATTTATTTTAATTCATATTTACCTAACCGGAAAATATCCACAGTTGCCCTGTTGTTTTCTTTATCCGCTCCTTAAAAATGGTACAGCATATAGGCCACGCGAATATGCAAGTGTGACATCATACCCTTTCAGCTGTAACATATATTCACAGTACCTAAACCCAGCTACCTGCTTTAATAATTTACATGTATGTGAACATCAAAAGGAAAAATGTGAGATTTTTTTGCAGCTGACTGAAACAAAGTCTGTAGTCATCAGTATGTAGGTTTGAAACTTCTTCTTGGTATGGAATTTCTAGTGTTTATACCTGGATAATATAGTGTCCCTGCCCATGTGTTTTTAATAGTCAATAATCCTTATCGATACCATAAAAAGGATCCAACTTATTAGGAGATCCATTGAAAACAATTCCATTTTGCATTTGCAAATAACAATCAAATGAACCTGTCAGAAAGCAGGATGCCCTCCCAAGCAAACTTCTCATGCTTCCCCCAAATCATGACCATGAGCACATCAGTTAAGGCCGCATTCCCTAAACACTAGGCACATGCAAGCCAGGACGTCAAACGAGGAGATTCTTATAAGCCCCCACGCTCCAGAATCTAGTAGGTCAGAGAGACAGTTTGCAGACAGCTCCCATGAAAGGCAGAATGAAAAGCGAAATCATGCCAGCCACTCCAGGAGATTTTAGTAACGTTCCAACAAATGGTCTGGACGTGTCCTATCTAAAACCCACTTTAAAATCCATAATGCCTTCATTGTGTCCTTTTGGACAAGAGGTAGAAAACTAAGAGTAATTTTCAGGGGCTTGAATACAGAAAGCACTGGGGAGCACACGTGGAGGAGGAGTGCTGGTTTTATTTGCCACCGGGGTCCCCGGGGCAGGGGGACCTTCGAGGAATTGCCAGACTTCAAATGCAGGGCCAATTGTGTTTTACCAAAATGTATTCATCCATCATCAGGAGCCTTGCCCATCTCACATCGTCTTCTGATGCTGCCAGAAAGTTCTTACCTTTATCTTCTTTGACTGCAAATATATGGTTTTATAGGAGTCATTACACTTGGCTTCTTTTCCTGAGATCAGGCAAGGCTGATCTCCTTTTTTAGAGATCTCTATTTGCCACTAGCTTTTAAGGCTGCATACCATGCCTGTAGTCACAACAGGGGGCATACATAACATATGACACATACATATGCTGTACAGTCTGCATCTGGAGCGCTTTCTTGTCCAGAAAGAAAGAAGGCAGGACGCGGGATTAAGAATGCGAGAGGAGACAAGAGCCCGGGTAAGGGTCTTCGCTCCGTTTTTATTAGGGTCAGAAGGCTTACAAACATGGTGATGGATGTGCACAGAGACAATAAATCTGTGAACACTAACTCAGGGGCCTGAGGGCAAGATGTGCGGGGGGGGGGGGGGGGGGGGGGGGGGGGGGGGGGGGGGGGGGGGGGGGGGGGGGGGGTTTAGGGGTTTGGGTTACTACAAAGCAAAATCCTGGCCCTGGGCTGGAGGTTGTTTACAGCAGACATGAGGTCCCACCTCTGTTTAGGGAAACAGGCCTAGGGGACAAGGAAGACAGAGCAGGCTACCTCAGGGTCAACAAGGCACCTTTCTTCTGCTAATTAGCTCCCCTCAGGGCAACTTTGCCTGCAGAGGTCTATAGCCCTATTTACCAGTTTACCTCCTTGGATCCTTCCTTCCTGTGAAAGCAGCTTCCTGCTCTTGTACTAAGTTGGAGGGATGTTACCCGCCCTGAATACCTAATCTTGTTTACCTCATCTTGGAGGTTTTCATCCTGAGATTCCCTATCCTTATACCTTTGTCCTATACTGGGACCTTTGCCCTGTTTACCTATTCTGGGACCTTTGCCTGGGAAGTTCCATCTGAGTTTTGTCTATATCCATCCATATCCACAGAGATATATAGCCCTGACTTAGAAAAATCCTAAATCAATATTCAGAAGGCAAACTGACTGACCAATAGGTAGGTAGGTTGATCAATAGGGTTGTTCTATAACTACTGATTGATCTTCTCCAAAGGTCCTGATCCTGATTAACAGATGGGCATTGAACCACAGAAGAAATTTCTAGGTATCATTCCTCAAACCGGATCAGTGAATTTGGCATCTATACCAGTGATTGGAAGAAAGGCAAAAAATAGAATACCAAATTCGAAGAGGGTCCAAATTGGTAGATATAAGTAACATTTTGGTTGACGGACAATTGTAATAGCTTAGACGTATCAGCCATTGATAAATAAATAAATATGAATCAACTGTATATAACTATATATAACCATATAACTATTTATATAATTAGCTAACCATATATACATATATTATTTAATATATGTAAATATATTTATATATAACCAATATACATATGGTTAAAATTATATATATATATATATATATATACACACACACACACACACATGGAGTGATGAATAGAAAATTTGCACGTAGTGCAAAAATATAAAAAGATGCAGAACTATAAAAAGGAATGAACATGAACATGGCTTAACAGTAATATATTCGAAAACCTCTCCAGGCGGACTTTGAAGTTCAACTCCAAGACAAACTGATTTCAGGGAGCTGCCAAATGTTTACTCTCATTAGCACACAGACCCTTATCTCAAAGGCGGAGTCATGCCTAAGACCACATCGAAGCAGACAATATGTGGAAGATAGGGGTCAGTACCAGATGTTACCCTTTTGAGAAGGAAACCAACCAAATGGGCAGCATCCAGGATGATGTCAAGAAACCTTCAAGAGAGGATGCAAAGACCACTGGCTTAAAGAGTGTGGTAAATGTTATACAGGAAAGTATTGCATTCATTTTTGCTGGTCTAGAGGGAAGAAATATCACTAATTAATGGAAGCGGAAGCTATAGATAGTCCTTTCTGCTGATTCTAGAACATGCCTATGGGCCCCAAAAGGCAAGAGATAGCTCAGTAGCTCAGGATGAGACGAGTCTCCTCTCAAAGTCCCCCCCGACCACCCCCCCCCCCCCCCAGCCACCCTCCTGGCCCCCTGCCTGCATGACTTTGCAGCCAGGAGCATTCAGGTGTTTCATTCGACTGGCCAGCAGGAACCTTCGTGACACAGGAGGAAAATAGGCTGTGCATCTAAGTCTTTCCTTTTTTCTCTGCCTAGATTGAACTCCAGGGGCCCCAATTTGTATTGGAAATTTGTTCCAAGGAAACAACAACAAAACACAAACAATAATAGACACCAAGGTTATTACCAACACAACTGCAAAAAAGAAAAGTATAGTAGATGAGCAATCCAGAAAAGCAACAAGAGAAACAATAGTAGTAGTGAAAACTTACAATGTGTTTACCGAAGGCTGTTTTAAGATCTGTGTATATATTCCATCAGAGTCTGAATCTTGGGTTAGTCGGTGGAGGAGGGGAACGTTTTTTAGAAATATACATTTCTATGCTTATGACCTTTTAAACATAATTGCAGTCACGTTGATCATTTATGGTCACTATCAAGACTATACAAATTCCATCAGTATTCCTCGGTGTAAATGTGATTACAACTTATGTAGGATACCTATAAAAACTCTTTGTGATTCTAAGCTGCTAATGAAGCCTTCGGGTGGGATCTCTGGATGACAAACTTCTTCTCTGTTCAGCAGTACCGTGCATGAGTAGAGTTTTATAACTTCTAACAACAAAGAATAGCTTCTTTTTAACTTGGTGCTTTTCTTGGTCAAATAAACAACCACCACAACATATTCTTTCTTCTCTTTGTGTCTTTAACTTTCATCTCTATACTCTTTATTCTCTGGATTTTACACTTTGTTCTGTGCTTTCATCTCTTCAATCAGGCAATAAATTATGCCGAAAGTAGTAGTGAGGCTGACTGACAAGTAAAACTGGTCTATAGTTGCTACTCCTAAAACATGTTCACTTTTAAAATAGCAATGTGAACAAAGAAGTGGAAAATGCAATAAAAGCCACTTGATATATTTGCAATATCTTGTGTATATATTGGGTTCTCATGGAATGACAGATTTATGTAGGACACATTATTTCTTTAAATCAGCTGAAAATTGAGCTCATTCATTATATGTTGCCTCCCTCATTAATTATAATGAAATAAGTGCCTTGTTAGCACAATCAGTCTCGTAGACATTTTTGACGTCTGCAAGATGGATTTTCTAAAGATATATTGATATTGAACCACAGGCACCACTTCCCTCTTAAGTAACAATATGTGTTGAGCTCTACTTTTACGTATATTTACCTGGCTACTTATAAAAATACAATTTTCACAAAATGAAACTCTCATTGCTTTCTGAAACTGATAAATCATTTTGAGTGTTTGTCATAAAGTACCAGTTTACACAGAGAACACCTGTCTCATAAATCAAGGGAAAACCTGACCATGGATTTAAATCTTGTGTTGACACAAATAATTAGCTTTCTTTTTAGGTGATAGCTCTATGTAACTATTCATTTTACTTCGTATTTAAAAAAAAAAAATTTTTAATGTTTATTTATTTTTGAGAGAGACAGACAGACAGAACATCAGCAGGGGAGGGGCAGAGAGAGAGGGAGTCACAGAATCCGAAGCAGGCCCCAGGCTCTGAGCTGTCAGCACACAGCAGGGCTCGAACCCACAGGCCGAGAGATCATAACGTGAGCTGAAGTCAGATGCTCAACTGACTGAACCACCCAGGGGCCCCGTTTTTACTTTGTACTTAAAGTGGAGAGCTTTAGGGGCACCTGGATGGCTCAGTTAAGCGTCTTTCTTCAGCTCAGGTCATGATCTCGCAGTTTGTGTGTTTGTGTCCTGCATGGGGCTCTGTGCTGACAGCTCAGAGCCTGGAGCCTGCTTTGGATTCTGTGTCTCCCTCTCTCTGCCCCTCCCCTGCTCTTGCTCTGTTTCTCTCTCTCTCTCTCTCTCTCTCTCTCTCTCAAAACTAAATAAACATTAAAAAAATAAAAAAAAAAGAAATTATATATATTCATACAGCAGGATACTAGACAAAAATGAAAAAAAGACAAATGACCTCCACATGCATAATGTTGAATGGAAAGATCCAGGCACAGAAGCGTGTGCATTGTATTGCCCACATAAATATACTCGCATAATATAAATAATATTTCAGGAATATATGCATAGAAAATTTAGGATTCTAAAAACTAAGTGTTTACGTGGGTGTTCATTACTAAAAGAATATTTTTACTGTGTGTATGTGTATGTAAACTACTTGAACTTAAAAAGTGTTTTTAGAAACGGTTAGAACAATTCCCATCCAAGAAAATGACAAGGTGTTTAGAATTCTTTTACAAACAGGGCTAGGCCAAAATACCTACAGAAGCCCTACTCAATGCCATGGTGCAACTGAACGTCAAAATTAGAAGCCCCAACCCGCACACAAGGAAGGGGGTTAGTAAGTGACAGGGCTTGCACAACACAGCTTGTAAATGGCAGGCAGCGTCAGGATGTAAATAGAGTCTCTGATCTTTCTTTTCAATGTCATCCTTTCCAACCCTATTTTCACAATTGACTTGCTGCCCTGATTTACGAGTTCCGATCAGAACATCTTTCTTTGGGGAGCAGTGATTTATTTTTGTAAAGCAGAAATCCCACTGAAGAAAGCAACACCCAGGGACAGCTCTAAGTTAGTGGCAACGTTATCTATTTTCTCAGGTTGATCTATTCCAAGCAGAAAACTGGCAGACCACTGCGGGAACAGGTGCAGCAATGATGGGAGGGGGTTGGCAGAAATCATAAATCTGGAACATGAGGCACCGAATAAGAGAATGAGCAAATGTGTTCACGAAGAATGTGTGTGTGTGTGTGTGTGTGTAACTACTGGACAACAAGAAGGTAGAAGGTAGTGTTGGAAAGAAGTTAAAAAATTGAAACACGATTCTGCAGAGGAAGGGAAATGAAAAAATAGAGCAAAGGAACAGTTTCACAGCATGGCTAAGGGCAGGCCCAACTGACAGAGAGGTTCCACTGGCACAGACACCTTGAGAAACGAGGAAGCCACTATGCAGACACTCTGACCACAGTGTTCATCCTGCTCCCTTCCCTTCGACCATGAGCGATTGACTGTGTGGCTCAGAGAGAACAGGATTGGAGGTAGGATTCCTTGGTCTCAGTCCGTCCTGACTCAGTCTGGAGTCTCAGAAACTCCAGGTTAACTGGAGAGATGTCCCTCTAGACCTATAGTCCTCCTATATAGTGAAATCTGTTTCCTGTCTTAAGAATGGGGAGAAGAACAATGCTCACCTGGGCACAGAGGTGGAGATTAAAAAGGTAATACATTGGAGGCATCTAGCACAGTGCCCAGAATGGGCTCCCATGTGTCTCATAAACTTGGGTTTGTAATCTCGAGCCGGGGAAAATACCTCGGTTAACCTGTCTCTCTGTCTCACAGACTTCGCATGGAAAACCCAGTAAGTGCTTCGCGGGACTATATTACTTTCACAAACTTCTTGGAACTTCTTAGAGTGATTTTCAGTTCCCAACTGCTTTGTCTCTTACTCCCCTGCCTCCCTCTTTCGTTTACACTACTTCACTGACCCAAGTCTGATGACCATTCATTGGAATGCCACCTCGAGTCATTTGGAATTAAACTCTCTCCAGCTCCCTTATTGGACACCGGCAGTGTGGGTTGCACGGTGCCAGGGACACAGAACCAAACATGACGAGCCACGTTTCATCCCCTGGATTCCAGCGAAGAAGTCAGGGAGACACATAAGCTGACCATTTGCATACATCATGGGTGAGATTATGCACAAAATGCCCTACAATTAGAAAGATGTACCTCGACTGACTTGGCAGGGAGCATAGGGTGTTTGTAGGAGGTTTCCTAGGGGAGAGGGTGCCTGCACTGTGTTCAGGTCACCAGGAGAGAGGGAGGAGGGGGTTTTGAGTACGAGAAAAGTGCGAGCAGACCCAGAAAAGCATGACATGTCACGGTGTGTTCAGGCTCCTGCAAATATTGATGGTTCAATACTGAGGTGTGAAGGGAGTCAGACAGAGCAATGAGAAATAAAGCTGGGGAGGATAGCTGGATCTTGGCAGGATTTTATGCTATCCTTAAAAACTTAAGTGTACCGTGGGTAAACAAGAAAGATCACTGGAGTGTTTGTGGAGAGGGAAAATGGAGAACAATGCACACATTTTCATCGCCCAAGCTGCTGGTAAGTTCCCCTTTGTTAGCTTGCAGGTAGTGCCCAGGGATAGCTCTGAAAGAAGGACCATGTACTGGAACATTCTAAGACAGTGAGCACAGGAACAAAGATTGTCCCTAGGTCATCATGTTTAAAGAAGAGGAACAATGTTGCTGAGGTACATGAATTTGCCCCTCAACAAATTTGATCCCTAAAGGGATCCAATGCCCTTCAGTCCAAGGCTTTGCCACAGTCAAATTTAAGGAATTAGTATATTTGAGAGAGAGTGTGTCCATCAGAAGTGTGTGTATGTGTGTGTTTGGTGGTGACGGTCATAGAAACTTCTTCAGAGCTCAGTGAGCTGGGTGCTAGACAAGACAGTGATGCGAAGCCTGGTGGGACAGATTCCCAGGCTCAGCAACAGTGGTCTGGTCGTATCCCAGCTTTCTCCTGGGGACACATGAAGGGGTCAGTATGAACGAACACATTTCACCAACAGTCATGGTACCCCCAGTGTGCACCAGTAACACCTCTGTTTACAGTAGTGGTCAATAAAGGAAAGTCCTCTTCTCCCACGGAGTGGCCATTGTAGACAGGATGAGACAATCCATCCAGCCAGTCAAGAAACAGCAAGTGGCAACTGCAGAGTGGGAAACTTTATCACTCGGTCAAGAAATAGCCTTCCTCGCATCATCTCCTGAGCTGAGATCCGAATGGACTGTTTAGGTCAAAAAGAGCAAAGCAGACACAGAACAGAGCAAGTCCCAGTCCCTGGAGGGAGGAGGAACCGCAGAGGGACAGGAACACACTGAGGTGTGGAAAAGCTCAAGAGACACGTTGGGGCAAATTCCTGCAGGGCCGTGTGGGGGCATCCACAGGGGGAGACTGGATTTGTGTCACGTACAAAGTGAGACTTCAGAATGTCTGGATGAGAAAGTGATGTGACCTGATTTCCATTTTGAACATATCATTTGAGTTTTTCTGTAGAGAATGCAGTTCTAGACCTTAATATTCTGTCCCCTTGATGTGTTATGGCATTCCTTATAAATTAATACATGATCATGGTGGTTCTTACTGCCTTCTCTCTTGTCTTGACTACTTGACCACATCCTGAGATACAGAACGTGTCAGAGTGCTAGAAAATCAGGCTTTCTGGTCTACCGTGTTGAGGGCACCCTGAGCTAAAGGGCCTGGAGGGTTGTAGTCCTGGCTTAGGTGATATGCAGTTTTAGTGTTCTCATTTGTCCAAACTGCCACTTGGCCAAAAATCTTTACCTACTGCACAGTGTGCTCTTGGGCTGGCTGTGCAACAGTCTCATAGACACATCCCACTTATGTTGTAAAAGACAGTAAATAAAACAGGTATGATTTTGTGTGTCTCTCAATATATTTAAAAAACCCTAATGGTAAAAATTCATTCTGAACAGCTGTTTGGTGTCTACTAAGAAGAATGAAGAGAATGTGTTTAAATTTGAGTAGTAATTATTTTGACTAAACATTGAGGGTAATATCTTACTAAGTTGAAATAAGAGAACATATTTCTTAAGGAAAGCATGCAGTTTTATTCAACACAGATGTTAAATTAATAGATAGAGTTCTCACCTCGAGGCAGCCCTAATGGAGTAAATGAACTTTTGAGTTAGTTCCAGACTTTTGATTTAAATCAATGCATTTTCATGCATCGATTTATTTTAAAGTTGTGTTGGAAATATTAACACATGATAAATCTTAGTCATTGTATATCAAACCACTTAAACTAGACCCTTTCTTTTTCTAAACTTCAAAATGTGGTTCATCCTGGAAAACGGGAAGCCGACAATGTGACACAGTAAATCACAGCTATTTAAAACAGACTAATATATGGCAACAGCAGGTGGGTGTTAAGTTCTTATGCATAAAGAATAGAAAAGCTTAGGAGGGTTATTATTCCCTCGGTAAATCGTTATTTCTACAGTTTCGGCTTATGTGACGTTAAGACAGAAGTCGTTCTGGCTTTCAGTTCGACGAACCCCTAGCTGTACCCATTCTTCATGCTTTTTGTCTCTTGCTGGCAGTTTGATCGGTCCAGTTTGCAGACTACATTTAGTGCTTATGGGCTAAATGGGCGCATCTGCCTCTTGCAGGACATGCATGCTTTGGAAGCTAAGACGGACGCTGCCCATACCAGGAGGCTGTCAACCCAAGTTGTCGGCATTTACAAGGACAAGGGAGCCTCAGAGAGTGGTTCCTTCCCTCCGAGCGGCTGTAAACCGCTCACCCAAAGAAGTTACAGCGTGGCACCGTAGGGCCGCCGGGCTATGTTAGTGCTGAAGGAAGCCAGTCAGCTTAGAACGGACGCATCACACTGCTTGTTCTTAGTCATCTGGGTCAGGTTGAAGAGCAAAGCGGTGCCCAGTCGGCATCATGAGTAATCCAGGATGAGGCAGTTAGCTTCGGCACTACCAGTGGCCGCCTCGTGGGACCAGAGCCTCACGCCTCTTACGGAATGCTAGTGCCCACGTCTCAGGGCAGAAACACAACCCCCAACACGAGTGCAGATGTGAGTTCATGCTGGGTTTGGAAGCAACGTGTGGCGAGAGGATGCGTGCTGTAGCCATTGAAGACTGTGGTGGGAGAGTTTATTTTTGTTCAGATGCAGACTGTTTCCCTCACATCACTTCAGTGTATTTCAAGTTACTCATCTGAAAGTCTTTCCTCTGCCACAACAATTCCCGGGAGGTTTCTCCAAGGGTCCCGTCCATCTGGTAAACAGTCTGAGTGGTGGTTTCTAAAGGCTCACAAGGTTCCAGCCAGCATCTTTGCACAGTTGACCACCATGACCTTTACCATTGGAAGGGCTGTGTCTTTTCACTCCATGGGAGATCTGAAGTTAACTCTTGACCATGACATTGCGTACAATTCACTAACCCAAGATATATTTAACCGAAGAATATGTATCACATGAGGTATAGAGTTCTAACTATTTTCCTATAGTTACTTTAAAATTTACCTTGAAACTAATAGGAGCTTTCTCCAGACACATACCCAGGGCTGCGATTCAGCTCGTCTGTCCATATTTATTGTGAAAATACTGACTTACGAATTACCTGACAAGCCACAGCCTATTTATCTGAATGGCCTCCTGGATGTCCTCGCCCTGCCTGACCTGGGTTGTCCCGCAGAATGCCTCAGTGTTAGCTCATGAAATTCCTTAAAGATTTAAGCTCTAGAGTAACAGTCAGCTTCAAACCTGCCCAGAGGTAGAAGAGTTAGCGGCTTGCACTGTTTGAATCATGCCGGCGATATACCAGGTGCCCAACACATTTTAAAACATCCTCCTTAAATATATTCATAGTAGCTACGTGTGACTAGCCAGCTATGTGGGACTATTTATTAAACACACCATTAAGTTCTATAGAAATATACAGCAAAACAAATATGGACGTCCTTCTCTCTAGAGAAATGTACACTAAGCCTCTAGAAGACTTATGTTAGCATATGTAGCTAAGTCATTAACTCTTCCTCATTTTTAATCCATTGGTAACTATCTTTGGCTGGTATTTTGTTGGTTCCTTTTGGTTTGTTTTTTTTTTTTTTTTTCCTGCAAAAATTAAAGAAAACAACTTCCTAGGTAAATCTTCCCCTATTATAAATGCCCTCATACTTCCCAAGCCTGGGGCTCAAATCTGGTCATGCTGGGTCCCTGTGTAAAACATCGCTGTAGGTCCCATCATGTACAACACACAGAGCAGACACCAAAGCTCTCAAAGATATGTCTCCAGCCTTCCTTTGCAGACTCCTCTTTTAGCCCACATTGCAGACACCGCACACTCCTCTTATGAAAACACTCACTTTGTCGGGACGCATCATCCGGTCCCCACACTGGCCCTATGTTCCCACCAACACATGCAACCCCCAGGGTCTTTGACTCCCTTCCTCTTCAGAGAAGCCTTCCCAGCCTCCCTCACCAGCACCGATCACGCACCTGCATGTACCTGCACAGCACTTAGCCTTTTCTTATGACTTTTGTTTTGAGCTACGCTGAAGTTTAATTGACAAATGAAATTGTACATATGCAAAGCGTGATATATCATGATCTACTTGCACAGTATGGAAAGATCTCCCCCATCACGCTAATGAACACACACATCACCTCACATACTCACCTTTGTTTTTGTTTTTGTTTTCTTACGATGAAAACATGTAAGTTCTACTCTCTTAGCAAATATCATGTATACAATAGAATGTTATCAACTGTAGTCACCAGGGTACGTGTTAGATCCTGAGGCCTTATTCATCCTATGACTGATTGGTTGTACCTACCAATCTCTCCTGATTCCCCCTGCCCCCTGCTGCTGGAAACCACTTTCCTATTGTCTACTCTCCATTTCTGAGTTTGATTTTTTTTGTTTTCACATATATACATCACACAATCACTTGCTGTAAGTGAGGATAATAAGGTAGTTGTTTTGTCGTTTTGTTTTTGTTTTTGTTTTTTAAGAGCAGAAGCACCTTCTCTGTTGTCTCCAGCACTCAACGAAGTGATCTTCGGGTATAGCATGCACTTGATGTTTGTTGAATGAGTAGCTGAACTCCTGAGCAAATCAAAAGCACGTGGAAGGGATCTACGACCCTGTATCCATTCAAATGGTAGCATGGCCTAGTGGAAAGAGGTTGACATATGGAGTCTGAAGACCACTGTGACCTTAGCCAAGTCTTTTAGCTTCTGCAGATGTCTGTTTTCTCATCCATAAAATAGTGCTCAACACAGCCGCCTTGCAGGAAGAACACCGTGGGGCTCAGATAGAGAAGCCACACAAAGGCCGCATTCCAATGTGGTGCAGATCTGATTGCTTTAGCTACTGCTGCAGTCTGTGCTCCTGTGTCTCGTTCAGCGAGATGGCTGGGATACCGCGTGCCCCGGAGGCCTCTGTGCCTCTTCGCCTCTCCACCGCAACTTGCCTCATCTACACGAACGCGCGTTACCTGTGGCAGTCAGGACACAGTCAGAACTTTTCACGGGGAAAAAAGTTGGGTGGCTTGTATCATAAACTCCTTTCTCTCTGATCCTTCCCAACCATCTCAGGAGAGCCTAGACCTGAGTGGTGACCCTAAGGGTAGGCGAGCCAGACAGACCAGTGCTCTGTTACCTGCAAGGCCACAGAAGCAAGAGCAGAGGCTGTGAGCTTCTTACTGGGAAGCACACACAGTCTTTGCGGAATGTGCCACTACCTTGGTGTCCCGTAACGTCCTTGGGTACTGGTTTCCTTGTCATATAATCTTCCAGCCTCTTCAGACCCTGGATGTGTATAGTTCTAGCTGGAGGCTGATGGGGTGGTGGCTACGTGAACAAGTTTGATGGGGGGTGGCTATTTCACAACGCATACATATATCAGAACATTGAGCTGCACACCTTAAATACACACAATTTTTATTTCCTAATGATACCTCAATAAAGCTGGGTTTGGGGATAAAGATAAACAGAAAGAACAAAAATAGAAGTTGGACAAATATAGACCAAAGCGCTTTTTTTTTTTTTTTCCCTAATGCTAAGTAATTGTGTTCCTTCTCATGATAAGCTGATTATGCTTACAGACTTTCCTTACCTTTATGGTAAGACTGCCCAGTAGATCATTTTTTTTTTTCTAATTCAATAAAAACACAGTATGAAATAGATATATACATAGACAACATCCTTTTCACTATTACCTTTTTTCAGAAAATTATATTTATCCCTGGCCGACAAATAATTGACTGAACTTAAAAACCTCAACCAAGTTGAAATTAGAGGTTTCTCTGACATCTTATTGTCTACAGGTTGAAGCTGTTGTGATGACCAGTGTTTCTCCACTTTCCTCAATTTCACCGTAATCAGCCTTGGCTGTATAACAGGGACAGTCAGAAGCCTTTAGAAAGCACCCAGAGATTGTGATTTTCATGATTTAGGCTGCGGACCAACATGGCTACTTTTTGTGAAACCTTTCTACATGACTCCAATGTGGAGCCAGAGTGAGCAGAATAATGTAAGCTGCCTCTAAGAGTTCTGATACAAGCATCCCCCCTTACTCATGGGGGTGTTCCAAGACCCCAGCAGAGGCATGAAACCATGACGGTATTGAATCCTATATGCTCTATGTTTTTTGTCTACACATACAACTTATGATAAAGTTTAACTTGTAATTCGGAACAGTAGGACACTAGCAATAATAACTCATAATTAAGTAGAACAATTATAGTAATATACTGTAGTTAGTTTTTTTTTTAATTTTTAAATGTTTGTTTATTTTTGAGAGAGAGAGACAGAGTGTGAGCAGGGGAGAGTAAGAGAGAGAGAGAGAGAGAAAGAGAGAGAGACAGAATCTGAAGCAGGCTCCAGGCTCTGAGCTGTCAGCACAGAGCCCGATGTGGGGCTTGAACCCACTGACTGCGAGATCATGACCCGAGCTAAAGTTACACTTCACCAAGTGAGCCACCCAGGCACCCCTATAATAATATACTGTAATAAAGTCTATGTGAATGTGGTCTCTCTCTCTAACATCCTGTACTCACCCTTCTTCTTGGGGTGATGTGAGATAAATCGCCGAGTTGGTGAGATGAAGTGAGGTGAAGGATGTCGACATTGTGACGTAGCTTTAGGCTACGATCGCCCTGGATGCTGTGTCATAAGGAAGATCATCTGCTTCCAGACCTGGCTCACGGTGGGTCACTGAGACCAGAGAAAGCAAAACCCCAGATCAGGGGGACTGCTGCTCTAACTTACAATTACTTCACCACCAGTAATCTTCAATGCTTTAAAAGGTGATGGCTGTTGCATAATATTTTGAAATTCAAAATTTAACTATTTGAATTGCCCACTTAAATTAAAAATCCCGTATATTAGAAATTACCTTGGTAGGGGTTGGAATGCAGATAGCAAATCTACTCTAATACTAGCAAAACAAAAGTAGATAATTCATCTTATATCCTATTTGCTTCATAACTTAATAGGAATGGCAGGCACCAGTGCATGTTACTTATGAATTTATCTGATACCTTCTTACTATTGAAAAATCATCCAATATAGTTCTACAAACTCTCTATCATCTTCATTGTTTTATGCTTTATTCTTTACAATGACTTAAAACATAACAAATTATATTTGTTAATTCAACCTTTAATACAAAAGTATAAAGATGGGCATTTTTCTCAAATTCTTTTTGAGAATATTCTCTTCTTTGTTCTAAGTGATTTCTCTTTTCTACGTAATCTTTAACAATGAGATCAAATTTCTAAAATAGGTTACCTTAATGAATGCCACTGTTAACTATAAACCTGTATTAACTGCTATGACAAATTTAAATAAATATGCTATCTAAATGAAAACGCACATTTTAAGATCTAATTTAACAAAAAACATAAAAATAAAATAAAATATAATTTAACTTGGTACCTTAAACATAATATACATTTACAAAATCCTTTTTGTCATATGATAAATATAAATTTTGTAAATATATCTAGTTTAAGCATAGGACATAAAAATAACTATCTCTGCCTTCAGGAGTTTATAATTTAATTAGTAGCTCTCAATATATATTTGGCTCAGACTCCCTATTGAAAATTTAATAAATGTTACAGACTTAGAGAGAGTCCATATGTATCAGATTTCACGTATATTTTTGTGAACTTCATGTTTGCATGAAATCCTAGGGGTTACAAATACATTTCAGGTAAGGAATTATGTCTATTGGAAATACAGTGTAAGAAATATGCTTTCAGTTAGCATTGGGCTGTAGGAGACCCACTTAACAGAAAGATGATAGATACAGATAGGTAAATAGGTTAATATACAGAAAGGGTTTTTGACGGTGTGTGTGTGTATGTGTGTGTGTGTATACACACATACACACACACACATTATATCTATATCTATATCTATATCTATATCTATATCTATATCTATATCTATATCTATCTCTATCTCTATCTCTATCTCTATCTCTATCTCTATCTCTATATCTATATCTATCTATAGATTAGGCAAAAGTGTGAAGGGGAAAATAATGTGTTTTGGGAAGCTGGGAAAAAAGGGGAGTATCCAGCTTCAAAGGGCAATTTGAGAGGGAAAAAAAATCAAGAGTGCTTGGAAAACGTTGAGTTTCTTCTGCCATTTGTGGAAGAAAGTGGTAGAGGAGTACATGTTGGCCAGACGTGACTGCCATTAGAAAGAACGTGAACCCTATAAGTGGGTCTTCAGAAGTTGCTGAAGGACACCTACCTGAACAGGGTTTGACTTGAAGAAGGAGGACAACGGGTCTGGCATAGGTCAGAGAAATGGGCATGGTGTGGCCCCAAGTATGTTCAACGACTGTAGGGCACTTTGTTCTTTTGAAGGATAACTATCCATTCAGAGGACAGAGATTTGGCGTGGTGTTCCTGTCCCGGTGCGCAGTGTAGAACACCCTTGTCATCTGTTACTGTGCCGGGAGTCACCTTTCTACACTCGCTCACTGCACTGAAGAAGTCAGGCTCAGCAAGGTTCGTGGCGAAGCCCCTCAGAGCACATGACAGACGTGCGGGAGTAAGTCCGCTGCTGAAAAGTGTAGCACAGCTCCGATCGGAATCCCATCGCACGTTTGCGGCGATGCTGGGTGACGCTGCCACCACACCTGTCACGAGATGTGACAGGCAAATGGACAAGAGTCTGGATTCGAACACCTAGCCACCGAAGCCTCCTGGGGTTCCGTTCTCCTTTCTCATCTGTCTTTCAACCTCTTGAAAGAACGCTTGGGGTACCTTCTTTACCACCTATGCCCTGCTCTGCCCTCGCAGCCTCTGGGCCACCAACTCTGTCTCCTTACTCGTGCCTCTCCTCCTTAGTTTGCACCTTCCCCTGCCCCGTAAGTGAGGGACCCCAGCAAAGCTCTGCTCTCATGCCCTCTCCCTGTGCTCTCCCGGCTGGGAGCCCTGTCCCTCCAGGGCCTTGCTAAGAAGGTGCTCTACACAGGAGCTCTCTGCCCTCTTTCTGCCCCCCTTCCTTTGGGCCAGTGGGCACCTCTGCCTGCTGCTCGGGTCACCCTGTCTCTCTCCTCCTCTGTACACATTGGAGCCTACATCCTGATTCCCTGAACTTGTCTCTGCATCACCGCCTGGAATCCCAGCACCAACTCCTCCCCCTCCTCTCCTCCCCCTTCCTCCTCATCCCTCCACCTCTTCCGCCTCCTTCTCCTCTTCCCCTCTCCTCCTCCTCCCCCCTCCTCTTTCTGCTCCCTTCTCTCCCTCCACCTCTCCCCCTTTCCCCTTCCTCCTCCACCCTTCCTCCTCCTCCCTCTACCACTTTCCCCTCCTCCTCCCTCCACCTCTTCCTCCTCCCTCCACCTCTTCCTCCTCCTCCTCCCTCCACCTCTTCCCCCTCCTCCTCCCTCCACCTCTTCCCCCTCCTCCTCCCTCCACCTCTTCCCCCTCCTCCTCCCCCCACCTCTTCCCCCTCCTCCTCCCTCCACCTCTTCCTCCTCCTCCTCCCTCCACCTCTTCCCCCTCCTCCTCCCTCCACCTCCCTCCACCTCTTCCCCCTCCTCCTCCCTCCACCTCTTCCCCCTCCTCCTCCCTCCACCTCTTCTCCCTCCCACCTCCTCTTTCCCCTCCCTCCTCCTCCCTCCACCTCTTCCCCCTCCCTCCTCCTCTTTCCCCTCCCTCCTCCTCCCTCCACCTCTTTCTCCTCTGTCTCCTCCCTCTCCTCCTCATCCTGTCTTGACCATACGGTTTCTCTGCTGCAGAAGTCCTCCCCTTCCTACTATCTCCAACTCATATACATCCCGAGAGTACTCTGTCCCAAAGTGCTGTCTCCCATATCTGAGAACTATTGAACCCACTCCTTTCCATACCAGTCATGCGGCTCTTGACTAGTACTGTCTTGTGCTGTTGACTCTTTTCATCGGAGCTCCCTTCCAGATGCAGGAGCCACTGGCCAACCATGGCTGGTGTCAGTGGAGATGACCTGTGGGTATAAAATACGGCAGGTTTCAAGGCAACAGGAATATACTGCTATGTGTGTGTGTATGACTGAAGACATTACATGCTAAAATATTTTCATCATTTTTTCAACCCTTTAAATGTGTCCACCAGAAAGTTTTAAATTACATATGTGGTCACATGGGTGGCCCCTATTTTCTTTCTACTGACAATGCCACTGCATGTCATTTTGGTCTCACACTGAGATTGGGAGGGCCTCTCGAACAGGACGATGTGATGTGATTTCTAGAATGGTAGCTACAACCTCACCTTGTTTCTCAAGATGTGTCTCCTACCGACTCCTAATGTCTGAAACCCTCATATACAAGCCAAACTCTGGGTTTAGCATTTTGGTTTATAAAGCAAAATCTCCACAAGATGTAAATGTTGCCATTTATTCTTCAGTCTGAATGCGTTAACTTGACTGCTTTCTTGGAAGTAAACAAAGAATAGGGATTATATGAGATTCTCCAGTGATTAAGGGAGAAAGAATAATGCCATCCAAGAGAGAAAACAGTGAACCTCTACAGATTATTATTATTATTATTTTCAATTCACAAGATTGCCTTGGACCAGCCTTTGAGATCCTGTGTAAGAGGCCTTGATGTCACGCAGTAGATTGCCAAGAATGGCGATTTCCTCAGTTCCAATTTTTTCAACGTCTGGTACTAGGACCAACACGAGTTTTCCGAGGGACAATAACACAGGCAATTGTCACCTGCAGACCTACCACCTCTGAAAAAAGAAAACTGTTGGGGCACCTGTGTGGCCCAGTTCGTTAAGCATCCAGCTCTTGACCTCGGCTCAGGTCATGATCTCACGGTTCATGGGATCAAGCCCTTCATTGGGCTCTGTGCTGACAGCGGGGAGCCTGCTTGGGATTCCCTCTCTCCCTCTCTCTCTGCCCCTCTCCCCGCCTTTCAAAATAAATAAATAAATTTAAAAGATAATTTTGAAAAAAAAAAAAAAAGAGAACTGTTTGCGGTAGGGTAGAAGAATGTTATATTCAGGATAATCCAAAATCAATATTTAAAAATGAAATCTTTGCCTTTGATAAAAGTAGAACTTCAGCACAACCAGCTTCCAAACTCATAGTGGTGACAAAGAGAAAGGGGTCTGTACTACTTACGAATGGATCCCTACCAATGATGGCCTTAGTTGTGGAGAGCTTAGTCAACACAGGCTTCCCACAAATTAAATCGTAATGGAAAATAGGTGATATGATTATTATTTTTATTAGATACATTTATTTTAAAAACTTTCTGTGTAATTGTTCTTGGAAAACTCCACTTGGAGTATCATGTGTTTTAGTGGACAGAAATGCTCAAACCTGGACATTAAAATCATTAGGATCATTGGGGTACCCAGGTGGCTCAGTCAGTTGCGTATCTGACTTTGGCTCAGATCATGATGTAGGTTCGTGGGTTCAAGCCCTGCATCGGGCTCTGTGCTGACAGCTCAGAGCCTGGAGCCTGCTCCAGACTCTGTGTCTCCCTCTCTCTCTCTGCCCCTGCCCTACTCATGCTCTGTCTGTCTGTCTCTCTCTCTCTCTCTCTCTCAAAAATGAATAAATGATGAAAACAATTTAAAAATCATTATTTAAAGCTTTTGAAAAGGCAGTTACTATGGAGAACTAAAATAATTTTTAAAAATTTAAACTCAATGAAACTAAATACCTTTATTGCATTTGTTCAGTGTGTGACAAAGGAACATGTTGTAAGTGGTTTTATTTTTTGCAAATGCCTTTGTATTTCTTCGATTCACTCAATGATACCCCGAAGAGTCCGAGGGAATTTTAATTACAAGATTAGGAAAGATAAAGCAGAATTCTGGATTAATTTTTCCTCTCGTCTTTAGAGAAAATGCCATTATTGCTTAAAGACTACAGTCAGCATTATTTACCTCCTGAGATTCTTTAACATACCTACTTCTCTGAATCACCCCCTAATGTAAGATGTCTGCATCGTTAATTGCTAAGAAAATTGAAAATATTTTAACATTATACCTTGACCGCACCTGGTTATGAAATGTATTGCTATTAAGGCGCCTGGGTGGGTGGCTCTGAGCTGACAGCTTGGAGCCTGGAGCCTGCTTCGGATTCTATGCCACCCTGTCTCTCTGCCCCTCCCCCACTTGTGTTCTCTCTCTCTCTCTCAAATATAAATAAACACTAAAATAAATTTAAAAAACAAATCTTTTACTATTGTCTTGGTAAGTGTGGGTCAGTAACTTAACACTTAATAATAATGCACACTGTACCAGAGTCCTTTTGATGTGCTTTTGTCAAATCCCTGATATCATTTGCAATTTTCTTTAACTAGGAAATTCTATTTTCAGAGTCATTTCTTGTGAAATAAAGTTTTAACTCAAATGATTCTTTAGGGATTACTCTTCAGGTTTTATTTCATTAGCTATTTTTTTTTTAATTTTTTTTTTCAATGTTTATTTATTTTTGGGACAGAGAGAGACAGAGCATGAACGGGGGAGGGGCAGAGAGAGAGGGAGACACAGAATCGGAAACAGGCTCCAGGCTCTGAGCCATCAGCCCAGAGCCCGACGCGGGGCTCGAACTCACGGACCGCGAGATCGTGACCTGGCTGAAGTCGGACGCTCAACCGACTGCGCCACCCAGGCGCCCCTCATTAGCTATTTTTAATCTGATTAATTCTAAGCAGGAAGCTTACAATTTTTCAAGTTCATTTAATTTTCTTAGCAACAGGTATTGCAGGAATGAATAGATGGAGTCCTTTCTGGTTTTTGAGTAGAGTTTAAACAACAGGTGTTGAAAATGACAACAAACCAAACAAAAACAAACAAATAAATAAATAAACAAAAAAAAACCCTAAATAAAACACACACAAATAATGGAGAGTTCATAAAAATTTCACGTCTCCTAGCTATATTAAGGAATAAATGCTGTCTTCTTTGTTCCTCTAGAAATTGAGCCATGTTTTATAGATGACGTGCAGGAAGCTTATTCATGGCAAACTTAAAATCATGGTGACAAAAGATTAGCTTAAAATGGCTATGGGAAAACACATACACAATAAATCCTACTTCAAATAACAGTTAAAAATAAGTATGCGATAAACACACAGTCTTTCCTGTTCCATTCGTTAAAGCTATAGTTTATTACATTGAATCCAAGATGAACTTTTCCCCGCACTTTAGTGTCTCCAAAAGGAGGATCACATATTCGGCATCATTGTGTCTTTGTTCTTGCTTAACAGTATGTTACAGAAAGTAAATCTGCATCCTGCACTCGGCAGTGTCTGAGATTTGACGAAGTACTCTAAAGGTACTTGTTGAACCGATTAAAAAAATTTTTTTAAGTATATTTATTTATTTTGGGAGAGACACAGAGAGTGAGCAGGGGAGGGCCAGTAGGAGAGGGAGAGAGAGAATCCCAAGCAGCTCGAACTCACCAACCGTGAGATCACGACCCGAGCCGAAACCAAAAGATGCTCAACCAACCGACTGAGCCACCCAGATGCCCCTTGTTGATCTGATTTTAGACACTTCCCTTTCCCCAGATGTTAAGAATCTATATTTGTATGGCTCCTTCTCGTTTCCGGCCTGCCTTTCCTTCCCTGGGCTCCTGTGCACATGAAGAGTTCTAGAACCTTCTCCCAGCTCCGCATGTGCCTTTCCTGAGGTGCAGAGCAAAGACGATAAGATGATAGGGAAGAATAAACACTGGGTGTTGCAGGCATGAAAATGTGTATTCATTAATTTTATAGACGTAAGTAAGTAAGATAATTTCAGGCGAATATGACACTGCAAGCTGCAGCCTTACACTGTGCGCGTTTACACATTAACAGATCTAGGAAGGCCTGCAAGCGTTCCGCAGACATATTTGCTTTGAAGGCCTTAAAGGCCGTAAGTGACAGGAAGTGGAGCATTCACACACGGAATCAGCATTTCTGAAGACAGTCTGGCGGCTCGGCTGTAACTGGAAGATGACAGGAGATGAGAGCGCGGGCAGAAAAGCGTGGGGAAAGAGCATCGCATCCGAGGCTGCGTATACGCTTCAGATACTTCAGCCGCAGATACTTGTTTACGACTTCACGTTGAAAGCCTTGTCAGCAGGACGGCTGACGGCTGCCCGGGTGAGAGATCCCACCCTGTCTCCCCCCATCGCCACACAAAAGTCACCCACTACCCACCAGCAAGAGTAGTCCCGGGACAGCTCAGGAGTCCACGGAAGCTGCGGCAGCACAGTGGCGCGACACTCCTGAGAATAAGTGCACAAAGGGAGTAGCGGGGGCCACTCCGTTTGCCTGCATCACCCCGCCCCCAGCGCCCCCCTGGAGGGAGGGAAGTCCTCCCCGGGCTCCCCTGGCAGGGAAAGGTGCGAAGTTGCTGGGGACACGGACGCAGATGAGGTGTCTGGAGATGGCTAGCAATGAAGACAGGCGAGGCTGTCACCATCAGCCACAGGGCAGGAGTGACCTTATTGCCCAGGGCGCCCGCGACTCTCAGCGTTGAGGAAAGCCAGAAGCTTTCCTAGCTGTGCTCCTGAGACCCAGCCCCCAGCCCAGCTGCCAGGACCCCCACCAGCGCGGCCACGGGCACTCCAGCCTGACACACGGCCCGCAGCCCACGCATGCGCCTGCGGCTAGCCCTGGCCACTACCACCGGTGCCACCGTCTCCACCACATGTGCCCACGGTGGGCCCCTGCCCTCCTGACACCTTGCAGGACACCCTACAATTCGGTGCGTGCACGTCACTAGCCCCACTCACCACGGGCACCTGACACCTGCCCCAGTCCCTCACTGCTGGACCTGGGAGTCCTGCCGGGGACCCCACAGATCCCCCAGGCCTTGGAGATGCCCCACGGCTCTTGCCACCAAGCAAGCACCACGCAGCTGGCGACGCTGTAGACCACGGCTGTTTGAGCAGGTGGGCCACCACACCCCCCCCCCCCCACATGCCTGGAGCCACGGCAGGCTCCAGCGTGCACCCCTAGCAAGTAGAGGTCTCTCCTCACTGAAGCCGGTCCACAAAGTGTGAACACACGACAGGTTCTTCCAATGCGCGGACACGTGTGGAGCTCACAGGGATCACAGAGAATCGGGGAGACGTGAAGCCATCACACACATACCACAAACGTCCAGTAACTAACCCCAAAGTAGCTGGAGATCCGTGACCTGACTGACACAGGATTTGAAATAATTGTTCTGAAGAAACGCGGAGTGCTACAAGAGACACAGATAAACTATTTAACCACATCAGGAACACAATACGAGAAAAAAATGGCAAGTTCAACAGAGAGACAACACAAGAAAGAACCAAGGACTACAAAATGCAAGAGCATTTCCATGGCAGACTCCGTCAGGCAAAAGAAAGAACCAGATGCCTTCGGAAGACGTCTAAACAAGCAAGAGATACTCAACATCACTCATCGTCAGGGAAATCAGAACCACAATGAGATAACACCTCACATTTGTACGTGATCTCAGCTATATGTGGGATCCAAAAAAATAATAATAAATTCAATTCACTTTAAATTAAAAAAAAAAAGTGAAGCTTTTAGCCACAGAGCCAGGGGCTTGGGGTGCAGAAAATGGGGACATATCAAAGAAGACAAATTTTGACTCATGAGATGAATACGCTCTGGAGACCTAATATACAGCACAGTGACTACAGTTAATACATATTGTTTATTTGAAATTTGCTATGTTAGTAAGTCTCTAGTGTTCCTACCACATACACATAACTGTCTGAGATGATGGGTGTGTTAATTAGCTTGATCGTGATAATCATTCCACAACGTGTGCATATATATCGAAACATCACCGTAAATACATGCAATTTTTATGTGTCACCCTACTTCATTACAATAAAACGTATCTACGGAAAGTGTTAGTCTGAACGAGTTTGAGCATGCCTTTTGTGTATGCGTACATGTCCACTACCCAAGGAAAGAGGGGGCGTTGCTGAGGCTTCACAGAGTTTTAGAACATATAATTATTAATGTGGTAAAATTTCCAAAAGTACACATCACTTACCAGTATCTATATGCAAAGAGAAAAATGGCCTCACGCATAACAGCATAGCTGCCGTGTGTTAGAATGTCCACCCCATTCACATGTGTTATCTTATTCAAGGCCCCTTGAATTTGTCTCTGTCTTTGGAATTAGAGTTGATGACCAGACTCATCACATCTTTTGTACTGCCATTTGAGTTCAGTCCTCTGACCTAGCTCTACTGCATCATCTCAGGCTCAATCTCTCTTAGCTCATGCTGAGCGACGAGTATCATCTGAGGGTTTTTTTTTTTTTTTGCCACTTTCCCATGACAGAGCATACAGCTCCTGAAAGAGGCTGCTAATTCATCTTTGTCTGAGAGACCCATAGTTGCATTTCTGGTTATCATGATCAAATTCCAATTTAAAAAATTCATTAGCTACAGCTATTAGCTTCAACCCAAGTTCGAAAGAAATAAAATTTGTGATATCCACCATGCATATTTTATGAAAACAGTATACAGTTATAGTTATTGAAGCCCAGGCCGTGTGTGTATACATTGTAAGATGTATTAAAATATGAACAATACATCTAAAAACAACTAAGACTCTTCTCTACTTGCCAGTGTGGTATTCATGTTTCCTCTTAGGGTGCTCGCTCGCTCTCTCTCTCTCTCTCCATTTTTAAAATTAAATCCTTTATTTTTTGGAGTACATTTAGATTCACAGCAATGTTGAGCAGAATGTATAGAAACGACTCACGTTCCCCCTGGCTCCCACAGGTACACAGCCACCCCCCTCCATTATCAACATCCCCCACCAGATGGTACATTTGTTATAATCGATGAGCCTACACTAACACATCATTATCACCCATTATCATTGTTAGGGTTCACTCTTGGTGTAGAACATTCTGCGGGCTTGGACAAATGTATAAAGGCACGTATCCACCATTAAAGCATCATCTAGACCAGGTTCACTGCCCTGAAAATACCCTGCGCTCTTGTTTTGTAAACAGTGTAAAAGTGACAACATTATCAAATCTATTTCTGTATTTATTGAACCAGGAGAACAAAAGAGCTAACGTTTCCGTACACGTATCTACTACATGTGCCTCATAAATAAATGTGTCTGGTAGAGTCTGTAACGGTAATGGAAGGAGGCTATAGTGATCATTGACCGTAATGTGGGGAACACATAAACAGCAGCAAGGGAGATATGGCTCACCTGCATTTTGTTAGTCGATCACCGTGTTCTTCCGCAGTCTTCGCAGGTCATTTAGTGGTTTCTGATGAAACTTTCCCGCCACAGTCATCTACCTACTGTATTAAAAAGCAACATCAGAGTTCAAGGAAAGTCTCACTTCGCAAAGATGAACTACAGGCTGACACAAGACTAAATGGACTATGTTTCTTTAGTTTTCAAGACTACCATCTTGGCTATTTTTTTCTTTTTAATTCTCTCCTTTGATTTCAAGCGCTCTTGTGCAAATACAGGAGGTAAAGTGAATGCTGGCAAAGAATCTTTAATTAAACACCACTGCCTAAATTTGGAAGTCGGAGACCTGAAAAGGAGAAAGTGTCATTGATTTTCCTGGACAGGGTGAAGAGATTGTGGGGCATCCAAACAAAGTAGCTTAAGAAAATCTTAGTAACCAAGAGGGTACTTTCTGTTGGCAGAATCTTGGATTGACTTAAGAGGAAAAGTACTATTCTATGCAAGGAGGTTGGTAAAAATAAACCAGTCACAGTGTCAATAAAAGATGTTAGAATCAGTAGTGGGAGTGTGGCAACAGGCAGCCACAAAAAGATGACATTTAAAAATTACAGGGGAGCCCTTTCATGTAATGCTAAAATAATTCCAACTTCTTTGTTACTAAAATAGTTGTAGGAATTAAAAAATACAATTTGCCATGAGGACTGAGATCCAGAAGGTCAAATTAAGAAAATTAGGTTCATGGTAAGATGATATCTTTTTCCCCCTGAAGAAAATCACACCAGCCTACTTTAGGGGGATAAACACACAGTTCATTACTACTAATCGGCTTATCTCGAGAGAAAAAAAAAAAAAAAAAAAAAAAAAAAAAAAAAAAATCAATGATTATTTCTATAGATAGGCATTGTTTGTGATAAGGACAGCAGCACACAGGTAAAGGAAATGCAATTTTTATTACAGCAACAGTCTCTGCTCCCATCCAATGGAAGGTCAAAATACAGTATGTGACTACGGTAAGTTACATAATTATTTAATGTAAATAATTCTGTGAAACAGACCCTGGGAGGAAATGTCCCATGCCATGCTTCATAGAGAACAACCTAATATGACTTAGAGTTTGTCCTTCATGTGACACTGTTCCTACACGCATTTATAAGACAGAGGGACTATCACAGAAGAACAATGAAGAAGCCTGGTTTTTGTTTGTTTCTTTTTTTTTTTTTTTAACATTTAACTTATTTTTGAGGGAGAGAGAGGGACAGAGTGCAAGCAAGGAAGGGCAGAGAGAGAGGGAGACACAGAATGTGAAGCAGGCTTCAGGCTCTGAGCTGTCATTACAGAGCCCAACACAGGGCTCGAACCCATGAACCAGGAGATCATGACCTGAGCCGAAGTCAGATGTGGAACCCACTGAGCCACCCAGGTGCCCTGACAAAGCCTGTTTATACAGTTGCCATTCTACCCACCAGGAACTGAAGCTGGGCCAAAAGCAGATATGTGCACAAAGTCATCACTAAGTGGTCAAGATGAATCTGAAGTCCAAGCTCCCCTCTTGAGAAGCTTCCAGAAGCAAGGCATAAAGGCTCCAAGGTCTAGGGAAGGAGGAGGTTTGGCTCTGACAGAGCCAGACCATCGGGCTGGTCTGGAGGTGACGGGAGGCAGGGCCCAGGGTGGTAATTAGGGGAAGGGGGCAGATACACTGGATCTGAAATTCTTCTCAGACCTTAAGAGTGAGGAATATTTGTGTTGTTATCTTTAACTGCTAAGAAATGTTCCATCATTTGACAAACCCATCACTTACCTACCCATCCTTTTCATTAGGGGATGATGGGATACTTCCAAGTTTTGTTTCTTCAAGATGGTGGTGAAAAACCAGTTGTGTTAATGCACGTAGAGAATGATACAGCTAATGTGAACCACTATCAACGTTTTTATGAACACATCAAGATGCAGTGGCGTGGGAGGGTTTTATGAGTATTAAAATGGTTCAAGGTATGTAGAAAGCATATAGTGCTTGACACACGGGGTTTGTGTTATTGAACTAGTTTCATGTCCACTGCAAATTAGCTCTTTGAATTTCTCCTCCTTCCCTATTTTGTTTTTACCCAAAGCACTTATTCCCACTGAAAACCCATATATTTTACTCATTTACTTGCCTTTTGTTTATCTCTTTGCCTTGGAAGGAAAACTGTAAGAGGGAAGGGATTTTTGTCTGTTTTATTTACAATTGTATTTTCAGTACAAGGATGGATACAGATTAAGAAATTAATACAGATTTTCAACATGAGTAGTGACAGAAAGTATCACTATAAATTATCTCCAAGATTAGCTAAGAACTCGCATTTTATCTGTAGTACTATCATAAGGCTAATGTTATGCTCGTCCTTCTTCTAAGTGTTTTCCTTTGTCCATGTGTCTAATACCGAAAGCAAGCTTGTCCAAGGTATAAACCATTTCTCCGCTGAGTGGACCAGGGAACCAGGAGGTTAAATCTGCCCATGGAGAGAGTTAAACTCAGGAGCTGAATTGGGTTCTTCTGACTCTCCTTCTTCCTCTTCTTTTGCTGCTGCTGCTGCTTCCTCTTCTTCTTCTTCTTAAGTATAAGAATTATCTGTGACTAAAAAAATGCAGAACTTGTCTTTTACTCTAGGGCTGGATAGAATCAATACTCTTGCACACCAGAACATATACATGGTAACACATTTTAAAACATGTTGCATTGGGGCGCCTGGAGGCTCAGTCAGTTGAGCAATCAGCTCTTAATTTTACTTCAGGTCATGATCTCATGGTTCTTCGGATCAAGCCCCATGTTGGGCTCTGCACTGGCAGCATGGAACCTGCTTAGGGTTCTCTTCTCTCCTTCTCTCTCTGCCCCTCCCCCACTTGCACTTTAAATAAATAAATAAACATTGTATGATGTATTTGTGAGGGTTCTCCAGAGAAATAGAACCAAAGAGACAGATGATAGATAAATACATGATAGATAGATACATAGATTGATAGATAGATTGACTGACTTATTATAGGAATTGGCTCCCATGACTATGGAGGCCAAGTTCCCATGATCTGCCATCTGCAATCTGGAAGACCAAGAACGAAGAACCAGTGTGACATTCTGTTCAAGACAGCCAGGAGTTGCCAATGTTTGAGGACAATAGAAGACAGGTGTCCTGCCAAGCGAGGGCCAACTGGCCTTCCCTCCAACCGTTTGTTCTATTCACGTGGGATGATGGTTATCTGCATTGATGAGGAGATATATGTGTATATATATATATATATATATATACATGTATATATACATACACACACCCATATATACATATACACACATATATATACACACACATATATTTGAATTGTATATATATATATATATTAGATTAGATAAATATATATACTAGATAAATCTATATCTATATCTATATCTATATCTATATCTATATATATATATATACATATATATTTGAATTGGTAAAGTGAGTTAAAAAATGTGTAGGTATATATATATATACACATATATATACATTTTTTAACTCACTTTAGCAATTCAAATGCTAATTTCTTTCAGAAACACCCTCACAGACACATCCAAAAGTAATATTTTACCAGCTATCTGGGTCTCCTTTAGCCAGTCAAGTTGACACATAAAATTAACCATCACATATAAGTGTTTCTAGATGCATTCTAAAATCAAATCCTAGGGTTAGCAATTGTGAGTCAATATTCACACAACGTGCATTTTCTTTAAAGTTTTATATAGAAGTCAATTGTAGGATCCTTGTTGAGTGATGTCTGTCACTCAATATTCAAAGACGGCAAGAAAACATTAAGGAACCACTGACAATATGTCAGTTAACATGTGCCCTGTTCAAGGGAGGTCTGACCTGTGAATGTGTCAACTGAGGGGCACTCTTTATCGGCAAGATCTATGCAGGTGCACCGTGGATCCACAGGGCCAGACTTGCTACCGTATTTCCTTATCACCTCTCACGTTCATACCCATACTGCCTGTTCTAGGAAGTAAAGACATAATTTCCCTCCTTCCCCGCATGTTACGCACCATTGGGGAGTGATAGTTCTTGCAGTGAGAACAGAGGTCATACTGCGGGGCTAAGCAAAGTAATTGGAGAGTTCTGTGTCTAACAGCAAAGGTAAGATTGCTGAAGAGCGTGTTGTTGTTACTCTGCCAGCAGCTGCTCCAGACCTATTGTCATGGTAGAAGCCAGGTGCAGTGTATCTCTGCAATCAGCCTTCCACCCCCCAATTGTAGTGGGCCGGGAGATCTGACTCCCAAAGATCGGCCAGCAGCGTTAGGCAGACTACTACAGAAGATACTTTTATATGGAGCAGTATTACCAGTGTTTCAAGTCAGAGGCAGACCTGTTCTTACGCTGTCCAACAGTCTTTGCTAATCTGTTGAGCACCAAGCATAGACGGAGGTGTCACAGACACCACGTACAACACGGGGAGATGTGGAATTATGGGCTGAACACAAAACTGAAGCCTCCAACCCTCAACGTGAAATGCAGCCTTCCCATTACACACGTCGATTAAATTTTTTAAGCAGTAGATCAGTAGTGTAATAATCTTAAATAATTAAGTATCTTTATTAAATATTAATTTAATGCATTGGAACCCAATAATAACATTAACATTCTTTCTCTTAAACAGCTTGTATATACTTCTGAGTTTCTTCATTATCCTACACACATATACATACATAGATGTACATGCTCACATCAGTAGATACACACACACTTGACCAAGAACAGATTTTAAAAACTCTCTACTACCTGAACCAGGTTGTGAGTAAAAATAAACAAATAAACTCTACGATACGTTTCTCAGTTTACAGTAAGTTTCAAAATAATTTTGAATCACTCTCTGGACCAGCATGTGTGGTCAGATAAGGGGCCTGAATGTGGGGCATCACTTACAATCCCTGGGACTCTGCTTTAATCCTGGTATTTCAGCATTTGGCTTTTTAGATTTCATTCTTGAAAGTTCAGTTTATCTGGCAGTATGTTTTATCTGCTTTTTCTTTCTATCTTAAAAAAAAAAAATCAATTCAGGGTCTAACTTAGCTCTAACAAGCAAACAAATGAAAAAGCTCTTAAAAACATGAAGGGAGCTGAAACACAGTTTTCATGGCGGATTCCCAAACCATAAAGCCAGCGTCTGTATGGAGTGCTCTAAGTTTTCAGATTTCCAGGAAATGTTGCCCATTTATCACCATTGGGTTTATGATTCTCTTTTATTTTCTTGGTTAAGCAGCTATCCTGAGAAATGACTTGCTCTAGTAAAACTAGCTTGTTTTTAACGTCATTGAAAGGAATGGCTGAAAAAATCCTTGGCAAGACCACCTCATCAGTTTATTGACCAGGAGCCCGGAATTCACGGAGGTTAAATGACTTGCTCAAGGTTATTGCAGCAGAAGGTTAAGCTTTCCTAAAGATTAGTGCAGCTTGTTCTCAAGTTTTTGCCCTGCAAGGTGGCCTCAGGCAAAAGTGCTAAAGGATAGAGTTAATCTCCTCCTGGAGACTCCTGTTCCCAGGGCAACCACCACAGGGGACCCTCACTCAGGGCTGTGCCTGGAGCTTCCAGTGGGAGCTCTGCGCTCCCTGGCCCTCTTTCCCCTGCGGTATCCATTTTTAAGTGTTTCTGGCCCCGGGAACGGAAACTCATCCAATGACCTGAAGACAAAAGAGGGTTCCATATGAGCTGATACAATTAGTCTGAAACAAATTTAGACAATGTACACTGTGCACTCCCATAATATTACTATTGTTCTTTAACTATCCGCCAAGTTCATTAAGAGCAAGGGTTTGGAGTCAGCTGACCCGTCGCGAACCTCAGTTATTCCTCAGGGGAGCTGAACAATGTTGGCAGATCACTTACTCGCTGAGAGGTTTAGTTCCCCTACTTACAAAACAGGGATAATGGAAATCTACTCACGGGTTGTGAGAAATCGAGGAAACGCTTCATGTCTAAAATACAAGCGCACAACGAATGTCGTTGTTGTTAGTGCTGAGGATCCGATTCCATCCGCATACTCTGTACATACAAATTCTGTGCTTTATAAATAACTTCGACCCACCCCCGATTTGTGCTTCCTTCACTCGCGCCGGCTTGGTGGTCATGATTCTCACTTCTGGTTTCTTCCAACACGTATTTCCGGTGATAGTTTTTGTTCCTGAGGTTTACACTCACATAATAATGCCGTGTTAAGTTCTGAAGAGCCGGACTCTCACCCAGCCCGATTGGCCGTGCTGGTGTACGTGTTCATCCATGACGCACTCACCTGTGGCGGCGGGTTTCAGTTTCCCTGCAAGGGACTGTGGCTGCCAGCCATTACTGTGCATCTGCTAGTGGGTCCCCACCTCTCACCGACATTCCCTCCCGTGCTAGACTATACTTCCACTAAGATTTGTTAGTCCTCTATCTCCTGCCTTCACAGGCAGGCATTCAGTAAAATCTGTCTGTGGAGATAAACCCGTGGGAGAGAATGCAGACTGGTGGTCTCCAGGGGCGGGGGGGGGGGGGGGGGGGGCAGTGTGGGAATGTAGAGACGCTGTTCAATGGGGAAGGGGCTTTACTTTGAAATGATGGAAATATTCTGGAACTGGACGCGGTGGTTGACGACACGGTGAATGCACTAAATGCTATTGAATTGTTCACTTTAAAACTATTAATGCTATGTGAATTTCAACCCAATACTTTTTAAAAGAAAAATATTTATTTTTGAGAAAGAGAGAGAGAGAGAGAGTGAGAGCAGGGGAGGGACAGAGAGGGAGGGAGACACAGAATCCAAAGCAGGCTCCAGGCTCTGAACTCTCAGCACAGCCCAACACGAGTCTTGAACGCTTGAATCGCGAGATTATGACCTGAGCCCAAATCTGACGCTTAACCGACTAAGCCACCCAGGCACCCCAATACTTTTTTTTAAATCTGTGATATTACAAGAATACTAGAAAGACCCTCCCATAGGTTACCAGCCCCCAAAAAAGTATTCTTTCAAGTAATGTGATGCACTAGAGCTCATACCAGCTATAATAAATATAGCTACGTGTAGGGGAGGAAGAACTTCCTCTACCCTCTTAGGTTCTGTAACTGAGGGCTGGGAATTAGGCTGACATGAGACATATGAGCAGCAGAAAAGCACACACATTTTATTTAATATGTGCATTCGGGAGCCTTCATAGGAAAACTGAAAACTCAAAAAAGTGGTTAGGACCAAGAGCTTATAAACCTTTTTCAACCAAGAGTGAAAAATTTGTGGAGAATTAACAAGATAAAGGAAAAGAGGTTCAAAGCCCTAGGGGCAGTAAATTGTGGGCAGGGATTGATATATACAAGGGGAGCGAGGGAACAATAAAAATTATCTCAATAGGTCTGTTTGTAACTGTCCCAGTGACAAGACTGGTCTCTTCCTGGTGCAGAGAGGGACCGTCCTCATGGGAAATTTCACAACTTGCTTTCAGGTAGAAAGAGAGTGGTCAGAGAGCCGATCCTGCATCTGCTGTTTTTCAGGTGCCTTCAACTTAAAACGACCAATATGTCAAAGTGGCATATTTTGGGATGGCTTGTTCTGAACCCCCTCATACACAACCATCACGGAAAGCAAGCTTAAGGTAGCTTTTCTCGTGTGCCAGGATCTATAAGGAGTGTTTTACATGTATGGAGAAGCCATTGTTGAAGCCCTCATAGCCCTTCAGCCCACATCTGAATGTCCCTGCAGCTGAGGTCAGAAGTTCTTGTAGGGATGGAACTCTCCTCAAGCTCCTCTTCTGCTTCTTGGCTGCAGATTTTGCTCTCTTGCTCTGGGAGCTCACTTAGCACAGAGCAGCCTGGAAGTGCTGGGAATATAGGGCCCCATCACCCAAGGAGAGGAAGGCATTGGAGGGTAAATCTCTCCAGCTTGGATCTGCTCACGGGCTCATGCTTCAGGGGTCCCTACAGGAACCCTGATGAATTGAGGGCCATGTGCGCAAAGCGGTATTTCCTTCATCAGTGAATATCTTTTTTCCTTTCTTGTTCAACCTTCCCATTCCTTTATTCATGCTCCCCAGGACCATTCCCAAGTGAATGCACTGCCTCTAACTCCTTGTTTCAGAATTCGTTTTTGAAGGAACGAAAATTAAGTGAGCATCA
Source organism: Leopardus geoffroyi (assembly GCF_018350155.1). Lineage (NCBI taxonomy): Eukaryota > Metazoa > Chordata > Mammalia > Carnivora > Felidae > Leopardus > Leopardus geoffroyi. Next base: position 3,039,332 of record NC_059327.1, on the reverse strand, counting down.
TCTCATACAATCTTCATAATAGTGGCCTTTGGAGGTTAATAGGAATATTATACCATTTTGCATTACAATGTGGAGAGGAACAGAAACAAGGACCTTCCATTCATTAAGCGGCAGAACCCAAATTTAATATTGATTTGTGACACTCCCAAGCTCATGTTCAGAAACCCAACACCAATGAACCTGGTTGTGATGATATCTAGTCTGGCTGGGAGAGAGAACATCAGCATTTTTTTAGCCCCTGATGAAATAATGGACCTGCATAATGGTCGTCAATAGCTCCTAAAATCACAGAAGGAAAGACAAGCCTTACATCACGTGCTTCCTGTGAGAAACACAAAACATCTCTATGCCGAGTTCTGGCCAGTCGAACCTGAATCTTATCAAGGCTTTATCTGACTGACAATTTTAAGGACACTCAAAGGACAGAGAAACATACCAAAGATGTGCACAGTACTATGATTAGCAAGGTGTACATGTGGGACTCTGTAACACACTGCTCATTTTGTTTACTAAGTGAAGGTAAGGTGGATGGGCAGGGAAGAAACAAAAAGAGAACGTACAGAAGTTTAAAAGAGACTTCAGAGACATAAAAACCGATTATAATAGCTGCACCTTATTTGAGTCCTGAATGGGTAATTAATTTTAAAAATGGGGTAATTAGAAGAATTTGAATCTTGGATGGATATTTGATGATGTTAAGAGATTACTGTGAGTTCACATGTGATCACTGTATTGCGGTCATTCATTTTATTTAATTTTTTTAAATTTTTTTTTTTAACGTTTATTTATTTTTGAGACAGAGAGAGAGACAGAGCATGAACGGGGGAGGGTCAGAGAGAGAGGGAGACACAGAATCTGAAACAGGCTCCAGGCTCGGAGCAGTCAGCACAGAGCCCGACGTGGGGCTTGAACTCACAGACCGTGAGATCATGACCTGAGCCGAAGTGGGACACTTAACCGGCTGAGCCACCCAGTCATTCATTTTAAAAAGTGTCTTAATCTTTTAGAGATGTACACTGAAATATTTGTAGACTTATGAATTCATGGCCTGAGGTTTGCTTCAAAGTAGCGTGGGTTGGGAGGGAAGGATATAGGTAACCAACAGGATAGCTACGTGTTGGTATTAAGTGCAGGTGAATGGTGGTTACGTGTGGGTTCAGTACCATTTTATCTGTAATTGTGTTTATGTTTTAAATAATTTTTCCATACTAAAAAGATAAAGACAACAGCAACCCTTGGCAAGAAATGAGACTTTGAGGCAGTAAATTATTCTACCTATTATAATAGCTAAAAGCACTTTCTCTTATGACCTCTAGCATATTTTTTTAATAGCCAGCATATAAAACTGTGTTGTTTTTGAACACGTCATAATATTTGGTTAAGAGCTTCATCTCTGAGTGACGTCCTAGCAGCTTTCTATCAACATGGAACACTGGGAAAGTTCCTGGGTCCGCAAAATGGAATAAGGGCAGCACCTTCTGATGAGGATAGTAAATGCCAGGGAAGGTCAATGCCTCAGAAGGAAATCACGGCTTTTTGGACGACGAGGTAGTAGAAAGGTGCACTTGTAGGTACTGAGAGCATATAGCATGCAAGGCCATTCCCTGGTGGTTGCAAAGTATCAATAATTATCCCTGCCACTAACACATGGCCAGAGTAAAAATCAGTCCGTAGAAGGAGAATGCATCTAAAAAGCTATCATGGATGAAATTCTTTGCTCTCAATACCCAAAGATTGGCTCAGTTGGTGCTCGGTGGTGGTCAGGCCCAGAGCAAGTGAATCCCACTAATTATCAAAGGGACATCAGAGAAATTACAGAGTCAGGGGCCATAAATGCAAGTAAGTCCATATGATCAAGACAGCCCCCCTCTAACCTAACCTTTTCGGTAGCCAAAGACACAAATGGGAAGTCATGTTATCAGCTTCTCTGGTGGAAGCATAGTTTCAGGGAACGAAAATACTAGAAGCTATATAATCACCACATGGTCTCCTTCCAAGTAGATCCACTTGTAAAACAAGAAAGTGTCTCATAGGCAAGGGAAGAACAAAGTCTGGAGAATAGGACGGATAGAATGGACCTCAGCGAGGCGTGCCTGAAGCCCCTGGACCAGAGATCCTGCTCCTCTGAGCAGTGATGGGAGAAGTGATAGGAGATCCTGGAAAAATGGTTTAAGGAAGGTTTGTCTGTCTTCAGATAACTCCCCGTGTCTTGCCTATTCTCCTATACAAAGACATACTGGTGAATTCAGGTATGTTATCATGAAGCCTGATGGTGCTGGTGTGGTCTGGTCACAGCCATCCAGGGCTCTGAGCCTCTCCGCATGGAGTCTGCAGTGCACTTTGCTGGGGAGAAACTCTTTCCCCGCTTCCAAGCGTATGAGATGCATTTACTCTCGTTGAAGATATTAGTTCTATTGTAAGGTGCAGATACCTGGGCCTCAGGACCTAAGAACTGAGTTAGTGAGTGGGGCAGAAGCTAGATTTGAAGATTCTTCTTCCAATGTCCACCAGAAGACAGCATCGACTTCCATGGCGTTCTTATGCCCATGCGTTAAAACATTCCCAAAGCCAAGGTTTCATTGTACAAGTAAGACGGGGCAATGTTTCTCAATAAACTGAAGTGGTTTTAAGACAGCACTTACACCTTGAATGGCAGTAAATCTCATCATGCAACACTGTGCCAAATAGTCAACAATACAATTTTCTGAAAGGTTGTCCATTTCAGTGCTAAAATTGCAGTTCTCTGGTGGACTTGCTTGGATCATGTGAAGAATTATCACCAGTTTCTGGATTAGAGGCTTTGCTGGTTGATTTGGGGCTCTCTTGCTAGACCTCATATTCTTACTAACATTTTGATGATGTCAATTCACATTATTTTATGATTCATGATTAAAACTGCAGTAGATGGCATATTTAAAACTGTGGGTACAAATAGTCCCGCTCCAGCCCATATATCTTGAACAAAAGGAATAATGCCATTTGAAAAATTAGTGAGAAATTATCAGATAGTGCTCAAGAAACATCATATATGACATTTAATCAATGCTTCTGCTCTATGACTAAAGGCTGATCATTCAAGTTATTTTAAATTGTATGATTTGCAAGATTACATGGGAGACGATTCAATTTTGTTTTCCTTTTCAACCAAGTTTGCTCTGCAAGTGCTGTGGGGTGGTGGTCTCCAAAGCAGATACTCTCACTGTGGGAGAGAAACAAACCAATCACTCCGCCGAAGAGCCATTGGACATATTCAAACCCACGCTCACATTTATTTTAAAAGAAATGAAGTAAGGCTCCTTAATTTTTTATTGTTATTTTTAATTGTAGTACAATAAACCAAACATCAAATTCCCCCACGTTTAAGTGGGCAGGTCAGTGTATGAAGTACAATTGACACTCTCATGCAGCCACTGTCACCACCCATCTCCCGAACTCTTTTCATCTTCCCCAGCTGAATTCCTGTCCCTGGAAACACCAAAGCCTCATTTCCTCCTCGTGCAGCCCTTCTAGGAGTTTGACTGGCTACCTCTCACACAAGTGGAATCCTACAACATTTGTCGTTTCTTGAGTGGCTTACTCTGATAGGTATAATGTTTTCCAGGTTAATCACATTGTAGCAAGCGTCAGGACTTTTTTTTTTCCTTTTTAAGCCTGAATACTATCCCTTGAATGGAGAGACCATAGTTTTTATCCATTCATCCATTGATGGCCACTTAAATTGCTTCCATCCCTTGGTTTGTGAACAATGCTGCTGTGACCATAAGTATACAAATATCTCTTTGAAATTCTGCTTTCAATTCTTTTGGATATGTACCCACAAGTGGAATTGCTTGATCATATGTAATTGTATCTTGACTTTGTTGAGGAGCCGCCATACTGTTTTCCATAGCAGTGCACCATTTTGCATTCCCACAAACAGTGCAGAAGGTTCCAACTTCTCAAGTTTCTTTAATTTTTAAAACACCACTGACATCAGCCTCATGTTAGCGTGTCAGACAGAAAAAGTTCATGGGGTACCTGGGTGGCTCAGGTGGTTAAGCCTCTGACTCTTGATTTTAGCTCAGGTCATGATCAGATTCATGGGATTGAGCCCCACATGGGGCTCTGCACTGATGGCGTGGATTCCTGCTTGGAATTCTGTCTCTCTCCCTCTCTCTCAGATACTCATGCTCTGTTTCTCTCAAAAATAAATGAAAGAAACTTAATGAGAGAAAGAAAGAAAGAAAGAAAGAAAGAAAGAAAGAAAGAAAGAGAAAAAGCCCAGACGTGTGAAGGTATTCAGAGGGAAATGAGCCCCCCCCCGCCACCCCTCCCCCACCATGTCTCCTTCCAGTACATCAGGACTAATTGCAATCCTGCAGTCCAGGTGGGATATTGATGCAGACTGCTGAATAAGCTAAATACGTTTCTGTACGGTTCCTGCTGTGAGGTGAGCTTTCTTATTTACGAGAACTATCAAAGCCAAATACTGGGATAAACTAAATTTAAAATAAAACATTCAAATCACTGCATCAAAGTCACTATCCATTTGAAATGAAACACTTTTTATGCTAAGTATTCTAAATAGCAATGGGTATTATGGGATAATAATGTATTAACTGACATAAAATGGTATTACCTTTATAGTGAGAGGGAAAGGGTCTACACCATTAAGAAATAAAATTAAAAAAATAAGCACAAATACTGAAGGTGTGAGCTCAAAATGTTTCCCGACGGAAAGTGCATCCACAAGGGTAATAATGCAGAGGTCAGTAATGAGTTACCTGTGTCAGCCATTAGGCAGAGAACTTCAGAGAGAACAGGGGCTCTGTCTTTGGGCCAGAGATACAGGGCTTGGCAGTGACTCTTAACATGACTTTTAAAAATACATTAGGGGCATCTGAGTGGCTCAGTCAGTTAAGCATCTGACTCTTGATTTCAGCTCAAGTCATGATCTCACGGTTCGTGGGATCAAGCCCCGAGTTGGGCTTTGTGCTGACAGCATGGAGCATGCTTGGAATTTTCTCTCTCCCTCTCCCTCTGCCCCTCCCCTGCTGGGGCTCTCTCTCTCACTCTCAAAAATAAACAAACATTTAAAGAAATACATTAGGTGCTCACAGAGCTGCTATTAACATCAGAGGGCACAGAATGAGCAAGGCTCAGGAGGCACAAACAGGCAGGCCACTGATGCTAGCTCGACAGGAGCCCGTAGGTAAATGCACACCTTGTACCTTTCATAAATCAGAAACACAGGCTGATCACGCTTCTCTGACATAAAGTAAAAAAGTAATGACTGCCAACACTTGTAAGAACTTTCACATAGGTATCTAGGTGTCCTGCTTCTCTTGAAAACATATAGATTCAGGAACACTGGAGGCAAATGATGGTAAGAAAGTCACGTGTTACAGACGGTGTGCGATCCCTACACAGCCAGCCACACGCTTCAGCCAACTTCCGGCTCTGCCATTGTGAAAACTCATCTGACCGCCTTTAATCAGAGGCCAACGTCACAGGCTGCGGCTGGGTACAGCACTCGTATTGCTATCTAATGAATGACCTTAAATTTAGTGACTTAAATCCAGACAGTGATTATTCTATATATTTTGTAGGCGAGGGCACTGGAAGCAACTTAGCTGAGTCATTCCGGCTCAGAGTTTTTCATAAATTTGCAGTCAAGATGTTGACCAGGATTATGACCATCTGAAGGCTCAGCTGTGGCTGGATGGCCTGATTCCAAGATGGCTCATTGTCATGGCTATTGGCAGGACACATCGGTGTCCTCACGGCTGTTGTCAGGGGACCTTAAGTCCTCACTAGGTGGGTGCTTTGGTCAGTCTGGGCTGCTACAGAAAAATACCATGGATTGGGTGGTTTAAACTGCAAGCATTTATTTCTCCTAGTTCTGGAGGCTGGGAAGTGCAAGATCAAGGCACTGACATATCCAGTATCTAGTGACAATACCCTGTGGTTTGCAGATGGCCACCTTCTTTCTATGTCCTCACATGGTAGAGAGGGGGAAAAAGCTCTCTAGTGTCTCTTTTCATAAGGGCATCAACCCCATTCTTGGACTCCATTCTCATGAGTTAATTCCCTGCCAAAGGCCCCCCAGCTCCAAATCACAATGGGGGTTGGTGTTCAAACATATGAATTCTGGGGGGACACAAACATGGAGTCCACAGCAGTACAACTTTCCAGGGATGGCTTGATGGTCTTTATGGCATGGCCAATAATTTCCTGAGAGGAGCAATCAGAGAGGGAGAGAGAGAGAGAGAGAGAGAGAGAGAGAGAGAGAGAGAGAGAAAGCAAGCAGGCAGGAAACTGCAGTGTCTTTTTGGGGACCTAGTCTCCAAATTTACACGAATCACTTCCCCTATCTATTTAGCACAAGGGGGTCACGAGGTCCTGCTCACCATCAAGGGGAGGGGAATTAGGGCCCCCTTTTTGATGGGAGTGTTAAATAACTTGTGGATGTAGTTTTAAAAACCACTAGAGGCAGATAGGTGGGTGAGATACTGTCAGAGTCCTTAAGAAATTCCCAGACCAATGGTCTCTGTGTCCTCCCAAGTTCTTCCGATGTTTTCACTAAGAACACAGCAGCACAAGCATCTCCCTTTGCCTTCCCTCCAATTGCCATGGCAACCACCTCTGCTTCCTCTGAGACCAGGCTCTCTACTGGTACACTGACTCCCACCCCTCGTCCTGATTCTAGGACTTGATACCTTCTCTTCTCCTGAATCAGCATTGTTCTCCTCTCCTCTAGATCATTTCCATTAGACACGAACTTGCTATATGGTGTCGGGGGGAGACTATCACACACACAAGCAGGAAAAACAACAGCATGACCCTGGCCCTACAATCTCCACCAGCAACCACCCTAACTTCCTGCTTCCCTTTCCAACAAAAAATTTTCAGAGGTGATCCCTATACTGGTCACCTAGAATCTTCATGTTTCTAGGCCCATTCGGTGAAGCCTCTGTCCCCATCACAGGAATGAAAACACTCTTGTCAAAGTCACCATTGTCCTCCGGGTAGCCAAATCCAATGGCAGTCCCCAGCCCTCAGGTTGCTGGGCCTTTCCAACAGCACTGAACTCTTTACACTTGGGCTTCCTTCACACAATCCCCTTCCGGAGTCTCAGGGGTACTGTCGGCTCCCTCACCGCTCTCCTCAGCTGCCCATGCCTTTGCGTCCCTTGCTGAAAACTCATCTTCCAGGGGTTCTGAGCATCGTTCCCGGTCTCCTCCAACAGTGTGGAGGAGTTTATGCATAAACTTCTTAGGATATCATTTGTAAATGCATAAAATAAAATAATAGGACACCAAACAAAACTCGTTGTTTTGAACTACTGTCATCAACATATTTTAAAAAACTTTTAATGTTTATTTATTTTTGAGAGAGACAGAGACAGAATGTGAGCAGGAGGGGGCAGAGAGAGAGGGAGACACAGAATCTGAAGCAGGCTCCAGGCTTTGAGCTGTCAGAACAGAACCCGACGCGGGGCTTGAACTCACGAACCGTGAGATCATGACCTGAGCCAAAGTCAGACGCTTATCTGACTGAGCTCCCCAGGCGCCCCCAGTCATCAACGTACTTAAAAGAGAATTTGTAAATAGTGATGAAGGTGCTTCTTTAGTGAAGTGGTGACTCTACTAGCTATGATGTTCTGAATTAGAAAATTATATTTTGAGGTATCTGTGATAACTGTGTAATGTGATAAGAAAATATCTGTGCTTTCTGTTGGTAACCAGGTACTGTTAATATTATTATGGTTTGTTGCCTATACTAATAAATGAATCGGGGGGAGGCTTATTCTCAGTTAGAAGTTAGTTGAGGGTGCCTGGGTGGCTTAGTTGGTTAAACATCCGACTTCAGCTCAGGTCATGATCTCACAGTTTGTGGGTTCCAGCCCCATGTCGGGCTCTGTGCTGACAGCTCGGAGCCTGGAGCCTGCTTCAGATTCTGTGTCCCCCTCTCTCTCTGCCCCTCCCCTGCTTGCACTCTGTCTATCTCTCTCCCTCTCTCTCTTAAAAATAAATAAATATTATAAAAAGAAGTTAGTTGAAATAAAAGTCTATTTTTTTTTCTTATTTGAATTCATGGACTCCTGAATTCTAGCCATGACACCAGTGTGAATGCCCTGTTTGCATAGGAAGCCTGGCACAGAGATCAGTTCTCATTTCCTTGTCTGTTTCCTCTTATAGCGTGGAGCAGAGGTTCTCAAGCCCTTTAGACTGAGGACTATTGAGAATCCCAAACACTTTTGTGTGCATGCATGATAGCTGTTGATGTTTAATATATTAGAAATTATATTTATAGAAAATTTTAAATGTTCATTTCATTTAAATTGATAATAATAAACCCACTAAAGTTAACAGAATTTCATGTTTTATGAGAATAACCATATTTTCCAAAAACAAAGACCAAAAGAAAAATAAGTAGATTGAAGACTAACACCATTTTATATTTTTGCAAAACATTTTAACATTGGGCTCAGAGGAAGAGGCTGGTATTCACATCTACTTCTATCTTAAACACATTGTGCCACGTTGTTTTGGTTGAAGTGAATGAAGAACATCACAGTGCACATAGATGGGTATTTGTAAAATAGAGAAATATTTTAAGACTTTTTAGAGAATTATTGGATATTTTTAATACCGTACAAACCTTAATCAATGGGTGTTTCTTAAAGTTAGTCGCTATATAGAATCTTAAACCTTATAAAGTTTTTATATTCTATTATGATAAAATCCATTGGTCAATTTTGCATTTTGAATGGATCTTTTACCCGTGCATGGCTTCAGTGTATAGTGCATGGATCGTTATATACTTATAGGTTAGTTGACTTATTCATATTTCTGTTTGTTGGTATAAATATCTTAATAAGAATATATATTGTACAATGTCTTTAAAAAATTATGTCTGTCAATATCACTGCCCATTTCCACAGATAATTCTAAGTATTGGAAAGTTGTAAAGATCAGAGGTAGATACTAGATTTCTAAAATTCTAATATTTGCTTGAAAACTCGAATTTCATCAGCAGCAAAAATATCATCTGGTTACTTTACAGGGATAATAGCTGACTATTCATTTTCAAATTAGTATCACCTAATACCCAATTGTGAAAATCTGAGTATCTGAAGATAAGCATTATTCCAAGATGGCCTCAGGATCATACATACCCATTGAGTAAATATGACTTATCCCTCCTGTGATTAGGTTATACTTTCTGGCACAGCTGGCTTCAGAAAAGGGCCATTCCCCCTCTCCCTCCAATGGGCCCTTCCCAGGGGTCCTTCCTAGGAAAAGAGACTGTGTGTGTGAGAGATTGAACATGAGGGAGATTCCCCATTGCACTGAAGGTGAATGGGGCCACACAGCAGGGACCCTGCTCAACAAGAAGACAGGGACCTCAGTCAACAATCACAGCATCATGATCTCATTAGCAACCTGAATGAACCTGGAGGAAGGTTCTTCCAAGGGCCCCCAGGTGAGAAGTCAGCTGAGCCTCCTCCTTTGAGTGTCTGAGACCTCAAGTGGGCCGTACCTGGATTTCGGACCAACAGAACTGTGAGAGAGTATACCCTTGCTGGTCTAAGGCACTGAGTTTGGAGTTATGGAGCCATAACAACTAGGACACTCACCAGAGTCCGTTAGTCTTTCCTTCAAGTACAAATGGTGTCCGTGGAAAAGCAGCCAGTTCGTCCCTGAAATCAAAGAACCATGTGAGTGTTTCTCCTCAAGACAGTACCACATTGTCATGCAGCAGAAGTCCTTAATAAGTGCTTCCATTTCACCAAGCAGAACACCAAGAGGACATGCGCTCAAGGCTTGAGATTGCATGAAATTAATTATTTTCCTTGCTTCATCCTTGGCATTCTTAAGTGAACTTGAGTGTCATGGAGAACATGATGGCTGTGACAGCTCGTTGGCGCCAGGGTCCTGATTCATGCAGGAGCACAACAGTTTTAGTTACCGTTGCTTTTGTACACAGTGAAACACGTACATACTTAGTATGAAAGCAGACACAGCTTTGATCCAATAGTCCCCTCCAAGGATCCTGATGCCCTCCGCCATGTGCGTCGCTCCTTGAGGACAACTACTACGGCTCATGTCATCTATCTTCTGTTGTGTCTTGAGGGCCGATAAGTCCCCCCCCAAGGCGGTCTCCCACCCCAGTCTCACGTGACCAAACTCTTGGGTCCATGTCTAGTAACAGGCAAATCAAACTTGCCACACCCAAACCACGTCATTTTCCTGTTCAACTTTATCCTCCACAGTCTGCAGCATCTCATACTAGGGAGCGTTTCTCTTCCACTTGCTCAGAACAGAAGCCAAAGTAAAAATTTATATTTTGTGTAACAATATAATTAGAAAACCTAACCTAAGAGAACCTGCGTTCATAACCGGGAATCCAGAAAAAAGCTACTCTGAGGCAATTTACAGAACCCTGTGCTACAACATACCTCATGCCTCAATTGAACATTTATACTCATAGGAACTTTGTCCCCTGTGTTGTTTTCTCTACAGTTGTTAGTGGCAAAATTTGGGGGATATTGGCAGGAGGTAAGAAGGCGTATAGATCGTAGAAAAAATCAAAAATAAGGGAGCAAAATTTTTTCATGAAGGAATGATTTGAGACCTTGGATTGGGGCAGATACTATCTTAGATTTAGTCAAGATTACACGTTTAAGCAGTATGTGGATTCCTTAGGTAGTGTGGCTTCAAACTATTAAATACCCCTTTAGGTTCATCTTAATTTTTATGGAAATTTGATCCCATTATATTTAAATTTATTTTTGCCTTCAAATGTTTGCCTCCCCAAATTGAAGATATCTGCATTTCCCTCCCTTAAAACAGGTGTTTGCTGAAGCCTCTGACAAATCCCTATGTGTACGATATACACTAAATCCGGCCCCTTTAAATAGACTCTTGTGGGTTTTGGTGATGGTAGGAGACAAGGGAAGAAGGGGTCTAGATGTATGTGTGGCATTTATGTTTATCAGTGTTTTTTCCATCACCACAGTGACCGTTACTAAACAGAATTCCTCATTCTCTGCTGTTTCCCTCATACAGCATCTCTCAGAAAATGCTCTGTAATTAATCACTCAAAAGTGGCTCAAGATGGCTCATTCAGACAGAAATTTTATTGTTCCCATGTAAAGATTTTACAATTCCGTCCCTTTTTATCACCACATTAAGTTTGATTTAATATACCATTTAATGAAATTAATGAGGCTTTCTCAAAGCATTGGGGGAAATCAGCAAAATAATAGTACTTACAAAACAAGAAAAATTAAGATAAAAGCAAAGACAGAGGAAACAATTTGGAGCAGCAAACGCCGTGAGAATTCACAAAGAAAACATTCTGAAAGTGGATTTGTCTCTCGTGCCATGTGCTAGAATGCGGGATGCTGTCCTATTCTCAGGGGCTGAAGCCAAACCAAAACGTCACGTGCGCTGACAACTCTCCTGGGTTTGGCAGTGTAATCCCGGTAAATCGTTGGACAGGGCCCACTACGAAAGCTGAGCGGGGAGGTCGTCCGATCTACGTCCTCCCATCCTCGCTCGGGAAGATCCACAGCCCTGAGCCCAGGCGCACACTTGCACATGTGCCCGTGCATCCCTGGTCTGAGGGACCAAGGACTGGACTTGGGAGTTGAGTGAGAAGCGTCTGAATGTGCAGAGACCAGAGAGAGAAAGAGATGTTTTCAGGGCAGCTCCTCCTCCTGTTATTCAAGAGGCACGGCCGTCAGATGCTCACCTCCTGCGGGCCACAGTGAGCAGGGCCGGTTTCTGAAGGCTTCACCACAAGCCAGCTTCTGAAGGCCCCCATGAGCCAGGCCCCCCACGCTCCGTGTACAGGCCTACCACTAGGAATCCTCTGAGCCTCCCCGCGGGTCGGCGGACACAAATATGCTGTCATCCTTTGTGCGAGAGAATAAAGACCTCGGGCACAGACACCGTGAGCGCTCTCCTACCGTGAGACGCCATCCAGGTTTCAGACGGTCAGCACCTGGTGAACGCGGGACAGCGGTCACGGGCGCTGAGAAGTCTGTGGTGGCAGGGAAGAAATAGCTGTCACAGAATTTGCTGTGACCTGTCCTCACCCAGTCTGAAAGGACACGTGCATGTACTGAAGAACTGATGCAAACAGTTCACCTTGTGCAGTGAACACCTTCGCACAAACAGAAGCGCGAGGGGTGGTACCGGGAGTTGCCCCAGAGAGATGCTCCAGCGGATTCCCTCCTAGAGAATCCAGTGGATTCTCTACCTGATTTCTTCTATGAATTGCTAGAATTAGGATCTTTTGGTCAACACTCTGCATCCACAGGGATACACTGATTTTTCAACAAGCCTCACTTTGTCCACCTCACCAGGTGTGTGTAAGAATATCTCAGGGGTGCCTGGGTGGCTCAGTTGTTAAATGACTGACTCCTCATTTCAACTCAGGTCATGGGTTCGAGCCTCGTGTTGGGCTCTGCCCTGATAGCACAAAGCTTGCTTGGGATTCTCTCTCTCTCTCCCCTCTTTCCCTCTGCCTCTCTGTTATGCACACTCTCTCTCTTAAAGATAAAATTAATAAACTTAAAAAAGAACATGCTTACCGACTTGCTGGTTGAAAAATGCTATCTCATTTCTGTTTGCATTTAAAATAATCAAGGTGTTTATTCCTTTATTCTTTAAGATCGTTTGACTGTTACTGTCTCATAGTCTATATACAGTGTTCTATGGGGAGTTTGTTATATATTGTTTTATATACACATATACATACACATATACATGTGTATGTACGTGTGTATATATATATACAAAATCTGAGAACAATTTCTTTAGTAGGATGTTTTGTTGGTTTATTTATTATTATTATTTTGAATGAAAAACAGGTGCCAATTTCTCTGCTAGAGATGAACATAACAGGATCTTGTCCTAGCTCCTCGGGGACTATACTCAGGGCGTTTACAGTTTCCTCCCTGGTGTCCTGTCTGGGGTGAGGTTAAGGAAAGAAGCTGAAGAAGGGAGAGACAGTGATACTTCACAATGAATGCAAACAGGAACTGGAAAGTTCTCCCTCCTGTTGCAAAGTATCTTTCAAGTGCTTGGCATGCCTAAGAGGAGCCAGACATCACACCTAGGTGCTTTTATTTGTTATGTCAATTACTGTTCACAACTCTGTGAGGCGGGACACTTAATCTTTATTAAACAGAAGAGGTACCTGAGGTTTCGGGACATCTTAACCTGTCAAGGTGATGGCAATACGAAGTTTCAGGAGGATGATGAGATCTCACATCAAACTCCAAAATCAATGCTGTCTAAGGGTGAGGCTTTTGCTATGAAAAGAATCAAGGGTTTGACAAATGCAAATCTGGAAGTGCCCTCAGTGGATGTCTTTGTCTCTTCAGGCTGCTGTAACAAATTACCACCGTGGTGTCCCATAATCAACAAATACTTATTCCCCATAGTTCTGGAGGCCAAAAAGATCCAGTTTCTGGTGAGGGCCCATTCTCTGGCTCCAAGATGGCAGAAGGGGACAAGGGATCTCTCTGGGACCTCCGCCACAAGGGCACTAATTTCATTCCCTAATCGCCTACCTAAGGCCTCGCCTCCTAACACCATCACATTGGGGGTTAGGACTTCAACATATGAATTAGATGGTGGACGCAAACATCTGGACCATAGCGGTACACAGTTTAGTGCACACTGATTGCCCAGTACAAGGACAGGGCCTATTTTACGTGAGCGATGCTCACGCCTGTTCAATTTTCCCCGATGGCTTTGCCCAGCAGCATGCTTCCCATTGTGTACAGAGCACAGCACTGCTCTTGCAGGGGACGCGCCAGCGCCCTTACCTTCCAGAAGAAGACACAGAAGTCCAGGCTGGAGCCCTGCTCTGGGGTAAATACCATCCACATTGTCTGCCTAGAACAAGAATGAGGACACCGAATATCAGGCTCTTGGAAATTCAAGTCCTTCATTTAATTGATGAGAAAAAGATGAGGCCCTTGGCTCAGGATTTCAGACACTTTCAGAAGTGAGACTGAGGCTCAGATCTCTGGACGTCGAGGACAGTCCCCCTTCCCGCTGAACCAGACATTTCACAAAGTGGGTGCCCACCCTGCCAAGGAAGGTGGCTTCTCCTCAGAGTCCAGCTGGGAGAGCTGGGGAAATGGCAGTGGAAAATCTCTCCGTGGGGTATAACACAGACATGAAGAGTGTGTTGAGGGAAAAAGACTCAACATCTTTATTGGCAAGTGTGAATTTTCTGAGATAATTATGCGTACATCCCTCTGAATAATATCTACATCTTAACACACAGAAGATGGGGAAGGAGAAAAGGGGTTTCCAGGGCACACAATGTCACTCTCCCTTTTTAATCTCCCTTTCTCCAGAATGTCTCCAATTGGTGTCTCCTTCTTGTCCCCTCGTGTGTCCCTTGGTCCCCTCCATCCCCCGTGTTTCGAAGGAAATGACCCGAAATTAACTTATGTGGGAAAAAACAATAAATCACTACAGAGTTAAGGAAAAAATCTTTCAATCCCAAAGTGTTCCAAGTTAAATCTTGAATGTTCTTATCTCTGACAACTTAAGTTGCAGGGAATATATATTATTTAATTGAGGTCCGTGATTTGTTAAGCACACAGAGACAAATAAAGTTAACTGCCTTCCTTCCAATAAAAACTTTTATTGTAATTACCCTTCAAGTTGGCAAAGGATCCAATAACCAAGTGTTTGTGGGTATCCCACAAGAATCCTTCTATCACCTGATCACGATCATTGATGCAATAATATAACTTCACAAATGAAAACTTTCTCTTTCAATTTAGTGACGTTAGACTAAGACAGTCCGATAGTCAACCAACAAAATCTATCAACAGTAAAACTTTTAACGTTGTACAGTATTGGCAATAAATAGCTGAGACTTTTCAGATCCAAAAGATCACTTGTAACACCTTAGAGAGGATGATTTCTCCAACAAACAAAAGATTCCGGCTGCTGAAAAATAACAAATAGTAACAAAGAAATCTGATAATGTAGTTCCTAAAACTCAGTTGTCCGTTTTCCTCATGGGTCCATGTGAGGGCATCATAAAATCTAATAGACAATGTAAGAATGGATAGCTGAGTGTGGGCTAACTTACAAGGGAGCCTCTGGCAAAATAACCTAATAAAGAAAAGACAATAGTTATTTATTTCTACATTAAATATATACATATATATGTATATATGTTCTAATGAGAAGCTCCCCATAAAATAAACAAAATAATATATGGACCATGAGATCATGATAGTATGACTTAAAGAATAGAAGAATAAGCACATTCATTACTTTAAATGCATGTAATTATCTATAGCATTTTTCAACTACCAAGTTAAACATTTTTTTTTTTTTTTTTGGGTAAAATTCAATGTTGGCAAAGGTGCTATAGTCAAGATATTCTTAAATAAACTGCTGAGGTAAACTGGTATAGTTCTTCTAAAAATCAGTTTAATACTGCAGATTAAGAGCCTTGACTAAAGAATATCAGTTCTAGCAACATATTCCGCGAATGTGGTCAGAATTTACTGATGTGGTCAAAAGGTGTTTGGTGTTATAAACAATTGTAAGGAGCAAGAAAATGTCTGTGAGGGAACTAAATATGTGGAAAGCATTTTTTTTTCAAAACTATTCAAAGACGTCAATAAATCTAGTTTAAAAAATAAACTATGTAATGACAAGAAGAAATGCTCAAGGAATCATACAAGCAGAATAAAAATACATTTATACTTTTGTTTGTATTCTGCAGATATCATGTGTGTCTTTACCTCTAAACCCTTTTAACTCATATATGTAATGCACATAGGGTTGGAAATAAATACACAAATAACAGTAACAGTGGTCATCTTTAGATGATTTGTTCAGTCACTTTTGTTTTCTTTCTGATAATTTTTAGGTTTTCCCAATTTTCCTGCCACGTCCACATACTACTCAATCATAAATAAAAACGTTCTATAGGGAAGGAAAACAAAATCAATTCTGTGTGACTCAGTGTACATCTTTTGTTAGAGCAGGATCAACGTTAACAGACATTTGAGTCTAAGTAAGTAACATGATTTCATCAAAGCATTTCTTTGATAATTATTCAGGAGCAAATCACATTCTGGCTTTGAAAATTTAACGTTGTAAAAAGACATGTCGACTGATATACAAATACAATAAAGCCTTGGTTTGTGAGCATAATTTGTTCTGGAAACATGCTTGTAATCTAAAACACTTGTATATCAAAAAAAATTCTCACATAAGAAAAAACAGAAACTCAGATTATTGGTTCCACAACCCCAAAATATCCATATGAAAATGATTACAATACTGTAATATAATGCAACAGTATTGAAAAATACAAAATATAAAGAAAAATAAACACATTAACCTGCACTTTGAAAACCTTGGTGGCTGGTGTGAGAGAGATAAGAGAAAGGAGGGTTATTTTGTAGAATGACTTTCATTAATGGAATCACTGCTATCTACTGGCTCCATGGAACCTTTTTCTGCATGTGGGCCAGTGTGTGCACTTGAAAGGATGTTGCCTAGACAGAACAGTATTCTTAAAAAATTTTTTTTAACGTTTATTTCTTTTTGGGACAGAGAGAGACAGAGCATGAACAGGGGAGGGGCAGAGAGAGAGAGGGAGACACAGAATCGGAAACAGGCTCCAGGCTCCGAGCCATCAGCCCAGAGCCCGACGCGGGGCTCAAACTCACGGACCGCGAGATCGTGACCTGGCTGAAGTCGGACGCTCAACCAACTGCGTCACCCAGGCGCCCCTACAGAACAGTATTAATAAACTCTTGTCATACACTGTGTTTAATGTAACTGGCAATAGGGCAGCAGAGGAAAGGGTCTCTATCTGCAGGCATCCTGACCTAGAATGAATCAGAGCATTCCTAAGCTCCCTCTTGGATGGAAAAGCCAAGGCCTGTGCATAGGTGCTTGGAAGTGACAGAAACTACACGAGTGCCACTTGTGGGCACCTTCCAACGTTCTGAAAAATCACCCATTCCTGCCAAACATCGTGGCCTGAGATGAAGTATCTGAGCATGGGAGACGATCACCCAGAGTTCTGGAGAGAGAGAGAGAGAGAGAGAGAGAACTGTTGGCTCAGTTGTGATCATGTCATATTGGGCATCACGCACTACGCCTATTGCAAGACATCGCTTGTTTATCAAGTTAAGATTTATTAGAAATGTTTGCCCGTCTTGTGGAACACTCACCAAACAAGCTCCTCACGGTCCAAGGTTTTACTGTATTTAAGCATTATATCTTATGTTGTAATAACAAACTCTTCATGGTAAGAAAATTTTACACTGCCAAGTGGTTAAAGTGAGTGGCATACTGCATAAAGGAGGCAGGCCGCCTGGGCGGCTCAGTCGGTTAAGCGTCCGACTTCCACTCAGGTCGTGATCTCGCGGTCCGTGAGTTCGAGCCCGGCGTCGGGCTCTGTGCTGAGAGCTCGGAGCCTGGAGCCTGTTTCAGATTCTGTGTCTCCCTCTCTCTGACCCTCCCCCGTTCATGTTCTGTCTCAAAAATAAATAAAATGTTAAAAAAAAAAAAAAAAAAAAAAAGGAGGCAGCATGGCCCCCTGGAGAAGCAAGCAGGCTGTAGAATCAGATGTCCGAGCCGAAGCGGCTCTACCAGTAGCCGTGTAACCCAGGATAAAGCAATTAACCTCGTTGTAAGTCGTGATTTTGCGGGAAATGGTTGTAATCATGGCGCAACTCTTACCACACTGTGATGGGATAGACTAGGATGCACACACAGCACTCTGCTGGAGTCAAATGCGTACTGATTTAAACATTATTGGTAATAATCACAGAACGGTAGTAATAATTTATTGAAGTATTGATGACAATACTTCCATGGGATCCGTGGCTGGGGGGGGGGGGTAGTTACAGCAGAGTGTGAATACCAGACAACACACCAGGAAGCCTGTGAACAAGGAGCGGCCAAAGGGGCAGGGACACACGGGGGCGGGAGGGTGATCTGGGCGGGGCTGGTGCCCCCCCCCGCCCCCCGACCTCTGTAGAAGGAGCTCACTGTGCCTGTGACCCCAGCACCGTGCGGGAGTACAAGTGGAGAACTGACCAGAAGACCTAGCGGTAGGGAAGCCACAGCTCACCTTGTTCAAGGCTGTTTTCAGATTCAAGACAGGACGAGACGGGGCCGGGGCGTGGCCCTTCTCCGCAGCTTCGCTTCACGCCTCAGTTACCCCCACAGCCGAGCGGGAAGCCGAGGCTCCTCCCCCTGACGCAGCGTCAGGCCGCAGGACCCAGAGCTACTCACGCACGCGCCTGCGTCCTTCTCGCGACGCTGGGGCTAGCGCGAGGCTTCACCTCCTGACCCGCGGCGTTTTATCACCAGGCTGCCGCCGGGGAGGGGTGAGTACGGGGCTGTGGGAAGCTTGAGAGCTGCAAAGAACCTTCCCGTAGCTGTGTGTTGGTGTCATTTTCTTATTCTTAGTTACTGCTGTTAATCTCTTCCTGGGCCTGACTCGTAAATTGCGCTTTATCCCAGGTGTGCACACGTGAGTAGGACAGGTGGTAGGTCGGAGAGGGGTCTGTGCTGCCGGTGGGTTCGGGCGTCCGCTGGGGTCTGGGGCGGTGTTCCCGGTGGGTCGGGGTGGGGGGGCAGTGGAGCGGTAACACAGTTGGTTTGGGGGGTTTCTCCCGCTGCTCCCCGGGAGAGGACAGAGGGGGGACCGTGGCAGCCCATGGGACCACCCAGTCTCTCTGCGTGCTTGCTCTCTGGTTCAGCATTCAGTTTTGTTTTGTCTCGGTTTATGAAGACGGGAAGTAAAACAGTACGTTTCTGTGATAATGGAATTGATCAAGCAGGAAAAAAAAAGTTTGCGCAGAAAGAGGAGGAATTATGGCACTGTGTTCTTGAGGTGCTGAGCTCTCGTAGAGACTCTGGTTTTAGATGGGGAAATGAGCCCATCGTCTATCATAACGGACATAATGAGAGATTGTGTGCATACGGATTATCAGTGTCTACACCAACCATACACTAATGATAATTAACCAGAATAGGAAATTGAGGCAATACTTACATGTTTACTGATCCTTGTTTAACTATGGGGGCATTTTGCTTTGGGCTTTAAACATTGTTTTTTAATGTTTGTTTATTTTTGAGAGAGAGAGACACAGACAGAGAGTGGGAGGGGCAGAGAGAGAAGGAGACACAGAATCTGAAGCAGCTCCAGGCACAGAGCCAGATGTGGGGCTCGAACCCATAAACCGCGAGGTCATGACCTGAGCTGAAGTCAGACGCTCAGGCGACTGAGCCATTCAGGGCCCCTAAACATTTTTTTTAACGTGTATTTAATCTGAAATTTGAACACTCTTATTATAAACAATAATGAAATCTAATGAAGACATGTTAATTTGGTTGGGGGTGCTAGGTAATTAGATCTATTAATGAAGCAATTGAATATTTTGAAGGCATTTCTAAAAAATTAGGGAACAAATATTCTTAGAGGAAGAAGTGAGTTTTACAGTAAAAAGTGCAAGCCACTGGAATTGCTCAAGATACAACATTTTCAAAACATTTACTTTTCTCTTCAAAAAAGATTGACAAAACTCTAGGAGATACTAGAGTTTTTTTTTCCCTCCTACTAATAAAGGAAAGCAGAAAATGTGCCTAACAACCATGAACCAGAACCAGTTTTTTGTGAAGAATGACATTTGTACCAATTCAAGAATAAATTGACATAAAAATGGAAATTTAAAATAAATCATATTTACCAAGGGGACAATATAAAAAGACAATCTAAATACAAAAGATTAATAGCTTGTAGGATATAATTGCTTACTTGCCAAATTAAATAAAAAACAACTGATTAATTGCAAGTCGAAGAGAACAAGAGTGTTTCTGACAATGAGACAAGGTCAAATACTTTCATTTGTATATCTGCTATGTACTTAAGTACTTTATACACCGATATTAGATGCTACATGTACATTTATATTAATTTAGTAAAATTAATGAGTATGAGAATCTGAGTCAATCATAAGTGCAATGAACAGGGTTTATATTTTTATTTGCAAACCTTGAATTCTTGAGGTAGTCATTGCTGTGTATGCATGACACAATTTCCTCTGTGAGTTGTAAGGTTTCTCAGTGGTTTCTGTCCCTGTATTTAGTAAATTCGTTTTGTTTGAAACAATGGTGCATTTATTTTATTTATTTGAGATGATCTGAGCTCTCCTTTATAGGGAGAGCATTGTTGCAGACATTGGTACGGGAAGCTCCAGGATGTCATTGGTGGAAGATACGGCTTCCTAACAGAGGTGTAATGAGCATGAGGACCTTTGTGAAGGCCAGGCGGCCCTTGCCGGGGACAAGGCGGGGAACCTGGAAAGCATCCAGGACTGAGCTCGATTAGGACCCCGTCATGGATGTAGGAGGGGAAGGATGTTCCCTTTGGAAAGGGTTGAGAAAGCTGTCGCTTTACATAGAAACAGTAATATTTTTTTTTTCAAACGTTTATTTATTTTTGAGACAGAGAGAGACAGAGCATGAACAGGGGAGGGGCAGAGAGAGAGGGAGACACAGAATCGGAAACAGGCTGCAGGCTCTGAGCGGTCAGCACAGAGTCCGACGCGGGGCTTGAACTCAGGGGCCATGAGATCATGACCTGAGCCGAAGTCGGACGCTTAACCGACCAAGCCACCCAGGCGCCCCTAGAAACAGTAATATTTATCTCTTATCATATTGCCACTCTAAACATAGTTATGAAAAACTGTTGTCATTTCGATATAGTGGTTCTTCCCTCAAATCTCCAAACTACCTAAAGTGGGATTTAGCCTGACCCTGACAGATTATAGCGAAAGAAGCTGATAGAAGAAAAAGAAAGAAAGAAAGAAAGAAAGAAAGAAAGAAAGAAAGAATAACATATCCTCTCTGTTGCTATTTTCCAATCTTTTCTACTCTTAACCTGCAAATGTTATCCCTAGAATTTTCCCCTTATTAAATGTCCTCATAGGAAAGGAACTGAAAATACCTATTTGAAGATTCTAAATCTGAATTACTGAGAAATGATCTTAGGCAGGATAGACCAGTGAGTCTCAGACTCTAGTGGTAGCATTTATCCAACTGTCTCTTCCCTACCAAACAAAGTAATGAAGAGAAAGGAAAACAAAATAAAACAAAACAAAGCAAAACAAACAAACAAACAAAAAAAGCAAAGCCAGGTGGCCGTGCTAAAAATTTGTAGCTTGAGGCCAGGCCCAGCTCCAGAGTTCCTGATTCCATACATCTGAGGTTGACCCAAAAATTAGCGTGGCTGTCATTCAGGAGATGCAACCGTATCATCCACTGTAAGACTTGAGACTGAATGCGCTAAACACTTCTGTCCATGAGAACTTTAGGCTGCTGACAGAGGTGGCCCTGGGTAAGCGATCTTTCTGGAGATGCTCCCATCTGTCTGCCCTACTGTCTCCCTCTCCTCCTGCATCTTTTCTGGCGAGAGGAACTCTTCATCCAGGTCTGTGGAGAGCCACTGGAGGGGCAGGAGGCCACTGGATGGAGGAAAAGAGGGGACATGGGAGGAGGGTCCCTGGAGAAATGCCCAAGCCAATTGCCCTTTCTTTATAATGTCACCAGGAACCAGTGCTGTGCAATGAGAAGACCCAACAACTAGAGACAAATTAGGACTCAGTGGGGCAGATAGTCTTCATTACAGCGCCATCTTGTTGGGAAAAAAAATCCTCGGTGGAATGACCTTCACACAACTGCATAAACTTATTTACAACATTCCAGAGTTCATCAGGCTCCCAGATAGGACGTGTGTATTTAGAGCCCATTATCGTGCCCTGAAAGCTACTCTTTTTATTTCTTTTTATTTTCTGAATGCGTTGAGTTCTGTTTGTGTTAATCTGTTCCTTTTGGGCGACGTTTGCTTTAGTTTCATGCTCTTTATTATCTCCCGTTGATTATTCTGTTCGTTACTTATTGTGCATTCATCTCTTCTCTCCTGAGTAACTTCAAGACAAAGTTACTACAGCCCAAGACAGCGGTTATGATGGGTGAGGCGCACGAAGGCGTTCCCAGTTCAAGTTAAACCATTGTCCTGGGGAGTCTGACAGACAAGGTCACTGCAGCCAGCAGCACTGTGGTGAGGGCAGGTGCCAGATCTCCTTCTCACACCAGACAGAGAGAAGGATGAGGAAGATGTCAGGTGAGGAGGGAGCACAGAGGAGAAGAAAGACCCTTGATGCCCATTGATGCTTCTCTGCTAGGCAGTTGAACGTTAGGGAGCAGGATGCCCCCTAGGGGATGTCCTTTGGGGTTAACACCCTTGGAAGGAGGAGAAAGCAGCTGTCCTGGGTTTCCTGGAGGTCCTAAACAGTCCCAGCGATGCACAGGGTGCTTGGAATTGAACTTGCTCCCCTTCGGGACTTGTATACGCTCATGTGCATCAGCCCCTGGAGGGTATGACCCCGGGAGAGGTGGCTGTCTGGAGGTCAGCATTCCCTGAAAGGGGCTGACACTGAACACTACCCACCGACCAGTCCATCCATGAAGGGGCATCTCCGTGGCACGTCTCCAATATCTACCAGGAGTGGCTGCACTGTTAGGAGTCCCCTGGTCTGGCTGCAGTACTGGCCGTAACGACCTGCTTGAGCTGCATGACCACACTGGGCTAATTCACTCATTTCTCATCTGCCCTGTTGGGAAGAGCTCTTCAAAGTCTATAAAGCACTTCCACACTCTCATTTTCCCCCTGGTGAGATTCACAGCAAAGGGACTGACAGTCGTTGAAAAGATTTAGCAACTGAGTTTGTGGTGTTTAAGTGATTTGTCAGATTACATGCCCGTATTAACGGGGGTAAGATTCAGAGTCCAAGGCCATACTCCTTTAGATTATGCCAAGAAGGGAGTGCTTGAACCCCCCATATGCCACTAGACAGGTGGGCTCATCAAAAGAGATCCTGTGAGTAAGAACATTTTGGAAAAAATGATTCAGCAGTCCCTTAGGTAGAGAGTCCCAACTTGCCATCATATTGGTGTAACTGTGAAGAATTGGCTCCAAAGCAAAGGTCGGTGGTGACAGTAGCTACGCACAGTCATGTCTGACACGGAGCCTGCTTTTCACTTGGCTGGTGGACCTCCAGTGTCCTGGGTCCTCTCCTTTCCTGCCACATCCCAGCACACGCCCTGTCCCGGGGCATCCCCCAGGCTCTCAGGCAGGTGCTGCCCCATCCCAGGAGTGCTCTCCAGTCCTCTTGTGCCCCACACCCCGTGTCTGCTGTCCCAGCATGTGCCCCACACTCTGTGTCCCAGCAGCCCGTAGACGGACTGTCAGGGCTCATCGTCAGAGCTGGCCCCGCCTCGTTCTCAGTGCCTCGGCAGCAAGATCCCAAATGTCCAGGTACCCTGCCACCGTGTCTTACCTAGAGTCGTGTCTCAGCCTTGGTGGTGAAAGCCGCGACCCATCACCCTACCCATCTGGCGGCAGCTTTGTCTTGGCTGCTCCTGAACCCCAAATCTGCTCAGTGGTGAGCACTTCCCATCCTTCCCAAAAGGCTTTGTGTGATTCCCTCCTTGGGGGAGGTTTTTTCAATGATGCCTTCCCCCTGCAAAGGTGTGGTCAGTGCCAACGGGAGGGAATTGCTTCCTTCCTCAAATGCAAGAGCTTGCTTTTTAAGAGGGAGGTGGGAAGTGAGGTAGAATCAGCTTTTATTGCAGAAAGAAAGTAAAAGTAAAAGTATCAGTAGACTATGCTTTCCCTTCAACTTTGGTGACGTTGAGATGATTTCGAAGGCCAGGTACAGGGCTCTCTGTCATCTTTGGCTTCCTTCCTTTTAGGGGGTCTCCACCTCCTTGCCTCCCGCACTCAAGCTGGCAGAACACAAGGGTTCTGCCTCGTGGGTTCTGAGTGGGGAGATCTGTATCCCAGTCACATATCTTACTCTCCGTGTACTTCCGACAAATCTGTGAGCCTTGGTTTCCCGGCTCCCTGGTATGAGTAAAGGTCTGTACAAGACCTACCTGAGTGGTGGGAGAATTCAACACCACGGTGGGTTTGAAGACGCGTCCCGCAATGTCAGCCGTTAACCAGTGTCCGTGTGAAGAGGCAGGTGAAATGTGCGGTGTGGGACTCTGAGAAGCAGAGATGTGGAGACCTGTACCCAGGGGGCCAGAAAGTCCACCGACGAGATGGTGGCAGAGTGCAGAGGGGACACAGGTTCAGTGACATCAGCTGTAGAGCAACCCGAAGGGCGCTTGCTGTGGCCACCGCTAGGGCACACGTCTGAATCCACAGATAGGAGAGTGAGAGCAAACCCCGTCAGGCACGGAGTCTGTCGTGTGCTCCCCTGGGTTCCATTCCTTATGTCTACACCTTCCTCATACAGCCTTCCCACCCCTGCATTCGACATCAGCATGCCCACTGCATTAGGGCTCTGCAGAGAATCAGAGCTAATAGGCTCCATATGATTTTTTATAAGAAATTGGCTTTCCCAGTTATGGGAGCTGAGAAGTCCCAAGACCTGTAGGGCAAGTGGGTGAGGTGGAGACCCATAAGGGCTGATGGTGTAGTTACGATCCACAGGCTGGCAGGCTCAAGACCCAGGGAGAGCTGATGTTTCAGTTTAAATCTTAAGGCAGGAAAAGCAGCAGCAACAATGACAACAGTGGAACTAATATCCCAATGTGAAGACAGACAGGCAGGAAGAGTTTTTTGCTACTCGGGAGAATGTCAGCATTTTTTTTTCTATTCAGGCCATCTACTGATTAGATATGTCCCACCCAGATTAGGGAGAGCAGTTTGCTTTACTTAGTTGATCTAAATGTTAATCACATTCACAAAGCACTGTCACAGAAATACCCAGGATACTGTTTGACCAAATATCTGGGCACTCTGTACCCACTCAAGTTGACACATGAAATTAACCACCACCTCACTTTACAGAGAAATTAACAGATTCTGAGTTAAGTGACTTACCCAGACCGCATAGCTACCAAGTTGTTAGCAAAGATTTGAACCCGGATATGCATACTTTGAGTTACTCTAGGTCGTCTCATTTGTGTGCATGATAACCGTTCAAATTAAATATTATATTGTCAATATAAATATTAAATTATTATTTAAAAGTATTTTTTAAGGTTTTTAGAGACAGAGACAGAGCGTGAGTGGGGGTGGGGCAGAGAGAGAGAGAGAGGGAGACACAGAATCTGAAGCAGGCTCCAGGCTCTGAGCTGTCAGCACAGAGCCTGACGCAAGGCCAGAACTCACAAACTGCGAGATCATGACCTGAGCCGAAGTCAGACACTCAACTGACTAAGCCACCCGGGTGCCCCTTAAGTTATTATTTTAATGTAAATAACAATAATATATTTTTACTATTTAAAAGACTTTTAAATCAAAATATTATTTCCTAGTTTCTTCTCAAGAAATGCCTCCTTACTTTTTGTTTTCTAGAAATGACCAGAAAAGTGAAACTTCTTAAAATGTTTGATGCACGACCTGAAATCACTAAGGAACATAAATTTAAGCTTGAGAACTATGACCCTAGAAACCAATGTCATATATGCCTTTCTTTTTTTTTTTAATGCTGTCTGTAGATAACAAGCATCTAGGAGGATTTTCATTCTTTTATTTAACATCTTATCCCCAGCACTCAGAACATGATTTCCCATATGAGTTCCCCATGAATGTATGTATGTTAAACTTTGTACTATTAAATAACTACATGAATAAATAAATGAGCAGCTTACATTTTATCTAAAAATTATCATGAACACAGCAAATTTAGAAAGCTCTAGAGTCACTGCACCTTCGTTGAGAGAGCAGTCTTCCTGAGTACTTGTTGAAATGGTGGTGATTTCTAGATGGGCCATCGCTAGTGTCGAAGGTAAACCACAGCCCACATCATTTTTAGCTTCTGACACTGCTGTTATAAGATGCGATCTTGCTGCCTGATAGCCTTGCATTAATTATTCACAAGCTCTTGTACTTCATTTGCTTTGCATCATTAACCTCTTAGAACGTGTCCCACTTTCCAGAGGTTGGTAAGCACGCAGTCATGACTCAAAATGCTGTGAGGATAAAGCACTATTTTGTGATATCCCTTTGACTCTTACCTACTAATGGCTTTATTTTGTTTCTTGCAGTGAAAAAGGCAATTGAATTGAAGTCAAGAGGAGTCAAGATGATGCCCAGCAAGGACAGTAGTCATAAAAACTCCGTCTGTAAGTCCTCTTTTCTTTCTATATGAGGATTGATATGTCAATTAGAGGGGACACAGAGGAGAGAATGGATGCATCCTGGAGAAGTAATCCTATAAACTGCTTTTCTCGCTTCCCCTCTTTCTACTTTTCTACCTGCGAAAGTATTTGCTGGAAGAAAGAACGTGCACTGGCTTCACATTGTTGGGGAAGAATGTCCTGTTGACATGGTCCTAAATGAATCCGCTAAGTGTGTTTCAAATCTGTCTTGACTCTCTGCTCTCAATGGTCACTATGAGGCTGGACCTTCCGATTTCTCTCATGAATAAGTGTTCCACTGCTAGCATTTGATCCCTGCTTCCCTCCATTCTTGTATGGATCTTTAGGATACGGAAGTCTGGTCTTACCATTTTCCTGTTATGATGTTCTCGATCATCTGTCTCCTGAAGAATAAAATAGCTTTAGGGCAAATCCTGAGTTCTTCCAAAGAGGAAATACGTACATATATATACATGTACATAAAGACCACATGTATACAGGCTCCATTTGCATATGCCTGGCACGTGGTAGTACTCTGTCACTAGCTGTTGGATGACGGGAGGGGTCTCCTACCACCTACTTTTCTAGTGTCTTCTCCTGGAAGTCTCTCGTTATTCCTCAGCTGAAGGGACCACCTTGCCGTGCCTTGGATGATGTCACAGTGCCTCTCTGCCAGAAGTAACCTGCCTCCCTTCACTGAACGCAGAAACCCATGTCATGCTTAGAGACTCCCCTCCCCATCTGAAGGCTCTCCTGACTCCCAGGCATGGTTAGTTGGTCCCTCGTTTGGTTCTTACCTCTGTGACATCATTTATTTTGTCAGTTTCACGGTGCGTTTACCTGTCCTACGAAATGCAGCTCCGCAGGCCCCATGGTGATACCCAGGCGGGTTCATTTCCGGTGTGGTCCTTGCTCAGGCACCATTGTTCCTTTTAGGACTTTCAAGCTGTCGAGTTGCCTTTTCTGTTCATTCCTGGTGACTTCTTCTGGTGTCCCTACTTACCTGCTCTCTTTGTGCTCCTTGTCCAGTGTTTGGGATCTACGCATTTTATCCATTTTCCCACTGCCTAGCATTTAGTAGAGATGGAAATCTTGGCATGGACATCTTGAGCTCCCTCAGCCCAACCAGCTCTGATTTTATCTGCGTGATGTATTGGGCTTCTGCATGAAGTTTTCTCCATGACAGATACTCTACAACAGCTAATAAATAAGCAAAAATAGCAATATAAATCTTTTAAAAATCACTTTGTAGAATGACCTACTTTTGCTCAGTATCCCATTTGTATGGTATCCTACTCATTGCCTGTGGAACAGGGTCCATTGACTATACGATGACCCTGTTCCCTGGCCACTGAAGAGGACAGAGAAGTAGACTCAGACTCCTAGGATGTAAGTGTCAGATACAGGGTATGTCTTAGATCTCTCAGGCTACCATAACAAAGTACCCTAGATTGGGTGGTTTCAATTTATGTCACATGGTTCTAGAGGCTGGAAAGTCTGAGATCAAGGCAGAATGAAGTTCTGATGAGGATTGCTTCCTGGTTTATAGAGAGATAGCTGTCGTCTCTTATATCCTTATATGGTGGAGGGAGAAATCATCTCTCCTGTCCCTTATCAAGGCACTTATCCCATCATGAAGGTTCATGCTTACCTCCTTACCTTCCAAAGGCCCACATCCGGATACCATCACACTGGAGGTTAGGATTTCAATAAAACAATTTTGAGAGGATGCAAAGATTCAGTCTATCAAAGGACGTATTACTAGAACCCTGACTAACCCAGGTCCTTAGGTACCACACACACACAAAGTCAATCTGTAAATATTTTCATTACACTTTCTGTTTGATAATCACGGAAAGTGCCGTTCAAATCAGATTGGACTAAAAAAAAATGGAATCCAGATGAAGGCAGAAAACAACTAAGTGACAGAGAAAGAAAGGAAGGGTGTTATTAATAAAGTTTTGATAGTTTTTATTGCTAGCTTTTAATTCTGGATGTTCAGTAGGGTAGGGGATGTGGTATTTATAATAGTTTTGTACTTTACATTTTACAGTTGAACACCTTACAGAGATGACCCACAGTAATGTAGAACCACACAGCTGCTGAACCTCCCCATTACATCAGTATTAGGTCAACACCGAACTTCTCTGCTAGAGCAAAATGTAGACGGAAGCTATCTTTGTAAAGAGAATGTCTCTCTGTCCTTATCTGAACATGAAGTGACAAAGGCCTGATTACTCACTTGGTGTGAAAAAGGATGCTGTCCTTTCTCCAAACAGCATTAAACTTGGTTTTGGTTGTGAGACATGAGAGTTAATTATTAGAAAAAAATGAGGATCGAAGAAACTGAGGGCCTTCTGAGGTCCACGATATAATAAATAATAAAATGTTATTTACACAGAAGTCGTGGCCAGAAAACTAAGTGACGTGTTTGCTAGAGAAACGGACTTGGACTTTGAAGACAAGGATTCCGTGGTTGTAAAAGTATGAAGGGTAGCCAAGATCAGGTTTCGTCATTTGTGAAATTAAAACAATAACATTTTAATTAATGCTTAATTTAACGTTTTAATATGGTCAAGTGGGTAAAGCAAGGTGTTTATAGATTGCCCTCTCCAGTATACGTCGTGTGATGGGCATTCAGCAAACCACACCATGAGGAACTGGATTTTCTCTGATGAAAAGAACCCTTTAGTAAGTAATCCCGCCTCACATTATTCTCCTCCAGAGGGGGCATCTGGTTCCTGTTGGGACCCTGTTTAGGTTGCTAGAAACTGCTCAAGATTCTGATCATCCACACAGGGCAAACTACCCAAAGATTCAGGTGTTTGAAGAGAAACAAACAGAGAAAACACTAGACAAGGCAAGGAACCATGCCTTCTGGCAATGTCGATCCAAGCCTCCCCAAGTGCCAGGAAGAGAGACAGATACCTGGCTGGGGAAACAGAAAGATTTGACAGACTCCCTCAAGGAATTCACGGTTTAATGATGAAAGGCTCATATAATTAGAGCAGTTAGGTCACTAGAGTGCTGGAACGAGGTGACGTGTACTATGTTTTATAGCAAGACTAAGCAAGGATTTTATCACTTGTATGTTAGGGAAGTTTGTACAGATCTATAGTGGCTGGTGCATAGGTTAAAAGCAGATTCCCCTTTTCATCGGATAGACAACCAGTGCCTGTATTGAGGTCCATTTTCCAGCCACTTAGCACACATCCCTTGGGCCAGCGTGCATTTCCTTCCTAGACCTGCCTTGGTTCTCCGTTTGGTCCGAGACCAGCTCCATGAGAGCAGAGTGCTCCCAGCCGGCAAAGCCCTTCCCAGCTGGTGCCTTTACAGGATCACACGCTGCACTTCCTCCTCCCCAATAGCCCAGCTAACGAGCACTTAGCACGTATATAGTGACTAAATAAATGAAAAAGGGGAGAACACAGGAGAGGCTCATTTTCCCCCATTGTGGAACAAAAGCCCTACATATCCTCTCTTCTCCATGGGATTGATGAGTCTTCTGTGAATTTTGCTCTGGAATCTATATTGGTCGGTTTCT
Source organism: Leopardus geoffroyi (assembly GCF_018350155.1). Taxonomy (NCBI): domain Eukaryota; kingdom Metazoa; phylum Chordata; class Mammalia; order Carnivora; family Felidae; genus Leopardus; species Leopardus geoffroyi. The sequence goes on along the minus strand of NC_059327.1, from coordinate 3,009,566 downwards.
TTATCCAGCCCTGGTTTCATGTTACCAATTAACCCCTTAGTCATTCACATCTGTCCTTCACATGCACAAACGTGATCACATAGTACAGGGGGTGGGCACAAGCGGGGATATTTTAGCCCTTCTACATAATGAGGGCAATTAATTTCCTCCATTACCTTGTAGAGTGGAATGATGTACAAGTTTGTTTTTTCATCAGGTTCATTCATTATTGATTAATAAGTGTTTTCAAAAAATCTCAGAGGTAATTAAGGTATTCATTCTGCCTATTGCTCTCCATTTCTAATCATTTTAAGCTTTGGCAAGATTGCAACATAAATGGGGAGCATCACTCAGCAGAAGGGCATCTGGAGGAAGCTCAGTGACTGTTCCACCCTGAGCTTCCCTGCTGTTTCCCAGTGACATGGGGTTCGCCTTTCTTCTGAGAACAGACCCTCTCAACACCAAGTGGTAATTAAATTGTCACTGCCTATTTTAAAACGGCGGTAACGGTAGACACAGTATGTCTTTCTCTTCTGAATCTTGACAGTCGCCTACGTGGGATACAGTGTTAGCAGCCCCCCATGGGAGAACCAGGAGCCTGGACGATCCGTTAGTGCCCTTCTAACTCCAAAATATAAAAATCTGTAGGGAGGAGGGTAAACGAAAACTTTGGTTGTTATTTTTCAGCTAGAGATTGTTTTCCCCCTGTAAAGTTAAGGACAAATGACTTTACAAACTCCACATTGATTTGTTGTAACTCACTCAGATGTATTGATGGCCCATGCTGTGTACTGAGCACAGCGGTCACAACAGTGGATACCCAAGCAGGGTAGGACATTGATGCGGAATCATTATTTAATGTAAAATAGAAGAAAACACTACGGAAAAATTGAACAGTATAATGCATTACCTTATAAACCCTTGGGTAAAAATAACAACAGAACATTATAAAATAAATGACCCTAGAATTCTCCTACATTTGACTGTAAACCATTTATTTCATTGCCTTTGTGTCTATGGATAATCAATATTTTTTTTCTACCTTGAAAAATAAAAATACCTGAAGCAAAATAGTCCAAGTTGCCAAATAGACAGTCCTGTTAATGAAAAGCAATTGATCAGGTATCGTCTTCTATAATGATACTCAGTAGTTCCATTTTTTCCCTCTGGCTTTTCTTTTGAGTCAGAAATAATTATTTGGAAAGGCAGATTTTAACATTTTTGTAGCTCTGTTTTTAGAATGACACAGCAAAATGATGCCTTAACCACTCTATACAGCTAGAGATACAATCACAACTATATAACGTCTGATTTACCTTTTTAACACACATGACTGGTTAATCCATTTTCTAAAATATACCCTTATAAATGACTTTCCATCTGTCTGGGGTCATACTGCATTTATCCCCTTATCACTATAATTGCTACACTCATAGTGTTCATTTTCTTAAGTTTGGAAAAATTTAAGAGTGTGTGGGATATACCTGTGAAATATTCTCTTGTTACTTATATTCTGATGTGCGGTGAAGAAAAAAAAAGGGATTAATCTTGTGTCTTGCCTAGTTTCTTGCCTTCTTGTTTGACGCTAAGCTTAGTGATGTTATCACCAAGGGCTCAGCCCAAGGACACTCTCCTGTCAGCCCTCTCTCTGCCAACGGTGACTGGCGTAAGCTAGGAAAACAGCAACCGTGAATTCTCATTAATGGAGTTAAAACAAGAGATGAAGAAAAGGCAGACCATCCCAATAACTGTCTTGGTTTGGAAAGCAGTTCCTGTGCGATCACTGGAACGGAATGAGCTGTGTTTGGCTTAGCGTCCTGGACTGCCGTCTGGATTTCCAGACTCTGACATCCGGCTGCCACGCAAAGTGTGCGCGCCCCCGTGTCAGGGACGTCTCTCGGACCGGGCCGTTCCTTTTCCTCGCCGGGGACCCGGAGCCTGGTGCCGGCCCTCTCTCCGGCAGCCAGCAGGCCTGCGCCCTCCCAGCCATCATAGGCCGGCCGTTTCTCCTTCGCTCCCGGCCACCATGGTCCCCGGCCGGCCCGCGGTGTTACCGCGTCTGCCTCCCCCAGCCTCCCGTCCGCCTGCTTCCCCGCGGCGGGTCACGCTGCCGCGAGCCCTCTGGGCGACACGACGGTGGCTTCCATGCACTGTACTCCGTCCCCTCCGCCTCTTGCCCTCCTCCACTGGTCGGGACGTGTTTCTTCAAAGCCGCCCGCATCTTCCGCCTGGCTCCGCTCCTGTTTCCTTAGTTTGAAACGATGCTCTCGGAGGACTCTCATCCCTCTCTCCCTTTGGCGAATCTCTCAGAATTTACCTTTTCTGAAAGACTCACTGGCCATCCTGCTTCCACAGGTCTTGCCCGCCCGTTGTCGTATCCCTCGTGTTCTTCGCTCTGGTTTCTGTGCACCACTCGCCATGACCTATCCCATCCACCACGCGTGTGTATTTACGCTCTGCTTGCGGGGCGTGTGTGCGTGTATTTGGATGTGCGTGTCTGTGTGTCCTTATTCCTGTCTCCCCCCCCCCCCCAAAACTAGAATATAAACGAGGCTAGAGCTTTCCTTCTCCTTTCTTCGCCGATATCTACAAGTCGCTAGCAGAGTCACATGCACACAGAAGTTGCTCAAAACGCTTGTCCATTGAACGCCTGAGTGTCCTAGTTACGTGGTAGCCTGGAGCAGTGTGACAGTCGTGCTCACACTTTTCTTCAGTGACGTCATTGTATCCCACATCTCATTCATGTACACAGTAGTCACACATTGAGGAAAGACCAAGAGCTTAGGGCTGTTCAGAATATGTTCCTTCCCCAGAGGAAGTTACAGCCAACTGGTATTTCTGGTTATGTAAATATTTATCAGACAGAGCCTGTCGTAATAAAGGTGGCAACATTTAGTGAGCTTTGAGTAAAGGTACAAGTTTATTTTTCCAAACAGCAGCACATCGACCCATAAAAAGTAAGAATCTACAGAAAGTTAGGATGTGAGACAATTACATTAGTCACGTACTATGCCACCAGCCAAGTCACCACACCTTCTATACGAGACCTCTTTAACGGCTGGGTCACTTGAATATCTCACGTATAGACATGCGCTTGGCATTGGTCGAAAGTATGCTGCATTATCAAAATCACACGTATTACATGAAAACGACCCTGTTGATTGAATCACACATCAATGGCAGTAACATTCTGTAGTCTTAGAACGTGATACCCACATTTTCACTGTGAGGAATTGATTTTCTTCAAGTGTCTGTTATGAGTTACTAACAAGTAGTAAACTCTCATTGTCAGTCTAGATTTTGTGCTCTAGGAGGTCAGCGACCACTCTGTGGTGCACCCATTTCCTCCCGGCACTACTGAGTGAGTCTGCATGTCAGTGGATCGCGGACTGGGACGTGCCTGCTTTTCGAGAGGTCGTTTAAAGAATGCAATGGCGAGAGGCGGACAGCCTGTCTCCTGTGTACCCGCCCAGGTTCAGAGCTGCAGGGGGCTGGGATGCAGGGAGGGGCAAGGGAAGGAGAGTGTGTGAGGCGATGAATAACCCTGAGTAGCCCACTTAATTCACCTCCGAGGCAAGGCTACCTGGGGAACAGAATCATCCAGCTGGTCAGGATGCTGTGTGGTTTCCACCCCTGAGACTTTATTCCGGAAATAATTTTCATCTGGCCCAGTACCTGCATATGTTCTTGTTCTGTTCACCCCCGCATGAATCATCTTCAAAAATTAAAATGATCTGCTTTACCCATTCCCCCCAAAAAAGCATGCTTTCCTTCCCAATACTGTTGTTAGAGTCACTACACGTATCATTAAATGGCCAGCCGCCCTGCCCATCATCCGGCTTTGTTTTTAGGGGACCTTCGTGCTCTATTATTAATGGGTGATTTGTCTGAATGGTTGCAGACTACGGTGATTTGTAATCCCACTACAGAAAAAGCCATGCCTGCTTTCTCTTTGCTGGGTTTCCAGCACTAAGTGCTCTAGGTCTTGCTTCGTAGCGGATTTTGACAGTAGGAAAAATAATAGCCCCATTAACCTCTAACAGTTGTATAAAGGCTTAATAAAACACGAGGGATAATTGCCCCAATCTACTGTGTTCTATCATAAAACGTGGTAAGAGGGAGTTTTGCAATTGTGAAAGATCCTTGTTTTCTTAACAAATGTAGCACGAATCCCCACGTAGCACGAACATGCTAGATTTCATGAATTGCTTCATAAATCAGGTAAGTAAATTATGCTTGCAGTTTCTACACAGGCCTTTGTCACTGCAGGAACTAAAATATCTTTCAAAGTGCTGTGGGAACCCCGGCTGCAGAGGGGAGTGCTGTCTGGAAACAGGGTAGGAACAGCCACTGGTAACTAGGAGGAGAAGAAGGTGGCTCATCAATTATTTAACACACCACTTACACAGATAATTGCTTAAGTAACCAGGAAAAAGAAAGGACCTATGAAAATATGTAAAATAAGATACAGCTTGATTGGATCAGAGACAGTTAAATGGTACTGTAACCCTAATAGGAAGTAAAATGCTTTTTCAGTGATTTCAGCGTACAATTATGGAGCGTAATTGATTAACTAAAGGGAAAAAAAACTCACTTTGCAAAGCGACTGAAGAATGCATTATTTTGTTTGAGAGAGCTCGCAGATGGCTGCAGCTCTGACAGGACAGGATGCATCGTAGCATTTCCGTCATTTGTTTTTTGAGAAGCCCAGCATATCACATGTTGGGTTTGTGTTTTCATCAAACTTTATAAAACAACTTAACTTTCCAAAATAATTGGATGAGAACGGAGTGCCGAAGAACCGTAAGGCTCTGGAGCCTTGTGGGATTATTGGTGTTTGGGTGTCAGTACAGTTAAAATAATTCCAGCAGCAGTTAGAAGGAATCACCTTTCTGTTGGCATTAAATTACCTTACATGATGGAATGTTTGCTAGTGAGTAACTTCCATCAGAAACTAAAGAGGAAGATAATTAATCATGGTAACTCCTTTATGAATTCAGTGAAAGCCCTCCATTTTACACATGAGGAAATTGAGTCCGTGAGTTAAATTAATTAGCCTCACGATAAAGACAGAAGAGCTGGAGCTAAAAATCAAGTACTCAGAACATCAAGGGGAATTCAGAAAAAAAAAAAGAAATACACATCCCTGAAGCCCCATCATTTTATTTAAATCACATTTTGAAGGTGCCAGGAGGAAACTGAAAATATTTGCAGATTAAGTCCTTTGAGTGCGTATAACATTACAGAATCATAGCATTACAATGGACTTCCAGTTTTTGGGGAGAAATCACTTTGCCCAGACTTGGTAACTTTGCCTCGCTGAATGAGAAATTTAGATAAATGAACTGATGTTGACCAAGCGGTGATTATGCTGATAATTTATGTTGATTTTAAGGAAGGCGATTAGCATGTTCAGTAACATGGAAAATACAAGAAGCAGCATAGGTACCGCATGTGTCTAGATTGATGGAGAAGTAGAAACACCCACTTTTCTTCAGTGATTCAGGGAAAGCCTGTTGGGAAGACATGGGCACATTCAGATTCGCTCCGGCGAACTCATGCCCTGCCCGTATTACAGGTGATCCTCCAAAGCCTCGAACACCTGTCATGTGCCCTACAGTGCCTTTGTAACATTTTACTTGTTGCCAGTCTCTCTTTTTGACTGTTTGTTTTGAAATAATTCTAGATTCCCAGGAACTTGCAATAAAGTCTACAAGGAGCGCTTGTACCTTCACTGTTGTCCTGAATGGTAACATCTCCCCTGTCTGGAACGCAGTAGCACAGTGGGTCCAGTGACTTGGGGACAGTCCACAGAACTGATTCGATTTCACCAGTTCACGTGTGTGTGTGTGTGTGTGTGTGTGTGTGTGCGTGCGTGCGCAGCTCCGTGCGGTCGTATCACGTCTGTGGGTTCTTGGGGCAACTGTGATCACGGTACAGAACTCCCTGTGAACAGCACACGTCTATTCTCCACCTGTCACTTTGCTGTTTTAAGGGTATCTTGTTCATGGAGCCATGAAGTGTGTAACCATTTGTGACCGGCATGTGCCGCTAGCACAACTTCCTTGCCATCCACCCAAGTGTTTGTATGTAAAGTTTGCTCCTTTTTCTTGCCATGTGGTGTCCCATGGCTTCCCTGTACCCTGGGTTGTTCCTCCTTTGTCTTGTTGAAGGATGTTGGGTGTCTTTCTGATTTGGGGCTTTTAGGAACAAGATGCTAAGAATGGCTTTTGCATGAACACGGGTTTTTATTTCTCTTGGATAAATGCCAAGAAATGTAATTGCTGGGTCATACATGACCTGTATGCATATGATATTTGCATATATTGATTTATGAGAAATTGCCAGACCTATTTCCGGAGCACCTGTATCGTTTTACACCCTCACAAGCAGTGCATGTGTGAATCCATTTCCCAGCGGCCTCAGCAGCACTCGGTGTTAGGACTAACAACAACAATAACAACAACAAAATTGGCCATTCTGAGAAGTAGGCAGTGATATCTCATTATGGTCTTAATTTGCATTTCCTTAGTGGCCGATGATGTTGGAGATCACTTCGCGTGCTCATCTGCCATCTGGGCACCTTCTCCAGTGACATGTTAGCCCACATAGTTCACCCACTTTCTGTTTGGATTGTTTTGGTTGTTTGTTTGTTTTTCTTGTTGAGTTTTGAGGGTTTCTTATATATTTGAGATGCTCATCCTTTGTTAAAAATGCAGTTTGCAAATATTTTCTCCCAAATGTTTTCATATTTTTCTGTCTTCAAAGGGCCTTTTGTAGAACCGGTCTCTGTCTCTGTCTGTCCCTCTCCTTCTCTAAGTTTTAGCTGATAGATTTCTGTCAAAAAAATAAATAAATAAATAAAGTAACTTCTGGTTTCTGCAGACACACATAGCATGGACAAGAATAGCGGTCAGGTGGCTGCCCTGAATAGAAAAGGTGTGAGGCCCCATCCCCAGAACCCCATGACCTGTTGGGTCTTTCAGGCTGCTTGCAGTAGTAAATCCTGCAGCTTAAATGACCTATACATAGAAGGCCAAGAAACTGATAAAATGTCCTCATTCATAATCCCACAATTGATTGGATATTTTCATGGGGATTCAAAGGAATTATAATAATCTTAAAATGAGGGAATTTAAGTTATGGAAATAAAGCTTACTTCAAATAATAAAGAGTAAAATATATTTTACAAATTCTTACTGATTTTTTTTTCAAAATGTCCTATCTTTTACTTCTAGGTTGACCGTATATACTTAGGTTTGACATGGACGATTTTTTTCCCCTTACTCTGCTGTCTTGCCTGCAAAATGGAATAGCCTTACTATAAGTCATCAAAGAAATGTAGGGATGATATATTGACTTCAGAAGTGTTCACCAGTTTTCTTTTGTTACAAATCCATCCCAAGTAATCATCACAGTAATTGAAGTAAATCAGGTAATTTAATCGCAGCAAATTATTATATTTTTTGATGTAATGCTTACTTGATCATATCCCTAGAATTCAGTGCATTTACATTATTTTTATAAAGAAGCAGCATATGGAGAGATGTGCTAAGTGGAAGTTTATGCCGGAGAAGGAAAATAAGTTGTGTTTTAAGATACATATGTGAAAATACATGGCAAATCAAGGAGATAAGCTAAGATTAACAAACTGGGTAATTAGTAAAGTGTTTTGCAGACAGAAAGAACCATATTTTGTAAGCATTGTGTGCTGCAATTATTATTAGAATGGTTGCAGGGAATTCAGTTTGCTTATTTAAATCACCTATTTTATAGTTTCATCTGTCAAACTGAAAGGCATATAAAACTGAATAAACCATGTGACATCCAAACAAGATACTTTCATTATGTACCTGGGAAAACCTCAGCTTCAAGTAAACATTCAAGTTTGGTAATTAGCACGTAAGAAATTTTCCATACACCCCAGCCCCAAGAAAATCTTTGCAGCTTTTTTTCTTGTGCAAATGCATGCATAAATGTTCCACAAACCTTTGTAGGTTTCTGACACTGGGAAGAGTGTTAGTTACAGCTCTGCGTACTTCTCAGAAGGACTGACTCATCTGCAAAGAGGTAGAATAGAGTTAGAAGAATATCAAATGCATTAGGTAACTGTAATGATTACAGCTGTAATTTCTGTGAAATGAAAAAAGAATCCTATTGGAAAATGAAGCGTTTGCTGATTGGGCTGTAATCCACCTGCAGCCGGCCATGTCGCATGTGCTCAGAATAGGGTGTAGATACCATCTATCCCACCCGCCACCAAAGGGCCATTTTCCTTATGTTCAGTCACACAAAAATTATTTATGGCAGATTTTGACCCAACTTTAGTTATTCATTGCCTGCTTTTTACATCACAGTGGCTTGCTAACACTTGCTTTAGTTGAATGAATAACTTCATTTCTGGTTTTCATTTGTTTTGTAAATGAAACAAACAAACTAAAGTCTCTATTTTGGATGTTCTTGTAAAGTATACAAACATTTTTCTCCAGGATTATCATCTTTCAAAATAATATATATTTTTTAATCTGGTAACAAAACCAAATAAACAGACATGCTACTAATGTTATCCTCTGTATCTGTAAGCTCTAATTAGAATAATGTAAAGCCAGACTTGTGTTTTTCATGGGTTTTATATTAACCTCACTGTATTAAAAGGCTTAGGTGGAATGTGCTTTGTTAAAATGAGGCTGAGTATACCAGATAATTTGAGCAATCCTTTTTTTATTTTTTGTTACTCAGCATTTATTTTTGGGCATTAAGTGTTTTCGATAAAGGACATTAAGTTGCTAGTCCTGCATTATAGCACTATAATTAAGATCTTGCTTGTATTTGAGTCTTCAAAGGTTTGTTGCATCTATAAGACAACTGGTTTTTTTTGACAGTGTCCTAAAGGCCCTCTCTGCTTCTCCAATATCATTGTCTCCACCTTGGCCACAATCACACATGTACACCCACACGCACACACACATGCACACGCATGCACATTCCCAGACAAGGCCACGCGCCTTTTTCCGTGCTGATTAGTCTGTTATGAGTATCCTTTCTGCCTTGGCCCCCTCTGCTCTCCCAACTTCCCTTTCTCTTCTTTGAATAAGTTCCAGATCGTCCTGCAAAACTGACGTGACACAGCGTCTTCTCTGCCCCTCTCGACACCCCCCCAAGATGGCCAGGTAGCATGCTGCTCAGGGCTACCAGTTCCCTCGGGTGCAGAGAGATCGGCACTTTGAGTGTAGCCTGCAAAGGCTCTGAGACCTGGTCCTAGGGTCTGTGCTGCGCTCCCTGCATTCCAAACGCATTTGTTCGTCTTCCCCCTCTGCCGCTCCTCGACTCGTGTTGAACTTGCAGCGCTCCCGGCACTTGGCACGAGCCCGTTCGACCCACAGCCTGCTCTTCCCGTGGGTCGTTCCTCAGGGGCGGCCAGGGGCGACATCCACCCCGTGGGGCCTTTCTTCCATCTCTGCCGCCGACTCCGTGATTGCAGGCTCTGTCTGGACCTCCGCTTCAACCCCAGACACACGCGTGCTGCTGTGTTCCCGACATGTGCCCTGCACACGCACCCGTTCCCTGGGTGTTCCACCGGGAGCCCTCCGCGCCTCCGCCCCCGCCCAGCCTCACACAGCCTGCCAGGGAGCAGTGGCAGCATCGCCACCTGAGGCGGCAGAGCCCCCACCTCCGCCCTAGGTCTGGGCCCCTTCTCGGTCGTGAACGTTTGTACCTTATCCGTGCTCACGTTCATCCAGGTCTCTGAGCCCCCACGTGCACTGGTGCATGTGCACACACACACACACACACACACACACACACACACACACTTTCTCCCTCTGCCTCCAGTCCCCTTCCAGTTTTAGTTTTTTACCTCTGGTCATTATTTAGTAATTATACATACGTATGTATGTTATGTGTATGTGTATATATACCTATATATATGTGTGTGTATGCTATGTTTGTACACATACATACATTTTGATGCATTTTAATGTTAACGCTCCCACTAGGGTGGTACTGGAGACATGGTGGAGACTCAGGGGATGTACATTGGACGAGCGAGTGAATGAATAGATCTTCGTGTAGCTGCCTGCTCATCCAGCTGACAACAGCATCCTGTCCTCCACCACTCTCTCACTCAACACCCTAGCTAAGTTAGCCCACCTCACAGATGTAAGAAAAACGGTCCTCCTCTTTACCCTGTCTTATCACTTGTCTAGAATCTGTCAGTAATGAGAGATATTTATCCATTTGTGTTTTTGTTTCTCCTAGAATAGAAGCTCCTTGATAAGAGGCCTTAGCTTGTGCTCGCTTGTCTGCCCAGAATGTGTGATGCCTGTCATGGAAGAAACGTTTGGTCAATAGTACTGATTTATCGGCCGGGCGAGTTTACTCAGCACAATATGTGGACTGGACTAGGTTACGATGTGTATCTACTGATACCTAGCTCTCTGTCGTCTATCTGCCATAGTCTCTGTATACAATAAATGGATACTTGACCCCAGAGAAGAATTTTAATATTGTAAACCTTCTTTAGATTAGATCAGCATTAATATCAGCTTTGGTGTTTTAAAGAAGGCAAATTCAAGTGCTCACATGGCACATGGGATCACATATCTTTAAGAAATAAAGGCCAAAGCACATGAGAGTCTTCAGGTTTCCGAAGGAGCACCTCTCTATCCCGCAGCAGTATTTTTGTGATGCACATTCAGGTCTGCAGGCCTCAAAATATCCTACCGGGGGAGGCATATGGGCCATGAGTCAGACTTTCCAGGTTTTCCTCGGGAGAGTTCGTTCTCTGAAATGTTTGTTCAAGTGTAAATGTCAGGTGACTCTGGGTCAGATGCGGTACGTTGGAGCTGACAAGTCCATAAAGAGCATTTTACCTAAGCCCCTTTCTTTGGGGACATGGTGGCCTGGAAGTGGCAGAGATCACAGAAATCCCACTGGTGCAAGGCAGACAGCATGGGCAGGGTGTGAAGGGGTGTGCCCCAGGGCACTGAGACGTGAAGGGTGCAAAAATTGGAAGCGAGAAGAAACAACTTAGTGCAATTTTCACAGCAGTAAGTAGCTACAGCAGGAGCCGCCGGATGTCTAAGAGACTCTTAACGGAATGAATTGCGAAGTCGGTGTGAGGTCTGATCCGGATGGAGCCTGGCCATCCACAGGTAGCGATCCACTTGTTAGTGCGCCTGGGTCCCAGCACTCAGCTCAGGGCCTGGGTGGCCAGGGCCATGCCAGAGAAGCGGAGAAGGGATGAATGAAAGGTGACCTCAGAACGCACCTTCAAGGGGAACGTGCTGGGTCCTGAAGCCTCGCAAGTTACACATTCAGTGTTCAAGTTACATACTCTGTCCTGTCATTTGTTGTTTTATCACAAAACTACCTCATATATTTCTTAAACCAAGAGGAATTATTACAAATAAGATAAAGTTGAGCTAATTTCTTCATTTCTGAAATAGTGATGATAGTACTTGCCTTGTTAGACCATTTTGATCATTTATCGCTCTTCATATAAAACACTTAGCCTAGTGCCTGATACAGTGGGCACTTGGTGACCATACCTGTAGATTCTATTTGTGTTTCTTAGGACAGAAACCACACTGTGGGCACTGATCATACTTACTGACCATATAGAAGTGTTTCTACTCTCAACTTCATCCGGGTAGATCACGAACATTTTACTTTGAAATACCAATTTTGAAATGCCCTGGGAAATTATAAACTACACACCGTAAGTTCCTAGCCTTCTCTCTATTGAAACAGATGTGATAAGTGATGTTCCCATGTGTGATCCAGAAGAGAAGTCACAGAGGTATCGAGATACTGAGCCTCAGCCCTCGGCACCCTCCCCATGCACACCCCCCCCCACATGCACACACACACATACACGCACACACACATAATGTGTCTGACTTCTGTTTTATTTGGATGTGATATTTATTTAGTTTCTTTAAGTTTTTTTTATTTAAGTTTATATATTGAGAGAGAGAGACAGAGAAGAGAGAGAGAGAGAGAGAGAACCTGTGCACACAAGAGGGGGAGGAGCACAGAAAGGGAGAGAGAGAGAATCCCAAGCAGGATCCATGCTGTCAGCACAGAGCCTGACAGGGGGCTTGAACTCACCAACCATGAAATCGTGACCTGGGGCGAAAGAAATCAAGAGTCAGATGCTTAACTGACTGAGCCACCCAGGTGCCCCCTCCCCCCTTTTTTAAAAGGGATGTGATATTTATTTTTAAAAATTTTTGTATGTGAGTAAATCACCTACTTAATGGCCTCAAAATATGTAGTTTGCAAAATAAAAATAGGGCTATTTTAGATTTATTTTTTTGAAATTGAACTGCATCATGTAATAAGAAAGCATGGTAAAGGTCCCTCGGCGTAAGCCGTGGCCCAGGTGAGATGAGCTTCTGGCTGTCTGTAATTCCCAGTTCGCTTTCACACAGCTCCACTCACCTCTCAACAGAAAGTAGGCAAATAAAATCCATGTTGAGATGAGCAGTGATGTTATCACAGGGATGACCTTGAATCAAATCTGGCTAATCTCAAAGCTTGCAAATGTTGGTTAGTTTGGGTGCGTGGTTACTGACAGCCTGTTCGGAAGGCATCCCTGACCTGATTCAGACAGTCACTGTGCGGGGTCCCTAGTGGAAAACCCCTAATCACCGCTGTAACAGTCTGTCCACAGGCTGTAGAAAGGTGTTCTTGAATGTTTCATTCAAGCCTAGCAAATTTGAGGTTTGTGTTTTAAGTTTACATTAGTGTGTGTTTCCTAATGCAAGAACTCCACTTACCCTCCTTCCCACTACACTAAAATGTTATGTATAGTATATTAGTACTTGGCGTTGATATATTATAGCATCCTTATTATTTAATTGCTCATTTTGATTATTTGCAACCTTATTTAATTTCATCTGTGTAGAATGCTGGAGCAAATAATCTCTTTTAGAGATCCCGGGATTTCTTTTCTTTTTTTTAGCTGATTGATGAGGAATTATTGTTCCTGCAGTGAGTGGGTAGTGACTGTGCCAGAGACACTTCATGTCACTGGCCCTCTGGGATGAACTATCCTCCACTGGATGTGAGGGAGATATTCAGTGGGAAATGGCTTCTTTCTGAGAAGAAAAGTGAAATGGTATAAAGTGAGGGCACAATGCTTGGCCATCTGGAAGAAACAATCTATAACTACTTCTAATGTCTTGCCATACACTTTTTCCCTAAATGTTTTATCCAAAGGAGATGCTGGCATTTCAAATGGCATAAGCTAGTGTAATATGTGGGAAGGGCAATGCAAGAGTTAACTAGATCATTTTGGGGGGGGGGTCTTACTCTTTGGCCAGTTTTACCTCTCTGGCACTGAACTTAAAACATTCTGTGATTGGCTGGGGCGCCCGGGCGGCTCAAGTCGGTTAAGTGTCTGACTTCAGCTCGGGTCATGATCTCACGGTGTATGGGTTTGAGCCCCACCTCAGGCTGTGTGCTGACAGTTTGGATTGTGTCTCCCTCTCTGTCTGCCCCTCCCCCACTCGTGCTCTCTGTCTCTCAAAAAATGAGTAAACGTTAAAAAAAAACAAAAAAAATCTCTGTGATTGACTTAAGGATAATCGTGAAGGAGTAAAGAGGTATGGAAGGGGGAGGGAAGGTCTACAGCTCCCAGAAACTCATTACATGTGCCCCAAAATCATGTTGGAGCACAGATCCTACAGTTTAAACCGGAGTGTGGAGTTGTTTGATTGTTATTTTCTCATTGTATGGGTGGGTTAGGAATGGTTATATTAGTCACATTTTTACTAAGATGGTCCTTAAAATGCACCATATGATATTAACACATAGTGTATGGTCCACAATTAAGGTGAGATGACACTTTTTAAATTGACAGTATTTCACTCATTGGATTATTTAACACTAACCTATTTACTGTGGATAATTGTAAATATACAGAAGAGTGGAGAGAGCTGTAAAGAGAACCGCTGTGTTCTCCATTCCGTCATTTGTATTTTATCTGTTCACCTTCTCACAGTCCCCCTCCCCCCTCCAGGTATCTTAAAGCAAATACCAGACATCACATTATTTTATTTGTAAATAGTTAACATATAGAAGTGTGTAGATAGGTAGATACATAGACAGTCTGGCATATCTTTTATATAAAGCATGAGGATAGTACACTTTTAAAACACCAAACAAAATTGAATTTATTAATTTCTTAATATGTTTATTTCTTCAGAGTTGTCCCAATTTATCTTTTTAAATTTTTTAAAATATTTATTTATTTTTGAGAGAGAGAGAGAGACAGAGAGAGAGACGCAGACAGAGCATGAGCGGGGGAGGGGCAAAGAGAGAGGAAGACACAGAATCTGAAGCAGGCTCCAGGCTCCGAGCTGTCAGCACAGAGCCCGACGTGGGGCTCAAATTCACAAACTGCAAGGTCATGACGTGAGCTGAAGTCAGACACTTAGCCAACTGAGCCACCCAGGCGCCCCCCTCCCCCCCCCAATTATCTTTAATCTCTGGTTTGTATAAATCAGGATCTCAAATGTCTACACTCTGTATCTGATTACTGTGCATCGCCTGCTTAGGAATTTTAATCTCTTTTTCTCTCCTACATCTGTGCTCTTCTTAGTTTTTCCAGTACCCTTCACAAATTTTTAAAGGAGGGCTTTAGTTCAGAGACTGTTTCACATGGTTGATATTTTCAGTATTACAAGGATTATACCCCTAGCCTTTTGTTTATTTCGTTCCTGTCTCTTTTTATTTTGCTTTTGGACCAATAAGCAGTTTTAGAACAACTTGAATAAAAATCCCCTTCACATTATATTTTTAAAACTCAGTTTGGGAGCTAACTTCAAGTTTAGTTATGCTATTTAGAAAGGAGCTAATTGAAATAAATAAACAGTATTAGTGAAGATTCTCTTATGAGCTGACATGCGTTTCTGTTTACATCTGCATTGCTAATCTCTATATTTGTTTACTTTTTCTTTGGTGTTGTTTTCCTTGGTTGTCATTTTGTAATTAATAAACAGTTATTTAAGGAAAGTTTTAGGTCATAGAACAATTGTGTGGAAAAGTACAGAGAGTTCCCATGTCACCGCACCCCCACCTACCCCCAAACACACATGCAACCTCTTCCATCATTACCAGCCCTCTCTGGAGCGGTACTTTTGTTATAACTTACAAATCAACATGGCACCTCATTATCAACCCAAGTCCATAGTTTTGTTTTTTTTGTTTTTTTTTTTTTTAATTTATTTTTGAGATAGAGACAGAGCATGAGCAGGGGAGGGGCAGAGAGAGAGGGAGGGAGACACAGAATCTGAAGCAGGCTCCAGGCTGTGAGCTATTAGCACAGAGCCCGACACGGGGCTTGAACTCACAGACTGTGAGATCATGACCTGAACTGAAGTCGGATACCCAACCGACTGAGCCACCCGGCGCCCCCCCAAGTCCATAGTTGACAGTACGGTTTACTCTTGGTGTTGTGTATGCTATATATCTGAATAATGACAGTGTCAAGTAGCCACCACTATAGTTCATACAGAATAGTTTCATTGCCATAAAAACTCCTGTTCTCCACTTGTTTATCCCTCCTTTCCCCACTAACCGCTGAAAAACACTGGTCCTTTTACTCGTTATATTTTTACCTTTTCCAGAATGTCATATAGTTGAAATCATACAGTATGTAGCCTTTTCAAATTGTCTCATTTCACTTGGTAACATGCAAGTTTTGCCCGTCTTTTCATGGCTTGATGGCTCATTTGTTTTTAGTGCTGAATAATATTCTCTTGTCTGAAATGACTACAGTTTATCCATCATCTTTTGAAGGACGTCTTCTTTCCTTCCAAGTTTTAGCAGTTATGAATAAAGTTCCTGCTAAAATCCACATGCAGGTTTTCGTGTGGACATGTTTTCAACTCCTTTGGGTAAATACTGAGGAGTGTGGTTGCTGGATCTTAGAATATGCTTGGTTTTGTAAGATACCGCCCAAATGTCTTTCACAATGGCTGCGCCATTTTGCATTCCCAACAGTGAACGAGAGTTCTTGTTACTGTACATCCTCATTAGTATTTGGTGTTATGGGCATTCTGCATGTTGCTCGTTGTAATGGGCACATAATAGTATCTCGTTGTTTAATTGACATTTTCTTGGATTGTCTTTTCCTATGCTTGTTTGCCACCTGTGTATCTTTGGTTAGATGCCAGTCCAGGGTTTTTGCTCATTTTAATTGGTTTGTCTGTTTTCTTATTGTTGAGTTTTAAGAGTCTTTGTATATTTTGAATAAAAGTTCTTCATCAGATATATATTTTGCAAATATTATCCTCCCATCTGTGGCTCGCCTTCTAATTCTTTTAACGTGTCACAGGGCAGAAGTTTTTAACTTTTATAAAGTCCACCTTCTCAACTTTTTTAATAGATCATACCAATATTGTTGCATTTAAAAAGTCATTGCAAGATGCAAGGTCTCTTAGATTTTCTCCTGTTGCCTTCTGGGCATTGTATACTTTTGCATATTACATTGAGGTCTGTAATCCATGTTGAGTTAATTTTTGCAAAGGATGTGGGATCTGTGTTTAGATTCAGTGTTTTCCGTGTGTACGTCTAGTTGTTGAGCACCGTCTGCTGAAAGGTCTGTCTTTTCTGCATTGAATTGCCTCTGCTCCTTTGTCAAACAGAAATCAATTGACTATATTTGTGGGTCTGTCTTGGGGCTCTCTGTTCTGTTCCATTTTATCTGTCAGTTTGGCCAGTATGGAGCTGTCTTGATTACTATAGCTTTATAGTAATCTCCATTTTTATAGCATGTCAGAATCTTTACCATGCTACAGTTTCACCCAGAATGCTTAAAATATAAGTTTGTTCCTTAAATTGAGAAGTCTGGACCTAGGGACATCTTGTAGGAATGACACTAAATTTCAATTCACTGAACAGTCTAGAATTTATATGTTTTTTTCCAAGTGGGCTTTTAAAAAAACGTTTATTTTTTTCAGGGGCGCCTGGGTGGCTCAGTCAGGTAAGTGTCTGACTTCGGCTCAGATCATGATGTCACAGTTTGTGAGTTCGAACCCTACATGGGGGCTCTGTGTTGATGGTGTAGAGCCTGCTTGGGATTCTATCTCTCCCTGTCTCTCTCTGCTCCTCCTAGGCTCATGTGCATGTGTGTACTCTCTCTCAAAATAAATAAACTTAAAAAAAATAAAGTGCTAAATGTTTGTTTATTTTTATTTTTTTGAGAGAGAGAGAAAGAGAGAGGGAGGAGGGGAGCAGAGAGAGAAGGGGACAGAGGATCTGAAGTGGGCTTTGTACTAAGAGTAGAGAGAGCTTGATTCAGAGTTCGAACTCACAACCGTGAGATCATGACCTGAGCTGAAGTCGGACACTCAGCCAACTGAGCCACCCAGGTACCCCCTGCCCTGGGGTCTTTTTTCCCCAACATCTCTCACTTTGTATATAATAATTATAGATGATTACTAATATTTATTAGGCACGTGTAAGAAAGTTTTACACATATTAGAAAAAATAGTTTTTGTTATCCTTCTGAACAGTAATTATTATTGCCTTTTATGTGAAGGAACCAGGCTCCAAATTCACTTAGCAGATGCAAGGTCTAATATCTGTGTGCCTAGCACTTCTACAAAGTACATTATCCCCTTTTCGTAAGGATCACTAGATGACTAAACTTCCTACTGGCATTTATAAAAGATTTTTTTGAGACTTACCACATTTAAAATTGGTGCTTTATATTTTGTTATATTCCATTTCAAAATAAGAGAGGCAGTATTTGTAATTTTGGATAAAAATGTGTTATTGTGTCCATTCACCATTCTTGCAACACAAATTTACTCTGGCCAGTTTGTGTCCAGCACTCTTATGTACTTTAGTTGTATCTAAATACAAGGTGTTGAAATACTTCAAAACAGTTCAAACAAAGTCAGTGTTCAATGGCCTGAACGCACTGAACATCTTTGTAAGCAAAAAGCAGCAGCAGCACTGAGCAAAGAAATCACTAAATTTGATCCTAAATTTTTTCATGTTTAGAAGGGAGAAGTCTTTAAATTCAGATAATCAAAGAAAACAGTTGGAAGAGGAAGAAGAGAGAGAAGGTGGGGAATTGCTGAAAGCTGTTTGCTCAGCACCTTGGTGAGGGACACTCAGTCCCGACCGTGGAGGACAGTTATGGACACGATGCCCACACTGTCTTTTCCTCTCTTGAGAGGTTTTAGCGGAGCAAAGATTAATTATTTTTACACGTAAAACTTCGCCATAACTCAGGGTCCCAGTGTCTTCAAGAGAGCTGCTTGTTTCCAGTGGCCGCCAGCCATTGATTGGGGAAACAGGGCACAGGCAGTCACTGGCCTGTGGCTTTCAGAGCAAACTATAAACGGTGCTCTGTGCTGGCTGGACTCACCTCAGAGACCGGTTTATTCAAAGTCGAAGAAAAATAGCATTTCCACTGAGAAGATCTGCAAGAAAATGGAGAAAGTAAAATTGAGAAGAGTTATTTTTCGTATAGATTTCTCCATAACGACTACACTTTCATACTCTTTTAAAGTCAGCTTCATGGCCTTAAATTAGAAATAGAGTGGACTTCCTTTTAGGTGTGGCTTCCCTGTTCGCCCTACGCTGAAATGATAAAGATATAGGTGGTCTTATCCAGTCTATGAACAGGTGACTGTTTTCTCTCTCCTGTCCTACATGGGGTAACCGCATGCTTTCTTGTCCAAACCGGTGCTGTCCATAACACCAGCTCTAAATTGGGACCTTTCCTGGATGTAAGGTCCCCTACACTGCACCAGAGGTGATTCAAGGAGAGAAGCAGGATTATGTCACATTTATGGTCATGGCTTTACATTTGTGTAGGATCCTGTATTTATTGGATGCGGACTGGGTATTTTATGCTGGATTCTGTAACGTGCTTCAGCATCACTCGTTACCCCCGCCCCCATTTCACTGTATCCTTCATGGCCTCATATGTTTGAATGAACTTCTGCGTGGATATGGAACAGGCACTTGTTCAGGAATGTCTGGCTAGATCACCACATGGAAGGAAGGAAGCCAGAAGCTGATCCTCTGATTTATGTGGTTCCACTTCTCTATTTTGCAAAAGTGAAAACAAGCTTAGATGTCTTGAGGTCCTTCCCTGAGGTCACGCTGCTGCCTGTGAACGACAGATCTTTCAACGACACCTTCTCAGTGTGTACCCCAGACTGCTGGCGTTATCCATGATGCCAAGAACTCGATGGATGAGCCATGCTCTGATTTTACACACAGCCCAAGCTTAGCATCACGTGATGATTTGATGATGTGTAGAACAGTTCTAAGGAACTTCTACAGTCAAAAAAACAATTACGCTGCCGAGTCCTTAAATTAAACATAGTGCATGAAGTTAGCCCTAAGGCAACTTTATTTTGTAGCCATTCTTTTGGGAAAAAAGAAACAAAAAAAGAAGATTAATGGATTCACTTTTCCAAGTCAGGATCTGATTATATCAATGTTTTACTCCAAAACAGTAGAATCAAAATAGTGATTCCCAAGGTCCACCATTATTTTTCTATAATGAAACCAGCAAATTGTTATATAGTCAATGTATCTCTTATTTTTTACTTCAAGAAGTAGGCTTAAATTATGTTGATCTTTATGTTGATGCATGTATATATTGTGAAATAATTACTATAATGTTATAGTTAATGCTTTCGTCACCTCACATAATTACCTTTTTTTTTTTTTTTGTGGGGGAGAATGGTGAGAACATTTAAGATCTATTTTCTTAGCAATTTTCAAGAATATAATCCAGTACTGTTAACTATCCATTCCATACATTAGCTTCCCAGAACCTGTTCATCTTATAACTGAAGGTTTGCACCTTCTGACCCAGTCTTTCTGGGACTGTTTCCCCCACCCTTTTCCTTGGTGATCATCATTCCGCTCTATTCTATGAGTTCAGCTGTTTTAGTTTCCCTGTATAAGTGAAACTGTACCGTAGTTTTCTTTCTCTGTCTGACTGGTTTCACTCAAGCATAATGCCTTTGAGGTCCGTCCATGTTGTTGCAAATGGTAGGATCTCCTTCTTACTCATGGCTGCGTGATATTCCACTGTAAATATAAACCCCAGCTTCTTTGTCCACGTGTCCATTGACGGACACGCGGGTTGTTTCTGTGTCTTGGGTTTTGTAAGTAGGACTGCAGCGAACATCGGAGTGCAGATACCTCTTTAGATAGTGATGCCGTTTCCCTTGGATATATATTCAGAATGGGATTGTCTAATCATATGGTTGTATTCTTAATTGTCTTGAGGAACCTCCATAAAACAGTATGGAGGTCAACCATATGTTGACCGTTCTAAGTGGAGCTTGTCTGAATCTTGAAATGTTGGTTCCAAAATGAACTTATTGCTGCACTTTATTTCAGAGACAGCTTAAGGGGTAAAATGTGGCCATGTTCTTCTCCATAATGCTACAAATTCAAATAGAAAATTTAGAACTGCATAACGTACATAGAAATGGTGAATATAACAACTGCTTTGATGGAAATACTACAGCATTTGGAATATTATCTGTGGCGTTCAGAATAAGGGTGACTCTGCCTAGCTGCAGTAATGTGATGATGATTTTACCTCCTGTATTATTATCCCAAGTTGGGTTCCCAGGAGAACAAGGTACAGGGATAGGAGAGTGCAGTCTGACTTGGATGACACGTAAAGAAGATAAAATGTGTGCACATCATTGGCAAGCAAAGACAAATTCCAAAATCTGCATATAAATAGGAATGTTAAGTACCAAAGAATAATTCAGATGAAAAAAAAACTTGAAGTTGCTGATTTTCCATATTTAGAACAAGCCATCATTAAATTAAAATAAAGACAACTTTATCCATTTGGTGTTAATCTGTTAATTCAAACATGTTCTCATGAGTTTAGGTCATGGTTTTCCTCCACATCAACCAAGAACTTCACATCATCCCAAATTTTCTAAAACTTAATATTCTGAGACACATTTTAAATAAATAATAACATTAAATAGAACCAAGACTACTAGCCTACAATTCATGAATATCCCTTATGTCTTAAAAATTCTGGCCAAATATTTTGATAACGAGGTAAAACAAAGCCGATACAGTTTTACTGGGGAGCTGTGAATTCGAAATCTGAAGACCCAGGTTTGAATTTAAACCACTAGTTGCAAGGACTCTGGCCAATCGTTGAACTGCTTTGTCTCAACTCCTTCACGTGGAAAAGGGATGATAACTTCACAAAATAATTATAGGAATTAAATTGAAAGAATACGGAAATGTTTTCAGTAGAAGAAAGACCAGGCACAAAAATGATACTCAGAAAAGTGCTTTAAAGCTATTTCATTTTTTTCCCACTAAAACTAATCCCTCACCACGGCGCTGAAGTGCCCCCAGTGTGGGAGAGTGCTGAGAGCGCATGTGGCACTGCTCCAGAAATGGTGGGGTTATAATTCTGAATTCCCCTTAGGCAGATAGTTTCACACCATCATGTGTAATTGCTTTAGCAGAGAAGCCGTGACGACACGGTGCCCAGAAGAAACAGCTTATTGGTGATTTTGTGGAAGATTGGTTGTGAGACAAAATGAAAGAGGTCTGTCTGCGCTGGTCCTTCCTCACCAGGGACACAGGTTCGTCCCCTGGGTCACCAGTGTCAAATGGTCACACAGTGCTTCACAAAGAGGTACACACCCAGTGGAGAGTATTATTTGATGTATTGATCCAACTTTCCTGTCTCTCCAATCCATTCCCCTCTTTTTTGGTCCCATAGAGAGTTGTTTGGGGAGATGCCATTTGATGATGGCATAAAAATAAGGGATTGGAGGAGCACCTGGGTGGCTCAGTGCGTTAAGCATCCTACTTCAGCTCAGGTCACGATCTCACGGTTCACGAGTTCGAGCCACCCCCCCCCCCCCCCCCCCCGGCTGCGTCGGCATCTGTGCTGACAGCTGGGAGCCTGGAGCCTGCTTCGGATTCTGGGTCTTCCTCTCTCTCTGCCTCTCCCCCCCTTGTGCTCTTTCTCTCTCAAAAATAAATAAATGTAGTTAAAAAGTTTTAAAATAATAAGGGATTGGATAAAGCAAGGTTGTTCTGAGTTAGAGAATTTAATGGAAATACTGAGTTTTGCATGATCCGCTAGTTTAAGAAATATGCATATATCAATAGAGGTTCACATTTCACTTTGACAAAGATCAGTGCTGTTTTTATTAGGACAGACTTCCACAACACACAGGTGGATGTTCCCCAGCCTGGCCCCCAGACCCCCAGGTGATAGAATCCCTTTTGTGTAAACAGCAGGAGGTTCCGCTTGGGAAGATGCTTCTAAGCAGAGGTGGCCCAACAGTCTCCAGCTTGCTTTAGTCAGGGGCATCTCCAAAGCATCCGCTGCTACTTCCTGAGCCTGGTCGCCATGGTGACGCTGGGGCAGTGCCTGAACTTCCTTCTCCTGGGTCTTGGCTGGAGCTCAGATGGGTGCACTGGCCTCTGCCCTCCAACTCCTATTATAGGATCCTTGACAGTTTTTATTTGTTTTACACTGGTCTTGGGCAGGGTGTGTGTGTTGGGGGGGGGGGGGACGGTACATAATTGTGTATCTTTGCAAGAATCCCTCGAAAAAAGCCCTAGATGATTACTAAGTCTCTTTATTACATGAATAATTAGCTTAAAAGATAACTTTTCTGGGGGAGAAATATTAGATGCACACCGTTAATCTTATACTTTTAAAGAGTGATTTTCTTATGTTTATTTGTATGGCATTTATGTACCCATTTTGGTTATCTCACGGTTGATGGAAATGTATTCTCACCTTTAGGAAATTGATTTTGATTAATGGACCATCCCCAAGTATAGGTACCTAATCCCATGACTCGTGACCTGACCCAACCTCCTCAGGAAGCAGATTCCCTACATAGTGCATGATGTGAGTTATTTGGGGGGATGGGGGGGGTGTTTGTCCCATTAGTATATATTTAAATACATGGGCTTCTGAGATAAAAGTTTTGCAAACACTTTATGAAATTTGATGTAATATAAAATGAAATAACTTCTGTATGGCTAACGTTAGCATATATTGAGTGCCTAGGATGTGCCAAGCGTGTTGGGTAGAGTGTTGGTTTTTATCTATTCTAACAACAAACCTGCCTCACAGACCTAACCCTTCAGGAAAGAACATTAAGTTAACTGACTTGCCCTAGGGTAACATAGCTGGTAAGTGCTTCGGGCCAAGGATCAAAACATCATCCTCTGACTCTACAGCTGCTGTTTATTTCAATACATAATGCAGTGTGGATAAAGGAGGAAAACACTATAAAATCTAGCAGAAGGAAATAAATGAGTTATTTCAGGTGTAGCTAAGGCAAAAGGGAAAATGCAATGTGTCCTCGTGAATGTGTGAAAACAAGCATTCAAAATCATCCAGACAAACTTTTTTTTAGAGCTCAAACCTAATTTACTTCCTGGTTTCTCAAGCTATATCAGAATATATAAATATATTAAGAAATACAGGTGCTAATCAAATGAATATTCCTTATGTCTGTATTTGTCACCAGTGATAAAATGCTGAAGTCAGAGTGGGGGTAGATGATGACTCTGTCTATTTAGGGAAGTTGGCAGGCAGTGGGCCTGAGGGAATAATGGTCCATGACTTTACTTCCAGCGACGGGTCACTGAGAGAGAACAGGCTCACGTAACGAAAGGTCGCGTTAGACCAGCCACATGCGAAAACACTGCTGTCTTAGACAGCTTGGGCCGCTTTAATAAAGCACCATCAACTGGTGGCTTAAGCAACAGGCGTTCATTTCTTACTGTTCTGCCGGCAGGGAAATCCTACATCAAGGTGCTGGCACATTCAGTTCCTGGCAAGGGCTGTCTCTCTTCTTGACTTTGGTGGCAGCCTTGTCACCGTCTCCCCAGGCAGTGAGGTGAGAGGGCTGTGGCCTGTCCGTCTTCTTGTGGGGACACTAATCCCAATACGGGCCGCATCCTCGCGACCTCATCCAACCCTGCTGCACCTCCAAATCACACTGGAGCTTAGGGCTTTGACATGTCAATTTGTGGACGTACAGACGTTGAGGCCATGGCACCACCTCCTCTTGGCTTCGTGGTCTTTCTGCCCAAGTCTCCATTTGAACAGAGAAACCAAAGAAAATAGCGCCCGAACTCGACCTTTATCGAGTACCTCTGGGGGATACAGGCAAGGGTACGGTGTATAGCCTACAAAGACGTGTCGAATGGTGTCATTTCCCCGAGGAGTGAGGGAGCCAGACCCAGGCCAGGTCGAGGCTGTGCCATGGGTCCTGTGGTGGCCGGAAGCAGCGATCCGTCCTTGCGCCTTGCTTGGGGGAGGGGGGAGAAGGGAGCCCGCTGCAGAAGCCCGTGGAGAACACCGCGCTGGGACAGACCCCGGGCAGGCCGCGAGGAGAGGCGGCGGTGTGTCTTCCACGAGGCGGTTCGCGGCAGAAGGTATCTCCCAAGTTACAGAAAGACGGGCGTCTTCGGCACGCCTGCATCGCCCCGGGCGTCGAGAACCTTCTGTGTAGACTTTCTTAACCCTTAGGATTCTGGCCTGTTTCCGTTTCCTGCCTGCACAGCCTTGAGTGGTCAAGCACTGCATGACTTCACTCTCTTTGAGGTTGTAAAAACGGGTTCCCTGTCGATTGGCCCTACAACAGTCCTTTCCCACTCTCCTGGCCTGTGGAGTGTCCTGGGAACTTCACCCTTGTTTTGGAATCAGTTCTGCCTCTTTGGGAACCTTGTTTACCTTTCAGTTTCAGAAGAGTAACACCATCAAGAACGGCCAGGGCTGCTGAGCCAGCAGGACTGGGGCTCCGTCCCTGCCTCCTTCCCTGCTGGCTGTATGCCCAGCACCGGCGAATCTTCTCTACTCTGTTTCCTTATCCGTGAAGTGGGAATAACACTACTGAATATCTGCAGTTACTATGGCATTAAGTGAGACACTGTTTTGACAATACTTAGCCTAGTGCCAGACACATAGTAAGCATTTAATTAGTAATAGTATTACATTAGCCTGTGAATCACGTACACTGCCAGGTATATTTAACACTAATCTTTATTTTTTGCTGTTTATGATATACTAATGGTAACAGCCATGACAGCATCTTCTATTTAAAAGTCTCTGATTTCCTAGAGACCTGCTTAGAAAGTGATAGCTTCTCCTCAGCTGGTGTCAATGTCTTAACCTACTGCATAATATGGGATATTTTACATCCTATTCAAAGAATGGTATCTATATCCACATTCAGAGAATGTGGCATTTTTGCTGAATTACCAGCTTGCAATAAATTAACATGGGATACACATAACTAGCAGAATGAAGCAACCATATTACAATCTGACTTGACATTATCGAAGACTTAAAGACACTTCAGGGTCGTATATTGTGTCAGAATCTTCATTATGAATGCCAGGCAATATGACACAATGGCAGCGTGAAGAGTCCCTGATGACAGCATGGGCCACACCCATGGCTACTGCCCATGTTTGTGCCTTTATTCTCAGGAGAATAGCTCCAATTTCCTTGCAGACTAAAATCCAATACTCCTATTATGCAGCAGGCTGGCTGATTGGGTGTAAGTTAAAAATAACTCACACCATAAATGCTTTATGTATAAGTTGGCTGTGCCCCCTAGGTCGAGAGAGCTCAGTTATTCAAGTTAAAATTAACTTCTGAATCAAGTATGTGCATACTGAGAGGGCAGGCTCTTTGTGAAATATCGAAGATGTGAATGCTTTTCCTGTAAAATGTTTGTGAACGTTGCAGTTGGGTCGGTTGTTAAACAAGCGCCTGCTTGTCGTGAGGCAGGAGCCGAGTTGTGCCTGGAGAACAAGGAGAGATGATGCTACTTCTTCAAAGGCTTTCATCCCACGTTCTTGCCGAGTAATTGTCTTATACTCAATCATGAAATTGTGTCTCCCTTGTTCAGCCCCTGCCTCATTTTCAATGCACCTGTTAGGCTGGATTATAGAGGATACAGGCTTGGCATGGAGAAAGGCATTCAGTGGAAATGCACGTAGGAATATTTATTCTGGCTCAGATACACATGACCTGTGTGACTGAATGGTTATCTTCTCTCTATCTGAGGCTTTCCAGGCAAGAGTCGAAAGCCTGTTTGTCTAATAGTGCAAGAATTTTCTTTAATCTCTTCCTTCTCTATACTAATTAATTGATGCATTTACTGTGCATTCAGTAAATACTTACTGAAAGTCTACAAAATAGTATACTGTTAAAGCTCACACTCTAGAGGGAAAGAAAACTAAACATTAAATAAATAAGTAAATAAAAACATGATGTGTGTTTGTTAGAATCACAAGGAGGTATAAGAATAAACAGGGAAAAGAAATCATGGACTCGCTTTGGGGTGGGGAGTTTAGAGAAAGCTCTGTAATAATGAAGCCCATGGATTGGTCCCAGAAAGTGGAGTGGGGGCTTTCTGTAAGTCTCTTATATTCAGTGATGTGCCGGTAAATGTTTACCAATCAGTTATGTGAGGGGCAGAGCCTGATTTATAACCTTCTCCAGTCTGCCTGGTCAGACATTTCCATGTTGGCCAGTTTCTAGCTGTCAACCTGATGCCACTGGGTAGCCAAATGAAGTACCAGTCCCTATTGTGGTATTTCCACCAGACAAATACTAGCCTCAAGGGTTCATATAAAGGCCAAATACAGTACAGTAATTAGGAATTTATGAGATCTCCATCTGTTTTAATGTAATGGATTTAATTTTAAGTTGATATAATTTAACCAGTCAAGGGCTATGTTTAACAATCCATCATCTTGCAAACTTTCTCAACATTTAACATTTGCCTCTCATACTCTAGTGTAAACATACCACTGATTTTTTTCATACTCTTCCTGAGATGTGGTAAGCAGAACATAAGGGCATATCCTAAATGTTGACACATGCTACAACATGTAAAATGGGTGAGATAATTATTGATCAGTCATTTGGGGCAAGAACTGTCAGAAAGACCTTAAGATTCTCAGCTGATTTCTTGAGTTATGGTTTGGAGTCCTTCAGTTTGATGTTTAGATTCTTTAAACTGTATGAACTTTATGAAAATCTTATGGATGCATCAGACTCTTTTCTGTTAACTTCTACAAAGTTAAAATTGCACGATCTCTGTCCTTAGAAATATTTCATTCTAGATAAGAAGACTTCAGTGTGTATTTATTTTTGAGAGACAGAGAGTGAGAGGGAGGGAGACAGAGGATCCGAAGCAGGCTCTGTGCTGACAGCGCAGATCCTGTCACGGGGCTTGAACTCACGAATCCTGAAGTCATGACCTGAGCCGAAGTTGGATGCTTAACCCACTGAGTCACCCAGGCGCCCCTCTAAGATAAGATTAAAAAAAAAGAAAGAAAAGAAAAGAAAAAGAAATAAAAACGTAGACATTTGCAAGATCTTAAAACTATATCATACTATGGAATGATCATATTATGTATGGAAACATGTATGTATGGAAAACTACATACTATGGAATGGTATACTTTGAAAGGAATGAGAGGTGCTTACTTTTCTTCATTTCCTTCATGTGTTGTTTAGCCTTTTGTAATTTTGCTTTTGAATTATTTTAGTTTCATTAACATCGTCCACATAATGAAAATAAAACTGTCCCGTCATAAACACTCTGGTGTGATTCACACCATGAGAAAAAGATAGAAATAAACCATTTATACGCATTGAAAACTTTGTTGAGGATACATAAAATAAAAAATTACAATTTTAAAAACACTACACAAAGAAAAGAAAAAAACAAGTCGAGATGCTTTATAAATGACCGTGGCGGGAATAGAGTGTCCCTGTGCCAGTTGGCTGTGTGTCACAGCTGCCCATCTACAAGGGTCGGCCATGTCTTCCGAGATGTAGGAGGTTGTGCGTAAAATACAATCCGGAAGCGTTAGACGCATTTGTGTATGTGGGAAGCTTTGAGAAAAGATTTGAAAAAAATGGGCTTCCCTCCACTTGATCTTACTTTGTCCGAACCCCGTTGAAAATCCAGTCCTTTGTGTGAGGTGACTCCTCAGGTCCCGGCTCCTGAAGTGGGTGCGGAAGAAGGTAAGTGTGGTGATGATGGTGGCGATGATGATGTTGCTTACTGCCATCGTCACATTCATCTGAATTCACTGAGCAGCAAGTTGTCCCTGGCAGTTGAGAGAGTGCTAGAAAATGAGGAGAGACTCAGTGAAATTGCGCACAGAGCAGGGAGGGAGCGGGGCGTCTGGCAGGGCTGTCGCTGCCTGGAGCACTGGGCCTGGCCTGATCGAAACACGTTTCTTGTAAATGAAGCACCTGATACGATTTTGATTTGGGAAACTATGTGAGTGCATCAATTTTGGCTTCAAAATGAAAACAAAAAATAAATCGAATCTCACTGTGCTTTGGAGGAAAATGCTAGCTATAAACAAAGGATCATAAAACTAGAATTTTAAAGGAATTTAAACTACTCAATCTGATGAAATCAAAATCCTAAGAGGGCTTTGAAAGCTGATTCCTACCACCAGTTACAAAGCCTAAAATCTCCATAAAATTCAGAACCAAATAGTACCTGAGATTTTTGCAAAGAGCTTTCGTGCCTACAACACCTTGGCATCCCAGAAGGGTTGCCATGTAGGCAGGGAAGACAGTATTGTTACTTCCTTTTCACCCAGAGTCACCCGGGCTCGGGGATTTCAAGCAGGTTTATTCCCACAGACATTGACATATTTTGCCAGCAAATATTCACTGGGTGCCTTCTTTATTTTTGTTGTTCTGAAATGTGTGGATGAACCTCCAATATTACACAGCTTATTTCTGGCAGGTGGAGTGCCAATAAACAAATGTACAAAAGCCAAGTAATAATCGTCAGGTAGGATAATCCTTACCTGTTCCTCCTTTGGGAGGGCAGATAGGAACATGATGATTGGAGATCGCATGATTCGTGATTAACATCTCTGCGTAATCAGGACTTGCAAAAGCCAAGCAATAATAAATACAGGGATCAGAAGATAGAAAATGATGGTGGAAAATTTTGCACGTTGTGTTGGTTAAGGAAGGCACCTCCAGTAAACCAGCTTTTGCTGAGGCTGGCAGACAGAGAAGGCTTGAGCCCAGAAAAGATGAGCGTTCCAGGCACATGTTGACACCTGGTTGGTCTCTTCCAAAGACAACCAGAAGGTCAGTGGGGACCAAGCATCATGAGGAGGGAGATAATGACTGGAGGTAGCAGAGGGGGGGTTTGGGTGGTAGGGTGGCAGGTGACACAGGGCCACTGGCGTGGATTTTATTCTACGCGATGTAGTAAGTCACTGAGGTATATTTATTGGGGCAACCAGCCTCATCTTGCTTAGGTTTTCGAAACATCACAGACAGTGCTTCTGGGACAGTAGATTCTTCCAGGAGAACAGTGGAAGCAGAGAGACCAGATAGGAGGCTGCTTTAGAGTCACAGATGAGAGACAAGGGTGGGCACGCAGGTGAGGATGATGAAGGTGAATCAGGCAGCTTCCACGTCATGGGGCAAGTCCTTGATTTCAAGGGTCTGTCCTTTGTGGTACAACGACAACCAAGCAAGAGTACCTTCTGTTTTCATGTCTTTGGGTAGCTGTTTAACATACCAGCATATGTATGCCCCCACATGTCAGGAGAGGAGGAAGAAGGTCATACTCGATGATCACCCAGATGCCTTCTGTTGATGGTCTGATGCCAGTGTCCTTTCCTCTGAATTGGCCAGAGTGGCAGCTGAAGTTTTGTGATGGATTAAGTGAGCTTCTGATTATGTGCCGGGTCCTTGCCTTCCTCTTTTGCCCAATTCCTAGTGCAGGAACTCGCTGAGGACAGGTGCTTAGTGAATACCTGTTGGGTGAATAAGTGATACAAAAAATTGGTGAGTCAGTGAATAAGTGATGTTTCTACCATGTCATGATTTTTGCGTCACTGAATTTCGTCATTCAAATGATCTTCCCCTCTGCCTCCTGAAAACTCAAATTTCCTCTGCTCAAGACTCAGTACCCTGGGACTGACATTGCCAATATTTAGTTGGGGAAAACCATTGGTTGAATGAATGAGCGGATGGAAGCACGAGTAAGTCTTTTACCAAAGTGCATCTGGCAACCCTGGCAAAGTGCCCTGGCCAGCCCAGGAAGAGAAAGCTGTGGTCAGCCAGGCCCTCCCAACTGAGAAGGGCTCTGAAAATTGGGGCCAGGAGGAAGGTCAGTGGCCATCCAGTGAGGCAAAGTGAGGGAGAAGACACAGAAGACAAGGTTTTACTCAAGTTGTGTAATATGTGGTCTTAAGTCTTAGGGTGTTTTCTTTTTAATTTTTAATTTATATGAAAGTATATTTTCCTTTTCTCTCACCATTCTAACTTTGAGGAATAATTGCCATTTTTTCCGTAGAAAATGGCTTCCACAAACATATATCCAGCAGGGTAAGTCCTTGGTCTTTGAAGACAGATTATGGTCAACTCCGGAAGATGAATTAAGTTTAATGAAACATTTTCAGTGAGAGTCCGTGCTGGTCTGTTTAATTATTGTTCCCTGTCCCCACCTGCTTATATCATGCCTCTTAAAGAGCTGTGGTGGAGAGGACATACGATTCATTTCATCATTATGATTAAGGTTTGTAACCATCAGAGCAGTAAGGCTATGACGCCCGCAGGTCTGTGATGTGCCCAGGGGTTTCTCTTCCCAGGACTACAAAGACTGTTTGCTCCGTAGGGGGTGCTCTTCAGAAGCCCTCCTTTCCTTTATTACGAACAACTGCTGATCCCCTGAGGCTCAGTTCACATATCACCTTGCCCCGAAAGCCCTGTCTTACCCCCATCTGAGTTAAGCGTCTGGTTTCCAGAACAAGCCACCCCTGTCTCCCGTCCACTCCTCTCATCCTCCCTGACCTCATCCCCAGCACCTCCCCTCTCCCACTGGGCTCCAGCCATACTAGCCACCCTGGGACACCCTACACCAGATGGCACCCTACTACCCCTCACTCTCCTCTCATCCATGCTTTATTTTTCTTGCACCACAGATCACTTGACAGATCATGGAATACATTAATACGCATCAGTGGAAGACCTAATCTGTCTCTATTTCTAATCCGCTTCTTGATCTGTCTCCTCACCAGAACGTGAGTGCACGGAACAGCCCCTTCTTGCGTACTGCGCAACAGACTGGTGTTTCCCAATGTCTGCTCTGCAGGATTGCCTAGCTCGTGCCAGTCGCTCAATAATTATTTCAAGAATGAAGATACGAATTGATCTGCGCACCTTCGGGAAAGCGTGTCTGTTGGCTATAGGTTAAGTTCTTATGATTGGACCCTTAACATTCATTTCCCTGTTTTTTACCCCTAGGAAAGCACTTGGAATGTAGCAGGCATTCAAGAACTGCTTGTTGAATGAATACACATACTGGGCACTCTGGCCATACATACGTTAATAGCAACAACTA
The DNA here is from genome assembly GCF_018350155.1 of Leopardus geoffroyi. Lineage (NCBI taxonomy): Eukaryota > Metazoa > Chordata > Mammalia > Carnivora > Felidae > Leopardus > Leopardus geoffroyi. The sequence goes on along the minus strand of NC_059327.1, from coordinate 2,978,163 downwards.
ATCATGATTTAGTATCTTTATCAAATTACATTATGAGTCATTTATTAAAATACCGAAGTGGGCCCCAGCATTAACTTCCAAGTAGCCAGGTATTTATATCTGTACATATGCTTCACGTCAGTTCTTCTGAGCTTGAGAGAGACGGGGGACGGGGTGATGGTAAAAGAAGTGTAAGGAATAGGAAGGGGGGCTCTTTCCAGTGTGGATCCAACAGAGACTAAAACAAATCGTCAGAACCTAGCAGTGAACTCAGGGACTGAATGAGAGGCTGAGTCTGTGTCTCTGCAAAGCATTCCTAGGGCTGCTCTGAGGACCAGTCTGGGCTTCCATCTGCTTCCCTCCACGAGTACTTTACTATATTTGGGTGCTCATTTCACTTCATTTCGGGTAACATCTCGGTTCTGCGTGCCTGGAGACACGTCACTGTGTGTTCATCCCATTTAAGTGCAGTTTTTCGAAATTTTACCCAGGAGTTACTTAGAACCCCACTGAGCCAACTACTTGATTAGGATTAGGTTGATAACAGAGAATCAAAATCCTGATTATTTTCCTGACAAGTTATACATTATTTGGTGAAAAAAATACCTCCGTTCAAGATGTACAAAACCTAATATTGTAGGAGTAGTTTTCACTGTGTCGCTTAATATTCAAGATGTAAAATTCCTGATGAAATAGAAAATCCACGTTACAAGGGTCGTTAACCTCTGAAGTTGTATACATTCCTTGGGTATCATTTAAAAATCATTCAGGTGGGTGGCTGTGTGTGTGTGTGTGTGTGTGTGTGTGCGTGTGCGTGCGTGTGCGTGTGTAGTAAATACCTCAAATAACTTTAAAATTATGGGTTGAATTCTTTGCCGCACAGGTAGACAAAGTACAACCCTAATGAAATGTGTTATTTTCATGGAATTTCAGTCATTGAAATTCAGTCTGTAGAGTCTTTGGTGTGTTTTGTCAATAATGGACTTAACTGTTTTAATCCTGACCCTCTTGATAAGCTCTGTGGAGAGTTCTAACAGCATTTGAGTGCGTTCCCTATTTTAAATGTTAATCTGGACATCTTAATTAGGGATCTGCCTTCAACACCATGATGAGATAAAACGTCAGCCATTTATGGCTTCTGGGGATAAGGGAAAGGAGAGAAAATGCTCCTGGGTTTTATGCTGTCACTGAAATGGTGTGGTGACACATAAAATGATGCAAGGCAGGTGGAAATCCAGACGTCCCATCCTACTTGCGTTGTCCTTGTGGGGAAAAAATGGATGCTATTGACATTCCATCAGTATGAAATTCCCGTGGGATATTTCATAGATCCTGTGCGTGTTAACACTTACCAGTTTCCATTTTGTCCAAAATAACACGGTTTGGGAATGGAGTTGATTCAGGTGACTAGGGCAGAAAACCCTCCGTGGCCTAACAACAAACATTGTGATTTTGAGATAAAAACTTGAGGTCGCCTCTCTTGTCTGACTGTTGGAGATTTACACTCAGCTTCAGGGAAGTTGGAACAAGGCTTGTGTCTCTTGGACTATCAAATATGTGTTTCAGTGTCATCCTTTTCCTGGGTCTTCTCCACGTGCCCTGTCACTCGTCCCACAGAACTTCCACTTAAATGTCTCATTGTCAAGTCAAACCTGTCGTGTCCCAGGCTGAATGCATGACCCTCAGCTTTGACAAAGCTCTTCTCTTCTCCAGATCTCCTGGTCTGCCAATAGTATCACTCTGTCTCGCTCTCGTGGAGAAAGCCCTCATTAATCTTTTTTCACCAAGCCATTCCTTCCTCTGTGTTCACGACAAAAGTGTACCAGCCTCTCTTCCTGGCCTCTTGTCTTCCTTCTCTTCTAAGGATGCGGTTCTTCTTAGCTCTTGTCACCCACATGTCTGGGGGTGTTACCCTTGCTCGCGGCTGTTTCCTGTTTCCCACACCTCTTTCTTTATCGCTGCCGCCAACAAATAAAGTGGATCCTTGACCTTCATATATTCAAGTCAGACAGAGGTGGAGAGAAAGAGAGACACAGAGAGAGCATTTAAACAGTACCGACAGTTTTAAAACGTAGGCGGCACAGGCTGTTTGACTGCATAGGCATATGCCTGAGCAAACAGGAGAAGATACGAGTCTCCCGCTCTCTTGGTTGATCGTAGTCGATCAGGCTGTACTTCCTAAACTCGCTGTTTCTTCCAGGCTGATCACGACCGTGTACTGTCCTTTGCTGCATGAACTGCCTTCAGCGCCACACTCTCGCTGTGTGTGTGAAACATCACCGCACTCAACGTAAATGTCTCGTTTAGCACGTTGTCCCTTGTTTAAACCCGGCCACAAAACAGCTCTTTCTCGGATTTTCAACAACATGGGATAAAAACTCTTCTGCTCGTCTCTGTGGTGGGCTTCATGGCTCCTCCCTCCCGCAGCCCCCGGCCACACATTCCCCTCGTGCCGTTCTCCATCGCCGTGGGGCTGCCGTCTTCTCGCCTCTGTATCTGCAGACCTTCCGCATCTCTCGGCCCCCCGCCCCGTCCGCAGGGTTGCTTACTGCGCGAAGCCCGCTTCCTCCTCTGCCAGCACCCCCAGCTGTCGTGGTGGCCGCAAGCACACGCACGCCCCCCTGCTGGCTCCGCGGCCTCCCGTCACTCCCCTCTGCTCCATGCAGCTGCTCTTACGTGGGCCACCTCGTGGAGCTTGTGTGAGTCAGAAGGAGCCTTGCGTACAAAACACGTCGCCCTGGACTCTAAGCAAGTGACTTTAAGCCCTGGCCCTATCAGCACGAGCTAAGAAAAAGCCACCGGACCCGCGCCTCAGTTGGCAGGTGCATTTCTGACCCACGTGTTTGCCGGGATGATCTGACAACCTCGGCGAGACTGTTCCTCGTCTGTGTATCACTCGCTCTGTGCCAGGCACTGTGATGATCAGCGATAGGTTTAATCCTCTCAGTAATCCCGGGAGGGGAGCGTTAGAGCCATTCCCATGGCGCGCACGGGTCACAGGGAAACACGGAGGTGGAGGAGATCCCGGGGATAGGTGAACCGCCGCAGAAGATTCGGTCTCACGGTCAAATCAAGCGACGCACACGACAGTATTTTACAACTTGTGAAATGTCAGGCACGCACCCCGTTAGTATGCCTCGTGTGGGGGGCACCCGGCCGAGCACATGGTCAGCACTGGACACACTTGATGGCTGGGGACACGTTGTTCACCGTGAGCGACGTGTGAGCTGCCGTTTGTGCAGGTTTCCAGGGGTTGTTCTTCCAGATCACAGTCAGGGCCCGCGCTGCTTGGAAATGTCGTCTTCGTATTTTAGATTCATGTGCATTATTTCTCTCAAGAAGTTACAATTTTATGGTCCGTTTGGGAATGTTATTTTATGCCCTATGCTTTTACTCCCCAGTTATATCGCATATTGGGAATTCATTATATTTACTGGTATTTCTTCATAGGGGTGTTAAGGGAATTAACATAACAGAGTTTGAAATTGATTTGAGCTTCTCTGAAGAGCCCAGACGGTTAATAAAAACATTATTTCCTTATCTGCTTTACAACATCGCCACTACCTTTCCCTTACAGTGGGAGATCCCAAAGGGATCAATTCCTGGTTTGTTCTTTTTTGCAGAGAAGAACAAATAGGGTTACCCAGCGGTGGTTGGTAAAGGGAATAGTTTCATGACTTAGGCTTCCTGCAAGGCTTCTCTTTGTGTGTCTCACAGATTTGAAAACTAAATGGAGTTGTTGATAATTGTAGAATGATTTCAAACACTGAGGCAAGCTACCTTTGTCCCAAGTGAAAAATATCATCGAGGCGGTGGGTACTTACCTCAGCACGGAGCCCCGAGTTAGTTTTCTTTTGTGTAACAATAGTTACATCATTTGTCAACAAATGTGATCATCTTTCTAATTTAGTACTGTTTATCATCAGTTTTTCCAAAAGGTTTTGGGACTAAATATGCCCTGTTTTACTTCCCAGAGCATCTCTTCTATGCCGCGGGAAACAGTTTTGCTTTCGAGTACTGATTTCTTGGACCCGTGGCAAGTTACACGTCATTTTAGGGATTTATGTGCTATTTATATAAATTGTTCTGAAATACTTATATTAGTATTTAGAAAATTAGACTAATTTCAAGTACAGTTGACCTTTGAACAACACAGATTTGAACTGCCTGGGTCCACTTATACCCAGACTTTTTCCAATAAGTACAGCACAGTACTGTGAATGTATTTTCTCTTCTTTATGATTTCCTTAATAACATATTTTCCTTTGGCTTACTTTTATAGGAGTATAGAATATAATACACACAACATACACAGTATGTGGCAATTGACTCTTCGCGTTCTTGGTGAGGGTTCCGGTCAACAGCAGGCTACTCTTAGTTGGGTTTTGGGAAAGCCAAAGGGATACATGGATTTTCAACCACATGGGGGTCGGCGACCCTAAGCCCTGCATTGTTCAGGGGTCGGCTGTAGATGCACCCAGTCCATGTTAAATTCAGTGACAGTGTTCTGAAGAGCTAACATTATTTTTAGTGAATATGCTATTAACATTAGGTCTTCCTAGTATATGAGAGTTACTGGGCACGCATGCACGCACACACTCTCATCGCCTGTATCTAGAATGGAGTTACCCATTCAAATTGTAAACCAAGGGGCACCCAAAATAATCCCCCTACGTTTGGTAGGGAATTCTCAGAGTTATAGGCAAAAATTCAAATACAGTTTTGAAAAGCTTTAAAAGTTTTAAAAAAGCCATAATGAAAGCATGCTCATTAAAACATTACTAAAATTCACTTTTAAGATATGAATGATATAAAAATAAAGAGGGGGCGCCTGGGTGGCTCAGTCGGTTGAGCGCCCGACTTCGGCTCAGGTCATGATCTCACGGTTCGTGGGTTCAAGCCCCGCGTCGGGCACTGTGCTGACAGCTGGGAGCCTGGAGCCTGCTTCAGATTCTGTGTCTCCCTCTCTCTTTGTGCCTCTTCTCTGCTCATACTCTGTCTCTCTCTTTCTTGCTGTCTCAAAAATAAATAAAACATATAGATAGATAGATAGATAGATAGATAAATATTAGATAGAGTTGGGGTGCCTGGGTGGCTCTTTCTGTTGAGCATTTAACTCTTGATTTTTACTCAGGCATGATCCCAGGGCCACCCTCTCTCTCTCTCTGTGCTGAGAGAGGAGCCTGCTTGGGATTCTCCTTCCCTCTCTCTCTCTGCCCCCCCACCTCAAAAAAATATAAATAAATACAAATTATGTAAAATAAAGCATTTAAAAATAAAGAAATAAAGAGAGCATTTCCTACTGAGGAAATGTATGTTGTGTGTGCGTAAAGCAGAGCAGTTAATGCGAGAAGTCCGTACGCAGGACCATCTGTTTATACACTTAAATGCAGTCATTGGTAAGAAAAACTGAAGTTATTCCACTGCAGGATTTCACATATTTACCATTTATGTTTTATGAAAGGAATGCCGTATTTGAACTTAAGTTTACGTCCTAAGTTTATGTTTTGCTATTCTGTCATGAGAGACTTAAGCCACTGAAGATTTTGAGTCCTTCTTGTTTTTTAATAAGAGTAGTATTGTTTGGAACAGTAATAATCACTATTAAATGCCTCTGTGCTGGCTCTGGTAAGTTAGGCACTTGGTATTTCATGGGGAGAAACTCACTGCTTCTGCTCCTAATCCAGAAATTTTCTGTATGAGTTATGTGCTGTATTTCTGTATTTGAGATATTTACCACCAATCAACGATTGAATATTGGCCTGCCCCTTACTATAATAAATAAATAAATAAATAAATAAATAAGGAAAAAAAAAAAAAAAACAAAAAAAAAACAAACCAAAAACAAAAACATAGCATTCCCAAAGAAAATCTGGAACAAGTATAAAGGGGATTTTGTGTATATCTTGTGTGTGTGTGTTTTTTTAATGTCTTTCTAAATTCAAGTTACCTAATTTTCTACATCTTAGCATCCTTGGATGACCCATTCCAATTGACTTGTGTTAAATAGTGTCATTCTTGTCAAGGGAATTTGTTACAAGCCCTGAGAAACAGCAGATAAAAGTTTTCTTTGAAAAGAAGGGTAATTTTCTTTGCTGCCTTTTCCATGTTTGGCTTCCTCTTGCATCGTGACATAAGGAGGACCCCTCCTCTGTCCTGGCAGCCCCCAGACCACCTGCAGTCTCCAGATGTGGGAAGCTGTGGTGTCCCCTAACCCAGAGGCTCCCTGTCGTCCCCGGGCTACTTAGCATTTTGTCACATCCCTCCGAGCCCTACCCCTGTGACCCACAATCCTCCTATTTGCTTGTCTAGACCTCCCCCTAAATTTTTACCACATGCCCAGCACTGGGCCTGACACACAATGGGGCATCATTTTTTATTAGTAAATGAATAAGTGGCTGCATTTGGGGGCTAGGTCATGACCTACTGGGAGTGTTGACCAGAATATGCCTCTCGGAAATCCCTTCCTTTGTCTGGACAGTTCCCCAAATCCATGACTTGCAGCCAATTTCTTTGGGCTTTAAAGACATTTCTTTCTTTATGAGTGCTCGATGAATATTTTAAATGAATGGATGAATTTTACCAAGCCTTCATGGAACCTGCCCTTTAGAAAAGAATGTGTTATTTTATATCCAGCATGCTTTTAAGTGGTCCAGACTCATAAAGTTAAAAAAAATAATTAAATTATTCTACCAATTAAGGTAAATTAGTCAAAAAAATTTTAAGATGTCATAAATAGATTTAGTGTACCATCTAATGGGGGACTCTTGCATTCAGCATTTCATTTTTCATCCTACTTGGATGTTCTTGTATATTAATTTGAACTTTTCTAAAGTTTTTTTGATGTTTATTTTTGAGAGAGAGAGAGAGAGAGAGAGAGAGAGAGAGAGAGTGAGCATGAGCTGGGGAGGGGCAGAGATAGGGAGATACAGAATCTCAAGCAGCTCCAGGCTCTGAGCCATCAGCACAGAGCCTGATGCAGGACTCGAACTCTATGAACTGCAATACCATGACCTGAGCCAAAGTCAAACACTTAACCAACTGAGTCACCCAGGTGCCCCTACTAATTTGAACTTTTACAGAAACTTTTCAGAGAAACTATTCCACAGCCATTTGCAAGTGGCCCCAGATTTTCATGCATTTTATGGTCTATCCACAGGAAAAATGTTAACAGTATTTGTGGATATGGACATTTATCCCATCCAGCCAAGGTATTATTATTATTATTATTATTATTACTACTACTACTACTACTACTACTACTACTACTACTACTACTACACAACTTGTTTCTTAAATAGAAATAAAAGTTAGGATTCTTTCTAAGACTCTTCATGTTCCAAAACAGTGTTTTGCCTGCAGCTAGAAATGTGTGTAGCTCACAGGGGAGCGTGGAGGTGGAGAGAAGACATCTGGGCCTCTGAGCACATCGTTTCCAAATACCAGCATAGTGGGTTCAGGGCATGATCTCGCAGTTCACGGGTTCAAACCTACATCGACTTATATTACCCGGAGAGAACCAAGAGAATGAGGAGGGGACAGGGTGAGGAAGGAACTCTGGACGTTTTCAGGAAAGCAGACAGGGGAAATGGAGCCCACAGAAAGAAGGAGGAGACAGATGGAGAAGGGCCAGGAAGGAGAGAGAGAAGGCAAGGGAGGGTGGTAAGTGGGCCAGGGGCCAGGGGCCAGGGATCGATTACCTTAGCAGACAAGAGGAGATCAGATTTGGCAACAGTGAGAAAACAGCAGATTGAAATGTTGAGCCCAAATCACAAGCTTCTTGGCAGCCATGGTGGTTCTTCTTAGGCTCCTCACTGAAAGAAAGTGCATCTTGATGTCCAAACTTCCTTCCGCTTGCCAGTGTCCCCCTCTGTCCACTCCTTGTGTATAAAAAGTTCTCACAAGTGAAGTATTTAAACCGTTACGTAAATAGTGTCCAAATAGGTTTTTTTTGTTCTAATTCTTGTTCTTTGTTCAGATGTTCAAGTCGTGTGTAGAGCTTTCCTGGGTCTGAATGAGGGTGCCACTTATCACCAGTGTTAACACAGCCATTGTGAGAAAGTGTAAGAGCAGGGGCACCTCGGGGGCTCAGTCGGTTGAGCGTCTGACTCTTGATTTTGGCTCAGGTCATGATCTCACGGTTCATGAGATCAAGCCCCATGTTGGGCTCTGTGTTGACAGCATGGAGCCTGCTTGGGATTCTCTCTCTCCCTCTTCTCTGCACCCTCTGCTGCTTACACGCGCTCTCTCTCTTAAATAAATAAACTTAAAAAAAAAAAAAAGAGTGTAAGAGCAAAAGTCAGTGGGCTAAAGTGGGGCCTGGGGGTGCTGGTGTTACCATCTGCCAGCAGCTGGGCCTGCTTGGACACAGGGTTACACACGGGCCACCTGGGATCAAATTACTGTAGGACAGGGTGTGCCCTCAGCCCAGAGCCCATGTCTGCATGGCCATGCGGGAAGGGTGAGGTTATAGGAGGAAAGATCACTTCACAAATGTGTACCCGCAGAAATGGAGCTGCTGGTGATCATTTGACCTACTTAACATTGTTTTCCTGTCTTATATTGGTTAATTATGCACGGTTCCATTGAACTCACATGCCCAAAGCAATAGCTTCCTTCAGGAACAACACTTACCTTTCCTAGCAGCCAAATGCTCAGGACAGAAGTGTCTGTTTTCATAAAAGCACATCATCAGAAAGTTTTTATAAGAGGCTGGGGGCAAAAACGTTCCCCTCTGTACACAGATGTTGGGTGTTTTTACTCTATCCCGTCGCACACACTTGTGCTTCTTTTACTTAATTCTTTCTCCTTTAATAGGACGATTTCTTCATTTGTCATATATAGATTCATAGGACATAGATTTCAAAGAATCAAACCATTTTTACATAAGAATGAAACAGGACGACAAACATCAGGAGGCTGTGTGTGGATGTACACGTAAGAGGAAGAAAAGGAAGAAGCATACATACACCTTTTAGCATGCTGTGTAAAAGTCAGCATACCCACCTTACTGGCAATTCAAGAAAGGTCACTCTGGCTCCAGAATTTGCTCCTTTTCTTTTCCGAATGGTTTCCATTGATTGTGGGAGGCTAGACAGAGGAGGAATCATCATTAACGCAGCAGGTGGGGCTGCCCCTCTTTGACCCCAGCCACCCTGGATCCCCTACCAGGGCACCTGCTGTCCCTCGGAGCACTAAGGGCCCTCATTGCCTTGAATACGGACAGAATGTAGGTGGTCCTGGTCAACTTGTGGCTTCTCCACACGCAGTTCCCTCTTATGAGACAATCTTTCCTTGCCTACGTATTAACAGCATGCTTTTTTAAAAAACATTTCTCCCCCCAGCATTACAAGATTGAGCTAAAGGTATCATGAAGTCCCACATACCCATGACCCAAGCTTCCAAAACTACCGACATCTCACCAATTGCATTTTATTTATTTATTTATTTATTTATTTATTTTTATGAAATTTATTGTCAAATTGGTTTCCATACAACACCCAGTGCTCATCCCAACAGGTGCCCTCCTCAATGCCCATCACCCACCCACCCCTTCCTCCCACCCCCCATAAACCCTCAGTTCTCAGTTTTTAGGGGTCTCTTATGTTTTGGCTGTCTCCCTCTTTAACCATTTTTTTTTCTTCCCCTCCCCCATGGTCTTCTGTTAAGTTTCTTAAGATCCACATAGGAGTGAAAACATTTGGAATCTGTCCTTCTCTGTATGACTTATTTCACTTAGCATAACACTCTCCACTTCCATCCATGTTGCTACAAAAGGCCATATTTCATTCTTTCTCATATCACCAATTGCATTTTAAAACTAGAGTGCTCTAGGGGGCGCCTGTGTGGTTCAATTGGTCAGGCGTCCGACTTCATCTTAGGGCATGATCTCGTGGTCCATGAGTTCAAGCTACACGTCAGGTTCTGTGCTGACAGCTTGGAGCTGGGAGCCTGCTTTGGATTCTGTGTCTCCCTCCCTCTTGGCCCCTCCCCTGCTCACACTCTGTCTCTCTCAAAGGTAAATAAACATTAAAAATAAAAAGAAATAAAACTAGAGTGCTTTAGAGCAAACCATAGATATGTGATTTCACCACAAAAACGTGTCTCCAGGAAATACTATTTAACTACACCATCATTATCATACTTAGCACAAATAATTTTTTGATATTACCTAATATCCATAACCCATTTTTTGTGGCCTCAGAAATATCTTGAGACACTCATCTACTCAATTGGACTCAAACAAGTTCTGCTCATTGCATTTGAGTTTTAGTCTGTAAGGCCCATTTTGTCTATGATAGTCTCTCTCCTTTTACATTCTCCTACCATGTATTTGTGGAGAAGGCAGGGTCATTCGTGCCACAGAGTATGAGCCATTCTGGACCCGGCTGATTGCATCTTCTGAGGTCACTGTTCTCCGGTCTTCTTTATTTTGCAAATAGTGTCACTTGGTTCAGAGGATCTTGACATTCCGCATTAGTTCGATCGGGCCAGTGTAACAAGATACTGCAGATTCGGTAGCTCAAAGATGAGAAATGTGTTTCCTCTCATGTTGGTCACGAGGAAGTCCACGGCCATGGTTTCGTGCATTCTCTTATGGAGCAGGTGGTACCTGCTTGCTGTGTCCTCACACGCAGAGAGAGAGTTCTCTCTGATGTTTCCTCCTATAAGGACACTAATCTTACAGATCAGGGCCCTTCTCTTATGACCCTGTTTAATCTTAATTACCTTCTTATTGACCCTGTCTCCACATACTGCATAAATGTGCGATTCTCTGATAAACGAATTAAAGTAAAGATCAATGTCGGTGTCATATTTTTGGACATACCGCTGAGAGGGGACAAACGTGTTACTGTCTGCATTCACTCTAACTTAGGCCCTTGGCCAGCACCGGGTCCCGCAGGGGCAGGGGCAGGAGGGTGCTCCCCATGTGTGAGGCTGTCTCCCGCCCATCCCGGCTCCTGGGACCTTGGGTACCAGCAGACTAGCTGCCTACCTGGGGTTGTCAGGAGTCTCACAGAGGTCAGTGCTGGCAGGGAACCTACCCCGCCTGGCACGCAGCTGATACTTTACCAGAGATTGAGAAGAGCAGGCATGAGCAGGGGAGAGGGCAGACCTCCGTTTGTTTTAAGCAAATGAGCGCGAGCATCTGCTCCTTTTTAATCAGAGGAAGGAAATACAGCACTGCTCTCACCTGAGGAATGAGGCGTGTTACCTCCGCGTCTGACTGGTTCCTCATCATCAACCAGGTTTTCATGACGGAACACAGATGCTTCCAAATTTGAGCAGTGATATTCCAATATGCATTTCACATGCACACGTTGTTACCTGAGGCTCCTCGTTTGAAATGCAATTAAAAATACCAAGAATAAGATATAACACTGGCCAAGGTAATCCAAGTGGTATTTCATCATTTCCACTATTTGCACATTTTTTCAGGGATATGAGTTTTGGTAGTTGTTACCACTCTTTTAGAATCCAGCATCGCTTTAAAATCGTACAGTTTTACATAACGTTTATAAAAAATAATCTGTTTTGTTATGTGTTAACAGAAGACACGTTTTTAATTAAAAAAAAATTTTTTTTTCAATGTTTATTTATTTTTGGGACAGAGAGAGACAGAGCATGAACGGGGGAGGGGCAGAGAGAGAGGGAGACACAGAATTGGAAACAGGCTCCAGGCTCTGAGCCATCAGCCCAGAGCCCGACGCGGGGCTCGAACTCACGGACCGCGAGATCGTGACCTGGCTGAAGTCGGACGCTTAACCGACTGCGCCACCCAGGCGCCCCTACATTTTTAATTTTTAATACATATATTTATATAAGTGTATAGATATATTTTAAATATATATTGAATATATGTTAATTCATAAATTAATTAATTTAATTAACATAATTAAATATATGTTAATATATATTGAATATATGTTAATTCATAAATTAATTAATTTAATTAACATAATTAAATATATGTTAATATATTTGCCTTGTTCTTAACTAAATATGGCATAATGCACTTCGACTGCAAAGTAATAGTACCACACCTTTTTCTTATGCGTTACATCTGTTTTGATCTGGCCTCTTAGGAACACAAAAGATCACAAAAAATCATGCCCATACACAGCAACTCCCCTTTGGAAACAAGAAAAATAACCACGTCACATATATCGTATTCTACAGAATTCCTGCTGTTGTCAGCAAAAGCACACAGCTCAAATTCTTGGCAGTATTTGTTTGAATAAAATGTCACATTGCCCTCAAGACTAGAAGCTTTAAAAATGGAAGAAGTCAATCTAAAAAAAAAGGACACTTATCTAGTATTCACCGAATTTTTTAAATTTATTTTAAATTGTCAGAGAAGATGTTTTAAACACTAAATTGTAATTACAGAAAAGCAAACAGATGTTTTCCTATAGTATTTCTAGACCGTGTGTGTGTGTGTGTGCGTGCGCGTGCATTTTTGATGTGGGAACACTTGATACTGGGTAATGATCAGTGATGCCCTCAAGAGTTTTGAGTTGTAAATTTTATTTTTCATAAGCTAAGTATCCTACATTGCTATAATCAGATCCTTCCATATTCCTCCAAACCTTTATTTATTTATTTATTTATTTTTTTTTTCAACGTTTATTTATTTTTGGGACAGAGAGAGACAGAGCATGAACGGGGGAGGGGCAGAGAGAGAGGGAGACACAGAATCAGAAACAGGCTCCAGGCTCTGAGCCATCAGCCCAGAGCCTGACGCGGGGCTCGAACTCACGGACCGCGAGATCGTGACCCCCTCCAAACCTTTATAACTTCTCTGTAGACACCTACCATTGTACTAATCACCTTTCATTCTAACCGCTTCCTTTGTGTGTCTTCCCTGTGCTCCCGAGTGAAGTGTGGGCCCTCTGAGGACCAGGTGGCACTTATCTATGCTTGCACATCATCGAAGATGGTGATAAGTGTCGTCCCAGTTCATTCATGACATTCCTCCTCCCTGGTCCTCCTAGTGAGCCCCTCCAGTGCCTTCATTAGGGGGCCACTCACATGGGCACACATCCTTCTGAACTGAAGTCTTAGGATTAATTCCAAACATCAGGAGAGTTGCAGAATTTCTTTGGGGATAGAGTGCACAAGGTCTGTTTCATGGCCCTGGGCTTCCGTGCACAGGAGGCGTATCTTGTTAGCTTTTGCTGTATTTAGAGCTGTTGCCCCACCTGGCTGAGGTCCCTGGAGATTTAAATTTTAGGAAAGTGTGTGAATGTGTCCTGTCTTCTTTATTTTCACGCTTTCAGAGATTGTCTTGGAACACTGTATGACCTAGAGTGGCTAAAACAGTAGAGGCTTGTTTTTCTCAACCTTGAGAAGTGTGTAGATAGGCACCCAGAACCTCAGGCTTCTGGGTTGATTTAGTCAGTGTTTTATTGGCTTGCTTAGAATGCTTTTCTGAGGAATTACTGCTGGATCCCTGCGCCCTAGGCTCCACGAGCCTTGGCCCGGTTGGCAGACTGTCTTGCGTCCAGCGCACTCGTGCTTTGCCTTCCCCTTCCCTGTCCTGTTTCTCGGTGATGCCCCCGCTCCTGTCCCGCAGCCGCCTCTGCATGGACTCGTGGGAAACAAGGTCACTTGGGCTGCGGACCTTCCCTTCCTCAATCGGCTTCCCTCCAATTCCGTGCTGAGTCTACACAGCGCACGCTCTTCTGGAGCAGCTGTGTGCCTGGCCCGGCGTGCGGACGTTGTTGAAATATATCCCGGTGTGTTTCCCCAGCGGGATTTCCAATTTGAGTTTTAATTTTAGTGGTGGGAGAGGAAACTGCAGGGAGAGGGATCCTGGGATATTTGCTAGAGCCCTTGGGGGCGCCTGGCCCTTCCCCTTGTTCCTGGCATCCCAGCGAGGAGATGACACCTGCTCTGATCCCTCCAAAGTGACGTCTGCTGCATCTTCCGTCAGGTAATCTCTCTTGGCTCTGTCTTGAAAACACTAGAAGATGCTGTCTTCGTTCTTGCCATCAGAGCCACCCTCTCTTGTTTTCTGACAAAATAGCTAACTTTCTAATGGCAAGCTTATGCTAAGTGACAAATGACTTAAAACCGGTGAGTGTACAGAAGGTTCTGTGTGTGTGTGCGCGCGCGGCCTTCACAAACTCCGCTTACTCAGTCACCCTGCGGGATTAATTGAATTGGCTCCTTCATTGCCTCTTGCCTTTCTTGCCTGGGGCACCCGCAGGGGGAACTCTCACCACTAGGGGGCTCCAGCCAATACCTTGCACACTTGGGTTATCCCACAGGTATATGGCATGCCCCTCCAGAATTACTTGGCTGTTTGTACCAAAGCTATTTATGGCAGTGTCATTTGCCATCACAGCTATTTAATTTTATAAAATAACGGATAAACCAATGATATTAGAGTTTAAAAAAGAGAGTTACTGTGTTCACAAAAAATAGCCAAAATACAAATTATGGCCAAATAAACTGTGGACAAGATGACTGCCAACAACTGTGTGTGTGGGAGGGGGAACTTTTTAACCAAATAGGAGGATTATGCTCTCAGCCTCCAGACTTCTCACATTCTTGCTTCACCTTAGAGTGACCAAAAACTGTATATTTTAGATGATAATTGATAAGATCTTGGTTGGGTTTTCTTTGTTTTTGTAAAAGGCTGCGTTGTCTGTGTACCAGGAATCATAAGGAAGGAGTTCTCTCTAGAACTAAAGTTTGAAACATTAATGTACATTTTCACGTGTGGAATGAAAATGAACTGGTCAAAGGAGCACATGCTATTTTTTTAAAATAATTTCTCTCTTGGGGTGCCTGGGTGGCTCGTCGGTTGAGCGTCCGACTTCGGCTCAGGTCATGATCTCACAGTCTGTGGGTTCGAGCCCCGCATCGGGCTCTGTGCTGACAACTCAGAGCCTGGAGCCTGCTTCCGATTCTGTGTCTCCCTCTCTCTCTGGCCCTCCCCTGCTCATGTTCTGTCTCTCTGTCGCAAAAATAAATAAAAACATTAAAAAAAAATTAAAATAATTTCTCTCTTAACTGATGACTTTAATCTAAAGAAAATAAGTCTTTGCTGTGTCAGCCCCCCTACATGTGGCATTTGCAGCTTGAGAGATGCACAGAGACCCACGAGACAGCAAATTCCAGATGTGATGCTTAGTGGCTGAACCGTGTGGAGACCAGCTCACGTCTCCCCGTTCAGCAGAGAGCCCGTCCTTCCTCCAGGTCTGGGGTGTGGGCAGGGGCCGGGGATGAGGCACTGAGTCGGGCTGTGTGGATTGTGGCCACCAGGAGGGCTCTGGGCTAACTGGGGGCCTGTTGAGAACACCCTGTGCCGTGTTCTGTTCTGCTCAAGATCCAAAGCTTTTATCAGCTGCCGGGATGGCCAGTGACCCCTTGGTTTGCCGTGGCCGGGAACTCAGCCATTCTTGCTTGGGCTTTCCTGATCCGATCTGTCACACCCAACACACGAAGGACTGACTTACCTTGAGAAGGATGTATTGGTTTTCC
Source organism: Leopardus geoffroyi (assembly GCF_018350155.1). Lineage (NCBI taxonomy): Eukaryota > Metazoa > Chordata > Mammalia > Carnivora > Felidae > Leopardus > Leopardus geoffroyi. Next base: position 2,962,692 of record NC_059327.1, on the reverse strand, counting down.
AGTAAAAGCAGAAATTTAACTCTTCACATAATCATTACTAATTCCTGTTTTTGAATTTAATTTCTCTTAACCTCAAAGATTTAAGGTTTTGTTTTCTCATGACTTTCTACAATGCCGTGTACTCTATTGTGTGTAGCGTTTTTCTCTACACATGTACATACACGTATACCTACACTTACTTTTACACACACATCTGACATTTGCACTTGATAGAAGTCAAACTATTTCAGCTTTACGATACACACTTACCTTTACAAACTCCATTATAAAATATGACATAATTTTACAAATCTTTGTATTTCTGTTACCTCTACATTTTGGCTAAAAATGTCATTTTAAGCCAGTACCCACAAAGTACAGTTTACAGTCCAGTGAAGCTGGCGATGCGCTCTAAGATACTAAAATTGAAAAGGATGCTGTGTTCAGTGATGTGTGTGTGTGTGTGTGTGGGGGGGGGCACGCGTGCACGTGCATATTGTAAAGATGAGTGGGAATGGGTGGGGCCATTGTTTCCTGACACTACCCACTATTCTGACACAAATGAGATGTGATAATGGCCATTTCTACCTCACTGGATGTTATTCACCCAACCCCTCCATGCAGTGACATCCAGTGTTCACATCAGTGATCTGGGTTCACATTATATATTTTATGTGACAACTGTAGGCTGTCATGGGTGAAATGGAACTGTCAGTTTTCAGATAGAGCAAGAGCTGATTTTTAACACTGATGCTGTCAGGACTGAGACTGTCATTTCTGGGAAGGAGGGCGATAAATACATAATTAAGTGTACTAAGTGCGTGTTGGTCGTTAGTCTTATATTACTGTGTAGGGAAAAGTCATCGTCGGGACGCTTGTGGGACACCACCGAGATATGGCCAGGACTCCCCTGGAATTGTTGGTTTTCAAACCGGGTGCATAATTGCTGCCGCATGGACTGAGAAGAGGGGCCTCACCAGGCTGGGTGGTCCATGGGAGGAATGATCTAGAACCACTGTTACCTTACTCTTTTTGAACCATCCCTGATTTAACAACTTTTTCAAAAGTTTATGTACTTGTTTTGAGAGAGAAAGAACATGAGAAGGAGGGAGAGAGAACCCCAAGCAGGCTCCGTGCTGTCAGCACAGAACCCAATGTGGGGCTTGATCCCACCTCCCTGAGATCATGACTGGAGCCGACATCCAGAGTTGGATGCTTAGCCAGCTGAGACACCCAGGTGCCCCTGATGACTTTGTAATTACATAGGACAACATATAAACAAGCAAGCTCTAGAAATAGATTAAATGTATGAAAATACGTTTCTAAACTTCAAATATATAACTTTCCAGTTTTTCAGTTGATAAAGTATACAGCTGGAAAAGTGAAGCTTGGCACTGATGAATGTCTTAATGCAGTGCTGTTTTCTGATAGAAGCCCTTTTAAAATGCCCCATATTGGTGAGAAATGGCCATATTATGTAGTATTTTGAAGGTAGAACTTACAGGATTTTCCAGTGGGGTAAGCTTTAGGAGCAAATGAGGCAAGAGTGACTGAAAGGTTTCTGGTGTAGTAAACTGAAGGGTACAGCTGTTCCCTGGAGATTCTGGCGGGGGCTGGAGCTGGCTTGGAGGTAGGGGTGGGGAGACTGAAAGTTCTAGGTGCTTGTTAGATGTTCAAAAGGAGATGTGGGTGGTCAGTGGTATAGAAGCATCTCCCATTCAAGGGAGAGGTCAGGATTGGCAGTGGTGTGGCTGGCGTTGAAGCCACGAGCAGGAGAGCCGGCCAGATACTGCTCTAGAATGACTCACGTTTACATACTGGAAGCGATGCTGTGGTCTTCACGTTGAAGCTGGGAGGCCCTTTCTCTGGAGGCTGACGATGCTTTGTCACTGTGGACTGTGTTGGGAGATGGGTGTCCACGGTCAGCAGCTCAACCCTTGCACGACGAGCATCACATACTTTTAGAATAACTGACGGTGTGCACTCTGTGGGGACAGAACGGAGGCAAGGCAGGAGCCTGGGCAGAGCGGAGCCCCTATAGCCCTCTGTCCCCACCAGCTAGGCTGCCTTCACCCACGAGCTCTCAGCTCTGCTTCACATTGGCTCTCTTTGCCATGTCACGGCTTCAGTGAAAGCACAGTAAACACGTGCTTTTCCGTTTCAGCTCAAGGCTTGCTTCTCCTTTCGAGCCTATCTTCTAAATTAAGATTATTTCTTAAAAAATCGAAAATATACTCTATCAGACTGCTTGTGCCACGGAGGAAGCATCCAGCTAAATGGCGATCGACAAAATGTATACATGGGTTCGACATCGATAAAACATGTAGAACGATGCTCTGAAATATGACAACTCATGTGGTGTGTCATGTGCTGATATTAGTGGCTTTAATATCACTGATGGATTATAATATCAGTTTTAAAAGCAGACATTTAGATTTAGCGTAACATTTAATGAAGTGTGGTAGATTTGTAAGATTTTTTTTCTTTTATTACTCCAAGAACAATATTAAATTTGACATCCAGATTCAGGTTGCAGAAAAATTATGTAAAATGGAAAAAATACCGAAGGTCAGTGTGAACATGTCCTTGCCCAGAGGTATTTGCTTGAGGCTAAACGTTGCATTGTAGCCTGGATGTTATGATATTCCTGTTGAACCATTTAGTGAGAGTGAGTCCGGAAGGTAACCCGGAAAAAAAAAAAAAAAGCACCTGAATTTTCCATGGTATCGCTCCATTTTCTAGCTGCATGCCCTTGGGTAGCACATATTTTGATCACCGGGTATAGAAAGAACCTCAAACACAGGCCCAGGCCCATAGCAAGAGTTCTCAAACTGTAACTGTTAATAGACTTGCTTATTTAGATGGACACATGGAAACACCGTGTGCCAGAAGCAGGTGACAGGAGCCACATGGCATCACGCGGTCGCGTAAGACAAAGAAGTTATGGTTCTGAGAGGGGGCCACATAAAAAATAAAAGCAAACAATAACAAGAGCAAACATTAAATGTATGTGTCCTGTTCCGACTGTAACATGTGTCACTGCTCAGCCTGTTCCCAGATTGCGTTTCTGGTCCCTGCCGCAGCCCTGTGTTTCTCAGGTGGGTCCATCTCTGTTCCTTGTGTTTGCATCTAGAAGACCTGGTGTTGGGGAAAGTCATTAAAATCTTTTGGAAAAACAAAACAAAGTTCAAAAATAATTTTCTGTATTCTGAAACCAGAGGATAAATAAATCACTTACAGCTTTCAGCTACATTTTCAGTAGTTCCAAACTCTCAACAGTAGCTGTACTTTTTAAAAGCGATTCTGTTCCTCAACAGAAGCAGGTATTCAGGTATTAAAATCTGAGTTTGAAAAATTCCCTGTCGTAACCAAAATAGTGGTTAACATTGCAATAATTATTCTTTCAGAAAGGAAGATTTCAGGACAATTTCAGTTATATAACATTAGAGAAAGGAAGCATTGCAAAATAAAAGGAGATTGCTTCTCTGCCATAGCTAAGTGTTTATATATATTTTTATATTTAATTTTTACAATAAAAATATTTGTATAAATATAAATATAAATATATACATTCTGATTTTATATGCTGAAAATTAAGTTTGCCCAAATTTATCTATACTCTCTAAAATATGTCATGAAAAAATACCACTTTACAAAATCTTAAAGAATAAGTTGTTATGTACATCATAATGCATTTGAAAAGGAACACACTACATTAAAAATATCTGCATATGTGACAATAGTTACATAAATATCACACCTCAGTAATAGAATATTCATTCACCTTCTAATGTGTTTAACCTTATATTTTTCTCACAATAAATGACATTTTGGTACAATTCTGTAAGAACGTTTTAGTGTATTATAATTACAAACTATAAATACTGGATGCCTCTGATGCCTTTAGGTGCTTACATATAGCTGCCAATGAGATGAGCCACAACCGGACACTGATAAGGAAGAAACACCACATGACAGATTTCAGAGGGGAGAATATCACATCATTAGGTAGCTTCCACATGCGGACATTGCCATCGGGCGTGAAGTGTTAGGAGGTAAGCATCGGTATTTGTCAAGAGTCAAAGTTCAGTTGCAGTTCCCGAGCTCAGGTGACGTAAAGGACATTAACGTCACATGGGAAACATGGTGAGTCATTGTGATGAATGTCACAGAATATTAGCCGTATTGGCAGATCACGTCCCACAGTTCTGAACTACAGCAAGCAGGCTCATCCACGTGAACACGGTCTTTCTTAATCGAGCCTGAAGGTAGAGACACAAAACAGGCTTTCTCAGGATGGTGGATACAGTAGATCGGCTGCTGAACAGCAGAGCCAACTCCCGTCCTGGGCACAAGCTGGAATGCACACATGCATGCACACACACACGTGTGCACCTGCGTGCGAGCACATCATACACACTTGTGCACATGCACACACAGGCATGCACACCCACACACGTGAACACCTGTGTGTGCACATGAGCACACACACACACACCCCACACGCACACACCAGGCTCCCTTGCACTAGGCTTCCAGACTTGGTTCCTTCTGTTTGGATGATTCAGGAGGTCGTTTGGTCCTGACCTGGCAGGTGTGTCAGTGGTTCCCAGTCCTACCTGATTGTACCACTTCCTGTCCGTGACAGAGTCAGCTATCTTCTTACAGCCTCAAGTGTGATTGGAGCATGTCCTGGACAGAGAGAGGAAGGGGGTAATCGGGAGAGAGAAAGAACAAACTTCGGGAAACATGCGATGAGCAAAGGAAGAGATTGGTACTGAGCCGTAGTCACTAAACTTAGCAGAGATGGGGGGCACCTGCGTGGCTCCATCACTTAAGCGTCCAACTGTTGATCGCAGCTCAGATCTTGATTGCAGCTCAGGTCTTGATCTTGGCATCAGGAGTTCAAGCCCCATGTTGGGCTTCATGCTGGGGGTGAAGCCTACTTAAAACAAAACAAAACACAGATGAGGGCACAGTGGCTGGTGCATAGGCTTTTATATTGAAGACTTGAGGTTATGTAAGTGTGAGGTTGAAAATGGAATGGTAAATGATGAATTTCAAAAAACAGGAAAGAGTTTGGAAAGGCTGTGGAATGCTTTGCAGTGCGTTTTTATGTAAGCAATTATTGTATCAGGCAGTATGCGTCCAGTCCTTGCTCTGCCCTTACTGGCTTGTATTGCACACACCAGCTATTTGTAGTGTCTGAATCTCGACTTTCTCATCTTTGCCAGCCCCGTAGACTGGCATCGATTTCCTCTACCTTGAAAGTGATGTTGTAGGTGGGGACCAGTACATTGGGAAGTGCAGGGGTGGTGGATAGGGGGCTGTCCTGTGCACTACAGAATGTTTACCAACATCCTGGCCTCTGCCCCACTGATGGCAGTTGTAGCCCCCAGTTGGGACAGGCAGAAATATTTCCAGACTTTGTCAAATGTCCTCAGTAGGGCTCCTTTGTCCTGACTGAGAGCCATGGCATAACCTTCCAAAAGTTTGCCGTCACGTTGATTCTACCCACCTCTAGACCCAGGACATTCCTTCCCCAGTATATATAAATAATATGAATATGAATATAAATATAAATATGAATATAATTATATAGATATAAATATATATATGTTGTAGAGAATCTCTCATAATGATGCTGAAAATAAACACCTTAAATTGTTCCAAGCTTATTTGGATTTTGGATTTGGATTTGGATTTGGATTTTTTTTATGAGACATCTTTGAAACAATAAGACATCTGACCTGGAGGAAAAACTATAGATTCACTTCTTTTAGAACAACTTCCTCCATCTGGAGAAAGCTTTTCCTATAATGTGTGATAACCAAATACAAAATGTTATCAAAAACATCTTGGCTTTTATAACAATAAGTAAAAAATGTTGCATCTCTCATCTGTCAGGGCATGCAGATTTTTAACAGTAAGAGAATAATTTAGTAGAGTGTACCATCACAAGTTGAGGGAGCAAGAGAGGGTGTGTCTACAGAATCAGGATTTCTGGACCAAATCTCTATTCAATGTCAGTCAAAACGAGCCCTTGACCACTTGTGGAAGAGGCAAATGTAATTTGCCTTTCACGTTGTTTGTGTACATGTCCCAGTTAAATCATGGACGACGAAGGAAAGAAGACAGGGCATATGGAAGAGGGGGCAGAGAAAGCTTCCAGCTATGGGAGCCGAGTCTGGATAGAGTAGTGAGTTCTCTTCTTACTAGACTCTACAGACGCTTAGTAGACGTCTACAGCTGGACAATTGTACCTTTGCCCTCCATCCACAACCTCGCAGGTACGTCTGGGTCACTGACTGATTGCACAACAGATAGGGATATGATCTACCTCCTTGCAGCGTCCTGCTGTTTACAGTAGGTGTCAGTGCTTTGTGAACAGGTACGTGTCTTCTGGAAACAAAGCATGACAGTTTTTTTTTGAAACGGCTCACCGATTACAGATTCACCAGCACTGTATATTTTACCACATTTGTTTTTTCAAAGTTAGTCTTGGTCTTCCTCTCCCCCTCTCTCTCTGCCTCCTTCTCTAATCTATACCTTGATGTTCATTTCCTAAGAACAAAACCAATATCTTACAAGTACACTGTAGTGTTCAAGTTCAGGAAATTTAATTGAACGCTTCTCATCCAATAGCACCGGACCAAGTTACACACGTTGCCAATTTTCCCAGGAATGCACTTGCGTCTACATTTCTCTGCTGGCCAAGGGCCTGTCTCAGGCTCACAAGCTGCCTTTGATGGTCTTGTCACCGTACTCCCCTTTAATCTGGAATATCCCTTCTCTTTTCTTTATCTTTCACAGCAAGCTTGTTTGTGAAGACTTCAGGCTATCTTTTGTGCCTCTTCATCTCCGGTATCACCAAAGAATGATCCTTCCCCACTAGCTGCCGTTAATGTGATTGCTGTTTTCAGTCTAAAGTTCTTCTGTGGATTGTTGTTACTCTGACAAGGTCTGGGCTCAGCTTCCAATGCACAAGAGTGCCAGCCTTACCCAGCGGCATCAGGACTTCCCCAGAAGTGGGGGGGGAGATAGCTGCCGAAACACTGTTCAGATTGCCTCCTGCCTGGCCTTTGAGGATGTATGATGATTTAGGTACTAACATTTTATCTACCTCCTGTACGCACCCCACTGCCCGAGGCAGGGGGCGCACACACCAAATTAAGTCAGAGAGGAAAGAGGCCCGCGGTAGGAATTGGCAAGGGACGATGGCAGGGCTGGATCAATAAAGGCAAGATGGATGGCGAGTTGTTATCCATGGAAAACATCCTCTCCCTGGCCTCTGAGGAAACAGAGGTGCCAGGTGGAAAGCTCTGTTTAGAACAAGTGCTAATGAGGTGTGCAGACAGGCAGATCTGGGCCCTTGGAGTCTGCCTTTGGCAAGAACCTAGAAAGTTACTCAGTTTTAGTGGTTTACTGGTTTCCTAACTGCTGTTTTGGGCTGTCCTACTGAGTACCAGGAAAACAGATTCATGCATTATGAAATGTTTCTTCTCCCCAAATCCCAACTACGAAACCGCCAGATTTGTATTTACATTTCAAACGGAAATGATGATTGTCTTAATAGATGCAATTTTCCCTTATTTTCAAACAAGGTAGTTAATTTTTAAGATTAAAATAGATTTTGTTTTGATTTCTTATAACAAAGCAATGCAGGCATAGAAAACTTGGAAGATGCAAATGAGAAACAGTTTTATTTGAGAATTAATAAAAATCTCTACAGTGCAAAAAACATAAGGTTAGCATTTGGGCATATAGCCACCTTTTTTCATGTGATCTTTTTTTCTTTCAAATATGGCAAAATACTAACTAACTTTTTTGTTGTTTTTTTCTTCACTTCAGATAAATATTTTTAAAATTATAAATATAAATACAAATATAAATATAAATATTTTCTATGTTGATAGACATTCTTTGACATACATTTTCCTGGCTGGAGAGTTTTCCATTATGTGGCCACAGCACAATTAATTTAATCTACTTCCTTTTGTTGGGAACTTAGAGTATATCCAGTTCTTCTGATAACATCACTATACTAAAATTGTTATAAATATCACTTTAGCCTATATATTTTTAAAACAGGTCCTCTTAATTCTTTCCTTAGGATACATTTTGAAAAGTAGAATTTATAAATCAAGAGTTAAAAGAAGACATATTTTGGAGATAATAGTATCATAGGAGAAGGTAGGATTCAGTCGGCAGAAAGGGAAAGATGAGGGCCTGAGGTCCCTGGGTGGGGAAAACACCTGTTGTGGGACGATGCTGGGAGTGTCTGACCACAGCAAACTCCCTCAGCATAAAGTTCTTCTTAAGAATGTGACAGACTCCACCTGGAATTTGACAAAAGACCTGAGTGTGGCCGTAGACCACCCCTCATACGATGGAAGCGAGCCAATCAGAATGGGCAACCCAGCACCCAGAGCTATCAAGCCAATAAGGGTAGGATCTGAGAAGGAACAAGGGGGAAGGAAAGGGGGAGGGCCGACCAGAACCTTATAAAACAAGGACCCTTGCCTGTAGTCCCTGGGCATTCACTGCATTCACTTTTGAATGCCCCCTCTTTGTAAAGAGAGCGTCCCTACTATTTCTTTCTTCCTTTTTTTTTTTAAATTTACATCCAAGTTAGTTAGCATATAATGCAACAATGATTTCAGGAGTAGATTCCTTAATGCCTCTTACCCATTTAGCCCATCCCCCCTCCCACAACCCCTCCTGTAACCCTCTGTTTGTTCTCTGTATTTAAAAGTCTCTCATGTTTTGTCCCCCTCCCAGTTTTTATATTACTTGTGCTTACCTTCTCTTATGTTCATCTGTTTTGTATCTTAAATTCCTCATATGAGTGAAGTCCTATGATATTTGTCTTTCTCTGACTAATTTCGCTTAGCATAATACCCTCCAGTTCCATCCACCTAGTTGCAAATGGCAAGATTTCATTCTTTTTGATTGCCAAGTAATACTCCATTGTATATATATACCACATTTTCTTTATCCATTCATCCTTTGATGGACATTTGGGCTCTTTCCATACTTTGGCTATTGTTGATAGTGCTGCTCTGAACATGGGGGTGCATGTGTCCCTTGGAAACAGCACACCTGTATCCCTTGGATAAATGCCTAGTAGTGCAATTGCTGGGTCATAGGGTAGTTCTATTTTTAGTTTTTTGAGGAACCTCCATACCGTTTTCCAGAGTGGCCACACCAGTTTGCATTCTCATCAGCAACGCAGAAGAGATCCTCTTTCTCCACATCGTTGCCAACATCTGTTGTTGCCGGAGTTGTTAATGTTAGCCATTCTGACAGGTGTCAGGTGGTATCTCCTAGTGGTTTTGATTTGTATTTCCCTGATGATGAGCAATATTGAACATTTTGTCATGTGTTGGTTGGCCATCTGGATGTCTTCTTTGGAGAAGTGTCTCTTCATGTCTTTTGCCCATTTCTTCCCTGGATTATTTGTTCTTTGGGTGTTGAGTTTGATAACATCTTTGTAGATTTTGGATACTAACCCTTTATCTGATATGTCATTTGCAAATATCTTCTCCCATTCCATTGGTTGCCTTTTAGTTTTGCTGATTGTTTCCTTCGCTGTGTAGAAGCCTTTTATTTTGACGAGGTCCCAGTAGTTCATTTTTGCTTTTGTTTCCCTTGCCTCCAGAGACATGTTGAGTAAGAAGTTGCTGTGGCCGAGGTCAAAGAGGTTTTGATCTTCCTTTCTGATCTTATACTCTAATGAACTTTTTGCCTGCTGCTCATTTTGTGTCCACCTCTTCATTCTTCGAAGCAGTAAGACAACAAATCTGGTGGATTATGATAAAAAAATCCTGCAACAATAGTATTCGTACCCAAATTTACCAATGTGGCTTAAACGTGCGTTAAATAATGGAGTTTGTCCTCTCTTAAAGTAACATGATTTTAATGGACCTCTTTTTTACAGTATGTATTTTAATTTTTTTTCTTTTTTTTTTAGTTTTTTTCTGAAGATTACCTAAATTTGGGGCGTCTGGGTGGCTCAGTCGGTTGAGCGTCCGACTTCGGCTCAGGTCATGATCTCACAGTTTGTCGGTTCGAGCCCTGCATTGGGCTCTGTGCTGACAGCTCAGAGCCTGGAGCCTGCTTGGGATTCTGTGTCTGCCTCTCTCTCTGCCCCTCCCCCACTCGTACTCTGTCTTTCTTTCAAAAATAAATAAGCATTATAAAAAAGTAAAACTACCTTGGCTTCACAATCAGATGCCAGAACCTCTATATCTTTTGCAAAGTGAAGTAAACTCTCAGCTTGCAGCTGCATAGGCTGTGGCTGCCCCAGGGTCTCCTGCTTGCCTGCAGAAGTTACTTCCCTTCTTAAGTTACCTCGTACTTCTCCACCTGTGACCACCACCCCTTCTGTCAGTGGTCAGGGAATGTCCGCCCTTGTCTCTGGCTGAGTGTCTTCTCTGAGCGTCCAGAGGGCACAGGGACAGTTGGAGCTCAGCTTCCATCACAGTCTGGCTTATGGAAGCATTGTCCTCGATCGGGATAGGTCTCTCTGCCTGACTCTCATTCTCGGAGAATGCCTCAGAGTCCACTGGCTGCAACTTCTGAGGACGAGTGCTGGGGCACTGATGGCATTGCGGGTCCGAGAGGCCCCGCCAGCTCCTGTGCGCCTGTCTGAGTGCAGTAAGGAAGGTGACTCCGGACCAGTGAACTCAGGTCCCAATCTCGTGATTGAGGTCGATACAGAGCTTCAAGACAGATGTTTATGATCCGAGATGGTAGGTCAGTTGTTGGCTTTTCTGAGTCAGATGAAGAGTGGTTAGGACGCGAAGAAACGCAGACGGTGAGAGACCCCTTTAGAGATGGGGCGTCAGTAACCTAACATCCCGGGGAAACTGGGCAATGCCGCTGCCGTCGGAACCAACCACCTGCCTCTCGTCTTCATCGCCTCTGTGCCTTCCTCAGCCTTGCGTGTTCCCTCCTGACTTCCCACGGATCCTGTCTTCCTTCTCTGCCTCATCCTCTTAGTGAAAAGAGGGCAAGCATTCGTGTGCAGAGGGCACTCGTGGTTTCTCTCATTCCTTCTGACTGCCCCCGTTTTATAGTGAGCACAGTGCAGCAGGGGGGTGGTCTCAGTTGTCCATGGCCTTACCCCCATGCATCATACCTCAAGGTCACATACCTACACATGCCTCAAGGCCAGCTGGCTTCAAAACCTATGCTTTCAGCAAAATTCATCATAGACCAGAGATACTGGTATTGTTTTTTTAAATTCCCCAAGAGCAGTGGTTCTCAAATATTAGCTTGCTTTGGATCCTCATGGAGAGTCTATTAGAACATGGATTGCTGGGCCCACCCCTGGCGGTTCTGGTTCAGGAGGTCTAGGATGGGTCCTGAAATTTAGAAAATGTGCCTTTCTACCAAGTTTACAGGTAAGGCCGATGCTGCTGGCTTAGAGCACCTCCGTGGAGATAAAAATCGGATGCTCTGATTCCACTGGCTTCAAATATTGGTTTCTAGTTTTCTCCTTCTGTGTTGGGAATTCCTTTGCAACCACATTCCGTCTAACCAAAGCCACAAATCCCCTAGGGCCTGCCATTCCCCGGCCCTGACATTAAATCTAACAAAGCCGATTAACTCAGCTAATACATGAACCCAATTAGTTGATAAGTCACATGATTATGTGTGACTTGATCCCTGTGATTTGATCCCTTCCTTCCTCTCTGTTGCCCACAGATAAGAGAGAGCCCTGACTGGGAAAGCCAAAGGGGGTGGTTACTGCACCTGGTCACCTGGTGCCGACTGCCTGTGGGTGGGCCTGTGGATCATCAGCTCATAGGTCCGTTTCCCCAGCTACTCTTTCCTGTCTCTCTCTCCCTACCCCTCCCGCTCTTCAGAGACGGTTAAGATCTTCTGGGCTTTGCCGTTGCGCTGTCCCACAGCGACGGCCGCTTCCTTTTATTCTTCCTGGTGGACTATTACTGAGCTGCCTGGATCTGGATCTCACACATCATGTCTTTGAGTATTGCCTCTTCCTGACTTCTGAATCATCTTCTGAGACTCTGATAAGTCACACTCCACCTTCTCTGTCCCTCGAGCCCTTGCGCTTTCACGTCCATAGTGGCATCTATATATACAAGGGGCACACACACACAGGCAACCACAGATGGAAAGTCTAAACTTTAATGTATCAATAACGTAGATAACATATGATATATATTATAATATATGCAATTATATAACATATGAGTATACACATATTGCACATAATTATAAAATACGTATTTTTATATTCAAGCATACTGTATATTCACTGTATATACACACCTAGTACATATATACGTGTATAGCGAATATCAAATATATTTGAAAATAGGGGTGCCTGGGTGGCTCAGTTGGTTAAGCTTTTGACTCTTGATTTTGGCTCAGGTCACAATTTCATGGTTCATTTCATGAGTTTGAGCCCAATTCGTGAGTTTGAGCCCTGCATAGGGCTCTCTGCTGACAGCGCGGAGCCTGCTTGGGATTCTGTCTCTTCGTCTCTCTCTGCCCCTCCCCCACTCACACACCCACTCACACACACACACACACACACACACACTCACTCTCTCTCTCTCTCTCTCTCTCTCTCTCTCAGAAATAAACTTAAATAAACATACTTTAATATAAATATACATAATTTGTATATTGTGTATAGCTATATATATTATATACTATGTGTAATATGTATACACTGTATTTTGTACCCATCTATGTATCGATCTGCCCATCCATCTAGGTCAGCTTAGACCGTCCATTTCTGGTGACTGTAGTTATCAAAAGGGAAGCTCCAGGCGGCCAGGCTTTGCAGATGCTGTTAGGATGGTCCCTGTCTTCTGGGACTGCTTATCTCTCAGGGTGCCTGCTCTCACCTCATTTTTGTATGAAATTTATTCAGTGTTTATGTTTCTTAATGTGAGCTGTTGATAGATACTGCTCATGTCCCGAAACCTGGCTGCAGTTAGCCCTACCGAGACCAGGAAAGTTAGAATCAGCCTGAAGGAGAGGTCAGCAGAGGTGTGCACAGGTTCCTGGGATGTCACACAGATGGCGGTTTGTGTTGCGATGGGTGGCTGGGATGCTGAGTGACAGGAAGGGAAATACTTATCTAAGATGTTTCCATTCAGCCTAGAGCCTGCTTCTTAAAAGTAAACGATGCACTTGGAATTCACACATGGACATAAATACTAGTATTCTCTCAGAGATTCTGTGATGGCTTATTGAGATTATAAGAAGCATTTCATAACTTAGGTATAAATCATGGTTTTTAAATACATTTTCTTCATTTCCCATGCTTCTCTCTTTTTGTACTGGAATAAATGCTCTTACCCAAGTGACCCAGTTTTACTTTACTGTATATGACACGTGTCTACACATCCTGTCAGACAAAAACAAAGGCGCAAGAAGCCACTTAATAATAAAGTAGGAAATCTGTGGGTTTTGATAGAACCAGAGTTTTATTACTGCTTCCAAGATCTACTCGGTTTGAAGTTGTTCCATGAGGTGGTGAATGAAATGTCCCCACTGGGGATTCTGGGTTCTATTGTTAGCAACTCATTGCTTCTCCGTCTGGAGAAGAGAGCTGGTAGTTGCTAACACTTACTACCCTGGATATGCGTGGGGATTAATGAGTCACACACAAGAAACCAAATGGAAAGTCTGAAAGAGGCAATTTACTCCAGTGAAGTGATTACCCATTTCATGTTAAATGTGCGTTTTTTGAGAAACTGAGTGTCTTCTGCAATAACTTGAATCCAACTTTGCTTTCGGCATTCCTATGGGCCCAGAGAGGCCTGATTAACGACAGCTTTCAAGGCCCGTACACACACACGCGCGTGCAAACACACACACACACACACACACACACACACACACACACACACTGAAGGTACATGAAAATAAGGAATTTAAAAAAGATGCTATTGGTTTCACCAAGTTTAGTTAACATATGATTGTGTTGCCTTTCTTCTTCCTTGACAGAAGGACAAATCTAGCAAAGTGTGATTAATACTAAGTGTTAATTACTGAGAGCATTTACAATTTTTATGAAATTAGCAACATAAGACTTCCCTGCCCCTTCTCTGTTCCTCTTCTTGAGATTGGGTCCTCTCTGCAGGTGGACTGGGGGTTTTCTACTTCAGGTCATGGCTGTATTCTTTCTGTTCTGACCATGAACAAGCCTGGTTCCTACCTGTTGACTTTCTGTTGCAGAGAGATACATTCTTCCCCAGCACAGAGTGTACATGTTTCTTCTGCTTCCATAAGGTACCAGGTAGGAGAATCATATAGAGTCTGGACATTTTCCAGAGGCTACATCAGAAGGAGCCACAAGTATTTCTTCTGCAGTTTTTTCTAGTCCTGGATCTCCAAATACATCTGAAGTCCCTGTCGTCACTACTGTCACATCTCAGAATTTCAAGAGCAGCTTGTGGGTTGGGGGGGTGGGCCAAGAATAAGGCTTTCCTCTCCCCATAAACCAACATTGAAGCTCTTGCTCTGGTTTTCCTGATCAAGCCACAGCTACCACTGGGGTTGAGAAGTGGCTCGAATAGATAATGTATTCTTTGTGTATTATTTATGGTATTACATCTATTTGTCTATCATCTATCTATCTATCTATCTATCTATCTAATATATATTTTATGTATCTATCTAACAGGCTTGACCTATTGCTGCTTAAAAACCTGGTTCTAGAAACCAATATTTGCAGCAATAGTTACTCGAAGTTTGGTGAAATATGGGGGGCGAAGCCTCAGTTTACGCGGGAAGGTGTTGGATTAAGACCTGCTCTACGTGGGTTTAAGTCTTCGCTCCTTGATTAATTGGTTGTATATCCTTAGTTAAATCATTTAACATCGTTACATCATTACACCAGAGACATCTCTGGCATGTGATTTCACAGGGTATTTAGGAAGATTAAATAATACATTTGAATGGTACTTATGATGGTGCTCAGTCCATACAAAATAATCAAATATTAGACATTATTTTACTAAATTATTATCTTGATACAGAAGAAAGCAAACCACTAAATGTATTTCTCCTATTAGATGCTTCAACATAACATATTGTATTCAGGCCAGGGAACGATTCTGAAGTTATGGCAAGTTATATTACCTTTCTTGAAGACTTGAAAACAGATTGAAAGGGATAGTGTGATTCATTCAGGTTCATAAGGTGAGTTAACACTTGAATTCAGATCTTTATGATGCCAAAGCTCACAACAGCCTTCCAACATGTGTATAATTGCCGTCCTCACTTTACAGACATTCTCAGACATTCATTGTTTATGAAATTTCCCCAAAGACCTAAGTAGCAAGTGGGGCAATCCGTTTTCAGTTAGGGTGCTTCTGACTGAAAATCATATAGCTTAAAATAAAATGGATCGCGTGACTCAAAAACTAGCTTAAACAGTAAAATAAAAAAAAGTATCATTACATGGACCAGAAGTCTGGAAGTAGACTGTTTTGGAGGTCAGTTACCGAAGGACCCAGCAACATTCAGCAGACCGTCTTTGTACTTGTCTCTGCAACCATCATTGAGTCCGCTGATCCCATGATGGCTGCACAGAGGCTGCTCCAGGCTTCAGATCTCTGCTTGCACCAAAGACCAAGACTAGGAGGAATGCCCCTGTATCATGTTTCCTTTTAAGAGAAAGAATATTTTCCCCAAAGATTTTTCTCACATTTTATGGCCAGCGTTAAGTCACATGCACATACCTCAAGAACAACCGGTAACATAAATAAAATGACTTGTATTGGCTTAGATAGACTCCTAAAGGTTTCACACACATCCTCCCCTTCCAGATCTTGGAGAAAAGAGGAAAAACAAAAAGGCAGCCATCACTATTAGTGGTCAGTGGTTAGTGTGTGTGCCTGAAATAAGGATTTGAACCAGGCGGTCTAGTTAAGCAGATTAATTATTATACCTGTTATTTTCTTACTGGCTGATGTGGTTTGAGGTCCCCAACATAACCTTCAGGTTCAGTCATCTGCTGGAAAGACTCCCAGAACTCAGAAAAGCCATTATACTCACAGCTACACTTATTTCAGCAAAGACGCAGACTGAAGTCAAGGAACGGAAGGGACTTCTAGGGCTGAGTCCAGGAGAGATCAAGAGAAAATACCCAGATGTCCTGTCCCTTCAGAGTTGCGCAGACAGCACTTGCTTCTCCAGGCAATGACAAGTGACAAACATACATGCTGTATTGCCAACCAGGGACACTCAGTGAGCCTCGCTGTCCACAGTCATAAGTGGCCGCCCGTGTGGCTCCGTGTGGTCGGCGAGCACCACAGAGTTCACGCGGATACCACGTGGCCCTTCCTCCCACATAATCACATCGTCGGCACAGACTGCCTGCCATGGCCCGGAGCTCTAGTAAGCAAAGATACTTTTCTCAGGCAGGAGGATATTCCAAAGGCTTAGAGGTCACCTCCCAGGGCAGGTCAAGGACTGACCAATCTTTTAATATGCAGGTGAGGACAACCCAGCTCAGCTACGTTCACTGCCCTGGTGATAATGCCAGATGAGGACTACTTCTAGATGTTTTAAATAAGGGACGTGGACATCCATCATCATATTTCATACTGAATTCTCTTAAATTAGGATGATTCAATTCTGTATATTTTAAATAGTTTTGAATACACATGTCACTTTGCTTCTGTGATCTTCATGATATTTTAAAGTTTATAGCTGGTTACATGCTATGTATCAAGTGGATGTGTGACAGATAGTATCTGGTGATTATAAAGCAAATGCATCTACGGTTCCCGGAAAGAGAGTAAATGTTCTGCATGGAATTTTCATTTTTGGCTTAAGGATAATCAAATGTTTTCAGATTGGCATACAGTATACATCAATGGTGGGAAAACGTCTACCTTTACCATTTATTTGTTTAGTTAGGAAATGTCAACAGACCTGCCAAAATGAGAACGGGTTGTAGTGGCTAAAATGAAGTATGCTTTTTGTGTGAATGTACAACCAGCTTGATTCTCCACTACATTTTGGTTCCACAACATTTGTTTTTGACTTCTGAATTGGACACTTGCATTTGCATCTGCCAGATTTTATTTGCGTCATACAGGGGCAGAAACATTCATTCAGTGTCTCACCTCGCCTGGTTTACAAACTTGTCAGTCTGAAAGAAAACATGCCATTCCCGATAACACCTTTTCCACAGTGCATCTCTGAGTCTTTCCCCCTCCGGAGCCTCCAGGCTGAGTATTAAAAACTTACTTGTTGCTGTTTATTTCACTGTCATTGTAATTCCTGTTATACTCAATGAGAGCATTTTAAGTTGTGTTTGGTTTAGGTTTTGTGAGGAAAGGGGAGTTCGTGATACATATTATTTTCAAGAATTAAAATTTTTTTACGTTTACTTTTGAGAGACAGAGAGAGACAGAGCACAAGTGGGAGAGGGGCAGAGAAAGAAGGAGACAAAGAATCAGAAGCAGGCTCCAGGCTCTGAGCCATCAGCACAGAGCCTGACGCGGGGCTCGAACTCACAGACTGTGAGATCATGAGCGGAGCCAGAGTCGGTCGCTTAACCGACTGAACCACCCAGGTGCCGGCATTATTTTAAAGAATTTATTAGTCGATAATTTCTTTAGTTAGAAAATTAGGGGAAAACGGTGGGAAAAAGAGATACCAGCAACTATTAGATAAATTAGTGAAGGGAGTCAACAGGGCACAGAGGCTAACCCTGGAGGTGCCCGGTACTAGGATAGTCACTAAGGAAGGGTAGCTCTCAGGTGCGTTTTTCTTTTTCTTCTTGAAGTGGAATCTGTACTTTTACAATGATCATTATACTTTTTAAAGCCTGCTGCTTCCGTTTCATCCCCCACGCTTCTCTGAGAGCCTCCTTCCTGAAGCAGGATAGCAAACCGGAGTGCAGACTGTAAAGAATATCACTGGCGTGAGACCCGGCTGTCCCTGCACCTGAAGAGGGGGAGCACATGGGAGGTGGACTTGATCAGAACAGCCCAAGTACGCTGACACCGGGTCATGGCAGCAGCTGCCGTCACCTTCTTGCTTAAGTGGTCATTTCCCGTTTTAAATATTACCGGGATGAGTCATTAGAACCATGGTCCTTTTAAATTAGTTATTTTTAAAGAAATTCCAGTAGTTCAGAATCTACTCTTTTATGCATTAAAACAAGGCAACCTGTTTGGTCTAACCCATCAGCAACACCCACGTAATCTGAGGTTTTCACCACTGCAGTTTTACGAAGATACATCTAGGAGCTTTTGGTAATTCTCTCAGTAATGAATAAATACATAAAAATGAAAAATATTGTATTAAAATAGAAATACCCAGGGATAGTCTTTAGGTTTGTTTTTTCTTACTCCGTGAGGGTAATGGGGAACAGAGGTTAGAAATAGAGGCCCAAGGAGCAGAACACAGTTCCAGCTGCCAAGATAAAAGGGTGTCCCCCACAAGCATGGCTGACCTAAGACTTGACCTTTCTGTAATACGATGATTCTAGCACCATATGGTGACAAGCTAGTACTAGAAATCATAGCTTCTTTTCCCCCTTCATTGCCTAAGCATTTTTAATCTTGTAACAAACTTGGGGGTGTTTGTTAGTCTTCTCTACCAAGAACTTGAAAGAAAAGCCTTGCTAAATTTTCTGCTTGTAATGATAAAAACCACAATGAGAAAATCTAAATAGATAATAATCACGTTGTTGTATCCATAGTGGCACATCGACAGTGAGTTCACCCATGGCCATGGAATCAGTATCCTCTCTGTCCAGCCTGTAACTTGACGGCCACTCATCTGCAGTTGGGAAGGGCAGGAGGACAGCTCTCCAAGAGTGTTGGTCTACCAGGGATAAGCCAGTTTATCTTGGGTGTGGAGGAAAATTCAAGTTTGAAGATAGATTAAGTCCTTGTACCTAAGGCAGAGAAATCCCAATCCCCTTTAAGATCAGTCCTCGGGGAAAATTATATACACTCAAAAGCTGTACCTGGAACATTTTCCTGGAACAGCTAAATCCCTCCCTCCACACAAAGACTTTGGTTTTTCATTATTTGACCTGAATTAAGCTTGCTAAAATCCCCGGTGATCTCTAGTGTTGTCAAACCAGTACACATGTTTTAATCTTCTATGTACTTGACTTCCTAGCCTCATTGCAAACCGTTCACAACCTTTTCATCTTGGAAATTCTCTTAATCTGTTCCCCCGACACCACCTACTGCCTCCCTACCTGCTGCTTCTCAGCTGCTCGGCTGTTCCTCAGATCAACCATCAGCTGGTCAGTGGGGTCGTTCTCCTCCGTGTGCTGGTCCCTGCACGGATTCTGGCGGTAGGGTGTTGAACAAGACAGAGACAGCTCTGCCGCCGAGGGACTCCCATGATGGAGAAAGGGTCCCAGATGCATGACTAATGAAACTTGTGATGGTGTGAAGTGCTGTCCAGACAAGAGAGAGACGGGGCGTGTGCAGGCCGTTACTTTAGCCGGGACGACCACGGAGGGCTTCTTGGGAAGGCAGACGTGGGCGGGTCTCTGTGTGCCAACAAGGCGCTGATGGGAAAATCTGGCTGACGGCCCAGCCGTGGCAACAAGCACGCTTGGATGGCTCAAGGGTAGGGCAGTGTCAGAACCCCATTCTGGATCACATCAGTGATTCCCGTGGTTTTAAACACGCCGTCTATGGTAAGGAATCCTGGGTTTATGTAAGAGATCACTTCTGCCAGCCCGCACACACGCATGCACGTGCAGCTGACGTGTGCACGGGCTGTCTGTCGACACCTGAAATGTAAGGGCTCAACAACGGCTCAGCATTCCGATCTTCATCTGCTCTCCTCTTACCTGCCCTTCCCCTGCGCAGGAAGTGATAGCTCCTTCCGTTCAGCTCTTCAAACGGGTAACTGTATTTCCTTCCATCCTTATGACCAAACCACTTACAGAATCTTTGCCGTTTCCCCTCCAACACAATAAAAGCTGTCACCTGCTCCACGTCATTGTGCCTGTGCAAGCCTCCCCCGTCTCTTGTCTGGACTCTGCGGACAGCTTCCTCCGTCTGTCTGCCTCTGCGTTTGGCCTTCCCCAGGCTAGTCCTCGAGGAGTAGCCGGTACCCGATTGCGCTAAATCAGACCTTCCCGTTTTGTGGTTTCCCATCTGGTTCTGACCTCCTCTCCGTCAGCAGTGATGTGGGTGGGCAACGTGGCCTTCTCGTTTTGGTTCTTTGAACGCTCCCATATCTTTCCTCCCTGGGGGCCCGATTTTGGCTGTTGACTTGCCGTGAGGGTTACAGCGTCCACTCTGCCCCTTAGCTAACGGACACACAGCCCTCAAGTGTCCGTCGAAATGCCATTGCCCTGCAGGGGCCAGCCTGATGCCACCCCGAATCCTGTGCTCCCTCTGTTCCCCCTAACTCTGTCTCTAACCGTATTCTGCCTTTTCCTTCGTGGCACCGATTCCAAGTTGTAACTGCAAATTGCTTTGGGTTTTTATTGTCTGGTGTTTATTTCATGAGGTTAAGCCTCCCAGAAGCTAACACAGAGCCTCCCATAAGGGGCGTTCAGCCGCTGTGCTGCTGAGTGGATGGTGGGCAGCTGCACAGAGTCGGCCACAGCTAACTTGGTCTTTCTATTTTCAAGTGTCCTCTCCATGGTGATTTTGATGACTGCAACCTGTCAGAGAAATAATCATTTCAGTTGTTTGCTTCTTATGAATAGAAATGCACTGTGTCTTCAAAAAATACGTTAACATGTCTTGCGACTTTTAAATATAACACAATAGCACTACTGGAAACAGGCGCAAATGCCGTGGAAGCAAAATTTCAAACCCACTTACTTCTAAGTTGAAAGGTATGATTTCCTACACAACTAGTTTTATTTGAGTTCCGAGATGCTAAACCCCGCTAAACCCTGTGTTTCTGAATGGCAGTTCCTGTTACACTTCTTAGCCTTTGTTCCACTATGCAAATAACCTACCTACCTTCCTTCCTTCCTTCCTTCCTTCCTTCCTTCCTTCCTTCCTTCCTTCCTTCCTTCCTTCCTGTCTTTCTGTCTTTCCACTTTATGAAAAGTACACGTTGCTTTCCGTGTAATGTTATTGTACCTGTATTCTTTCTGTGTCTCTCATTTGGTATTTTCTATCCCCCAATCTTTTATAAGTAAACTTATGTTTCATCACATCCCTGGATGAAATTTCCCTGAGGATGGGAATTATGGAGACAGACTCATGGAATATCAGAGTTGAAAGAGCACACTGAAATAATGTAGCCTGAGGCGTTTATAGGGAAGAGGAGTGGAGCAAATACTGGCAGTAATATCATCTTTATTGAGCAGTTCCAAGCATGCTGCCTGCACCGTCCTTAAACTTGCACAATGACGTTGCATGGTAGGTATTTCCGATGAGGAAATGGAGTCTCCTAGAGGTTGAACAGCCAGCTTGCCCAAGGTCCTGCAGCCACTCTGAAAGCTTCTGTCCTTAATCCCAGCCTTGGCACTACGACACCTTGAGAGCCAGGTAGCTTTTCTGCAGTCTCCAGAACTGAAAGATGAAGAACTGCGCTATGTTATTTAATTTTTAATCACTATTTTCCTCTGATTTTTCTAACACAAACCTTGTGTTTTTTCAATCTGTGTCCTCTAATTATGGTACCTTATTACTTTCCTTCATTTATCAGTCATTATATTTTGTCCTTTCGGGAGGAAAGATGTTGCCAAATTACCTTAAATGGTATCTTTTCCACTTTCTACCAAAGTTCCATTTTCTAAGGAACCAAAAAAAGGTTGATTAACTGTATTCCCATGGTAGGTGCCATTTAAAAAAGTGAAAATCCAATTCAGATTTCGGAGAAGATATTTCAGAATAAATATATTTGAATACACACACACATGCACACACATCTACACACAGTTCATCTTTTGCGTTTCACATTACAACCATGTATCACTAAACACACACGTCTCCATAATGGAGAACACGTCTGAATGTCACGTGGAATACATATATGAAAGAATACGTAAGAAAGAAGTAAGACTGCTTCTCATTAAGATTCTCTTTCAGAGACAGATACCATATGGTTTCACTCTCATGTGGATCCTGAGAAACTTAACAGAAACCCATGCGGAAGGGGAAGGAAAAAAAAAAAAAAAAAAAGAGGTTAGAGTGGAAGAGAGCCAAAGCATAAGAGACTCTTAAAAACCGAGAACAAACCGAGGGTTGATGGGGGGTGGGAGGGAGGGGAGGGTGGGTGATGGGTATTGAGGAGGGCACATTTTGGGATGAGCACCGGGTGTTGTATGGAAACCAATTTGACGATAAACTTCATATATTGAAAAAAAAAAGAAAAAAAAAAGAAAAAAAAAAAAGATTCTCTTTCAGAAAGCGTCTTCATGGTGCGACCTTTACCTTGATACCTGACTTGTGTTCTCCATGTTCCCACCTCCCCTTTATAAGCAGTTCTCCTCTGTGGTGTGGATGATCCGTATCCATTCTGCCTTCCCTATCTTTGCCCAGTCTGTCCCTTGCCGGGTTGCCCTCTTCTCCAGTATCCCCTGGGCTCCTCTTGTCGCACCTGTGTTCATCTACACCATGAGCCTTGAAGTCCCTCAGAGACAGGCTGGAATTCTCATTTTCTTCCTTTCCTTTTCACCCCCTGATTCATCCTTTCCCCTTTCCTCTTTTCCTTCTTTTTTTTTCTTACATTTTTATTTATTTTTGAGAGAGAGAGAGAGAGAGACGCAACACAAGCAGGGGAGACGCAGAGAGAGAGAGGCAGAGAGAGAAGGAGACACAGAATCGAAGCAGGCTCCAGGCTCTGAACCATGAGCACAGAGCCCGACGCAGGGCTCGAACCCACAAACCTTGAGATCATGACCTGAGCCAAAGTCGGACGCTCAACCGACTGAGCCACCCAGGCTGCCCTCTTTTCCTTCTGATCCTTTCTCCCTTTCTTCCTCAGTTTCTTCCTCTCTTTTGTTCCCCTTTTGTTACTTTATTTTTTAAGACTATTTTAGAGTGGTTTTAGGTGCACAGCAAAATTGAAAAGGAAGTACAGTGATGCCCCACATGCTTCCTAATCGCACGTGCGCACACACGCACACACACACACACACACTGTCAGCATCTCCACTAGAGTGTTTTTGTTCCGACTGACGAACCTTACATTGGCATACAGTTATCACCGAAAGTGTGCAGTTTTCATTAGGGTTCACTCCTGGTGGTGTGCACTCTTTGGGTTTGGACATGTATCTATCATTAGGATGTCATACGGAGTATTTTCACTGCCCTAAAAGTCCTCTGTGCTCTGCCTGTTCACCTTTCCCCCTCTCTGTCCCTGGCGACCACTGATTTTTTTTACTGCTTCGTTTTGCCTTGTTGAGAAAGTCATACAGTTGGGATTATATAGTGTGTCACCTTCTCAGATTGCCTTCTTTCCCTTAGAGATACGCACTTGACATTCTTCCATGTCTTTTCATGACTTTAACTTTTTATCACTGAAAAGTTTTCTATTGTCTGCAAGGAAGTACTACAATGTATCAATTCACCTAAGCAAGGATAGCTTGGTTGCTTCTGAGTTTTACAATGATCAGTAAAGCTGCTGTAAACATTCATGTGCAGGGTTTTGTAAGTCTTCAACTCTTTGGGGCGTGTGGTGTCTGGATCACGTGGTAAGAATGTGTTTAGTTTTGCAAGAAACCACCAAACTGCCGTCCAAAGTGGTCTTACCATCCTGCCTTCCCACCTGTACTGAGACTCCCCACTCCTCCATAGCCTTGCCAGCATTTAACGACGTCACGGTTCAGGATTTGGGCCACCTTTATCTTTAATAACTTAAAAAATTCTTAGATTCCTTTGGTTACCAGATACACTTAACGGAAAGAATATTCTTGTACTAAAAGTAGAAAGCCAGAAACATGTATCTTTTCCAGGGGCTAGTTAATTTCTTGGTGTTGCTCTCACCTACTAAGATGTGATGTACCAGGGCGTGTAGGCTTCTTGGTGCAATGCTGCTCTGCTCAGCTCCACCAAGTGGGTGTATGTCTGCCTCCCTGCATTTGGATGCCTCCCTCAGCTTCCGCTGAACAAAAGCGGACCTTCTCTGCACCTTCTCTGGCTTCACCAAAGTGGCAGGAGAGGACTGCTGAAACACTGCATTTTTAAAAACACACCACTGCCTAGCTCTTTAGGTAGGAAATACTTATAAGGGACAATGTATAATTACTGAGGTGTTGATATTTTTTTTCCCATCTGCCTCCTATTATACCTGAGCTTGTGATGAAACCTAATGCATGCTGCCTACCGAATGGCATTCTTCCAATGAGAACCTTCATCACTAACTGTCTCCTATCTTTTATACATCGAAGCTAAATTTCTCAAAAAAGTAAATGTTATAGGTCCAGATAAATTATTTTAAATTCAAATCTGTGAGCTGTGTCCGTGGAAGCATCACCTGACAAGGAAAGCAAGTAAGTTCATGGCTTTGAGTCCCCCAGAGAAAGGTGCGTGGTCTAGAAGACATGGAGAGGCAGATCTCTGCTTCATTTTGACATACATCTTTCTCTCTTTATTTTTTTAAAAATTGTTTTAATGTTTGTTTATTTTTGAGAGAGAGAGAGAGAGAGAGAGAGGGGAACAGCCGGAGAGAGAGGGAGACACAGAATCTGAAACAGGCTCCAGGCTCCCAGCTGTCAGCACAGAGCCCAATGTGGGGCTCGAACTCACGAACCACGAGATCATGACCAGAGCCAAAGTCAGACGCTTAACCGACTGAGCCACCCACGCACCCCATGTCTTTCTCTCTTTAAAGAAAGAACCTATTTTCATTATACGATAATGCAACTATATAAATACATACAGCCAACATTTACAAGTTACCTGTACAACTTAAAATAATTATTAAGTTATAAGGGTAGACATTTCATGACTAGAGAGGTTTACAAGTCAGCAAACGAAGGTTAGGTATCAAGGGAGTACATCCATCAACTCGTACACTCTTTTTTCTATTTTGTTTCCATAAAAACAAAACTACACCACATACTCTGTTTTATGATCTGCTCTTGGGGTGCCTTGGGGGCTCGGTTGACTAAGTGTCCGGCTCTTGATTTCAGCTCGGGTCACGATCCCAGGGTTGTGGGATCGGACTCTGTGTCCAGCTCTGCACTGACAGTGTGGAGCCTGCTTGGGATTCTCTCCCTCTCTCTCTGACCATTCCCCACTTGCACTGTCTATCCCTCTCTCTCTCTCTCTCTTTCTCTCTGAAAATAAATAAATAAACACTGGAATATATATTTAATATATAAAGTATATATGATCTGATTTTTATGTTAAAGATATTTAGAGTTATTTAGAGTTATTATGGGTATTAATACTGGAAGTGTAATGTTTATAAGGTCAAGTATTTGTGAAGTGCACATAAGTTATGTTCATTTGTAAAAACCTTTGTCCATAGGAGCACCTGGGTGGCTCAGTTGTTTAATCATCTGGGACTTTAGCTCAGGTCACGATCTCATGGTTTGTGGGTTTGAGCCCTGCATTGGGCTCTGTGCTGACAGCATGGGGCCTGCTAAGGATTCTCTCTCTCCCTCCCCGTGCCCCTCCCCTGCTCTCCCTCTCTCTCTAATACATACATACATGAAGAATTTTTTCCTGATAAATGAATTCAGTAAAGTTGCAGGATACAAAATCAACATATGGAAATCTGTTGCATTTCTGTATACCAATAATGAAACAGCAGAAAGAGAAATTTAAAAAATCCCATTTATAATTGTACCATAAGAATAAAATATCTAGGAATAAACCCAACCCAAAGAGGTTAAAGACCTGTACTCTGAAAACTATATAACACTGATGAAAGGGGGCACCTGGGTGGTTTAGTCAGTTAAGCATCCAACTTTGGCTCGGGTCATGATTTCATGGTTCCTGAGTTCGAGCCCCACAGCAGGCTCTGAGCTGATAGCTCAGAGCCTGAAGCCTGCTTCAGATTCTCTGTCTCTCTGTCTCTCTCTGCCCCTCTCCTGCCCATGCTCTGTCTCTCAAAAAACGTTAAAAATTTTCTTTTAATTAAACAAATTTTTAAAAAACATAAGAAATAAAAACCTTTGTCCATAAATGAATATTATCTCCTCAAAACACCCTCCTTAGCCAAGTATATAAAAAAATGAATTAATGTAATAAGAACAATGTAGGTCTTGAAAGCAAAAACTCTGATACATGTATCAGCTGAACAAATAGGATATACTAACTACTCTCCCAACCCCACTTTCCTGTTTGTCCAATGTAGTAACTTCCTGGCAGAGATTTTGTGAGGATTGAATTATGTAACGTATAAAAGTACCTGCCACAGTACATCACATGCTTTGATTCCTCTCCTTGCTATGATCCCTTTCCTTACACAAATTAAATTTTATGTATTTTTGTTGGAATACATTTATTAATATTATATTATTTATTAATATTTATATTTAATAATATTAGAATATTAATACTAGATTCTTACCCTTTTCATATTTACATGTCTATAACTTATTGATATATGCATTTGAGACCATGGAAGGAAAAAATCGTAGCCAGACTACAAGTATCCTACAAAGTTTTTTCACTGGTTTTTAAGATCTAAGAACTCATGACCAGAGGTGATAGGCCATTATTACTTTAAATACATGTAACTTAATAATTCATAACTTGAAAAATGGAGACATTATACACATACTATATCATTGAGTGGGGATTATTATTTCTCCCACGTATTTACACCTTTGGATTTTCAAAATGACCATCACCATGCTGTAAGAAATGTACTTTATGATAGTCAAAAATTGCATTCCTCTGGATTACATGTTTGCAGAACATCTGAATAATGTACAGAGTGAAATTACCCATATGGATATGCTGAGATAAGGAGCGTTTTCAGAGTGACCAAGCAATTTGATTTATTGATACATTAATACCTACATTATTGATACATCATTATAATGTTAAACTGTGTGTATCACATAAATTCTCAGAGAACTTAACATTTCTGCCATCTTAAAATAGTTTTAGTCTGTCTCTTATTATATAGTATTACTGTAAACAAATATTAATAAATGTATATTATAAAAGTATGTGTGATATACAAACCATTTATATTAAATAACACTGGTTTATTAATATTATACATTTAAAGCTATTTTATATAAGCAAATATATAGTTATAAATATATATCTGAATATATCTATTTAATGTAAAATTTAAGTTATTTAATATCGTATATGAATACATGTGAAATACATTTGTAAGTGATAAATATATATGTCAAGTATATGAAACACGTTTATAGAAGTTACATTTACTGTGTTAGAATGCCTTTAAATATAAATTTCTGAAATCACTTGCAAACTATCTGAGAAAGAAATTTTCTATGGGTACTCATCACTCAGATATCTATTTTTTATTTTTGAGATGTAAAAATTAACAACTAAACTTTTATGATGTAGATAAATTATCTTTCATATGAAGTATCAAAATATGCGTATTGTAATATAAATTTACAATAATTTCATATGTATATGTGTGTGTGTGTGTATGTATATGTGTATGTATATATATATATGCCTGAATCAATTATAGTATACACTGACTTTGAGATTTTTCCCCTTTCTTCTCATATCTCAAGGTTATGCAAAGTAACACACATCCTATGCAAAGTACCCTAAACTGGCCTCGTCATATGTTGGTTTTACTGTTAGAAGACCATGTATAATTAGGTGCGCTGTGACATATCTTTGAGAAGCGCCAAACATTTTCAAGAATCCTAAGTCCAGCGTCCTTGAATTTGCAGGAGACTGAAGCAGAAGTTACAGTCTATAAGACCTCAAGCTGAGGCTGCTTCGTCCCTGAGTGATGGTCACCCTGCATCTGTGGGAACCAGGACAGGTGCCCTGAGATATCTCTGGTGCCTGCCAATGTACATCCAAGTGAACGTGCCAGAAGATGGGAGGAGTCAGGCCTGTAGGCTGTGGCATAAATTTCCATGCTGCTGATTTTGCAGAGGTCATTGAGACTGGTTTTATACTAGCATATTCTTATTTTTCATTTTATTTGAGTACCGAGTAAATATCTTGGTTTAATTTGAAGATACATAAGGAAAGTACTCCCACTTTGAACATTTGCTGCCATAGTAATTTTAGCAGTTGGAAGGGTAATTACTCATATCATAGCTCTTCTAAGAACTTCTTGTTTTCTCCCCTGGCAGAAAAACAATCTAGAAGAGGCAATGTTAAAGAAAAAAATAAGTCTTAATAGTGAGAGAATTTGGAGTGTTTAAAATGACCTGGACCATAAGATCGCTGCAGATAGTGTTTGAATAATGTTAGAAAGACGGGAGGTTTTCAGTGACAGCCAAATCATCCTTATTTGTTGTGCGGTTGAGAACCATTAACATTTTTGAAAGTTCCTCGATAATGTTTTTATTACTATATAATACTTTATTACGTAAGAAGCTAAACTATATTTTATTTTTAAATGTTTACTTGTTTATTTTGAGAGAGAGAAAGAGAGTGTGCATGGGGGAGGGGCAGAGAGGGGGGGAGAGAGAGAATCCCCGTCAGGCTCTGCTCTGTCAGCACTGTCAGAGCCCAGATGCAGGGCTCGATCCCATGAACTGCAAGATCATGGCCTGAGCCAAAATCGCGAGTTGGATGCTTGACTGACTGAGCCACACAGGTGCCCCTAAAATCCCTTTGAAAAATAAGTTGCTGTAAGCTAAGAGCTTGATTTAGGAATAGGCAATAGAACTGGAAATAAGAACATGGCAAACTTAGATCTAAAAGTCATGATAGTGGGCATTCGATTACTAGGGTTTTAAAAGTCGGCAAATTAATGCAGTGAGAAAAGAGAGTCCAGACAAAATGTCTGGCATTATATTAAAGGAAGCATTTGACAAATATAGCTCACACAAGGGGCTTCATGTTCTGTAATTCTGTTGCATAAGAGGTGTTTCCTTGATGATTTAATCTGAGGTCCCAAAAAGTACAGATCAAAGCAAGATGTGTTGATAAGTTACTTCTGTGCCAACCCTCCCTTTCAAACCCTAGTGTTGCACTGGTGATAAGACTTCTTCATTCAGATAGCATCAATTTGTGTTCTACTTGTCAGTATTTGTGTACTGTTCTGGGATCGAACCAACTGCTGGCAAAGACTGTAAATGTTCATCAGAAACAGAGAAAAGTTACCTTTAATTCTGGTATGCATGTGGAAGTATCCCATGTGATACTCAACAAAGTAAGAATAATCCTGTTAGAGCTAAATGAAAGAAATTAGTACAATAGCAAAATGTTGTGGAGGTTTACATTTAGTTAAGTTAGTGGTTTGGTGTTTTGTTTCCTTTTGTTTTAGGAAGAAACAACAGGAATAAGTTTTATTCTTGCCAAGATAAAATTTGCAAATCAAAAAGAGGAAATGCATTAGAAAGTAGGCATTGCTTTGCATTTCAGTAAAGAAATACTGAGTCTGTTAAATGTGGAAGGAACAAATGTCAGTGTTGACTTGTTCCACACTGATTTATGGCAGGAAAGTCTGAAGTTTACAGTACCCCCCAAACACACATGCGTGGCATGGGGTGTGTATCATCGAAAGGTCATTGACAGAGGGAAATATTGCTACCAAGGAATTTCAACCCGAATGTGTTCTGTATAACAACATATTTTGTTGTTACGGAACTAAAACCATGTCACCTCTCTGAAGGTGTAAAATGGTTAGAATTAGTCTCAAAATTGATCCATCTGAAACATATGGAAATAAGTATCAAAAATAAAAATGTGTTATAATAGATCATAGGAGCAATGTCACTAAAAAGTCGGATTTTCTTTAAATGGCTCTTTTTTTGGACTGTTTATTCCAAAGGCATACAAACTAAATTTTAATTCAAAAGATGGCACCTTACATGAAGATTGGAATCTTCAAGCCAGTCCGTAGCTCTGGTGCTCTAGAGGTGGCTTAGGGCCTCGCGTGGAAAGCGAGTCTGGTCTTTTTACTGCAGGAGGATTGCCACCAGATGGTATTGGAGCTAAAGCCTCATGGCTCAAAGCATATGGCTCCACGTATATATGTTAGATTGGGAATATAAATGAAAACACCTTTCTTACTCCACCTTTTGGTGCTTGGTATCTTTTCATTAGAAATGGAATTTTATTATGAAGAATCTTTTAACATTATTTTTTAAAGGCCTTGGTTTAAGTTACAAAGCCCTTAAACGTACGATGTCTCAGTAACTTATTGTAGGAAGTGTAGGGAAAAGAACCTGGATTCTGGAATCTATCAGGTCCCAACTCTGGCCCCGGTTTTCTTTCCTAGAAAATGGGTTTAATATTATCACCTCATGGAACGGCTGTATGGATTCAGTCTAAAGAACTCTGTAGGGGCACCTGGGTAGCTCAGTCGGTGAAGCATCCTAGTCTTGATTTAGGCTCAGGTCATGATCCCAGGGTCATGAGACTGAGCTCCCTGTTGGGTTTAAGCCTATGCTCAGCGTGGAGCCTGTTTAAGAGTCTCTCTGTCACTCTGCCCCTCTCCTCTGCTCATGCGCACGAGCTCTATGTGTGTGTGTGTAAATGACAGCTGGAGTTTCCAGCTTTAAATTTAAATGATTAAATTTAATTAAATTCCAGATTTAAATTTAATTAAATTCCAGATTTAAATTTAAATCATCCTCATCATTTTTATTCTTAGTGTTTTCTTTCTGCTTGTTTCTATTTCAGTAATTGTAATTCTTGTCTCCACTGCGTTATTTGTCTCTGTTTTCTTTAATAATAGAGGTAGTTGTTTATATTTCTTTTGTATTAGTTACTTTTATCTCTGTAGCACTGGTCTCGCTGTATAGCTTGCTGCAAATAATTCATGTTGAATTTTAATTGACAGTCACAAGGCATGTCCTCAAAGAGCAGGATAATATGGTAGGAAAAGCATCTTCCTCTTACTGAACATACTTCATAGGAGTCTTCATATTGTGAACCAAGATACTTTGAAAAAGGTATTTAAGTATATATACATTAATATAATTTACACATTTTAAATCAAAATTCATTAGAAGTCTTTTACAAACTGCCTAATTTGTATCTGTTCATCCATTTGCATAATTTTACATCTTGCTTTGGTATTAGTTAATGATGGGTGATGAATCTACTCATTGGATATTTCCAGTTTTGATTTTTATCTCCAAGGTTTTGACTAAAGTTTAATATATTTATTAATATCTGTGGCATGTGTCCCAGGAGATTTGAAAAGATGTAATTCAACAAAATTAGAGTTAAAATGATATTAAACCAAGTAATTCCTCTCTTTTGAAAATGTGTCTCCAAGGCACTGGGGAACCTGCTTGAAGCAGATTGAGCTCCATGACTCTTTCCAGCTTTAAAGCTTCAGTTTTTCGAGAAATTAATTGGTCATGATGTTGATGGGTAGGTAGTTGGGATTTATGGAGCTTATTGTTTACTTGTACATAACCTGTTTGTCACAATGTCTTTGTCGTCGTTATCCCATTAAAAACCTATCTTTGTTTCGGGAAATCAGCCATATTTTACATTTAGTCCCTCATCACTTTTCTGTTATCTTCTGCCATCTGCAAACCATTCGGGCTTGTCTAATTTATTCTGTGCTCTCACAGAATTCCAAGTAAGTAACCTTTCTTGAATAAATAAGTGACTTTGACATTATCTTTAAAAAGACCCAGAGTGTTTTGATCTGACTTGGATGGGTACTTCCAATTTCTCTCATTTCTTTTTATTACTACTCCACGGGAGAAAAACAGAAAAAGAGGAGATAGAAGTAGACCTCTTTTAAGCATTTATGTTACGTTTTAGGGCAGTCTGTTATTCTAGGATAGTGAAATAAGAGCCACACTAAAGCAGACCAGTTCTGATAAAAACAGTGATGGCCATTTACCTTAATGAGCTATTTTCATATGACACAGCAATGACCATTGTGCTCTGGGGTATATAAGATGTTTCTAAGTGATGATGACAGAAAAAAAAAAAAAAAAAAAACATGGTGCAAATAATACTCTGCACTGAAGTTTGAGATTATTAAAACTAGAGTCTCTTTGAGAGACTTATTAGTAGACCGCTGCCTACTGCCTGGGGACTCTGCCCTAGCACATGATATAGACTCTGAAGCCATGGGGCTGAAGATAAAAGTAGTGAAGTCAGTCCCCCATCTCTGTCAGGGATACATTCTCACACTCCCAGTTAATGTCTGAAATCATGATCGGTGCCGAACCCCATATATGCTACATTACGTCCTAAACATACATAGCAATGGTAAAGTCTAATTTTATAAGTTAGGCACAGTAATAGACTAACAACAATTACTACTGATAAAATAGAACAATTAGAACAATATACTGTAATAAAAGCTATGTGAATGTCTCTCTCTCTCTCTCTCTCCCCCAAAATATCTTACTGTCCTATATTTACCATTCTTGTGATGATGTGAAGATGATAAAATGCCTATCCGATCAGATGAAATGAGGCGAGTGTCACAGGTGTTGTGACATAGCTTGAGGCTTTAGATCATCTGCTTCTGGACCATGGTTGGCCCGGGTAACTGGAACCATAGAAAGTGAAACGTGGATAAAGGGGACTGCTCTAGAACCGTCAGACTGATAGAAGTTGATGTGCTAATAGGTCACAGATTTATAACTTGCTGGAATACACGCACATACACACCCAGTGGTAAGATACACAGAACATAAAATTTACCATTTTAACCATTGTTACGTGTACAGTTTTGTGGCATTGCATACATTCGCGTTGTTGTCCATCCATCACCACCATGATGACCTCCAGATCACCAGACCTCCAGAAAAATTTCAACTTCCCTCCTGAAACTCTTTACACGTGAAAGAATAATTCCCCAGGCCGTTCTCCTGGAGCTTTGGAAAACCACTGTTCTACCTCCTGGCCTTGTGAATTAGACAACTCTTCACTCCCAGCTGCTGTGTGTCCTTGGATGTAAAGTGAATCTCTCGTAGACAGCATATAGTTGTATCCTGGTTTGTTTTGGTTTATCCATTCTGCCAATCTGTGTCTTTTGATGGGGAATATATTAATCAGCTAGAGCTGCCGTAAAAGAGTACCACAAGTTGAGGGACTAAACCAACAGAAACGGATTTCCTCACCGTTCTGGAGGCTAGATGTTCAAGATGAAGGTGGTGGTGGGGTGGTTCTTCCGAGGGTCCTTTCCTTGACTTGTAGATGGCTGTGTTCTCCCTGTATCTTTGCAAGGTCATCCCTCTGTGGGTGTCTGTGTCCTAATCCTCTACTTATGGGGTCACCACTCACACCGTAATAGGGCCACCCTAATGACCTTATTGTAACTTACCTCTTCAAAAACCCTCTCTCCAAATGCAGCCACATTCTTCAAGACTGGGGGTAGGGCTTCAACTTGTGAATTTTAAGGGGACACAATTCAGCCAAAACATGGAGCTGATTACACGTAAAGAAAGTACTGATTGAGGGATGCCTGGGTGGCTCAGTCAGTTAAGCATCCGACTTCGGCTCAGGTCATGATCTCGTGGTTTGTGAGTTTGAGCCCCAGGTCGGGTTCTGTGATGACAGCTCGGAGCCTGGAAACTGCTTCGGATTCTGTCTCTCTGTCTGTCTCTCTCTCTCTTGCCCCTCCTTCGCTTGTGTTCTCTCTCTCTCTCTCTCAAAAATAAAAACAAAAGAAAGTACTGATTGGAAGGCGCTTATTTTGACCGTTTTTATTTGTTTCCTGCATGCCCTACAGCCTTTTTTTTGTCCCTCATTTCTCCTATTACTATCTTCCTTTGGTTTAGTTGATGTTTGGTAGTGACCTATTAGGATCCCAATCTCAGTTCCTGTTGTGCATATTCCATAGGTACTTTCTTTGAGGTTGCCATGGAGATTACACGTAAGATCCCAAAATTATGACAGTCTGTCTTAGAATGACACCAACTTAACTTCAGCCACATACAAAACTGTGTTCCTTCACTCTGCCCTCACCACCACTTCATGCTATTGATGTCACAGGTTGTATCTCCATTTATTGTGTATCTATTAACACAGACTTGAAATATTTTTATGCTTTTGTTTTTTTTAATATGAAATTTATTGTCAAATTGGTTTCCATACAACACCCAGTGCTCATCCCAGCAGGTGCCCTCCTCAATGCCCATCAGCCAGCCTCCCCTCCCTCCTACCCCCCATCAACCCTCAGTTTATTCTCAGTCTTTAAGAGTCTCTTATGGTTGGCCTCCCTCCCTCTCTTTTTTTTCCCCTTCCCCTCCCCCACCGTGGTCTTCTGTTAGGTATGTTTTCACTCTCATGTGGAACCTACTTTTGTCTTTTAAATCATGTAGAAAATTTTAAAAATGGAGTTTCAAACCAAAATTACATAATAGAGTTTTTAAAAAAGATTTCTGTCTATAATTCCTTTTACAAGAAAACTTTTGTGTTTTCATCTTGTTTTGAGTTATTGTCTAGTGCCCTTTCATTTCAATTTGGAGGACTCCATTTAATGTTTCTTATAGGGCCGATCTATTAGTAATGAATTCTCTCTGCTTTTTTAGTTTGCTTTTCTTTTGGTCTGTTTTTGCCTTAATTTTCCCTTTATTGTGGGGGAAGGTTTTGCAGGGTAGAGAATTTTCAGTTAACATGAGCTTTTCAGCCCTTAAATATTTCACCTAATGTCTTTTGTCCCACGGGGTTTCTGCTGAGAATCCTGATGGTTTTATTGGGGATGTTATTTGTGATGGGGTTCTTTTCTCTTTCTGCTTTCAAGATTTGTTGTTTTTGTCTCTTGACAGTTTGAGTATGTGTCTCATTGTGGGTTGCATTGACTTTATCCTACTTGGAGTGTGTTTAGCTCCTTGGATTTGTATATTTGCATCTTTACTCAAATGTGAGAAGCATTCAGACATTATTCAAATTCTTGTTTAAGACGGTTGTGTTATAGTCTTCGTCTGGTAAGCCTGATGCATGTGTTTCTGCATGTTGCAGGGAGTGTTTCTGGAGATTAATTTCATTCCTTTGAATTGGGCACATCTTTCTATTTTTGTATGACTTGTGATCTTTGTGAAAAAATGTTCACCTGAAATAAACCGTTTCCTCTCCCAGTTTGTGCAGAATGGTGTGGAAGACCTTTATAAATTAGTGGGCCCCTGAGCCATAGGATTAGCCTGGCACGAAGACTTGAGGTCTTCTCAGGTCTCTTCTGGGAATGTGTGCCGTCCGGGTCTGTGCGTATGCTTTTCCAGACCCCCATCCAGCTGCTTTCTGATATGTTACTACCCCAAAGAGCCTCACTCCAGCTCCTTCCTGGGATCTTAGATGTGCCGTTGTAACTTCCTGGCCCCAGATACCTGCATGGCTGCAGCCCCTTCGCACTTTACAAATGCAGCAGTCCACCAGCGCCTTCCGTGGCTTCTGGCTGCCTTTCCCCATATGAGCTCCAAGGCAGGCGAGGCAAAAACCGGTCTCTCATGCAGCCCACAGGCCAGAATTTGCAAACAAGCATCTTTTTGCTTCTCCACCCTTGGCGAGGGAACCAGGAATGAGGTCAGGAATGAAGGTGCGAAGCAAGGCATGTTACACCCTCAAGAATTCTTCTACCCTCATGGATGTGGCTTTTCCTCATGGGGCGTTTGCTTGACTGCTGTTGACTTCTGACTGGTATCCAGAGTTCCTACAAAGTTATTTTATTTCATCTGTAGTTTTTATTTGATGTTTCCACGGTGGGGTGAGGGGCTGCAACTTCCTGTTCCACCATCTTACTGATGCCACTGCCCTTCTTGCTGGATAATTTTTAAATGATAGTGAGAAAAACAAATATCTAAATTCAAAAGAAAATTTCAGAGGTGAATCCATTTCTCACACCCCACTGCAAAATGAGTATTAGATGATATAAA
Source organism: Leopardus geoffroyi (assembly GCF_018350155.1). Taxonomy (NCBI): domain Eukaryota; kingdom Metazoa; phylum Chordata; class Mammalia; order Carnivora; family Felidae; genus Leopardus; species Leopardus geoffroyi. The sequence continues at coordinate 2,926,832 of NC_059327.1, read as the reverse complement.
AATCTAAATTAAAACCTGTAAGAAATGAAGATTATTTTGGAAAGATGAAGTGCTTCCTAAGAATAAATTTATTTAACATATTTTAGTAAGATTTGTACCTAATGAGGGATTACGTCCGTATCCCAATTTCATTCTAACTTAGCAATGAAAACTGAATCTTGCTGTGATTATTGTCATTTTTTATGCACAGTTTTAATACTATTCTTAAGGATTTCAGTATCTACCTAGATATATTTTTTCTCATGGAATCATTTAAAATATATGTGGAGAGGGGCGCCTGGGTGGCGCAGTCGGTTGAGCGTCCGACTTCAGCCAGGTCACGATCTCGCAGTCCGTGAGTTTGAGCCCCGCGTCGGGCTCTGGGCTGATGGCTCGGAGCCTGGAGCCTGTTTCTGATTCTGTGTCTCCCTCTCTCTCTGCACCTCCCCCATTCATGCTCTGTCTCTCTCTGTCCCAAAAATAAAAAAATAAAAAAAATAAAAAAATAATAAAATATATGTGGAGAAAAAAATATATAAATCTATTATATATAGTTAATATTTTATACATATTATAAATATATAAATATGACCTGAACATATATATTATAGATAGGTAATGAAACAATCTATTTAAATGGGTTTAAGCTATAGGAAACACGAGTTACCCAACAGGATGTTAAGATAGGGTAGGTTCCTGCGTTGGCAAATTTTCTGTCTCAACTATGATATCCAGGGTCCAGGTACTTGGTATATATATTTTTTCCTCCATTTGTGATATACCCTCCATTCTTGGAACATAGCAATATGGCACCAACAATTCCACATTCAAAATCCAGACACAGAAAGATCCAGAATAAAAACAGAGATGGTCTTTGTTGGCTCACTGGAATGTCTTCCCAGTGGCACAGCTCCAGACTTTCCCTCATGTCTCACTACACAGAATTGAGTCACAAGCCCCCTGTTGAGCAAATTTCTGGAAAGAAAGAAGGAATTGCCTCGGCTGGATTAGACAACTTCGATAGGGTGGGGTGGGTGTTGGAGTGGCAGCTACTCTATCCAATAAGCAAGCGCGTCCTTTAAAAACTATTCTGTGATTGTACAGCATCCCAGTAGGAGGAAGGCTCCTCATGGAACACATTCAGAAAATACATCAGCATGTTTGTAGAAGAAGAATGATACTTGTTTTTTTTAGTCCAATGATAAACATGTTCAATGTTTAAACATAATAGGTAATTTTTTTTAAATTATGTCTCGTCTGGGCATTAACAAATAATTAGTGTCTTCACTTCATCTGTGGACAGTGGATGAAGGCTTTCTTCTATATAAACTGTGGCATTTTACCATTCTGTTCTTTTTGTCCCATCATGCTCTTAGTTGTGACCTATTGTAAAGTTGAACATAAGGAGAAAATGTATTTCTTAAAATTAAATTTTGACCACGTCAATAGAAGAAGGGCTCAGACTAAAGAATGTTGGCATCCTTTCACTGGATAAGGAGTCTTTATTTTTCATACATAAGAATAAAGATGTATTTTAATATATCTAACATGTCTTAATTCTAAAATAAATCGCATTTTTAAAGTCATGATCTAAGAACCAAGCCTGCCTAACGTAAATTTATTCTCTGAGGATTTCCCAGCTAACCAAATTTACAAGAATGTTTCTCTCTATTATAGTGAGTCAAGGAGGCGTTGCGTTGGTCTCTGACATGTGTCCAGATCCCGGGATTCCGGAAAATGGAAGAAGAACAGGTTCCGACTTCAGGTAGGAGATACAGAAGTTATTTGAAAAGCATGTGATTTTCTAAAATATATATAATTTCAGCTTGTTGTCCTTAACTCTGATGTCCTTTTGATTTAAAGATACAACTTCTCAATCATTACAGGGCTCTTATATGTAAGGCATACTGTGTAAAAATCTAAGACAGACTGTGTTTAAAACTTCCACGTGGTGTAGAGTTGATGCCTTTCACTATATGAGCAAGTATTAAATATTTAACCCTAAATGAATATAATCAAAATTTGTCTCAAGGGTTTTTTTTTTCCGGTTTTTCATTAATTACCATCTCCTATTCTAATGCATTTTGGTTAAAGTTTAAAAAAATAGATGGGGCAAAAACTTAACTATAGCCTCATAATTATTTCATTCAATTTTTAGAATAATGAATGTAAGTGGCAGTCAACGCAATTTATTTCAGAAAATGTTATGATTCACTTTACTAGGATCGTGATGAGCTAGAGACTACTTTCCAGTTGTGACATTATTAATGTAGTGGTGATTGTAATATTGTATTATAATTATAATGCCATTTATGTTTATAATGATTACAATATCATTTCTTTGCATTTTTGAATTCCTTTCCATTAGTTCCAGAAATGTTTGCCAGTTTACAAGATGGATACACATACTGGGAGTAAGCTTCAAAATAAAGAATAAAGGGGGTTGGGAAAAGTGCTTTCCTCCCTTAAAATGTCACCATTTTTGACAGGGAAACAATAAAGATACGTGTAGAGAGCTTGGGCTACCACAGTAAGAGGAAACTGAAACAGAGTCGTTGTGCCACTAGAGAAGGAAGAAGGAATATTCCTCAGTGAAGCTGGAGTAGCAATGGCCATTTGGGGAAATTTTATTTAATTTTAATTATTTGCTGATGTATAGTTAACAAGAGTGTTGTATTAGTTTCAAGTGTGCAGTATACTAGTTCACTGATGTTACACATTTCTCAGTACTCCTCAAGATGAGTGGATTCTTGACCCCTTTGTCTGAATCACCCCTCACTCCCCTGCCTCCGTTCTGGTAACCGACAGCTCTCTCGGTTTCTAAGAGCCTCTTTTTTTGTCTCTCTGTTTCTTTCGTTTCCTAAATTCCACATATGAGTGAAAAAGACAAGTAGTGATAGTAATTTTGAAAAGGTTAGAGAAAGAATGAAATTGTCTACAGGCTGGCTGTAATAAAGTTGGTATAATTATAGACACATATACTTTTTTTTCCATGAAAAGGAAACAAATAAAATACACACGGTAACAAAATGCGTTTGACTTCCTAGCGGTGTCCGCCTTGTTTGAAGTGGATGGGAGATCATGTGGTTTACAGGTTAAAGATACAAAGTTTGAGTGTAGCTAGGGGAGCTGGTGTTTCAGTTCAAGTTCCTTTGAAGCAGAGCCTGAGACAGGATTCTTCTTCAAGTGATTTTTTTTTTTTTTTGTTTGTTTGTTTGGAAAAAAGCTCTTTGGAGAAGGGCAATGGGGGGAATAAGGGGGGCAGAGTGAAAAGCTAAGACGCAGGCTGGTTCTCGCTGCTGAGGAGCTTCAGTCTGAACCCACAGGGACTCTCAGGGGACGGGTCACATCGACCAGCTGGCTCCCCCTCCGGTACCCACCCTCCCTGGCTGCCCATTATTGGCTTCCTTCGTTTGGCTCAAGGGAGTTCTCCAGAGCACGGCTTGGTTGTGGGTATTTGTGAGCGCTCTCAGTGGGTTCTCTGACAGAGACAGGTGCTGGCTTCCACCAGCAGATAAAATAGCAGTCAGCCGAAGGCACCAGGAATTCTGTCTTTTGCAGAGCAAGCAGATACACGAAATGTACACATTCTTGCTGGAATCCGTAGAGCTTTTTATGTTTTGAATTCCTTCCTTATCTCAAAAGTGACCTCCTCCACTTGCCCCTTCCCCATTTCACCCTGGAAAAAACGTTCTCCTTGCCTCACTCCCAGAGAACTGTACACGCTCGCCCACGATTCTTCTTCATTATTGTTCACGTGTCCGTTTTCCCCATCCAGCTCATGCTTCTCCAGTGCAGGGATGGTGTTTTATTCACTCCGGCTTCCTCAGTGACTGAAATGGTGCCTGGCCCATGGGCACCCGTGGTATTATTCAAGTGCCCCTTGCGTGTGAGGGAGATTGTCCATCCAGCACTCTGTCATCCCTGAAAATCTTTGCAGGGATCTGGGAACTTCCTTGGTCTGTTTTGGAATAGCTCTGTTTTAAAACATGATGAGTTAAATGCTGTCTGACAATGCCACGTTCAAATTGTATGCTTTGGTAAAAGGAACTAGAGAAACTTCTTTTCTTTTTAAATTTTTTAAAATTTTTATTTATTTTTGAGACAGAGACAGACAGAACATGAGCAGGGGAGGGGCGGAGAGAGAGGGAGACACAGGATCCGAAGCAGGCTCCAGGCTCTGAGCTGTCAGCACAGAGCCCGACACGGGGCTCGAACTCACGAACTGTGAGATCATGACTTGAGCCAAAGTCGGACGCTCAACCGACGGAACCACCCAGGTGCCCCAGAGAAACTTCTTAATCTCCAAAAGTTGACAAGGAGCCCAGAGACATCCAGGGCCAGTATCGGTTCAGCACAAGCCCAGCAATGGAGCATTTTATGAGCATCTTAGATGAATGTGCTGGTATTTACTCTGCTCATTCTTACAACAGCCTTATTTCTGAAGAAGAGGTTCAACGTTGGGGTAGACATTAGCCCCTGGGGTTATGTGTGTCTTGGGGACAACCAGTGAAGGAAGGAAAGGAGTTACCGTATCTCAGATGAGACATTCATGCTTTCAAATCCTGATTTTCCTGGGGAATCTCTATATTGTTTCCATGTCTCCAAGTTCATGGCAATGAAATAATATAACAGCAGAGAAAGGGATTTGAAAGAGTAAATTTCCTATAGGACTAAATACAAATGTAAATATTTTTGCCATCTGTGGACGTGTGTGTGTGTGTGTGTGTGTAACTGTGATAGTCCAGGGGCCTCTGGGTGGCTCAGTCGGTAAAGCGTCCAACTTCGGCTCAGGTCATGATCTCGCGGTCCATGAGTTCGAGCCCCGCGTCGGGCCCTGTGCTAACAGCTCAAAGCCTGGAGCCTGTTTCAGATTCTGTGTTTCCTTCTCTCTCCGCCCCTCCCCTGCTCATGCTCTGTCTCTCTCTGTCTCAAAAATAAATAAACTTTAAAAAAAAATTAAAAAACTGTGATAATCCAGTTATAGTAGCTTTTTCTACACTTCAGAGGACTAGGTCTCTAGATGATGCTCACAACTACAAATAAACAGTTTTCTGTTTTTCTTTCTAATGTGAATGAATTGTGTTTCTTTTCCTTGCCTGAAAGAACTGGCCAGGACCTATCTTATGAGGTTGAATACAAATGGTAAGCCTTTCCTGCTTCATTCAGTTTTTAATGTTTTATTTATTTTTAGTAATCTCTACCCCCATCATGGGGCTCCAACTCATGACCTTGAGATCAAGAGTCACATGCTCTCCCCCAGCCAGGCATCCTCATTCTTGCTTTATTCTTGATCTTTGGTGGAAGGAATTCTGGTTTTCATAATTGAGTGATACTAACTTAGGGTTTGTATAGATTATTTTTATCATGCTGAAAAAGCGTCCTTCTATTTGTAGTTTGTTGTAGGTTCTTATCATGAATGGATATAGATTTTCTCAAAAGCTTTTTCAAGATCTATTGAGGTGATCTTTTCTGTTTAGTTTTTAATATGATTAATTACATTGACTGATTTTTCTTGCATTCTGGGATAAATTAATTTGGTCGTGATGTATCATCCTTTTTATATACTGTTGGCTTTGATTTGCTAATTTTGTTTTAGATTTTTGCATGTATGCTCATGAGAGATATTAGCCTATAGTCTTTTCTTGTAATTTCTTGATTTTGCTATCAGAGTAATGCTGGTCTCATCAAATTAGTTAGGGAATATTCTGTGCTCTGGAACATCCTGAAAGAATTTGTGTAGAGTTGATAACATTTCTTTCTTCAGTTTTTGAGAGATTTATCAGTAAAGCCATCTGGAGGTACAATTTTCTAACAAAAAGTTTTTAAATTACAGTACAACTTTTTTTCTACATACAAACCTGTTCAGGTTCTTACTCTGCTTAAGTAAGTAGCTTTGATAGTTTGCATCTTTAAACGTATTTTTCAGATTTTTATCCGGGTTGTCAAATTTATTTTCATAAAGTTATTCATAATATTTTCTCATTGTCCTTTAAATGAGTAGTGGTGGCAGAATTGCAATTCCTGACCTTGGTAATTTGTGTTTTCTATTTTACCAGACCCACTTGACTTGTGATATGTCAGTGTTATTGATCTTGTCAAAAAAAAATCTACATTTGGTGTCACTGATGTTTCTCTATTGGTTTTATTTGTTTCATATTCCATTGAATTCTGCTCTGGTCTTTTATTATTTTCATTCTTCTGCTTACAGTGGGATTTATATGCTCTTCATTGTGAAGTTTCTTAAGATTGAAGCTGTGATTTAAGATTCCTTTTTCTTTTCTAATATGGGTGTTCAGTGCTTTAAATTCTACTCCAAGAATGGATTTAACTGTATCATGTATAAATAGCATGTTTTCCTTTTCATGCAGTTCAGAATACTTCCTATTTTGCCCTGTGATTACTTGTGTAATCCATAGGTTATATAAAAGTGTTCTATTTAGTTTCCAAATATCTAGGGATTTCCCCAGGTTCTTTGTGGTCACAGAACATACTTTGTATGACTTAAATCCTTTTAAATTGACCAAGAATTGTTTTCTGTCCTAGAATATGCTCCATCTTGGTAAGCATTTTACGTGCGCTGGAAAGAGTGTATGTTCTGCCATAGTAGGGTGAAATGTTCCTGAAGGTCTGTTAGATCAAGTTGGGTGACCGCATTGGTCAAGTCTTTTGTATCCTCACTGACTTTCTGGCCACTTGTTCTGTTGTTGAGAGAAATATGTTGAAATCTCCTGCTATGATTGTGGGTTTGTCTATTTCTTATAGTTTCATCAGTTTTTGCTACATGTCTTTGGAAGCTGTGTTATTAGTTACGTAGGTATTTGTTGTCTTTTTAATGAATGCATACCTTTGATGTTAGGAAGTGTCCCTCTTTATCTTGGATAGTATTTTTTGCTCTGAAATACACTTTGCCTTGGTCTATCCTAGTCACTCCAGCCTTCTTCTGACATTTATGAGTACGGTGACAGTATATATGCGTTCATACACCTGCTGCTGCATTTAATATGTTCCACTCTGTTGTTTTAGCTAAAATATTTTTAAAAATCCTGCCTCACATATGGTTGAAAAATAAATGAATATTTGGGGCACCTGGGTGGCTCAGTCGGTTAAACGTCCGACTTCGGCTGAGGTCACGATCTCACAGTTCGTGGGTTCGAGCCCCGCCTTAGACTCTGTGCTGACAGTACAGAGCCTGGAGGCTGCTTTGGATTCTGTGTCTCCCTCTCTCTCTCTGCCCCTCCCCCGCTCATGCTCTGTCTCTGTCTCTTGAAAGTAATAAATAAACGTTAAAAATTATTAAAAAAGATAACAAATGAATATTTATTGTTTTCCTCCAAGTTTTCATTCCAGTTCTAGTTAGTTAACATACAGTATAATATTTGCTTCAGGTGTAGAGTTAGTAATTCATCTCTTCCAGACAACACCCAGCACTCATCCCAAGTGCCCTCCTTCATCCCCTTCACCTGTATAACCCGTTCCCCCATGCTTCCGTCCAGGAACCTTCAGTTTGTTCTCTACAGTTAAGAGTCTGTTTCTCGTATGTGCCACCATGAGTTTGACAGTTTTCCAATGCTTAAATATCTTTCCGATAAGATACATAGACATATATAATAGGTGATACTATAAAAATTGGTAAAGGATATTTTCTTTTAAAAAATTTTTTTAAGCTTATTTATTTTGAGAGAGACAGAGACAGTGTGAGCAGGGGAGGGACAGAGAGAGAGGGAGAGAGAGAGAGAATCCCAAGCAGGCTTCGTCCGCACTGTCACCACGGAGCCTGACGCGGGGCTGGAACCCACATACTGTGAGATCATGACCTGAACCAAAGTCAGATGCTTAACGACTGAGCCACCCAGGTGCTCTGATAAATGGTATTTTCTTAAATGTTGGCTGCAACTTGGAATATGGAATCATAACAATAAACATTTTATACGTCTTTGTCTTAAAAGCCACTGATCTAGCTGTCATATTGAAATGTATTATTCATCCATGATTTTGTACCATCATGCATTGGTCATTTGACAAATCATGATTCTTTGAGTTTTGAGTTCTTCTGAATGTTGATACATTTCACTACACAATGTCAAAAACATTGCATATTTTAATATCTCTCTATATCTTATTGGAAAAATATTTAAGCATTGGGAAGCTGTCAAGGTCATGATGGCACATACAAATTTTCAGAATTTCTAATTTCTATTAGACCACTTGAATTTTATCATTGGTGACAAATTTTGTAAATTATTTTTCTTAAATAAAAGGCTCATTCAGTAGCCCTCAGTTTGTTCTCTATATTGAAGCGTCTCTTATGTGTCAGCCTCCTTCTCTGTTTTTATGTTATTTTATTTTTCCTTTCATTTCCCTATGTTCATCTGTTTTGTCTCTTAAAATACACATGTGAGTGAAATCATATTTGTCTTTCTCTGACTGACTTACTTTACTTAGCATAATATGCTCTAGTTCCATCCATGTAGTTGCAAATACCAAGATTTCATTCTTTTTGATCACTGAGGAATATTCCAGTGTGTGTGTGTGTGTGTGTGTATGTGTGTGTGTGTGTGTGTGTGTGTGGACACGTGTATATACATGCTTTGGATTCTGTGTCTCCCTCTCTCCCTCTTCAGATTCTGTGTCTCCCTCCCTCCCTCTGATAGGTCAATAGCTTTTAAGATAAAGACATATAAAATGTTTATTGTTATGATTCCATATTCCAAGTTGCAGCCAACATTTAAGAAAATACCATTTATCAGGGCATGTATATGTACATGTACATATATATATGTATACACACACACACACACACACACACACACACACTACTTTTGTATCCACTCCTCAGTCGAGGGACACTTGGGCTCTGTAGTTTGGCTATTGATAATGCTGCTGTAAACATTGGGGTCCATGTGCCCCTTTGAATCAGCATGTTTGTATCCTTTGAATAAATACCTAGTAATGCAATCGATGGTTCAAAGGATAGTTCTATTTTTAACTTTTTGAGGAACCCCCATGCCATTTTCCAGAGTGGCTGCACCAGTTTGCATCTGGGAGATGGGCTAAATGGGTGATGGGCCGTAAGGAGGGCATTTGTCGGGATGAGCACTGGGTATTGTATGTAAGTGATGAATCACTAAGTTCTACTCCTGAAACCAGCACTACACTCTACATTAACTAAATTGAATTTAAATTTTAAAAAAGGAGCTGTAAATAACATGTTTGACAAATACTCAAGTGCTATCAGTAATAGCTTATTAGTTATTTTTTCAAATAAGTTTCATGAAAATAAAGCAGTTGATTCAGCTCACAATTGAAACAATTTCAACGAGCTTTTTCCTCGAGATCGTGTCAGGCTTCAGTATGTACCACAGATGCATAGGTATTCAGTGATCAAGATTTATCAGAAGTAATCATTTTTCCTGCTTCATCAAGGACTTTCTTAAGTGATGCTGGCCTTCCTTTTCCTCCCCCCCCCCTTCCTCCTCGTCCTCCTCCTCCTCATCGTCGTCGTCCTCCTCCTCCTCCTTCTCCTCCTCCTCCTCCTCCTCCTCCTCAGTCTTCTCAGTCTCGTGCCTGATGCTATGGCTTCCATTTGTGTTAGGTCACTATTGGGGTTGCTCACCATTGCTCTTTTACCATCAGTGGACATAGCAACCCATGGGGAAAAAGCATACATCTTTTAGTATTATTATAAAAACAGTCTAATATAAAAATATCATACCCTCTGAAAAGGTCTCACTACCCACCCGAGGGATCTGTGGGCCACACCTTGAAACGAGGTACACTACATATGGAAGTTGAGTCTATTCAGCCTAAAAATAATTGTTAGAGTCATGTGGAGAAAGGATATAGGAACAAAGAAACATGCTATTCAGTTATTTGCTGCGTTGTAACTAAATTAAAAGTCATTGCCATCCCTACTGGTGGTTTAGGACTGTAGTGACCCTGGGCATCCGATGTACCAAGTCTTTATTTCATCGACTGCCTCCACCCAGGCGACGGTAGAATCCATGTGTGTTCATATGCAGGCTGTAAGACCATGACCATGTAAACATACCTCATGACCATTAAGTGAGGTGATATGTCCTAGGCTTAGCATATAATAAGCTGACTATAAATGCTGGTGTTTTAAAAAGAAGGAGGCTGTTCTTGATTGTTTAAATTCTTTTGGAGACTGTTTTTAATGAAAAGCAATTCAGTTCTTTCTAAATTCATGTAATCAAAACTAATGACTAACATATAATCCAATCTAATGACCAACATTGTCAAGATGAGTGGATGAATTCATTTGTAGTTACCACTGTAATTATATATAATTTGGGGCTTTTTCTGTTTAAAAAATGTTCACTATATTAGGTTGGTAAAATACTCCTCATCTGATTTTATTTATACTATTATTTTTGTTTCTATGGAAATCTTGTTTTTCCATAGACAATCTAAATATTAACTCCAGTATTATATATAAAGAATTATAAATAATTGAAGCCTAAAATTTGAACTTTCCTTATTTGAATTCAAATTATTTGGAGGACAATTTTCTGATATTTTTTTCCGCCCTTGACCACTCTCTAAAAGACAAAGTGCATTCATTAGAATGGAATATTTATGAGCAGATTGATAGAAAAATTCATATATCAGTTTGTAAAGGATGGAGCTGGAGTAGGTTGGAGAGTTTGTGGACGGATACGGACATCTGTTTCCTATGCTGGTAGGATAGATACTGTAGGTGCAGACAGATACCGTTATCCCAACTTTTGCAAATATGGCTATTGAAATTCAGAATGTTAACATGCCACGATGCTATAACTAGTCATGGTCATAGCTGGGACTGGAAACCAGATCTTATTGACTCCAAAGCCTCTCTTGGTCCCAAAGATCTGTAATGAGGAAAATCCCATTGACTAAATATCTTCACACCTGTCACGCAGGGCCGCCGGATAGGGGTGTGCGCGGTGTGGACACCACTAGTTAGCCATATGAGGAGTCAAGATGTGGTTCACACTTAACCTTGAGCTCACCATTCCAAGCCTACACTCAGCACAAGGGGAATCTTTGTTCTAACTGATAAGTAAGAGTGAATGTCATGGGGTTACCCTACACTCAGCACAAGGGAATCTTTGTTCTAACTGATAAGTAAGAGTGAATGTCATGTTGGAATTTTGCATAAAGGATCCACTTAGACTAACCACGCATGCTACACACTGCTGGGTTAGTAGGTTCTTTATAAACATTGTGTAAATATTGTGTATTATATGCAAATATTATATAGCCACATGTTATACGTTCTGTGTCAGTCGTATAAACATTAAATTTTTTTTCAACGTTTATTTATTTTTGGGACAGAGAGAGACAGAGTATGAACGGGGGAGGGGCAGAGAGAGAGGGAGACACAGAATCGGAAACAGGCTCCAGGCTCTGAGCCATCAGCCCAGAGCCCGACGCGGGGCTCGAACTCACGGACCGCGAGATCGTGACCTGGCTGAAGTCGGACGCTTAACCGACTGCGCCACCCAGGCGCCCCAGTCGTATAAACATTATACACAAAATAAATATAAATATTATACTTTATATTGTTGCTCCATGTTATAGTATAGGTTTTTTGTGTGTATTATTTCCAACCCTCAGATCTATTCTTTATAAAATTCTTAATCGCATGTAATAGATACTGACATTGCATGTAGGGACCCCCGGATTTCCGTAAAACATGGGCTTCCATTTTCTTCCGTGGCTCTCCTTCCTTTTCTTCCGTAAGTGTGACTGTAATTCACCTCTGTGGCAGAAACCCATTTAATAAGGATCCTAAATTTATGCAACCTGTAGTACCCATCCTAAAAGTCCCTCCTCTCCAGCATGGCCACTGCTACCCTGCAATTCTTAGCCCTATTCTTAACCAAATATGGTTTTCCCTGCTACCACACCTAAGCCACTGTGAAAACTTGCCTCAGGTGACAGACGTCTCACAGGCAGATTAGAGCAGACTAATAAAGAAACTCGAGGAGCTTGAAGACGCAGAACTGGGGGACACTGACATGCCCCGTGGTTCTCCCGAGGATTCATTCTTTGTAGGACAGGGTATTTGTCAGTCATCTCTGCCTTTGCCCAGCTGCACGGTTGTCTTCTATTTGTAGGATAAGGGGTCTTTGCTCTCACTTCGCTTCGACCCATTGTTTCAACTTCTTCAGCAGAGTTTTTCGTGTCGCGTATTTATGTTTCTGTCCCATTAAATGTATGTTCCCATCATGTTGGATTATGAGGCCCTAAAGGAAAGAGGACAGCACAGGATTTATTGATTTTATTTATTACTGTGCCCCACATATGGGAGATACGTTTTTATATTGAATTGGAATAAGGTGATGCTAACAAGACGTCCCTAGGGGTATGCAGTCGTAGCCTAATTCGTACCCTGCAAACCCACCAAGTTAGCCACCGTTGGTCAGAGAGAAGGTTGTCAACTTTGATTAAAACATGACCTGTGCTCACAAAGGGAATTTGGGTGTTGGAAGAGTGATAGTTGTACTTAAAAGTAAACACTTCATTTGTATGGTTGGTGATTATGGAGCACCGTTCAAGTTAGCACCATCTGCTCTTATGTCGTCGCCCATTTCTCAACAGATCTCATGTTTAGACACTCTCTGGAGTCAAGGGGCGTCAAGTGGAATTATGTGCCACCCAATGAAAGGAGAAACTGGGGTGCATAAAAGAAAATTACATAATCGATGAGAAGCGGAACAAAATCCATTACCTACGTCTCTTGATAAACTGCTGTTTATTTCTAGTACATTCCACATTCGGCCCCTCTTCCTTTTCTTGTAACACATCAATAATTCTCTTTTTTTTTAAAGGGTGTTTTTTAAATTTTTTAAATGTTTATTTATTTCTGAGAGAGACAGACAGACAGAGCATGAGTGGGGGAGGGGCAGAGACAGAGGGCGACACAGAGTCCAAAACAGGCTCCAGGCTCTGAGCTGTCAGCACAGAGCCCAACGTGGGGCTCGAACTCATGAACCGTGAGGTCATGACCTGAGCCGAAATCGGATGCTCAACTGACTGAGCCACCCAGGTGCTCTCCCTCCTCTCTTGTTGGTGTTCTTGCAGCAAGCTTTAGTATTTCCCCACTGTAGGTCAGTTTCAGTGACATCAGAGCCACCTGCCTTTTGTTACATGAAAATATAAAGAATTGCATGACCAGCATATAAACCAAGAAACAAATTTGGCATTCTTTTCCTCAAGAATTGCTATTGATTAAGTTCTCTCATGGACTCAGTTTTTATTAATTTTATTAATTTTAATTACAGTATAATTGGCATACAGTGTTATATTAGTTTCAGGTGTGCAACAATGCAGTGATTCAACAGTTCTTTTTTTATATAAAGTCTATATATATTTATTTTGAGAGAGAGAGATCATAAGTACAGGAGGGGCAGAGAGGGAGGGAGAGAGAAAGAAAAGAAGGGGAAAAGAAAACTCAGTGTGGAGCCCGAAGTGGGGCTCAAACTCATGGCCCATGAAATCTTGACCTGGCAGATGATTCAGTAATTCCGTCCATCACCTGGTGCTCATCATAACTGCACTCCTTAACCCCCATCACCTATTTCCCCCTCCCCCCATACATGTCCTTTCATTGAGTCATTTTTCAATCATGTTTGAGTAGGGGGAGGGGCAGAGGGAGGAAGAAAGAGAATCCCAAGCAGGCTCCATGCCCAGCACAGAGCTCTATGCGGGGCTTGATCCCACAGCCGTGAAATCATGACCTGAGCATAAGTCAAGAGTCAGACGCTCAAGTGACTGAGCCACCCAGGTGCCCCTAGGGCATTTAAAAAAATGTTTATTTATTTTTGTGAGAGAGTACAGGAGCAATGGAGAGAGGGAGACAGAGAATCCCAAGCAGGCTGCACGTTGCCAGCACAAAGCCCAACATGGGGCTCGAACCCACGAACTGTGAGATCATGCCCTGAGCCAAAGTTGAATGCTCAAGCAACCGAGTCACCCAGGTGCCCCGGCCCCTAGGCCATTTTTTAAATGACGGAGGAACGAGGGAAAACCAGGCAAATTGTCAGCCACTGCAGGTGTTACTGTGGTGGTGGTCAAGGGTACTAGTGAATTGACATCTTGCCGTGGACAGAGAGAATAGTGTGGAGGCTGTCTGGGAACTTTGGTTACCCCCATCTTGTACAGTCGCCTGTTTTCTTGCTTTGTTGGAATTCTTCTGTTGCTTCCTATTTTTCTTTCACTTCCTGTAATGGGAAATTTAATTCTACTTTAAAGTGGAAGTGATGTATAAAGCAGTATTTTGGTGTCATGTGCAGAGACAGTTCTCCCCGTCAGCTCTTTTTTGTTTCTGTGATTCTGTTTGTCTGTATATGTTTTCCGTGACACGTTGGTGTCATCTATCTTCTCTTCGTTGCTCAGAGATACTTGATACACAGTGGACATACATGACCCGGATCTTACCCAGCCTATGCTTTCCGCAAATCCTGTGGCCCTTTCTGACCACATTCCCTGAAATGGACCTTTTCATTCACACCCCCGCTCTCTCTGTGCTTTCTTTGGTTTTTACTTTTACTTCGTAGCACTGACCAACGCCCACAATTACATGCGGGTCTGTTTACAATTTATTTTTAGCACATATAATGCATGTTCATTGTCTCTCCCCCACCAAGAATGTAAGCTCTGACAATGGACTTGGTTTTTTTCATTATTGTAGTATTCCCAGAGCCTAGCACAGGCTTTGGGTCACAGCAAGTGCTCGGAAATACTTGTTAGAGCTTTCGTGTTTACCTTTCATACTAAAGAGATGCTCATATTTACACATTGTTAAGGCAATGGTGAATGTTGATTCAGCATGCAGAATTTCGATTGAAAGGTAGATTTTCAGGAATAGAACTATTCCAAAGAAGATAGCTAATTTGTATTTCCTCTAGGGTCTGTGTTAAACACTGAGTGCCTGCATTTGCTGGATAGTTTATGTACACTGTTGCTAATCTTAATAACAAGAAGAAAATATAAGTATAATCATTATTATTGAGATTATCAAGTTAATCACTGTAAAATTTTTTAATTTAGAATTAAATCCATGTTTAGGATTTTGCCAGTAAGCAAACTTTAGAAACTATAATGGAAGCTAAAAGAAAATATAAAAACATAAACTAAGTTTCTTGCTGAAAAAGTTTCCCATCCTTATGACATAATCCAGTTGTACTCACTGTCCTTAAAGGGACAGTGATAGAATTATCTTTTATTTTTTGAAAACTGAGCATTATCTTAATTATCAGAGCATTGTTTAGATCTGGTAACGATGTCTTTACTATTCTCTTGAACTTGGAAAACCAAATGAAGGAAGAGAGTCTGGGACTGAGTATTCCTTCTAGTTCTCTGTATCAGTGAACAGCATCCTGTATTGGAATATGCAGCACCAAAATCCCCTGTTGTGCTCCAAAGCATTTTTAAAATTTGAAAAATACTGGAGGGACATCACTGATTTCTGTGCTATTTGCCGAATGTAGGCATCTCACTCTCTGTATGCGATTCACTGTTACTAAGAAACTGTAGTCTATGAACGACATTTGCCAATGACGATTCTTCTTTCAAAGAGCATTGGCCATATTTCAAAAACTACTTAAAGAAATAGCACAACCGTATCTTCCTGTCCACACTATTTGAGACCATTATGTGCCTCTGGAAAAGGGTGCTCCATGAATGCTTCAGGTCTCACTTATCTGGCTGAAGCTGCTTCCAATAAAGAACCCACCAAGTACAACTCATGGAGCATCCTCCCTCTTTCTTCCACAGTCTTTCCAATAGCTGTAATAATACTTTTTTTCATCAAAATATTAATATGCATTTAAGTAGTTTTCTGGGGCAACAGATCACGGTTATTTAGGCATACCTCAATTTGTTACTTTCAAAATGCAGAAGATAGCTGAAGAATGTATTAGCCCATTGTATCCTGACGAACAGAAACGGCCTTTTAGGGACAATCTGAATACTAGTGCTCTCTAAAATGACCTTCTGTGATACAGTTCATTTCTTCTGTTTATCGGTTTCCCCGTCTGTAAAAGAGAGCGTGGCAGTAGAAGACTTGAGGATTTCCGAAGTCTGTTGGAGCTGCAAAGCTCTGCGTCTCCTAGTTTCGCCGCGGTCTCTTCTAGGATGCGATTCTACAAAACTTTGGTGGTGTTACTCAGAAGTACCAACAACCTCCAGGCTGATGGAGGCATGTGAGATCATCAGCACTGATACGCGAAAGAGTTGCCAAGTTCAAGGACAATATTGACGCGGTGAACACTATGTACTTACACCAGTGCATTTATTTGGGGCCATTCTCCTGGTCTCCAGTGTTTCCAGTTCCTTTTAAAAACTCGTCAGGATCTCCGACCACTCTCATCCTTACCCAGTATACCTCCACCAGAGATGCCTCCATGGAAAGAATGGAAGGAGAGTTAGCATCCATTGATCTCCAGTAGGGAGAGAGCTGCTATCCTCAGGCGTGCTCTAACTGCCCCCGGTGGTTCCGATTCAACTGGTCAGCAATGTGGCCTGGGCATTAGGATTTCCTTTTAACTCTTTAATTGTGGTAAAATACCTATAGCATATGGTTCACCATCTTAACCATTTCTAATCGCGCAGTCCAGTGACGTTAAGCACATTCACGTCATCGTTCACGCATCACCACCGTCCATCTCCAGAACTAGTCCGTCTTCCAAAACGAACAAGTAACTTCTCATCCCCCACTGCCATCCCATGTCCTGGAAACCACTTTCAGTGTTGTGAATTGGATCACTGTAGACGCCTCAATATTAGGATTGTTATAAATGCCCATGTGGTTTCATTTGGGCCAACAAGGTCAACAACCACGGGACTACCTGGTGCATGTGGGCGTAACCACTCAAAAGGACTTGTACTTTCACAAAGATTGTGTGAAAAAGTGGGAGGAAAACTCATTATTAGGAGGCTCTCCCACTAGCTTTTCTTCAACAACATCTGTATGTCTGCTAAAGTCAGGTTGCCGACTTGATTCCCCACTGCAAAAATATCGCCCAGTCGTGGCCTCCATCAAATCATGTTCTGGGGAAACATAATAAAGAAGCAAGACCTGTGAGCAGAAATTCCAGTGCTAATGGAAATCAGGAACCAGGGGCAAACGCAAGTGTAGAAGTAAATATACAGGTACCACTGAGCTTCCTGGAATTTCTAGGTGTTATCAAGCTTGTTACCCCAAGATCTCAAGAGGAGGGTTAATGAAGGACGTTTGCTGGTGAGAGTGGAGAGGACCTCCTGCCGCTGAGCAAACAGCTGGGTGGGTGGTGAAAAGGAGGATTTAATGTTTCTGCTTTGTCAGGTGAGAAGTCCTCTTGTTGGGCAAATGGCAGATCCCCACGAACTTACAACATACTCGGAAGATTTAGATTAAATTTCCTCATGGGAGAGTTCACACGTGTTTCTAAATGCTGTGCCTCTGAAAGCTAGTCACAGTGTGAAGACTGCTGGTCATTTGAAGCCTGTGTCACAGCATTATTATCGCTTACCCCCTCAAAGTGCCTTCTATGCCGATCGTTGTTAGGGGTCTTTGTTGCACTGCTGTTAACATACAGCCTCTAAAAATGATACGAAATATTAGTTTCTGTTCTTTCCTCAGGCTAGAGAGATCCATCTACTCTGTAATGCATTTTTAGTAGTGCTAAATTGCCTTAAGGTTTGAGAAGATGAGTCTAAAAACTGTCTCTACAAAAAGAAAAAAATGACCCAGAAATGACACATTATGTGTGAAAATCAAAAGGGTAATAAAAGGCATTCTGATATTCACAGCGTCTGTGCATTTGTCTCTCTGATGATGGCATTGCCTGGGTCACTGTGCAAACTGCACTTTGCTGGCTTCTTAGGCACAAGTGGCTGGCTTAGTTCGCATGGTTGCCCTGGTAGGCCCTCAGTGTCCTGTGTGAGGGCCACATCATTCAGTTTTGGGGAGCATCCAGTCAGGTACGAAAGGACCTTTCTGACGGGAGGAAGGATTCATCTACTGGAGAATCCATGAGCTTATCTAAGACAACTTATTTTGAAATAGAGGCAAATGATCACGAAGATGTACCTGCAAGTTGGAAGCCGAGGGGGATTTCTTCCTTATGCTGCTGAGGAAAGCCTCAGCAGGACCCCCTTCAGCCTTCAGATGCATTGGCTTGATGGACACCTGTGAGATGATCAGAACTCACATCTCTGTCTCCTGGTCTATCATTCCACAGCTATTTATTTCAGGGGTAGTATAAGCTCCATATACCATGCTAGGGTCTGATTTCAGGGTTAGTGAAAACACTCCCCCGGGAAGTGCTGCTCTCGGTCCCTGCCTTCTCTGGGTGGCCCGATTGCCCAGCCTTCCTTCTTCTGGATTTGTGTGCTTTCAGCTAATGTTTCTCAAGTGAAACATACAAGGGAGCAGTGAAAGAACTAAGTTCTTTATCAAAGAGAGAGAAAGCGGAAGGGGTGAAGGACATGAAACCAAATTCGTGTGTCTATGGAGGAAATATTCGGGGCCAGGAGGGAATGTGACACCTTCCGTGGCCTTTGGGATGGCAATTGGAAAATACCACTGTGGACAAACCTGGCTGTTTGCAATTCCCAGGACAGACCATCAACTTTAAAACCAGCAGGGCCTTCTATGAATGTACGGAGGGTTCAATTTAGGACACGTACGCTCATTCGAAAATAAATAAAGTAATTAATTAATTAATTCTGTTGATCTTTCTTTTTCTGGCAGTAACCTTTCCACTAAAGGCAAAATGTGTTGTTTTCCCACAGTTGTGTAGATTTATTTAACTCATTTCTCAATAATTGTTTGATGAGGTATCTCTTGCCCACAATAGCACATCATTACATCCTTACATGCATGGCGCCCGGGGCACAAAAGGTTGACTCAGCAATTGTTGAACCAGCATAGGCAAGGCATAATAAAGGCCGATCCAGAAGGGTGAAGACCAGATACATTTCTTTGCTGGCACTATTTCTCAGTCCTATTTTACTTATAAATTTACATATATAGCCTCAGGAAAATGACTTTTCTTGATTCAGTCGGTCAACATGTACTTGTCGAGTGCCTACGATGTGTCAGGCACTGTTTAAGGCACCGGGGAGATTTTCTGCATAGGGTTGGAACTTGAGTTTAAATATTCTCCAGATGTTGAAGGACATTAGAATTGCTCCTGACAATTTTCCTCTAATTTCTTTCCATGTATCAAGTATCATTTCTCATCTCTTTGTAAAGGTAGGAAAATACCTTCAAATTCATTTTAACATAAGTAAACTTTTTAGCATTTTCCTCCAGGAAGCACTGGAAGAAGAAATTCTGTTTTGGGAGGCAAACAGTTATTTTTAATGGTCAAAGAAAACAGTAAGGAGAAAGAGGAAGAGAGAGCAGAATGAAAGATGAGATGGGGGGAACCAGGAGAGACCTGCACGTGATAAGAATTACTGTGTTTTTTGCAAAGTTAACTAAAACGTGTTTATGAGGTTGAATTCCAAGCCCATGGTTTCAGATGCACAAGATGTAATTTTATTTATACTGTAATTACTTCCCCGCCCCCCCACCCCCCAGATCCCTGTTGTGTGTGAATCAGAAAATTTTATGTATTCACCCTTAAAGTTAAGATCAGTGATATGTCAACCTGTTAGGTTCAAAGTCAGTTACTTCCTCCCTTCTACCCGTCTTTATGGTGTTAAATGCCGGGGCTTAAGGAAAGGCTGTCCAGGCGTTTCCCTCCTCATCTGTGCCATGCAGCTTCCCACCATGATCACCCCTCCGGCTCTCGCAGGGCGCACGTCCTCATCCTGGCTGAGAAATGACCTCCAGATCTGTGGCCTCCCCTACCGTCAGCCGCATCTGGCGTGTGAGGGTGTGAGCACTTGGGGGTGCCCCTGCTGCATCATTGCGGGAGCCCCACCCTCAGTCTGAAGTTAGCCGTGCTGCCATAGTTTTAATCAGAAGGGCTGTACCATAAGACGGAATTCTTTATGGGATCACAGCTGGAGAATGAGAACAAGTCCCGCATCACCCTGGGATCTCCTCACGCAACCCTGAAAGAGTCCTGTAGTGTTCCACCTTCTCACCCCCCACTGGCTTCCTGGCCCAGGGCCTGGTGGGAGAGCAGGGCCCTCCACGTGCACGGCCAACACAGCCTCATTCTCCTTCACTGCCTCGCCTTGGAGCTCTGTTTTGCTTTGTTTTCATTGTTTACAGTTGGGTTTGAGGAGCAGGGAAAACACACCATCACACCTCCTTTTAACGTATTTCGTGACTTACGTCTGGACTGCACCTGTGATATGTTAATACCCAGGACTTTGGGGTGTAAGTAAGATGTGGGAGGAAACTCACAGGTGTGCATAGTCATGTACACATGTGCAAACACGCACACACCTCCTTTATCACTTTACGTATCGTCACGCCCCATGGTGCTGCTTCTTTGTAAGCAAATAGTTCAGTGAAGCAAAATTTCCCAGTGTCACCCCGGTTCATTTTACGAGGACAAATATGTCAAATCCTAGCTTGAACTTAGTTCTAAAGAAAAATTTTTTTTGCTGTGACTTTTGTGTTTTCTGTTGCTTAAGAGTGAAAGCAGTATTATATAATTTTTTTTTTTTTTTTCCTAGAGATGCAAAATGTTTTAATGCCCACTTTTGGTGCCTAAAGTATTTATGACTTTTTAAGTGTAATGCTTGAACTGCATGTATTTTTAAACAAAGAGGCCGATATCTGTCTGCCTACCTACCTATCTTTCTATTTCTATCCATTTTGATCTGTATATCGATTTAGAAAACTTTAAATGGAGAAGTTGATTTTTTTAGTATATTCAATAGATGTCCACCAGTATGGGTTGAGGAAAGATTGGAGATATTTCTATCTTGATGGTCCAGGCTGTTATATCTCTGGTAATTAATGGATAGTAAGACATCACAGCTAAATCAACTCATATCTTATTTTGGATTCTGGTTTAATATTTAAGTCACTTCAGGTGTTTTGTTTTTTTTTTCAGATTTTTTAAAAATCAGAAATACTTATGGCACCAATTTTAAGTAAATTTGTAAAGAGCCATTATTTAGGAAAACAAAATTTAGCAATAGTTCATGTTAAAACTAAGCCATATTTTGGGGCACCTCGGTGGCTCAGTCAGTTAAATGTACAACTTCGGCTCAGGTCATGATCTCATGGTCCGTGAGTTCGAGCCCCACGTTGGGCTCTGTGCGGACAGCTCAGAGCCTGGGGCCTGCTTCAGATTTTGTCTCCTTCTCTCTCTGCCCACCCCCCTCACTGCCTGTGTTCTCTCTCTTTCAAAAATAAACTTAAAATATAACTAAGCCACATTTAGAAATAGCTCATTCACCTCAAAAGACTCTTCAAATTGTGGTAGGTAAAGTCAAGGAGATGGTGGCAGATGGAATGTTGTTTGAATTCAAAAAGTCAAGGGATGAGGTTTTCAGAAAAGCTAGTCGTCAAAGATGTGAAACATTTATTTTCCCCTGTTGTATTTAAAACACAAAATTAGGCCACTTGAACTGTAGCATAAAATTTAACTTAAACTTTACCAGTTAGGTATTTATTATCTATATACAACATATCTTGATCTCACCCAAAACCAGTTTTCTGTTATTTCTTACAGTTTCCAACTACTAGCAATTGCCAAAATTGTACAACATATTTAATCAAAATGTTTTAAATTTGCTTGTCAGTGGGAAGGTATTAATAACTGTTATTTTCTAGAATTTTCTTCTCAAAGTCTTGTCCAGAAAAACAAACTGGTTTCCTAACGTTACATAGATAATTGCAGACGTAGTAATTATGATCAAATCATAAATCATATGAAAACTTAGTGTATTATATATTAGCGGTTGAAAGTATGCATGGATTGTAAGTTGAACTGATTCATGTGCGAGATAAAAACAAAGGAAAAGGTTGAAATAGGCGGGAAATTGGGTCATTGTTGTTTGCTTTTATTTTTTTCAATCTCAATCAGATCCATCATAGGCAGAGAGTTTACCTCATTTCAGTTCTTGGGACTAAGTTCACCCAGCGGTGGCTCTGTTTTCCAGCTGGCAGTCAAACTAAGGTTTTCACTAACAGGATTTTAAAAGATTGTTTAGAGCTTACATTATAGATTATTAAAACCAAAAATAATGCAATTATTGGCATATAGAAACAGAAGTGTACTCATGATGATGTCACCACTCAAAAACTAGTTTTTGCCTATTTTTCCTGATAGATAGGTATTGATATACATACTATTATTACCTGGAGTCCATACAATTTTGCGTCAAGCTTTTCTCTATATCGCTATGGGTTTATGCTCACCTTTATTGTGCGACATTGGAGTTTTTCATATACATCTGAAATAATTTAGTCAACCCTGGTTCTATTGTTGGACACTTTCATGGCTTCTAAAAACCAACTCTGCCCATATTTTGGATGACAAATATATGTTATAGTGCCAGATCACTGATATTACTAAGGTTCTTTTTTTAAAAAAATTTTTAACATTTATTCATTTTTTGCTAGAGAGAGAGAGAGACAGAGTGTGAGTGGGGGAGGGGCAGAGAAATAGGAAGACAGAATCAGAAGCAGGCTTCAGGCTTCCAACTGACAGCACGGAGCCCGACGCGGGGCTCGAACTCACGGACTGTGAGATCATGACCTGAGCCGAAGTCGGACGCCCAGCCAACTGAGCGCCCCAGGCGCCCCAACTAAGGTTCTTGATGTCCAAACAAAACACAGACTCCTAAGATTACCTAGAGGAACAGTGATTGGAGGTCTGAGAAAGCATCTGTGAACAGTGCAGGTTTCGATGGAGCGGGATGCCGTCTGCCATAACTAATGACCGGTTGGCTGCTGTAGTTGAAATATAGTGGTGGCCAAAGGAAGCAGTAATGCCACTTTCCTTCCTTTATGCTTGACCACATCTGTGATAATGTAGAAGCCATTAGCTCTTTAGTTTAACAGGATTGTAAAAAAAAAAAAAAAAAAAT
The DNA here is from genome assembly GCF_018350155.1 of Leopardus geoffroyi. Lineage (NCBI taxonomy): Eukaryota > Metazoa > Chordata > Mammalia > Carnivora > Felidae > Leopardus > Leopardus geoffroyi. The sequence continues at coordinate 2,903,858 of NC_059327.1, read as the reverse complement.
GTTGATATACTCTCAAATCCCAACTCCCCCTAATGTGTTGTCAGTCATATCATAACATTTGACTGATTTTCTCCATAGCACTTATGATACTCTTTTATATTCTTCTGGGTTAATTTCTTATTTGTATTTTCTTCCCTTAACTAGACTGTTACTTCCATGAGACGGGGATCTTCTCAACTTTTAACTCTTAGTAATTTTTGCATCTTGATACCTAGAGTGGAGTGGCACATAGTAGATGTTCAATTAGTATGTGTTGAGAGAATGATAACATACACGAAAAATGAGATTTATGTAAACAGAAGGAACTGAAGATGGAACTGAACACAGAGAAATAATAGTTGCTTACAGAACAAAATTTTTAGATTTATTTCGTTTGTTCAGTGTGGCTCCAGAGGTTTAAACAAAGACCAATGAGCAGAAATTATGGACGGATGGCTCCAAAATGTATAGCTGTTTTAAATAACATGTTTACATATACATGTTTTAAATGTATAGCTGTTATGACTGACCATGAAAATTAGAATTATGTGTATATTTTGGTTTTTACACTTTTTACTTTCAAAAGTAATACAAGTTATGTACCTATGATACAGTGTTTCTCAAAATTAATTCCAGGGAGTTTTAGTTGCCATGGATACTGGTGAAAAGGGGCTTCCTGGAAATATATAAATTTGAAGATCTTTATACTTTACATTCTCTTACATAAACAAAATACATTTTTTGCATATTAAATTGTAGCATACCGAGAATCCTCTTTAGAAAAGAAAGATGCTAAATTTTGCTAAATCCAGAATTTTTCAGTTGGTTTGACCCTGAGTTGATGATTTCTGCAGGTATCTGTGACCATCCCCAGAGTGTTTTCCAGAAGTGTGGGAGGTGCTTGTGTGATACCAGTTGAGTAATATGCACTCTGAGACTGTAGATGAGAGTTTTCAATAAGCAGGAACAGAACGTGTGTTTATTTTCCTTCTCTGTCTCTCATCTGTTATTAACGGTGTCCGTGCACATGGGAGACTTTCATCTTTTTTCCCCAGGGACCCCCTTGCATTCCCATTTTTGTCAACGTCAAGCTGAGAGTCTGTCAAGTGGAAAACATACGTAGACACTCCTCTTGAAGCAGGAGGCGTGTCGGATTCGAAAATAATACTATGCTCAGCTCCCTTCCAGACAGCAAGCTTAGAGGACAGAATCCATTGGTGTGTTCAGACTCAGTGTGTGCCTGGCACGTTTTGTTATGCACCTGTTGAATGGTTGTTGTGCAACTTTTTGTTACACTTCGGACCTTAGAACTTCCTGTTTTCAGATGCAGCTCTGAAGCCCAAACAATTTGTTGTCCAACTTTAGGCTGGATGGATTGCTTTTTTCTAAAACAAGTGGTTTTCTTTTTCCTGTAAGGTGTATTTCTGAAATATCATATCAGTGGCTTTGTGAATATAATTAATGTTTGTGATAGTAACATAGATTCTTTACTGAGACATTTTTCTCCCCCACCCTTTCATTGGGAGAATTTTCGTTTTATTTTGTTTTGTTTTGTTTTATTTTGTTTTGTTTTATTTTATTTTGTTTTGTTTTGTTTTGTTTTATTTTTATTATTTTATTTTATTTTATTTTATTGTAATAAAAACACTCATCATGAGGTCCGTCCTCTTAGCCAGTTATAAGTACACATTACTGTCGACTATATGATCAATGTTGTATATTCATCTTACTTAATTAAATAAACCTTGATGCCGGTTGATTAATAGCAGCCCATTCCTCTCGCCCAAGCCCTTAGTAACATCGTCCCTGTCCTTGAGTGTTTTTAGAACCTTGTAAGTGGCACCACGTAGCGTTGGTCTTTCTGTACACTGAGACGTTTTCTTAACCTGGACTTTTCCAATCCTTGTTTCTTCAGGGTATTTATTCACAAAGAGTGACTCCAACTTTGTTTTTGGAGCACACAATTCTTTCTTACACATTTTCTCACCTACACCACAGCATGCAGTCTGGTCGCCTTTGTTACTCTTGTTCATTTTAGAGATGAGAAATTAAGGTTCATATATTTATTTAGCTGTGAAGTTGTCAGAGCAGAAATTTGACCCCAGGTCTTGTGCTGTGTGTCCTGTGCTAAATTACAGGGTTCTATCTAAGCATGATCTCTCAGGGATTGCTTGAAGTGTAATATCGTTTGGAGGGCATAATACGCTGACAACACTGTGCTGATATTTTTGTGAAGAAGACTTCCATGAATAATTTGGGTTGTTTTCTCTCTCTCTTTTTTTTAACTGCTTAGGGTTGGTGCAAATGTCCAGTTCTCCTGTGAGGATAATTATGTGCTCCAGGGATCCAAGAGTATAACCTGTCAGAGAGTCACGGAGACACTGGCTGCGTGGAGCGACCATCGGCCCATTTGCCGAGGTAAGGAGCACATGACGGGGATGTCTTCCCGCACGCTGGTGTGTTTCGTGAACACGAGTGAAGTCTCGAGCAGCGTTGTGTCCACTGAATACAGACAAAGCAGGACAAGGCAGACGGTGATGCACGTTTTCCTAGTGCGTCATATGTATTTGGAATTTGCGAGGCGGCAAACATTTGCAAGATATTAGCAGTTTTTAAATTTCCGGAACAACGGAAACAAATCTGATCACTCACACAACGCACACACACACACTTGCTCAGTGTTACCTGATACTCCTCTCCCTCCCTCTCTCTCTGTCTCTCCCACCCCTCCCCCCTCTCTGTCTCTATATATATGTAGATAGATAGGCATATAGATAGATACAGACACACAGACACACACACACAGACACACACACACACACAGTTTGCATGTTACTTGGTATTACCTGGTACTCATCTACATATATATACACAGTTTACATATTACTCCGTTTTGCCCAGTACTCATCTATATATACACACACACTTTGCATATTACTCAGTGTAACCAGGTACTCATCTATATATACACATAGTTTGCATATTACTCGGTGTTACCCAGTACTTATCTATCTATCTATCTATCTACACACACACACATACAGTTTGCACATTACTTGGTGTACCCAGTACTCATCTATATATACACACGTTTTGCGTATTACTTGGTGTTAGCCGGTACTCGTCTACATATATATACACACACTTTGCATATTACTTGGTGTTTCCTGGTACTCGTCTGTGTATACACACAGTTTACATATTACTTGGTGTTACCCAGTAGTCGTCTATATATATATACACGCAGTTTGCATATTATTTGCTGTTACCCAGTACTCGTCTGCGTATATATACACGCAGTTTGCATATTACTCAGTGTTACCCAGTACTCATCTATATGTACACACACACTTTGCATATTATTTGGTGTAACCAGGTACTCATCTATATATACACACAGTTTGCATAGTACTCGGCGTTACCTGGTACTTCTCTCTCTATATATACACACAGTTTGCATATTATGAAAATAGGTTACATAACTAGATCCTTTTGCAAGTTTTATGCGCACCCCTGCAAATCTAAAAATATTCTCTGCTCAGTGGCAGTGAGGTTGAATCCTGGGGTTCTGGTATCAGTGGTAAAGGGACTTTAGTAGTGTGCTCCCAGGTTAATCTGTCACTGATGAACTATCTTAAGCTAATCTGTGCCATAGCAGAACATAATGCTGCACATCATCATTATCTTCTTCAAAGATGTCAAAATAAGATTTTGTCGCTTCTAAGAAGTATGTGAACAGTCTTACCACCATTCTACAATCCATAGCGAAATCAGCAGAAAACTGCTCGGGTTGTTTTAATATGGAAAATTAATAAACTCCAAAGAGAAACCAGGGTTTTGTTTTGGTTTTGATTTTTGCATTTTGGCCATAAACTAATGTATGCAAATTGCTACATTTTAAAGAAGGGAAAAAAAGTGCTGAGTTGACCAAGGAATAAAAAGGGAAGTTTTAGGGGCGCCTGGGTGGCTCAGTCAGTTAAGCATTTGGCTTTAGCTCGTGTCGTGATCTCGCAGTTTGTCAGTTTGAGCCCCACGTCGGGCCCTGTGCTGACAGCTCCGAGCCTGGAGCCTGCTTCGGATTCTGTGTCCCGCCCCCCTCTCTCTGCCCCTCCCCTGCTCACGCTCTGTCTCTATCTCTCACAACTAAATAAACATTAAAATAATTTTAAAAAAGGGAAGTTTTATACAAGAGAGTATCTTATCCCCCTTATAGCCTTTGTGAGGTGAAGAGACTCATCATTTCTTTGCTAAATTTAAGCAACAGCAGTGACATCCTGTGACGTGAACTGGTTACCAAATACACTGCTAGCTTTATCTAAGAACGCCAACTTTGCAAGATGGCCTGTACTGTACCCTTGCCTGCAGCCATTCGAGGCGCTTGAACCTGTGGACGGTGGAGTGCTGGGGCATCGAGCTGCACCCTGGGAGGGAGAGCCTGTGGGCACTGGCTGCCAGCGCTTTCAGGGGGTTCTTTCCTCTGAGTCGGACACACTTCTCGCAGAAGCCCCAGTCTCTGGTCAAGGAAACGCGAACGCTCTGCCCTCCTGCTCTTTGTCACAGACTGCTTCGCACATCTAATACCTACCAGACAGCAGCAGGCTTTCCGAGGAATTATAGCAAAAGCCTGCCCCTAGCAAGTGATGGTGATGTCTGACACTCCCAGTAATAAATGAGGACTAATTCATAGGTATGATTTTAGCTTCCCTTAGGGGGAAAAATGCGTTTATTCTTTCATGTTTTTCTTGTTCTTTTGTACCAGAAATATATGTCATTATTTTAAACCCCAAACTAGGCAAAACTAGGAAAGATGCATCCATTTTAAATTGATATTTTAGAGGAAATTAAGGAAATATGTGTGTAGGACATTATTTGACTCATTAAATCCATAACTTTTTTTTTTTTTGCGGGGGGGGCCTGAATCTCATCTTAAGCTCAAAACACTCTCTCAGGCTCCCGACACCCACTTGTAACCTGACTTGTATCACAGCCTCTGAGGTGCTCATCTGTCATCCGGGCTGCGGGTCGGGTACCTTCCCCATCTTCCACCTCCGAACGCTCACACTTTGAGGTCATTGGACGGGGAGTCTTCCAGCTCCCTATTCCCACAGATTCTCGTGCCTCGCCGAACGCCGTTTCACCAGGGAAGGGCTCTTGCACAGGACCTCTGTTGGGCACACAGTTCCCCTGACTTGTTCTTTGCGAGAGACCCCTCCCCCTCTGATGCCCGCCTCTCTCATACCCAGAAGCAGAGGGTGATCAGCTCTCTTGCTCTTCCCTCCCAGTTGGTGGTTCCGACAGCTGGCTTAAAGCAGACAGCCCTTCGTTTTCAGGGAGTGATTCTGTAGTTCTTGTCCAATTACGTTTAACTTTCGGAAGTAACAAGCTATCGTCGCTGGGAGTAATTCTTTTTTATTTTATGTTACGTATTCTTAAGCATTTCTTAATGTTTATCTGTTTATGTTGAGAAAGAGCAAGAGAGTGCCAGCAGGGAAGGGACAGACGGAGAGAGAGGATTTCAAGCAGGCTCCGCGCTGGCCGGGCTCGATCCCACGAATCTTGAGATCATGACCCGAGCTGAATTCTAAGAGTCTGATGTTTAACTGAGCCACACAGGAGCCTCCGCTGGAAATAATTCTTAGGAAGACACTTGTGTGAAGGATGTATAGATCAAGTCTGTAGACCTTAATTAGGACACATTGTGTCCGGGGAACAATAACAAATAATATATTTTTAAAGCTGAACGGTTAAAATTTTTTTTAATGTTTATTTATTTTTGAGACAGAGGGAGACTGAGCCTGAATGGGGGAGGGGCAGGGAGAGAGGGAGACACAGAATCTGAAACAGGCTCCAGACTCTGAGCTGTCAGCACAGAGCCCGACGCGGGACTCGAGTTCACGGAGCGCGAGATCATGACCTGAGCGGAAGTCGGACGCTTAACCGACTGAGCTACCCAGGCATCCCAAAAAGCTTACGTTTTAAAGAAAACTATATTTTAGTATATTTTGGAGTAGCAAACCATGAAACAATTTAAATAGAAAGGCCTGAAATCTTGTAAAGAGGAGAATCTGAGATCTGCTATTTAGAATTAGGGGATAAAGAACAGGTGACAAACATCCAGACCCCAGGGGAGCTTCACCCAGACGGAAATGGGTTTCTGTCTCACGAAGACATCAGGAGTTGGGCAGTGTGGGACCGGTATGGCAGCTCTGTTTTGGGGATGAAAATGTCCTCAAGACTCACCCTGTGAGCCCTGTGGTCGGGCCCTCCCCCTCACAGTTCCAGGCGCTATCCAAATCCCAGGTAGCCAGATCCAGGGGGTTAGAGGAAGCAGTGGAGGCAAAGCAGCTGTAACCTGAGGAACGTTCCCCAGGAAGCATCACCTGCCTTTCTTCCTGCTGTGTCCCATTGGCCAAATCCCAGCCAAGTGTTCTCACCTGGCTGTGAGACTTCGAAACGTAGTTTTGAGTTTAGGCAGCTGAATATGTAGCAAAAATTTATATTTCCATGGAAGAAAGGGGAAATAGTCATACAGGGAAATTGCGTTCTCTGCCAAGGGGGGTGTTCTTCCTTAAGAGGGAGAGTTAGAATGAGTCACCGAATAGATATGTGTCATAAGTTCATGGTTTTTACGTGTTTGTTTGCTTGTTTTGTTTTGTTTCGTTTCGTTTCATTTCATTTTGATGTTGCTTTTCTGTGTCACCTGCAGCTTTCTGTGAGTGAGAGGGCAGATGAGGAGGCAATCATTCAGCCTTCTCTCACACCCTCTGGCATTTCCATACAGTGCCGAGTTGTAGCTGTAAGCAATAAGGATGAAAACAGGTGGGACTGTGTGTAGAGGAACATCCCAGTTTCTGGACTGGAAACGGCTTATCTGTGAGCATCATGGTGAAGTAAGGAACCTGTGCATTCCTTCTTGACCCTGTACTCCCCTCCTAGCCACATAACCCTCTAACAAGAGGAAAGCCTCTTTGCTCAAAGCCAGCAGGCACGTCCATTCTTCTAGTCTGGAAAAAAACAGTCTTGCACAACATCAAGCGGTCCCCAGGTAGCATGACGTGGTCAGTGGCTCACACAGCTGTGGGCCAAACACATTAGTGCATCTGTAGGTTGGTCCTATAGAACGTTGTTTGGAGGAATTCTCTATCCGTGCTCTCTACTAGAAATATATGCCATGTATGTACTTCAAGATATCTAGTAGCCAGATTGAAAGCCAGTAAAAAAGCAGCCGTGAAACAGGTGGAATTAAATTTAATAACATTTTATTTAATACAACTGCCCCGAATATTATCATCTTAACATACAGTCAATATAAAGATTATGAGAAGGTTATTTACCTTCTTTCTCTCTCTCTCTCTCTCTCTCTCTTTTTTTTGTACCATGACTTGGAAATTCAGGTGTATTTTATACTTCTAGCACATCTCAGCTCAGACTAGCCGTGTCTCACCTGCTCGGTAGTCACGTGTGGCCAGTGCCCACTGTGGACATCTCAAGTCTAGATACTTCACTTGGCCATGGGCCTAGCTTTTCTCCCAACTGTGGGATGCAGTCAACACCCTCATAGATGTGAAGGGAAGAAATGAGTTCACAGAGTCATACACTGTCCCAGGTGGCATCCCTTGCTGTAGAGTATACTTTCTTCCATTAATTGGTAAGTTTTGGGGTGCCTGGTGGCTCAGTCAGTTAAGCATCTGACTTTTGATCTCGGCTCAGGTCACAACATGGTTCATGAGAGTCAGGCTTCGCACTGACAGAGCAGAGCCTGCTTGAGATTCTCTCTCCCTTGCTGTCTGCCTGTCCCGATCCACGCTCTCTCTCACATGCATGCACTCTCTCTCTCTCTCAAAATAAACATTTAAGAAGTGTTGCAAGTCTCTCAGGTTGGAAGCATTTAGGAACCCTGAGTCTTTTAGTCTATTAGCATTCCTTCCTTTAAATAGTGCCTCTACCTGCTTCCCCTGACAGGTTCATCAATTGCAGAAGAGCTGAAAAAAAAATGAAGTGGAGATTTAAAAAAATAATAAAGTTGAGATTTTATGACAATTTCTGTAAAAAGATAGCTTGAGATATCTAGAATGTAGGGGCGAATGGTTACCATGAAACTTAATGGTATTTCAAATGCTACCCAAAACGGACTGTTGGTACTTAGCTGTTGATGGGTCCCAAACGCCTAGAGCAGTTTTCTGAATTCATTTTCCCATCTGCACGATCACCATAATAAATAATATGTAAGAAGAGAACATCATGGTTTGGGTTTTCCTGACTCATTCTGAGGCTTTAAAGGAGCTCTTATATGGATCATCTCGGCCAGGATATTCTAAATTCAACCATCTATCAAACACAGTAAACCTCCCCTGGTCTGAGCTTTGCACGCATTATGAGATTTCAGATCGGTGAATTAAGGACTGGTTCTCAAGGTTCTCATCTTCATGAAGGGTCTCTAACTCTTAAGTAATTATCGTGCCTTCTCTACAGAAGGAATGTCTGATAGAAGTGTTTGATAAATTGCAGTGAGTCAGAAATGATCTTTCACATCTGGACTCTGGTATCGTTAGCCAGTGCTTACATTAGCTAATTAGCTTTGAGGATGGGGGGAACATTACCTTTTCCTCCTATTACCAAGTAGACAAATGGTCGTCACAGCTTGGTGACTATGCAAGTGATTTTGTTTGAAATGATGCTTACTTCATTCACTTCATGCTTACTTCATATGAAAACAACTATTACGATTTTTCACAGGGTAAAATCTTACCAACTATTTAAAACTATGTAAAGTAGATTTTTAAAGGAAGCAAACAAACAAACTAAGGAAGAAGACATAATTTTAGTTTTTAAGTAAAACGTTTCAGCTGGCATTTCATTCTGTCAATATTTACTGGGGCTTAGTAGAGAGAACTTCCTTTAATGCTAATGCACTCTGATCTGTGGAATTAATATTTTTAGTTGCTCCCTGAGTTGAAAGAGCACAAAAGGAAAGTGAAGTATTATTTGCATTTGTAACTGTGGTTACATGGAACCATTTAGAGCCACCAGGGGTCATTGAATAAAGCTCTTACCTTGGGACTCTAGATTAGGTTAGCTAAGAATTACCTTCAACTTATTAAGTTGTCATTTACCAAGAACTTTTTATAGCTTATTCTTTATTACCCATATTTTCTGTCCATGCAGAAATGACCTTGTAAATAGTAGTCAAAAGGCCACTTAACCTGACCGAGGACTCTTTATTCTACCGGATTAAATTTTAAGTCAATTTTAAGATTATATTTTGTATACTGATTATTATACCAGGTAGCTGTGATCTCTAGATTTAAAGAGACATAACAGACTTCTGACTTTTAATTTAATTCCAGTGAATTAGGAAAAATTTATCCTGTTGCTTCTAGAATTCCAAAGTTGTAAACTTTCTAGCTGAAGACCACTTGGGTGAAAAATACATTTTTCTCTCTTTTTAATTAGGTTATTGGAAATAATAAAACTGTATTTTTATATTACTCTCAAATTCTGTTGACATAAAATGACTTGAATGCTAATGTTAATTTGGTGCTAATCATGTTCCTAGAACATGATATGGACGTTTCTGACGTAGCTTCCTCTCATGTATTGTCCTTCTACCTGGGACACTTTCCCCCAGGTGTCCACGTGGCTGTCCAACCTTCACCTTTGTTCAACTGTCATCTCTTCCAAAATCCTTCCATGACCACCATCTTCCCGAGGAAGTCCTTTCCAGATACACCTCGAACTGTTGCTCAGACCTTTCTAGAAAGCTTCTGTGTCCTCCACACATTAGATTAGGTGGCCTGTGTTTATGTGTTAATTTCCCGCGGAAGCCAAGGATCTTGGTGTTGTTCTGTCTCTGCAGAAGCATCCGTGCCTAACACCTTGCCCAGCTCACGATAAGCGTGCTTCGTGTATTTCTGTTATACATAGTCTGTGACATGCTAAGTGCCTTCCTTGCTCTCCTCCTTCAATCCTTACAGCAATCACAGATAAAGTTATGATTAGTATACTCATTGAACAACGGAGGGTGTGAAACGAGTTAAATCAAGATTCGATGTCCAGTCACTGCATTAACTAGTCTTGGAACTCAGCTGCGATTAGGAAACGTGACTCTTAACCTCTACAACACACTTTTTTCCACTTTGGTTGACAATCTGGACGAAACATGAAAGCTTTGATGGATCAGAATGCTTTCTCCTAAAGACGTACAAAAAACAGACTATCAAATATGTTATTAAATTGTTTGAAACATTCTTCAGATGTGAGTCCAGGTAGCCTCTTAATTTAAATGTAGTCAACTAGAATATTCCTCTCCAGTTAATGTGATTAATTCAATAGTTACTATAGAACAATACAGATTCCTGGAACTGAATTTACACAGACAGACACATGATTACTTCATATTACATAAGACAGATTATGTGAAATGAATATGTTTTGTACTTAATATTCATTGATTAAATAGATAAATGGCATATATTTGCTTTCAAAATCAGTTTTTTTCTCCCTATCTACTTTCCCTTTTGATACATTTTCAACTACCATTTTGTGAATTCTTATTTAATTTTAAAAACGTAAAACATGTAAGTAAAATTTGAGCTCACGAGTTTAGAATACTGCCACGGGTAATATTAGCTGTACGTTAGGTCACGGTTATTACCAAAGACCACTTATTAAGCATTATTGATCATTTAAGTGTGTATTACTTTATACTGGATGTTGTATTTCCAGGAAGATCTTGACAAGGGAGAGCACTTAGCAGGAGTAGGAAGGAGTATTCAACTCTGATTTATAGAAACACGCACGTATACATTTCCGTTATGGGAATATATTTAAATGTTGCTATAAAACCTGCTTGACATGACTGTAGTGTCATTACTTAATTACGTTGGCCAATTAAATACTTTGTTGACTAATTGAATGCCTGTTCGGTACAGAAGCAGCTGTTGGAGGAAGACCTCCTCCCCCCCCCCCAAGGACACTGTGCAATTGCTTACTCATAATTAGATCAGGTTTGCTAAGCTAGCAGGTTTGTGCTTGTCCGAGAAGGTCCGCGGCCCATGCGTGGGGTGCAGTGAGGAACTAGCAAAGAGTCCGGGGTGGAAAGAGACAGGCAAGGCGACAGACCTTCAGGGCTCCAGCCTTCCGTGTCAGATAATAGCATGGCTTTATGAATCTCCACAGCAGTGGTTGAGTTCCTATTCAGTCATAGCACAGAAGCTGCCGGAAAAGCAGCACAGGTGCACTTTGCAGACACAGTGCCGCCAACCCGTTCCTCTCGAAGGCTCTGTGTGCACTGCCAGCTCCCTCGGCTCCCGTTCTCCCTTCCTGCCCCGCAGGCTGGCCCCTCCCGCGTGTTCTTGCCCAACCTGACCTCAGGTGGGTGGCCAGGGCCAGACACGCACTGACTGACTGTCCTCGTGGCTCTGTGCCGAATGATGCTCAACCGTCAGACGCATGTCAGTGGAGCTCTTAGTCCTGGTCCCTCTCTCGTCCCTCGGGCTGCCCTGTGTTCCTTAGCTCTTCTCGTTCTTCCCCAAGATTAGGTTTCTAACAGAAATTAGAGATGCGGCGGATGTGAAGGAAAGTCGCGTTCAGGTGCTTAAGGCTGACGAGGAGGAAGACGCGGAATGTGACACGGCTGGCGGGGAGGCTTTGCTCTAAAATTCAGGGTTTTAGGTGCTCCTGGGGGGCTCTGACTCTCGGTTTCGGCTCGGGTCATGATCTCACGGTTGGTGAGTTCAGGCCCTGCGTCGGGCTCTGTGCTGACAGCTCAGAGCCTGTTTGGGATTCTCTCTCTCTGTCTGCCCCTCCCCTGCTCGCTTGCTCTCTCTCTCTCAAAATAAGTAAACGAACAAACAAACAAACTCAAAATCTAGGGATCTGGCCGTTTCCTATAAGCCTGCCCCAGAACCACAGAATGGAAAGAATGCCCCAGGTGACGAACTCTGCCTGCGGGAGATTCAGAAGATCACATCCAGCCCGCACGGCAAACACCACAAGCGCCTGGATAGTAAGACCCAGAAATCATGGCAGCTCAGAACACATTAGTATCATTCTGTGAAGATTCTGCACGTAAACGGTTGAACTTCGAGTGGTTGCCAGTAGAAAGTCTGGGATTACCTGGGATTTGTAGAAGAAGGTCGATACGGAAAGCAGCGCCCAGTGACTCCCTATTGGTGTGAAGCTGGTGGTATCGTCGCTTGGTGAAGAAGCTGGTGATGAGGACGGGCAGAGTTAGAAGAGCGAAGACTGAGGTCCCGACTAAAGTTTCTAACAGCTTCCAAAGGAGAGGATTATAATTAAATAATTATAACTAGATCATATTATTTAAGGTCATTACACTTGTTTAAAAACTACAACAAGTATTCGGGGGGGGGGAATTATCAAATGCTAGGCATTGTTCTAATGATTAAAGGAATATAGTGGCTAAAACAGAGAAAAATCCCTGTCCCGAGTCGTCCACATATTTCTTTTCTGCTGATTCTGTTAATGGCTTGATTGAAAGAATGGGTAAAAAAATAGTCAAAAGTAATGGATTAGAAAAATGTATTGCAAAAATAGAGATATATTTCTACGACAAAAAGAAAAAAAATTATTTTGTGAATTAATTTGACAATTTCTGATGAAAAAAGATCTCCGAAGAGACTGGATTCATAACTCACTCTATGTGAAACACAGTCCTAAATAGGCATGAAAATGTGAGAAATGTACTGCTTTCCTATAAATATTTTGCTAATAGTTATCTCACTAAAATATATAATCACTAAAAGTCCTCTTTCCCCCAGCAACGGGTAAGATGAATTGCACGGAGAGCTGCTAGGCAATTTGAATAAGTCAAGTTAAGGGTCAAGCTTCAAAGCAGACATGTGGGACATAAGGCCGTTGATGGAATGTCAGATTTGGTGAACTTTCCAGTAGAGTGACAGCTGGGGCTAATGACTGGATGGGCGCAAATTGTCGGTGGGAATGTAGCAATTAGTCCCCGACTGCACTCCCTCACTCTTCTGATGTTTTTTTGAAGTTTGATATACTTAGAATGGCACTTTGGCAATATTAATTCAAAAGTAAGTAAAAAAAATATTTATCGTGCAATGTGACGTTATGCTCATAGCAGCTTTTCAGTGTGAAATTTAACAAAGAACGAGCCTGTAACCCAAAGGCATTGTAAATCGAAATGTATTGATGATAACTTTTCTTCTAAGATTTTCTCATGAACACTGCTAACAGGGTGCTTTAGGAAACTTTCGCATCTGAAGCTCACGGTCCTTTCTGAGAACATGTTCCTAAAAATAGATTCTGTTGTGTATAGAGGTGGGTGTGTTTGTGTGCAGTTAGCTCTCCATTGGAGGACCTACTGGATTTTGAAAACCAGATCATCTTTTATGGATCTTTTTTTAAGAAATCTTGCCCAATATTTTAATTAATGCCAATATTTTAAACATTGATTTCCCTGTGTTTTTGTTAATCACCGTATAGTAGATTAATTCTTAGCTAATTATTTTCATAGTAAGTATTGAACGACTGAAGAGTTGTCTACTCTCACCACAATTTTATATGTCAGCAACTATAGACACTGGCTGTGGTGCTGAAGATAAGGGAAGGATGCCCTCCCAAGGTCAAGAAATTCACGGCCTTGTAGGACAGATAGATCTGTAAACGAATCATTACAATAAAGAACTATTATTGGGAATAGGTATGAATTTTGTTATTGTTACGTCCATATAAATGGACAAGGAGTATATATTCCTGGGGGCAGTTAGGAACAGCTCAGTTGCATGGTTTCCCCTGACTTGTCCACTGTAAGATGGCCCTTGGAAGTCAGAATCCTGCCCGGTTAATTCTGTGACTGTGTCTCCCAGAATAATGCTAGATCTGGAGTGGGTGCTCAGCCAAGAAAAAGAACAAAGGCAAGACGGGTCACGATTAGGATTAATCTTTTATTGGGTGACAGTTTAATTGGTTTCTGTGATATGAAACCTTAGGAAAATGAACTCGCGCTTCTCTTACATTATTTCTTGTGAAATTAGTTTCTCTGCTCTTTTTTGCAAACCCAGTTTAAATTACTTTTTTAATGTTTACTTCTTTTTAAGAGATGATGGGGGTAGAGGCAAAGAGAGAGAGGAACAGAGGATCTGAGGTGGGCTTAGAGCTGGTACCAGTGAGCCTGATGTGGGACTCAGACTCATGTGAGATCATGACCTGAGCCGAATTTGGACGCTCAACCGACTGAGCCACTCAGGCGACGCACCCCCCCCCCCCGCCCTGCCCAGTTTATATTATTATGTTAAGACTGGATTGCATTTCAAGCCCACATTTGATTTCTAAAAATTATGTGCCAATTTTTTTTTAAACTCCTTTCTTAAAATGGAAGTCAGTTGAAATAGATATATTTTTAAAATTTTTAACGTTTATTTATTTTGAGAGACAGAATGAACATGAGTAGGACTGGGGTAGAGACAGAGGGAGAAGGAGAACACGGAAGAGGGGGAGAGAGAGAATCCCAAGCAGGCTCCATGCTGTCAGCCCAATGCAGGGCTCAAACTCACAAACTGTGAGATCATGACCTGAGCCAAAATCAGGAGTCAGACGCCTCACTAACTGAGTCCATCCAGGCCACCCCTGAAATAGTTTTTTCTATTAAAACCTCAGTAATACCTGTTAGGTTGTGTCATTTCTGTAGTTTGCTGGGTGGGTCTTTCAACGTAAGGTCGTTTCTTTCCCCTTCTAGAGCCACCATTTCTATTTTCTTTCTTTAAATTGTCAACTACATTTTAATCTCCTGCTTGCCCTGTGCTGTAAGGAAATTTGTATAGTTGATTGTCGAGTCGAGTCTAAAGCTTGGAAGAGACTTTGGAGATGACCGGTGGTATCATCCACATTTAGAGTGGAAAGGACGAAGTTGTCATACCGTGCGGGGTGTGGTGGGGGCGGCAGGGAGGGTCTCTGGAGCCCCCCTGCACCGCACTTTCCCCTCTGTCTTACTGCGTCTGTGTGCAGCCAGAGGTATGTACGACTGTGTCTGAGTCAGACTGGGATTTGGGTGGGCTGACTTGATCTGGTTTGGCATCATCCGTGGCGATATCAGCGACAAGGTCACTCTTGTAACTCGTGAGTGGTAACGCCTTGGAAAATTTAATAAAGAGCTCGGGTTGGACGTTGCCGAAGTCAGACAAGGGTCCCCGTGGCTGAGCACACTGCATTTGCCCACTTGAGTTCTTGAACCGCTTTTTATCATCATCAGTGAATAACCAATCTGATGTTTCATGTGCCTAGTTTGTCTTCACCACACACATAAAATGCTGAAGAAAGTAACACCATGTCTATGTATTTCTAGCTAGAACATGTGGATCAAATCTGCGTGGACCCAGCGGCATCATCACCTCCCCTAATTACCCGGTTCAGTATGAAGACAACGCTCACTGTGTGTGGGTCATTACCACAACTGACCCGGACAAGGTAAGGCCTCCCCCGTCCCCTCGGCGTCGTCGGTGCTGTCAGTGCTCTGACTCGGACAGTGTTCAAGATCCACGGCCCTGTGAATGTGGGGCGCCCTTGCACTTTGCTATTTGAATAGAAAGGCTCGTGTTGCCTCCTGAGTACATATATCCACAGCTAGTGGGAAAAAGTCTAGGGCTCAAATAGAAGGGGAGTTTTCCTCATTTGGTTGCCTCCTCCTGGTTTTGAAGGTTGGTCTATGTTCTCCACCCCCCGCCCCAGTTTTGTTGAGGTATAATTGACATATAACATTAGGGTGTATAATATAATCATTTTATATATGTATATTTGGCAAAACAGTTAACATTCATCATCTCACATAGTTACCAATTTATTTTCTAGTGGTGAGAACTTTTAAGACCTATTCTCTTAGCAACTCTCAAGGATACAGTACAGTCCCTCTGAATGTAATGGAATATGCTGGAATCAAGAATGGCTTTAGGGGGGCATGGGGAAGCCCTTACCAGAATGAGGGTGTGGTCCAGCCCCCCCTTCCGGCACCCCCCGCCCCACCAGGGGCACCTACCCTACGTCTGCGGTTCCTGCACCATTTTAATAACGACCTTTTATTCTCCAGATTGCTTCAGTTTGGAATAATATAAATATATAAATTCTCCCCACCTTGAATCAGGGAAAGGGCCTCAGGAACCAGTTTTTTTTTTTTTTTTTTCTTATGGGAAGAGATAATGAGTTTGGTTTTGGGCATAATGAGAGCGAGGTGCCTGCTGTATTTCATTCAAGCAGATATGACTGATAGCAGCAAATGTGGAATTCACAAGTGCGTTTTCTGCTGCCGAGATCTGGGATATGCATGATGTCATGTGGAGAAGGCAATAGAGACAGAGTCATGCTGATGGCGTATTTTTCTCTGGTGTCAGTGGGAGGGGGACTGGGCCTCCGCTGTAAGGAGTGAGAGGAGTTTTGCAGTTCTGAGTGTCAGGCGAAGAGCTGAAAAGTGTGGAAGTCCTTTGTATGGAAGGAGCAGGAGAGCCCTGCTGTGGTGATAGGTCAGGCAGTGGCTGCAAGGTGAATCTTCAGTAAATCTGAGTAACGCCCGTACGGTATTCCAAAATTCATTTAGTTCCAGATTGCATATAAATAATCATGAATATTTTTTATACTACAGGTGCACCTATATATCTGAGTTTCTTTCTTTCCCTCACATACTAGAATAACTGAAATCTCTATCTAGAAGGAAGCTTAGACTTCCTATTGTCTGTACCCTTCACCCCACAGACAAGAAACCGCGATCTGGGGTATGTAAACTACTTGTTAAAGGTTTCCCGGCTATTTTGCTCCTACGGAAGGAGGAGAACATGTGTCTTACTGCACTGTGAGGGCACTTCATTAGCTCTCTTTGTTAGAAGACTCATTTATTTCTGCAGCTACGTGTTCCATTATCACTGTGAGGGGTGCCACGAGGAAACGAAATAATAGGTTATTCAGTGTGTCAATAGGATGATTGGGGCTGTAGGTATGAGAAAAAGTGTTTAAGAAACATTATTTCACCTAACAAAAGGGGAGAGCCAGTGAGAGTCCAGGTTTAATTCAGGAGCTCAGGAACATCGTTGAGGATTTATGTGTCTCCCCTCTTTTCTGCTCCACCATCCAGGGCAGTAATGATGCCTGCCCCGCCTCAGGTCACAAGATGGCGTAATCATGTTCGCTGAAGAAATGAGCCATGTCTTTCTAAAACATGGAAGGGATTTTCTAGAATGTCCCTAGTGGATTTCCCTTCAGGTTCACCTGAGTCGAATGCCCATCTTCCAGCTCCCAGGGAGCCTGAGGAAAGAACCATCTGGAAGGCAGAAGGCAGGGCTGAGGATTATGGGAAACCAGTTTTGTCTACCACATGTACACGAGCAAAGTGTTGAAGAAAGAGATTTGGGTTCTCATCAGGTTCATATTTTGTTTCTGGCACTTCAGATCCCGTTATTTTCCTGTTTTGCCAGACTCCGGCAGGCTCACGTTTGGTGAAATGCATGAGGTGTGTTCTTTGAGGATGTTTCAACATGGCCAAACTGCAAAATGATAAATGAAATAACGGACATATGCCATTTGAATTTACATAGTTCCCTCATTTTAGGGGTTTTGCTTTCCCAACTCATCTTTATGTGCATTCACATAGATTTTTCCAATGATCTTGTATAAATTTGGTTGACTGTAAACAGTCAACAGTTAAATTACATTTCGGGAATCTTGTGTTACATCGCTTCAGTAAATTCTTTGCCTTTCTTTGTTTATTTTGGTGAAATGTTCAGAGAAGAAACAGGACATTCCAGGTTGATGCCCTCGTGCACACCAATACTCTTGCTAGAGCACCACTTAGACACCTGAAGGCATCGCAATTAAGCAGAATTGCCATCCAAATTAAGAAGCAGTCATTGCCATTAAGTATAATTAGGCTTAATTTGACTCCTTGGGAGACATTCCAAGTAAGGGGGTTTCCCGATTAAGCACATGGTGACGAAGGTATATTACATATTGAGCATAAGAGAGGAGAATGGTTATATAAAGATTCCCAGACAGACTCTTGCTAGAAGCATTAGAGAGAGTTCTAGATAAGAAGTGTTCGTGTACTCAATCTGTACATTTGACGTGACTTGCAAACCTTTGAGAAATAAGGTGGAATAGAAAACAAAAATCAGTTTCTAATGTCACTTAGAGATTCGTTGATAAACTCCTCTGTTGTTGAAACATTAATCTCCTCTTAATGATTTAGTCTTTCCTGGTCTTATATTTGCTCTCACTGTTATATAACCAAGTGACATGTGTCAATTTATGTGAGGCATTAACATAAAATTGCTTATACAAGATAATTATCACAGGAAGCTCAGTGGCTAGTAGCAATGAATATTATAATTTGTCATATTGTGTAATGTCATCTTAAAAAGAATACGAGAAACATATTTATGAACACACACACACATACACACACACACACACACACCCATATGGACACCTGGGTGACTCAGTCCATTCAGCATCCAACTTTAGGTCATGATCTCATGGTTCTTGAGTTCAAGCCCCATGTCGGGCTTTGCTCTGATGGTGTGGAACCTGCCTGGGATTCTCTCTCTCCCTTCCCCTCTCTCTCTACCCCTCCCCTGCTCACACTCTCTCTATCAAAAATAAATAAACACTTTAAAAAATTTAAAAAAAATATATAATTTTCTAAATTATATTAAGGTGGTGTACGTTATTATTGAATATATAACATATTAACATATTACCCACTATATATTAAATAATATTAACTATAACTAATAATTATAAAACAGTTTAATACATATATATATATGTATATATATATATATATATACATATATATATATATTTTAGGAGACCCTGTTATGTAATGTGTTCTAGGTAGAAATTAAAAAGAAATTTTCCTCAAGATTCAGTTTAGCGGAGAAGCAGATTTCTGAACAGCCAAGTACAACTGCTCCCGCCATACTAATCTAGTAAAAATCCAATAAAAATTAATTCAATAAGGAGATACTTATTTAACATAGATCCTTGTATATGCATTCAACAACTCAGCTTTCTCAGATAAAACTTGTGACAAGTTGTGTGACCAAATTCTTGAGAAAGTCATATATGGTTGATGAGTTATAGATAACAGAATTACCAGCAAATGCCCTCAAAAGTTCATCCCTGTGGTTTCCATTGGGAAGGTGAAGGGCAGACAGCTTTCCCTGGAAGCTTTGCACGGACACAGGCGGCATATGTCTGTGTATGCATATGTATACGTGTACTTACATACACAGATTTATATCTCAAATGCGCTTCATGGCGACATAATTTCAGTACCTGATTTTAAGTTGATCTCCTTGGAAAGTATTTTGTTACTGTTAAACTCCTTGAGGATTTCAGTGATTGTAAGCATTTGAACTTTGTCTGTTCAGGCTTCTAAGACAAAATACCGCAGATGGGGTAGCTTAGAAACAAAGAGTTCCAGAAGCTGACAGTCTGAGATCTGGGTGCCAACATGTGAATACCCTTGTACGGAACATGGCATCAGTGTGAAGCACCTAGAACACTGTCTGCCCAGTGCTCCTTGCCTCCCCTCCCCTCCTCCTTCCCTGTCCTTTCTCCTCCCCTTCCTCCCTCCCCCTCCTCCCCCCTCCTCCCCCCTCCTCCCCCTCCCCCTCCTCCCCCTCCTCCCCCTCCTCCCCCTCCCCCTCCTCCCCCTCCTCCCCCTCCTCCCCCTCCTCCCCCTCCCCCTCCTCCCCCTCCTCCCCCTCCTCCCCCTCCTCCCCCTCCCCCTCCCCCCTCCTCCCACTCCTCCCCCTACTCCCCCTACTCCCCCTCCTCCTCCCCCTCCCCTCCTCCTCTCCTTCCTCCTCTCCCTCCTCGACCTCCTCCCTCCTCCCTGCCTTCCTCCTCATCCTCCTTTTCTTCTTCTCCATTGCTATTATTAATGACTACATTTAAAGAGCTGTGAATCAGACCCTGAAGGACAGGTAAAGGGTTTAAGTTTTGTGCTAATGACAGTGGGTGTCAAGAAACAGAGGAAAAGAATGGCATTGCCATGTGTATGTCTCAGGTCACTCTGTCAAGAGTCAGGTGGGCACAGTTGAAGGACTCACGATTGGAAGCAGAAGACATCAGGGTTTTGGTACAATTGTGAAAGATCATATGAGCCTCCATCGGGACAGTGGTGTCAGGATTGGAGAAGAGGAGATGAATTTGAGAGGAATTTAGGGACTAGGTAATTAGATACAGCGATTTACACATTTATATCACACCTTCTATTAAATGCACAACTCGTACTATCTAAAGAAAAAATAAGAAGTCTTGTTTTAAACTTATTGCTTGTAAGAAAGTACAACTGTGTGTTAGACTTCTTTTCGGGGAGGGAGCATTAACTTTTATTACTCAGGTTTTTTTTACATAATGTGAAATAAATTCATACAGACGTAGAAAGGGCATTCATTTTCATTCAAATTATTTCAAAGTTAAGGTAGAACGAAATATTTCACGTAACAGTTTGTGGTGTTTTGAAATGGAGTTTGAATGGATCCAGTTCCATAGATTGTATTGACCCATCGGGGATTCCCAGACTGGTGGAGAGACCATGAGACACATGATTATCCGCTGTAATACTGTGCCAAGCGTCCCCGTCGGTTCTGTCACAGACGCCTTCCCAGCCCAGAGCCATGATGGGTTCTATTTAATGGCTCCATTCCGTTGTCTTCTGTGTCACTGAGCTCCTGTGGAGAAAGTCACGTGCCGTGCCAGCTTCCCTTCGTGGCACACGAGGTGCCCCCTTAGTTCTTGCTGGCTATCGTCATTAATCTTGGTACGGATTCGTCGTTCCCTCCTTGTCCCCTCTCCAATATGTTCATCTCTCTGAGGCAGCCCTTTTATCGCCAGCACTGTCCCCATCAGCACTGCTTAATAAGCGTATCCTGTTTAGGAACAGAGTTTGGCTCTTTCCTTCTCGAGTCTCTGTAGGCGCCGTTCCTGGCATCCTTTCTGTCCTGCCACACGGGAGCCTGCCTTCCACGATTGCCGCTAACAGGTTTTTCCGCCACACTCCAACTACTGCCTTGTTAACCGAATTTAGTTATTTTTGTCATCTCTTCTGAGTTCTCCAAAATAAAATAGAAGACGGGGTCCATGCTTTTGATTTGCTTGCATTTTAAGTCAAAAATGAATTACACACACACACACACACACACACACACACGTGTATAAATACATATACACACATGATGGAGACAGCATTTTTTTAGAGACAGCATTTTTAGAAAGACTGACCTGTTAGTAGTATGCAGACCACATTAAAAAGTTAGAAAGTAAAACAAAGCAAAAACAAACAAAAAACACTGCAGTGGTGTAGACAGATGATCCACAACATTTTACTTGGTGTGAGTGATGATGGTCTAGGCTGGGATAGTGATTATTTATAGAAATGGAGAAGAACAAAATATCCAAGTAACACTACTGTGAGAAAAGTGCACAGATTTACTGATTTTTTTTTTAAATAAAAGTGGCTTTAGTGGAGGAGACTTTAATAATTGTATGTCCAGAATCTAGAAAGGATGAATCTTCATCCTCATGACAGAAAGGTGGAAAAGTTTTTTTTGTTTGTTTCTGCTTTGTTTTCTATGAGTAGTATGGGTGCACGCATGTGTGTGTGATTGTAAAAAGAGGCAGAAATAAATAGTTTTTTCTCCCACTTAGGTTTATGTGTCTTAGAAGTAGTCACTGTTTTTCGTCACCTTTTGCCCTTTAATATGTTTTAAGTACTTATTTCCTGCATTAAAACACATTTCCTTTTGCATTTTTCTTCTTTTCAGTGCTTTTCTTATTTAAACACATTAATAATTACACAAGTAGGGAAAGCAATACAAAACTTACCCATTCAGTGTATTTTTGAGCCACACACTCTTGATAATTGGTAAAGAGTGGTCAACAGAGCAGCTACAATCTCTGCTGGCATGGAGGTGCCACTGCAGAAGGAAGAGAGAGGGAAACCACCCATGAACTAGGTGAAGTCACATAAAGGAGGCACACAGCAAGCAGTTCCTTGCAGGGATGCGGGACCCATGATGGCACACTGATTTCCATCAAAGTGCACCTTGCGAGAAAGTTGCTGTTGTCATGAGAACACTCAGAACTAATAGAACTGTCTAGTTAATTGTTGCTACCATCCTTCCAGCTCATTTCTCTTTTTCTCTGGCTTCTCTTTACTTCCTTTCCTTCTCCCAATCACTTGAAGAGATGTTTAAAATTTGGGCATGGTCTCTCCCCACACACATGATTGTGGGGTCATATAGGGCAGTGGAAAGGTGTAAGGAGAACCAGGTATGTTACTTAAAGCCCCAGGTTCCAGCCTTTGCCTGTTTCCTAGCTGTGTGGTTTCAAAAAGACATAAAGTCTCTCTGTCATTTGCCTCATTTGCCGCATAATCTGAATACTGATAATACTATGTAGACAAACTAATGGTATTTCTCCATTTGTCAGATGAATGCGAATATATGGGAATACCTCTAAGTTATTGATGTTATTGCTACAATTATAGGATCGCCTCCTAGTCTCTTCTCCGTATGTGGAGTTTCTTTGCATTCCATTGCTTGGAGGACTCTCTTCTCTGATGAGAGTGATCAGTCATGTAATCACCTTACCTGAACATAGTACTGCAAGTCCAGAAAGCCCAGGGCATTTCTGGGGCATCCTAATAGCATTTCGCGTAGAGAGATACAAAGAAGATTCGTTCTCTCTTGCTCAGCAGTCTGTTGCCCCTCCTAGAGCCTTTCTCTGAGTTCATCTGGTCATGCAATCCAGAAAACAACCTTTATCCTAGACTCATTTCCTCCTCTGTCACCTCTAGTTGAGCATCTTTCCTTCACGCCAAGACCTTCTGGATACACTCTCCCTTTTCCCTTTTCCACTAGTGACTCTTCTAGGTCAGCCACTTCTGTCAGTGTGCACCATGTATTGCTGTGAGATAGCTCAGCTGTTTGTCGTATTCTGTTCTCCACCGTCCTAATTTATCTTCCACAATAAATGGGAAATATCTTTTCTAAAAACTAAATATGCATATAAATGTGCATGTAATAAAACAAATACATGATCGCTGTTTTGCAAAATCAAATGACACAGATAACTAGAAAGCAAAAACCAAAGGAACTAAGTATTTCAGTCCCAAAGATGAGCAGTGCTAACTATCGGTGCATACTTTTTGTAAGACTTTTATCTCTATGTCTCTAATCACAAACACATATGCAAGAACATAGTTTTCCTTTATTTCCTTCCTCCTCCTTCCTCCTTTTTCTTCTTAATGACATCTTCTAATTTTAGATATGCCAAAATTTTACAGATCATTGTTACTTTATAATGCACTGCATATATATATGTATATATGTGTATATATATGTATATATGTGTATATATATGTATATATGTGTATATATATGTACATATATATGTATATACACACATATAATGCAAATATATAATTATATCCATATATAATTCATTTATAATGGATGCAGGATATATATCTATATATATCTATATTTATCTATATATATATATATATATATATATTTCCATCCTAATGTAATTTGTATATGTAATTACATATATATATGTAATTTACCATTTTTTTTTTAATTTTTTTTTAAATTTTTTTTTTCAACGTTTATTTATTTTTGGGACAGAGAGAGACAGAGCATGAACGGGGGAGGGGCAGAGAGAGAGGGAGACACAGAATCGGAAACAGGCTCCAGGCTCTGAGCCATCAGCCCAGAGCCCGACGCGGGGCTCGAACTCACGGACCGCGAGATCGTGACCTGGCTGAAGTCGGACGCTTAACCGACTGCGCCACCCAGGCGCCCCTGTAATTTACCATTTTTAATAGGTGCAGAGTATTTAATTCTATCAGCTTCTTCCTTTAAACAGGTCTTTAGACTGTACCATTCTCTGTCATCATGAACAGTGCTTCAACAGACATATTTATGTTCGCTGTCTTGGCCGCTATTTCAGTAGGTTAAAGTCCTTGAATTAGAATTATAGTAATAATTTACACACACTTATAATTTTGATGCTTATTGCCCAAATACTTACCCTGTGCTAAAAGTGTGCTCATGGAAACTCCCACCGCATTGTATAGATGTCTGCATTTCAACAACATTGAGAACAAAGGTAAAATATGACTCTGTTGTATTTCAGCATTATATCCTCAGTAATTCTCTATGGTCCATGGGAGAAAGTCCTCTTCGTAAGATCTATCTTTCACGGCAGGGCAACTGACATCACTCCACTCTCATTTTATCACTTGTTCCTGCATGCTTGGTCCCCAGCCACGCTATTAAACTCTCGGATCTTGAAAAGTATTGTACTGCTGCAAGCTCGTGCACCTGTTCATACACCCTGAACAAAAACCAGGTACTGGGGTGAAAATGCATGTTATTGAATGATTGAAGCAATATTTATCATCAGATTCATGGCAGAAATTCTATACTTTGTTACAAACCAATGAACTAATTAATGGGTTGACCATATTCTTTATTATCTGAACCAAAACTCTTTTAAAGGATAATGTATTAATAATAAATCTGGAAACAGTCAAAAACTGTAACTATCCAAGTAAACCAGGACCTGTGTCACCCTGTGAAGGGACAAAGGGAAAAATATCCACAAGTAGAAGAAACTCTGTGTTATTTTCCCTTCTGTAGTTGTAAAAGGATTACTTCCATACTCCCAGAATTTCAACGGAAGGCAGGAGAAATGGTCAAATCTCCCAAAATACAGGAAAAATTCCCCAAACAGTAATAGCATTGTGTGACCAATTCCTAACTTGCTCAAAGCTGCACAATTAAACATGTGTCTTTTTAAAATGTTTTTTATTTGTTTATTAACGGCACACAATGTAAAGGTACATCTTAGGAATTTTAAATGAAATGAAATAAGTTACTTAAATTACCTTCTGCAAGCAAGCCTGTGTCTGTCACATCTTTGAATTTACACTCTCTTGCACGGTTGAATGGCCTGTAGTGAGAACTAATAAATGATTTTTAATAAATGGCTGTAATTATGACCAAGCATTTACTGTTTTATATCACTGGGGAGGCAAAGGAGGTCGTGTCTTAATTGAAGTTTTTGTTTGTTTGTTTATTTTGAGAAAGACAGAGACAGAGAGAGAGGGAGAGCATGAACAGGGGAGGTGCAGAGAGAGAGAGAGAGAGAGAGAGAGAGAGAGGTCAAGAGTCCCAAGCAGGCTCTGCACTGTCAGTACAGAGCCCGTTGTGGGGCTCGAGCTTATTAACCAGGAGACCATGACCTGAGCCAAAATCAAGATTCAGATGTTTAAACGAATGAGCCACCCAGATACCCCTTTGTAAAAATGTGTGTGTGTGTGTGTGTGTGTGTGTGTGTGTGTGTGTGTGTGTGTATATATATATATATATATATATATATATATTTTTGCAGGCCAACAGGCCAAACAGTGCTTCAAATCTACATATTATTTGTGTCCTTAACAGCTGCATATTTTGTACAAATATGCTTCCAGATAAAGTATTATTTTCATCAGAACATGTATTGCATATAACACAAAAGGTGCATTTGACACTATTAAGCTCAGTTGTGGTTAATATTTTGCAAGCAGTTGGCTTCCCCATATTGTGTTACATTGCACTTGCTGGTCTGTATTTTTGCCAATTACCCAGTGGTTCCTAACGAGGCGCAGACTTAAAAAGAGAATATTCCAGAGGTCTGGATACTGTGTTCTGCTTGCCTTCACAATCCTCTAAGTGATGACTTGATGTGTGTATTTGAAAGACCGTGTTAATGACCTGGTAATTGTTTTTGCTGGTTTGCACTGAAGTGTGAAGTGTGTTGATAACTGTCCCCTGGCATTGGAGGGGGAGCAGGGAGCCACACTGATTCTTACCCTGTGGCCATCTCTCCACGGTCAGATGCTGAACAGCTGTCCATAGAACTGAATAAATCTGTGAGGCTGAAGAGGGATGTAGCATCGTACCTTCCTTTTAAAGGTGCTTACGGTGGAGAAACACAATGATTGCTATTTTCATAATAGGTGGCAGCTGGCCCCCATATGGCTTCATTGAAGTCAGTGAAGTCATTTTGAACTTATTTGCAATAGGAATTTTTTGTTGTTGAAAGAAAGGCTTATATTTCATATGACACGTTTTTTCAGATGACTGAACCAATGAGATTATCTCACAGGATCGCTTCTAAGTTCAACACCGTGAATGAAACTGTTCTTAATGAAATATTTCATGTTTATAAAACCCACTTAGGACATTTGGGATTCTGAAGAGTTCCAATGTCTGGTGTCATCGGGTATGGTGAGAAGTCTTCTGTAAAGAGGGCAAATATGGAATAATATAGGGTTTTTTTTTAAGTTTTTTTTTTTTTTTTTTTTTTGAGGGAGAGAGAGAGAAAGAGAGAGCAAGCAGAGGAGGGGCATAGGATTTGAAATGAGCTCTTTGCTGACAGCAGAAACCCTGATGTGGGTCTCTAACCCATCAACCATGAGATCATGACCTGAGCCGAAATCAAGAGCAGGATGCTTAACTGACCTAGCCACCCACACACCCCTAGAAGCAGTTTTAATACCACATTTGACTGATTTGCAGAGCCCTATATAGATACATGATCAAGATACTCAACCATATACATTTCATCTAGAAATGTATGACACCAAAGGTATGCATCTTGCTATACACACACACACACACACACACACACACACGTATATAAGCAATGTATATAAATAATCAAATGAATGAAAAAGGAAGGGAAAATTAAAATTATGATTGGCACATAATTGAAATAAAAAACCCTGACATTTGAATGAAAAGTCCTCAAAAGTTACAAACAGAGAGGGAGGGAGGCAAACCATAATAGACTCTTCAAAATTGAGACTAAATTGAGGATGGATGGGGGGTGGGAGGGAGGGGAAAGTGGGTGATGGGCAGTGAGGAGGGCACCTGTTGGGATGAGCACTGGGTGTCGTATGGAGACCAATTTGACAATAAGTTATATTTAAAAAAAAAAATTAAAAAGTCCTCAGGAGCAAGCGTATATACACATACATAAATATTTTAAATTTATATGTAAAATGAGTGTCTCTTGATGCAGGGTTCAGGAAACTGAGTGACGGTTATGTAAAATCTTCAGCGAAGCAAGCTTTTACTAAGTTCTTTCAGATACGGAATTTTCACAGTGGAGCTCACGTATCAGCTGAAATCATTGGGCGCCCACACTTTGCCTCTGCCCTCTTGCCCTGCCCGAGCTCAGCCTGCCTCTGCATACCTTCCTTGGGGATGTGCCCTTGGGACTAGTTGGCTGAATCCTCAGGGATAACGTCCAGGCTGTGGTCTTCACTGATCACACCCGATGTCTTGAGAATGAAGTGAAAACCTCCACGTAGCTCGACACTGAGAAATTTACCAACTTCTCTCACTTGATTCTAGATCCCCAAACACACATCCCAGCCCAGTTAAGCAGCACTGTTCCCTAATGCGCCCCTATTTTCCTCCTCCTGTGCAGACACATTTCTCTGCATTCTGCTGGGCCTTGTCCGGGCTTTGCTCACATTTCTCAATGCTTGTTGTGGCTTGTTCGTGAGCCCTGCAGCCCGATCCTGTCCACAGCTCTATGCAGGGCCTCCCTCAGCACTGCCTGCCTGCAGACCACTCTTCCTCAGCATCCGCCATGCCCCATGGCTCTGTCATCACACTGAGGCACTCAGGGTCCTTCCCCCAGTGGCACTTCCTGCCATTGATTTGTCTACCACTTGTTAGGAAAACACCGGCAGGGCAGAGTATGTTCTGCTCAAGGTATCACAGTAGTTGGTCGGCGTCCTGTTTTTTTCTGGTTACTCATGTAGAACTTTCAGTTTTCCTAGCCCTGGTTCTCTTGACATATGGTTCTGATGACTTCTGCTCCTCGTTGGATTTGTTTTCTGTCAATATTTTCCATCTGTGGATGTTCTGAAGCATTTGGTATTCCAGTTAACATAACCAGGCTAAGATAAAAACCCTCACCAACTCAACGAAACCTAGATGCTACCATCTGTTGGCCATTTCTACTGACTGGTCAGTTAGTCCTTTGGCCACCATGTTGAGGTGACTGTGGGAGTCTTGCTTCAGGATCTCATCATGGCGGCAACTGTGGGGCTGTCCAGTCCTGCCTATTTTTGATTCTAAGCCCTTCCCTTCTTTTGGACCTTTCTTCACCCCAATATTGGGTTACTGTAGCAGCAAGCTCCCTGCCCCCCCCAGCTCTGGCCCTCCTTCAGATCCGAGGCTGGTTTCCTCCAGTCGCCATCTTCCTCAGACCCAACTGTGTTTGTAGCGCACACTTGCCAATGTGCCGTGGGCGTGACTGTACCTGATTCACACTTCGTATTAAACTAGTCAGAAGGTTTCACGGTGTTTCCTACCACTTTCGACATGTACCTATGTCCTCCTGGCTCCTCCTCCTCTTTCTCCACTTCTTCCTCCTTCTCCTCCTCCTTTTGCAAGATGTAAAACTTAAGCAGCTTTATCTTAGAATACAATTGCCAGAGGTTGTCATGGCAGAATTGTCCTGAAAGAAGGAATTTATCATAACCATGACATTCAGTAATCATAAAGTCAACAGATTAAGATTATATGTCTAATATTTGTTTATTCAAAGTTATAGTATGAACTTCTGCAGATTCCCCCAAGTTTTATTGAGGTATATTTGACAAATACAAAATTGTATAGATTTAAGGTATAAAACATGATGTTTCAATGTATGTAAACATTGTGAAGTGACTACCAGAACCAAGCCAAGTGACCTATTCATCACCTCACATAGTTACCTTTCCTTTTAAATTAAGGTAATTGAGTTTACCTTAATTGTGAGAGCAGTTGAAATCCATTCTTATGGCAAATTTCAAGTGTGTAATACAGTATGGTTACTAGTCACAGCGCTATACATTACATCTCCAGAATTAGTCATCTTGCATCATGAAAGTTTGTACCCTTTGAATAATATTGCCCTGTTTCCCCCACCCCACGTCCCTTTCTTCTCTTCAAGCTTTTCCTTTCATTGTTCTCACACAATAAAATATTATCCTCATTTCTGCCTCAAGTTGCTACTCTCATAAAGAATACTTCTTGTCTATCCTCTTTTTATATTTTGTCTATTCTGTGGAAAGCATTGACTTAGATGTGAATGAGATACAGTAGTAACGAATTTATAATATAACCCTTAAGAGCACATACATACACATACTGTTATTCTAAATTATTAATGTATGTTTCAGTTCTCTTTGGAAAATAAAACACAGAGAAAGTAAATGTCATCAAAATTCTATGATTTAATATATGAACAAATTAAGTTCTACTCTCTGCGCACCACATAGGAATCTGCTTTTCTGTCACCATATAAATCTGGATATTTGTATATGCATGTATCGGTATATGTATTTATGTGTGTGTATATATACATACATATGATGGAATGTATACACACATATATAAAGTAAAGACAAATATTATTATAAGCAATTCTTTGCTTAATTTTTACTCAATAAAACATGAACATCTCTTTCGATCTATTTGTTATGTGTCTACTCACTCACTTTAATATTTTCAGTGTCCGTTAAGTATGACTATACTAAAACTTGTTCAGCCATTCCAAGGTCATAGATATTTTGGTTGTTTCCAAAATGTTGTTCTCATAAGCAGTGCTGCAGTGGCCATCACTGTTACTGTCATGGGTCCAGCAAAGTCCCGCTGTAGTTGTTGACTACTCAAAACCTGTACAGTCTCGCCTTCCCCATTAGGTTCTTCTTGCCTCGGTTGCCATGGATATCCTACCTGTAGAGCGTTGTCAGTTTTGAGGCATCTAGTCTTCTGACAAATTCTCATAATAATAAAGAAGCTAAGGCACTAAGCAGATATAAGATTAGATTATGGATCAGCCACCTGTGTCACATACTTTGTTTTATAAATTGGCTTATCTGAAGAGGCAATTAATGACCTCCAAATTATTATAGAAATCCCTTAAAGGGGGTGCCTGGGCAGCTCAGTCGGTTAAGTGTCTGACATCACCTCAGGTCATGATCTCAGGGATCGTGAGTTCGAGCCCCGTGTCAAGCTCTGTGCTAACAGTGTGGAGCCTTCTTGGGATTCTCTCTCTCCCTCTCTCTGCCTCCCGCCTGTCTCTATCTCTCAAAAATAAATAAATAAACATAAAAAAAATCCCTGAGGGTATCTGGGCAGCTCAGTTGGGCATCTGACTCTTCAACTCAGGTCTTGATCTCGGGCCATGATTTGATTTTGGCTCAGGTCGTGATCTCACTTTGTGAATTCGAGCCCCACATCCCACTCTGTGCCAGCAGTGTGGAGCCTGCTTGGAATTCTCTCTATCCTTTTCTCTCTGCCCCTCCCCCACTCCTGCTATCTCTCTCTCACAAAATAAATAAACATTAATTTTTTTTAATCCCTGAAAAGAAAGTGGCTAGTGTATTCATACTTTAGCAAATTTGTGATGGTGGTCCTCCTATAAATCTGAAATACTGTCATGTTAGTACAGACCCTATTTAAGTATATTCTTATGTATCCATAAATTAATTTTATTGTATTTATCCCAACCTTACATTATCTGACGAAAGGCATTCAGAGTGGGTTTTTTTTTTTTTCCTTTCCATAATTAATTGGTTGGTTGGTTGGTTGGCTGGATGGTCAGTTGGTTGGCTTGCTGATTGGTTTTAGGAGTCATGTATATCTATTACTTAAGTACATTCAGTTCTCCAGTGTTACACTTAAAAATATCCTCACATGATGGACAGTAAAATGGCGTGTCTATAATATGGGGTAAACTACTCCTGGAATAGTAACCCTCTTCTAGGCTGTCTTCAACACATAATACATTTTCTGCCTCCATGAATTTCAAGAAATAAGCATCATTCATTTCGATTTAAAGTAAGTAACTTTCCATAATTGTATCAATTTCAAAGAAAACTCACATTTAAAAATTAATGAAAATAATTCTCTTCTTCCATACCGATGTTCAAAGTGGAGTTACTTTTTATGCGCATTGAATTGACCTAGAGTAAAACACAGTTTATGTGGACCTCCTGACCCTATAGCGGGCACATGTGGGTTCTGTGAGTGGAGTATGTCAGTGCAGACATTCCTGAGTCAGAACAGACCTGTACAACGCACGTCAGATTTGAATCCTCTTAACTTAAGAAAATGTCTTCTGCATCAGGATCCACATGTCTCCCCACTTCCGTTTGTCTGATTCAGGCTAACCCAGTTCTGACGATGTTTGCAGTCTACTTAGGGCGATTTAATTTTCTGATGTCTAAAGGAAGGTTAGCATAGTTCAGAAGGACCTTTACAAGTGCCTAAAAATGCTCTTTCTAAAAAGACATTTTTGAGAACCCCTTAATTTGGCATATACTACTTATTTCAAAGTGTAATGGAGATTTAAGATTCCTGTATTTAAAATACGTAAAACCTCAAAGTCTGTGTGCTGATCTGATTTTTAAGGAGAACGTTTACACCATATAGGTGGTATAAACCATCAGTTTTCAAGCTTCGTATCAAGACATTTTTCAACTTTCCAGTAATTCTCTGTCCTTCCTTCCAAATAATAGTGCTGTTTCCCTGTGGATAGCCCTGCTCTCTGTCACAGAACCACACCTCTGTGTCTCAGAGGGGGGAAAGGATTCCACTGTGACTGTAAAATTGCTTTGGCACGATTACTGTCATGGCCTCGCCATTCCGTCCAGTACTTCAGAACATGAGTCCACAAAATCCCCTTCCTTGTAGTCAAGGCTCTGTCATGGAACATCTTTCCCATTCTAGACCTGGGGTGTCAGTGCCCCTGCAGGATTGGGGAAATCTGTCCTCGGGTCCAACAATGACTGGCCTCACTTTCCAGTGTGTAAAACCACGTCGGGAATTTGGAAAGTAGGATGTCCTGAGGTGCCTGTGTCACAGTGGACATGATGCTTACAACCACAGAGAGCATCAGATCCAGGCTGGCCCCAGGCTTGAGCCCAGAGGGGATGGGATGCCCTACAGTGAATAATTCTTGCCATCAGTCACGTCTGTATGGCACAGAATAACAAAGCACACTGTGGTTGAGTATCAGACCTCAGCTATGAATAGCAAAGCCATTACTTAAAAAAAAAATACCTTTTTATACCTCTATTTAAAAAATCTGAAAAGATGGGATGCCTGGGTGGCTAAGTCGGGTTGAGTATCCAACTCTTGATTTTGAATCAGGTCACGATCCCCGGGTCGTGGGATCAGGCCCCACAGAGGGCTCTGCACGGAGTGCATATTCTCCTTGCTTGAGATTCTCTCTCTCCCTCCCACTGCCTCTCTCTCCCACTTGTGCACTCTCTCCCTGCCTGTTAAAAAAAAAAATCTGGAAAGGAATTTACCAATTCTGAAGTCATGAGTAGGGAAGTAAAGGGTGCTACCCGAGCCTGGTTGTGATGGAAGTCACATATCCAGTAAAATCTATTTTGTTCTCCTAGGTTCCCAGAAGACAGATAAGTTTGTTTCATCCACTGCCTCCTGGATCACTTACCCACTGTGTCTACCCAAAGGCTTAAAGCCAATGAATTTTCAGGCTCATGAATTTTAAAATGTATTTTGGCATAAAAAGTGTATTCGTTTGTTGGAATTTCCAAATATCTTAAAGATGGGAGTGGGTGGGAGATACTACAATACAGAAAAGAAAGTGCCAGAAGATATTCGCTAATATTGCTGGAGAAATCAACCGATTTTAGAAACAGAAAGGCATTTCATCCACTGTTGTGCTGAATCCTTAAACACTCCATGTCACAGGCTCTGTTTAGAGTTTTTGCCTTAAAGGTAAGAAAACGGAGTCATGAAGAGCTAAAGTGTACCTCTCTCACCACTCTCCAGTGCTGCCTCAGCTCTGGAGGCGGAGGGAGACTGGTGCTTACGGTAGGTACAGGCTCGTCCTGACAGGTGGCTGGCGCGTCCTGAGAACAGGTGTTACTGTGTTCCGGTTGAGATGTGAGCGGGGATGTGCTGAGAGGGCCAGTGGTGCAACGCTGTTCTCCATTTCCAACCAAGGAAGCAGACGTCTCCACCACGTACACACGAGCTGCGTGTGCCCTCTTTGTGCGTCTGCTCATCACGTAGTTACGACGTCCATGGAGTGTCTGCGTGTCATCTGTCTAGGGCCTAGGAACACAGTGGTGCCCAGACCAGGTGCCGATAGGTGCCACGAAGAGCAAACAAACAAGTCAATGAACGGGTAAAATTTAACAAAGGGATAGAGGTTGATGAGGTCAAGGTCATGGAGTGTGGGTGTGATGTGTGCCGGAGACTGTGTGCAGGGCTGTCGCCTGAGCTGAGCCTTGGAAGATGTGAGGATGGGGGAGGGGAGGTCAGTGTAGGCAGTGCCAATGTCCTGTGGTAGGAGTGAGTTGGACGAAATGAGAAGCACCAGAAAGGCCAGTGGGGTTGGAGTAAGTGGGTAAGGGCAGAAGTGGCAGGCGCTCAGGTTTTGGATACATTCCTGAGGAAGAGGCTTCGGAAGACTTGCTGATGATTGAGTATGGGAAGAAAAGATCCAGAAGGTTAATACACAGCTCCAAGGCTTAGGAATTGGGCAGCTGGAGGGATGGCCATACTGTGGCCCCTTGTTTCTACACCGGATACCTTTATTCCTTTTTCCTTTTCTTCCTTTACCTGGCCTTTTGCCTAGAACTCTTCCCAGTCAAAAATAAGGGAAATTATAGTAAAATCTAAGAACGGGAACATTTAAGGGGCACCTGTGTTGCTCAGTCGGTTAAGCATCCGACTTCAGCTCACGTCATGATCTTGCAGTTCGTGAGTTCGAGCCCCGCATCGGCCTCTGTGCTGATAGCTCGGAGCCTGGAGCCTGCTTCCAATTCTGTGTCTCCCCCTCTCTCTGCTCCTCCCCTGCTCATGCTCTGTCTCTCTCTGTCTCAAAAATAAATAAAACATTAAAAAAATTTTAAGAAAAAGTTTTTTAACATTTTGTATTTATATTTGAGAGACAGAGACAGAGCACGAGATGGTGGGGAGAGGGGCGCAGAGAGAGAGGGAGACATAGAATCTGAACCACGCTCCAGGCTCCGAGCTGTCAGCACACAGCCCAGTGCAGGATTTGAACCCACAAGCTGTGAAATCATGACCTGAGCTGAGGTTGGACAATTAACCAACTGAGCCACCCAGGAGCCCCACTTTTTTTTCTTTTATTACTATCATAAGTGTTAAACACGTACAAGAAAAACATCATACATTTCTGTTAAATAATCGGTTTACGACAAAACAATTTATTTCTTTCATAAAGGTAGGCTCAGTGGCTCTGACTTACAGGTAGCAAATATATGTAAGTTAAATTACATTTTTCTCAAACTCAAGCTTATTAGTGTGATGTAGTAAAGTTACTATGTAAATAGTAAATGAATAAGAATAGAAATAGAACCTACAGTTTTACACAGGATTGGAACGTATTTTCTTGTTGCATGATATGGCCAGGCACAAATACAGGCACAACGATAGAAAAATAGTGCGCACGAGTGTTGATCTCTTGCCCTCTTATAAATCTGTGTACATACAAGAAGTGGGGTTTTTATAACTACAAACGTAAACCAAGTGTATCTCTTTTATGTGAAAATTGCTTTTTTGCTTCACAATCTTTTGCTTCTCAGTGTAAATCTGACCTAAGCACACAAGAGTTTCATTTTTTTTTTTTTTTTTTTTTTTTTTTTTACTGAATGGTGACTTTCTGTCTTCATTCCTGATGCTTGAAAACAAGACGATTGCTCACACATGTAAGAAATTCACCTTGCAGCCAAGGGGTTCCCGTTTTCTTAGATATGGCGGAATGTTCCTCTTCCTCAGACTCCAGGGGCTTGGGCAGGGGTGATGACACCAGACCACAGTTCACATTCCTGTTCTTCCCTCAAAGTCCAGCTCTCCAGCTGAACAGAAGATTTGGAGAGAGAGTTCCTCACCCAGCTCTCCACTTCTGTGAAGAGAGGGGAAATACTAGTTGGTCCCATTCTGTGGTTTTTCCAGAAGGTTGGAAAACGATAGGCGGTATTTGATGTCCTTCCCTGTTCTAGACCCAATCATCACCGGAAACGTTTTAGGATTTTCTTTTGCAACATGGTTTCTCCAATGTTCTGATTTCCTTTTAAATTCAGTAGTATGATTGTATAAAGCCAAATCATTTTCTCCACGGGGCTAAGGAAGCCACTTCAGCAGGTTCACTTGATGAGAAAGGACTGCTAACGCTCATTTCTTCCACTTTTTCATTGTCAGTAACATTCTTTGTCTCAGTGTCCAGTCTGGAAACATTCTGAAACTCGTCTTTATCTTACCCGGTTAAGTATTTCTTACAGCATTGCTCAAAAGCTCTTCAGGAGGTAACCCACTGCAAAGCAAACAATGTGTGGTGAGGACATCAGGGTTTTTTTGTTTGTTTTTGTTTGTTTCTTTCAGCAGTAGAGGCAGAACCTTCCATGAGGTCAACAATCGATGGGAATGGTCTGTACAGATGCTGACACAAGTTTCTCCAAGATCTCTTGTTTCCGGACAAGAGAACAAATCATTAAATGCATCTTGGTCTTTGCTTATTTAAAGCAGAAAAAAAAAAATTCTTAAATTTCACCACGAGTTTTGTTAGTGGATCTTTTGACTATTGCCTTGATAGAGGAGCTGTTTTGTAGAGATCTTTCTCGGTATCAGGGACATGTTATCAACCTGTTGACTTTTGGAGCAGTGCAGAGTAGAAAGTATTTTGGCTCCTTGTATCCTATTTTAGAATTCTCACTGTATAGTCACTGTAGTTTTTCATGCTGCATTACTAAGGTTTCACCAACTGTTTGACTTTGCCTTTTCTGGTCAATAAATTCTGCTGCTAAATGACTTACTTCCTGAGCCTCTCCACCAGTGTGACTTTTTGTTCCTCAGCGAAAGCTTTACTCTATTGGAGATTCCAGTAGCCTTTAAAATAATCAGCACAATTACCCATTGAGTGGCTTTGATTTGAAGTTAAGCATCCTCAATTTTGCTGAAGTCAGTACTGCGTTTGTAAGGTGTTTTCCAGTAGCGATGCACAGTGAATGGGACAACTTACATTCCCCACGTAAAACCCACGACAAACGGCTTTCGTTGTCAAGGCAGAGTTCCTTTGTGTTTCATGTAGCATTAGCTCAGTGAAACGATTCAAAAGGTTCGAATGCTGTATCACTAACCTTATCAGAATTGCCAATAGACCTAGGATACTCCTACTTCATACATCATCTTTAGAAACTGCCACTTTGGTCCATCAGATACGTGCACATGACAGAAGTGGCAATAAAATATGAAACAACAGGGGGGCACACATAATTAACTGAGTGGAGAGTGAAAATATGGAAACTTCTTCCACACGGTCCGCACTTGACAACATATACAGTAACATCAGTGTGTGATGAGTCCAGTTGGGCAGTGGTGTGTAAAAACCCCTCCTTTACAATGAAATTCTTGTCTCAATATTTTATCGCACAGTGAAGCCTCTTTCCTTTATGAGACATTCAGCAAGACGCTAAGGGAAGTTTGGGGAGATAATTCAGAGGAAAGGGAACACCATCAATATGGCTCTGCATTCATCGGCCAGCTCCCAGCCTCATGTCAGGAATCAGCAGTGCATTCACCCCATGAGGACACTCTCTGCCCTAGTTTGGGGAACCTTCCACTACAGAATCACCAGCGGATCCCTCAGTCAGTGTCCATCACCCTGAGCATCGGCACCGTGTAGCGGGTCAAGTTGAAAACACCAGTCTCACGCAAAACCGCCTCCTGTGATTGCCAGTTAAGGAAACTCAGGCATTGAGTGGTTCCAAGCAGGAGATATTGGTCGTTCAGATGAGTTAAGTGAGAGTCAGAGGAGGTATGGATTTGAGAGTTATTCCGGGGGTGATGCTACTAGGATACTGCAGTGGGAGGTAGGACTTTCTTTAGACGGTTTTGTGAGCGAGTGTGTGGAAAGATGAGAAGGAGATACTCTGAAGAGTATGTGGCAGGACGAGCACTAGGTTTCTCCTGGCCTCCCCTGCCCATCTTCCTTGGGCACAGGGCTACCACGTTAGCAGCCACGAAACAGAGCTCCTGTGCCCTTGCCTGGAATTGGACTTTCTAGCCGCCGATTCCAGAATTCCACCGGTCTTTTGTTTCTGAATCTCCTGGGTTCCTCATCAAGAAATCAATGGCATAAATGTGGGAGTTTGGGGGAAGTATTGACGTGCTTACTGGAGCTGAAGCTTCTTGGCGCTTTTCTGATCTGAGCGAGGGGATATGTTTTCCAAGAGAAGCAAGGGCACGTTACAGGAAGCCCGGAAGGGAATACTGTATGGTTCTGGCGTGCACCAGGAAGTCATGTGTGAAGTCCGATGCCTGTGAGGACGAGTCCAGAGACCCAGCCACAGTGGAGGAAACAATTAATTCCAGCTTCCTAGGGGCCAGTTTATAGTCACATATTGAATCGAAAACCACTAAAATCTGACAATACCTATATTATCTTCAGAAAACAAAATTATCAAATGAGAAAAACAAATTGATCCAAATGTATAAGACCTCTAGTTTTCCTTTCTAGTAGGGTACTTTTCTGGTTTTGGTATTAGGATAATGCTGGCCTCAAATAACGAGTTTAAGAGTCTTCTCTCCTTGTTTGTTTGTGTGTTTTTTTTTTTTTTTGGAAGATTTTGAGAAAGATTAATGTTAATTCTTCTTTAGATGTTTGGTAAAATTCGCCAGTGAAGCCATATGGTCCTGGTCTTCTCTTTGTAGGGAGATTGTGGCCTACTGATTCAGTCTCCTTATTAATAGCAGTCTGTTAAGATTTTCCATTTTTTCCTGATTCAGTCTTATAAACTGTAGGATTCTAAGAATTTTTCTGTTTCTTCTAGGTTGCCCAGTTTGCTAATGCATAATTGTCCATAGTAGACTTTTATGATCCTTTGCATCTATTGTGGTATCAGGTGTAATTTCTCCTCTATTATTTATAATTTTGTTCATTTCAGTTCTTTTCCTTTTTTTCCCTTGGTCAGTCTAGCTAAGGGTTTGTCAATTTAGTTTATCTCTTCAAAGAAACAACTCTTAGTTTGGTTAGTCTTTTCTACTCTTTTCCTGTTCTCTATTTCATTTATTTCTGTGCTAATCTTTATCATTTCCTTTCTGTGTTAATTTGGGCTGAGTTTGTTTTCATGGGGGTTTCCTTATACGTAACTCCCCTCCTTTCTCTTGCTGACTTTTGACAATGTAATCAAAATGTGTCTCAGGGCAGCCCAATGCAGGATCAACCTATTTGGGGTCCTTTGAGTCTAGGGGATCTGGATGTTCATTTGTCTCCTCTGGTTCAGGAAGCTTTGGGCCATTATTGTTCTAAATATACTTGGTGGCTCATTCTCTTTCTTTTCTCCTGGAATTTCCATGTGAATATTCTTCCTTTTTACTGTGTCCCATAATTCCCATAGGCTTTCCTCACTCTTTCTCATTCTTTTTAAATTTTTGTGTCCTCTTTTTTTTTAATGTTAATTGATTTATTTTGAGAGAGAGAGAGCAGGGGAGGGACAGCGAGAGAATCCCAAGCAGGTCCGTGCTGTCAGCAGGGCTAGAACTTACAAACCATGAGATCATGACCTGAGCTGTAATTAAGAGTCAGATGCTAACCAGCTGAGCCACTCAGGTGCCCCTCTTTTCTCCCTCTGATTGGGTAATTTCCAATGTCTTATCCTCCAAATTGCCAGTAGTTTCTTCCATATGTTGTCAACTCTACTTCTGAAACTTTTGAATTCTTTAGTTCAATTATTGTTCATTTCAACTCTAGTTTTTGTGTGTTTTTTTTTAAATTTTTTTAATGTTTATTTATTTTGGAGAGAGAGACAGGGTGTGAGCAGAGGAGGGGCAGAGAGAGAGGGAGACAGAATCCGAAGCAGGCTCCAGGCTCTGAGCTGTCAGCACAGAGCCCGATGCGGGGCTTGAACCCAAGAACATTGAGATCATGATCCGAGCTGAAGTGAGGCGCTTAACTGACTGAGCCACCCAG
This sequence comes from Leopardus geoffroyi, assembly GCF_018350155.1. Taxonomy (NCBI): domain Eukaryota; kingdom Metazoa; phylum Chordata; class Mammalia; order Carnivora; family Felidae; genus Leopardus; species Leopardus geoffroyi. The sequence continues at coordinate 2,864,813 of NC_059327.1, read as the reverse complement.
GAGACCCTGTTTTGTTTTGTTTTGTTTTGATGATTGCTACTTTCTTCTGGTTTCTCATCAAGCGTCTTATTTTGTTCATGCAGAAAATATGGAACATTTCATCAATGTGGGGGTCATCCTTGCTCAAGAGCCATGCTAGTCTTGTCTTTATTGTTCCAGTTTTAGTATGTGTGCTGCTAGCCAAACACAAAGCTTGATGTGAAACTGTATGTGCCCCCTCAGTGCCTTTGCTGATGCCACTCAGTGCCCCTCCCCCTTGAATATGGCACATCGCGGGCTCGGCCCTTTCTCCTGTTGACACTCGCTGCATCCTGTAGCTTGAAATACGATAGCCTATAGGTTGCCCTCTTCCAAAGATTTCTCTAGACAGATTCCCTACTCTGAACTCCACATGCATCGGGTTGTCTACTCAGCTCCTGCATTTACATGTCCAATAGGCATTTCAAACATAGCTCGTCCAGAACCGACCCAGATTTTCTCTCCAAAACCTGTTCCTACCATCCTCTTCTCGGACAATGGCCGTTTCTGTCAGTTGCGTAGGTTACAAAATAAACTCCATAGTGATTTCCAGTTCCATCTCTCATACCCCGCCTCTCCCCGCAAACACCTACAAATACTCTACGCCCCAGAGCCGGTATCCAGCCCTCCCCCGCTTCCGTTAATCACACGCAGGTCTCGGCAGCCATCGCGTCCCACCTAGACTTTCGCCACTCTCTCCTGACTGACCCCCTTATTTCTGCTTTTGCCCCTGTTCAGCCTTTGCCCCTCAACATAGTAGCCAAAGTGATTCTTTTAAAAGTTGCTATGTATCACTCCTACGCTCAAAACTCTACAGCGACCTGTCGCCTGTCTCCGTAGAGAATCAGAAGTCCTAATGATGTTCTTCAAGGCTCCCCATAAGCCTCCCCCCATGGCCCCTCGGTCCCGTGTCCTGCTCCAGCCCCACACTGCCCCAGCTCATCAGCGTCCTCATGCTTTCTCAAACACATCGAGCACTCTGTGTCTCAGGGCTTCCGTCTTCTCTGTCCAACACGATCTCCTCTCGGATATGTGCAGACTGATCTGCCACGTGCTATAGATCTCTGTGCGGCCTGGGAGCAAACCCCTCCCTGCCTTCCACATCCGTCTCCCTGCTCGCTGCTTCTCCCTGGTACTGCCACCGTGGGACACGCAAATAGTCCATGATGCGTCTGTTGCCTCTGACACCGCCCTAGAGGGCAAGTAAGGGCAGAGGCCACGTCTGTTCCCTTCACCACTGTATAGGCAATCCTAGAACTTAACTTGGAAAATGGCAAATGATCAAAAGTATTGTGGAATGACGACATAATGGAATTCTTACCTTCAGGGCTGTGGGGGGAAAATAATGCCGAGGGGCTCGAGCGAATGATGTATTTTACATAATGTCTTCCAGGCCCATCCGTGCTGTCGCCAATGGCAGGACTTGCTTCTGTTTTAGGGCTGAATAATATTTCATTGCATGGATAGACTCTTTTCTTTTCTCATTCAGCTGTCCGTGTACCTTCGGGGTGCTTCCATATCTCGGCTACTGTGAATGACGCACGGCCCCGCTTCCATGAGGCATCTAAAATAGCTGAAGGTTTAGAAGTAGACATTAGGGTGGTGATTATCACGGGCTGGGGGAGGACCGCGTGGACGGTTCTTGTTTAATGGGCGTAAAATCACAGCTCTCCGAGACGAGTGTGTTTCAGAGATCTGCTGTACAACATCGTTCCTAGTGTTCACAATAAGAGGTTGCGCAATTAAAAATGTATCGAGAGGACAGATCTCATGTTAACTGTTTTTCCTACAAAAAAGAGGATTCTTTCGGAGGTGAAGGAAGTGTTTACTACCTTCCTTGTAGTGATGGTGACATGAGTGTATGCATGTGACTAAGCTCATTAAATTGCATGCATTAATTACGTGTGGGTTTTGTGCGCCAGTTATATCTTCAGTTAAAGCTGAAGAAAGAAGAAAACATAATGCTGAAGAGCTTAGCACAGTACCTGACAAATATTAGTTGATTAATAAATGGTAAGTATAGATGTTAAGGTCAGAACCCTTAGGGTTCAAGTGTTTCATCATAACATAACTCGAAAGGAATTTCCATAGGAAACAAAAGAGACTGGTTGATTTTCTTTGTATTTTTAAAAATACTTACTTATTTTGAGAGAGAGAGAGAGAGAGTGGGGCGCCTGGGTGGCGCAGTCGGTTAAGTGTCCGACTTCAGCCAGGTCACGATCTCGCGGTCCGTGAGTTCGAGCCCCGCGTCGGGCTCTGGGCTGATGGCTCAGAGCCTGGAGCCTGTTTCCGATTCTGTGTCTCCCTCTCTCTCTGCCCCTCCCCCGTTCATACTCTGTCTCTCTCTGTCCCAAAAATAAATAAACGTTGAAAAAAAAAATTAAAAAAAAAAAAAAAAAAGAGAGAGAGAGAGAGAGCACAAGAGTATGAGCAGGGGCACAGAGGGAGGAGCCAGAGAATCCCATGCAAGCTCCATGCTGTCAGCGTGGAGCCCATTGTGGGCCTTGAACACATGAACCATGAGATCGTGACCTGAGCCGAAATCAGAGAATCAGATGCTTAAGCTAACTGACCCCCGCAGGCGCCCCTCTGGTTAATTTTCTTAAAAGGATGTGGGGCAAAGTAAGATAAATATAATGTGTTCACAAATGCCAAAGTAGACGATTAGGAAGAAATTTCAACTTTAAAAATGGTGTTAAGCTGTATCTAAAAATAAAGCCTTTTGTTTTTAAGGACGTTCAGTGGACACACAGATGTGGTGCAAAAGCTCTGGGTATTTGTAACAGAAACTGTTAGCACTGAATTTAATTAACTCCCTCAGCTGTGTTGCCAGATGAGAAGTTTGCTTTGTGCGTAAGGTAAATCAGGAGGCGTTGGTTAAAATTCAGAGTTTAATAAGCCGGAGGCATGGGGGGAAGGCGTTTTTATCCAAGACTAAGCTGTCATTGTGTGTAACACCACCCGCTTAATTTCCATGCGTGAAAACTCTGTGGCAGACAAGCTTACGAACAACTCACACCAGAGAAACGTCCACTTCGAAGAGCACACCGGGCTCACCACAGTGCGGCCCTGCGTGGTTTGTTTCAGATGCGTACGTAAGAAGGATTTAAAAGATTGTTTCTCAGTCTGGAAACGAGGTACGTGGAACAGAAGACTTCCCATCTGTGCCTGATGTGATTGCGGCTGATTTAAAGGAGATCGTTTTCTAACTCTGTCTGTCTGGTTCAGGAACATTATCCACCGGAATCTCAAGGTGGCTCGGCACACTTGAGTTTTCCGTCGTTTTCCACGGGTGTTTTCTCCTTTTCCCTTTGTAATAAAGAGGCGGCCAGAGACTCTTAGCTTTGGGTGTTCTGTATCTTTAATTTTATGTCACAGCCCCACACTTGGTTCCACAGGTGTGTGACGGGACCGCCCAACAGTGAGGTAGTGATGGGAGCAGTTTTGAAGGTTTGGGGCGAGGGCAAGCTGCTTGGGTGCGTTGCATAACCCGAGAGCCTCACTTTCACTGCCAGGCACAAAGCGAGCGTCTCTGCAGGTGTCCGTGCGTCACCTTCCTCTCTGCTCTGCACCAATTCAGGCCCTGGAAATAGAGATCTGCACACACACACAAATAGCCGCTGTCACCAAAGCTTCTAATCCAGTGGATGAAGACATAAGCCTGAACACAAATAACATATGATGAAACCCGGGACGGGTGGAGCGAGGCCTGCAGGGAAGAAGCCGTGCCCTTTCATCCATGGTAGCCCTGGTGGTCTTCTGAGAGAGGGAAGAAGGACTAGTGATGGACCAGAGGTGGCCTGGGGGGAGGAAGGACTAGTGATGGACCACAGGTGGCCTGGGAGGAGGAAGGACTAGTGATGGACCAGAGGTGGCCTGGGGGGAGGAAGGACTAGTGATGGACCAGAGGTGGCCTGGGGGGAGGAAGGACTAGTGATGGACCACAGGTGGCCTGGGGGGGGGGGGGGAGGGATCCCTGCAGGCGGAGCCCTCAGCAAGTGCCAAAGCCCTGAACCTGAGGAGGTGGGCACGTTGTGGGGAGAGAAACATGGTTATCTATGGGTTTGGGGTGACTGGTGGGAGTAGGATTTGTCTGAGAAGCCGTTCACTGAGGGCGGAAGGGATAACTGCCTCTCAGGCTCTATGAATGTGTTTGGACTTCACCCTCAATGCAAGGAGAGAAGCTTCTGGAAGGTGTGTACTTTGATTGGTTTGGAAGCTGAAGAAGGTTTCTGTGACTGCTGTGTGCAGAACCATTTGTGGGCGAGGCAGGAGTGGAAGCCATCGTGGCATTCCGGGGGCGACAAGTGGGTCCCCGTGCAGGTGGGGTGGCGTGGTGGCTCCGTGGACGGCGTGGACGGAGGGCTTGCAGGGCCGTTGAGGAAGTGGCTGGTGTGATGGGAGAGCAGTACAGGACGGCAGGCTTTGATGGGTAGCTAGAGGGGGTGAGGCCGGGCTGACCACACTAGTGGAGCTGGGTCCCTTTGCTGGGTGATGGAGACAGAGGCAGAGTGAGTGCCTGTGCCCCCCAGCTGAGCTATCACATTCGGTTCCGGTTGGCGGTTGCCATGTGCGAATGGTGCATTGGCTCTGCCCAGCCCATCTCCTGATTTTCCAAGGGCAGTTGTAAATCTGGGATTTCACGTGCAATCCTCATTTTCAAGTCTTGTTCCAGAAACCGAAACATTCTGCTCTTTTAACCACGCAGGTAGCACTGAGCCATATGGCCACCGGTTTTGCATCCTAAGCATAAAAATCGCTTATCACAGAGTCTCATGAACTTTTCTGTAACGAGAATATGATAAATGTCAGATTACATCATTACCCTTCCTAAATAAACAGCTTTAATGGAAGAAATGCTCATTATTCTATATTCAAGAAAAATAAAAGGAACATCGCTGTTGAAATATGGGAGACAGGGATGTTGAATTAATTAAAAAGTGTTTATTGAATCTATAATATCTAACCGAGTGTGTGCCAAGTGCTAATGGACGGGATGTCTTCGGTTGTTTAAGTGTTCCTGATTTCTTGCCCTAGAATTTCCAGCTCCCACCGAGTAGTTAAAAGTGTTTTGACTCTTGATAATGTGTGAGGTGATACCTGCTTCGGGCACACATAGCGTGTTGTAAATCAGCCTGGAATCTGCGTGAAATAAAAGATGCTCCGAAAATGTCATGAAAGGAAATGCAGCGCCCATGATTTCATCGTAAGAGCGCAGCCATCCAAATCGACCCGTAAATATTAGTGCTTTGAAAAAAAAAAGATTGACATATAGGAGTTTATCCACACGTTTATGAACCGTTGTCTTAAATTCCTGAGGGACTCATTTTAAATATCTTTTGCCACCTTGCAGTGAGCTGACATCCTGTGCCTGGCCAGTTTCTGGAATGCAGCGGGTGTAGTATGTGGTCTCGTTGCCTGATACCTTAGCTTGTTTAAAACAAGCACTCTGAACAGTAACATATCACAGGGGCGTCACAGGGATATAAGCCGTATAAGAAAGGATTCAATTCGCTTTTCCACAGTGCTGCGGGCGAGGGCTCTCAGTAAATCCAGACTCCTGCCAGGTCAGATTTCATTTTCTCGGATTTCTCATCCGAACTACAGGAGACAGTGTTTGGATGCCTGTTCCCAGCTCCCCCGTGGATGGCACTTAGCTAGAAGCAGCTGCTGAAGAGGGCAGCTCATCTGTGAGGTACGCGGGCACCTTGGGGCGTCAGGGCTGGTCTCGCAGGAGGGTCTGGAAGAGAACACGCTCTGAGGGTGAACTTTTTTTTTTTCCTCGCGTTCCTCAGTGACTACATTTCTGACCACTGCCACTAGATGGTAGTGACAGTTCACACTTCCACGTTGCAGCTCTCATCCGTACTAGGCGCATGAAGATCATAACCACCATTTATTGAGTCTCTACTACGAGCCAAACCCATCCCTCATGTGGCTACCTCTCCCGTAGAGGAAGTAACGTAGCCCCAGTCCATCCAAACGGAGACTTCTGCTCAGCGTCCCACAGCACACAGGTGGCCTTGTGTTCTGTCCCCGTGCCCAGCCTTTCGGTCACACTTCGCAGACTCCTGAGTGATGGGATCCCAAACCCCCTGACGTGTTTACACTGAGTAAGGCCAGAAGCCGTGCCTTACTCGATTTACAAATATAATGTAAAGAATAAAATAAGTGCACAAGCTGATGAACTCACCTCGCTGGGAGTTCGTAGTGCTGCTTCCCCACGTGGGAAACACGCTGCCCTCCTCTCTGTGCATCTGCTGGGGGTCTCGGGCCCTCCAGGCCAGAGCTGGGCGCAGCAGTAACGGCCACAATCGTATGGGACATCCACCGAAGGCTTCCCACACGTCCCGTGTGGATGTGTGTAACCTCTGTGAGTCCTCGCGGGAGCCCTAACAGGTATGAACCCCAGCAGTACCCTTTTACACAGAGCAGAAGTGGGATGTAGAGAGACTCGGTAACTCTGTCAGGATCTCAGACACACCGTAAGGAAGGGGTCGGGACCCAGATCTGTGCTGGCATATCTAAAGCCCCTGCACTTGGCACCCTGGCTGTTGCACACAGCACACCGCCACGAATTCTCATGCTTGTTGGTGGGATCAGAGTCGTTACTGGTCGCAGAGACGGAGTGCCAAAACCAAACTTCCCTTCTACCCAAGGATATTAGATTTGGAGCAAAACCTGCACGATTGTTCTCACGAGGGGATGTGCAGAATAATTACTGTCTTGGGCTTCACAGCCAGGGGAGTCTGGGTTCCAGTCCCAGCAGCAACTACTTTCTGCTTTCTACTTTCTGGGTCCCCCCACCTTGGAACCTCAGTTCCAAGAAGGATGCCAATAGTGAGTCCACCTTGAGGTGCCGTTGTAACAGTTGCAAATAGCGTGTAAATCACCTAGCACAGCATACGGTACCTATGAGGTGCTCACATTGGTATGTTTATCACTGTTATTTTTATGAATTTTGCCCTGGACAAATCAACCTTGTAGAATATTTCTTGGAATGAGCGCCGTATTTGTTTGGAATAATACTTCTTCAAGCCCTTTGTGTTAGACACCGAAACTCTTGTTTGCACAATGTCAGCAAAATTTCAGCATAGGGAGAGAAACCGGTCTGCCCTCAAGGAATAAAGATTTGGTTGGCCCTGTAGACAGACAGGTGGGGAGATGGTGGGAAGGGTACAGGTATCTTCCCGAATGTCCTTAAAATCTTCAGGGAAGTTAGACTGTGCTTGTTGAAGGATTCACTTTATAAAACACTGTGAGGAGAGGGACCGTGAGGAGAGGGACCGTGAGGAGAGGCCCCGATTGACACGGAGCAGTGTCCATTGTCTGCTGTGTAACAAATGACCACACACTTGACAGCTTAAAACACCACCTTCACCATCTCACACTCTGTGCCGGTCGAAGTGTAGAAGTCTGGCATGGCGAGGCTGGGTCCTCTGCTCGGGTTCTTGTACGTCTAAAAGGAAGGTGTTGGCCTTGATTTCTCATCTGGATCTGGGTGGCCTCTTGGGGACTCATTCTGGCTGTTTGCAAAATTCAGCCCTTTGCAGCTGTGGGACTAAAATCCTCAGTCATTTTCTTGTTGGCCGTGGCTGGAGGTCACTCTGAGCTGTATGGGGACACCTTCAGGCCAAGCCAGGTGGCTACCTCACACTATGGCAGCAAGTTCTTCAAGAGCAGCGGGAGAATGCTTCTCCAGACAGCTAAAGTGAAGGCATATATATCTATCGTAGGGTAATCATGGGAGCCACCAGCCCCTATGAAGGAACCTGATCGAGTGAGAGATTGCCTCCACCCACAGACCCTCGCCACACTCAGAAGAGGAGAGGACACAGGGGTGTCACAGGGTGCTTGCATCCTAGAGGCCATGATGGGATTCTGCCTACAACTTGACCAAAGACCACAACTACAGAGAAAAAAAACATTTGCAGAGAACTCAAACCTGAACTTGGGAGAAGCGCTGAGCGAGAGTTCTCTACTGGTAGTGCTGTGTCTCTGCTAAGGCCTGGATACAATGAACAGCGAGATAGTATTTGTGATAAATACAGGCTATTGGAGATGAGAAGAACCCAAGAAGTTATTTGGCATTCCTCCAAGTTAGGTGAATTGCAAGAAATCACAAGTAAAAAAAAGAAAGAAAGAAAAGAAAGCAAAGTCCGTGTCATGGAAAGGGGTTAAGATCCACTATGAAATCGGTCTTTTATCAGCCATGTAGTTAAAGGTAAGGGAGTGGCTCCACGAGCCTATTTTATCATCTGTAAAATCCTTCCTTCCAGGGCTGGTTAAATGAGATTTATAAATATCTCTGTCTGTCTCCATCTGTGTCTCTATCTATTATCTATCTGTCCATTATCAGTCTATCATCTATGTATGCATCATCTATCATTTATCTATCATCCTCCTATATTGCTGACATTTGGCGAATACCAAATCCCCCCAAAAAATAGACTCCCCCCCCCCCGGAATATTTAATTATGTAGGTCTGCCTTTGGACAAGCCAGGCTCACTCACTCTGGCTGCCCTGCTCCCCACCCTGCGCAGCCCCATCTTTGTGGGACGCTCGTCCTCACAGTACAACTCTGTGGCTCTGCCATCTTTCCAAAAGTTCTTTTAAAAATATTTGTTTGACACTTCTCCCAACAACAGCAAACTACACCTGTCTTCTGAAGTGCACGTGGGAGGTGCTCCAGAGCAGACCCTGCGTCAGGCCACAGGACAAAATGCTTAATGGATCTTAAACATCCGAGATCACGCAAAGGATCTTTTCCAATCACAATGAAGTAAAACTGGAAACCAACAGCAGAATAAAAACGTGAAATTTCACAAATATGTGGAAATTTAACACGCTTCAGAGAACCGCTGAGTCGAAAGAAATCAGAAAGGAAAGGAGAAAATAACTTGAGAAAATTGCAATGAGAACATGACGCACCAAAGCCTACGGGGAACCGCAAAAGCGGTGCCAGGAGGGACATTCCCAGCCGCAAACAAGAGTTCGAATCAACAGCCTGACTTTACGTCTTAAGGAAAAAAAAAAAAAAAAAAAAAAGAACCAACTAAATCCAAAGCTGCAAGAAAGAAGTGATTAAATACAGATTAGAGATAAATAAAATCAAGAACAGAAAGACAAATATCCTATGATGTCACTCGTATGTGGAACTGAAGAAGCACAACAGATGAACGTGGGAAGGGAAGGGAAGGGAAAGTTAGATACAGACAGAGAGGGAGGCAAACCATAGGAGACCCTTAAATCCAGAGAACAAACTGAGGGCTGCTGGAGGGGAGGTGGTTGGGGGGATGGGCCAGATGGGTGACAGGCCATCAGGAGGGCACTTTCGGGACGAGCGCTGGGTGTTGTATGTGATGATGAATCACTTGGGTTCTACTCCTGAAGCCAGGACTACACTGCATGCGAACTGACTTGAATTTAAATAAATAAATTACTGTATATAGTGTATGTATGTATACGTACGCACAACACACACACACAGCAGAGAAACAAGAAAAGAATAGAGCAAATCAATGTAACTAAGAGTTGATTCTTCAAACTCAGATCAACAAAATTGACATCTAGTGAGATGGAATATAAGAATCACTGGTTTTGGAACGAAACGATCAAAATGCATGATTGTGCTCCACTCTTCTTATTCCCATTGATAAAATGTCCCAACAAAAAGAACAACAACGCTGGGGGGCGGGGGGCTCCTGGGGGGCTCAGTCAGTTAAGTGTCTGACTTGGGCTCAGGTTATGATCTCATGGTCCGTGGGTTTGAGCCCCACCTCGGGCTCTGTGCAGACAGCTCGGAGCCTGGAGCCTGCTTTGGATTCTGTCTCCCTCTCTCTGCCCCTCCACTGCTCTCACTCTGTCTCTGTCTCTCTCTCTCTCAAAAATAAATAAACATTAAAAAATAGAACAACAAAAAAGACGTAGGGCACTTCATTTTTACGTGTGCACATGAATCATGCATATCCTTATAAACATCATCTCCCTGACAAGGGAGGCACGGATTTTTCACAGGCAGCGTGCCCTGCTTCCCCGCATCCTACGGCCAATTTGCTGTCTATGGAAACAGACAGCGACAGATGACAGAGAAGGAAATTCCAGGACAGGGTTGTTTGGAAGGTAAAGAAAGTATGTGTATGCACGGGGCAGTGTTCATTTCAGTTTTTGCGTGAATGAGATATCCTCAACAGTATCCTCCCAGATATATTTACAAATGCAAATGGGTTCGTGAACTCTGAGAAATTGGCATTTTTTTCCTCAACTCAAGCACTATGTTTTTGACAACTCATGAACAAAAATTCAGAGCAATGTTTGTCCTTGCCTGGGTTGTGCTCTTACATCACGAGGTTCTTGGAAAACACAATTCAATTATCTGAGCCTAAAAGTCCCCATACACAGAATGCGAGTCTGTCTGGCTCACCTAAGCCTTGTCTTCCTCCAGCCCAAGTCTGTGGTTGTGTCTTAGGAGAATCCTTTATGGGTTCTTCAGTTACTGTTTTCTCCCCCTTCAATATAAAAATACAGTTTCACTTTAAGAGTGAACTATTCTTTCTTGAATTAATCTGGTGCAATTAGATGGTCTTCCAAGTGAAGTCACATGAAACATGAAAAATGCTTATTTTGCATTCTTTTAATTAGTGCCGGAAACTATGAAAAAAAAAAAAAAAAACCTGCATGGAAACAGGAGTTAGTGGCCCTTTGCAATTTAGTAACACAACTCTTGATTCAGATGAGAAAATCTGAGTCAACGTTATATGTATCACCTCAGTTATATTGTTTAATGTTTCAATGAAATAATACTAGTTTTTTTTTTTTTAAAGAAATCAGTGCATTCTATTGGAAATGTCTATAGCTTTTATTAAGGTGAGCACTTTTCAAAAGTTTTATTGGGAATTATAATGTTTGGGGAATGTGAATGCATGTCAGTATGGCTGTACATAATTGTCAAGCTTTTCCCTGACACAACATTATCTAAGTTTTATATTATTTATCATATTTTATAGACAAATGCAAACCAAATGCACATTTTTAATACATAAATAGTATGAAAATTTTAATTAGGTACATCATTACATTTAAATAGATGACTGTATCTAGAGATGATTCTATCCAGGAGTTTTCCATCAACTTTGAGTTGTGGGGGAAGAAATAGTCTAAATAATTTTACATCAAGTGTTGCAGCTCTCAAGTTTCCAAACCACGTGGATCTTTTGGTCTCAAGTACAGCTACTTTGACCTAGAAGAAATTTAACTAAATGATACAAATTTGTATTTTGAAATGCAAATTGCATGTTTTATACAGTTTCCTGAACCATCGCTCTGATCAGTTTTATGGGAATGGAACTGATGTTGTAAGGAAGAGAGGCCCACAAGGTGCCTTAGGGAGTGCCTGTTCAACAGGCTTCAGAGGCCAGAGGAAATGCCATCCGAACAGCACAGAGCCCTGTCTGTCCCCTAACCTCCATGCGCCCACTGCTCTCAGACACGTTCTATGGTCTCTTGCCATTCTCCCCTTTCATCCTGAGAAAATTCGGGGGGAGGAAGCCTTTGGTCACTCAGCTTTAGCAGAACACCTCAATAGCCCAGGTGATTGAAAATGCATTTGCATCACTTCTCACAAGAGGTAGTTCAGAATTCAGTGCTTAATTTGAACGTTGGTGCAACAAATCAGGTTCTGATTCCACTGGAGGATTTAACCATGTGAAAGAATTCTACATCAGTATCTTTTGTAAAAGGAAGAGTCATCTTTCGTTATTCTTAACTCTCCTCAAAATCAGCAGTCCCCGAAAAAGGGTGGTTTTGCCCTCCTGGGCATGTAGGACAAGGTCTGGAGACATGTTTGGGTTGTCACAGGCTGGGGGAGGGGTGGCTCAAGAATCCAGGGGGTCAAAGCCAGACAGGCTGCCGCGTGCCAGGTGCCGCACTGCACACGATGGCCCCGAATGTCAGTTGTGCTCACTTCGGGAGCACCATCGTCAGTCAAGTATGTGTATCAAGTGTTATCAGATAGCACAGTGTGTACCTTTTTATTTTGAAACAATTGTAAATTCCACAGGAAGTTGAAAAAAAAAGTACAGAAAGATCCTGTGTACCCATTACCCAGATCACTCAATGCTAACAAGTCACATGGCCTTTCTATGACAGCAGCACCAGGCTGGTCGATCGTACCATCTACCGATCTCACCAGTTTTGACATGCACTTGTGTGTGTGTGTGTGTGTGTGTGTGTGTGTGTGTGTGTGTGTGTGTTAGGAGGAATCGGCTCATGTGTTTATGGGGCTGAGAAGTCACACTGTCTGTCCTGTACAAACTGAAGATGCAGGAACATTAGCGGTGCAAGTACCAGGCCAAGGTCAGGAGACCAACATGCCATCTCAAGAGGTCAGTAGAGAAAGAGAGCTCTCCCTTCCTCTGCCTTTTTGTTCTCTTCAAGCCTTCAACAGATTGGGTGATGTCCACCCACACTGAGGAAGGCAGTTTTCTTTCCGGAGTCTACTGACTCAGATGCTAATCTTCTCTGGAAACACCTTTACAGACACCCAGAAATAATGTTCAGTCAAATATGTGGGCCTCCTGTGGACCAGCCAAGTGGAAACATGGAAGTACCCAGCACAGCACCTGCCTACAGGCCAGGAGAACAATCTTGTTGGAGGGCTTCTGGGGGGATCTCATTCTTGTAAAGCAGAAGAGAATGCTGGAGGCGTAGAAAATACATATTGATCTTCAGGATCAGCATAGGTGAGGTGAAACACACACACACATAACTCACTACTCAGGGACAGAATAATTTCCCTCTGTGCCTTTTCCTTTTGGGTGAAGGTGGCCTGGACGTACTAGGTACTCCAGAAATACTGACTGGAGAATAATGTCCGGTGTCCTTCGATGCAGAAGCTTCTAGAAACACTGATTCTGCTTGCATCAGAGCAAAACACGTAAAACTTTGACAGCGAAGGCAGTTTAGGAGAATTAAGTACTCTTACCTGTAGGATAACATACTGCCTTAGAAAGAACACAAGATAGTGATTCATTGGTGGCACTCTGGGGCCATTATTGTTCATAGGGGTCTAGTTTGAGTGTTTTATGTCCGACACTGGGTCTAGAGAGCCAATTTTATAGAATAACCAGTCTGTAGTAATATATTTGCTTTACTTAAACTTTGCAGAATTTTAGCCACTTATAATTTAAAATATACTTACATTGGAGAAGGCTTTATTTCTCATGACTCACACAAAAGGCATTTGGAGTCCATTTACACAAAAATTATACTTCAGACATTTTCTCCTATTTGGAAGAATATGCCTCTCTATATTTGCTTTTACTGTGATAACTTTATATTTTAAGACAAGCTATATATTCCATAGAGAATTTAGGAAAACTGTGTATTTTTGATCGGAGAAGTGTCAGAAACACTACACATGACCACTGTCTATAAATATAGGTTAAATACCAAAACACTGCTTTCAGTTTCTAAAATGAGAAGAAAAGTTTCTTTTTAACCTGAATTAATGACTCAGCATTTTGATGGCCCTTTGAAGTGCCATGTACCCAGGTTACCAACTGTTTGATTTGGGGTAAGTTATTGAAGCTCTATGATGTGTCCGCACATCTATAGAGAGGGGCTGATTCCTCCAGCATTGAAGTCATTATAAAGTTGGACACAACGTATGTGAAATGGCTAGTCCGTGGTACATACCCGATACCTTCTACTGTGGAAACCAGGTTGATGAGCACTTTCCTATGGAGGTTCTGGTGACTCAGGGCACTATTGGTTAATTCCTGTGTGAAGTCAGTGGTAATAGCTGAGTATCACTGTTATAATTCTTGCAAAGTATTGTTCCCACTCTTTTTCTCTAAAAGGGCTTTCTAACATCTGGATGTTAAAATCCGGATGGGTCACGGGAAACTGAGTAAATAGAGCGGCATTTAATTCCATTGATTGCTGACAAGATGAGATTGATAGAATGTCCGTGAAGAGGCTTTGGAGATACAGTGGACACCCCAGTGGCAGGCTTATTCCTCTGCTGCTCGAACTGTCAAGGAAGGCAATAGCTTCCACTGGTATTTTCAGAGCAAAATCAATGGCATGATACAGCATTTCTTATCATGGAGGATAATTCTCTATGTCCCGCTGTCAGTTATAATATAGCTCGGCTTGTAAATTTTGGTGAACTCAGTGCCAGGAGTATTACTATGATTACCTTGAAATTAAATCCACTGTAGAATCTTGATCCTTATCCTGCCCCCCAGAGTGCTTTTGAAATACTGCCCTTCTCACTGAAAATGCTAATTCCCTTTTAACCTGGCCTACTGCTTTGAAAGTTTCTGAGTACTTTTAAGGGCCCTCAGCATACAGAAATGCCATCTTAGCTAAGAAAGGTCAAGTCCTTAATGGTTTCTGACTGGTGGAGTCCCAGGCAGCCTAGAAAACTCCACTAATGCAGGACTCACTGTGTACGGCCTGTGATCTATGCATGCAGTGGAGTACATTGGGGCTGAAAGGAGATGTTCGAAAACAATGAGATGCCACTGCATCCCTGTCACCGTGACCAAAATCCAGAACTCTGACCACACCAGACACTGGTGAGGATGTGGCCCCACAGGGACTTTCATTCGTTGCTGGTGGGAATGCAGAATGGCGCAGCCACTTTGGGAGAGAGTTTGGTGGTTTCTCACAGAACTAAATACACTGTGTGATTCAGCAGCTGTGCTGGGTGAGTGGAAAACTCATCAGAACAAGTTTCATGAGTTAAAAAAATCTTTATTTTTACACAAACACCTGCACATGGATGTTTATAGCAGTTTTATTGAGAATTACCAAAATTCAGATGTTTTAGCAGGTAAATGGATAAATTGTGATCATGCAGACACCTATACAGTACTCAAAAAAAATGAGCTCTATAGTCATGAAAAGACTGGAAACAAACTTAAGTGAATATTATTAAGAGAAAGGAGCCAGTCTGCAAAGTCTACATACTGTGTGCTTCCTACTAAATGACCTTCAGAGAAGTCAAAACCATAGACATAGTAGAGATCAGTGGTTGTCAGGGGTTCAGGATAGGCAAGGTTGAACGGGTGGAGCACAGAGGATTCTTTGGGCGGTGAAATTACTCTGCATGACACTATAATGATGGTTACATGCCAGTATGCATGTTTTTTTTAAAAAAATCTACAGATTGTACAGCACCAACAATGCACCCTAAGGTGCACCTTGGGTAATTATGCTGTGTCTTCAACTGTAACAAATCTACCCTATGATGGGAGGCTGTGCGTGTGGAGAGGACTAAGTGGTAGTTCTTGGCACTTAGCTATGAACCTAAAATTGCTCTAAACATGGTAGTCTTAAAAATAATAAATAAAAAGGAGACTATTCCCTAACCCATGAACATTGTATGAAAATCAAATTTCATTACCTACAAATAAAGTCTTATTAGAGAACAAAAAAAAATGAGATATTCACTTTAGTTAGCTTTTTAGTTAGAGTTCCATTCAGCATGGATACATCCAGGATTAGAGCAGAAATAAAGGCCATGTTGAAAATTGCACCCTGCTCTTTCCCTAGGGCAGCAAATGAGTGCATAGCTGTGCCCTTTTCAGGAATATATTTTTATATCATATGACACCAAATTTCTTATTTTTAATTCTATCAAAATTGATTCATGCACTGTGATACTAAAATAAAAATGTACTAATGATGAAATAAAACAATAGTACTTATTAACATGTGATTCAGCGTGTGTGTGTGTGTGTGTGTGTGTGTGTGTGTGTGTGTGTTAGACTGCCCTTCCCTTTCACAGCTGTGTGATTTGGACTACAAGTGGCTTAGTCTTTCTGGGACTTATGTTCTATAGGGTAGAAGCATGTGTGTTTCTAATCAGAAGTGTCTCTCCCATCTCTTTCATCTCTCTTTGTATCTCATGTCGTCTCTAGGAGAGAATGCAATGCCACAGTAGAACAAAATAATTTTGGCAAAACAAAAGTAATTACAGGAATAGGTTACTAGTAACTAGGATTTATTTTAAACATTGTGTGACTGATATGTAGAAACTTCCTAAATCTATCCTATGCAGAATAATTGCAGACACAGTGATATTAACTCATAAGTGGCTCATTACTCTGCCTTGTGGTCAAGCCGAGGAAGATAATTCTCTGCCTGTTTAGAAAAAAATTTACAGAGCTGACTGTAATATTGCATGTAGAGTCAGAGACCTGAATTCAATCTTTCTTTCTTACTACTAAGATCAGAGACTACCTGACTCAAGGAGTTGTAATGCGTATTAAGTATTGACATGCTCTTGAGAGGCCTGTGTATAGGTGTTTAATGTAATGAAAACATCGAGTATTCACTACGACAAACTTTTTGCCTATCTTATTATGATGGTGGTTCTGCCAGAACTATGGAATTTTCTGGAGAGATGTTAACTCACTGTGGCTGCTCTCTAGACCGAGAGTTATGTATGAATACGTTTAGTAAGATAAATGTGGCATTATTGAATATGCAGTACTCCTGAATACCAATGTCCAAAATACAAAATATGTTTAGATGTCTGAATGTCTTCCTTTAAGACATGTAATTAATTTCTTAAAAGACACTCTGAAAGTAAAGGAACAACAACAACAACAACAAACCAAACTACTGAGTTAGTTTAAATATTTGAAAGCATTCGTGCTCATTATTTAGTTGAGACGGGAGGTCATTCCTCATGTACAATACTGCTAATAGTTGGTTACATGTATGTGTGTATTATTCACTTTACCATTTAAAAACTAACCAGGGCATCTATGTCTTTGACTAGATTTAGGTTCTGATTGAAATAAAGATAATTTTTGTGTCCATCTACAGACTTACCTATACCATATAACTCAGAGACTTACTCAACCCAGACATTTAAGGAATCCTGCATTTAAATTTAAATTTCTAATATATATAGTTTTTTGTTTTCTGTTTTCTTTGAAGAGCCCTTTTCCTATCATTACTAAGGATATAGGCAGCAATCTTTGAAGGGTATTCACATGACTTGGATATGATAGAATATCATTAGAACATTAAATTCTAGTTTTCCAACTTCTTTTTCCATAATTTTTGTTACAGTGTATGAAAACTTGGGGATTTAAGACTGAGTTTGCCTACATCATTTTGACTTTTCCTCTTTCAATCTATGTTCGCAGGACTGTCGGCTTTACATTTCAATTAGTTAGAAGGACGTTGTACTAATTGCTACAAATTCCTGTGGTACCAGTGATATAGACACAATTAATATGTGGTCTTATTTAGGTCTTCTATAGGAAGATAAGATCTTCTTAGGGCAAGAATTAAAACAGTTTAGGGCAGTGCTGTACTTGGCAACAGCTAGACTCTACACGTGTTGCAGAGAGATGCAACTTGCCCTCACCTGTTGTGTGTCACATGTCTTCCTCACATTTCCACACTTTTTTGTAGCAACTCTAGAACATCTTTCAGATGAGGAACTCGAAGTTCAGAGCACTTTCAGATTTCCTTCTAGCTCAGCGCAACTGTAACATACGCATAAAAAGGTAGAATTGTAGCATATTGTGAGAATACAGACTCAGGAAGCACTGGACTCAGATTTGGTAGGCTGACAATCACTGGTAAATTGTTGACCCTTTTGGTGAGCCCGTTGGGGTAAAGCTCAGATCTCCATAGGCTAAAACCAGATAAATACCGGCCAACTTCCTCGTGCTTCACTGGTCAAAATTACAATTGATGAAAGTCACAAATCTGAGATTGTCTTTTGCGATCATGTAGTTTCATGCCGGCAGAATCTAGTCAGGTTCTGATCCCGTGAAAACACCTCCTGGGATGAGGTGGAAACTATGAAGTTGTTGCCAGCAGAAGGAACATTCTATTTTTTTTTATAAACATTTATATATTCCGAGAGAGTGCACGCACATACATGCATGAGGAAGGGAAGGGGCAGAGGGAGGGAGAGAGAAAATCCCAAGCAGCCTCCATGCCAGTGCAGAGCCCGACACGGGGCTCCCATCTCATGACCATGAGATCATGACCCGAGCTGGAATCAAAAGTCAGATGCTCAACCAGCTAAGCCACCCAGGTGCCCCGAGGGAAGGAACATTCTAAAACACTCTATCCTTTGCCCTTACTCTGTATGCCTCATCGTCTTCTCCCACATTTCAGTCTTCATTACTTCTCACTTTATCTGACACCTCTCACCACAAAATATGACCTTAAGGAAAGGCACTATTGTGTACTTTTCTGCACTCCTTAAATCAGAGAATTACAGCAAACACCACACCCCCCCAACAATCACTTTAAGGATGTGCTCATTGGAGATTTTCCTCCTGTGTAACTTCTCGGCCCATAAGATAGAAAACTGTCCCAGAAAGTTTAAGTTACCCTTCAATGTCAGAGGCGAAGGAGAACCCCAGGCTTCTGACGTGTAGCCCAGAATGGTGTCCATGTTCTATAAAAAAGCTGGTCTTCTAAAATCTGTATTATGCTGGACAGTTAAATCTACCAGCTTTTTTTTTTTTTTTTTCTTCTCAACGTTTATTTATTTTTGGGACAGAGAGAGACAGAGCATGAACGGGGGAGGGGCAGAGAGAGAGGGAGACACAGAATCGGAAACAGGCTCCAGGCTCTGAGCCATCCGCCCAGAGCCCGATGCGGGGCTCGAACTCACGGACCGTGAGATCGTGACCTGGCTGAAGTCGGACGCTTAACCGACTGCGCCACCCAGGCGCCCCTTCAAGTTTTTTTTTTAACGTTTATTTATTTTTTGGGACAGAGAGAGACAGAGCATGAACGGGGGAGGGGCAGAGAGAGGGAGACACAGAATCAGAAACAGGCTCCAGGCTCTGAGCCATCAGCCCAGAGCCCGATGCGGGGCTCGAACTCACGGACCGCGAGATCGTGACCTGGCTGAAGTCGGACGCTTAACCGACTGCGCCACCCAGGCGCCCCAGAATCTACCAGCTTTTTAATACCTTGGTACAAATTAAATTAGACAATTTCGGAAAATACTGAGGAAATGAGAACTTTAAATAGTGTGAGAAGAGAAGAGGTTTAAGCTGATTCTTTCTTAGCACATGGGCCAAGAACTTCATACGGCATTACGTTTGGACCTTACCTCCCAGTCCCGGGAGGGCAACAGAACGGGCCCACCCTATGAACAAGGGTCCCACACCAAAGAGGAGTTATGTAAGCATGCTCAAAGTGGCACAGCCAACACGGAGGTGATGAATTTGGGTCCTTTACATGCCTCAGTGACTGTGTGCATTTGTTTGCTTCCGGGGGTGTTGTGGTGGGTGGGGCCTCTTGACACCATCTGAAGGCCACACGGGGGGTCTGGAAGCAGTGTTGGGAGGGAGAAGTGGAGCGTCACCGGCTGGGGAGTGGCAGGTGTAGTCCTCACGACAAACAGGCACCACCGCATCTGTACTCAAACACCACCGCGGCCCCCGCCTGTTGGACGCGCGGCCCATCTCCTGGAGATCGCGATGCCCGTGCCTTTTCCTCTGTGTAATCGGCTTTCGTTCTTAGACTTACCCCTTCTGTAAAGTATTCTTTCCACCCCAAAGAAAGTTCTTTCCACCCGACTCCCACAACCCTTTGTTCTGTCTGCTCCGGTAACACGTACGCTGAACCTTCCCTTTCTGGACTCTGAGCTGTCTCTGATGCACGAATGGCTTCCTTGTTCCTTCCTCCATCCTCGAAGATAAAGTACGCAGACCTCAGGGGTCTGCCAGAGTTCCAGAAAACTCTCACATATTTTATAAATTGTTATGCCACTTTATTTATTTTGTTTATTTTTTTAATATGAAATTTATGGTCAAACTGGTCTCCATACCACACCCAGTGCTCATCCCAACAGGTGCCCTCCTCAATGCCCATCCCCCACCCTCCCCTCCCTCCCACCCTCCATCAACCCTCAGTTTGTTCTCAGTTTTTAAGAGTCTCTTATGGTTTGGCTCTCTCCCTCTCTAACTTCCTTTTTTTCCTTCTCCTCCCCCATGGTCTTCTGCTAAGTTTCTGAGGATCCACATAAGAGTGAAAACATACGGTACCTGTCATTTTAAAATAAATTTTGCTGTCTTGCTATCTAAAGGAATTACGGTCCACAGATTGATACAAAATTCAAATGGTATTGACCCATAGGGTGGAAACTATATGCATTTTTACGCTTGTCCCCGATATGCATACCTTAAATATTAGCTCAAAAATCCTTCAGAACTTTTTCTTTTCTCCTTACTCCCTGATTTCCAATAAAAAGCTGTTGCTTAGTGGAAATTCATGTTTTCAAAATAATATGTACACTGTACATATAATAGAAATAATAAAAAATTAAAATGAATAGTCTTAGAACTATTTTTCACACTGCTGAACACTCCGTCTAAATGATTGAACTTTGCAATCAGAGAGGTAGTTTCAAAGATAGAGAATTGAGGGGGAAAATGATAATGCAATTTAGATAAATGTCCCACATATTTATAGGGAGAAAAAAAGAATCATGAGGCAACACTCTCATGTAATTGAGATAAAAGATAATGCAAATAAGTGCTTGTTCACAGTTTGCAGAAATGAATGTTTTGGTAACTACAGTTTTTTATACTTTAATATATGCAGTGAATAAGGATTTAATTGGATTTGCCTCAGCCTCTATTAACAACACAGAATATGACATCAAACTATTTCCTGATACGGAAGTAGATATATATGATAATATACGTTTTTAAACGAGGGGTTTTTTAATAAAGCAGCATCTATTATTTGCTAATGAAATAATTTTGTTCTTTATATGTACTAGGAATGCAATAAATGAGGATTCGCTTAAGGCTTCGTGTCCTCACTAAGAAAACTTATGGTTGATGTGGATGATATGTAATGTTCTTCCAGTTATAACATTTATTCATTGATCTGCTCGCCAGTACACATCGTTCTGTACCTGGGAATTTTACTAAATATTGGAAGAGACCAAACACAACAAATTACAGATTCACCTAAAAATTAGCTTGTGTTCGAGTTGGTGAGACTCGATGCCCGTGCAGGTAATTCTAACACCAGGGACAAGCAGTGCCAGAGTGGGAATGAGGCTGGAGACCATGGAATCTCAAGGAAGGTGGCTTTCTTCCTCAGTCAAGGAAGACTTCATGGAGTCGCTGGTGCTGAAGGTTTGCTAGGATTTGAATGTGGAAGATGTGGGAACACAGAGACACTGATGTGCAAGAACGTGTGTGAGAGAGAGCCACAGTTATGTGTAACTTGTGCCATACAGAGCAGTGTTTTCAACGACAGACATCGTGTTAGTAGAAGTTAAGTGCTGTCACTAATCATAGTCAGTGTGTGAGGTGATGGGTTTGTCAGTCGTATCTCAATAAAGCTGGAAAACTAAAAGAAAGAGAAATGTGGAAAAACGAGCATGGCGTTGAGTGCACGGAGCACGGAAGGAATCCTGTCAAATGATTGGAAAGGCAGGCTGGACAAGTCGGCAAGGAGACTGGAGGCCATGAGAAACCACTGAAGTTGCTGAAGCAAGGATGGTGGGCGGCCGGCCATGAGATAATTGATCAGTTTTAATGAATTAATGTGTTGTAATTTATTGTCCATGTCTAAGGTGCATGGGAGTGGCGAGTGACTGAAGGTGATGAGACTGTTAGGAGACAGTAGTCACTGGCGTTACAGGTGTGGGGTAGCCAGACACACAAAGTCATGGGCGGGACGGGTAGGAGAGCAGAAGGAGATGATAAGTGAGTTTTCATGGAGCACAGAGGGAAGGAGGAAGCAGAGATGACCTTCAGGTTTTGAAGCTCAGTGACCAAGAGGTAGTGCTGTGATAAAAAATAGTGACAGAGGCCTAGAGTGGTTCCTTGTGTCAGAAGTTGAGCGTGAGGTGCTAAAGTTGTTCTGCTGGGGATTGCAGATTGACGCTCAGGGAATGGACTGATGGGCAGCAAGAGTGGTCGGAGGAAAAAACCAGACGACAAGGAACATGCAGGACGTAAAAGAGAGGGTGTGAAAACAAACAGAGACTAGATCTGGGGTTGCAAGGGAACCAGGAGCAGGTCACGAGTGAGCCAGCAGTGGGTGGCACTGTTACTAGCTGTAAATGTGAAATGTACACATAGTCTAGAGCTGGCGAGATTAGACAGCACAACGGAAATTTGCTGTGGAATCGTCAAGATAACACACTGTATTTTCTTGGTTATAATCTAACGAGAGTAACTTGGTATTTTAAGTTCTTTTGTTTTTCATCTTTAAGGTGTTTGTTAGATGTTCTTTGATGATATCTTTTTCACAATTGAAGTATTGGCTTTTAAGGATTGTAGTTCTTTTTTTAAACTGTTTATTAATTTATTTGGAGAGACAGAGAAAGAGAGAGAACGAGAGCACACACACGAGTGGTGGAGGGGCAGAGGGGGAGGGGGAGAGAGAGAACCCCAAGCAGGCTCCACATGGTCGGGGCAGAGTTCCCGACTCAAGACTCAAACTCATGAACTGTGAGATCATGAGCTGAGCCGAAGTTGGACACTTAACTGACTGGGCCACCCAGGTGCCCCAAGGATCCTAAATCTTAATGCTCTTAAGTCTTGCTGTTGATGTGGGTGATAATGGAATCAGTTCATCATCATTTTCAGGAGGACAGGTTGAATCTTAATATTCCATGTAATATTTCTTCCTATTAGCTTCCTATATTAGCTTTCCTATTTCTTTCCATTTTTTCTGCATAGCATCATTATTAAAATAATCATGATTTAAATGAAATTCTTTTTTAACGTGTTCTACTTTCATAACATTAGTTCTCAAAAATTACTCCTCCTTTCCTATAAAGATTCTTAGAAATCATCTTTAATCTAAGAAACTTGAAACATACAGTTTTACCATTATTTTCTTGGGGCCCATTACATGTATAAAACAAGAGAAGTTACAAAAAGTCCACCTATCTCCTAGGACAGCTACTTGCTTTGAGTTTATAAAAGGTGAGGTATTGTAGGCATCTATCATAAGTGTGACAGTAGTATGATAATTGCTATGCTAGCTGCTGAGTGGTGGTCTAGACAATGTGGTATGAAGTATTATAAAGTTGGAAGTGAACTTATTTAAAAATTAAGATGAGATCTGCTGTATTCAGCCAACTTGCTACCTTTACATGTATCACACACAAGACAACCTGATTTTGTAGAGGGAAAGTTGCTTCGCTCCTTAAGCTAAAGAAGTTGTGGTCCTGCGTTTTGCCTTGTAAAATGGCCTTGTGCTCATGCACGGGTAAGTGTGGGTGGTACATTATGCCACCCTTCTTCAGAATTTACTGCCCTCTCCACTAACCTGCCCTTCGACCATTGACTGTAGGAACGAGCCTCCTGAAACTGTTCCACTTACCACACAGCTGGCTGGAGGTGGAATTCAGTGTCATCATTAGTCTTTTGCTCTTCGTGAATCCTCATACAACACCTAGACTGTTCAGTTGATATGCATAGCCTTTAGACATGCTGTCAGTATATTTTTTTCAGCAGATATTTTTGTTGTTGTTAATGCAAGGAGGAGGGTAGTACCATAGTTATTTGGCAGACACAAAACCATACTTCTCCAGTTGAAAAATGGACATACCAAGTGTCTGCAGTTTTCAAACAATTGTGTGGGTGTTAGAACTTTAAGAATCCATCTGACTAACAGGATGAATATTGCGAATGAATATCATGACAGCTTTTCTTGATACACAGTAACCGAACAACAGGTCCATGATTTTATCTGAAAACTAGTAACAGTGCTCCCTCCTCAGTCCTTACCCTTGCTTCACAAATTGAAGGCCAAGGACAGCTTTCTAACACATTACTGTGTGTTTCTGTCTTTGGCAACAAAAAGTCATTCATTTATCTAACAAGAATTTATATGCCTTATCACTGTTCGTGCGCAATTGGGAATCTACAAAGTGATGAAGACACAATATGACTTGGAAAATGGAGAAATAATTTTGGACTGGGTAAGAGACTCCGAGGAAAAAAAGAAAAATGAAAAGGACAAGGAAGAAAGAAGAGTACAGTAAGCGGGAAGCAATGCGGGGAACCCAAGTGAGGACGGGGATCCGGCCGCAGAAAGGGCATGGCTGCTTCGAGTGCCGTGTGGATTACACAGAGTCCCGGTGTGCCATCGGCCACATGCGCGTGGACACCAGGGCCAGCGACCAGCATCTGAAGTCCACCAGTGATGCCCAAGCAGAGAAAAATTGTGACAGTATTGGTGAAGAAAAGAAAAGATGACTGAGGTTGGTAGCTTGTGTAGGATGTGTGGTCAAGAAATAAATATACATACCAAAAAGGAGCTATAAATCATGTTTCCTTGTCGAGTAATGGATTTGGCTTACCTTCCTTGGGCTGCTACTTTCAAATGCTTTTGTATCTTGCTCCTCTCCTAGCTAGTGAATTATCACAGAAGTTGTCCTGAATATTCTCCACTTTCTCTTGTTGCCACCTCCTCCCGCTTGGATGTAAACATATTTGAAAGTGAAGGAAATGAGTCCTAGATAATTTTAGAGACAGAAGGGAATTAACAGACAGAAAAAGTACACAGACGGTCTAAGTGGAGGCAAAGAAGTTGGCCAAGGTTGGTTGTCTTACTGGAAATGAAAATGGGTGATGGTGTCCATGGTTTGGAAAAGTTCAGAAGATTTAGGAGAGATCTGAGCGTATTTTTGAGCATATTTCCAGAGAGGTGAAATAAGCCGGAAAATAACATACTTACCATTGGAGGGAATTATTTCCAGTTCTTCTTTCCAGCAGTCCTGAGAAGTAATAGGGGGCAAGCAGTAGACCATTGAATGCCAAGACGCAGCTCGTTTTTGGAAGAACCATTACTAGTAAACATAATTTCCATATGCAGGGGGAGAAAAAGAGTTGACGGTTTTGCCCAGTAGACATAATTAATCATTGTGTTTAAAAATAAGGGATATTTAGCTTCTTAAACACATTTTTTTTTTCATTTGTAAGTCACCCAAATATTTCCACAGGGGACAATAAGGCACAGAAGTTGAATTCTTTAACATTGGTTCAAAAAGGGTTTTTTAAATGTCGCAATAGAAACAGAAGTTGGCATGCAGATTCTTTAAAAACAGAAACTTCATCTGTCCATTTGAAAAATGTTACATTCTTATTTGAAACTAAATAAGGGACAATATGAAGGAATTCAGTAGCTGTCAGGATAAGCATTTTATGATTCATCATAAATGTTAGAACCGTATTGTAGCTGGAATGACTGTAGATATAAGCAGCGTTTATTACTAGGTTGATTTATCTGAAGTTTGCATGGTGCCTTGTTCCATCTAATAATTAATTCTCATGAACAGAACATGTAATGAAGTTTTCAGGTCTGTAGCCCTCACAGGAGAAGCACACCAACAATTTATTTAAATTATTTTTTGGGGCATGATTAGTCATTTCTCATTTGCCTCATTCGTTTCTTCTTTCATTTTTCATATCCCACATTAACTCCAAATTCTGAATTATTTTGAAATATACACTGTACTGTCACATTCTAATTTATTCTTACATGGAATATCGCATTTTATTTTATGGAGATCATTGATGCTTACTGTTTAGTCATTTTTCAGACTTCTTTCTTGAGTCTATAAATGACATTTAGCAAAAGCAATATTGTTTCTGCATGTTCTCGTGAAAAATACTAGTGTGTCTCCCATTTAATGGTCTACAATTAAATAGTCATTTCCTAGATGGTGTTGATGTGCAGGCCCACATTTTAAGCTCAGGAGGAAAATGCAGTTATCCTCAGTTGTTGGCTGAACTAAATACATTTCATTTTATATGATCTTATATTAGTTAAAAAAATATACATTCATCATCAAAAATTGAGAGTACAAAAAAGTAGAAAAAGAAGAGTCAATCATTGGTGCATAATCCACTGATAACCTTGCAGTGTGTGGTGTATTTCCACCTTTTTCTCCCCTAGAAATAATTAACTTAATAATGTTATGTAGTTCTAATACATAGTTATCTTGGTCATATGTTATAATCACATCTTCTATATGTATATATATATATAAAACAAATTTACCCTCTTGAATTCTTAATCTTGATTAGTTTTTCAAGTCTGTGAATTACATCATCAAAACTTTTATGTGGTATTTTTAAAATTATTATATATTTTTTTCCTTGAACCTTTGCATAGAAGAGAATGCCTTTATTCATTCATTCATTCATTCATTCATTCATCCTTCAAGTTAGTTAACATACAGTGTAGTCTTGGCTTCAGGAGTAGAGCCCAGTGATTCATCACTTCCATGCAACACCCAGTGCCCATCACCCGTCTAGCCCATCCCCCCGTCCTCCTGCCCTCATCCCTCGGCTAGTTTTAAAAATCTTTCAGAAAATCCTTTTCCTAAAAACATCCATGTAATGCTACTTTCTTAGTCTGTGCTAAGTACTGCAGAGAGCAGCAATACTGAGTCTTTTCCCTCCCACTCAAGTACTCATGGAACATTGACACTGGAGACTATATACTTTGCATCAAACTATCCTAAGTTGCAAAGCTCGCTAGTGATGTTAAATAAATGGGTGGATTGTAACATAAAAAACTCTGCTTGTTTGGATATTGAGATCTATCAGTTTAATAAAAAACAATTTTTTTTTATTTTTTTAATGTGTTTTTTTTAATTTATTTTTGAGAGAGACAAAGAGCTCAAGCAGGTGAGGGACAGAGAGAGAGAGGGAGAGAGAGAATTCCAATCAAGCTCCCTGCTGCCAGCACAGAGCTTATTGTGGGGCTCAAACACACGAACCCTGAGATCATAACCTGAGCCAAAATCAAGAGTCAGCTGTTTAACCAACTGAGCCACACAGGTGCCCTCCCCCAAAAATATATTTTTAAATAATGTATTGTTCTGCTTTATTCATTATATCTTACTTAGAGTCTCTGTTTGCTGCACATCATATCTACCCTGTTCTTTCCCTCTTTTTTCTTATCATTTACAACTCTGTGTCTTTTCAAGTTTTCTATCTAATCATAGATTTTACTCCCTTTCTCTCCTGCGGTAGCAGAGATGGTTCAATTTCCAGATACCCCAATTCCAGTATCTGCTTGACTTGTCACACCTGCTTCTGTTCTCCCCAAGGACCTGTTCCCACTGTCCTGTGGTCAGTGTTTTTACCCCCATCCTTACAGAAACATCCTCTCCGACCTTGAATGGGTCTTTGTGGCTACTGAATGATATTTGTGCAGAAATGCCCTATTTGAGTTTGATTCTCTCTGTGATGTGATGAATGAAATAGAATAATATTTTCACAGCTGCTCCAAGAAGGTACCTGACTCATTCAGCCAAAGGTGACTTCATTTGTTTGAAAACTAGTATGAGGTCCAGGGCTTCTGGCATAGCCTATCTCTGTTTTTTCTTCATTATGTTAGACTTTCTCCATTATACCACACTGTCTTGTAACTTGAAACAAAACAAAACAAAACAAAAACAAAAAACTATCCATCTGATGTGTTGACATTCTTCAAATTATTTGTAATCCTAGTGCCTGGCATTTAGCTTGAACTCAATAAATAGAATGGTGAATAAGTCTTCCGCTTTGCAAATGTTGCTGAACGTTCCTTTCTGGAAGAGTTATTGGAGGCAGTATTAAATTTGGGGGCGGTATTTGTAGTTAAGAAAATGGACTTGAGGTCAGAATGCCTAGATTCAAAGCTTTGCTTGCTGTGAGAGCTTTTTTCAAGTAAATGAACTCTTTTTTTTTTTAATTTTTTTTTTAATGTTTATTTATTTTGGGGACAGAGAGAGACAGAGCATGAATGGGGGAGGGGCAGAGAGAGAGGGAGACACAGAATCGGAAGCAGGCTCCAGGCTCCGAGCCATCAGCCCAGAGCCTGACGCGGGGCTCGAACTCACGGACCGCGAGATCGTGACCTGAGCTGAAGTCGGACACTTAACCGACTGAGCCACCCAGGTGCCCCTGAACTCTTTATACTGTACCTTATTCACCCTTGAAGGGGGGGTTCTGCTGGGATCTTTTCCACAAGAAGATCGGATAAATGACTAATTGTAAACATGTAAAACAGCGATTGACATCCTGTAAGCATTATTCAATGGCTTACTACTGTTTAGTATTAGAGTTTTGTCCTTCCTTCATTACCAAACACTTGTCATTTCAAATTGTGCCCCGAGGTATTAACCTTCCCCACAATTAACCTTCTTTTGTGTCCCTGCACACAATAGGTCACTGCAGTGCCGAGCATGGTGAAGGACGTCGTGTGTGTTCAAAAATCAGCTGTTAAATGAACTAGGGGAGAAGGCATCCACCTAGGCAGACACATGAATGGCCACTGGATAAAATTCTCATCTTCTCACAGGATAGTTGCTTATTACTTTGTTCCATGTCCCTAGTCCCCAATGTCACCATGGGGTCCACATGCCCCTGGAGTAGGGTAAGATTGGGAACATTCTAAATGCGTGGAGCTGGCCATGGAAGACCAGAGTCTTGCTTTCTCCCCTTCCTGTTATATTGTGCCTCCCTTTCCCTCTTTTTAAATGATACTTCTGAGCAAAGAATAAGTGTGCATATTTCTCTCCTCAAAGTTTCTATGCAGTCTGTCTAGCTAATACATGCGAAGTTCCAAACAACAAGATTACAGAGGTCATAAAGAGTTTTTATGACTTGAGTATTATTCAGAGGTGATCTGTACCTGCCTCAGTGTATTGAACACAGTGCCAGCATCCTCCCACGTTTCATTATTTACGCCACTTATTCCAGAAAAATCCAGATACAGCCCTCTTGTCCATATCAAGGACACATAAGATTGTCAAATGCACTTGACATTTAATTTCCCCAAATGTTTAAGATTACATAAATAAGATCTTCCCAACTCCTTCTAGATTCTTCACATCTATTCAAAAGGAAAGTAATATTGATGGCATTGACTTTAAAAATGTGAAAAACCATGGGGCGCCTGGGTGGCTCAGTCGGTTAAGTATCTGACTTCAGCTCAGGTCATGATCTCACAGTTCATGAGTTTGAGCCCCGCAATGGGCTCTGTGCTGACAGCTTAGAGCCTGGAGCCTGCTTTAGATTCTATGTCTCCCTCTCTCTCTGCTCCTCCCCACTCATACTCTGTCTGTCTCTCCTTCAAAAATAAATAAAAAGATTAAAAAAAAATTTTTTTTAATGTGAAAAACCTTTAATGTATTAACTATACTATTATCAAAATAATAGATAGATGTTGAATGTAATTGGCATATTGGAAATCAGACTAAATCTTATATATCAATTTTAGGATAAAATTTTATTTTTAAAGAGTATTTTTATATATTCAATATATATATATATATATATCAATTTAGATAAATGTGGTTGGTTAATGTAATAAATAAATGCGTAAATAATCATAATGATAAATCATAAACCCTCATACTATGTTTCTCTTATTTTTTTTCAAGTGTCATTAATATGTCCTTGATAATACACATTCCTAGTATAAGTTACAATTTAATGGGAAAAGGATTGGGTGGTGACATATATTAAAAGAAGGCCATTGTTCTAACTTGAAAATGTACTGTATTCAACTTCTAGATGACATTAATAAAAAAGAACTGCAAATATAAGAAAATAAGTTATATGAAAGCTAGCTGAGACATCTTTGACAAGTCATAAAGAAAGTAGTGAATCCTGTGAGCAGATATACCTTAAACGGAATTTGGAGATTTCCTCTTCAACTTTGCCATCCAATTTATTCAAGAAACATCACTTTTTAGAAGATTGTTGGGGCGCCTGGGTGGCGCAGTCGGTTGGGCGTCCGACTTCGGCCAGGTCACGATCTCACGGTCCGTGAGTTCGAGCCCCGCGTCGGGCTCTGGGCTGATGGCTCAGAGCCTGGAGCCTGTTTCCGATTCTGTGTCTCCCTCTCTCTCTCTGACCCTCCCCCGTTCATGCTCTGTCTCTCTCTGTCCCCAAAATAAATAAACGTTGACAAAAAAAAAAAAAATTAGAAGATTGTTATTTAAGACGTGTTAGTTTCAAAAGCAGTTCAGCTCTTTATTTGAATATATATTGTCCCTTTCAGTTATATTACAATTGTAATATTCACGAAGTTTGCAACCTATGCAGGTTAAGAAATAACTGATAGATTGATAGATGGTGGAAGACAGTTTTTTTGTAGATTAGAGAGGTGATGCAATGAAAGCTAAGAAAATACTTTCAGTATTATGACGTTCACATTTTCTAGAACACAGAAATTTCAGGTTCTAATCATGGTCTGGAAACAAGTAGGACCAGAGATTTAGAGGTATATATGATTCCTTATGTATTCTTCCTAAGTTTATTTAATAACTATCTAGTCATCTCCAGAAAACTTTAGGGTGTGTGTTGCCCAGTGGTGTGCCAGGAAACAGGCTGATTTGTAGGGTTGACCAAATTCCATGGCCTAAATATTCACACCCCTGAAAGTTTAGTATTTTCATAGGGAAGTAGGCTAGTTTCATTCTCTTCTAGAGTATTCTTCAGTTTAGCCTATCCAAATGAGAGTGGGTCCGGATTTATCAGCTGCTGAATGGTTTTGCCCAGTAAGAATGTCGAAGGAAACTCTAACAGAGGAGCAATTGTGTGTCTCCAAGTGTTAGAACCTTACCACTGAGCTAACTCTCTGATAGGCTGTCACTTACAAGTCTGCCCTGCAGTATTACAGATTTTAATATTTTCATGATAAAAAGTGTTACAGGAAGGTATTAACTGTGACATAATTAAGATGCGATCATGTTGAATTTCAGTTAAATTTAGCTACACGTAGGTAACAATTCTCCTGATGGCGTTCCATGCTAAGATTATGCTATACATGGTGCACAGATTTCTTGAGTTGATTCATTCCTGTCCTCCTCTGCTATTTGGCCGGGATGAAGTATTTTTTCACATGATTTTATATTGTGCTGGCACCTAACTTCAAATTACATGGCTGAGTTTGTCATGTGCAGGAACAGTTGTTTATGACGGCAGTTCTGGTATTTCTGGCACTAGAGCACAGATAGTTGGAAGCAATTACTCTTGTTCCCCCATGTTGATTATGGTGACCATAATGGAAATCTAAATTCTTCAATTTCCAGTGTAGGTTAATGAAACCGCTAGTTCAGTATGCATTCCCTCAGAGTCATTTTTAATGTTTATTTATTTGTGTGTGTGTGTGTGTGTGTGTGTGTGTGAGAGAGAGAGAGAGAGAGAGCACGTGACAGGGGGGCAGAGAGGGAGGGAGACATGGGATCCAAGGCAGCTGTGCACCGTCAGTGCCGAGCTCGATGCAGGGCTCAGCCCATGAACCGTAAGATCATAACCAGAGCCAAAACCAGGAGTCAGATTCTTAACTGACTGAGCCACCCAGGTGCCCCCAAAGTCATTTATATATGATGACTATACATTAAAGAATGAGGCTCAGGATATAATGAGAAGCCCCTTCAAATACCGTCTCTACTCCCTTCCTCGTTGCTAATGGTTGGCACATCACTAAGGATTATTCAGTGGGGACTATGTATGAGCTGACAGTTTAATGCTAGATGGGCACGATATTTGCAAGACATCCTAGATCCCCTAAAGAGACTACAGTTCATCAGCTGGTGTGTGGTGTGTAAAGAGTCACAAGAGCGTGAGAGAGGTCAGACGTGTGGCAAAAATGTCTGTTAGCAGCGGTGTGCTGAGAATGTCTCTACCGTGTGCCATTTAATAACGGCTTCCTAAGGGAAGGAAAGAGAATGTGAGAATGCCATTCCTGCTTGGGGTCCTTCAGTGACAGAACAGCCTCAGGAGGGATCTGAGGGGATCGAGATGGGCCCTGCATCCTGTAAAGAGAGGAGGATGGAGTGATTATCTCCAGGAATACAGATCAAAGAGCTGTCTGGAAAGCATGTGTATTGCCTCCAGAAAACGACTTTTCTATCCCTAAAGGAAGGCATAGTTCAGACCCTGTTCCCTCATCCACTTTGTTATTAATATCGTTTCTCTCACTCTCTCACTATCTCCTTTCCCCCGCCCCAAATTGAATTATTGTAGAGTTGTATTGAAGACTTTGTGTATTTTCCTATCTTTTTATATCCCAGGATCGTCTCTCTAAATCTGGGATGTTTATTCCTGTAACTCAAGTGCTGCGCCCTCTAGACCTCCTGTGCTCGGTGAAATGTGTTCCCCAGCTGATCTGTGAGGAGAGCCAGTACGTGAAGCGTGTAGGCAGTTGACCTGTGCACCCCAGCATCTGTCTGTGGGGGCACGGAGACGCCCTGACAGGTAGACTGTCTTCGGTGCCGGGGGCTGAGCGGCGCCCGTGACCGCACGTCCTCTAGGACAGTGTATATGGTCAGCGAGAACACTGCTGAGGCCACCCCGCATCCGGGGCTGGCGAGGCGGTCGCTTAGGGAGACTAACCCTGTTTTCTTCTGGAGCATCAGAGGTGCCCCAGCGTCCTCACAAGTCCAAGACCAGATGTCAGGAGTGAAAGGAAGTGCGGTTAGCTGAGTCAGTGACCAGGGGAGTTACCCTGCCCCCAGCAACGCACCCCGACTTCTGAGCAAATTCCCTCAATGTTTTATTTGGTTAACATGGATGCCTATGAAGGCAGGGCTTTCAAGGGTGAGTCTCTTCCCTGCAGTCTCCTCATCAACACTAAGACACTTCCTTTCCTGGGAGGATGTGACTCTTCATCTCAGCACAGGTCTTGATCTCAGCGTCACGAGTTCAAGCCCCACATTGGACTTCGCTCCCCCGTGTGAAACTTACTTGAAGACAAACAGACAAATAAACAAAAGACAATAA
Organism: Leopardus geoffroyi; assembly: GCF_018350155.1. Lineage (NCBI taxonomy): Eukaryota > Metazoa > Chordata > Mammalia > Carnivora > Felidae > Leopardus > Leopardus geoffroyi. Next base: position 2,832,029 of record NC_059327.1, on the reverse strand, counting down.
AAAAATCTTTTCCTGTTTCCTGATTCAGCCTTCCAGTGCCCAAATAAAACTCTTCCCCACATCAATTTTACTAGCAAAGCACCTGAGGACATACCCCAAGATTTCCCCCTCTACTTGATTAAAAAATAAATGTGATGAGTCATTTATCTTCACAGAATTCATGTTCTTGTTGGAAAGTCAAACTTTGAAAACTTAGGCTATTTGTTATACCAGCCTTTTTTGATACCCCTCCCCCCACCGTGTACAGTTTTACAACGTCATGGCTGAGAATTAGGAGCTTGTGTATCTTACGTGGATTCAGGTCGTGCCCGTGGAGCATTCCGTCGTGTGATCGCTGCCTGTTTATGGCTCTGTGAAGTGACTCTCATTTCTCCGGCTACAAATCACACTGGTGATGCCACCTGTAGGTATGTCTTGTCTAGCCTCATCTGCTTCTTCACAGCGTGTCCCCCACAGAACTTCTTAGCGTCTGCTCCCATGCTAACGTGTCTGCCCACATCACCACCACGCTTTGTCTGCGAAACCAGGCTTCTTTGCCACCTTCAGGCGCTGAGCGAAACCTTCTTGAGGAAGCACCATCGCCTCTGTGCTCCCTGCCCGTCTCTGCAGATGGAATGTCACACACACGGCTCCGTGTCTCCCTGTGGACTGAGTGCTCTCAGTGCATGGAGTTCGACTTGCATATCGGTTTTCCCCAGCCAAGTGCCGGTAAAGCCTGAGGACTCTAAGTGTACGTTGAAAGAATGAAAGAATGTGCTGTGTCCACGGGTGGCTAATGTAAAGGAGGCAAGTTGTCTTCAACCCTCTTAGGGTCCCTGGTTGGGTCTGCAAATTAAACTGACAAAGACAGATTCACAGGAGAAAAGGAGAAATTTGTTGAATTGTTGTGTGCATGAGAGCCTTCATGAGAGAATGAAGACCCGTAGAAGTGGCCAGAGCAGAAAGCTTGCATACCTTCCAGACAAAATAAATAAATGTGGAGAGAACTGATAAAACACAGCGGTCTGGTCTAAGGGTGGTGAGTGGTGGGGATGAAACTGGGAAGATACAGTGAGCTTATTAACAAGACTGGTTTACAGCTTTTTCGTCCCCCAAATTCCCATCCCTAGGGCTCCCGATGCCTTCCTTCCTCTTGGTCCTGGGAGGCCACCTCTCATAGGTGAGGTTTATGACCTGTTTCAGGGAAGAGGACTGGGCAGGGGAGGACAGAGTGACCTCCATGTTTCTGCCATTTTTTAAAGTTTATTAATTTTGAGAGAGAGAGAGCAAGAGTGGTAGGGGCAGAGAGAGAGAGAGAATCCCAAGCAGTTTCTGCACAGAGCCCGATGCAGAGCTGGAACTCACGAACCATGAGATCATGACCTGAGCTGACAACAAGAGTTGGACACTTAACTACCTGGGCCAACCGGGTGCCCCCATTGTTCTGCCGTTTTTTAAACTTCCTTCAGCGTAAGATACTGGATATGCAAAAGTGCCATGATTGGGGTACCGTTTAATGAACGTGGTCAGTGATAAAGCAGCATGAGTAATGAACCCTGTCCAGAACTTTCCTCTTCTTAAGAAGGCAAGACACACACACACACACACACCAGCTGCCTACCAGTAGAGGGCGCCAATAGTGGCCATAATGCAAGCATTCTCCTCCTTAAACATTAGCAGGTCTTAAATGACCATTTGAAAATATATCTGAAATTGCAGAATTTTAAACTTCTAATGTAGATAAACTTAGGTCGTAGCACAGGTGACTCCAGTAATGGAGAGCAGTGTATTTCATCCTTTGAGTGAATACACAAGATATAGACAGATGGATAGATAGATTACATAGATGATGTCTTTATGGCTTCAATAAGAATTCATAGATTTTACTCAGACAAACTTTTGGGGGAAATGCTAATCTTCCAGCTTTAATTTAACTTAAAGAACCCCATTCATTTTCCTATTTGGAAATGGGATTGCTTATTTATTTATTTTATTATTTTGTATTACAAGAGGACTGTTTTCTGAGTCAGGAAATCCCTTGTTAAGTCCTGGCTTTTTCACTTGCCTACTGACTTGGAGCAGCCCATCACTACTGCCTCTGAGTATAGTTTCTAGAGGATCACAAGCTTCTCCATGGCAGTCACAGAATGCTTTACCCTGTCTTAGTATCTCAGGCAATCTAACTTGTGAAGTCTTTTTAATCTGTGTTACTCTCCTTCCAGAGGGTAACTGGCATTTCTTGAGGCATCATTTTGTGTTTGGCAAGTGCTAAGCACCTGATAAATGTTACTTCCCTTAATCTTTTCAAAGACCCTCTAGGATATCGAGTTGATGGTTGAGGGCACTGGGCCCACATCCCACCAAAAAGTAATAGATTCTGGATGCAAAAAGTTAGTCTGGCTTCAAAGATGAATTTCCGGTTTATTGTCCTGTTCTCTCACGGTCTCCTGTGTATTTCTCTTTTCTGTGACTGGGAAACGGGAAGGGGTGGGGGAGGAGAAGTGAGTAAGGACCCAGGGCTTCAGGTAGGGGACGGAGACACAGAAGGCAGCGGCCGGCCCCTGCTCCACTTGAACTCCTTGATAACACCCCACCAGCAGAGCACACACGGCTTGCCTTCGCCTTCAGAAAAACAAATATGAGCAGAAGTCCTCCTTGTCAGCCAGTCCTCTCTTTCAGGTGGGAAAATGCACTCTCTTCTAATTAATTCATTTTCTTACCCCTCACTGGTATTTAAATAATTTAGAGGGGAAATAGACACATCACTTATATGTGTTAATTAGAAAGATGGGTTTGTATTTCCATTTCACACACTAAAAAGGAACGGTTTGCACGTCGGAGAGCACGGAGTGCCGTGCGCTTAGCGCTTAGCGCTTTGCTGGGGCATCGGGCTTGCGGTTGCCATGGCCTCGGGCGTGGGTCGGACGTGATCGCTGCTTCCCTGACCGGGCACGCTTGCACCTGCCTGGGGGGCTGATACAACAGTGCCCACCCAGGAGGTGAGACAGCCGGTAGACCCTTAGGTTCTGTGGCCGACCTCGTCCTATGGACCGGCGTGTCAGTTCTCGGAAAGCTCACAGCTGTGCGCCTGGAGACAGCCAGGCATCCACTGCTTCCGCTCCATTCGGGGCCATCCCTCTAGATACTAATTCGGCACTTCCCAAATTTATGAAGGTAATTTCCCTTCGATACGTTTTCGTCCCAAGTAGAAGGAAAGTGAGGTGGAAAATAGTTCAATTATTTGCCCCAAACACAGACATTCCACGGACATTCCGTGTCTCAGGAAGCCAACATCACCAAATTTTTTTCTGAGAAAATTTTCTCATTTTTTTTCCCAATAGCATTGGGTTATTTTTTTTTTTCTGTTTTTTTATTATTTAAAACAAATTATGTATGTATGTATGTATGTATGTATGTATTTATTTATTTTTGAGAGAGAGAAGACACAGCATGAGCCAGGGAGGGGCAGAGAGAGAGAGACAGAATCCGAAGCAGGCTCCAGGCTCTGAGCTGTCAGCACAGAGCCTGACATGGGGCTTGAACCCACGAACCCTGAGATTATGACCGAGCCAAGGTCAGACACTTAACCGACTGAGCCATGCAGGTGCCCCTTTCACTGTTAGAGTTTTATATTGTATTAATAAACAAAACAAAATGTTATGTTTAATAAAAAATAACAAATTTGCATTTCTTCAAATATATACCACGTTTTCCTCTGGGTTTGTGTATGGAATTTTTCTGGTTGTCTTTAACAGTTCTGTGAGATGTATTCCTACATTTTTCTTGTTCCTTTGCTTTAAGTGGGGCCGTAACAAACCATTTTTCAAATCTATTCTCAGTGCTTTTATCAGCTGCAAAAAATGTGCCTTCTACTTTTTTTTTTAATTATTGACTAGAACCCTTTGTTCCAGTTACTTCTTGGCAGACTTAATATCTTCTGCTTTTATCTATGGATCTATAATTTTCTCTGGCAATTCCTTCATCTTTTAGACCTTCAAAGCTCCAACTCATTTATTGCACGTACCTTCGGTTGATAGATTTCAGCGTTCTGCATTTCACCACATCTAATCATGCCCTGATTTGTTCTGTGATGGTAGTTATTGTCGTTCTTAAATTCCCAGTTTCTCACTCTCTTTTTAATAAACTGCTATCCTCTTTCCTCCATCTGAGAATATATTTCAATAATTTTCTAAATAATGCTTCTGATTCTTTACTTGCTTCATTTCAGGGATTACTAAAATTCTTTTGGAGCTCTCGCTGGTTTGCTCTCATTTGACACCACAAGCCACTTTTAATGTTCCTCCATCATGGCTCTGAGTTGCCTCTTTCCCCTGGTGGTCTGGATAATCTTTGTTGTTGTACAATGAGTATTCTATATCTTGGACACTTTTATTGGCATCTTGATGATTTTTACTTGAGGGATTTCATTTTTAATGTTCATCTCGGTCATGTTCACACAACCCCTCCCCCTCCCCCCAGCTTGCTTCTTTCTTAAAGTTTTGTGGATTTCTCTTTCCTTCTGGAGAATCCACAGGATTCACGCCTTCGTGTTTTGTGTTTTGCCAAGACAACGTTTCTTAAGAGAAGCGCGTTGCTATGAAATAAAGAAGGAAGTGTATAGTTGGAAATTGTTCTCTAGAAATCAAAGGATAAAGGACTCACTTCTGGATAAGATCAGGACTTAGGAATTCCTACACCAGAAGGAGGACAGACATTTTGGTTGTAAAGGCTCATGAGGTTTGGAATAACAGAATCCATCAGATTGGTGGCAGAATGGGGCCTGGTAGGCATGGGGAGGTCACAACCGCCGCTAACCGAATCCCTGCTGGACACGTGCTAGATGTACCCCCTTGGCCTGCACCGTGCTATTTACCCTGGAAACCCTGTGTGGAAATGAGCACCACTCTGGTTTTGCGGATGAGGACGTGGGGGAGGTTGGGCGGCTTCCCCGTGGCCCTCAGTGAGGAAGCTGGTGGTGGGGGGGAGCAGCAGCGCTGGGTTCTCTCCGTGCCCCCCCCCCCCACGGGGCACACTCCTAGTCCTTGGGAGCCTTGAAGCTGGAGACGAAGGATGTGTGCAGGTGCCGCAGAGAGAATGCATGTTGTATTTAGTGCTGAGAGGAGGGACCGGGCAGAGCCCCCAGGGTGGAGATCAGGAACGCTCCCCACTCTGGAGAACCCTCTGGGGGATTTCAGGGTTGGGATTCCCAGCTCCTCACGTCTTGTGTCCCGATGGTAACACCAAACCGCTGCCGACGGAGAAAGTACACATATTTACACATGTTGGGGGGTTGATGTTCTCCTGAGTCACTGGATAAATGGACTCGTGATGGCACAGGATAATAATAACACACTTACTCTTGAAATAATATTACATACCCTCTTCTTATTACCAGCACGCTGAATTGTAGCTTTTAGAGGATTTTAGTTGTTTGTGTGCGAGGCGGGATATAAAGCAAGTGTGCCCTGGAAATAATGTCTTTCTCCTGGGTTGTGCCTTTCAGCTACTTTTCTTTCTCGGTTGGAACCAAACAAAGCTTGTATACGTTATTTGCAGATATCAAAGCCTACTTGTAGTTTTTGGTGGGAAGTTTAGATGTATATTTATCTAGGGTCTACGGTACATACATTTAGGCAAGGTATCGCTCTGTCATTAATTATATTTTTTCAGTTGTTTTATGGTTGGTCCTAAGAACTTCAGGCTAAAATGCTTAAAATTTATAAAAAAGTATTTGATAATTTTTGTTTTGTAAGAAAGTGTGAACTTTCCTTTAGGATATGTGATAAATTGCTTTTGACAGTCACGTTAATAATTTCCAGGTATAGATGTGTTACCATGTACTCTAGGAGGAAATTCAGTTTGAAAAATCTTTCTTCCGATAAATACAGTTGGTGAATCAGATATAGTATACCTTCTTTTTGCTGGAGTTCCTACCTTTGTGTCCTAAATTGTCATTCCCTCTCCTCTTGACTTCAAATCTACAGTGATTAAGGCATTTATAAATTATCCTCTTCCAAAATGTAAGAGTTTTTTGCCTATTCATCTTGTGCTGTGAGTTTTGCATCTCAGAAAATTGTAAAAATGTTTTCTTGTTGTATATCTCTTCCTATCATCATGATTTCTGGCATAAACAAGGTATTCAGAAAAAAATATAGTTTAAACGTCAAAACAACTTAGGGCCAATAAAAAGTGAAGGTTTTTTTTTTTTTTTTTTTCAATCAGGAAACCCGGCATATGGGGGGGTGGTGTGTGTGGTATGTATGTTTCTGGTGTGTGGTGTGTTTGGTGTGCATGTGTGTGTGCAAGGGGAGGAAATTATTGATACATTTGGATTCCGTAAGCTTCACTGAATCAAGTGGGACGTGCTCCTTATTGGAATGGCCCCCTCGACCGCCTTTGTTTCTTCCTACTGAGACTGTCTGCAGCACCTTCCTTTGTATTTTTCAGAACATTTCATTTTTTTAATGAGCGCTTACAGACTCAGTGTTACATCAGTCTTACTGCTCTATCGTTGCATTCTTTTCTTTTCTCTATTTTGAAAATTTCTAAAGTGTATTAACAAGATTTAAAAACTTCTTTTGACAGTGCAACATTTCTAAGTACCAAGACTTCTGCAGTTTATACTCAATCACAATTAAAAAGCTAAATTCATTTTTCTGTTTTACATATTTTTCTAAAATAATATGCCCAATTTACCACATTATTTCTCCTATTTAAAGTTAATCAAGCTGTTTTTCTTAACCTTTCTTTGAAAAAGTAACAACTTTGCTCCTTAAAAACGACAATACTGAGAAGCAATTCTACTAATTTGGTCTACACTTAGTTCAACCACGATTACTTCTGTGTTTTTGGCTCCTTGCTCTTACGTGAAGGCAACGGCCAGCGAGATTTTGGTAAAACACTTGAGTTGAATATCTACTAAAAAATGATTATGAAATGAACAAATCAGTTTTGCACAAACTGAGGAGCGGTGAGGTGTAAGTGGCCGTGGAATTTGCAGTGAACTCTTAGGCAGCGGGCGCGTGGCCACCCCTCTGAGGCGCTCCTGGGCGTGTTCTGGGAGCCCCCTTTGGGGTTTCTTCAGCAGACAGGTGTCAGCACCTCCAGAAGATGTTCCCTGACCACCCCGGTCAGAGCTTCCCCACCGTCCACGGCCCGACCATGGCCTGTCTCTGCCCCATCCTACACTGGTGGGCTGCGTCCTCCAGTAGATTCCAAGTCATTGCACAGAGAATTTGTCACGGCGTTGTTGTTGTGTTTTTTAATTGAAGTGGAGTCTACACCCAGCGTTACACTAGTCTCAGGTGCACAGCGTAGTGACTCTGCTAGTCTACGTGCTGTACTCGCAAGTGCTCTGCCGTCCGCCCGTTCGTCACTCTTACGGCACCGCTGACTGCATTCTCGTGCTGTCCCTTCCATCCCGTGACCCATCCATCCCATAACCGAAGCCTGCGTCTTCCCCTCCCCTTCACCCATTTTCCCCGTCACCCCACCTCCTGTCCTCTGGGAACCATCAGTTCGTTCTATGTGTTCATGAGTCCGTTACTGCTTTTGTCGGTTTGTTGGTTTTGTGATTTGCTTTTTGTTGGCTTGTTTCTTAAATTCCACGTGTTAAGTACAATCATACGGTATCCGGCTTTCTCTGACTTATCTCGCTTGGCTTAATACACTCTAGCTTCATCCACCTTGTTGCAAATGGCAAGATCTCATCCTTTTTTGGCCACATGATATTCTGTTGTATGTATATGCCACTTCTTGATCCGTCCACCCCTCAGTGGACACTTGGGTTACTTCTGTTAGTTTGCCTGTTGTAAACAAAGCTGCCGTAAACATAGAGGTGCGTTAAATCTTTTCAAATTACTGGGGTTTTTGAGGGTTAAATACCCACTAGTGGAACTACTGAATCATATGGTAGTTCTACTTTTAGTTTTTCACTGAACCTCCGTACTGTTTTCCACAGTGGCTGCACCAATTTTCATTTACACCAACAGGGGACGAAGGTTCCTTTTTCACTACATCTTTCCCAACACTTGTCATTTCTAGTCTTTCAATTCTATCCATTCTGGGAGGTGTGAGGTGATATCTTATTGTGGTTTTGATTTGCATTTCCCTTCTGATTAGTAATGTTGAGCATCTTTTCATGTGTCTTTTGGCCCCTCTGGATGTCTTCTTTGGAAAAATGTCTGTTCAGGGCCTCTGCCCATTTTTAATTAGATTATTTGTGTTTTTTGGTGTTGAGTTTGTGGCATTGTTTAATTACCAGAGACTTGAACTGGTCATATAGGAAATAATTGCTACATCTGTAGTGTATTAAATCATTTCAGATCAGGATTGGAAAACAAAACAAAACGGAATGACAGTTGGCCAAAAATTTCAAAGAAATACTTTAAAAATGAATATTTTGTAAGGAAGGTTAAAAGCTACTTCTGAAAATGGAGTTGTATTTTGTGGCCTCTACTCTTGTCTTCCTCTATTTGTATATGAATGTGGAAATAAAATCTAAAAATCACCAATTTAAGACTCAGGAGTTCTCAGTTGGAGTTCTAAATCTTTCCCTAATAATTGCAAAATAAGTCCTCTGTCTTCCCTTGCTTTCATTTTCCACTTCTGAAAACAGTTTTGCAGAATATTGATATTTTAAGCCTCCTTAGATTTTACTATCAACATTTGCTTATATTCTCCTGCTGACCTCACCCTAACCGTCTGTTGAAAACATATGAGCAGATGTCATTGGACTCCATCACTTTCCTGCCACCAGATCACCCAGGCTGCATTCATACTCTGCATGTGGTGTTCCTTTGCATTTAGGGATTAATTTGTATCTCATGAACGTCAAAGACACACTCATCTTTGCCCCTCCCACCGTGTCCCCAGCACCTCTCAGCCCCAGGCAGCGTTATTCCTAATCAAGACCATTTAACCATGGCTGAACTCAACCTGCAGAATCCCTTAACTTGGCGTGTTCAATGAATGAAATCAAGGAATTTTTGAAAAACTAAGAAAAGTTTGATTTATTATATGTAATGCCCTCACATATTTCTGATAAAATTTGTCTTTCCACATTAGTAATGTCAGCAGGCTAAGGACAGTGAAAATAGCTATTTCATGTACATTTCTTATCCTGGAACTTTGATGGAAAAAATGGTAGGTATGTAATTTGGACTTACGTATTTTAAATATTTTGTGAGATTTTATTTTTTAAATGTGTATTTATTTTGAGAGAGAGAGAGAAAATGCAAGCAGGAAGGGGCAGAGGTGGGGGGCGAGGTGGGGACAGAGGATCCAAATCAGGTTCTGCACTGACAGCAGAGAGACCTGTGTGGGGCTCGAACGCACGGACTGCGAGACCATGACCTGAGCTGAAGTCTGACACTTAACCAGCTGAGCCACCCAAGTCCCTTGTGAGATTTTAATTAGTTTGCTGAATAAGTCACTGCATTTTAAAGCCTTTTTCTGTGGGCTAGGCGCTGTAAAAGTAGAATGTTAATAATCTGGTTTATAATCTCTGACTTCCACATTATTGCTAAAATACTCAAATAGGACATGTATGACAACATCTGATGTCTGACTGGTGACCGGGATATAGGGAACACAGATATGTTTTTAGGAAACACGCCATATTCTGTTTGTCCAAAGCATGTTCCTTGAGACTTTCTCCCATTAACACTTCAAGGAATATTGGGGATTCAAATCAGCTAGTTTCCCCATTTCTAATAATTATAAAGCTTTTGCTAATGAGCTCTTCGTATGATACCATGTCACATATCTGAACATCCGTCATCCATTTCTGGAGGCTGTCAGTGTCACTGGCTGGATTTACTACTGGATTACCAAAAGGAAGTTGGTAACACTTTGCAGCATATTTGATGCAGCATTTCATGGGGCTCCTAGTTACCAGTGGAAAACACAACCGAAGGAAGGAGGGTGTATACAGTTTAGTGCTGAAAGCTACAGGTGTTTATTGCATGTTTGTACATCTTGTGCGAATTTGCTTCTGCATTATTGCATACCGACTTTCGATATCCATTATTTATGGATATAGGCATATTTTTAACCTAAATATATGTGTTAAAGGTCTACTCACTTAGCAGATAATATGTATATTCCCGTGATAGTACTAGTAGATGTAATTTATTAAAATTTTGTTATTAAAATTTGAAAGAACATAAAATGTAATAATAGGTTTGTAAGAATATGATGATCTCTCAATTCATCATAAATTAAGTATCGGGATGGCTGGGTGGCTCAGTCCGTTAAGTGACTGACTTCAGCTCAGGTCATGATCTCACGGTTCGTCAGTTCCAGCCCCACAATGGGCTCTGTGCTGACAGCTCGGAGCCTGGAGCCTGCTTCGCATTCTGTGTCTCCCTCTCTCCGTGCCCCTCCCCGGCTGGCACTCTCTCTCCCTCAGAAATAAGTAAAGATTGAAAAACTTTTCATACAATAAAAAAGATTATTATATGCCCGGGGTCGAATATCAGTTGATCAGTGCTGCAGTTCCTTTGGCTACATTTACCTTGGAACTCGTTGTACACGTGCATTTGTGGGTAGGTTTGGACCTGTCTGTGTGAACCTGCGAAGATGCTTTGCAGACGCTGACTTGCGGAGGGCCCCTGAGGCCCCGGTCAGACCACTAACTACCCGAAAAGGCAGCTGCGTGACAGAAGCTGGCGTGGGTGGTTCTTCCTGGCGGCCCTCGGGCCTACGGATTTCCGAACGGGAGGTCTTCGGGCAGACAGGATGTGCAGCGGGGACCTGGACTTGCAGGGAGGGCAGGGGAGGGCCTGCCGTGGGGTAACCGGTTGCCCTTCTTTCCTCCGCCCGAGCGGCTGCAGCCTGGAAGACGGAAGCCCCCAACGCGCCCCTCCGTCCCGAGGGACGCGTCGCCCTCGGCTCCTGCCTCCAGGAGCAGGTCTGCTTTCACCCGCCGGCGAGGTCACCGTGGCTCTTGAAGGAGCCAAGCTTGGGAAAAGGCTGCGAGCGCCACGGAGCGTGGCACGCGTAGCTGACACGTCGGGGGGCGCGCAGTGTGTCGGAGCACGGCGGGACGTCTCGGCTCGAATCCCTGCCGCCGTTGTGTGCTCTTGCTCTCGTTTGGACTGCCCAGCGAGTGCCCGCCCACTGATCTGGCTCAGCGCCCTGCTGCAGGGACGTGAACCGGTCGGGAATCTACTTGCAACAGTGCGCTGCTTACTTACGGTCATCTGAGGGTTGGAGTTTGGTGCAGCCTGTTTACGGATGATGAGCTGTCCCACGGTCAGAGATGCTGCTCAGAGCATCGTAGTGTTGGTCATAGGTCGTGCTACTGACAGAAGAAGGAAAAAGTTCCGTTCTTTCGGTTTGCTTATTTTTTTTCCAATTTTTAATTTTAATTTTTGAGAGAGCACAAGCGGAGGCAGGGGGCCCAGAGATACGGAATCCGTAGCAGGCTCCAGGCTCCGAGCTGTCAGCACAGAGCCCGATGCGGGGCTCAAACTCATGAATCGTCGTGACACTCACGAACAGTCGGACTCACGAACAGTCGGACGCTCGACCGACTGAGTCCCCCAGGCGCCCCTGTTAGTCGTTTTGTTTTGTTTTGTTTTGTTTGTAATTTAAGTCCCTCTGTGCCTCTTTGATAAGAAAGCTGAAGACGAGTTAGTTAGAGGAACAGTGCGTGAAGCCTCCCAGCAGGATTGAGGCAAGTGGCACGTATGGGGAAATGGCATCTAGGTTCTATGCGTTTGGAGATTTTTCTTTTCTTTTTTTTTTTTTTTAATTTTTTTTTAAACATTTATTTATTTTTGAGACAGAGACAGAGCATGAACGGGGGAGGGTCAGAGAAAGAGGGAGACACAGAATGTGAAACAGGCTCCAGGCTCTGAGCAGTCAGCACAGAGCCCGACGCGGGGCTCGAACTCACGGACCGCGAGATCGTGACCTGAGCCGAAGTCGGACGCTTAACCGACTGAGCCGCCCAGGCGCCCCGGAGATTTTCTTTTTTAAGTAGCATTAATTTTGAGTCAGTGACATAGAACGAATTATCCAGGCCCTGATAACAAAATAACATCCTCATTAAATAAAATATGTAAGTTACTGTTTACAAGAAACAAGGATTCTATTCATTCTTTAAGAGCAAACAAATTTGTGTGTATGTGTGAAGGCTTCGTAGAGCAGTTCTAGGTTCACAGCAAAATTAAGAGGAAGGTACCGGTTTCTCACACACCCCCTAGCCCGCACGTGCACAGCCCTCTCGTGACTAGCACCCCCGCCAGGTGCTGTGTTAGCTACGACTGATGAAGCCACGTGGCTGTGTCATCGCCGCCCAGAGTCGGTCATCTGCGTTAGGGTGGCTCCTGGTGGTGGGCATTCCATGAGTTTCGAAAAATGAACGTGTCCCACCATTAGAGTCTCGTACGGAGTGTGTTCAGTGTTCTAAAAATCCTCTGTGCTCCATCTAAAGATGTGTGTTTATTCACAGCTCCCAATTTGTCATATTTTATATAAAACAACACACAGTCCCATATGCTCGGTGTGTATCAATTTGGCAAATTTTCCCTTTCAACTTTTAATAGCAAAGTAAAGGAAAACGGAGATAATGCAGATTTACTTAAAATTCACCATAAATCACTGTTTCTGCTTTAATTTACTCAACACCCCTTCACATGAGAGCACATAATTTATTTCCACAACCCAGGGAAACTGTAAGTCCATAGACATAGGCGTGAATGGTGGCATAGCCGTGTTCCCCTACACGGACTTGCATGTTGGAAGCGTTGCTCAGTGGTAAGTGGGATCACACCCTTCCGTGAGGCACTGCCTGTACGTGTGGCTTCGGGTCAGGAGAGGAGCACTGAGTCAGGAAAGGGAAATGGGGTGTCTCCCCAGCCCTCCTTTCCCCCACCATTTCTAATGCTAATTTAAATCACAACAGCACCTGATGCCCAATTTAAATGGTTCTACTTCCTCTGGAAATGTGGTTTCCTACTGATAAAACTTAGCATTAGGGACAATTGATGTAGTATCTTGCTCTTTTAAGAAGCCCCTTTGTTGATAAGCACATCGCTAACCTGAGCGGTGGTACCAGTGTGTTTAAAACGTACTCATACAGAGGAAAAGATTTTTACAAAGCCCTGTTCGTGAGAGAGGGCCAGGACATTAATTTGCCTTGAATATATGAATAAATGCGGAATAAATGAGCAAATGGGAGCACAGAGGAGGAGAGAGAGGGAAGCATCATGTAGGTAATAATCCTTAAATATGTTTGTAATTGTTCCCAGAAGATAAACATAAGGTCACTTATGTTTAAGGTCACTCCAGGTTATATTTTGTAGATACTGATTTATGTTTCTTTTGCAAAGTTTAAGAAACAAGTCTTCTATGTATTTTTAGAAGCACCTGATTTAGAAATGTTTAAACAGAGGGTAATGTGTTATTCTCATAGAGCCTATAGGGTGTTGATGTACTTGATAATGCAGAGAAAAACTCATAAGGAGTCATTACACAGACCAACTGTTACAACAACGAGATCCTGAGAATTTGTCAAAAAAAAAAAAATACATAATGTTACAAAATGCCAAGAATGTATTTTAAAGATGATACCAAAGTCCTGACTGAACAGCATCTCCTTCTCACAAACCTGAGATTCTCTTTGGAGAATTGACAAGTAAATGATTTCATCTATTTTCATTAAGAAATCTTTACTTGTAAATGTTAACTTCTATAATTATTCTGTATTTATCAAAATATCCTCTGCGGATTTTAAATTTTTTGAGGTCTAGAACCTTGTCTTTCTTTTTGTATTTACATTTTCTTATTCCTTCTTATTTTATCTATTAGGGAGTTTTATCTGTAACAGGTAAAAGTTTGGTAATGACTTTGTGTTTATCAAAATACTCCCTAGCAGACTTTTCAGGTTTCTTTGAAGGCTAGAACCTCGGCCATTTTCTCTTTGCTTTCATCCCGAGCTCTGTGGCCTGGGCACAGTGCACATTCACTAAATCCCAGAAGACTGAGTCACTTGTTGGCCTCAGCAGGTAGAGGAAGTGTAGTGGCCACCCTCATGGTTTTGACCGTGGGGGGTGTGGGGCCTCATGGCATTGACTCTGGGGGGTGTGAGGCAGGCAGTAAGGGCAAGCCCATGAGGATTCCAAAGGGTGAAACGTGAAGGGAGAAAACAATGTTGGCAAAGAGATGGACTTTGTTGGACGGAGCGAGCAGGGGAGGTGCCTCCAAGAAACAGCTACGGTGCAAGGACTTGGAAGCATGCGTCTAAAGAACTAAGGAAACCACTGTGGCTAAATGTCACCGGGTCATTCACAGTCCCAAACACCACGTCTCAGTCAGCATCGTTCGTATTCACAATAGCCTGGATAGGAAAGCAGCCAAAGTGTCCATCTAAGCATGAATGGATAAAGGAAATGTGTGTTCACATACACAGGAATATTATTCAGCCTTAGAAAAACGAGGTACTTCTGTTTGTAACAGTATCGATGAACCTGGAAGGCATACTGCTGAGTGAAATAAGACAAATATATAAAGACAAAAAAAATCAATGTCTCACTATCTGCAGAATCTAAAAAAGGCCAATCCATAGTAGCAACGAATGGAAAGCGATGAGCAGGGGCCAGGAAGTGACGGCCATGGAGGGATACTGGTCAGAGTTGTAGTTATGTCTGGTGAGTACGTGGAGAGATCTACAGAATGGTGGTTCTAGTTAATTACGTTGCACGGCGTACCGGAAGTTTATAAAAGTATACATTCCCCGTGTTATCACTACACGCAAAAAGTGGTAACTGTATGAAGAGATGTGTGCATTAGCTTGACCGTGGTAATCATTTCACAGTGTATACATATGTAAACTGTCGTGTTGTGCACCTTACATACTTATGATTTTACCAAAAATGTGTGTGTTCCCGCAGTGTTACTTTTTATTTGCATCTCTGCCCATCCTTGATTGGAAATGATGGCAAGTTTCGTTACAAATGTGTATTTCCGTGTTACTACCAGGTAGACTGTTTATAGAATATCATATTGTCTGACACACGATAGGTTCTTTGCCCAAAATTGGGTCTACGTCTTCTCTTTCTATGGAGCATTAATCGCATGGAGTAAAGATTACACTTCGACAGCAGGCTCTGGCTGCTTGTTGATGGCCTTTGCCTTGCCTTGGAAGAATCCTGAAACGGCCATTTTTACACCCCTAATGAAAACAGTTATGTCGTGAGACCCCCTGTCTGTGGCTCATTACGAATCATCCAACCATGACCCTCAGGCTGTAATGGATTATCACTGCTTCTCTGCAGGGTGTTACAGGAGGCAGGTCTGAGTAAATGTGTCAGAAAGGTGCTGGGAAGGAAACCGCCGGTCTCGATGATGATTCTTCAGTTTCTTTATTCTCTTCTTGTTGGACCTTCGTCACTTACAGACAGACACACAAGAAAGAAAAAATGATACAAAACCCACCTCAGGCCCTCAGCTTCACATGCAGTGTTAACACTGGTTTGCAAGAACTATCCGTCTCGACACCTGTTTCACAGCAGATTGCCAAAAATAATGTATTCAGACAAACACTGCAATTTGAAAGGGTAGACTTTTAATAAGTTGTAATGACTGTGTCACTAATTTTAGTAGGAATTTTGAATAGCCAAGTTAATGCCTTCCATCTCAGCATTGCTCGGAAGCACACCCGTGTAGAGCCCGCTCAGGGCCGTGCACGTTAAATTGGATGTTAGTCGGAAGTCGACCTTCTTCCTGGCACCACGTTCCCTCCTTTCGGGTCTAAGAAATAGCCATTTGATACTTTTTACAAGATTCCAGAGTTTTAGCTCTACTCCGAAATAGATCCCATTAAAATGTCTTTCCGGTATTATGTTTCCTGTTCTCTCTGTCCTGTCTTCTGCCCTTGATTCCTGTGTCTCTGGATGCATCTGTCTCCTCTATTTGTCTATCACCGATTTCTCTACCTATAATTTATACTTATCTATTTACTTTTTTCTATCCTCTCCATCATCTGTCATCTCTCTCGTTCATCTCTCTACTGATTGATCTTCGTATCTTTTACCAATCCATTATCTGTATCTGTCTCTCTTATCTGTCTGTCTGTCTCTCTATCCATCTATCAGTATCTACCATCCACCTAACTCCCCGTTCCTTATTCTCTTTGTCACTCAGGATTCTAGCCTAATTTCATGACATCTCTGACTCTCTTTCTCCTCGATCACGTTATTGGTCACCAAAGAAAGCATTTCTTCGTTCTGGAGAAAAGGACCCTGTGCTGTATTAAAAAGAAGTTCATAGAATCCTAATATATGGGTGTATCTGACACAAATTGGTCTTGTCTAGTTGGCATGGGGTCAATCACCATGACAGTGTTCTTTATGACAATAAAGTTTTGAGGCTTTGCAGAATTAAATGTAGGAGAAAACTTTCTAGCCTCAGATCTTTTCCATATGTTAATATGGATAATTACATAAAATCTGCATACATTACTCTAAAAATATTTATTTCAGAGTGTTTTGGGTGTCCTCAAAATATATTAAAAGAAATATGAAAAGAATTCACGTATGAGATATATTAAAAGAATTAATGAACAATTCTTTTGCTTATATGGAGTTATCTTTTGGTCCTTCTAAGCACTATAAATGTTAAATATTTGATAGACGTTTATTTAACTTAAAACACAATATGGGTTATTTTCACTTTTAGAACTGGTAATCAATGTCTCTGAAGGGATAGCAGTTTTGAATTCTATAAAATTCTGTACCTGAGAGTTCTCAAATGTGTACAGTTATCCATAGAACTACTTTTTAAGACACCTGAATTTGTTTGAAATACAGTGGAATTAAGGAACAAAAATGTGTACTACAGCTGAATATTTGCAGCATTGAAAGTCATGGAAAATGTCTGTGATACCAAATGATGGTCTTTGCCTTTGCTTTATTTATTTAGGTCATCAAGCTCGCGTTTGAGGAGTTTGAACTGGAGCGAGGCTATGACACCCTCACCGTGGGCGATGCTGGCAAAGTGGGGGACACCAGGACCGTCTTATACGTGTAAGTACGGGACGTGGGGTCTCCTCTCCTCTAGCGCACGCGGCCGTCTGTGCCCTCGTGGGTGGAGCTTGCCGAGCTCGGGGTGTCCAAGTCTGATTTCACATGAGGACTGACTCAGGAGTGTGTTTCCTCTGTTTCCATGTTTGCTTGTTCTTTATCAGTGTTTTTGGAAGTACAGGTATTTCCTAGCACCATGCCATAGGTCTTACAGAGCCCTCACAGCCTGTAAGACCACGTGCTAAAAGCAGAGAGGTTGTCGGGGAGTGGCCCTGGGGTAGCGGGCTGTGCCTCTGTGCATCCAGAGTCCCGAGGGGGGTACGGCCACAGCCCTGCTGACAGGACCAGCGCGTGGATCGCTGCTCTGCCGCTTGCCAGGGGAGGCATAGTGGGCCCTGCAGAGTGTTCCCTGGATGCCTCCCCCCCCTCCCGAGTTTGGCCTTGAGGAACGGTTTTGTCACTCCTGTGGGACCTCTGCTCTCCAGACTGAAAACACGATCTGGGAGAATCTCTGGTCATCAGGGCTTTCAGCACAGAGGGAAGCACCTTGCACGGATGGCTTCATGTAGTGACTCCCGCTCCCGAGCCAAACCTTCCTCCCTTATGGAGGCCATTCTGCAGAGTCTCACCTTTTCCTTTCCTCAGCTTACTTGTGTATCGCTCAGGTTTGCTTTTTATTTGTGGGGAAGCTTGCCCCCGACCCCTTCAGCTTGTTATTCTGCTGGAAAAAAGCAAAGCAAAACAAACAAACAGACAAACAAACAACAAAACTTCCCTGGCCATTACACTCCCTCACTCTAATATTTAGCAGTTGCTCATGAGGTGATTCACTTTGTTAAAAAAAGTGCTGTAGGTGAACCTGCTGTCCATGTGTTAACAAATGGATGGGCCGTTGGGGCGCCTGGGTGCTCAATCCGTTAAGCCTCCAACTCTTGATTTCTGCACGGGTCATGATCTCATAGTTGGTGAGACTGAGCCCTGGTGTGGGCTTTGCATTGAGCATGGAGCCTGCTCGGGATTCACTTGATCTCCCGCTACCCCTCCCCTGCTTGTATTCCCTTTCTCTCTCTCTGTCTCCCAAAATAAATAAACTTAAAAAAAAGAAAAGAAAAAGAAAAGAAAAACAAAAGGGACCATATTCTGACTACGTTGGGAACATGCTTTTGTCATTTATCGTATTTTGGGCATCTTTCCCTACGAGCACATGTCACTACCTCATCTTCTTAGGGGTCAATTCCTACCACTGCTAATAATTAAAATCATGTTACTGGCCCATGATTTATGATGATAATTATAATAATAGCATCAGTAGTATAGCTGATAATTATTAACTATCTCACGTATCATGTACCGTACTAAACACCTAATACATATTATCTTATTTGGTCCTTACCTTTACCCCGCAAGTTAGGGGTTAATAGTCTCCTCGTGTGATAAATGATAAGACTTAGACTTAGGTAGATTGTAGCGGGATTCGCTCACAGAGTCATGACACCGTTTGGAGGCGTTTCTTTCCAGGAAGCAGCTTTATTTGTGCCGGCATTGGCTCAATGCCAATGGGTATTGAGTAAACGCCACATGGCGTCGTCTTTTACACATTCTTGACTTCTTTGTCTCCCATATATGTGTAATGTACAGACATACGGTCTGACTGGGTGCTCTCATGTTACAGGGCCGTGAGGTGTGTCACGAACCAGGTTGCCTTCCCTTATCTTGAGGTCTTTTCTCACCACCTTCTCAGGGAGGGGACTCTACCACAAGATTAGAGGGTTTACCCCAACTCACAAGCCTGGTATGCATATACTACATTGGATGTGCATCCACGAGTATATGGTGCATATATGTGAGTGTTTAAACCAGTTATCCTTCTCCAGTGTCTGCTGCTTCCTACGCATGGACGTGGCTTGCTTCCTGAGGCATCCTCATGGATTGCCTTTTGCTTTCCCTGCCGCCTCACCCTTGGCATTTACGAGCGGGGGTGCAGTAAACGAGTCCGCTTGCTTTGTGCGCCTTCAGGAAAAGCTGCAGGAGGTGAATTGCAGGGGGAATGGGTAACTTCGTTTACAATGTCATCTTTTCCAATGGCCCCCTAAAAGTTTCTCTCAGTCTAGTCTCCCATCACAGTATATGCATGCCCCTCTTCCCCCACCCTCGCCAAATATTTTTTGCCAAATTACTAGACAAAGATGCATTTATTTATTAGAGTCCAGACTCCTGCAGGGTGTGGCCCAGACAGACGACAGTATGGTTTTCAGGCGCCCACACTGATCGCCCAGCCTGGCATTGGCCTGCAGGGGGTTGCAAGCACCCACGGCGTGGATGGGAAGGGGGCCACAGAGCCAGCGACGGAGTTTCTGGCTCTGGCTTTGCTATTAACTATCTCTGTGACCCTGAGGGAAGTCACTTTACCTCTCTGCACCTCTGTCTTCATGCGTGTAAAGTGTGTATAATGAAGTCCCCCTGCCTGTGGCAAGGAGCAGAATGAAATAATGCGTGTGAAAGTGCTGCAGAGCTAAGAAATGTAACCCACAAGTGAAGTAACTTTATTATTACCGTAACAGCTAATTTACGGAAGGGTGTCACTAAAGCAAATGAAAGAAAATTCTAAATAAATGCAAAATATGAAATATAAACGAAGCAAACCAATGCCCTATAAAATCCCTTAGGTCACTATTAAAGATCTAAAGTCATACACCTATTTTTTCTAATGCTATTTGTTGTTAAGAGAGCAACAGCAAACTATGTATTACATTGACATAAGTGTTATTAGAACTTCCTCTCGATAGCTCACATCTATAAGTGAAACACTAAATAGCCAACTGAATCAAACTGAGATGCCCTTTGGGAAACATAACGTAGCAAAGATCACTTGGGCATTTAATCAGCGGCAGTGGAGAAAAAAGGAAGCCACTGATAGATTTCCTCAGTAGACAAAATCACAGAAAAAGAAAGAAAACAAGGAGAGAACCACAGCTGTGTCTTCAAATAAACAGGTACTTTTAGGGAATACATTGACAAATATTTTTGAGTGCTTATAGGCTAGACTTCATTCTCAGTGCGGAGCTGGAAATCTCCCTGGAGAGAGGCAGATATGGGGGCGGGTACGTACCAGACCAGGGATGAAGTCGTTGGATCTCATGATGCAGATTTCAAATAAAATATGAGTTAAGAAACTTCTTTTTGGAAGACTGGTATTCACTACCTCAGGTTCAATATGTTATAGGTTTCCCCTCTGTGTGTGTGTGTGGGGGGGGGTGGGGGCAGGGGTGGAATTCTAGTCTTGGATATTCAGGAAGAATTTGGAGAGTGAGATAGCCTAATCGGTTCATCCTAGATATGGTTGTAAAATGTCCAATTTCTGTCAATGGCTTTTTAGTTTCTTAACATTCTTGGCACAACAAGAGGACAACTGAATTTAGGAGAGACCCTTTTAATGATCCAGTCTTCCCAACAGACAAACAGATTACTCTGGTTATTTTTACAGAGGGACAGACTTAAAATTAAATAACTTATTTGGCAAATCTCTGTTGAGATCTATCCAAGAATATGTATTGATAACGGTCTTGAATTTAATTTGCAGAAGAATTGCATCTGGAGTTTCCTCTGGCCTTTTCAGTTATTAGCAATGGGTGGCCGGGCAATTGCTTTAATTTTGGGTTATAGGTTTTAAATGTCTGTGCCTCTTAGGGTATCAAGAGCCAACCTCAGGGAAGTCTGCTGGCAAGTAGCATTGCCTGCATCCAATGAGATGTGTGGGTTAACTGCTAAGGGTACCAGTTGTTTCTTACGGCTGGTTGACCTGTTATTGCTGAAGCCGCTACTCGTTTCTAGAAGCTTCCTGAGCCCCTGGTGTGACCATGGCCACGTCCCCTTGCTGTTGTCGGCAGGTCCTGAGCCGAAGGGCATCGTTGTCTTTTTATTAAAAGGCTGTGGAACAGCTCTAAGAAAGCACACACTAAAAACTGATGATTCCATGTTCATGTGTCTTTGATATCATCAGAGGACTCAATCAGTATACATCTCAGTGCTTTGGAGAAAAGCTTGAGTAGTTTATGTCAGGAATAAGTACATGAAGACAGCTCCTTGAAGGCTTTCTAGATAAAAACCTGTGTTTCCGTGGTCAGAAATCAACTGCACTCCTTCGGTTCTTGGAAGCCTGGAATCACATGATCACAAACATTTCTCTTCATATTCTCACCCTTCTAATGGGCTTGCCTGTGTGCGGGGGTGCAGCTGATAGCACACATCAGACTTTGTCTACATTAGCTTTCCCATCGCTGCCTCTTTGTCCGGGAGCTTTCTTACCAGCTTCTTTGCAAAACTATTTATTGCAACTCAGACTTTGTGGTAGGATTCAGGGCGGGCTTCGAGGGGATGGTGAGCAACGAAGTCAGAGACTGCCAGCCTTCATTAGGACCCTGGAGAGGGGTCGCAGAGCAGGACCCTCTGTGGATGGGCTACAGAGTCTAGGTTCTGTGTTCCAGCTACCCTTCCAGTGGGGAAATAACCGGCTGCTGAACACCAGCGTTCTAGGTTTGGGAGGCTAGCTGTTTCTGAGGTGTCTGGGGAGGCCGGCTGACCTAGGACCTTGGGGGCCCATGGGAAGTTGTATTTGGAGGCTCCTTGCCTACAGAGGAGAAGCCGTAGGTCCCAAGGGATGGGCGGCTCACCTGTAGTGCCTGCTGGAGATGGAGTGGGGAGGGCTCCAGCCAACCCGGGATCCCACCAACCTGAGTCATTTTCCAGATGTTCTGCTAATTATGCCACCAATATTGACTGACGGTGACTGCTTTCTCTAAGAAGCCGGGAAACACATGTCTTTCTTCTCACACTGCTAACCTGAAGAGCTAGGGACCTCTTTTCCATGACTCATCAGCCCAAAGCATTTCAAATTTGTGTGGCGTGTTTTTGACATGAAGTTAACTCAAAGGCAAAGTTACTGTCTTTGTGGAGGAGATAAGGACATTTAAAACGAGAAGGGACATCCACTTCCACAAGCCTGGATCCCTGTCTCATGCCTTTCAACCTCACAGGATTGTGTAAGTGTAAAATGGAATGGTTAATAAAAAACGGGTTTAGAAACGTTAGAAGTACAGTGCCACAAGGAAATATTACGCTACTAGGTATTACATCTGCTTTAATACCACAAATCATGCGGGGTTCAGCAGTGTTCTGAGTCATCTTTGGACATGGGAGGTACTAGAAAGGAGGAGGCCAGGGAGAGATGGAACTGTCATTTACTGACTGTTGTCTGCACCTGCGTTGTCTCATGGCAGTCTTGGAACAAAGGTATTGTTTCCACGAAAACAAGCAGAGCTCTAATTCATGGTCATGTAGACAGCACACTGCTCAACGGGTATTTGAACTCAAAACGATTCCTGTTCACTTTGGAATCTGTAACAAAACATCACAACGAGGATATTGACATTGATTGATTCAATTTACTAATCTTAGACTTTCCTGGTTTTACTTCTGTGTGTGTGTGTGTGTGTGTGTGTGTGTGTGTGTGTGTGTATGTGTGTGTGTTCAATTCTGTACCATTTTAGCACCTGTTTCAATTCATGTACCCACCTCAAGTCAAGACACATACAAAGCTAACTCATGTTGCTTTTGCTCATCATATCTGTGTCCCTCTCCCTCACTCCTCCCTGACGCTGAGAGCCACTCTGAATTCCATCCGTACAGGTGTGTCATTTGTGAGAGTGTTACATACAGGGAGTCACAGTGCCTAACCTTCTGTGCTTACCTTTTTATACTCAGCAAGATTGCCTGGATACTGAGGAACTGTGGAAGAATAGTTCTGCCTTTCCATGACTGATGTACTCCGTGATATGGATATGCCACTGTGTGTTTAACAGCTACCAAATTACCTATCATTTCCGTACAGGTTTTAGCGTGACCATGAGTTGTCAGGTGTCTTGGATAGAACTCAGCACTGCTGTTGCTGGGTTGTATGTTAGTTGAATGTTTTGTTTTATAAGAAACCGTCAGATGACGCTGAGCACCTCTTCTTGCTTTTTTGTCATCGAGACATTGTTTTTGGTAAATTGTCCAGGTGTTTTCCCCCTATTTTCTCATTGGATTATTTAACATTATTTTTAAGAGCTTTTTGTATATTCTAGATACTAGTTCTATTTAAAAATTTTTTTAACATTTTATTTATTTTTTTGAGATACAGAGAGAGAGGGGGCAGAAAGAGAGGGAGACACAGAATCTGAGGCAGGCTGTGGACTCTGAGCTGTCAGCACAAAGCCCGACATGGGGCTTGAACCCACAAACCGTAAGATCATAACCCGAGCCAAAGTTGGATGCTTAACCAACTGAGTTGCCCAGGTGCCTCTAGATAATAGTTCTTTACACAATACGTGCTTTGCAAATATTTTCCCTCAATTTATTACTTTTTCTTATCTTATTTATATATATCGTCACAGCAGAATTTTTAATTTTGATTAGGTCTAATGTATAAACTTTTCTAATCATAACTTCTGCTTTTAGGTGTCAATTTGAAGGACTCTGATTTTCTTGAGTATTTAGTCCTTTTAGCTATTTTCAGGTCTGAACCATTCTGTATCAATTGTAGAATAAGCTTGTATATGTCTAAAAAGTTCTTGATGGGATTGTGATAGGAATTGCATGACATTGTTGAACAGTTGGGAGAGAATTGAGTCTTCAATTCACAAATATAATATTTCCTGCCATTTATCAAATTTTGTGTGTCTGTGTTAACTGATATGAGTATATATTTGTCCTTTTTTAGCTAGTTCATATTGTGAATTACATTAGTTGACTTTTGAATGTTGAACCAGACTTACATGCCTGGAATCAATTCCACTTTGAGGAAGAGAACAATTCTTGTTACACATTGGACTAAATTTTATAGTATTTAACTGAGGATATGTTTGTCTAAGTTCATGAGACATACAGGTCTGTAGTTTCTAACTTCCTTCTTTCTTTCATACTTCCCTTCCCTCGTTTCCTCCATCCCTTCCTTTTCTCCCTCCTTCCTTCTTACCTCCCTCCCTCCCTCCCTTCTTCCTTCCTTCTCCCTTCCTCCCTTTCCTTCCTTCCTTCCTTCCTTCCTTCCTTCCTTCCTTCCTTCCTTCCTTTCTTCCTTCCTTCCTTCCTTCCTTCCTTCCTTCCTTCCTTCCTTCCTTCCTTCTTCCACCCACCCTTCCTTCCTTCCTTCCTTCCTTCTCTCCCTCCTCCCTTCCCCTTCCTTCTCTCCCTCCTTCCTTTCATCCTCCCTTCCCTGCCTCTCTCCTTCCTTCCTTCCCTTCACCCTTCCTTCCTTCCTCCCTTCCTTCCTTCCTTCCTTCCTTCCTCCCACCCTCCTTCCTTCCCTCCTTCCTCCTTCCCTTCTTCCTCCTTCCCTCCCCTCCCCTCCCGTCCCCTTCCCTTCCCCTATCTATGTCTAGTTTTGGCATGAAATTAATACTGGTATCATTTAATGACTTGAGAAGTATTCCTTCCTCTGTTATTTTCCAGAAGAGTTTATGAAAATTGATGTTAATTCTTCTATAAAACATAGATAGAATTTTCCAGTGAATTTCTGGGTCTACAGATTTTTTTGGGGGGAGCTTTTTAATTACAGCATCAATTTCTATAATTGTTACAGGACTATTCAAATGTCTGTTTCATCTTGGTTGAATTTTGATAGTTAGTGGTTTTCAAGGAATTGGTTCATTTTTTTATAACCTGTCAAATTGCTGAGTCTAAAGTTGTTCATAATATTTCCTTATCATGCTTAATGTCATTAATGACTGCTGAATTTGTAGTAATAACTACTCTTTTATTTGTGATGCATGTCTTCTCCCTCTCCCTCTCCCTTTCCCAGTCTTCTTAGAAGCTTATCAATTATGTTGATTTTTTAAAAGTTTTTATTTCTTTTATTTCTATTTTTTCTATTGCAATTTTATTTATTTCTGATATTTATCATACCCCTCTTCTCCTTTGGATTTATTTTACTTTACTTTTTGTAGTTTCTAGAGGTAGGAACTTAGGTAATTATTTCATTCCATTTCTCCTGTCTAGTTATTTTTAGTACTATAAATTGTCCTCTTGGCACTGCTTTAGCTATATCCCAGATATGTTTTTCTTTTTATATGTTTTGTTCTCATTTTTCTTCTGTTCTTTATTTGTGTGTTTCATTTGAGACTTCTTTTGATCATGGATATGTGTTGTTTAGTTTCATGTGTTTAGAAATTTTCCTGTTGCCTTTTTGTTAAGAATTTCTAATTTGATTCTATTGTGGTCAGAGAACACTTTCAGTAGTATTATTTCAGTTTCTTTAAATGCGTTGAGGTCTATTATCTGGCCCAGAATGTGGTCTATATAGGCGCGTGTTTCAGAGGAGCTTATGAGGCATGTGTGTTTGCTGCTATTGGGTGTAGTGTTCTCTATGCCAGTTAGATCCTGTTGGCTAATTGTATTGTTCACATCTTCTGTAACCTTGCTGATTTTCTATCTAGTTTCTGAATGAGGGCCGTTAAAATCCTCAACTGTATTTGTGGATTTGTCTGTTTCTTCTCTCAGCTCTATCAGTTTTGCTTTATGTATTTTGAAGTTCTAATGTTTGTTGTGTACACAGTTAGGATTTGTGTGTCTTCCTGGTGGATCATTTTATCATTGTATAACACCCCACTTTGTCTCTAGAATATTTTTTTGTTCTCAAGTCTACTTTATCGAAATTTAATGTGGCCACTCCTGCTTCTTTATTGTCAGTATTTTCTTGGTATAACTCTTCTCCTTCTCCTTTCAACATACCTTTGTCCTTGACTTTGAAATGTTTTTTGTTGTTGTTGTTGTTTTTTTTTTTTTTTGTGAACAGCATGTATTTGGGTCATGATTTATTGACTCTGCCACACTGTGTCTTTTGATGAATTAGACAATTTACATTGAAGGTTATTACAGAAAGAGTTTGTATGTGCCACTTTATTATTTGTTTTCTATTTGTTTCTCTGGTTCTGCTGTTTCTTTTACTTTCTTTCTTGCTTTTCTTTTCTAGCTTTCCTGTGGGTTACTTCCACATTTTTTTAAGGACTCCATAGTTTTCAAAATGGTTACTGTGCATATTACAATATACATTTGTGACTTATAACAGTCTACAGGTATATAAGTTCCCTATTATTGCTGTATCAAATTATGACAAACTTGGTGACTTAAAACAGAAATTTATATTCTGATAATTCTGAAGGGCAGAAATCCAAAATCAGTTTCATGCAGCCAAAATCAAGGTGCGAGCAGGACTACACTCTCTCCAGAGGCTCTGAGGGAGGATCTACTCCTAGATGCTTCCAGCTTTTGATGGCTGCTAGCGTTCCTTGGCCTATGGCGCCATCACTTACCTCTCTGCCTCCAAGTTCACTCTTTCTCTTCTGTCTGAAATCTCCCTCTGCCTCCTTCTTCTGAGGACACCTTTGAAGGCATGTAGAGCTCACCTTGGTAGGCCACTACCATCTCCCCACCTGGAGATGCTTAACTTAAATACATTTGGAGAAATTATTGCCATATAAAATAACATGCACAGGTGTCATAGATTAGGACATGCACATTAACATGCCATGCACCTATTACAATGGTATCAACATTTAAAACTTTTCCATGTAACCTCACTTCCTTTACCTTCCCAACTTTTAAATGTCATTGAGTATCAGAGGTGTTAAAATACTTATTTCAATCATTAAATATGATTTCTAGAACTTATTATGAAAGAATAGTATACTTTATATTCTCATATAGTCTTCCCTTTCTTCTTGATGTTTCAAGTTTCTCCTGTTACCCTTTCATTTCTTTTTGAAGAAATTCATGTAACCAGTCACTAAAGTTGGGTCTACTAGCGGCAAATTATTTGTCTGACATTTAAAAAATTTTTCCTCTTATTTTTAAAGATTACATTCACTGGACATGGAAGTTATGCTTGATAGTTCTTTTCTTCAAAAACTTGAAAAACTTTGTGACACTTCCTGTGGCCTCCAGTGGTCAGGAGATCTACTGACATTCAAATTGGCAAATTTGAGTAAAAAATGTGTCCTTTCTCTCTGGCTGTTTTCCAGATTTTGTTCTATGTCTCTAGTCTTCAAACATTTAATTAGATGTTCTTGCATGGTTTTGTTTGGATTTATCCGGTGTGAGGGTCACGGAGTTTCTTAGAACTGTAGGTTTATTCATTTCACCATATTTGGGCAGTGTTCAGCAGTTATTTCTTCAAATATCCTTCACTCCAAGGTCTCTCTCTTCTTCTTCTGGGACACCGAAGATGCCAAGTTTGGCCTTTTTGTCCCCCAGGTTTTGGAAGCTCTGTTCACGTTTTGTTGTTGTTTTTGTTTGTTTTTTGTTTTTTGTTTTTCTTTTTTCAGTCTGTATTCTCTCTGTTCAGTGTAGGGAGTTCTATTCATGCACTCTCAAGTTCACTGATGGCATCACGCATCTCTACCATGAGCTTTCTAGAAATTTTTGTTTTAATATATGTTGAATCTTTTTAGTCCTATAATTTCCACCTGGTCTTATAACATCCATTTCTTTCCTGAGATTTTTTTTTCTACCTGTTTTCAGAGACTTTGTAAAAGACTGTTAAAGCTTTTACATGATGGGTGTTTTAGAGCCCCTGTCAGACAATTGCCTCACCCGTTCCTTTCAGATGTTGTCGGCTGGTTATGTTTTCCCATTCAAGTCTTGATTTCTTAGCTCTTAGGACAATTGTACACTGGTTGTTTCGTCTCCCATGTTAGGACACGTTGATACTCTAGAGATCCCTCATTATAGCAGGCAATCACCCTGGGTAGGCTTAGCACATGGGCCTTTGGCAACTTTGTGGGCTTGGGTTCCAATGACAGGTTAGTTATCAGAGCTGAAGATGTTGTCTTGGTCAGCTTGGTTTATCTGGTTCTGTTGGCTCTTGTACTCATCCTTACTGGGGCCAGGATGTTTCTGGGAGGGCAGGAGTTGGTGGGGTCCCCCTACTAGCACCTCCTCCCCCATCTTACCCCTCACCCCTCACTCTGCCTGTGGATCTGGGAGGGGAGGAGAGTCTCAGCCCCCAGTGCGGAGGGACAAAGATCTGCCTTGATTGGATCACTGGTGTGGCTGGGTCTCTCATGGGTTCTGTCCTCTGTGGTATCTTTCCTCAGAAAAGGGAACCCCAGGCTCATGAGGAGAGTAAAGGCCTTCCCTGCACACGTATCACTGTTGGAGTCCCTTCATCTGTCTACCTTGCTGCCTGAGGTTGTTAAAGGAATATCATTTATATCCCAGAGAAGGATGAGCTCATCTGGAACCTTCTCTTGTCTGGTCAGGGGTTGGGAAATACCAGTCTGGTTGGTCTTCTGTTTGCATGAGGAAGACAGCTGGCGCTTTGCTGTCTCTCTGGTGCTGGGTCCCAAACCAGCTTTCCTTCTACTCCAGCCCTTCAGAGTTCTCTTCTGGTTTTCTCCTCTGCTATTCGCAGGGTTTATAACTGTGACTAGTGGAGAAAAATGGTAAAAAGAGTCCCCATGTCAGGATTGGCCAGTCCATACACCTTTAAATAGTCTGCTGCCATCAACGGCAGAAACCTATAAAATAACTTTATGTTGGGGGGCGCCTGGGTGGCTCAGTCGGTTGAGCGTCCGACTTTGGCTCAGGTCATGATCTCGCAGTTTGTGAGTGCAAGCCCCGCATCAGGCTCTGTGCTGACAGCTTGGAGCCTGGAGCGTGCTTCCGATTCTGTGTCTCCTCTTCTCTCTGCCCCTTCCCCGCTCATGCTCTGTCTCTCTCTGTCTCTCAAAGATGAATAAATGTTAACACATTTTAAATAAAAAATTGAAAAAATAAGAGCTGGACACTTTACTGACCGAGCCACCCAGGCGCCCCTGTGTCTGCCCACTTTGACTAGGGATCTGAATCAGGGCATCTAAATCTTACTACCTCATCCCAGGAATGGTCTGTCCAGGTACCTGAACAGATCTCATGTTCTGTATTCTCCTAAATTAATTAATCACACTTCTCCTTAGTACTCGCTAGGTCCACCCAATTAAGATAGATGGCCAAATAAAACATTTATTTATTTATTTATTTTTAATTTTTTTTTTTTTTCAACGTTTATTTATTTTTGGGACAGAGAGAGACAGAGCATGAACGGGGGAGGGGCAGAGAGAGAGGGAGACACAGAATCGGAAACAGGCTCCAGGCTCTGAGCCATCAGCCCAGAGCCTGACGCGGGGCTCGAACTCACGGACCGCGAGATCGTGACCTGGCTGAAGTCGGACGTTTAACCGACTGCGCCACCCAGGCGCCCCAAACATTTATTTTAAATAACTGCTTTTTCTACATTTTTTGCAGAACTTAGGAAGTTTATGGACAGTAAGGCACTATAAAAAATTCCAAATCAGTGAATTCTAAGCCAGCTTGCAACTTAGGAAGAGCATTTAGTTTTCAACAGCCCAATTTACGATTAAAATGAGTACTTTAAAGGTTTAGTGCACTATTTTCCTTTTAGATACCTGCAGGAATAATGCACGTATAACCTATTCCAGGGCTTCTACTACACAGCTTTGTGGCATCCTCACTCTTGGGTCTCTTTCATATCCAGGTTTGAGCAAATTATTGTGTTTTTTTAAATTAATATACAGTAAAATCGAAGCTGTTGGTATACAGATATACAAGTATCTATACCACCAAAATCAGGATACAGAGTGATTCCATCAGCCCCGAAACTCCCATTGCTTTCTTTTAAGTCTCCTCCCTGGACCCTGGACCCTGGACCCTGGACCCTGGACCCTGGAGAGCTGATCTGTCCTCCATCACTATAGTTTTGTCTTATCACAAACATGGAGTTCTACTCGACATAATTCCTGAGAATACAAGTGGGAATGTAAAATGGTACATCCCCTCTGGAAAACAGGCAGGCAGTTCCCTATGAACTTAAATATACATTTACGGTAAGATCCAGCAATGCCACCCCTAGGTATTTACCCAAGGGAAATAAAACTTACCCTACACAAATGTGTACGTGAACACTATCCTAATTGCCAAAGACCTGCAAACTGTGTAAATGCCCTCAGTGGGTGACTAGACGAAGACTCCATGGTATATTCACACGGGAATTCTACTTGGTAGAACCAGGGACAGACTATTGACATAAGCAAAAACATGGGGATCACAGAGGCATTACATTGCGTGGACATCGTTGTGGTTGGCTTAGCCACCCTTTCTAGCAGACACATGTCATGTATGTACGGACAGAACTGTTGAACCTTTTCACAAGGGCTGAAGAAAAGATCTGTTCAGAAATGAGACTGCTGTCCTATGGATGGTAACATTACCAGCTGTCAAAACGTCATGAAGTCACTGTGTCCTGTGGGTACAATTATGTTTTTGACCCACTTTCATATGAAGGAGTTGAGAGTTTGAGTTGAGATTTTTCTCAACTCAGTGTGCCCTGGTTGTAGCCAAGGAACAAATTTATAATCAAAGTCATTTATTTCTTCCTGGCCTGATCATTTAATATAGTGGAACTTCCTGCCTGTTTCCATTCAACACGGGGACTGACTACAGAAGACATGTCAAACCGCTTCATGCAAGCTGACTCTGTCTTCTCTGAAATCTATCAGAAATTCATAGAATGTTAGATTTCCACAACTCCTTTTATATAGTTAAATGCAATTATTTCACAGATGAGGAAGCTTAGAGGCAAAAGAATTATTGAAAATTAAGAGTGAATTAATAACAGAGCTGTAACAGAACCCTAAGAACCAAGTCCTGGATATTCTAAGATACAGTAAAGATTTCACTCATCGTTTGGAAATATTCCTATAAAATTTAAACATGTGGATATTTAGCAAATTTTAATGATGGTTGTTAATTTATATTTTTTATTGATGTGTTTACTCCAAAAATTTTGAATGGTATATGCCAGAGTCTGGGATAAAAAGACCAAGATATAAGTTGGCACTCAGGGAAATTCAGAATTCAGTAGGAAACAGATGTTGAAGTAGGTGCCTATGATATGTTTGACTTAAATGAGGCATATGCAGAATTCTACAATGGTCAGAGAAAAAAAATCTTCCATTGTCTAAGGGAGTTAAGAAATGCCTAGTGAGAACCCTCAAATCTTTAAGAATTCTTAGCTGCTATGCAAAAAGAATGGGCATCCTAGGTAGTGATGTCAGTTACCAAACACCTAGAGGTCAAGAACTGCCAGTATTTTTGGAGACTGGTTACACAGGTCAATATGGCTGCGTGCGGCACAATATGTGTGGAGGTTGGAAATCCCACTGTAGAGACAGAGGGCAAGAGGAAGCTGGGAACCTGCAATACAATGGCTTTTTTCTCAAAAGAAAATTTTATTGTAGTTTTCTAACAAGTAAGTCAAATTACTTAGTATTTCATTAGAATCATTTTATCTTTAGTTTTAAATCAAAATATTGTGTATTATAAAGTCAATTTAGGAAGAAATGAAGCTGTTTTTAAAAAAGTGATTAAAATGATATAGTTAGGCTGACTATTAAAGTATTTTATCAAAACAAACATCTATTTTATTTTTCAGGTACTAATAATTGAAAAAATTCTGTTTAAACAGATAAGCAGTCACAGGGGTCACAATAACATTTGCTTTTTGTTTCTAAAAATTCATTTTTCAGTGCCAGAAAATGGAAATAGTTCCAGAAACATGACAAAAGAACAGGAGGGAAACTCTTTTCCTTTGTTTTAAATGGTTGTAAAATAAAATTTAAGATTAAAAATCTAACACAAAAGTACTTTAAGATTTTTTAAGTAATTTTTAAAAGCATTAGATAATGTTAAATAATTATTTTAAAATATTTTGAATACCATCTCACAATCCTTTTCATAAATAAACCAGTTAAATAAGTAGCAGCCTTAAATTCTAAAGAGAAGTACAAATCCTGATCTGATTTTGGATTGAATGAACTTTGTGGGAAGTGTAGCCCTGCACCAGCTCTCTTAAATTCATGTGAATCAACAGACTGATGTAGATGGAAATAAAATAACATCCAGTGCATAACTACAAGAAATTCAAATATATTCACCAGAAGTATTTCTGATGTAGTAAATTTGGCAACATAGGTCTTTTCAATGTGTGAACATTTTCTACATGGTAGTTCAGGTTTTGACAACTTAAAGTTAATTCCAGTGCCTTAGACGGGAAAGGACTACAGAGCCAGGAGGCCGTTCGGAGGCTGCCTCCGTGATGCTGGTTTGGGAAAATCAGCGCTCAAACTGAGAAAGTGGAGACAGAGAGAAGGACGCGGTGTGATTAGTAGGACTTAGTGATGAACGGGTGGTGGGGAGAAGGCACTCTCACTCTCTACTTCTCGTGACGAGGTGGTTGATGCTATGAGGGGGGATTTAAGAGACTCTGAGGGGCAGGTAGTTCCTGTCTGATTGCTTCCATGTTCTTCCTCCTATATTTGCAAATAAAGTTCTCTTCAGAGTTAAAGGGAAATAGATTGGGAGGGAGCTTGAGAAAGGTGGAGATAGTTTGGGATATCAGCTAGTGGCACGTGAAGGGAAAAGACACCAAATGTGGCCCAGGGAAAGAGTGTTTATTGAGTGGCTGGCGGGAATCTGGAGATCACAGGTCCAGACATACTGGTGTGAGTCAGTGAATTCTTCATCAACTTACAGGAAGATAGAGGGGCTTGTTGGGTCTTATTAGGTCCATGGAAGATGGTAAAAATTTCAAGAGTGCTGGCAGGGACGGCTGAGACATTGCATCAGAGTATCAGCCGCATTGTCCACAGCATGCAAAATACAATGACGTCAATGATAGAGGCCCCAGGAATTTAAAGAGTGGGTTTCAGTGGGGCGCAAGCACATGACAGTTCACATCACACGTAGATGTGGCCAGAGAGAGCGGTTAAGATGATACAAAGTATAGCAAAGTACCAAGCATGAGGGCAGTTGCACTGAGAGCAGGGGAGGGGAGCGTCACTGGGGTTGAAAGGATCAAGGAACCACGAATTGTGTGCCAGAATTATCCATGTGGACACTCTGACCATCCACGGGTAGAGATGGCCGTCAGCCAGTGAGTTGCAGGGAGGTGATGACAGACGTGAGCAGTGAGGTAGAGTCATGTCATGAATCTCAAGGTCGCGGGGGGTGTAACGGGTGATCAGAGTGGCAGTGGGGAACGTAAATCAGAAGGGTGTTGACTCCACCTCCAAATGGTATTGATAAATTATTCCAAAAGGAAGATGTGGTGTGTAACACACACACACCACACACCACACACACACTGGAATATTCCTCAGCCATTAAAAGGAGTGTAATCTTGCCATTTGCAACAACACGGGTGGAATGGGTGGATCTAGGGAGTATTATGCTAACTTAAATAAATCAGAGAAAGACAAATACCACATAATTTCACTGATATGTGGAACCCAAAAAATAACAACAAACACAAAACCCGAAATAGTCTCATAAATACAGAAAACAAACGGGTGGTTGCCAGTGGGTAAAACAGGTGAAGAAGATCGAAAGGCACAACATCCATTTATAAGATAAATAGGTCACAGGGATGACAAGTACAACATAGGAGATACAGTCAGTAATATTGTAAAACACTATGGTGACAGATGGTAACTAGACTTAGCGCTAGTGAGCATTGCATAATGTGTAGAGTTGTTAAATCACTATGATGTACACATGAAACTAATATAACGTTGTATGGCAACTGTACTTCAGTGAAAAAGAAAAAGAAGAAAAAAAGCATTCTCCTCCACTTACCTTACATGTAACTTAAAAGCCAATATATTAGCGTATAAGAAAAATCAAAGGTTATAATACTTCCTTTCTTACGTTTGTGTAAACTTCACAACAAAATGATACTTGTTCTTTTCTCTTCGTTTTCTTACCCAGCGCAGTGAATTTAACTTAAGGTACAAGTATCTGTTTGTAATGGCTCTGAGTAAGATCAGACTTCCCTTCTTATGTTCATATAGTCTAGAAAATGTTATCCAAGAGAAATAAAGGAAGAGAAATAAGTCATATAAAAAAATGAGCAACTGGAACCCCCCCGTTCCTCCAGAAATACTCGACCAAACCTCTAACCGAGAAGTTATGAGAGCTGATTACAGTAATGAATGAGCAGAAATTTTAAGGCATAAGAGAATAATATAAGGTAGCCAGGATTTTATTTTTTTTTTTAATAGAGGCTTTCCCTGCCTCTTTTTTTTTTTTTTTCAATGTTTATTTATTTTTGGGACAGAGAGAGAGACAGAGCATGAACGGGGGAGGGGCAGAGAGAGAGGGAGACACAGAATCGGAAACAGGCTCCAGGCTCTGATCCATCATCCCAGAGCCCGACGTGGGGCTCGAACTCACGGACCGCGAGATCGTGACCTGGCTGAAGTCGGACGCTTAACCGACTGCGCCACCCAGGCGCCCCTAGCCAGGATTTTAGAAGACAGAAATCAAGGGAGAACAGATATGCATGAAGGTGAATCTTGGATTTCACAAATCACTTTTCCGGGGGCATTGTCTGACTCTCAGTTTAGGGCATCCTGGCAAACAGGTGTCTGTGACCCAGAGAATGTGGTTTTGGGAGACACGGGATATGGGGGACCC
This sequence comes from Leopardus geoffroyi, assembly GCF_018350155.1. Lineage (NCBI taxonomy): Eukaryota > Metazoa > Chordata > Mammalia > Carnivora > Felidae > Leopardus > Leopardus geoffroyi. The sequence goes on along the minus strand of NC_059327.1, from coordinate 2,797,458 downwards.
TGAATTGGGCTATCAAAGCTGTGAGGACTTGGGGGTCCAGGATGTCAAGGGAAAGGGAATCATGGGGATGTGAACCTGGCATCTGCTGGACTTTGGTCCTTGATGTATTTGCCTAAGACCAACTTTCCAGGAATCAGAAGGAATGAGCCCAAGCAAAACTTTGCTGCAACTGGTCTACAGAGCTCAGCAGAACTTTTGGAATTTTCAGTGCTAAGGAAACAAAGGTGTCTCAGACCTGTTGTTTCAAGGAGAAGATCTACTACTAAAAACCGTGTTCTCTGGGTTGTGACACAGAAGGGGATAAGCACTAGGAAAACCACATGCCTGAAATGCAGCTGTGAATCATTCCAGTGACGGAATGGGTCAAAGTGGTCACTGTGCTCCCAGAAGAACATTAAATACTCCCAGTGGAAGGTCACAACATACAGAAACTCTAGCATGGCTTATGCACAAGGTCTGGCATTCAATCAAAAATTACCGGAATTGTCCAGAAACAGTGCGCAATGCCTGCAACCAAGAGGGAGGGGACAGATAAAGAGCAAGATATCCTGACATAGCAGTTATCATTCAGGACTCTGACAATTAACTATGGTGCATGTGTTTAAAAGATAAGTGAAATAATCAAGAATTTTGCCAGAAAACTGTAATCTATGACAAGTCAAATGGAAGTTTAAGAATTGCAAGATACATTATCCACTATAATTAATCTATATGATTGGAACCAGAAGATGGTTTAATAAAAAAAAAATCCCAGCTGAATCAGGAAAAAATAATGTACAGAAAGTGTGTGTACATTTGGTGTTCTGGAAGAAAGACATTGAGAGAAAATAGGACATAACCAATATTCAAAAACATTACCACTAACAATTTTCCAATACTGACAATAGACATCTAGGTAGAGATTCAAGAAATTCCATAAGCCAGGGAGGATAATACAAAGAAATCCTCATACTGGCACATTACAATAAATCTTCTGAAAAACAGGATGAAGAAATATCTTAAAAGCAGCATAAGCAAATGAATATTATTTTCAAAAGAGCAAATATAGGATTGATAGAGTGCTTCTCAGTATAAACAAAAAAGGTAAAAAGACAACAGAATAACATATTTGAAGTGTTGGGGGAAAGAAAAGCTATTAAGTAAGAGATTTAATTAAAAAATAATTGACCAGGGACACCTGGGTGGCTCAGTTGGTTAAGCATCCGACTTCACCTCAGGTCATGATCTCATGATTTGTGAGTTCGAGCCCCGCGTTGGGCTCTGTGCTGACAGCTCAGAGTCTGGAGCCTCCTTTGGATTCTGTGTCCCCTTTCTCTCTGCCCCTCCCGCACTCACACTCTGTCTCTCTCACATTCAAAAATAAACATAAAAAAATTTAAAAGTTGGCACAAAAACAGACACTCAGATCAATGGAACAGAATAGAGAACCCAGAAATGGACCCACAAACATATGGCTAACTCATCTTTGACAAAGCAGGAAAGAATATCCAATGGAATAAAGACAGTCTCTTCAGCAAGTGGTGCTGGGAAAACTGGACAGCGACATGCAGAAAAATGAACTTGGACCACTTTCTTACACCATCCACAAAAATAAACTCAAAATGGATGAAAGACCTCAATGTCAGACAGGAAGCCATCAAAATCCTCGAGGAGAAAGCAGGCAAAACCTCTTTGATCTTGCTCGCAGCAACTTCTTACTCAACATGTCTCCAGAGGCAAGGGAAACAAAATCAAAAATGAACTACTGGGACCTCATCAAAATAAAAAGCTTCTGCACAGCAAAGGAAACAATCAGCAAAACTGAAAGGCAACCAACGGAATGGGAGAAGATATTTGCAAGTGACATATCAGGTAGAATCAGTACCCAAAATCTATAAAGAACTTATCAAACTCAACACCGAGAAAAACAAATAATCCAGTGAAGAAATGGGCAAAAGACATGAATAGACACTTCTCCAAAGAAGACATCTAGATGGCCAACTGACACATGAAAAAATTCTCAGCATCACTCATCATCAGGGAAATACCACAATGAGATACCACCTCACACCTGTCAGAATGGCTAACATTAACAACTTAGGCAACAATAGATGTTGGCGAGGATGCGGAGAAAGAGGATCTCTTTTGCATTGTTGGTGGGAATGCCAGTTGGTGCAGCCACTCTGGAAAACAGTATGGAGGTTCCTCAAAAAGTTAAAAATAGAACTATCCTACAAACCAGAAATTGCACTAGTAGGCATTTACCCAAAGGATACAGGTGTGCTGTTTTGAAGGGACACATGTACCCCAATGTTTATAGCAGCACTATCAGCAATAGCCAAAGTATGTAAAGAGCCTATACACATGCGCACGCGCGCACACACACACACACACACACACACACACACACACAATGGAGTATTATTCAGCAATCAAAAAGAATGAAATCTTGCCATTTGCAACTAAGTAGATGGAACTGGAGGGTATTATGCTGAGAGAAATTAGAGAAAGACAAATATCATATGACTTCACTAATATGAGGACTTTAAGAGACAAAACAGATGAACATAGGAAAGGGAACAAAAATAATATAAAAACAAGGAGGGGGAAAAACATGAGACTTCTAAGTATGGGGAACAAACAGAGGGTTACTGGAGAGGGTGGGGGGTGGGCTAAATGAGTAAGGGGCATTAAGGAATCTACTCCTGAAATCATTGTTGCACCATATGCTAACTTAGATGTATATTAAAAATATAAAAAAATAAAATTTTAAAGTAAAAAAATAAAAAATATAATTGACAAGAGGAAAAACAAAAAAATGAACTAATTTATCATTAAATCATATTCTAAATAATAGTCAAAATTCTCTGATGAGATAAAATAATATAAATAAAATAATTAAAAAGAATGCAACACAATTATATGCTGCTTTCAAGAGGCAAACACGAAATGCATACAGTAGAGTAGGTTGAAAGTAAAAGATTAGGAAAAGGTATTCCTTGTAAGAACTAACAAAAAGAAGAAGAAATATTACAGCTTTATAGTCATAAGTCAAAGTAAATAGACATTTACACTCGACATTTATGTTCTGTGCACTTTCTGATATGTTACATTTCGATAAAATGCATGCAAAGGGAAGAAAAACAACTCTCTTCGAACCAAACAAGCAAATACGACACCAAATATAAAAGAGCAATCTCTCTAACAAAGAAACAGTCTTCAAAAAGAAATATGTTTTTAGTGACTGCACATCACTCGCCTGTACATCACTCACTGTAATTCTTTTTTTTTTCAATTTGTGTGTAACTGCATGAGCTACTTCACATGTAATGACTATTGTTCATCTGCCTTTGAGCAATCAGGCTGTCTGTACCGCCCAAGGTGAGCGTGTTGGGTTGATAGACAAATGATACGATTGACGGGGCGAATCATGTGTTCCTATTCCCGAAAGTACTTTGCTGAAAGCAGAGCTTCCTATTTGATTAGAGACATTTATTTTGGTTGAATTGATTTTTTTCTTACACTTTTTCTATTTCGGCATGCTTTTTGTCAGCGTGTTGAATTCAGTCAATGGATTTAGTGTTTCTTTTCACTGGCTGACAGCAGCCACTATGTGACTGTTTTATTAATGCCCAATGATTGTTTCATTGAAACTTCCATTTGGTGTGACCTAGACATTAATATGCAGAGGGAAAGTTCAGTACACTTGCCAAATCTGTTTCAGCTGTGCACACACTTCTTGTTGATTTTCTCTTAATGTACGGTTACTTTTGGTTTTATATATATGTATGTGTGTGTGTACGTGTGTGTGTACATATATGTATGTGTGTATATTTATGTGCATATATGTGTGTATGTGTGTGTGTATGTACACACACACACACACGTTTATCCTTTTCTATAATGTCATAGAGTTGGAATCATACAGTATGCAGCTTTTCAAGTTCTTTTTCGTGGCTTGATAAAATCGCTCATGTCTTTTTAGTGCTGAATAATATTCCATCCTATGATGTGTTTCTAAAAGAGATGGTGTGGTAAGGTACATGATAATTGAAACTAAACAGTCTAAGCATTACGTGAATGAATCAGAACATTTCTCAGCTTAGGGATGCTTCCGTGTCGATGGTGTGACGTCGTACAACCATAGAGCGGTAAGAGATGTCCGTCCGTCACACGGGACGACCACGGGTTCCGGATTTAGCACTCATCGTCCTGCACCTACAGTAGGACTTCCGCTGCAGACACTAAGGGCGGCTGGTCACCCTGAGTCCGTTTTTAAAATGAAAGATACAGAATTCGATCACAGAAGAATAATTACTGTACAACGGCTGTAATATTGAAGCTGAAGTATAAATACACATTACAAGTGGCTATGGATTCTTTGAAGCAAGGTCTTGCGGTGTATATACCTGTACTTGTTTGTTTAAGCAGCAAGACCTTCAAAGCAAAAGTAGAGATATTTGGCGATTCAAATAACGGTTTCAACATTTCTGTCCTGTGCAGACTCACTGGCTCCAGTGTTCCTGACCTGATTGTGAGCATGAGCAACCAGATGTGGCTGCACCTGCAGTCTGATGACAGCATCGCCTCGCCTGGATTTAAAGCTGTTTACCAAGGTATGGCCGCGACGCGCTTGCCGACCCCTGAAACTAGCATGCGTGCAGTGGTCAAGGACCATTCTCAATGCGTTAGACATAAGTAAATTTGGAATGTCACAATAATGTTTAAACATAGGGACTAATTACTTGTACCTTCCTTAATTAGAACCCTACTTACAGTTCTTTTTGCAAAGAACTTTTAACTTGTGGAAAGCCTAGCTTGCCATGACGTGTGCCATCATTAGGTCAAAATAAAGAGCAACACTAAGTACGAAACACAAGCTATGAAACATTTTTATGCTTGTGGATATTGGCATTTTATCTCTTTGAGAGGGAGATGTTATGGTTATGACTAAGGGAAATATTTTGAACAAAGTATGACTTGGAGTTGCGTTAATTTAATTAAGCTTCATTACATACACACTCATACAAAAATGTGTGTGTGTGTTGTTGTTTATTTTTCATGGAGAACAGAAATCTACATGAACTTGGAGGAAAAGACTACTCTGAGTTCTTGTGTAGGAGAAAAATAAATGTCCGGGATTTGTGAGTTATAATTACTCTGGAGATGCTGGCTTCACCTCTGAATCCACATGCAGGTGCCATTGTCTCAGCGAGTGGTTTTCCATCATGCACTTTGGCTCTGTGTTCTCATAAACCAAGGCATCGTGTTTAGTCTGGTGCATCTTTAAAAATATCCCCACTGTATTGCTCTACCTTCATTGTTTCATGTGGGAGGATTTCGTAGGAAAGAGATATCTTTTAACCTTAACATACAGATTGGTATTTAAAACAACTATTGTGCAAAATTTTGTAATGGAAGCAGAAGTAGAAAGAACAATATAAAAAACTTGAGATGATCTCTATTTGTAAACTTTTATAAACCTCCCAGATATTTTGCTCTTGACTTAAGGATTGGTTTGAGATGTAGCTGCCTGGTTGTCAGCCTCCGCCCGGTCCTGCCTCTGCTCAAGTATCCTCAAATATCATTTGGGAAACAAGTGATATTCCTACTGTGCTCCCAGATACTAGACGCATCCACAAGTCTTTATTCAATAATTACCTCTTTAAAAAGTAGACTTCCGTCTTGGTTCCAAGAGAGAAAAGAAGAATTCTTTCCCACTCTCCCCCCACCCAAACAACTAGATCAACCAGCTTGCCTCTCATTTGGGGTCTTCTGAGATTTAGTTCCCATACCCCCACCTGTACATGTCTGTTTGGGAGCGGAATGGGCGGCAGTCAAAGGCATCTCTTCAGTGCCTCAGAGCACACCACAGTGCTTTGGCTGATCCCTCCTGAGTTCTGGAGATGGCAAAGAATGGAGTGTGCACTAAGGGAGAGAGAGAATCATTGTCCAGAGTACAAAGAAGAAAAATGATCTTCATAGTATCCAGACCTCAGGGCACCTAGAATAGCTATAGAGAGGCACATCTGTTTTACCTGGCAGTACACACACACACACACACACACACACACACACACACACACACCATTTTCCTTTTGCGACACACTTTGGTGTTCTCTAGATGAACAATCAAATAGTTTGACTCAAGAAAGAAACATGAAAGAGGCTTGGGAGCATGTTAAATTCTTCATTTCGGATTATACAAATGATGGGTGCAAATCCTCTGTCTTCAGTGTAGATCTTGTATGCGTTTGACAAAGAGAAAGAAATTGTTCTCTTGTGCTAAGAGATTAAATATATGTCCCCAGATACAATAAAATTATCTCATATTAAAAAGTTTTATAAATTAATTTATAAAACTACTTAATTATGAAACTTTAAAAGATATATTTAAGTTGTCACTTGCATACACTGCCATACATTCAATGAGCCACAAACTGATTTGAAGTTATTTTTAACAAGATTGAGAACCTGTTACTGTCTTGAATGTAAGTCAAGAGAAGTCTTTTCAAGGTAAACCTTATACTATATGCACATGCCTGTGAACAGATAGTCGCTTTATCAAAATAACCAGGAAATTACATTTTAAACCCAATCAGGGGTGCCTGGGTGGCTCAGTTGGTTAAGTGTCTGACTTCAGGTCATGATCTCACAGTTCATGAGTTCGAGCCCCGCATCGGGCTCTGTGCTGACGGCTCAGAGCCTGGATCCTGCTTTGGATTCTATGTCTCCCTCTCTCTCTGTCCCTCCCCTACTTGCACTCTGTCTCTATCTCAAAAATAAATAAATAAAAATAAATAAAATATACCCAATCATATATTTTTATTAATACAAAAGAAAACAATTATTTCAAAGAAACTATTTAAAGTGTAATCTAAGAAAATATACTGTAGCCATTTAGAATAAAGCATAAATCTGTGTTTTACCTATTTCCACTTTCAAAGTTTAAATACTTTCCATAAGTTTCAAAATTTTAGGGAACTAAGAAATGATACAAAGTACTGTAATACAGTAAAATTGGTGGCAATTTTATTTGGATTCTTTTACTCGAGGGGAGCTGTTAAAAAGAAAGAATTAATTTGTAAATTACTGTCAGGAAAACTTTTGAAGTCAGCCTTGGCCAAAAAAAAAAAAAAAAAAAAATATATATATATATATATATATATATATATATATATATATATGTATACACACACACATACATATGTATTATGTATATATGTGTATGTATATGTATATGTGTATATATGTATATATATGTATGTGTGTGTGTGTGTGTGTGTGTGTGTATGTCACTACTTATTTTTTCAAAGCCCAGCTCACTCTAAGTGGTTAACAGATGGAGTAGTGATCTGTGCCCATCATTTTCCTTGAACTGTTTTACTACTCAGAAAGTTGTAGGAAACTGATAATAGGGCAGGTGATCCCTGACTACAGACACACTTGTGAACTCTGTGTAGACAGGACACCATCGATTGTCGCCCAGTGGGTATAGACAACTTTAGGGTCTCTTATAAAACTCATGTCAGCATTGCTAATTGTCTGTGTCTCTGTTCTTTGAGTTCTCCTGTGAAATGGTTCTTCAAATGTCTTAGTGGTTCCTTCGTCAGTTGCTGAGTTTATTAAAATCTTTAACATGATATGTACATGCATGTACTGATGAAAACTCGGCAGATCAATCTGCAGAGATGGGATTTTATTGTCTTCACTTTTACTCTGGGGATTTGAGCAAAGAGATAGAATGCCGTGTCTTCTAATTGTGCGCCGTAGAGAATTCAGGAACTGACAAAGTTTACTGAGAAGTTATTGCATAGCAAGCCACTGAGACAGGTCGTTAAAAAGCATCTTACAACCCAAGACCGTAAGCAGGGTGACAGTGACAGCATCCTGAGCTCAAGTGAACGTATCATTGCATGGCTGCACCCTCCTTGTGAGCGGAAGTAGTCGCGGCACTGAAGACTTCCGGGGTGAGGCGGGCCCAGTACCAGCATCCTTACTTACCTGTAAACTGTGCAAGATTCCTCCTTGGTGGAAACATCGGATGGGATGGGGAACTGATGGCTTTTCTTAATAAGAAATTCTGTTGCACACCCCACACAAAGGTTAGGACTACATTGCACAGATAATTGCTGCATCCTTCCTGACATTTGGATATTTCGACTTGACCTTTAATTGAACTTCTACATGACTGTACAGTTATTCAAGATAGCACAGTAGAGGTGTAATCCTTTCCACATGACCTATACTCGCTACTGCCTTTGGTGAAATCTAAGAGCCTCAGTGAAATAGCAAACACTTCCCAACAGGGAAAATTGCAGGAATTAACTCCAGCAGTAGTAAGGCACACATCCTAAGGTTTCTAGTGTGAAGCCGAGAGGGACTGGCATCCTTGCTAAACTGTGGATCCTTGACTATTAAGAAATGAAAGTATTCTCGATTAAAATATAAATATTCTTCCACATGTCGTATTTCAGTTTGAATGACTGCACAGCATTAATTCTAGCTGCATTTAGCTGTAATCAGTACTCTGTTTACAATCCCAATAGTCTATTAATCACTATACCCTGAGATGTTATGGAAATGTGGACGGCCATCAACCCTTGAAAGATCTCCAGTTCAAGACCGCATGTTATCTTTTGACCAAATAACGTTCCAAAGTCAGAAGGATAATGAAAACAACTAATACATAATTTGAGGATTTAAACATTCTAGAGAATTTTCTACATCAAAAGAAGACATTCACATTCTAGAAGTTGGTATTTCTAGAGTGCTATATTAAAGTAACAATTAGTGATAAAAACCGTGTGTAAAGGTGATTGTCAAAAATATAAATAATTGCATTATTTTCTTTAAACTAATAGATATTTGTGAATTGTATTGTCAGAAAAAATTCATAGAGCTGATAATCACATATGACTTAACTTTCTAGGTGTTGATATGCATGGTCTTAGCTAACATAGTGAGGTGTTTGAGAAGACAGGATGTGAAGCCAGACTACCCTGGGTACATGCTCTCCCATCTGCTAGCTTTATAACTTAGGCCGGGTTATTTAAAGGGTGTCAGCTTCCTCATGTAGAAAAAAGGGAGAGCATAGTAATGACATTTCCTTCATAAGTCTCTTGTTGTAGAACTCACGACTTAAAACATGGAAATCCCATAGCACATAGAATGAGAAATGCTAGCTATTATTTTCATACACATTTTTCTTGTTAATTTTGAGATTTTTCTATAAGTAAGGTTTTTCATTATATAAATAAATATTAGAGCTCATGATAAAATATGTAAGGATAGTGAATGTCCTTTCTCTTCACCTTCTGGCTTGGCCAGGAAACTTCCTTAAAGGCAGTGGCTCTCAGCTTTTCCTTATGTATCCTTCCAGAATTTTCAATGCACATAACACCATGTCTGAAATCTTGGCTTGTCTCTTTATCTACAAACCCCAGAGGAACCTTGATGTGCAAGAAATGCCACATTCTCGTATTTTAAAATCAACTTGGATTTCTTCAGAGACAACATCCTAACAGCATGCTATGATTGGAGGGGCCCCACATTACCTGCTACCTGCCCGTCACCCCCCTCGCACCAAGAGGTTAAGAATTCCCCAGGTGTTCTAGGGGATACGAAAGGTTTGGGGTCCTCAGATCCTTGCCTCACACTTGTTACCGTGAGACGCCCACGGCCTCTGCTGCTTTGGACAGTGCTCTCCGTCACAGGAGCTGTCTGATAGATGCTCTCCTGGTGCCCCCCCACCCCCCCGCACACAGTGATGTTGAGATGGTTTCATGTGGGAGAACCTCGGGTCCATCCCAGCTACCTGTGTACCACCAGCACACTGGTTCTTGGTCCCGGGGGGGCCCCACTTCTCTGTATTTGCTCCCAGCTGTGACCCCATGGAGACATTGGCCCGGATGGCCTCCCCTCAAGATGCCTGCATAATATGCTTGATTAACTCTGTCTTTAGATGAAGAGTTTGTGTTACATTAACCGATGAGGGGAGGCACAGAGGACAACCTGGCTCTCCTTGGGAATCACAGACTTTCAAGGGGAGAACAGAGCAAAACTTGGAGGCTAAAATACAAACATGAACACCACTGATGATTCAAGAGCAGCAAAAAGAAATATCAGCTAATGTAAGTTATAAACATAAATGTATATATTATATACATGTATACATATATATATATACATATACACACACACACACATATATACATGGAGAGAGAGAGAAGAGAGACAATATGCTAACTCATAATTTACCATAAGAAAATTATTGGAGGGGCGCCTGGGTGGCTCAGTCAGTTAAACGACCGACTTCGGCTCAGGTCATGATCTCATGGTCCGTGAGTTCAAGCCCCATGTCGGGCTCTGTGCTGACAACTCAGAGCCTGGAGCCTGCTTCAGATTCTGTGTCTCCCTCTTCTCTCTATCTCTTCCTCATTTGTGCTCTCTCTCTGTCAAAACTAAGGTAAATAAACATTAAAAAAAGAAAAAGAAAATTATTGGAGAAAGTATCTTGTAAAGTGTAAAAAAATGACAGTGTTTTAGGGAAGTATGTTAGATATCTGAGAAAGTGATGGAGGGGAAGGGAGATATTTTGTTTAAAGGTTTATTTAAAACTTTGGTATATGTGAAAAGATGTAGTTCAAAATAACCTGTTCAAAAATCCAAAAGATAAAAAAATATGATATAAATAATTATAGTGCAGTTGTCTAAAGCCATACTAGCCTATTAAACAAACCATATAAGACTTAATGTATGTATAATTATTATATAATTTTATGATTATACATATAATCTACAAATATTTAAATAACCTATATAACTCATATATATGTAATAGATATGTAAATCATATAAGCAATATATGAAAAAATATACATATAAAGTAACATATGGAAATCTAACATAGGTTTAGTACATAGTTTTTCCACTCTATACTTTAAATTACTTATTGTAAGTTACAAAAGTAAGTACTGAGAATCAAAAAAATGTTTTGTAAACCAATCTTACATTTAATAATACATTAAAATTATTTTTAAATATTATTATAGTATAATAGACCATGCCATTGTATACATTTAAAATACGTGTTCTAGCATATTGTTATTATGGACTAGAAAGGAAAGGAAAATAGTCTATTCTCAATGAAGTTCACGACCATTGCCACTTCTAGTACTGAGGAGGGTTGCCAAGAAGCAAACTCATTGCCTGGATATCGTGTCTGAACAGTTATGGGTTTGCTATAGTGGTGGCCCGCATTTTACGGCTTCGCCTCCTACACTCACGTGGACTAACTGGGTCTGTTTTGTCACAGAAATAACGTTCAGTTGGTATCCGTCACACATGTTGATGAACTGCACTCCCACAAATCATGTTTTATGCAATTTGCCATAGCTATTTAAATTTTAGCAGGGGTAAATTAAAGGAAATGTTCCCTGTGATGTGCTGCTGTGTGGTAAAAACAAGATCTATTTCAGGCTCGCACTCAGAGTTATTTCAGTAAAATAATTTGAGTTCAGCATTTCTGTTTTGTACAGAAACAGAACTATCTCCTGTGTGCAGTGAACGCTTTGTAAGTGGGACTGGGTGACGATGAGCTTGGCCTTTTCTCCTGTACTCAGGCCTCTGCGTTTGTGCTGAGCGGGAAGGTGGTGCTCCATGGAGCACTAAGTACAGGGGAACAGAGGACGGTCGCACAGCAGCATGCCTGCTCTCTTGGCGGGCTCTACTACAGACACACCATGGATGTGTAATCTTCAAGATGCTTGTGGTGGTTAATTTTACGTGTCACCTTGACTGGGCCAGGAGGCCCGCACACCTCATCGGACATTATTCTGGGTATGTCTGCAAGGCTGTTTTGGGAGGAGGCTAAATTTTGAATTAGTCGACTGGGTAAAGCACTTTGCCTCCCCAGTGTGGGTGGGCCTCGTCCGATCAGTCAAAGGATTGATTACAGTCATACCTTGGAGATATTGCGGGTTCAGTTCCAGACCACCGTGATAAAACAAATATCGCAGTAAGGCCAAGGCAAATGAGGTTTTTTGGTTTCTCGCTGCATACCGAAGTTATGTTTACACTATACCATAATCTACTAAGTGCCTAATAGCATTAGATCTAAAAGTCAATGTTCATCTACAGCTTAATTAAAAAATACTTTCTTGGGGCGCCTGGGTGGCGCAGTCGGTTAGGCGTCTGACTTCAGCCAGGTCACGATCTCGTGGTCCGTGAGTTCGAGCCCCGCGTCGGGCTCTGGGCTGATGGCTCAGAGCCTGGAGCCTGTTTCCGATTCTGTGTCTCCCTCTCTCTCTGCCCCTCCCCCGTTCATGCTCTGTCTCTCTCTGTCCCAAAAAAATGAATAAACGTTGAAAAAAAAAATTAAAAAAAAAATACTTTCTTGTTAAAAAGTGCTAGCCGTCACCTCAGCTTTCGTTCAGCAAGTCATAATCACTGACTATAGATCACATAACAGATAGAATCATGAAAAAAAATGGAACTATGGCAAGATGTACCAAAATGTGACACAGACATGAAATGAGCAAATGCTGTTAGAACAAGTGGTGCCTGTAGAAGAGCTCGATGCGTAGTTGCCACAGACGTTTAATTTGTAAAAAATTATAACAATAATACTGTATCTGCAAAGTATGATGAAGCGAAGCCCCGTCAAGTGAGCCTGTAGGGCAGCAGGCTGAGTGAAGGAGAGCTTGTGTCTCTGCCTGACTGGCTTTGAGCTGGAACCCGGGACCTCCATCCCCAGCATGCAGACTCGGATTTGGATTGGCCCTTACACCGTTGGGGCGCCTGGGTCTGGACATCTCAGCCTCCATAGTCATGCGAGCCGATTCCTTATGGTCATCTCTGTCCATAGATCAGGTGATAGGTAGGTGGGTGGGTGGGTGGGTAGGTGGGTAGGCAGACAGATAGGATAGCTACATATGATATATAGTTATGGTAGATAGATTCGATATGATCCATACATATGGTAGGTAGATATGATAGACAGATACTGTAGATAGATATGATAGATAGAAATGGTTGCTAGATATGATAGATATGGTAGGTAGATACGATACATATGGTAGGTAGATAGATGATAGGTAGATAGATGGGTAGATAGATATGATAGATTTGATAGGTATGGTAACTAGATATGATAGACATAAGGATATGGTAGATAGATACATATACAGATACATAGAGGGATAGGTATGATGGCTAGATATGATAGATAGATATGGTAGAGAGGTATGATAGGTAGATAGATATAGAGACATCCTATTGACTTAGTTTCTCTGGGGACCCCTGACCAATACAGTGTTTCTCTGTTGTATCGTTGGATTTAATCCAGTTTCTCGGCACAGACGCTTCCTCATCATCTGTGTATCTGCGCATTTAAAAGGAGCCCATGTGAAATTAGATGCACAGTGTGTGGCCTCTGAACAGAGGAAAGCCCGCTGGTCCATGCAGACCCTGAGCTCCAGCCCCTGGCCATTAGTGTGAGGGAGAGACGCTACCCAGAGTCAGGCAGCAGTGTGCCTGTCAGAGGAGCACAGTGGTTCCTGAAACCCTTAAGACAAGGGAAAGCTGCGTGAAGTAGCTTCAGGTAAACTTTGGTGTCAATTCTGCCCAAATCCCCAGGCGCACCTCACCGAGCAGTGCTATCACTCAGCGTTCTTTACCACAGACAGATACGGTCTTGTATCTCAAGTGCCCACAAAACCTTCGTCCAGGGCCTGGTTCATATCTACCACGAAGCAGCCTTTGTCCTGGAAGCTGAGGGTGGGTGCGGATTTGTGTGGGAGGGGATGTGCTCTGGGGGCCCCTGGAAGGGGGCCCAGCAGAGAAAGGGGGACACTGAGCAGTGCCTGGAGCCTTGGCTGCTTCTCCAGGGAGCACAGGATCCGGGACAGCCTGCACCTGTTCCTCTACTGGACAAGCAGACAGGGCTCCGTCCCCTCCACTGCGGCTGGGGGTGCCCTGGGAGGGGGAGGTGATTCCTGAGGGAGTGCAGCCGGGAAGGGGGGAGGTGATTTCCTGAGGGGGTGCAGCCGGGAAGGGGGGAGGTGATTTCCTGAGGGGGTGCAGTCGGGAGGGGGGGAGGTGATTTCCTGAGGGGGTGCAGCCAGGAGGGGGGGAGGTGATTTCCTGAGGGGGTGCAGCCAGGGGGGGTGATTCCCGAGGGGGTGCAGCCAGGAGGGGGGGAGGTGATTCCTGAGGGGGTGCAGCCAGGAGGGGGGGAGGTGATTTCCTGAGGGGGTGCAGCCAGGGGGGGTGATTCCCGAGGGGGTGCAGCCAGGAGGGGGGGAGGTGATTCCTGAGGGGGTGCAGCCGGGAGGGGGGGAGGTGATTCCTGAGGGGGTGCAGCCAGGGGGGGTGATTCCCGAGGGGGTGCAGTCGGGAGGGGGGGAGGTGATTCCTGAGGGGGTGCAGCCGGGAGGGGGGGAGGTGATTCCTGAGAGGGTGCAGCCGGGAGGGGGGGGAGGTGATTCCTGAGGGGGTGCAGCCAGGGGGGGTGATTCCCAAGGGGGTGCAGCCAGGACGGGGGGAGGTGATTCCTGAGGGGGTGCAGCCAGGGGGGGTGATTCCCGAGGGGGTGCAGCCAGGAGGGGGGGAGGTGATTCCTGAGGGGGTGCAGCCAGGGGGGGTGATTCCCGAGGGGGTGCAGCGGGGAGCCTCGCAACCAGAGCATGACAGCCTTGTTCTGCGGAGGATGTTCAGGTGGGACAGTGTGGGGTCTGCCCTCAGCTCTGCCCACCTGGGAACCGCTTTTCCAGGAGTCCAGTTGGTCTCATTGCCTAGGAAAACTCACATCCTCACGCCGCCCTCCTCTCCTGCCCCCACTGAATCCCCCTCTCCTTGTGTCACAGGCTCTCTGCTGCTCTAGGTGGCTGATGAGGCAGGGAGACCCAGACCCACCTCCCTGAGGGACTCGGTGCCCGATCACCCCTCTCACTCATGCCTTGTTTATCCTATGTGGGCAAGGGGACACAAAGACATGCCCCCCCCCCCCCCGCCATGGGCCCCTGCGTGCTGAGGGACGGGTGTCCTTCCCTTTTCTCACTGTGCACAGCACTCCGCCCCTTTCTTTGCTCGTGTTTGGGGCGATGGCCCCCCAGGTATGAAGGCTTTTTCCTTGCTGGCTAATCCTTGGCATGGAGCTCTTGCAGGGACAGTGCAGCAGGTAGGGCACCAAATGTAATGGGGCCCTTCCTGTCTCCGCTGCTGAAACGTTTTCCCCAAGAACCTGGACCCGCCGAGCCTGTACACCTGGGAGCGTCGGTCCTGGGATGGGGGGAGGAAGCTATTCCTGCTTCCACTGCTCCGTTCCCGGGCCCGTGTTCTCCACCCACGGGGGATCAGCACATGTAGGGCCGTTGATTTCCGGTGGTCACCTTGTCCCGGAGAATGGAGTCCCATCCCCAGCGTGTCGTCTCCAAGCTGGCTTCACAGCAATGCCTTTGGAGGGACATCTGCCACTCTGCCAGGCGGAGAGCTTCTCAGCTTTGTGGTGTGTGACCGGACCAGTGGGCTCCATATGTATCCCCACCGGTGGCTCCTTCTCTGATATAAAGTGAGTCCTCTGAGCCAACTCCCAGAGAGGCCCACAGCTGGGAGCACACGACTGCATGTCTACAATCTAGAACAAGCCCTAGCAAGGGAAAATACCCCGCCGCATGGGGAACTCAAGTGTAAATTGTACTCTCCTTCCTGTGGGCTTCCTTGAGGCTTTACAGTGATTTAACATCCTGAAGAACAAACTTACTGTATTTTCATCAACACCCCTGAAATAAAATTGGCCATGCCCCAGGCCTTCTGCCCTTGGGACCAGAAGCAGGGTTGTGTACTTTCCTGGTGCCCAGCCATTGCTTCTGGAATGCCACTTTGATCTTCCCATCGTCCTGACCTGAAACTCACATGGTCCAGTGTGTCCATTCTTATCTGACCTCGGCCAGCCACCAGGTCATTTCCCTGCATTCTTTAAGGATTTGAGCCGCAGGTTCATAAGTGTTGATTTGTGTCATTTATTCTCAGCAGTGTTAATGGTAGATGGCCCCATTCTCTCTTCTTCGTGGATTTCTTTTTTTTTTTTTTTTTTAATTTTTTTTTTCAACGTTTATTCATTTTTGGGACAGAGAGAGACAGAGCATGAATGGGGGAGGGGCAGAGAGAGAGGGAGACACAGAGTTGGAAACAGGCTTCAGGCTCTGAGCCATCAGCCCAGAGCCCGACGCGGGGCTCGAACTCATGGACCGCGAGATCGTGACCTGGCTGAAGTCAGACGCTTAACCGACTGCGCCACCCAGGCGCCCCTCTTCTTCGTGGATTTCTGTCAGGCCCGTCTCATAAATAGCCTCCTATTGTATGGGGTGGACTCTAAGGCAGTCCTCCTCTGCATCTGTCCTAGCTGGTCACGGAAGCGTCACAGTGCCTTCCTGCTTGCTCGCCCCTCCTAATCCGCACGCACCAGTAGCCCAGTCCAAATCACCTGTACTATCACGTGATAACATAGACACATATTTTGTAGGTCATATGTATCATGGACTGTATTCTTATAATAAACTAAGTTAAATAAAATGTAATGAAGAAAGTCATACGGAAGAGAAAATAAATTTACAGTACTTTACTGTATTAAGAAAAAAAGAATCCATGTATAAGTGGATCCTTGAAGTTCAAACTCACACTGTTCAAGGGTCAGCTGGATAAGCAAACGAAGTGAATTAATAGCGAGGTGGCCGAAGCCACAGCTAATGCCTGGATTGTTTAGTTATTGGTAGTATCATGTTGGGTCATTTGACCCTTGTTAATAATCTTAGGTCCACACCAGTTTCTTTTGTAAAGAATTTAATTTAGGCTTTACAAGTTTTATGGAATTCTAGTGTCAGATAGGAACGAAGTCAACACCCAACATAGACTCTTTCTGGTCATTGGTGCTACTGTGAAGCAGAGACACACAGATCTGCCCATATGTTTCCTGCCTCACTCTCTCGTGTTTGCACTCCTGCTTCCTTGGCTCCTAGTCCCTGAGCACACAGCTGCCCTCCACTAGGTTCCCGTTGCCTCCTTTCCCTGGACTACCCATAAATTCCAGGTGCCCGCCATGTTTTGGTGGCACCTTGCGGCAAGGTGATGCATTTGTGCACCGGGTGCACAGTATTTAGACTTCTCTTCAGTGTTATCTGCTTCTCCCACTGGGGTGTGGGTACAGGCCACCTGGAAATCTTCATAAGATGCGAATCAAGGTTGAGGCAGGGGACATGCTTTAAGACTTCACGGTCTGGGATGCTAATACTGTGCACTGCAAGGATGAGAAGTAGGGGTACAAGTCCTAGAATATCACAGCCTCTGTGTCCCCCAAGTCAGCATGGGCTATCATGCCCTCTGTGCCCCAGGAGTCCGCATGGACTTTCATGGCCCCTGTGCCCCCCAAGTCAGCATGGAGTATCACGGCCTCTGTGCCCCCCAAGTCAGCATGGACTGTCACGGCCTCTGTATTACACACACACACACACACACACACACACACACACACACACACACACCCAGTGTCGCCTGTCTCTCCTTCCCATCCCATGTTCCGTCTGATGAATCGGTGTCTGTCTCCACTGGCAGCTGGTCTGCCCTCCCTGGTGCCCCACCACAGCCATTGAGATGAACCTAATTCCTCACCCTTTTCCAGACTGCCGGTCTCTGCAAGAGCTGCACCTTGCCGATGCCACATCGGCCACGCCCCTACCTTACTATCTGTGCCATTGCCCCTCCCCTGCTAGATCCCCTCCCTCCCTCTGCCTGGACACATTCTCCCCACCCTTCAAGGCCTTCATGTTGAGTGCTGCCAGGTGTGAGGCTTTTCCTGGCACAGCTCACGGGGACTAAGTGTTCCCTCTAGAGTTCTCTAATAGCCCTGGCTCATGACTTCCTTCCGCCAAGAGAACATCCGTAAGAGTCAGCGTCTTGTGCATCCTCCAGTCCTTGAGAAAAGAAATCCATTTTATTCAGTTTTCTGTCTCCGGACTATACCAGCATACACAGCGTCTTCACCTTGGTAAGCAAACAAAAGTGAGTTGTGCTGTAATGGACACAGTGAAGTCATTTCAGATTTGGAGAGCTCATCCCCTCCGCTCATACGCAGTGGCCTTCAAGCAGGTGTCAGTCATGGATTCGGTATTGAGATACAGTTCTCCTGGGAACCTGCATTTTAGAATCAACAGAGAAGACTGTTCGGGGGAATGATAAGCAAATGAGGAAAACAGAATAAAGTTGATATTTTATACAATGTAAGTAAGAGGGATCGAGTGCAAAATACATGCTATTTCGAATTCAGTGTATTAATACATTCACGTTGTGTTAATACCTCGATCTTACAGTTCTGCAAATGAGTTGAAGCCACATATCATCGTTGTCTGCCTTACAGCTTGATGGGGTTTTTTCTTCTTAAATCCTTTCCTCTCTTGAATATACCTGCCATCTTTTAAATCTTTGGTTGTCATATTCTTGCCAGGTTACTTTTCACTTGTTTTTTTTTTCATTTTTACTACTATAAAAAAATTGAAGCCTAAGTTGGTATTAATCGAAATGGTTAGTCTTTGAACATTTATTCTGTAGTGTTTATATAAGTATGTATATATCTCATGTTTTCATTTATGCTAATATACATATATGTTTATATATGTTTTATATGTCTATTAATATATATATGCATATGTATATAGTATCTGAAAATGCTGAAACTAACAAACTTCTCTGCTAAAAACTACTTACACATAATCATTCATAGAATTTTTTCTAGTAGACTTTTTTTTCTCTGATAATATGAAATTTAGAGCAAGATTGGGTTAATGTTGAGTGTATATGTGAACTTTTGATTATAAGTCTCACCAGGTCGGGGGGTGTTTAGCAATTTGACAATAGAGTCAGAAGTCAGCGTGCTTAGAGCTTACCTGGTTTAGAGAAGCAGTTTCGTTAGTCATAGTTCATACCATTTTCCTTGTGTACGAAACAGGAGTTACAGAAGAAATGCTTACAGTTCATAGAAACAATTTTGTGATTGCTTCTAAAAATACTGGTAACCTCCTTTGGGTTGCTAATTCCATAGTTTAGGAATTCAACTAAGAAAAAAAAACAAATTCATTTTATCACATCATTTTATAGACCGAGAGCCATATATTGATGTTAGAACAGAGTGAGCTTAAAGATAGACAATAAAAGTGTGCTTGTATTGCTACTTTACCTTTGCAAAGCTCCTCTAGAGAATATGTATAAGTTTGTGGATGGGGAACAAAGTGGTGTGCATAAAAACAACGTAGACAAATGAGAAAAATGGCTTATCAGCTGACAGATGTGTTATTTCAAGCACCTTTATTGGAAACTTCTTCATCAGGTAGCTCTCAAATTTTACCAAAATTGTTACTATAGGTGAGAATGAAAATTACACCTATAAAACAACTCTTGGGATGAAGTTTTTTAAAGCATTATTTAGTGAAATATATATGTGATATGTATATTTTATGTATATAGTCTGTTTATATATATATATATATATATATATATACGCTGAAGTTATTATTTATATATGTACTGACACGTATATGAAATGAAACATGTATTTTATATGTATAGTCTGTTTTATATATATAGGTAAATACATAGATAAATATATATAAATATATATAGGCTGAAGTAATTATATATATCATATACACATATAATATACACAGGCTGTTTTATAATATAGGAGCTATATATTATAGAATATCTATATTATATATAGATATATCTATATTACATATAGAAATTATATAGAAATATATATATGTTATATATATATAATTTATAGAAAGCAAAAAATTGCAATAATTTGGTTAGAAATTTTAGTTTAAACGATGTAGTAGCCAAACTTATCAATAATTGAGTGTCAGGGGCTGAAGTAATTTGGTTACAGGTGTGTGTTGTATTGTTGCCATTGTTTTCCTGCTGGGAAATTGCACACTGACCCAACCAGGGCTTACGTGTCCTACCTCTGGACCAACGGGATTCACATGCGCTATTATTAAAACAAAATAAATACAAACACATGACAGTAACAAAACTGTATGCTGGAACAGTATTGAGCTTAAGGTCATTATTCATGTTGTTGACATCGAGTGGGTCGAAGGATCTGTGTAACAATATGCCGACATTCAGAACTGCCTGTCTTGAATAAAAATGTTTATCAGGAGAACCACCTACTCCAAGTTTCTAGTTTTTCCTGGGTTACACGTTGTGAGTAATTTATAAATTACTGATGTGAAATATTTGACTGTATCAGTAGTATGAGCCAGGAGAGCGGATGGTGCAGTACAAGAGGACATTCGGTTATGATGGGGAAATGTGACACTTAAATTCTAGGTTGAGGGGCTCCTGAGCTTGGGCTGCAGTGAGACATAGTGGCAATTAGTTAGGGGTTATGAGCTGGGCTCAGACGGTTATGGAGACTGGTGTGGGAAACATTTGCCATCAGTATCTGCCCCGGTAGGAACCCACGTGTTGTGGATGATGAACCACACAAAGGGTTGTGGAATCATTGAAGGTAGCAATGTGTGCTTCTAGATTATATTGTAGCTCTAGAAGGGGCATCACATTTCTATTTTCCTACTGGGCACATGTACTGTCTTCCTACCTTTTCAGGCATTGTGAGTGTTCGAATGTAAAACCTTGTCTGACATTGTCACCACTTGGATTCTAGAGCCAGATACAATGGTATTCAGTTGGCTGAAAGTTTTTTTTTCCTTTGTTCTTCATTGACCCCACAAACTATATATATATATTTTTTTGTTCCATATTCCTGCTTCCTTTACAATTTTAGTGATCGGAACAAAGTAGAGTCCTCGTGGGGCTTACTAAATTGTGTTGATTTAAAAATGGAAAACGTTGTACTTTATTGATTCCAAATTTCTAAGTGGAACTAGTTTTTTTTTTCCTCTAAATATATCCTGCATTTTAAGCCTCACACATTCGCTAGGGCTCTCAGCCAGGAGTGTCTTTCCATCACGTTTGGTTCTTTGTGACTCAGCTCAAAAGCATTCTCTCTGAGATGTATTTTTTTAATCTATCAGCATGTGTAGCTCCGTTTGGGGAAGGGGCTTTTCTGCAGGGAATTAGGAGGCAGCATAAAGGGGATTCATGCAAAGTGAGGTGAACGAGAACAAAAGCTATCTGGGGAAAGCAGGCTGCTCCATACTTTGGTGGGAAGGTTCCAGAAGAGTAGCAGATCCCGGGACAGGATCATGCCGAGGACAGAACTTGAGCCAAGAGATGTGAGCTAGAGCTCCAGTTTTTTGTCCGTTTGCTCTGCGTTTCTCTGGCCCCTGGTAGCCCCATCTCCAGTGAGAGGTGGGCACAGATCCCCTGCAGGCTCTTCTCCCAGCTCTGGAAAAATAGAAATCAACAGTTCCATGAATATTTGGTTTCCTTGGGACACTGATTCCAGGAATGATTAGCAAGCCAAAAGAGAGGTGATTGCTACCTCTGATAATGAAATCCCTCCTCTGGGAATACGTCAGCGCCAAGATGGAAATGAGGAGACAAGGTAGCTAGGTTGTCAACAGTAGGGAACAGTTGAACGATGCCTAGAATAAAACTATGCCAAGCACGGGACAGAGTAGCTCAGAGATGCTTACGTGCTGAGTGCTCCCTACATTTTATCAGAGAAGGGGAGAGATTCGTTTGTAACCACAGGCTCAAGTAGGAGGAAGATGGTTCCGGAGGGTCATGACTCGGTTTGCTTGAGGTCATACAGTCAGGTGGGCCCTGGAGGAGTGAGGCACATCTTTGGACCAGAGCTGAGGACAGGCCGAGGGGCAGACACCCCCAGCCAACTTCTGTGACGGTAGTAAATCCTGACAGGCAGGATGTATGGATGAAAATGGAAGTCAGAAAATCAGATGATTTTCTGCATGTCGTATGGTCACAAGGGAAGGGCAGGTCCTGAAGAATACTGCAGAGAGTTGCTTCCCCATCTCCCCAGCCCCGTGGCTGTTTCTCTGCTGTCAGAAGGCTTGCTTGCAGTGGGGTCACATTAGTCCCAGACCAGAGCAACTGGGACTCTCTTAAAGTAGTGAATGTTGAAAATAACTGGAAACTTTCCAACGGAAGGCCTGAAGTATCATTTTCCCTGTTCTCATATGAATTCTTTTGCTTAATTTCTCTTGGCTACAGAGAGCAGATAGAATGAGAGGGAGAAGTTTCCCTTCCCCGGCACCATATATCCCGAGGCACTGGAGGAACTTGGGTGGCATGTGACTTGGGCAGAGCCAACCAGTTATGTACTGTAGTGTGATACGGGAGTGCACAGAGGGAAAATCGGGAGAAAGACAGGAAAATAGAGAGCTTTGCTGATGAGATTTCTAATGAATTTGGTCTCTTAAGTATTTTTCAGACTGGGTCCAATTCGTTTTCATCTTCTGCCTAAAATTCTTCAGATTTATACCATTGGAATGCAAATAATTTGAAACTTTTTTTTTGTTTGTTTGTTTTTCTTATTCCTTGAAACAATCCCAAAGGTTAATTGCATCGCGAGTGCTTCCAACACTGCCTTCTGCTGCATGGACTTGAGTGTTGGGACAGAGAGGGTGTGGGCAGAATATGCATTTTCAGGGGATTCTTCCCCATTTGCTTGGAAGTGAACTTTCACCAGCACCCCCACCGATAACAACTTTGATTTCTGTTTACATGCAGTCGTTCATGTTTGCTGTAACTTGTTCTCACTGGGCTTCCTGCATCTTTCTTTTCTTTTTCTGGAGAAGTTAGTTTATTAACGTTATTGAAGGGTCTTCTTTTGGAATACAGTTAACACCTGAGTGACCGTTCCAAAATCAGTACAGAGAGGACAAGGTGAGCCACCAACTGTATCCTGCAAAGATGTGACGGAGGAAGTTAGTGATCGTTGCCTGATACGTACCTGTAACCTCCGTAACGGCTCACTTGGCTCCGGGCGCGTAGTAGGTCTCTGCCTGGGGCGGGGGCTGGGGCCACTGAAGGCCGTGCGTACCCCCCACCGGCTCCCCTGTGACCCCACCCGGCACTCCCCACTTCTTGGCCCGCAGTCCCTTTATTCACAACGAACAGGCTTACGACAACCACTGCGAACCTTTGCTTTCCTTCAAAGCTTCGCTCCTGAAATCTACACTATGTTTCCCCCCTAGATCTCAGTCGACAAAAGAGGCTCGTGTTTTCTACAAGCGGGACTCCTTCAGGATCTCTCCTTCACGGACGTTCTTCATCTGCACGCATCCTTCCTTTCCACTGGCCCCAGAGAAGGCTGAGTGGACAGCTCGTGTCCCGGGGGGGTCTCCTGCTGGATTTTCTTGTCCCCTTCGAGGGCTGGCTTATGAAGCAGACACCAGTATGCTTCTCTTGCTCACTTTCCTGTCCTCATGATTTATTCTCATTCAGGCCCCTTCCTGCCTCACTTAGAGGAAGGCGGCATCATTCTAGTGCTACCTTAGCCTTCAACCTTGTTTTGTAAAAAGTGTTCTCTGTGTGTAAAAAGCTCTGTTGATCACGGTGGAGAGACATGCGTCTCTAGCCAGCTCTTGGAAGTTCGAATGACATCGGTTCAGGACCCTCTTTCAGCTTCCCAGCTCTACTTTCGTTTCTCAGCAGAGAGGGCTCTCTGTGCGACGGAAAAGAAAAAGGAAAATTTGCCTTTGGCTTGTCTCAGCCGCTCTTGTTCCTAGTTCACAGTCTCACAGAACTGAAGGGAAGACACCTTCTCTGACATCAGGCTCAGTCCCCAGAGTGACTCAGTGGGCCTGCCTGGGAGAGGTTCTGACCATCACCTCCTGGGTCCCCTCCAGGAAGAATCTGACCAGCCGTCTCCGGTTACCGGTCACCCCTGAAGCAGGGGCAGCACGTGCTCCCAGCCGCGTGGTTGCTGCGGCCACCGATTCACATGGACTGGGGCAGACCGCTTCGCAAAAGGAGAACCTGAGCAGCAAAGAACAAATAATTTATTTTTATTTTTTTTAATGTTTATTTATCTTTGAGAGAGAGAGAGAGAGAGAGAGAGAGAGAGAGAGAGAGCGCAAGAGAGACAGCAAGCAGGGAAGGGGCAGAGAGAGAGGGAGACACAGAATCCGAAGCAGGCACCAGGCTCCGAGCTGTCAGCACAGAGCCCAATGGGGAGCTCAGACTCACAAACCGTGAGATCATGACCTGAGCCAAAGTCGGTGCTTAACCGATTGAGCCACGCAGGTGCCCCAGAACAAATACATCTTTAAAAGAGACCAAAAACCAGATGTTCGCTACGTGACCCTACAGAAACCTCTGACCTTTTCTGTCTCCTGATGAACCGTGGCCCCCCATTGCCTACAGGGCTACAGACAAAATGCTTACTGGGCATTTCCGAGGCATTTGTAATCAGAGCCCCTCTGCCCCTAAATATTTTGATTTCTGCTTCATCCTTGAATACTACCCGATGTAGTGTATCTTTGAAAAAAACATAAGCCATTGTCCTTATTATTTTTTTTTTCTCTCTTGTTCATTCCGTACCCTTTTTCTGGGACTGTGCTATTCATCTTCACCGCTAAGTTTAGCATTTCATCAAAATGCTGAATTCTGTTGGAATTTGTGTCACGAGAAGAAAATGTGCTACTATTTTTCACTAATTTGTGTTTGATCGACACAGAGTCACTTTGGTGTATCGTTTTTCTTTTCTGCTGAGATCCTTTCATCTTTTTATTGGGGCCTGGCCTTCTTTGATCATTTCTATTGCTGTTTTGATGTCTTCTAAATCCTCTTAGTAATGAGGTACTCAGACTAGAACAACTGATGTTGTGCAGCCTTTTAGTTTTATTAAGAATGTCCTGCCTTCCTGAAGATGAATTCACATATTACCTTCCTTTTTTCTTTACGTCTTCACCTCTTTAATAACAAGCCATTATGTGCAAGCAGACGGCGGGCTAATCATTTCCTTTCTTCCTCCAACTCAATTAGTGCCGTAATTTTTCCACATGTTCTCGAAGTTCGAAGAAGGTTTATTAAGGATCCCACCTAGTTACTGAGCACAACCAGTACAGGTTTGTATTTCCAACAAGTTATGCCGAACAGATACCAGAATTCCAAAGTCTGTGTCATCTCATCACAGGTATTTCTGGGTATCAGAAATCATTTAAATCAAGGGCATATATTCCAGTTCCTGTTTCTTTTCCTTCTCTTCCTTTTCTTTTTTTAATGAATCCATTAATTTATTTTTACTTTTTACAGGGAAAAAAAATTTTTTTTCTATCTGGTTTCCTAAACAGCCCTCCTTTTTGCCTACACAGCATGAAGCCTCCACCAGAGCAGTCTGTCTGTACGTGGACTTTAACCACGACTCCAGCATTTTAACCCAGACTTTGCTTTCAGTTGCCAGTAGGACCAACGAGCTGATCGGTGACCGTCTGAACAACTGTTTCGTTATCCGTGAAGTGGGGGTGATAGGTGGGGTTTTGTCGGGATACATTTGCATGAATCGTGACCAAAGCTCATTCAGGTCTGTGACAGGGTCCTCGGTTGGAAGCTGTGATTACACTGTGTGCTTTGCACACAGGCTCAGTAAATATGCGGTTTACCTGAAGGGGTGTTCTCCAGGAAGGAAAACTGATTTTATAATCGGTCGTGCACTGGGCTTCGTCAATGCTTTTAGTTCCGGCTCGTGTCTCTCGCAGGGTCCAACCGGACAGCCTTAGAAAGCGCGTTCGTTCACCGTGTTCTCCCCTCAGCCCTCGCTCTTCCGTCCCCGCCCGCCCCCCCCCCCCGCCGAAGCTGTGGCTGTTTCCTTTCCCGAAGTCAATTCCGTCACAGCAAACTTTTCAAATGAGTTTTCGGTCCCTTTCAACTTTGCTGCTATCTTTCCAAACTGTTCACTTTCTTGTCAAAAATGTAATTATCCGTCCGGGGCTGGGGCAGTATTTTTGGCTTTCCGTGACGTCCGCGCTCCCAGCGGTGTGCTCAGAGCACAGTCATTTCATCGTCTCGTCCAGGGACCGTCTCCTTTGGAGTCAAAACGACGGATCTGAATTTTATGTTTTTCCTTTCTCTACAGCAACCAAGTTGAATTACACTCTTTTGTTCAAGGATATAACCCCTCAGTTGCCACTGCGTTATTTTCTGCGTCTTTCCTCTGACTCTTATCCGTGACTATTTACACTGCTTTCCTACTTTTGCGGGTTTTATTAAAATGAATCAGAAACCCTCACTTGCCACATGGCCTCGTTTCCCCCATCCTCACCGTTGACAGTAGACGTCCTCCTGGACCATTGCAGCTGCCCCCCGCCCCCACTGACATCCTTTCTTTCCCCCCGGGCTCGCTCTTTTATGGTCTCTGATGCACAGATTCATCATCCTGCCTTCCGTGAGCTCTCTGCTCTGCCAACAGAACGTGTGATGACAGAGTCATGTCCTTACGTTGCTGCAGAGGCTTGGCCGTGCGGGTTCTGGGCTGTGGTGTTCAGTTCATCCTTGATAACTTACTTCCTCTTTGCTAGAACCGTCTGTGAAACGGGCACCATCACATCTCCCTGGCGGGGCTTCTGTGACCGTTCAGTGAGATGCTGATATGCGTTGGCACGTAGGACTAGCTCCAGAGGGTAATGCTACTCGACACACTTACCTTAGGGCCATCTAAAAAATTACATTTTCATCCCCCAGTGAGACGCAGATAATGTGACCGGACTATGCGATGACACGGTTTTCTCCTCCATCTTTCTGATGCGCTGTGAGGCCCGAAAGTCTTATTATAAAGCCGTTGGTTTTGATGGCCGTTGGTTGATGCATCCTGCCGGTATCTTAATTTATACTATTCCCTCTGCCTTTTGTTGTTGCTGTTGTTCTTCCAGTTTGTGGAGAAAGAGGGTTGGTTGTCCCGTAGAGCTTGTCACCGTATCCGTTTTGCTGGTGTTCAGCAAAATCACCATAATCGGTACTGGGATACAGAGGCTTGGTCGGACGCAAGTTTGTGTTCTCAGCAGGATGACTGTGCCTCTCAGGGTGGCTTCCCCGCAGGAGGAAGGAGGCTCGGCCACCCTTCTGCAGTGACTGAACCTCCTCCCCTCCTCCCTGAATAGGGCTGGGATGGAGACACCTAAATCCGACACTCCCTAAATCCCTCCCTCCATTGGTCACTACCAACGACGTCCTCAGGGCTTACAGATGCCTCTGGGGGTGGGGCGGACGGTGATTACTTCTATTTCTGTATTATTGTGAACTTGTGGATTTAAATGTGTCTGATGATCTTCAGTCCGTGGAACGTACTGTCTTTATTGATGCGAAAATTGTGCTTTTTTTGCCCTTTGGCACCTTCTCACGTTGACTCCTGAGGACGTGGTGGCCGTCCTGCCATCTAGTAGAGCAGACATTCCAGTACCCTCCTGCACAGTTCCTGCTCCAGGCCTGACGTCGGCCATTCACCCGAGAAAACGTGTATTTCTTCAGGGGAAAATGATATTTTAGGACTATAACCTGAGTATTTGTAATGTCTGTGGTTTCTTGAACTTCTTACTCCTGGGCTCTGTCAGAGAGAGAGCGAGTGTGGGTGTGTGTGTGTGTGTGAGTGTGAGTGTACGTGTGTAAATATGTATGTGTTTCTCTGTGTGTGAATGTGTATGTGTGTGCATGTTATATGTGTTCATATGCCTGAGATTGCATGTGTCTCCTTTTATGTGTGTGCATGTTTGTATGTGTGCAAAGACGCATATGTTTGTGAACGTGCATGTGTATGTGAATACGGTATGTGTGTGCGTGTGCTTGTGTGGGTGTGAATGTGTGTGTGTGCACACGTGTGTGGGTTTGCACGTGTGGTGTGTGTGTTGTGCGTCTACGTACACGTGTTTGTGTGTCAATTTCTGTGTGGGTGCGTGTTTGTGTGCTTGTGCATGTGTGAGACCAGGCACGCGAGAGTTCACGCTGACACACCCAGTTCAGGGTCAGCGCCGGGAGGTTTTCTTGCCTTCCTCCCTGTCACACCTCCACCCCGTGGCACCCAGAGTCCCTGTCCCCAACAAGTGTGGTGAGGGTCGAATTAGAACGCCGGGTGCCTCCTCCGGTGTCTGGTCTCCAGCACAGACGCAAACCCCTGAGGACAGGACCAGCGTTGCCGTCCCCGTGACAGGGCTGGGGGCGACCTGGCAGGTGCTTGCTCTTGTGTCTACACTTGCTTCCCCCCGGCCGTCGAATTACTGCGCTAACGGCTCTTGAGGTGTTCAGTTGGACCCGCGATTAGATTCACTTGTTTCACGCCTCGCGGTTTAGGTTGCTTCTCAGAGTATCTTTTGTTTCGTGATCGTGAGAAATGGTTTCATATTACGCGATTCCACGGTCACATCGGCCACATTGGGTTTAAAGTCTCAGTCTCCCCCTCCCCATGTCTTCCCCACTCACTACCCCCTTCCTCTGTGGCAAAACTGATTCTGTTGTATTCTTCAGTGTTTTGAGAATATAGACGTTGTGTGTGTGTGTTAGAAATAATACTATAATACAATATTGTTATGTGAGTCTTCGGTGTTGTGTATAATATACATGAATATTTGTGTCAACTCCTCCCAACTTAACATAAATGGTAATATGGTTTAGGGTTTCTACCTTTTTTTTCCTATTTGATAAATTCTGGAGATCATTCCATAGCATTTTACTCTCTCTCTCTCTCTTTCTGTCTTTTCTTTCTTTCTGTTCCTTCCTTCCTTCCTTCCTTCCTTCCTTCCTTCCTTCCTTCCTTCCTTCTTTCTCTTTATCCCCACTCCCTCAGTCTCTCCTTCTCTCGTTCATTTTTTCCCTCTCTCTCTGTCTCTCTCTTCTTTTTCTCTCTCCCTCTCCCCCTTTCTCTCTTTTCCACCCTCTCTCCCTCTCTCTTGTCTCTCTCCCTGCCCCCCCTCTTTCTTTGTAATCTCTTTATCCCTCTCTCTGTCTCTCTTCCTCTCTCTCTCTTCCTTTGTATCTCTCTCTCTCTCCCTTTCTCTGTCTTCCAACCCATTGGAAGTTTATTTCCAGTCTTTTCTGTTAAAAATAGTCTGGCATAAATAACCCTATGAATTTTTCTTTTCACATGCTTTGTTTTTTAAGCAACATGTTACATACAGCATGCAGAAAATAGTGGATATTCAAATTAAGATATATCTCATATATTCCAGAGAAATGAAGGCTTATTTACAGCATAATACTAAAACAGGGGTGTTTATGGCATCTTTCTTCATAATAGTAGAAGATTTGTAACTACCTAGATGTCGTTAAACATGCAAATGATTGGGACTCCTGGGTGGTTCAGTCAGTTAAGCAGCCGACTTTGGCTCAGGTCATGATCTCGTGGTTTGTGAGTTCAAGCCCTGCATCGTGCTCTGTGCTGATAGCTCGGAGCCTGGAGCCTGCTTCCGATTCTCTGTCTCCCTCTCTCTCTGCCCCTCCCCCACTTGTGCTCTTTCTCTCTTTCAAAATAAATAAACATTAAAAAACAAAACCAAACAAAAACATGTAAATTATTGAGCAAACTGAGCATTGCACACTGTGCGTACTCTTCAGCAGTGAGGAGGAAGAACCCACTGATACAACAACACTGAGTGAGTCTCCAGAGAGCTGGGCTGCTACTTGCAAACGGTTACATGTCCTAAGATGCCATTTCTGCAACATTCCATAGAGATAAACAGCAGATTGGTAGTTGTCAGGGGTTGGGGAGGGGGCAGGGCTGGAAAGACGTGAGTGTGGAGGTAAAGCCCAGCAGCAGGGATCCTTGTGTTGATGGAGACATTCTACGTCTTGCCTGTTTCGATATCAACGTCAAAGCATAGTGAGGGAAGACACTTATGGGGGAAACCAAATGCAGGTACATGGAGTCCTTGTTATTTCTTCCAGCTGTATTTGAACCTGCAGTCATCCCCAAATCAAGTTTAGTTAAAGAATAACAAAACTCCGGTACGCCTGGGTGGCTCAGTCGGTTGGGCGTCCAACTTCGGCTCAGGTCATGATCCCACAGTTCGTGAGTTGGAGCCCTGCGTCAGGCTCTGTGCTGACAGCTTGGAGCCTGGAGCCTGCTTCAAATCCTGTGTCTCCCCCTCTCTCTGCCCCTCCCCCATTCGTCTCTCTCTCTCAAAAAATAAACATTAAAATTAAAAAAAAAAAAAAGAATAACAAAACTCCATAGTAATTCTTCACCAAATCACAGATGGAAACTGAATACCCACTCCTTTCCCAACTCCACCTCTGTAACTTTTCTATTTAGGAGCTTCTGTGGACATGTAATGCATGTGTGCGTGAAAACCTTGGGTTCGAAACAACAATGCATGAGCTGCACCCAATTGCAGCTTGAGGCAGCTCTGTCGAGATAATCTGTTTGTTTTCCTTCTTACAGTTCTGAGAAAGGGAAAACATCAATGCTGTCAATAACATTTAATTACTATAATGTCATATGTGAATAACATAATCTGTTCTTTCACGGAGTTTCAGTTGCTAAGATTCAGCTTCTCGTTGGGTGCATTCCCGTGTATCAGAACATCAGCTTGGACTGATATTAGTTTCCACTGTCCCATTGGAATAAATGTTTGTTAACCTTGTTTACCAATTATACAGCCCATCTAATTTGGCCATGGGAAAAGTCAGAACTGTGTAAATCGTCCAAGAGTCTGTTTTCTATGAAAGCCAACTCTGCCTCGTAGATGAGATTTCCTGAGTTGAAACCGGTAATAATGGGGTGTGGTTGACACATGGAGAGCTGTGCGATCCTTCTGGAAACTTATCTTGTCTTCTGTAAATGATGGTGTTCGACAAAGATACATCATATCAAGTGAGCAGCAGATAGGATTTTTATGAGTTTTCCCCTTGAACAATATTATGATAAATTCATACAATAGCATTTGATTTTCTCCCCCTCTCTACCAGGAAGATCAAGCAAAGAAAATGAGTTCGCCCTTCAGCCTTTGAAGCTTTTCGATGCATGACAACCACAGTCTAGTGATAAGAATTAAGCCCCACACTTTAAATGAGCAATAAGTCAGTTTTTCAAGCTGTCTCCTTTAGTGTTCTGTCTGCATTTTTTTCCTTCTCTTTCTGAGCCACGTTATTATTTCATATTATCTTTTTTCACATTAATTCTTTGGAGAAGCAATACATATCGTGGGTAATAAAATAATGATTGACATAACCTTAGATTTTCTTAATCATAACGTATTGGCCTGTTGGAAAAGTTTTACAGCCACTGACAACATCACTTTTGAGAAGAGAAGGAACCCCTTTTAGACTTGCTCCTAAGAATGCTGTCAACACATTGAAAATAATTTCCTCTGCCCAGAAACCACTTCTAACGTGTCATGTGTATAGCAGGATACAAAGTATCATACTTTCGCCACTTTGGGAAATGGATAATCATGATGCTGTAGTGTTTAGTATCAGAGTAAAATACATAGGAGATACAGAAAGCTTAAAAAAGGACGGGAAACAACCACAAAGCTAACACCACTCCATAGCAGATCCAATTTGAATCGTTGATTTCCAGGCACTGTCTTGAGGGCTGTGGACGGAGAAGTTAAAATGTACAAGGAACCAGGACTCACGGGATCTGCGTTCCCATCAGGAACGCGGGTGCCCCCCCCCCAACATTCCACTCGGGAAGGCAGGGGTCCTGCCTGCAGCTCCTGTCAAACCAGACTTGGGGCCAGGGTCTGGCACAGAGTTAAAGTCCCCTCCCTGCCCCATCAATAGTAATGTATTATTTGACGGGCTGCCCCGGATAACAGCGTGTAACACGTCTCCTTGCTTTTCAGGTGTAGATTTTTTTCACATCCACATTTTCACGTCTCTGATTCGGCTTGTGTCTTACAATCACTAATAAGGAGACCTCATGGTACTTTTTTATTTTCTTTCTCAGTGTTGCGTGAAATCCTTCTGCGTCTCATAACTGACGGTATCCGAGACCCTCTGTTCTTGCAGGTGGCGATGAGTGCAGTGGAGGGAGAGGTCGGGAGGTGGGTCGGGGGGGCAGAGTGAGAGGAGTTCTGGGCGCCCGGGCGGCAGGCGGCAGGGCCCGTCTCTCTGCGGGGAGACGAGCTGGGTGAGGCGGGCGACAAGCCGTGGGGCCGTGTGAGGACCGTTCGGGCAGGAAGCCCCGCAGGTGTGGCATGGTGGGATGCCATGTGGGACGGCAGTGGGATGTGGGCTGGTGGGCTGGGGGCAGGGTGGTCTGTGGAAAGGCCAGGAGGCCGGGGGCCGCTGCGGGGGAGAGTTTGAGGGTGAGCCGTCTCGGGCCAGGCAGGAGCAAGCCCACGAAGGTCCACGCACCGGCCCCACGCTCAGCCCTCTGGGAAGCCCCCGGAGTCGCCAGGGGGGCGGTGGCCTGATCTGACGCACGTTGTTGGAGGAACAGTCTGAGTGGTGTGCGAAGTGTAGACCGTGGGGAGGGGGAGAGACCGGAGGCGAGGCAGGAGGCTGGGAGGACGGTCAGGTGGATGTGGCAGGCGGAGCGGACACAAAATGCAGGCAGGGGGTCTCCGTGCGAGAGCAGGTTCAGGGGACAGGGCCGAAGGGATGAGCCGGACCGCCGTGCTGTGGGGCCGGGGCGCCCCAGGCAAACACCTGCAGCCCCCACATGCTCACTGCGGGAGGTGGGTGGTGTCGTGGGAAGGCGCTCCCGGGACGGGGAGCTGAGCTGGGAATCTCCCCTGGCCATCACGCCCGCCCTCCCTCGCCCCTAGGCTCTGTGCTGCCAGGATGGGAGGCAGCAGCCTGTCCCCTGGGTGTCACCGGTGGGGAGTGACAGAGGGGCCCGGCGAGTCAAGCACACGGAGGCGGGCCCTTCATCTCTGGAGCCCCTTCTTGCGGGACGGCCCGGGAGCAGCGTCGCCGGGGCGGCCCTTCCTCTCTGCTGAGCCCCCTCCCCTGCCGCCGTCACCCCGGGGTGACCCTCTCTGCTGGCCCGGGCACAGTCTCAACCCAGCCCCGTAGTTCACTCAGACCCAAGCACAGATGTGCCCCCCAGCCCCTGTGATGCAACCTGCCTGCGTTCACCCCTCCGAGCGTGCCGTTCCCTCCCGGGACTCCGGCTGGTAGACAGGTCGGCGGGATGGCCGAGGAAGCGAGGGTCCGGATGAAAAGAAGACAGCAGTAGAGGTGACTGCAGAGCTGGGTCAGCGGGGAGACGAGGGCGACTGGCCGGTGATGGGGGTTCAGGGGGAAGGGAGAGCAGGCCAGTCACGTGGAGAGCAAACATGGCGAAGGAGGGTTGTTGGTTTCCACCTGTTAGGCTGGGGAGGTGACAGACGCAGCTGGTGTTCGTCACTTACAGGGACATGTTTGGACTTCAGATGGAAGGAATAACGATGTTGAAGCAGCTGTACTTAAATGCAGTGAACTTGCGTAGGCGACCGTCAGGGAGCACTGTTTCCTTTGGCACAGGCTCGTGTGGAAGGAGCAATATTGAAATAGCGAGATGGCTTTCTAATCGCTCTGAAGAAATGAAACAGAAAAAAATCATAAAACCGGCTTGATGCTTAGTTTTGCCAGTAAGTGTATGAACATCAACTACTAATTAGATAGATTTTGCGTTAGGGATTATATTGGCCTGAAAATGAAGATCTTAAAAAATGAAAAAAATATGTTGAATGATTTCCTACAGATGTATCATTCTGAAGGGCAGTGGCATGGATAGGGAAGGCTCGGGATCATTTACTTCCTGTGCTGGATTTGTCTCACACTTTAGCACGAGGAAACCTCAGTTTCCCCAGAAGCTCTGAAAGTCGCAGAATGCTGTGGGGACCTCAGATCCGGTAACCCGTTTTCTTCTGGGGTATGCCAACGATGGCCTTCAGTTGCTGTCAACTTACAGGAAAGCAGAGGAACCTGTGACCTAAAAAGGGAGTATTCAGGTCTCCAGAGGGGATATTTGGCCTGGGAGCCATCTGAAACGGTGAAGAGGTGGTCACCCCTGGCCACAGTGGATCCTCAGTGTTGGAGTAACCAGAGGGCAGCGCATGATTGAATTCCCCATAAAAGAGGGGCTCACGGAGCCACCATCGCTGGCCTGTTGGTCTTTCTTCCTTGTCTTCTTTCAGTGGGGAGATTAAAAGCCACTGCACGCATGAATCTAGCTTAAGATGAAAACAGAAAGGAAGGGAGGGAAGGAAGAAGGAAGGAAGAGAGAGAAAGGAAGGAGGGAAGGAGGAAGGAAGGAAGGGAGGGAAGAAGGAAGGAAAGAGAAAGGAAGGGAGGGAAGAAGGAAGGAAAGAGAGAGAAGGGAAGGGAGGGAGGAAGGAAGGAAAGTGGGGAGGCAGACATTCTGTCATCGTGTACAGGAAGGAAAACAGCGGATCCATCCTGGATGTTAAATGGCTGCCTGACAGGCTGAGGCACAGGAGGTGCCCTGGTCCCTGTTGGGTTGTGGCCCCCACGCCTGGCTTTCTAAGAGAACAATTCAGACTGCTCAACAAAAGAGGCCTCGCAAAGTACACACCCCAACAGTGCTAATTATACAAGCGTGGGATCTTGAGAAGCGAAGCCAGAAGCAAACCGCCCACACCACACGGCAGCACCACAAACAAAGAAGAAAATGTCAATTTAGGAACAAAGGGAAAATTAAGAAAATGTTGTTGACTTAATTCCCGACTTGAAAAGCAGAAGTAATTCTGATAGGGAAGAGTTGGAGGAAAAATGCTATGCCGTGGAAGGCCCTGTTAAGGAAATAAAGATAAAGCTGAAAGATCAGAGAAGTTGGAAGTAAACAAGGAATTCGGAGGAAATAGAAGAGAAACTACATCTTTATATCATGAGCCACAGACCCACAAGACTCATCAAATAAGGTTTCTTTATTTCATTGTTTCCTTAAAACTTCTTTTAAAGTTTTATCAAAATGTGAGTTTCTAGCCTCTTAAACTCTGCATAAAATGTATTTCTCAGATTATAATTAAAAAAAAATTGGTTACTATTGTAGCATTTTTCAGCAAACTAATTTTTTTCATTGATTTGTCCCCACATCTTATAGTGATTGTTGTATACTGCATGCTCTTGGGAAAGGCTGACAGTGACACCTTATCCATTGAGAGTGTATGTGCCTCATTGATTGAATGGCCATGTGCTGATTGCATGTGTGTGTTTAGCCATTACAAATATATCAAATATGTCAAAGCAGACCCATGTCACGGAACCTGTGTGGAGTACCAATAAGCTTCCGTTTTGAAAGTGAGTCACTTCCATTAATGGGAATAGTGACAGGGGGACCCGGGTGGCTCAGTCCGTTAAGCGCCCGACTTCGGCTCACGTCACAATCTCACGGTTCGTGAGTTCGAGCCCCACGTCAGGCTCTGTGCTGGCAGCTCAGAGCCTGGAGCCTGCTTCAGATTCTGTGTCCCCTCTCTCTCTCTCTGTCCCTCCCCTGCTTGTGCTCTGTCTCTGTCTCTCAATAATAAATAAATGTTAAAAAAATTTTAAAAACAAAGTAGTGACAATCTTCTTGAGATTCCCATTTGTCTTTGGGCCAAAGGACTTGGCCACAATTCTCTACAAAAGCTGTAAATTCACTTGCTTGACAATACTTAAGAATAATCACTTTACATGGGTTTTCCTTTGACCTTCTACATTTTCTTTGCATACATTCCCCAACTCAAATATTTTATTTAAAAATTTGTTTCTCTAAAATGAATTCCGTTATTTCCCTATCATATTCAGCTCCCTCTCTATGCCTCTTCACTGCCATAATATCTATAATAAAAAGGGATGAAATCATTACCAGACAATCTATTAAGTCAGTATTCTGGTGATTTGTTGATTGATAACTACCAGTTGGGTTCTGAAACTCTTTCTTAGACCATATCATTTTGTTATGATATTTAGAATAGGCAACTGCAAGAATTAAGCAGACCAACTGGCATTCACCTAAAGAGCTTGGATATAATCACATTAAAGTCTGATACTGTTAAGCATCTATTTACATATGGAAAATGATTGCATTCACTGTGTCACTGCGGTAAATAACAGACTGCTGCAGAAAGCAGCCGGTGATATTTTATCTTTTGCTGTAGGAGTGTTTATCACTAGGCTGATAGAGAGTGCTGGGTATATGCTATGAAACTTAATTTCTCCAGCATTATAGATAAAGAGGAAGAAATTCTTAAAAAGCCATTGAACAGGGGCACCTGGGTGGCTCAGTCGGTTGAGTGTCCAACTCTTGATCTTGGCTCAGGTCATGATCTCACGGTTTGTGAGATCAAGCCCCGCATTGGGTTCTGTGCGGACAGTGAGGCACCTGCGTGGGGTTCTGTCTCTCCCTCTCTCTTCCCCTCCCCCGTGATCTCTCTCTCTCTCTTTCTCTCTCAGTAAATAACTAAGTAGGTAAATAAATCAATAAATAAAATATCTCACAGTTCGTGAGTTCGAGCCAAACATCGGGCTCTGTGCTGACAGCTGGGAGCCTGGAGCCGGCTTCAGATTCTGTGTCTCCCTCTCTCTGCCCCTCCCCCACTCATGCTGTGTGTCTCTCAAAAATACACATTAAAAAATTTAAAGTCCTTGAACAAATTATCATTGTGCACAGAGGAAAATTAAAGTCAGTGGCGCAATGTGTCGTATCTTAGTTTTGGTAAGTTTTGGTATTCCACCTAAAATACAAAGGGAGATCAGTAAGCGAGTTTGGTAAGTTGTTTATTGGGGAGGAAGAAATAAAATAAAAATAGGAAGTCAGCATAACCGTAATTTGAGCTCTAGTGCTGTGGATGGGGACGTGTGATGCTGAAAAAAGGCATAAGGTGGGGTGGGGCAGAGAGGAGGCACTGTGAAACTAGATTCCCGAGATTTCTAAAAACTCCAAATGGTATCCTGACATCCAGATAGGGACAGACCTGATTTGCTGATGAAATTAATGTACATGCAGCTGGAATATGAAAGTAGCATCTTTAAGAGACTGACCAGTGGGATGTCGGGTGGGGGGAACTCTGAGGATCCAAGGTTAGTTACTGCATCTCGGGAGGAGCAAGGAAGGGAATGAGTAGCAGCCAGGCTGGCACCAGCCCCGATATTGCATCTTTAAATAGATGTGGAAATGGAGGGATGCTGATTTTCAGCTATTCTGAAACCGGTGTCTCAGTGGGATTGTGAAGTATCTAGAGCATCTCCTTCTGTGGGGAGAGCAAATACGGCGTCTCGGTTGGTATCCTAACAGCAGCCCTACAGTGTTATAAGCTCTCCCCTGTATCATAAGGTCTGGAATCCTGCAAACTCTTTTTGCTAGGATCTCTTACCAGCAGGATTCCTCTTCTCTCCAAGGAACTAAAAACAAGAACATGAGCTTGAAAGTTCTGATAATACAGTCAGAAAATCCTGGATTTAAACCTTATCTTCACTGTTTACAACCTGAGCGTCTGTTCAGTGTTTGGAATATTGCTTACTTTCAATTCCTTTTCTGTAAAATGAGGTAATTGATAGAACCTGTTTCAGCTACTTACAAATGTGTTCTGAACTGCTAGCAAGGGGCAAGAAAGAGAAGGCATGAACAGTACCCATTTGATAAAAAGCCCATACTTAGCCATGTGCCCACCACCCCAGGAAAAAAAAAAAGGAAAAACATAGCTCATACAGCCCCTGCTCTAATACGGTTTATACACTCGTTTAAAGTGTAGGTAACATATAGTAAGTGATGTAGATGGTTCTTAGCACAGAGTAAGTGGTTACTAAATATTATCTGTTATTATTAACATTGGCAATATAGTGTAATAGCATTTTCCTTAGAGCACATATTCCTAGATATCCATGGAAGATATATCACCAAAAAAATGAGAAACATACATACATTTATGTATATGCATATGTAAAAGTTTGTGTATATGTGTATATATGTATGTGTGTATATTTAACAATTATGTTTTAGTTTAGATGTCCCCTCTATAATTTCTTATGTACGTATGTATGCACGTGTGTATATATATATATGTATGTATATATGTATATATATATATATATATATACATACGTGTGTGTGTGTATGTGTGTATACACACATACACACACACACACAGATCATAAATATACACAAATAAGAAACCGTCCATGTGACTGGCGCACCTGAAGTGGTTCAGTGCACAGCCTGTGCGACCAGACGCAGCAGCTCTGGCTGTGGGTGTGGGTGTGTTTTGGGCAGTGGGAGTGGGGGCTGGCAGCAGTGCATATAGATAAGAAAAATGATCAGTTATAGAGGAACAAGTAAGAACAGCGGCCTACTTTATGTCATGGTGAACTTTGTACTAAAAATATATTTTAACAACTGTGGGAGGTAAATTTTAAGACAGCAAACTGCACACATTTAAAAACACATGATCGATGAGTCCTGACGGATGCGTCCACGTGTCTTCCCTGTTACACGCTGACAGCACGGAGCGTTTCCATCACCCCCCACAGAACCTTTGTGCCTCTTTGCCCCAGCTGAGGTTATTAAGAATAAAATTCCTATCAACATCTGAGAACCAGTCTTTGCACCTACACTTCCATTTCCCCCAGCAACCACCTAGGTGTGGGACGATGCTGCCGTGCTTAGGGTGTGTTTCACTTTTTAAGAAGCTGTCACATTGCCTCCCAAATGGTGGCAGTATTCTGCTTTGCCGTAAGCAGTTTCCTTTCTCTGCGTTTCGGCCAACATTCGGTGCGGTCCATCTTTTAAGCTTTAGCCTTTGTGCTAGGTATGCATGAAAATCTTGTTCTGAGCATATTTAAATTCGAATACTTTGGGAACATGGTCTCAGCAGACGCATTTGGGAGCGGTATGGAGAGCTCCTACATTATTCGCTGTCCCGTGTCCTTGCTTTGAAGTCCAGCTTCTGTCAGGGCCTTTGCCACAATCTGCACGTTCCCCCTAGTTTCCAAAGCTGTGCCTCCCTCAGAGGTGCTTACCCTTCCTTGGAAACTGCATCAGGGAGGTTTCTGTCTTTGTTCCCCTTGAGTGTTAATTACACATTCATTGCACACGGTGTTGTTTTTACACCCTCCAACAGTCTAGTAGAAATTGTCTGGGGCTTTTAAAACATACACGATCCTATTTTTCACTGTACTTAATGTCAAATCTCAGGCACTGGCAGGATAAAACCTATTTCCTAATGAAATCCAGGGAGGAGAAAAGGTAGATGTTATCACCAGATAGTGCAATTTGATAAAATCGCTAGGTTCTTGACTGAATTGAGGCTCAGTTTCACGTCTCGATGTTAAAACCCCTTGGCCTGATCCAGGCCTCTGTAAGGCCACTTGCTGGCCGAAAGATTTGCCAGCTCAGCTCTTTCACAGATGTTCACATCACACCCTGGCACAGGTCTATTTGACATACAAACACCTCTTCTGTCTAGGCAGTTGGTCCTTCTGAGAGGGTTTTGAAATGGGCTTTTATTTCATTTCTGCATTTGATTAAAACAGCTTATTAGTAGCCAGAGTACGTTAAATACTGCCTTTACGTGTCCATGGAATTTGGGGAAAAAAACAACAAAAAACATTATAAAAGAAGTTTTGGAAGATCGGTATTTGCCAGGACGGTGTTATGGATATGAGGTTTGCAGAGGATGGCCTAATAAATTGTTTCATAGCTAAGAGATCTGAAACACGAATATTTTCTCATAAATATTGTTGATGGCAAAAGGTTCCCACAGACTGTAAAATAATCTCCATATTCAAGAGTCACTTAGTACCAAGTAACTTCCTCTCTTTCATCTTTGACCATTTTTAGCATTTGACTATAGGAGTCTTCATTTTAAGTCTTTCAGAAATATACCTGTGGGAACCGGTGAATAGTTAAATGTTACTGGCACTACTTAATTTTTATGATTACTTCTAGTTATTCTTACGAGAGGGCTGAGTCGTCTACTTATTAGGAACTAGGACTCTTAAAAACTACGGGCTCGCTCTTCTTCATTTTCCTGTCTTCAACCTCTGTTTCCCACGCCAATCATGGCGTTTTGTGGTTCGTAACGAAGTCAGGCGGCCACAGTATTTCAAAGCACAGTGAAGTCTGAACATTGTTATGCTTCATAGTGTTTTATTTTTATTTTTGTTTTAGTTTTTTTATTAAATATATTTTATTGTCAGGTTGGTTTCCATACAACACCCAGTGCTCATCCCAACAGGTGCCTAGTGTTTTAAAAGGTAACGTAACCAGGCACGGCACATTATGTATCACTTAGCACCAATCACCTGGTACCTGGCTCCTATTTATGTCCACTGGCAAGCTTGCTGTGACATTGGAGGTAGTGGTCCCTAATGTTAAAAAGGATGAGAGTTAACAGGTTTTTTTAACAGTTAATCATAGCGTCTGGCTTTGAAACTGGCAGACGGGGAAGGGAAGCAGTATATCATCGTCACATGTTCATCATCTGTCCTGTGGTTTGTGAGGAGAAACTGCTCCAGGTGACATGGAGGAAGGGGAGGTGTGCATTTCCTAGAAGAGCCGACCTAGACTCTCCCCCACTTACTTCCCATCAGTGACTTGGAAGTGATAGTCCTAAGTAAAAACCAAAGAGCGGCACCTGAGTGGCTCAGTGGGTTAAGCATCCTACTCTGGCTCAGGTCGTGATCTCACGGTTCGTGAGTTTGAGCCCCACGTTGGGTTCTCTGCTGTCGGCACGGGGCCCACTTCGGATCCTCTGCCCCTCTGTGCCCCTCCCCTTTCTCTTCCTCTCAAAAATAAATAAGTAAATAAAAATGAAAGAGCTAGACATGTCAGACTATGTTCAAGAGAAGTCAAGAGGTGTTCTCAAGGATCTGTGACTCTGACGTGATCCACACGACTGAATCTGCAGAACAGAATCGCTTCCAGTTTGAAAAGGAAACCAGGCAGTGCCTTTCACCTGGGGGCACGGGAGCCTCCCAGAGAACCGTGCCCTGAGTCTAGTGGGGGTATCAGCTTTCTCAAAAGCAGCGAATTCCAGCCCTTGTATTTGCCATTATTTAAAGAAAAATGTGAGAGACAGGCAAATACAGATTTGGAAAATGTTATAAAATACGAGTTTCATGCAGTCACCTGGCTTTGCTCTTTTATGTTTTCACAAATTATTAAGGGTATTTTGGTGGTGCGGCTTCCGGTTTGCTATTTCTTTTCCTGCACAGACCTGCGTTTTGGTTTCATAGTAAAGCAGTTCTACCCGAGATAAAATCCCTTTTGTTCAAACCCAGCTCAGACCTTGCTGCTCGGCCGCACTGGGCTCGAGCTGCCAACCCTGCCATGATCTCCTCTGGCCGGGTCCGCGTTAATGGGTCCTAGTGGTCCACAGTCAGTGTCACCTGCACGTGCGAGAGCGTGCTCTGGTCTTCCTTGGCTTGATGCGCTGTCCTTCGGGCAGAAACAGAACACCTGAACCCAGCCAGAGTTGTGTTCGTGGGTTTCTCGAGGGCAGAAGTCGCAGAACAACAAAAGCAGCAGGAAAATGGATGCTCTCTGGGCTACCTGCTGCGGCCACAGGGCATTTTGCCCTGCACATGCCCCGTAATTGTGTCCAAAGATACTTACCCCCCGGGCAGTTCCGACCCTTGGAGGTCCGCAGTGCCGCACGGCTCCGTGAGAGTTCATGGCTGCATGCACCTTGTCGTATGAGACTGTAATCTGAATGGCAGGTGACATTTTAGAAAGTGTACGTATTTTCCATTTCTGGGTAACACAAACCAGTCGATCCTGAGGGAAACGGCAAAGGAAGGAATGCCACTTTATAGCACAGGAATTCACATGTTTTTTAATCCGTGAGTAAGGAAGTTTTGTGTCCAAATTATGATACTCAGGTGATATTCGGGGGGCCACCTTTATTGCTTCCTAAGTATCATGCCATGAAGGACAGGAACTACAACTGAAGAATCTTACTGTTTCCCTCCCCTGATCTGCACGCACTCACGGAGCTGCACGTATGCATATGCAATCGTGAATGGACACAGACTACACGTTAACCTTGTGATCTGTTTTGCTTGATGTACTCTCAGTGAATGCAGTAATAGGACAATGTAGCCAGCTATTTAGTCCTTTCCTAAACGTTTAATCAGATCAAATTGCGTTTTTCATTAATAGACTACACTTGACAATATCTGGCTTTATCAACCAAGTACAGTAAACTTTATGTAAGTCGTGATATATTTAAATTTTGCCCTCACGTGGAAATTAGCTTCCTATATTGATAAGTGTGTGTCCCTGTTGGTAGTTGAAGAATGAGTACATAAAACAAACTCTCTTGGAAAGCGATAAATTGTAATAAAATCGCTCTAGAAACCACTGGAGAGTCTGCTTTTTCCCCAACAAGGAGAATTGACAGTATGGGATAATTTTCCTGTTGGTGAGTGTCTAAAAA
This sequence comes from Leopardus geoffroyi, assembly GCF_018350155.1. Taxonomy (NCBI): domain Eukaryota; kingdom Metazoa; phylum Chordata; class Mammalia; order Carnivora; family Felidae; genus Leopardus; species Leopardus geoffroyi. Next base: position 2,755,198 of record NC_059327.1, on the reverse strand, counting down.
CAGCTAGGTAACTTAGGTGTTTGGTTCTTTGCATGCGTGAATTAACTGGTTTAAACCAAAGGGCTGGGGCCACGGGACTGGTGGAGATGATGGCCACTGTCCGAGTAGTGAGGGGACACAAGAAGAATGGGCAAGGCAGGTGCTGATTCCACAATGGAGCAGTTTCATTCTTAAGCCATCGTGTGTTCATATGCGTTATCCGTAGTAACTGAAAATAACTTAAACTGAAAAAGACTCGTATGTACATCAACTGGTAATCAGATAAACAAATTGTGGTATGTCCACGTTACATTAAGCTGTAAAGAAGTAATATGTCCTGATGTATAAGACCATCCAGATGAATCCAAAAGCCATTATGTGAGGCATAAGAAGCCAGACCCCCCAAAATGAAAGAACTGTATGATTCCCTTTCTGTGAAATCCTGTAGTAGGGAAAATCATGATGAGAGAAATTGCGTGGTTGGTTGCCAAGAGCCAGGGAAATGAGAGGACTCTAGTGAGAACAGAACACGAGGGAATTCTTGGAGGGACACAAAGGTCTGTGGCGCGATTCCATCGGTGGGGACGCACCCATATACCTCCATCCAGTTCATCAAATTAAATAAAAACTCATCAAATTGCTAATCTATAGGCGGTGATTTTATTCACATAATTTACTCCTCAGGTGGGCTGATTAAAGAAAAAAATGGCTAGACTGGAATGAGCAATAATGACGAGAAAGTAATTTCTTCTGTTTATTTTTTTGTTCCTGTTTCTGTATAACTAGCATAGGTAAGAATGTATAAAATCATGAGAATCAGAGAAACAGAGCCAACAAAGATTTCATACACTTGATTATTTTCCAACCAGATTCCCACATAGCAAGTCTTCATCTACTCTCTTTGTCATGTGCTCTTTTACAAGCTTTATTTACCATTATTTCTTGTGTCTTCTGATTTGGTTTTCCGACTGACTTTCTTTGATGCTATAGTGTTTAAGGTACCTTCATAGAGGCTCAATTGTAAGAATCACAGAGGTACACAGAATACGTGTGAAAAGATTCTTATCAGAGAGCATTTTATGAAGCCTGAATGCAAAAACGATTTCTGGAAAGATTTCTCCGCACCCAGAACTCTTGCTTCTCCTTCATATTCAACCTATTGCAAGCATTGTCTCTTTCCCGCTCCATCAACAAACCCAAGATTAATTATTGCACATTTGGCAGATCCCCAGAATTAGGGCGTGTCTCAGAGGACCACTGAGCCGCTAAAGCATCAACCCGCTGTGCAGGAAATCACTATCTCTTCAAGGGAGAGAGGGACCAAACCTAAAATAAATTAAACTGAATTTCAGAGAAAATAAATATTGATGAGGACCAGAGTGGCCAGCAGACGTCTTATTGATCAGATATTCATAGGAAGACTCAACTGGCTACAGATGACAGGAGCCATTCTATGAGACTTTAGGATCTGTAATTTACAAATTTGGGACCACTTACCTCTGGGATTTAGAGCATAATCCACAGAGCTAAATATTTCGTCCTCATGTGCCGATATTTAATGGAGTGTACAAAAACTGCCATTTTTCTCCATTCATGGTTTTGTGTAAATGAAATGATAGAGGGCTGTGTGGTAGGATAGAGGACAATGCTTTGTTTTTTATTCTGATTGATAATAACCAGGTATTTCATCTACTTATTCTGCTTACCTTGTGAATACACCCTTAGCCCTGCACCCCTTATATGTGGCTCCCTCAGGAGCTGCGGGCTCAGGAGAGTCCTTCTTGCCATCCACCACCCACGCACCCCCTGCAACATGCCTGGCCAGTCCCTGGATCTAGTCTCCAAACCAGCCCTTGCCCTTTGGATGATGATGAGTTTTCCTCTAGAGTTAGCTTGCAGATACCTTGCATTATCCGTTTAATTTTTAAAAAGTTGCCTAGGGGTGCCTGGGTGGCTCAGTGGGTTAAGCGTCCAGCTTCAGCTCAGGTCACGATCTCACGATTTGTGAGTTCAAGCCCCACGTCAAGCTCTGTGCCGACAGCTCAGAGCCCGGAGCCTGCTTTGGATTCTGTGTCTCCCTCTCTCTCTGCCCCTCCCTGCTTACATTCTCTCTCTCTCTCTCTCTGAAAAATAAACATTAAAAAAGTTTTTAAAAAGTTGTGTAATAATTCCATAAAAACTTTAAAATATAGTTTTCATTTTTCCACCCTGAAAATGAGCATAGAACCAGCTGAATGCAGTTTTATTGTTTTCAATTATTGTAGTAAACTGGCCACCACCACAGTAAAACTTCACGTGACTTTTAGTGCCTTTTTTATAATGTACAGCACAAAAGAAGACTATAAACATGTAGTATTGGTCTTTTAATGTAACATGAATTTGATTATTAGATGACCGACAGAAACAATAGCTGTGATTATTGTCAGTCACAGGAAGCATTTTACTTACCAATGTTTTTTGAATTTTGGTGTGTAAAGCTGTGTGACGTGTTCAGAATTTCTTTTTTAACTTGAGGTGTTAGCTCTTTGGTCTTTAATGAGAACGTGTGCTGTTTCTTAGAAACTTGCAGGTGAATAAACAAATTTGAATCATTTCTCTACTTTTCTTCTAGTTTCTTCCTGCATAGGACTCTGGGTCATGGTTGTTTTAAAGGGATTGCCTAGAAAAGAGTTTTCCCAGCTATCTGAATTTCCAAGTTAGTGGAGTGTTACTTGAATATCGTTCTCCTGATGTCTTATATATGTGTGTATATGTATAAAAGATATGTATATATCTTTTGTTAATATCAGATGTGTGTGTGTGTGTGTGTGTGTGTGTGTGTGTAGAGGTGTATATTTATTTTAAAATACAAATAATGTGTCCATTTTCATTACTTCAAAATAGAAATTCTAGAATGGTACCAGTATTTTACACCTTTTTAATGACTCGGGTCATCTGGTAAGCAGGAACTTCATCCTTCTTTTCCTGTAAGCCTTCTAGAAACTACAAGTTGGTGGATTGTATCTTAATGTTGACAGTGAGCACAGAGTTGATTATAAACCAGGAGCATCTGGTCAGAACACACTGTCAACCTCACGGGCCCACTCGGAAGATGTCCGCATACACACGCTCAAACATTTCACTCTCTGGCCATAAGGGTGGGGCTCCTGCTGAGGTTAGGGACGATGACACAGCCCAGCGCGTGTTTTTACAAACCCCAGCCTGAGTAAGGTTCACCATTCGAGTACTGCTTATGGTCTCAGAATCCAAAAATTGTAACCCCTCCCCCCGAAAAAAACATTAACTATTTGTGCACCTTGAGTGTAACATAAAGTAAAATTACAAAATCCTATAAGATTATTTCTGTAACTGAATTTTTACTGATGAATTCTGGAAAGGAGATTGCCTTACACATGCCTTTCATTTATTCTCAGGGGCTTGTCATTACTAATGGCTCTTTAACTTGTTTTTCATGTTTTTGAAAACAACCTGAACAGTGGGAAAGACGATGAACTTTAAAGGCTCTCATTGTGCCTTGCTGTTTCCTAACGTATTTTGGCCTGGGTGTGTGCAGTCACACGCATCTGATCACGGGTCAGGGCGTTCTCTGACGGCGGTGGAAGGCACACACGCGTCTCACGCCCTGACACAGAGCAGGCTCGCTGGACGGCAGTGACATCAGAGACCAGGCCAGGCCTCTATGCTAGACACGGAGGAGCGTTGGCTCAGGATCAGTCCTCTGACACCCCAAATCAAGGTGCACTTGGGTGACTCAGTCTGTTGAGTGTCAGACTCCTGATTTCTGCTCAGGTCATGATCTTGCGGTTCATGAGTTCGAGCCCCACGTCGGGCTCTGCACTGACAGTGCGGAACCTGCTTGGGATTCTCTCTCTCTTCCCCACTCTTTCTGCCCTTCCCCTGCTCTCTTGCTCTCTCTCTCTCTCTCAAAAATAAATAAATAAAAACAAATCCCAAATCAGCTTACCAACCAGCAGGGAGATCAGGGAAATTTGGCCTCCTATTGTAGCTGATCAGTATTTGCAATAAAATGGTCACTTTCGGAGTAGTGCTCCCTGGGACCCAGTGTCTTATCTTCCTGGGCCTCACCACAAATACAGTTCTCAACCTCCACAGTGCTTACAAATAATTTGGACAGCGCTAAAATTGAGTTTGGATACTGACACTCCCATAGCCTCCATGAGACGAGGGTGAAGAACTGAAAACAGTTCATTTCTGTGGTTCCTGCCTCCTGGATTTCTCGGATCCGGAGTTTCACAGCAGGGCCACAGAGAGGAAAGAGAAACAGAGCAATCTCATTCCCGACCCATCTTTGCCGTTGACAGTACCTTTAAAAGCATCTCATTTTTATTTTAGTCAAACAAAGCACATTTGTGTGAAAAGCAAATACAGTATTTTATGTACACAACAGAATTTCCCCTCAACAGCGTAATTAAGCATGATTACACATCATTTTAACAAGCACGGGCCACTGTAACAGCCATCTGCTACTTTCGGGGGTGACGTTGGGGATTGTGTTAGAAGAGAAATGGTCACGGGAGGTTTCGTTCCTTCCAAGTGCCCGATTACGCCTACATCCAGTTTTCCGTAACCCGGCAAGCTTACACCGTGTCCGCCAGGGGCAAATGCTCAGGCGCAGACAGCGTGAGTGGATTGTCATTCATTTGTTGCAATCTCGTGTTTTTTTTTTTTTTTTAATTTATTTATTTATTTTGAGTGAACAACAGAGAGAGAGAGAGAATCCCAAGAGGGCTCTGCGCTGTCAGCACCGAGCCCGACTCGGGGCTCGAACCCACCAACCGTAAGCTCAGGACCTGCGCCAAAATCGAGAGTCAGACACTTAAGTGACTGAGCTGCCCAGGCACCCCTTCAGTCTTGTTCTCTAAAGGTAGTGAAAGGAAATCACTTATTTTAGATATTTGAGTCAGAACCTCAGGAAAAACGAGAACCAAGGAGCAGGTGCGTACCAGAATGTGTCCACTGTCGCTTCCCTCTCCAGAAGATGAAATCCGCTGGTCTTGGGCACATTGTCATCCGCTCACCAGCACCCACCCAAAGCAGTAGTTATCTGGTGGCCACAGATTACCTTTTATCTATGCTAGTGACTGTTTTCTTAAACCCTAAATTCAGGATAGGAGCGACAGTCAAGTAGCCATTGAGAAGGGTAGACTCGCAAGCCGTGTGGAATTGCCTTTACCACAAGAGTGAGTGCACAGACAACTGTGCAGCCTTACCCGATGCGTAGGTTACTTTGGAGTGACGCTACCAGAGAGAAAAGCTTTCGTTTTCTAAAATGTGGCGTCACCAACACCTGTAAGGAAGTGTTACCTCAGTAGCTGGGGCAGTGTGGCTTCTGAAGAAATCGGTGGATTGCAGTCCTGTGAGAAACCACATGGAATGTACAGGAACTTTGTATCTGTGGAACCCACATAACAGCACATCAATTTTATGATATTTTTTCCAGCTTTATCGAGATAAGATTGGCATGTAATATTGTGTGCGTGTAAGGTGGCACCGTGTGATTTCATGCATGTCTATTGAGAAGCGATTACCAAAATAACGTTGACCTCTCACCTCACGTAACTGCCAGCTGTGTGTGTGCGTGTGTGTGCGTGTGTGCGTGTGGTGAGGAATTTTAAGATCCACTGCTCTCTCCTCAACTTCCAAGTGTACGGTAAGTGTTATTAACTCTAGTCCCCATGGTATGTGTTGCATTCCCAGGACTTCTCATTATAAGGTGAATCACAACTTACACCTAGAGGTCTGTACCCTTTGACTGCCTTCCCTCCTTCTCCCAGCCGCCTCACCCCTGGCAACCACCAATTTGCTGTTTCTGTGAGGTCAGTTTTATAGGATTCCACTTGTAAGTGAAATTATACAGTGTTGGTCTCTGTTTGACTTCCCCCACTTAGCATAATGCCCTCAGGGTTCATCCGCGTTGTGGCAGATAGCAGGATTTCTTTCTTTTTCATCACCGAATGATATTCCATTATATACGCCACAGTTGTAAAAATCATTCATTCATGCACAAATGATTGCAGTGTTTCCATGTCTTGCTTATTATTAAAAAAATAACACTGCAGTGAACATGGTGGGGGGCAGATATCTCTTCAATACAGTGATTTTGCTTCCTTGAGGTCTATCTCCAGAAGTGGGGCTGCTGGACTTATATTGTAGCTTTATTGTTAATTTGGGGGGAACCTCCATACCGTTCTCCACAGCGGCTGCACCAGTTTGCAGTCCCACCAACAGTGTGTGAAGGGTCCCTTTTCCCCACATCCTCGCCAGCATCTGTGTTTCTTGTCTTTCTGACCAAAGCGCTGGTTATGGTGATGTCTCATTGTGGTTCTGATTTGCCTTTTCCTGATAATGAGTGATGTTTGAGTACCTTTTGGGCTACCTGTTGGCCGTCCGTGTGTTTTCTTTGAAAAAAATGTCTATTCGGGTGATTTGGCCACTTTTCAATTAGGTTATTTACTTATTTTTTAAATTTTGTTATCACTATTTCTTTGCTATTCAGTTGTATCGGTTCCTTACGTATTTCGGATATTAACCTCTTACCAGATAAATGATTTGTAAATATTTCTTTCATTCCATAGGCTGTATTTTCATATAGTTGATCATTTCTTCCACTGCACAGAACCGGTCCTGCTTGATTTTTGCTTTTGCTGCTTATGCGGTCGGTGTCATATCCAAAGAGTCATTGCCAAGACCCCTGTCAAGGAACTTTGTCCCTGTTTTCTTCTGGGCATGTCATGGTTTTTGGTCTTCTTGACTTCAGTCCACTTTGAGTTAGTTTTGTGTGTGGTGTGAGAGTCCGGTTTCATTCTTCTGCGTGTAGATGCTGAGTTTTCACAACACCTTTGTTGAAGAGGCCATCATTTCCTCCTTGAGCGTTCCTGGCTCCCTTGTAAAATAACTGTAGATACGTGGGTTTATGTCTGGGCCTCTTTATTCGGTCCGCTGATCTGTATGTCTGCTTTCCCGCCAGCACTCTACTGCTTTGATCGCGAAAACTTGGCAGTGTAGTCTGAAAACAGGAAATGGGATGCCTCCAACATCGTTCTTTCTCAAGATCGCTTTGGCTGTTTGGAATCTTTCGTGGTTACATATACATTTTAGGCTTGTGTGTTCTTCTTTGTATAAAAAAAGAAAGAAAGAAATGCAGCTCCTCTTTGTGTGGGGTGGTCCAGGAGCTGCCTCAGCCTCACCTCCGAGTTCAGGGTTTTCTTTTCTCTGGATTGTTGCTAGTTGCTCTTCTTGAGGGGGGGGGGGAGGGGGCTGTAGTTGGGACGACTTATGTCACCATCTTGATCACGTCACTTCTGATCAATTGAGTAATCATTTTAAAAATCCAAATAAATATTCGTGTAGTGACCAAGACCTCCGCAACCTGGTGTATCTACCATGTCAAACAGAAATTGTCTGACTTTGTCAAAAAGTAGATTTAGGGAGGGGCGCCTGGGGGGCTCAGTCAGTTAAACATCCGACTCCTGGTTTTGGCTCAGGTCATGATCTCACGGTTCGTGGGTTCCAGCCCTGTGTTTCGGGCTTTGTGCTGACAGCGGAACCTGCTTGGGATTCTCTTTCTCTCTCTCTCTCTCTCTCTCTCTCTCTCTTTCTGTCCTCCCCTGCTCACTCTCTCAAAATACATAAATGAACTTAAAAAAATAGATTTAGGGGGATAATGCACACCAGTGGGAACAGCACATGGTATGTTGTAAAACTTTACTCCTGATAAATCATTCTCACTTGGCAATATGGTGTGTTATCTAAGATACTATCATGAAAACATGGAGGTGCATTTCCAAATAAAATAGATGCATTTTGTAAGTAAAGAAAACAGTATTTTTATTTTCCATCTATTACTTGTATGTTTTTTCATTTTCTCTTTTCGACCTAGGACAAGGGCTAAAACATGATTACACTTCATAAAAGGACCCAGGGGATATTAAAACTCTTATGGGGGTGCCTGGTGACTCAGTCCATTAAGCATCCAACTTAGGCTCAGGTCATGATCTCACAGTCCCTGAGATCAAGCCCCGTGTCAGGCTCTGTGCTGACAGTGTGGATCCTGCTTGGGATTCTCTGTTTCCCTCTCTCTCTGCCCCTCTCCCCACTCACACTATCCTCCCCCCCAAAATAAATAAACATTAAAAAATTTTTTAAAAAAACCTCTTCTTATAAACACAGCTTCTACTTATCCATGAATGCATCATTATTATTTTTACTACAAAATTATTTTGTCTTTACATATAATAAAACCCACCTACCTACCCCATCCTGGATCCTAGGTCAGTTAGGAGTTGGAAATTATTTCATGAATGCGCAAATACATCTGAAATATGGTGAGAGTAACAAGTATAGAAATAAAAGCATATAAAACACATGTATAAATATAAGCCTCTATGACCTTCATTAAGAATAATTTCAAGGAGGGGCACCTGGCTGGCTCATCTGGTAGAGCATGTGACTCTTGATCTCAGGGCAGGTAAGTTCAAGCTTCGTGTTGGGTGTAGAGATTACTTAAAAGTAGAATCTTTAAAAACATTAAAAGCATAAAATAACTTTGAAGAGCATGTACTGTGCATTGGTCACGTGACTAGCTGCTGGAGATTGAGCAGTCGGTGAAGTAGACCCTCGTGGAGCTTTTACCGTAAAGCACAAAGGCTGAATATAATGCACAGTGACACGTGTTCGGGAAGAGAAGAGCGAGACGCAGGCAGATCATGGGACACAGGCTACCAGAGCGCAAGCATGGTTGAAATGAGAATACGGACAGTGAATTGACCTGGGGAGCCAATAGGCAGGGTGGACACAACGTTTACAGTGGGCGTGAAGGATGGAAAGAGAGTACGATCAGAACTTGGAGCCTGGATGGTGGATCGCAGGGAAGAGAGTAAGGAAAGGTGGCCCAGAGGAGTTAGCGTCCAGATTGTGCCGGGCTTTCTACATGGAAAGACTTCGAATTAAGAATGGAGGTCGCCAGAGGCATTTCCAGCAAGTTAGGGCCATCACCGGGTTTGAGGTTTAGAAACATTGTTTTGGCTGCAGCATAGAAAGTGGAATGAAGAGACAGGGTGCGAAATGGTGAGATGGTCATAGAGGCAGCAGTGCTGGGTGGACACAGACAATCCTGGGTGATGAACAATGAAACCCTAACCAAGGAGCCACTCGAATGTGTGGGAGTGTAGTGGATGCTGTAGAACATGTTTGTGTGGGGTATTTGGGGCCTGGAAGGACAAGTGGCAGAATCCATGAGCGAACTGTGTATGTTCTCTGAGATGGCCCTAAAACGATGTTTTTAGTAAAACTTAAGCCGTGATTAATACGGTTTGTATTTTTTGCTAAGTTCTAAATCTGAGATTTCGGAGTGTCACAAAAATGTAAAACCGGAAGGGACATTAACAATCATCCAATCCTATGGCCTTTGTTTCTCATGTACGTAGGGTTTTAAAGCTGGTTTCTACTACAACTGAAAGAAAAATATCTTCACCAGGGAAGAGAGTGCATTTAAAAGCTGTTATAGTACTTGCTGTCTTTTGAAACTAAAGAAATCTTGCAGAAACTTTAAAATATTCTTCCGTGGTTTCGAGAACCGTAACATAAAGTGGAAACACATGGAAGGAAACATCCCCATTGCATCAGAAATAGTTGTGATACGTGAACTGCTTTTACTCTAAGTGTTTTCAGCATGTGGTGCTCTTCATAACGACAACAAATAACAAAATTATAATAATGCAGGTGGTGCTGGAACCTTTTACACCCCAAGTGAATTCTTGTAATGTATGAAAGGAATAGGGCACAATTCTCATCACTGATAAGAGATTAGTGTTTCTCCACTCATCGTTCTTCTATGGACCTGACCGAATAACAAGCTGGAGAAATGTGAAGAAAGGATGGAGTGATCCATCTTTGACGGACTAGGGACCAGCATTAGCTGGAAGAAGGATAAGCTGACGGTGAGAGCATTCTGTGAACAGGGGGACCGAGGCAGGGAAACGCACCAAGGAAGGTGTGGATCTCTGCATTTGCCTCCAAAGGAGGTTGTGCAGAAAAGCACAAGCTGATGACCACTATCCTGAGCACATGGGCCAGGATGCATGGGTGGACCACAGGGACCTCCCTAAGTGACGAGACAGGGTGAAGAACTGGAAAATTCTGAGCAAGAAGACATACATATGTGTCATCCTCATGAGCAAGTTGCTTTTAGGGTGGAAAAAGTAGGTCTTCTGACAGTGTGACAGCAGGGGATGGGCTTCATGGGGAGACAGAGTGCATTTCTGCTACTCAGGATGGAGTTGACCATGTGGAGTGATAACAGTGTGAACCGTGCACTCAGCCTTCCCAGGACTAATGGTCCTTGACCCTCAGGCGGAACATAGGTGAGTGTTGTTGACAACAGACCAAAGCATAGGCTCCCTTCATCCACCCTAATCACCAGCACCCCTTCCTGTGCTCTCCTGTGGTAACTTTCTGGTCCAGGACAACCTTCCTTCTCTTAAAAGATGGGGAAGTTGAGGATCAAGCTTGGGCCCTCCAGAGAGCGGGAAGAGAATTAGACACTTGAACTTGGCCAACAGTGAGCACTTAACAACTCCCTCCTGTGTCCTGAGGAACTTGTTGTCACCAGAAGTTCCCAGAAACTCCTTTCTCTTCTTCATGTGTGCTGACTACTCCTTCTCACTCTGACAATCCCCAACCCACGACAGACCCCCAGGCTTCCATCGTCACCATCAGCAAGGGCCTTCTTGTCCTCACATGGTCAGAGAATTGGTGGAATAAAAACAAACCAGTTGCCCAGGAACTGTATGCTACTCCAATCAGAGAGTAATTCTCCCTCTGGGCTTCATAAAAATAATTTTTCACCGAATTGCAAACAGTGCTCTCAAGAGTCTTTTTAGGAAACATTTATCAAAGGAGCTTCCTCCTTTTGACGATTCTCAGCATCTGCCAGGGGAGTGAATTTGAAACCGAAGTCAGTTAAGTAGAAAACCTTTGCCAGAGAAAGTAAAAGCGACCGATCTTGACCTAAGGAAGGACTCGTGTACTCTACAATAATTTCACGTCATGGGAACAACAGTTTATAGATATCGTGTCTTTTCTTCACACTCATGTTAGTGTGTCGGGGCTGTCGTAACACACACCACATGTTGGGGGCTTACGTGTACGTCCTCATGGTCGCACGGTTATAAGTCCAGCATCACAGTGCCGGCAGCTTTGATGTCCTCTGAGGCCTCCCTTCTCGGCTTTCAGGTGGCTGTCTTCTCCCTGAGTCGTCACAGAGCTTCCTCTCCATGTGTGCCTGGCCCTAGTGTCTCTTCCTCTTCTTAGAAAGACACCAGTCCAGGGGCAGCTGGGTGGCTCAGTTGGTGAAGTGTCCGACTGCGGCTCAGGTCATGATCTCACAGTCCGTGAGTTTGAGCCCCACATCAGGCTCTGTGCTGACAGCTCGGAGCCTGGAGCCTGCTTCCGATTCTGTGTCTCCCTCTCTCTCTGCCCCTCCCCTGCTCATGCTCTGTCTCTCTGTGTTTCAAAAATAAATAAAAACATTAAAAGTTTTTTTAAAAAAAGAAAGAAGAAAGACACCAGTCCTAGGGAATCGACCTTAGTTACATCTCTAAAGGCTCCACCTCCAAATATGGCCACATTGAGGGTTAGGGCTTCACCATAAATTGTGCGGGGGGGTGGGGGGGGTATATATAATTCATTCCATAACAACTCTGAATAACTATTGATTAACAGTTAATTCAGTATGGTATTCCCTGATAATTACCTGCTGTGCTGACATCCTGTGTTGCCAATTTAGGGCAGAGCCGTATCCTTGGGTAAGATGACATTATCTTATAAGATGAAATGTCTAACAAGAACACATGCCTGAACAGATGATGTGCCAACTCTGAAGAGATGACCTAATAAAGTACCCGTGGGCGGTGCCAAGATTCTCCAGAAGCAATTTGCTATTTGCTCTAATGCACAGATAATTGGATAATCAAGTGCCCAAATGTTGTGCCTAATTGTAGAGCAAAGTTGAAAAAAAGTGACCTAGACCGTGTTTAGATTATTCATAGCTAAATGCCCATTTCAATCACAAAATAATCTCTGCAAACTGGGCACAAGCCATTGATCTCAGTAGATATAATAGACATAGGATGCTTATCTTTGGTAAAAATTACCTATGGTAAAAATTAATAAGCAAATGTAGTCAAGGAAGTAATGTCCAATATCTATCTAGGACAGCAGGTATAGGGTACTTATGTCTAACAAGTGTGACTTCCTATCTCTGAGAAAAACTGGCTGTGAAACATACTTGGAAGAATTAGTGACTTTATATTCTATGTCTGCTAACTAGAAGCCTGTGGAATGTTCTAAGAAACGGTGCCTTTCATTGCGGTACAGTTAATCTCCTTAGGAAAAAACTTGATAACAGGGCCAGTAATTCACTAAACCTATTTCGTAGTTTCCAAAATTAAAAATTCTTTTTATTTGGCCCTTGAATATGTGCCTCTTTCTCTTCTATATGGACAGCCATCTATATGTGCTTTCAAGCCCAGGAAATCAGAAATCAATTGGAAGTTAGCCAGTGAAAGAGTACCTGTGAATTGCCATCTACTCCAACAAAAGTAGCCTTGGACCCCCCCTGATTTTTATGGCAGGATGAAGAAAGAAAAAGAAATCCCCATGGCACCTGGGTGGCTCAGTCAGTTAAGTATACAACTTTGGCTCAGGTCGTGATCTCAGTTTGTGGGTTCAAGCCCCGTGTCGGGCTCTGTGCTGACAGCTCAGAGCCTGTACCTGCTTTAAATTCTGTGTCTCCCTCTCTCTCTGCCCCTCCCCCATTCCTGCTCTGTCTCTCTCTCTCTCTCTCTCAAAAATAAATAAAAAATTTAAAAAAAGAAAAGAAAAAGAAATCCCAAATGGTTTCGATTCATTATATCCTGAAGCACTCTTATTTTTTCTTTTTACGTAATTTGTTATTTTTCTACCTATGTGAAAATCATTTTGATCATATTTACACTTTGTCTCAAAACACGTTTACTTTTATATTTACTTGCCTTAGTTATTTAACTCCCAACTTATTCCCAAAAGAATTTTTAAAAACTTATTTCTACTTTTTTTTCCCTGAAAACTAAATACAGAGTAGCAGCATAGTTAAACGCTGCGCTGGTGAACAGAGCCACACATATTAGAAAGGATTTTATGTCTGGGAGGTGATTTTGTTCCCACTGAGGTGATATTTTTGGTAGGAATTCAATTCAATTTTTAATTTTGCTAACATTCTGTAGCAGACGTTGTGGATTATCTATGAAAATTATCATTTATTAAAAAAAAAAAAAAACACCTCTGACTTTTTTTTTTCCCTACACTGTGGAGTCTAACATGACATTTCCTGGATCTTTCAAAGTAGGAATGACCCAGGTGAGCTACAGGGGACAAAGACAAGTGAACAGATAGAGCCTCTGGAAAGTTTTGGGGTATTTTTGTTTTTTTGTGTTTTTTGTGCATGTGTTTGTGGTTTTTAACGTTTATTTATTTTTGGGACAGAGAGAGACAGAGCATGAACGGGGGAGGGGCAGAGAGAGAGGGAGACACAGAATCGGAAACAGGCTCCAGGCTCTGAGCCATCAGCCCAGAGCCCGATGCGGGGCTCGAACTCACGGACCGCGAGATCGTGACCTGGCTGAAGTCGGACGCTTAACCGACTGCGCCACCCAGGCGCCCCTGTTTGTGGTTTTTAAAGAGAAAACCCAGCTCGCCGCCCTTGTGGGAAGCCTGGACTCTCCACCTCCTCCTGCCTTGAGACATGGCAACCACTTTGCGCCACGAGACCGCACCGCTCACGATGTTGGCCTGTGAGTCCAGGGGGCGGGCGTTTGCAGAGCATGTGGGCTCTCGCCGACCTAACCCATATGCCACTCTGCCCTCCAGCCTCTGGGTGCGTGAGGAAAAGGAAATGCTCGTGAGTTCGAGCTAGCGTCCATTGAAAGCGTTTTGTTCCTCACAGCCGAGGGCAGTCCTCGTCAAATGAGATTCACAATGTTTAGTGACACTAAGTGTCATCCTCTGGCCTGTGAGAAAGAGGGCGTTGTGGTGTGTGAGCTGACCTGGCTGTTTCCGTGCTGGTGTGACTTACGGGTACGTTTATTGCACACGTTGAATCGTTTCCATGTGATTATTTTTAAGCAGGCATATAGAATAAATCCACTTTGGGGGCGCCTGGGTGGCACAGTCGGTTAAGCGTCTGACTTCAGCCAGGTCACGATCTCGCGGTCCGGGAGTTCGAGCCCCGCGTCGGGCTCTGGGCTGATGGCTCAGAGCCTGGAGCCTGTTTCCGATTCTGTGTCTCCCTCTCTCTCTGCCCCTCCCCCGTTCATGCTCTGTCTCTCTCTGTCCCAAAAATAAAATAAACGTTAAAAAAAAAAAATTAAAAAAAAAATTATCAGATATTGCATTCTGTGATGATAATACAGGGCCAAATGATGTAAGGATCAGCTTTACCTAAAGTTCTAAAGTTGAAGGGCTTGGGGCGTCTGGGTGGCTCAGTCGGTTACGCCCTGACTTGGGCTCAGGTCATGATCTCAAGGCCATGGGTTTGACCCATGCGTGGGGGCTCTGTGCTGACAGCTCGGAGCCTGGAGCCTGCTTCAGATTCTGTGTCTCCCTCTCTCTCTGTCCCTCCCCTGCTCGTGCTGTCTCTCTCTCTCTCTCTGTGTCTCTCAAAAATCAACATTAAGAAAAGAATGTAAAAAAAGAAAAAGAAGGTAGAAGGGCTTTTTCCTTCCTTTTGGACCTGTCACATCCTGAAAACGGGGCCAGTAATGCTGGTGTTGGTCAAGAGGGTGGACATTAACATTGCAAGGAAGTAGAATGTGTCCTGAGCGACAGCTTCTTAGCACCCGGGGGAAGGTGGCGGCCACTGGCTCTGGACACGGAGTGTGGGCGGCTCCACTGGGTGCTGCCCTTGGCTGAATTGCTCCGGACCCAGCCCAGCTGCAGCGTCAGCATCTCTGCAGTGGCTCTGAGGCAGCCTTTCTTTCCCATGACCTACGGGGTGAGCACTCGGGGCGAACACGGTTTGCTTTCAGCTGCTTGCTTTGATTTTAAAGACATATTATGCCCAGTACTAACTTGAGAATATCTTTGCCATGCCAGGTATCTCGCCAGGAGTGTTATGGTGGTCATCCATCCGTCTGTTCAAATTATTGCACTGTAGACTTCTGGAAGGGAATTATTTTTCATCCTAGTAGCTTAGCACGTAAGAGGTGCTCCGCTAATAATTTTGGAAGAGTACCAAAGAGACTAGTACATGAGATAAAAGATCTGTGACTTAAACCTCCATTCTCAGTGGGGCACCCTTTCCTGTAACACATGTCGCCCACCAAGTGTGTCTACAGGGGTTGACAGAAGTTAACATCTTCAGGATAATTTAGGATTGGACTTGTTGCCAACAAAGAAGCAAAAATCCATACAGCGGATACCTCTAAGTTGTGTTTTATTTTATGGTGGCGTTTAGGTGCCTTCTCTCCAATATTTATTACAGCATGAAATGTTTCACAATAAATTAGGAAACAACTGGCCGTTCCCTGTGGTTTCTGTAGCTCTCACAGCATGATTATAAGAAAGCATGATGAAAGAACCATATCCCCGTCAAGGTCTAGAGGTTCTGTGTCGCCTGGTCCTCGACCCGCTCGTTGCTTTTGTGTTTTGCTCGTCTGGCCCTTTATCACCAGACTACAGTCACTCTTGGCGTCTGGCTGTTCCTCAGCCCTGCCTGGTGGATTCCCCACTCAGCCCCGTGCTTTGGTTCTGTCTTCTGTCCACGCAGGGTTCTTCTCTCTTGCACTCGCAGACGCATCCTCCTTTCACATCTCTGCTCGAATGTGTGCTTTGCAGAGGGTGTCAGTGGATCCTCCCCCCGAAATAGATCACCACGGTCTGTGTTCCCTCTTACCCCCCGTCCTCTCTTTTCAGAACATTTATCAGTGTCTGACATATTTCATACTATTTGTTTATTTTCTGCTGAGTGCCCCGAGCTGCAGTCTTCACAAGATCCATGATTTGGTGTGTTTGCTTGTTTCTTACACCTTACAGCTAGAACAGTCCATGTACTGTGCGCCAAGATGTCAGCCACAGACTAAGACATTGGGCAAAACCTAGTAGTTCTTTGTAGGGAACAAAACAAGTCAGCCGCCTGTCTTACAGCTAGAAGCCTGGTCAGACATCTCAGAAGGTCCGTAAAAGAACAAAACAAGACCAGCGTCCACTTTGTTTCAGGCACTGATTTTAGTACTGGGAAATACAGAGAAAGATATGGATTGGTCGTCATTCTGGAAACATTTGCAGTGTGATGGGACAGAAAGACAGGTTCGCAACTCAAATCAATCCTGACTGGATTAGTTCTAAAATGTCTACAAAAAAAAGGACCCGGCAATTCTAGAACAGGGAGCCAGACCTGGGCTGTGGGGATTTGAAGAGGCTTTAATGAGGGCGGTGCCACGAACGAGAAGAGGAGGTGTCTTAGATGGGGGTGGGGGACACCAGAACGGAAGGATGCCCGGCAGCATGAGAGATTCTGGAGTGTTCAGTATGCCTCTGGCCTGAATGTGAGCGCCCTTCACGGAAAGGCAGAAATTTAAGTTGAAGACACGCACGGTATTTGGGAAATGCACGCTGACTGCATGCTGCTGGGTCCCTTTACGACATACAGGCAGCTGATCGGTGGGTGTACCCACAGGTGCACGCCTGTGGGCTGGTTGAGGAGGACAGGACATTCCGTGGAGTGTTGAAGAGAAGATACAGAAGTGAGAGTCAACAACATGGCACCCCGACGTGTCAAAAATATTGTGTAGATAGGGTTTGATAAGGGGCCCTGCGGCAAGGTACTCAGCTGTGTAAAGGAGCCCAGGGGAACTTGGCTGTGACTGGAGCGAGCATTCGTTCCCCTGTGCTTCTGTGCCCTGTGCTGGGGCCATGACAGGTGCACGTGCAAAGATGAGTAATCAGCCAGGCCTCTGTTAGCTGTGCGCCACACCGCGTGCAAGTGTCGGAGGGCAGCTGTGCTCTCGTGGGTCAAGAGGCTTGCATTTAATTGAACAAAATTGCCTTTTGTAGATCAGGAACTGTCCAACGACTGACAAGTTCATAGGGTTCATCTCCGTGTTTCTCATGACCGTTCTCAGAAATTTACCTCTAAGTTACCTGTGCTCGTCTGTTGGCACCACTCTGTTTTCCAGTATCTGGTCCAGAGTGATATCCCATTTATGCAGACGTTTTATTCTCTCCAGAAAGATCACACGGGCTTGCCACAGCAAGAGTCCCCCTGCCAGGCTCACTGTCAGTCTTGCTGTTTGGCTCCCATGCCATCTAATGCCCATATGTTGGTAAAAGCAAAAACGCTCAGATAAATTAAAAGAGCAGATAGCGGGGCGCCTGGGGGCTCAGTCGGTTAAGCATCCAACTTGGGCTCAGGTCGTGACCCCACGGTTTGGGAGTTGGAGCCCCTCTTCGGGCTCTGTGCTGACAGCGCAGAACCCAGTTCAGATTCTCTATCCCCATCTCTCTCTGCCCCTCCCCGCTTCGCGCTTTCTCTCTCAAAAATAAACAAACATTAACAAAGATAAAAGAGAAAATGATGAATCCAATTACTCATTTGTTATGTAAACATTTACAGGTCTAATATACCTAAGAAAACGTGTTAGAGGTGAATGTTAAGTATGTAGTGTCAATAGAATTGTTTTAGGTGAAGTTTTAAAATATCCTTCGAAAATAAATCATAAAATTCAGAAAACTTAATACGGAAGAATTAAAATGAAATAATGGGATGTAGTACTTTTAAAGGTTCTTGTCAAGAAGGAAAACAGGGGTGCCTGGGTGGCTCAGGTCATGATCTCACGGTTTGTGAGTTTGAGCCCCGCTTTGGGCTCTGTGCTGACAGCTCAGAGCCTGGAGCCTGCTTTGGATTCTGTGTCTCCCTCTCTCTCTGCCCCTCCCCCACTCATGCTCTGTCTCTCTCTGTCTCAGAAATAAATAAACATTAAAAAAAAAGATTAAAAAAAAAGAAGATGGAAAGCACATCAATAGGAATGTCATAGAGTCCCCAGTAGAAGGCTGATACTGATAAACAATATCAGAGAAGAAGTAAAGAAATAATCACACCCAATATTTTCTCAAGTTCCGTTTCTAGATTGATAATTTGGAAGAGATCTTTTGACCAGCTTTTTTGTTTGTTTTTTGTTTTTGTTTTGTTTTGTTTTTGGTCTGTAGGGACTTCAGTCTTTCGACTGATAACAAACTGTCAGATTCTTTTCCACAAAAGCCTCTCAAGGTCATCTTTGACGTCTTACATTCGTTATGTATGGAAACAGGTTTCCTGCGGTTGCTATATCAATGTCAACACTGATTATTCATCTTCCATTTGTTCCATAGTTTCACAAAAACTATGTGAAGTAGGTGCAGATTCTCAAGGGAAGGCAGTGTGACCTCCAAGGGGAATTTCAAAACCCCGTGCGGATTGTGTCACGCTCATTTGGGGGCAAGAGCGGGCTCAGTGTGTTGGGGTCATGCGTGCAGAGTGACCCCTCGCACCTCCTCCAGATGAAGCTACACTGGTGTAATCATGGGCCACAACCACGCTTCTCCCATGGCTGAAGAAAAAGTCCTACTTGCGCTCACACCCGCTGACCCCACACCACGCTGTCTGGCCACTAATCACTGGTCTCTACGGAGCACCTAGTTAGGACGCGTCTGGACCCACGAAGGTCGGCATCTTTGGTGGAAGTGAATGACCACAGGACTGTCTTCACCTCAGCAGGAGGGGCACAGTGGCCTTCATCTGCACCCACACCGCGGGTCTAACCACAACCGTGCGGTGTCCTAGCACTCCACTCAGGAGTTCTTGGAATCCGTTAATGTAGGAAACAGCATTATCCCAACGTGCCATCGTTTATTTCCTTGTAAGAAGGAACCGCAGGTTTTGGAACCGCAGACGCACAACCGACGTCTCCAAGTCTAAGGTTTGCTCACAATCGTATAATGGCTAACACTTTGAGCCCTATATGCTGGGTATGTTGTGTGAATTATGTCGTTTAACCCCCTCATCTGTCCTTTGAGGTAGGCAGTGGTCCCTGATGATGTATAAACGAGGCTTTTGAGAGACTGAATTGCTCATGGTGGCCACTCAAAGGCCAGGAGGCCCAGAATCCAGTCTGGCATCCTGACTCCTGACCTCAGGGCTGTGTCCTTTGCCAGGACCAGGGGGGTGCTCAGCCCCTACCCGACTGAGAGGCCCACGAACTGCAAGCTGGGTTTTGTTATAAACCATTGCTGTGAACTGCCTTTGATTCACGTCGAAAACAACAACAACAACAACAACTTGGGTCAAGGCATCCCGAGTGTTGAATTCAAGTAAACCCACTTGTGGCTCAGTTCAACTCAAGTCACACGACTTGAACTCCAAGGTCTGTCCTTAAGGAAAACACGTTCTCTGGGTGATTTCTTTGGCCTGCGTTGCACCCAGGAACACTTCTGTTCCCGTGGATCTGTCACTATAAGGGTCACCTTCTTTACTGGAGAGCCCGGGAGGTTAGCGGAGCACCCCGGACCTGTGACCCTACACCTGTTTTTGTTTCCTGCTCTTATGCTTAAGAAAACAGGTGTGACAGTATCCCATATACTGGAAGTCTTGACAGCATTATGATAGTACGGGCTGATTCCACTGCTTTGGTATGCCTGAACTCTCAGAAGTACAGTTTGTCCTCTCGTCACTGGGTGTGTGTATACGTTCCACATACGGTAGGCACCATCCTCAAGACCATCCAGCAACCCAGTCCTGTGCCATTCTACAGACATCCTCCAAAATTGTGAATTGGATTAGAAAGTAGTTAGATTGCTGGTAAAACCTAAATTTGAGTTTGTGCTTGGTTGGTGCAAGAAATTAGAATAAGCCCATGACAAATTTCAGAGGGCAGACCCAATCGGTGCATTTTGGATGTGTGCGTAGAAACCATCCCATGCGTCTTGAAATTCGCTTGTCTCCCTCCCTGCGCTCACCAGTCCTGCAGAGAATGTTTACACTTGTATTCAGCTCAGCTCCTATCTCATCCTAAAACCCTGCAACACCTTCTTCCCAGGGCAAAACACACAAAAACCCAACAGGCTGCTCAGAGGGGGTCCCTCCCTTCCTTTCTAGCGATCGGTGCCCGCTACACTGGGCTGGTATCTCTTTCTTAGAAGGGCTGATTTCAGGCTTCCCTCAGGGTATTTATACCTTCTCTTTCCTCCCCCATCTATTATTGTGTAATCCTTTGAACGTCTCCACTTTGCTTCAAACCCCACCTATCGTGACCTGAAACTCATATACATTTGAAACTTTCATGGTTTCCCTCCATATAATGTGAGCCCCATGAGTGCGAGAATTCTGTCTTGTTTGCTCAGTCACCTCAGTACCTAGAACAGGGCCTGACACATAGTTTGCTCTCAAAAACTACTTCTATGTGAGTAAATAGCCTATTTTATTTAATAGATTCTGTGTACTTAACACTTAAGACGGAGGTGCGGTTGAAGTCTATGTATACATACTCCTGGTGTGTTTGTGTCCCTATTTCATTACAGCTGTGTTTTCATGAAAAGGGGCTTGATTCTGCCCATTGTCTCTTCATCCAGAGACCATTAATATATTCGCTTTGTTTCATAAACGAGTCTTAAGATTGAGGGAAGGAATATTCAAATGCATTTATTGACTTAAATATTCAGTAGCGAATGAACAATCTTGTATTGTTTACATTAAAAAAAAGAACAGATGAAAACATAATACGTGTTTACATTTTAACGGCAGGGTGCAGGAGGCGCGTGGGCCGGAAGAGGCATCTGTGTATTAATTGTAGCATTTGCATTACCAGCATCCGTGTAACTGTCCGTCTCCCTTAGGAGACAGTACATTAAATACCTTTCTCTCAAGTTCACTTAACCTTTTTACCCCCAGGCTTTTGTAATTAAATGTTGATGAAACGAGCATCCTTTGGAAACTCTTAACAAAAACTACGTGTAGACCAGCAGAAGGAACCACTCGCTCACTTTCTGAATTGTTGACAAATGTTCACTGCATGGTTTTTTTTTTTTTTTTTTTGACCGCTCGTTTTTCTCTCCCATTTTCAGAAATCGAAAAGGGAGGATGCGGGGACCCTGGGGTCCCCGCCTACGGGAAGCGGACTGGCAGCAGCTTCCTGCATGGGGACACCCTCACTTTTGAGTGCCAAGCAGCCTTCGAGCTGGTGGGGGAGAGGGTCATCACGTGCCAGCAGAACAACCAGTGGTCGGGGAACAAGCCCAGCTGTGTGTGTGAGTACTGTGCCCTGGGGGGCCGGGCAGGGGCCGGGGCAGGGGACAGAGAGGGCTGTGTGCCAGGCAGGGGCAGGGGACAGAGACGGCTGCTGTCAGCATCTCTAGGGAGAGCCTCAGGGACCAGAAGGGGCAGGGGCGTTGTCCACTGCCCACTCCCTCGCTGTCCTCACTCAGGTAAAAGCGACCCGTGACGTGGGTACCTCTTCTAGAGCACGTGGGGCCCAGGGCTCTCTGTAGAAAGAACGTTTCGTGCAGAAAAGCTTTGGCTCCCTCCAGGGCTCCCGTGGGTGGCCCGAGTGAGACCTCCCCAGGCACCCGTCTTTATGACTTTGCTAATGCTGCACCAGGGACACATCGCTGGTGAGCCCGGCTGGTGTTCGCTCGGGTTTTGGTCCAAGAACTGCCTGCTCCTCGTAAGTCAAACGTTTGCACTTCATGGCAGTTTAAAAGCAAGATTTATTTGGTAACCAGATGTGGCTCGGCCTGGACAATCCAACAGGTGTCCTCCAAAAAGTCACATGTGTACATACATGCACGTGTGCATACACGTATGTAAACTGGTCTCAGGTACACACGCTTAAGAGACAGATGTCCCAAGAGATTTTTATATTATCCACCCGAACCATTGGTCTGCTCCTCGGAGTTGTTACTCATTAAGTGGTACCCGTAACTGATAAACAATAAGTAACCTGAGAAACTGCACTTTAAAGGCAAACACAAAATGTAAAGACAAAGGTCGTCCTAGAAGACTAAACAGCACGGATACTATTTTCCGGAAATTGTGCCTGTGACACAGACATGCCTTTTCATATGACTGTTGGCTCCTCTGAAGGCAGAAAGCTTTAACTAGAAATTCTAATATTTGCCCCAAGTGTCCGTGAAGTCAGGGAGGATGATCTCTGTGTCAAGCCTCCGCCCGATCATTTGGCTCTGGTGGTGGTGCGTCCAAAGGGATCCCGTCTTTCCGACTCAGGGGAAGAGGGAGTGTTCAGGTTCAGAATTGCCGGCTGGACAGTCGGACGCTGCCAGCCCTGCGTTCACAGCAACCAGCTGCAGGTGCCCCTTATTGGGATCTGTGCAGACCTGTTTGAAAGTACGCTTGTGTCTTCCCAGTCTCGTGTTTCTTCAACTTCACTGCGTCGTCGGGGATTATCCTGTCCCCCAATTATCCGGAGGAATACGGCAACAACATGAACTGCGTTTGGTTGATAATCTCTGAACCCGGGAGCAGGATCCACCTCATTTTCAACGATTTTGACGTGGAGCCTCAGTTTGACTTCCTGGCGATCAAAGACGATGGGATTTCTGACCTAACAGTCCTCGGCACTTTCTCGGGCCACGAGGTGCCCTCCCAGCTGGCCAGCAGCGGGCACATCGTCCGCTTGGAATTTCAGTCTGACCACTCCACCACCGGCAGGGGGTTCAACATCACTTACACCAGTAAGCCTGCTGCCACCCGACCCACCCCCACGTGTCCAGGCCGACTCTTCAGAGGCTTTACAGTGATACGTAGCATAGTGACAGGACTGAACTTCCCTCTCTTCCTTCCTTCTTTCCACCCCTGCATCTATCCATCCATCCACCCACCCACCCATGCATCATCCTCCATGCAAAAACTACTGTAGCAAACGGATTGAGCCATTTGGGGTCAGGATCCGTGGATTAGAACACCAATACTTGGTATACTTAGTGAATTTTGGTTAGACACCTTTTTTCTTTCTTTTTTTTGTCTCAGGGCCCTCATTTGCAAACCAGATTGTATTTAAGAGCATCTACTTAAATGCGTTGTTAAGTGAATAAAGTAAGGTAACAATGTTAAATATGAGTTATAAATCATAATTTACTGGCTGCCTACTTCTCTTAGGCTCTGTGCTTAGGATTTGCCAGTATTAATATTACGGAAACTCTGGGATATAGGCTGGGCATTCCTTATCTGTGAATTAAGATATCTAATCAGATCATCAGAATATCTGCCAGAGGGCAGATAAAAAACACAAGAGCCAGGATTCTAACCCAGATGCGTCTGAACCAAAATCATTTCTAGCACCTGCCATATTTCTTGTTTTTCTTAGTGCACGCACAAAGTGCTTTCAAACTGTGCAATGTAGTGTAGACAATAGTTGCATATATTTATCCATGGCTTCGTTCTTTCTGTCTTACTAGATACCACTATCCTGTCTGCTTAATGCATTTATCTATCTGTAAGTGTTTCACTGAAATTCAGGATAATAAATCGCTTTGTTAGTAAGCTTGTTTCTTCCTTTTTAAATATACCTACTTAATAGTCTAGTATGTTAATTATATAATTATAGAATTTTTTTTTTTTTTTCCTTTTTAGCATTTGGTCAGAATGAGTGCCATGATCCTGGGATTCCCATAAATGGGCGACGTTTTGGAGACAGATTTCTACTTGGGAGTTCGGTTTCTTTCCACTGTGACGATGGCTTTGTCAAAACCCAGGGGTCGGAGTCTATCACCTGCACCCTGCAGGATGGAAATGTGGTCTGGAGCTCCACAGTCCCCCGCTGCGAAGGTACGGGTCTGCTCTCGTTCGCCAGTTATTTTCCTTTGAAACGGTGACCTAACCTAACCAACAAGCGGATGCACAGCTGGGTTGGTTTCCCCGGGCTGATGTCACAGAGTACCGCACCCCTGGTGGCTTAACAAATAGCCATCTGGTGTCTCAGGGTCCTGGAGGCTGAAAGTCCGAGGGCACTGTCAGTAGGGCTGGTTCCTCTTCAGCTCTGAGGGAGAATCCGTTCCAGTTCTGTCCCAGTTTGGGGGGGCTGCTGGTGTCTCTGGAGTTCCTTGGCTGCCAGAAGCATCACCCCAGCTTTCTCCGTGGAGAGCTTCTACGTTGCCAAATGTGTCCTCTTTCTGATGCCACCAGTCACATTGGATGAGCGCCGTGCTAATAAGCCACCCTAGCTGATTATGTCTGCAAGGACCCTATTTCCAAATAAGGTCACATCCTCAGGTGCTGGAATTAAAAATCCCAAATATAAACTGGGGGTGGGGGCGGGCATAATTCAGCCTGTGACAACAGCACGGGTTTCAGTAGCCATGTTGTTTTGTGGCTCTTCATGCAGCTGATGCAAATACCGCATAACTACTTTTCTTCTTGACATTTCTACTCTGGTTAACCAGGAAGGAAAACTAGAGGGGGTTGGAAATGGGGAGGATAGCACCTCCAGTGTTTGGTCAGGTAAAAAGTATTTACTCAGAATATGTACTCATACCCCATCAGAATGGCCCATACAAAATGAGCTAAGATAAGAAGAGCTGTTTTAAAAAAACTTAACTCCGGTAAATATCAGGAAATACATTTTAAGTAGACTTTTTTTTAAGAGCACTTTTAGGTTTACAGCAGAATTGAGTGGAAGCTGTGGGTATTTCCCATATACCTCCCGCCCCACAAATGCACAGCTTTCCCAGTGATCAGCATCCCACCAGGTTGTTCATTTGTTACAACCGATGACCCCACAGTGACATGTCACCGTGACCCAGAGTCCATGGTTACATCAGGGTCGCTGTTGGTGGGGCACATTCTCTGGGTTTGGACGAATGTGTAATGACACGTAGCCATCATTTTAGTGCCGTGAGGGTGGTCTCCCTACGCTAAAAATCCTGTGTCCCACCCCCTCACCCCTCCCCCAACTCCCAGCCCCTGCCAACCACTGATCTTGTTACTGTTTCTATAATGCTGCCTTTTCTAGAATGTCACACAGTCACAGTCATATATTATGTAGCCTTTTCAAATGGGCAAGAAATACAGATTTTAAAACAAAGGTAAAATTTGAACAGGTTAATAAGATGTATTGTTCATAAGGTTGGGAATAGCTGGCAGTTTCTGGCCATGCTATTGAGGGGACAAGATTATGGCATCATGGTACAAATTTATACGAATGGTTGTACATTTTCGTTTTACTTTTTGAGCTATATAAGTTGTATTTCTGGATCAAAATTTTAAGGACATAAACAACTCTGGAAAGATTTTTTTTTTTCAAGAATGCTCTTTGCAGTATTAAATATAACAACCAAACGTGCAAATAATTCAACTTTAAACAACAGAGAATCAGATAAATCATCACACGCTCATACACCGGGATGCGTGCATCATTAACACAGATTGTACCGTCGAAGATGTTCATCATGTGATGTTCATCGTGGGAACGACCAGATGATACGACCACTTGTGTTATAATACGCCACCGTGAAGAACATATGAATATTTATGCATGTCGTGATAATGATAGTTTTTAAAAGCCTAAAAAGAGAGTATACAACAAAATGTTGATCACAGTTACAGGTGAATTTTTCCAGTGTTTATTTTTTAGTTTTCCAGTTACCATCGATCTCTAGGTGTTTATTTTACAATAAGCAAATTCAAAAAATCCTGTGTGTCAAATACAGCCTACAGTTGTGAACCTGATCTGTCTTCCCTCGTAGGTTAAGGACCTTTTTCTCCTGTCTAGAATGATCGGCCTAACGTTAGCATGCAGGCAGTGTAAGCAGAAGTGGAATGTCCCACGAAAGATGAACTGCCCAGCGGGCTGACCGCGGTGGGGCGGTGGCTTCTGTCTCACAACCTCATCCCTCAGCCCCAGGCCAAGTTAGCGTCGTTAATCTAAGGATCAGGGTTCGGTGAAAGCTCCAGAACATGTCCTCACGTTCATACTTTCACAAAGTGCTCAAGCAGTCTGGTGAGGCTGAGCACCGCTGGGGGTGGAAAACTGGTAAATTGTAGGGTAAGAGCACAGTAGTAGGATGTCCATTCTTGCCTGTTTTTATCACGTCTTCTAAGGGTATAGCTTTTTAAAAAAAAATTTTTAGTGTTTATTTTTGAGAGAGAGTGAGAACACATGGGGGGGTGGGGGGGTCGGAGAGAGAGGGAGAGAGTCCCAAGCAGGTTTCACACTCAGAGACTGACTCAGAGCTCGAGTCCACGACCCTGGGATCCTGACTTGAGCTGATATCAAGACTTGGACACTCAACAGACTGAGCCACCCAGGAGCCCTGGAAAGAAGGGGTTTTTTTTGTTTGTTTTTGGTTTTAAGTCAGTACTCTCTAGTCTCTGTTGTCTTCTGGCCACGATTCCCACTGTCTTTGGAGGGCTTACCTGAAAAAGGCTGTGTGTAGATGTACAAGGTGCAGGGCAAATGTGTTCCTCAGCACAGTCGGAGGAAGAAAGCAGCAGATGGTGTTTCAAATAAAGTCCCACAAAGGAGAAAGTATCACGTTAAATGTGAATGGGCCATTCTTTTGTTATTTGGAAGAGACCTGCAGACTCAGCTGTGGGTTGTTAACACACAAAACTCTTAAAGGGCTAGTTGATGGTGAAAGATTTTTTTTCTTTTTTTTTTAATTTACTTGTACTGAGAAACCCAATTCCTGAGTTCTGGTGACTTTCAGGGAGTATGCATAGATACTCTGATAATCTAACTCACAAAATACCCCCAATCAATGTCCTTGCTGAAGAGAAATAGAAATGCTACTTCAGAATTGAGTGGATCTAGTTGGAAAAAAATCAAAAGGAAAATAAAGGATTTAGTAACACAGGGGCGCCTGGTGGCTCAGTAGGTTAAGCGTCTGACTTCAGCTCACGTCATGATCTCACAGCTTGTGAGTTCGAGCCCCACATCAGGCTCTGTGCTGACAGCTCGGAGCCTGGAGCCTGCTTCAGATTCTGTGCCTCCCTCTTTCTGCCTCTCCCCCACTCATGCTGTCTCTCTTTCTCCCAAAGAATTAATAAAGCATTAAAATATTTTTTTAGGGGCGCCTGGGTGGCTCAGTCGGTTAAGCGGCCGACTTCGGCTCAGGTCACGATCTCGCGGTCCGCGAGTTCGAGCCCCGCGTCGGGCTCTGGGCTGATGGCTCAGAGCCTGGAGCCTGCTTCCGATTCTGTGCCTCCCTCTCTCTCTGCCCCTCCCCCGTTCATGCTGTGTCTCTCTCTGTCTCAAAAATAAATAAACATTTTAAAAAAATTAAAAAAAAAATGTTTTTTAAATAAAAGAAACAAAAAGGATTTAGTAACACAAACACATTTGAAAAGACTCAGAAGGAACATGATGTTCCTTTGAGAATATACACCTTTATTGTTTCTCTCAAGGATTACTTTTTATAATCAATTATATAATTGATTATAACGTGAACCTTAACAAATTACTCTAAGTCCAGGCCACATGCACTGATCATATGCCAATTACAATGTAAGCATATTACACGAATAGAACCACAGGCAAATACTTTAGAGAAATTGTGTGGGAAAGCCTCAAGTCTTAAGGCATGTGATACCCAGAAACCCTGTCAGAGGGAACCCTCTCTATTAAGATAATGTGAGACAGGAGCCTGTGCTAGGAGGCAAATGCCCCAGTGTTGAACAAAAAGACAAAAAGTGAAGAAATTGTTTGCTAAAATTAACAAGTTAGAAAAAAAATAATGATTTAGAATATCATATCAATAAAAATCAAATGTTAGAATAATGCAAAACTGAGTCTTTGTTAGTATCAATAAAATAGACAAACCTTCTATGATTCTGATAAGAAAATTAGGAGAAAAGATAATTATAGGCATTTTAGCAAAATAGAAGAAAAATAACCATGATTACAAAAATAATAAATTGACATAATAAAATAATTTATTGTTACCAACAATAACTCTACATAAAGAGTGAAAGCCTCACAATAGAGCAATTTCTTTAAAAATTATTTTTATTTATTCTGGCAGAGTTTGCTGGGTACCAACAAATCATGGGTATAAATTGTTTGTCATCTGGATGAAAGATTTATCTGTTTATTTGTTCTGCCTCTAACCTGCCCATATATTTCAATACAGTTCACTGTCATTGAAAACACAACCTGGGTGCCTGGGAGGCTTGGTCAGGTGAGCATCCAGTTTGAGCTCACGTCATGATCTTACGGTTCATGAGTGCAAGCCCTGCATTGGGCTCTGTGCCGTTAGCATAGATCCTCTGACTCCCTCTCTCTCTTTGCCCCTCCCCTGCTTGTGCACATTGTCTCTCTTTCTCTCAAAAATAAACAAACATTTTAAAAAATGTAAAAAACACAAGCTAATTTTGGGGGAAAACAAGTGTACAAGAATACATCATCAACTCTATGGCAACAAATTTTAACATTCAATGAAATTGGTGATTCCCTAGCAAAGTATAAATTATCCGAAGTGACCCCCCAAAAAGTGAAAAATGTAAATAGACAAAATACCATAAAAACAGGTTTGAAAAAAAGTTTAAAGGTTGGACGTTGAAAAAGACACGAGCACCAGAGAGGTGCAGAAGGAAGGTGTCTGTCTTCCAAGTTCATAGAAGTTTTGTGTTGGGAACACTATCACAGCTGCTGTAAACTATGCACTGACTCCCACATAATATTTCGTAGAGCCAGCATTCACGGAATATACCCCAGCCAGATCGAAAAACATATGCCGTCGCGAAGGGCACAAACACTCAATAATAAATCAGAGAAGAATGTGCATTCTGAAGACCTCGTTCACATATTTGCTTTTCTGTTATCACCTCTGTGAATACGAAAGTCATTAGTGCTGTTCACCAGATAAACAGAGTCTCCGCCAAATCGGTTGGTTTTCTTGGCCTCAGTGGGGTTTGGTGAAACCTGTAGCAGGTCCTGGCCAGTTAGGAGTGAGTGGAAGTGACATACACAGTGAGTGACCCTGAGCCTTTGCCCCCTACAAGACCTCGGTGCCTTAGCTCGTTCAAGAAAGGATCCCCTAGACAGGTGGCCTGTGTGAGAAATAGATCTCTCTTGTCACAGCTAATATAACTGTGGGGTTGGTGACCTAGTATGTCATAATCAGAGTTGGCTAATACGGCAAACTTGACTTTATCGTTTAACAATTACCTCTTTAATTTTGTTGACCTACAATATACAGATCAAAATATCTATTTCATCAGGGTAAAGTGATACAAATTCTTCTAACATATACCGTAAATGTAAAGTGATATGTAAAACACAAGATATTAATGAAATAATAGCAACGTGTGACAGTGTGAGCACCTTCCTTCCAAGAAATATAACAACTCAAAGTTTTATTTATTTTTTTAAATGTTTATTTTGAGACAGAGAGACAGACAGAGCACAAGTGGCAGAGGGGCAGAGAGAGAGAGGGAGACACAGAATCCAAAGCAGGCTCCAGGCTCTGAGCTGTCAGCACAGAGCCTGACGTGGGGCTCAAACTCATGAACCGCAAGATCGTGACCTGAGCTGAAGTCAGATGCTTAACTGACTGAGCCACCCAGGTGCCCCAACAACTCAGTTGTTTTTTTTTTTTAAACTTTAGTAAAGTGAAGGAAACATACAGTTTTGCATTTAGGTGGGAAATAAGCCTTATAGATGTAAAATAATTCACCACGCAGATTTAAAAAGATCTCATGTATCAAACTTTTAAAAAAATCTGTGATCGCTGCATGTCTTTCTTATATAGTATCTTTGGATAATTACACATGAAAGAAGTAAAATTGTTAAATTTTGCCTTTATCTTTTCTAAAAAGTATTTGCTGTAACATGTCAGGAAGCATAGGAATACAGGCTAAAAATATGAAGTTAAGGACTTAACTAGAACAAAATCCTGATGTTAATTGGTAAAGATAGGTTGTTTTTAAAATTATGATTACATAATGACGATTTTCTTTACTAACTCAAGTTCATAAAAATGACTGATTTCTTGTTATTAACTTCTAACTATAGAAAAAACGCACACATCTCGCAGCTTATTTTGAAAGAAAACTATACCAAGAAAAACATGATCCCCACAGCAGTCACCAGTGTTATCTGCCATTAACATATTTTTGAAATTTTTCCTCTTCTTTAAACAAATTTTTAATTAATTTTTTCCTCTTCTTTAAACAAATTTTTTATTAAAAATTTTTATTAGATTATGATACATGTATAATTTTATATCTTGATTTGCAAAATGTAATATTTTCATTGCAGAGATTTACTTACATTAACAGGATTTGAAAACATTATCTCAAATGTGTTTGTGACGTTCTGATATGTAGTCATAATCTTGTCATGTTTATTTTTTTTCTTCTGTTATTCCATTATAAATGAAGCCACCATGATTACTTTTATAGATTTCTCTGTCAGATGTTTTTCTCCACCATCAACACCTGGGTGAAATTGTATATAATTTTTAAGCATTTTAATGCACATGGCTATTTTTTGATACAAGATATATTTTTTTTTCAAAAATGATTTTTTTTAACTGGGGACATTTTTATGTTCCCTTTGATATCTGTAGATTGACAGATTTGATTACAAATATGGCAAAGAACTTTGAGAAGAAAAATCTGAAAAAAATATGCGACTGGGCAGAAACATGTTAAGTATATATTATTATTTAAAAATTCCTGTAGATTATACAGAAATGCAAAATCCCTTTTCCAGAGCACCAAGCACATGCCTTCCTGAGACTCCTTTTCTTCTTGATAATTATGGATCACACGAAAAGACTGATGTAAATTAATCCTATGTTTCTCGAATTTGAAAATTTTGTTTTCCTAACATTCACTGATAATTTAGTTTGATGTGTGTGGAAAGTCATTTTAATAAAACAAGCGCACCCTAGCTGAATGAGCACACACACATCATTAAACTATAGTATCTGTCTGCACACACACACGCGCGCACACACACGCATGTACTCACCCCCACACTCAGGCACACACGCGCACATAGGCACACGCACGCACGTGTGCGCACACACCCCACGGGGTAATTCTGTTTCAGATGTGAACTATTTTTGTTTGCTAATCAACAGATGTTTGCGGAAGTACAAATACATACAAGATACGGATGTCGATGGTGTGCATTTCATGGATCTGTCGTGAGAATCAGATGTGACAGATTTGTCCCCCACTTCCACCTTGACGTTTTTAGGTAGAAGGACCTTTGCTGTGAGTTGATGATAGACGCCCAGGTGTGGGATGTACCTGCTCTGCTTTCAGTAATCTTCGTTTATCTGGGGATGCCTTTAGCTCGAATCCTTGACGACGTTAAGTCCTTGGAGACAGAAGCACATTCCTGCCGTCACAGGTGTGGCTGTGGTGCCCCCGTGTGTTTAATCTGACCTGCCGACATCCTGAACTGTCTTTCAGCCCCGTGTGGTGGACACCTGACAGCTTCCAGTGGACTCATTCTGCCTCCCGGATGGCCAGGATATTATAAAGATTCTCTGAACTGTGAATGGATCATCGAAGCCAAGCCCGGACACTCTATCAAAATAACTTTTGATAGGTAAGAACAAACTTTTCCCTAACTTGGGCCTACTGACCCATGCACGTCCAAAGGTTTTACTTAAATGGATGATGAAAAGGAGAAATATGACAGTTCTTGGTTGGATCCCCCAAAGGAGTTCACTTAAAGAGAAACCGGCATTCGCTGGGTGTATTTGTTCCTCTTGAATTTTACCCTCTGAGGCCAGGGCTGAGTTCACTCGGCCGCCTTGCGTAGGGGAGTACCAAGTTCCAGATGATCATTCCCAGTGCTCGCACTTGCTGGGCCCTGAGTCCAGCTCCAGGTTTGGGATCTGTAGCTGAAATAAATTCGGCCTGGGGTTTAATTACAAATGGAAGCCTCTTTGGTCCCTTCGATGCCTTCTGGAACGGCCCAAGAATGCGGTGTCATGACCTAGTGATGCTTTAAGCTACAGAGCTGTCACTGGGGTGTGTGACAGAGTAGTTCCCTGTGACTGTTCTGTCACTGGAATGCGGTCAGAGGTAGCTGTTTGATAATAAATTTGATCATCTGACACACAATCATACTACGTGAATTCTCCATGAGAAAACATACCTCTGTTTGTCTCCAAGATGAAATCAGTTTCATGATTTCAAATGTTTTCAAAAAGATAGATGTTTTCAAATGTAAGGAAGCATATTTGTGTAATGTTTTAAGCTTAATGTCTGGGCAATATTAAGCTTTCTCTTAACAATGACCTTCTTCTTGACTGAAAGAGTTTGGGTGTTACTATTCAGGATATTATAATGTCTCAAGACGGATGAACATTGTTATGTTTTTTCTGTTTGTTTCCACTAATTTTCTGCTAACCAATAATATATATAGGAAATACATTTAGTGGGAGTTGCGTTATCACTTCGTATTATTTGTATTTTAAATTATTGTTCATTTATTAAGTCTAGTAGGATAAGAATCTCCAGTAGGATAATCTTTCAGAAGAAGATTAAAATTCTGTCTTGTGTATCCATTACACTGGAGAATGGATCCTTGCATATAAACTTAATCATTGTGAAAAAATTAACTCTATAACATTCAGTAAATTAAGTATGGTTCTTTATTAATTTTTATGCTTTCTGGTATTGAGAGCGGGGAGAGCAAAGCACTGCCTGATTCCTGGCATCACAGCAAATTTAAATCACTCAGGAAAAATTGTGGCTTTATATCCTGGTTTGGCACAAGTTACTAGTGCTGTGTTTTCAGTTGCCTGAACAGAGAGAGAGAGCCATATAATTTTTCTCAATCTTGTCTTTTAAATTCTATGGAACTGTGATATTTTGCTAAATTTCATTTATAAGAACCAATATTTCTGATATTTTCAGACATTGATGACTTTTACACTATTCTTTAGAGATTAGTTGTAGAGATTAGTTGTAGAGATTAGCCCCGAGCAGTGGGCTGACACACGAGTAAAGGATGTGTTCATACATACAAACTTAAAGGTCCAAAATAACGGGGGCGCCTGGACAGCTCAGTCTGATAAGCCTCCGACTTTGGCTCAGGTCATGATCTCACAATTGTGGGTTTGAGCCCCGTGTTGGGCTCTGTGCTGACATATCAGAGCCTGGAGCCGGCTTCGGATTCTGTCTCTCTCTCTGTCTCTCTCTGTCTCTCTGTGCCCCTCCCCCACTTATGGTGTCTCTCTCTCTCTCTCTCTCACTCACTCAAAAATAAATAACCATTAAAATTTTTTTTAAAAATTAACGTTTACTTATTTTTGAGTGAGAGAGAGACAGAGACAGAGACAAAGCAAGAGCAGGGGAGAGGCAGAGAGAGAGGGAGACACAGAACCCAAATCAGGCTCCAGGCTCTGAACTGTCAGCACAGAGCCTGATGCGGAGCTTGAACCCACGACCCATGAGATCATGACCTGAGCTGAAGTCGGTGGCTCGACCGACTGAGCCACCCAGGTGTACCAAACTCTAAAAAAATTAAATAAAAACGAAATAAAAGTCAAAAAGTTACATTAAAAAATGATAAGTAAACAAATAAGTAAATTTCATGCTGGTGTCATTCTTACGCAAAGCGCATCAGGTTGCCAAATAAAGGAAAACAACCATTGTGGTGTGCAGTCCGCCAGCTGTTGAGATGTGCACCGTCATCAGTCCTAGCTGTTGCTAAAGACGGAAGGTCTGGAGACTGTAGCACAGATTTTTCAAATGAGATTTATTTCATGCTTATCCAAACCTCTTGAATCTAAACTTGGGTAAGTGAGAAACCACAGCGTGTTCAGAGCACGTTCTGGAAAAGTCAGCGAGGAAGCGGTGCCATCGGACC
The DNA here is from genome assembly GCF_018350155.1 of Leopardus geoffroyi. NCBI lineage: Eukaryota > Metazoa > Chordata > Mammalia > Carnivora > Felidae > Leopardus > Leopardus geoffroyi. The sequence goes on along the minus strand of NC_059327.1, from coordinate 2,721,341 downwards.
CCAAATGCATAGCCTGTGGCTCCGTTCCGGTCTACCGTGTGTCGGGGCAAGCGTCTTGGGTTCCTTCTGATAGAAGAGCAGGGGTCGCCACGCCAGGCCGAGGTGCTAGAGTATGTCATTGTCCTCCGGCTGCTCTAGGAGGAGGTTGCGCGATTTAGAGATAAGCAGGGCACAGCCCTGTGCTTTCAGCCTCTTCAGTTGTTGTGCCAGGAAGCCAGGACAGCCTGCGCTCGCCAACCCCCCCCCCCCCCCGCCACCCCCGCTGTCCGTCGGCATCCTCTGATGCAGAGTGTGGGGATAATAGTGACCCAGGCTTCCACGGAATTCTTCGCCTGAAAGTCACAGACTGAGTCCGAGGCTCGCGTAAGCTGCTCGCTGATGGCACAGCCAGACACTGGGAACCGGGTTGGCTCTTTGAGGATGAGATGGGCCCAGTTGGAAAATTGCCTCAGTGCCTGGAATGGTCTCCTCATCGCACCCAAGAGGACCCAAGGGGCTGCCGCCCTATCTAAATACAACACGGGGCCAGGTTCTCTGCGCGCATAAACTCCTTCTTAAAAGTGAAGCACTTTGGGAAGCCGTTCAAACCTTGAAAGCCACGTTTCGTTTCTGAACAGCACCGGGCTCTCGGTGCTTCTGGTGTGTGCAAAGAGTGAGCGCAGCTTAAGAGGCACAGGAGTTTTTTTCCTGAAGAGTATTCAGGATATCATCATGTAGTTCGAATTACTTTCTTCCTTTAAGAGATCATGTCTCCTCATGTGCCCATTTAAGATGTCCCTAAACTGGTTGAACGGGGGATCATGAAACATAGTTTGAAAATGCATGATTGATTTTTCAGAATATTTTTAAGTTGATTTCTTTCTCTTTCTTTTCTTTCCATTTCTTTCCTTTTCTTTTCTTTTCTTTCCATTTCTTTCCTTTTCTTTTCTTTTCTTTTCTTTTCTTTTCTTTTCTTTTCTTTTCTTTTCTTTTCTTTTCTTTTCTTTTCTTTCCCCTCCCCTGTCCTCTCCTCTCCTCTCCTCTCCTGCCCTGCTCTTTCCGTCCATCCTGTCCCATCCTATCCTTCCCTTACTCTCACTGAAAACTAATATGGTTCACAGTATTTTTATTTTATTTTATTTTTATTTATTTTTTTTAATTTTTTTTTTCAACGTTTATCTATTTTTGGGACAGAGAGAGACAGAGCATGAACGGGGGAGGGGCAGAGAGAGAGGGAGACACAGAATCGGAAACAGGCTCCAGGCTCTGAGCCATCAGCCCAGAGCCCGACGCGGGGCTCGAACTCACGGACCGCGAGATCGTGACCTGGCTGAAGTCGGACGCTTAACCGACTGCGCCACCCAGGCGCCCCAACACAGTATTTTTATTTTAGAGCTAAAGACTGCCCTCTTTTACATTTGGGATGTGACATGACCCAGTATTCAGTAAGAGGGATAGGTTTAGGGTATACCTTTTCTTCTAGAAAAATGTACCGTGCTTAAATATCATATGTGCCCAGGGCCTGGTCTTTTTAAAGGTTGAATAACTGTAAGTCTTTTATATATATAGGTATACATGGCTTTGTCATGAATGCACAAAAATACTTGGGGAACGTCAGTAAGTTAATGCAGCTTTGTGTTCTGACTCGGTACGAATCTCCGCAGATTCCAGACTGAAGTCAACTATGACACGCTGGAAGTCCGAGATGGGCCAGCCAGCTCGTCCCCGCTGATCGGAGAGTACCATGGCACGCAGGCCCCCCGGTTTCTGATCAGCACTGGCCATTTCATGTATCTCCTCTTCACCACGGACAACAGCCGCTCCAGCGTCGGCTTCCTCATTCACTACGAGAGTAAGTCGGAGGGTCCACTTGCCATCTGCCCCCCAGGCATGCGCTCTGGTTCCCTAGCGCAGGTGACAGTCCTTGCTGCCTCTGTCCACCCTGCACTGCGTGCCCAGAAGCACCTTCTCTTATTGATAAGAGAGCAACTTGGGGGCTTTCACTTTAAAACTAAAAAAATAATAAAATACTCATTGATGGATTATAAAATTAAATAAGTAATTAAATGTGTTTACTACATGTTGTAATGATAAATTACTACTATTAGAAATATAGCTCCTGACCAAAGGAGTTACCACTAAAATTGTATCTCTTAAACAATCGCTGGGAGATTCTTTGCTGGAAGAACATGGGTAGGCTGTTGTGTGAGCATGTTTCAGTGGGGAGAGATCATGGAACCAAGAGTGGAGAAGGAGTTAAAATCCAGCAGAACCTCAGTAATGACACCTAACTGTTGCTGTTTACAAGCACTGCAAGAGTCCAGAAAGATTGGTAGAAATAATTACAATGGTTGCTGAAATATGACAGTGCAGGGTATCTTGCCCAACTTGAAGTGCTCCTTCCCATTTTTGTTTCCATAAATTCAAATTTGAGTCATAGCTTTAGTTTCTGAGATTTGGAGATCAGGTCATGCTAGTATATTCTAGTGATCCTTATGATACTGGACTTGTGGAAGGCAGCTGGGGGGTTCACCCTGGGAATGCATTTTTAACACCAGTCACTTAAAAAAACAAACCCAACGGTTAATTTCCTCTGTTTGAAAATATACCCCTTTCTGAGTAGAAGGAAAAAGATGGATAAATGTAGAACACTGAATCTGAGGGAATAAAAACCTCTATTTTTCAAGGTTTTTATGGTTGCTGTTTTTCACAGTCTTATCCCAAAATAAACAAAATTAAGTTTCAGTGCTATTATACAAATATATAGTTACATATATACCCACACATATAATTTTACAAGTGATCGTGAGTGGGGTCATATCTAACATGTGGGATGTTTATTCATTATTGTTTTCTTTTTCTTGCCTTCCTGTCCCCACATCACCCCCTGCTCCTCATGTTAACCTCTGTGCAAACTCCACCCAGCAGCTTAGATTAAGAACCTGTTATGTATGTTTCTCTGCTTCTCATGCTCACGTATGGACTCACATGCAAATATGTACATGCATATACACATATACAAGTCTACGTGGAGTTCTTAATAAAAAAAATGACTCTCTCTGATAGGAAGAAAATCGACTGTTCATGATTTAATGATTAATTTCAAATTTAAATTGGTTGGTTTCACTTCATAATCATGCAACCTTTCTTTCAAAGTAAGGTCTTTTTTAAACATGAAGTACAATTTAAGAACCAGAAAGTTTCCTATTTCATTCCTTTCGAATGTCCCTTCGAGTCGTTGCTTTTCTTGGGAGTGAAGATATGTGCACATAACAACCATCCAGGTTTGTAAAACTCCTCAGTGCTGAATCGCCCCACCGCACCCCTTTTCGTAAGTCTGGAGCTACATGGCCTTTGAGCACATGCTTGGATGAAGCTTACGAGAATGGTGCCTTATTTAGGCACTGAATAAAACTAGAACAGAGTTTCTCACTCTTCTCTTTTCTCTCCCTTGTTTGTGTAGCCATACATTATTCTGCCCATTTTCTCCAGTACCCTGTGAAGAAATTATATCCTAAAGCCTATATGCAGGTAGTAGAAAGTGATGGCATCTGCCCACCTAACTTGTTTAAATAAACGGGTTATTCCTACCTGTTCTTCCTAGAATAAAGAGAATGATCGAAAGTCAGGTCACGAGTTCCTCTTTCGCTTGCCACCCTTACTCATAGTCTATAATATGCCGGTAATTCTAGCAGTAATTTTTATGATCTTCAAAGAGTGACTGCATGGAGATAGGAGATGGGGGTCTCCTGTGCTTGACAACAGAGCTGAGCCCTGGTAAGCATGCTTCCACAGGCTGGAGTGACCTCTCAGAGAGCAGTGCTGTTTGCCTTTCCTCCGTCAGGGTGTCCATAACAGAAGATGAAAACAATCACCAAGCTGGTAGCATTTGCAGCGGAGAGATACTTGTGTGAGCGGCAGACCTTTCTGATCCCTTGGGGTCCAGAATCCCTCCTCCTCCTACTTGACAGGAAGAACTGGGAGCCAGGAGTGTCATCACAGAAGAGGACAGAACTCTCTGGGGGAGAAGGGGGGGAAGTCCCCGCGGCATCCACCGCCCAGTGCTCTTAGCAGGGACACTGGTCAAACGTTCACGCTGGCTTTTGCCCTGGGAACTCCCCGTGGTCCTTCCAGAAGGCCCCACACGTTTTTGTGAATTCCTCCAAATGAAAGTATCCAACGTATGTTGGGAGAATACTGCCCGGAAGGACCACACCGAAGCGTGACCTGTGATCACCTCAGTTTATTTATCAGCCGCTCTGTACTTGAGGAGAAACAAGGAGACGGGGAAAAGCGGATGAGCAGGATGTGGGATTTTTATACGGAAATGAGTCAGGAAAGGTCTGGGGTCTGTAAGCCCTCGGTTGCAGGCTGGCGTCGTACAAAAACGTTACCTGCAGGCCTTAAAACTGAGCAGAAGCCGCAACGCGAGCTCAGATGTCCCGTGCTGCCGCTGCTGTGGGTGGACGGAGGCCCAAGGGCTTTGAGGAAGCCCGTAGCCGGCCCAGGTGGCCACCCTGGTTCAGAAGGCGTGCTGAAGGGGCAGCTCTTGTCAGACACAACTGTGCATCAGGGCTTGCCCGGGATTCCTAGTACAACGCGGGCTCCGACGTTCACATTCCAGACATCGTAATTTCACCATGCCTGCGGTGCCCGCCAGAATTCTGGATTTCTCTCACCGCCTCGAGGTGGCACGTAGGTGACAGCGGGTGCCTGAGTCAGCCCAGGCAGGCCCTGACGAGTGCGGGACTGACACATGGGTTTCCAGCTGGAGGTAGGGCAGGTGGGCAGGGAGGCCACGCAGGAGCCCCCAGAGTCCCGGAAGAAACACGAACAGAGAGAGGAGTAGAGAGAGAGACAGGGAGAAGAGAAAAACATAAAAGAAGTCACATGTTACCAACCCCTTTAACATTGTGACCAATTCTAGTACTCTTTGAAGAAATACGTCCAGAAGCCAGTGTGGAAGCAGTAGAAAATAATGACCCTTGCTTATCCAACACGTTTAAAAAAAAAAAAAAAAAAAAAAAAAAAAAACGGGTTGCCTGTGACCCAAGAATGATTTATGTCAAATTCTTTATGCCATTTAAACATAATAATAGAGCTCATCTCCCTTTCGTCTTTTGTGGTAAACATTTGACACTATCAGCCTTCCTTGCTTTAAAAAATTATGAACGATCCCGCTCCATGCCCAAATGGGCATGTGAAAATCTACTTTACAGGCAGAAGGCACTGCAGAAACAAGGCTGGCTTATTGTTGCACAGGTGCCCTAAGCTAACGTGCGCTGCCACAGACAGCGTTAATGTCAGGACTTTTGAATTGTGAGGCGGACGGGCGAAGTCTTTCTTTTCAAGGTTTTCCTATGAGCAGAGCCAGAAGGGTCGTCTGTCTGTTCTGTGTGCAGACTCTTATGAATCATCCATTTAATTTTTTTAATTTGTTTAATTTTTATTTTTTAAAATTTTATTTATTTGTGAGAAAGAGACAGAGTGTGAGCAGGGCAGGGGCAGAGAGAGAGAGAGAATCCGAAGCAGGCTCCAGGCTCTGAGCTGTCAGCACAGAACCCCCGACGTGGGGCTTGAACTCGTGAATTGTGAGATCATGACCTGAGCCAAAGTCAGTTACTTAACCGACTGAGCCACCCAGGCTCCCCGGAATCATCCATTTTATAAACACAGCATCCAGTTACAGTCTGTCCTTTGATTAACTTTATTCTTCATGATGAATGGGACACAGTTTGTATAATAGTCGTTGTATTATTCCCCCAGAATAATCATTTGCTGGCTCTGTTTGTTGTAGAGCTTTGAACCACCACTGGAAAGTAGTCATGATTTTATAGGCAACTGGACAGCTAGTGGATATCTCAAGCATGCGGAGGTTTCCATTCATTTTTAGAGCATTGTTTTTTTGGAAATGCTTTCAAAAGTGTCCTTTAAAATATTCCAGAAAAGCAAGATTCATTGCATGTAAATGTATCTATCCTGCTTTGCTGCTAATACACTGTGCAATTTTTAAAAATTGGGGTGCCTGGGTGGCTCAGGCGGGTGAGCGTCCAACTTGGGCTCAGATCATGATCTCATGATTCATAGGTTCGGGTCCCATGTCAGGCTCTCTGCTGTCAGTGTAGAGCCTGCTTCAGATTCTGTGTCTCCCTCTCTCTACCCCTCCCATGCTTGTGCTCTCCCTCTCAAAAGTAAACATTAAGAAAAATTACGAAAGGCAAAGAAGAATGTTTTCTGGTGTGTGTGTGTGTGTGTGTGTGTGTGCGCGCGCACATGCATGCGTGCATATTAGTTTCTGAGATTTAATGACTTTTTTGTTTTTAATTTTTTGATTATTTATTTATTTTGAGAGAGAGAGAGAGAGAGAGAGAATGAGTGGAGTAGGGGCAGAGAGAGAGGGAGAGAAAATCCCAAGCAGGCTCCAGGGCAGAGCCAGACTTGGGGCTCGAACCCACCAACTGTGAGATCATGACCTGAGCCGAGATCAAGAGTCTGACACTCAACTGACTGCACCCCTTTTTAAAATTTTTTATAAGTTTATTTATTTATTTTGAGAGAGAAAGAGAGAGAGCAAGCACAAGTGGGGTAGGGGCAGAGAGAGAGAGAGAGGGAAAGAGTTAATGACCTTTCTTAAGATCAGAAAGGAAAACTAGTCAAAATGTAATGGGTATGGATGCCATGCAGTTGGAAACTTGGACCCGTGGGCACGGGCGCACCCCCACGGTGGGAGGGACGAAGGCAGGCGAGGGCTTAGGCGTGAACCCTGGTGAATAATTTAACATAACCAATTTACTTAATTTCTTGGCTTATTTCCTCATCTGTCAAATGGGATTGTGACTGCTGTTTCCAACCCTTTCGAAGGCTTTGGAAAGAGCCTTGGGAGGTAAAAGGTACTCAGAATATGCATCCCTTTCCTTCGACTGGAACTTGTAGAAAAACAGACAGTTAAGCAGAACTTTGCTTGTGTCAAGTGTACGTTAATATAATGCGCACGTGGACATCGTCAAAGCCATTCGCTTCAGTCATTCACTGGCAGCGAGTTTACTGAGTTCTTTGGTTGACGGGCCAAATGATGAGCAGTGTATTTATATCCCTGCGTCAGAAAATGCATCGTCACGTTACATTTCGAGGAAGAAGCAATTGGGACAGAATCGGCACATACTCAAAGCTTCAACAAAATCCGTTAATGCCACTTTTTCTTTGTATGGTGAGGGCTCGTTCGGGAGGGGGAAAACGCTCGAAGCAGTGCTCTGAAGTAGTCTGTGTAGGTTTCCTTCAAAGTCAGTTGGCTGCCCGTCCTCACAGACTGGTTTTAGTTCACTCTAAAGGGCTTTTCCTACTGAGTCATGTCACCCGCCGTGCACTGCCCTCCATTCTCCCTGCTGCCATCTTGTTGCGCAGTTCCTGTTTATGGTGCATTTCAGGCGAGTTGGTCGTCAGATCTGTTATAATTCTAGCACGCAGTTACCCTCATATGTAATGTCCCTTCAAAAATATTGTAATGCAAAGCAGTACAATAACTGTGCGTTGTGCAACTTAGTATTTCTGTCCATTATTTTGTGACAATGAATGAATGAATGAATGAATGAATGAATGAATGAATGAATGATGGAATAAAGTTAGTACTAACCAGCAGTTATGACTTCAACATAGAGTTTATTTTCCAGTTCAGTTTTGTATGTAAAGAATTCTGCATTTATATTTGTATGCTTTGGTTTCCTCTGATGCTTTTCTCTTTGTTCCCTACAAATTTTATGTGGGAAAACGTTTGCTTACCATCTATACATTTTATTGTGAATATTATTACTTAATATATTGCCCTCACATCATCTAAAATATTAAATCCTGTTATTTTTAAAGTTCTTTTTTAAGTTTCTTAGAGAGAGAGAACAGGGCAGGGGCAGAGACAGAGAGAGAGAGAGAGAGAGAGAGAGAGAGAGATTGAGAGCGAATCCCAAGCAGGCTCCACACTGTCAGCTCAGAGTCCAAATCAGGGCTTCATCTCACAACTGTGAGATCATGACCTGAGCCGAAACCAAGAGTCAGACACTTGACCACTGAGCCTCCAAGGCACCCTTTTCCTATTATGTTTATTTGCTGCGGTGCAGCGAGCATATTGTTTAGTGATCATCAGAAAGCATTTGACAAAATGCAAAAATATAGTTAAATGGTTTGTCAGTGATCTTCCCACTAATCCATTTCTTTGCAAAGTGTCTTTTGGGGGAATTCTTGTGTTAATCTGGTCCCTGCAAAACCAACAAGCTAGTGTATGTACCCATTGTATATAGGGCGTACTCATGCCATCGCTGCTGTGTTACAAAAGAGGTCATAAACACGGCCTTAGAACATGAGTGTACGTGGGGGGATTTAGAGACAGAGGGGTAGAGCAGATGACGGCTGTGGGGGCACATGATGCTGCCCGGCTTTCGGCAGAGTCGTTCCCCGCACAGGAATGGAAGGATGTCATGACAGTTGGCACCTGTTGTTTACGGTAGTAGGCACACAGTAGTTTTCAGGAGATTAGTTAGAATATTTAAGAAAAAACTTCTTGGTAAAAATAGTGCCATATATATGTCTTTTCGCTTAGCTGCTTCTTCTGTTCATTGTTTTATTTTTTCCTTTGGAAATCTTAACTATGATGGTCTTCCATTTTTTACCCAGTGTAACCAAACTCTGGGGTTAAGCACACAGATTTGCAAAGGGCAAAACCTGCTTATTTTGCCAACTCTGAAACCAACTGCAAGTTCAGAGTTTCCAAAATGACCCTCCGTTCTGATAACTTGATAGAAGGACTTGACAAACGTTGAAAGCTGTTGTGCCCACAGTCACATGCATTACAGAAAGGATCCAGGTTAGGCAGAGGGAGACACAAAGGGTGTCATCCTCTCCCCATGGGGCCATGGATGGTGTCACCTCCTCCTAGCCACACTGTGGGGCACTACGCACAGTCCTGCCAAGCTGGGAAGCTCACTGGGGTCTTTGTGTCCAGAGATCTGATTGGTGTTTCATTAGAGAAGCATCATGCATTGAATCATTGCCCTCGTGGTTCAACTCAATCTCCAGCTGCCCTTTCCTTGTCGGCTAGACTGAAATCCTTTTGGTCTAGGGCCACAGCATGGACAACAAAACACTCCTAGCACTCAAGGAGTTCCAAGGGTTGGGGCGCCTGTGTGGCTTAGCCAATTAAGCATCCACTTCTTGATTTCAGCTCAGGTCATGATCTCATGTTTTGTGGGATTGAGCCCGTGTTTAGCTCTGCACTGACAGTGCAGAGTCTGCTTGGGATTCTCTCTCTCTCTCAATCTCTCTCTCTCTCTCTTTCTCTCTCTCTCTGTCTCAAAATAAATAAATAAACTTAAAGAAATTCCAAGGGTTTACAGGTTACCTCTTAGGAGCTAGACCTCTCTTAGAAACCACATTTCTAACTACCCATTTTTCAGTAGTGGCTCAGCTTTCTTGCTTGCAATCTGGTACCTATTGAATCACATTTGGCTACATACTAATGAAGAAATATTATCACTCATTATTTATTTTAAAAACTCACTCCTTACTTGTATGTCATGTATTTGACTTAATGAGTGAGGGTATAAGGTGTAAGGTACATCACTCAAATTTATGCAGTGACTGGAAATGTTATTCCAGAGATCATTTTGGGGGGACTGAGAATCATCAGTGATGATTTAAGATTTTTAATTAATGGTCTAAGTCATCACTGTAATGCTCCAAACCTAACTTAGAGAGTTGTGTATAAGCAATGGCAGAGTCTTTCTTATGTCTTTGAATTCATAACCATCACACTGTCATCTTCTTCCCCTGCTCCCGTTTTCCTTATCTTTTCAAATGTATATTCTAAAAATAAAGAGAAATCTGAGAGACAGAGCAAAGAAACTCTTGTAATGACATGATCATAATCACTTGACTTTATATAGCACTTTACTTTTTAGCGCCTTTTAGCATAGGCTAATTGTAGCCATCTCCAAAGTGGCTGACTGACGTGCAAATGTGAAAAATGCACGGATGTATGGAATGCAGTTTTAGAGAATCAGATCCAGTGAGGTCTTAGTTTGCAGTATGTGTGTATGGACTTGGGTGCATGTGTGCGTGTCTACGAAAGTTGAAGGATGACTGCCCAAATCTAACTAGAACATAAAATACAGTAAGGGGAAGGGGGAGGCTAGAGATAGACAGAAGACGGGCTTCATTTAACAGTTCACTGGTTTTCCAACGAAGTGAAGTAAACTTCAGACATCAAGGGGATTATTCACGTTTGTAGACTTACAGGTCATCTGATAAATAGTTAACAATATCTGTCTCTACAGAAAAACAGGATCAGATACGCAAAAGTGTATTGGTTGTTTACATTAATGGATGGTTGGATTCACTTGAATAATTTTCCAGGTCTGATGATGTCTGGGGATATTTTATATGTACAACTGCACATATATTTTTTCTATAGGCCAGCAGAGTTCCATGGTTAATGTATTTTTTTCTGCGCACACAGGTGTGACTCTGGACTCGGACTCTTGCCTTGACCCAGGAATCCCTGTGAATGGGCATCGGCACGGCAGTCATTTTGGCATCAGATCTACGGTGACTTTCAGCTGTGACCCGGGGTACACACTGAGCGATGATGAGCCCCTGGTCTGCGAGAGGAACCATCAGTGGAACCACGCCCTGCCCAGCTGTGACGGTAGGTGGAGCTCAAGGGAGCCGTAAACCCTACAGAAACGTGGACGCTGTCGATATCTCAGTTGTTTGGGTGGAATGTGTTGTACAGGGCGGTATGATACGAAAAGTTGTACACCTTAGAAACAATTCCGTTTAATGTTTGAAGTTTATCTAGCACATTTTTTTTTCTATGAGGTAAGGCGTCTGTCTAGAAATGAAAAATAAAAAAAAAAAAAAATTACGGGCCGGTCTTCAACCTTATCAGCAGACACCGAGACTTACAGAGCTCAGTTATGCACACACTCTTACATGTGGCATTTGTTGAAGACAGCACGAAGGCAGGCTAGCGAGCGTGTGTGCTCCACATCATCAGGCCCGGTCTTCCTCCGAACCGAGCCCAAGCATCGAGCCACCACCCTGAGGTCTACACAGCTCTTCTAAGCTCTCAGCACTCTCCCTGGGACGACCGGGAAGCACCTTCCCAGAAGACCCCCAAGTGGTTTCCCGGGTGGCCGCTCCCCCTTCCCTGCACGTATCTGCCCTTGGAAGTCTCCAAACAAATACCATGACGATGGCTCCATGCAGGGCATACACAAATACGGTACTTGTGGCCATTCGCAAAGACAGTAAGGGATTTGTCCTTTGGCCATGAATAGAACAACATTATCACATTATCTCTATAAAAAAGAATATATTTTTCCCATTCACAACAGTTTTTCACCAATGTTGTAATGTGGTTGTATTTGTGGCTTAGAAACATAACAGAAATGAATTTACCTATAGAAAATACCACACTTCATAACAAACTATTATAAAAAGTTTCATGGAAGGCGAGAACAGAATAACTTTCTTAGTACCAGGAATGTTATTTCCTATTATCCAGAAGGTCCTCACACATGCAGTAATATAAGAAAATGGCATAAATTATAAATATTACAAAGAACAGACTGTCAAGTTTGGGCAGTAAGTGCTAACAGATGACCATGTTCAGGATAAACATAGATCTGTGGATGTCCACAAAGGATACAGTTAGTAGAAGTATAATATCTATATACTCTAAAACCTTCAGGAGTATATTTAACAAGAAACATGGAGGCTTACCTTAAAATAATTTAGAAGTTTACAGTAGAATACAAAAAGAATATCCTCATACAGGGAAATACCTAATACATTTCTGGACGGTAGGGATGAAATTTAAATATACAAATTTTTTACAAATAAACTTTTACGTTCAATACAATCTAATTAAAATGAATTTGGATTTTTAATAGAAATTTATAAATATGTTATAAATGAATCTGGAAGAGTAAAGCCTCTAAATAGGCATATATTTTTTTAAAAATGATAAAGAAGGACTCTATCTGGTATCGAAGTGTACCAAAAATAGATGAAAATGAAAATATGAAACCAGTACAGAAATACACAAATAGATTATATGCCCGTATAAGAACTTAATTTGCTAAAATTATTCCAAATCCATGAGGAGAGATGACATTTCATAAATGATGTTGTTCAAATTGTAAATCCAGACACAATAAATGGAAAACATTGACAGATTTCACTACATACAAATTAAAATTTCTATTGAAAAAAAGTTAAAGGAAAAGGTCAGACTACAGAAAATAATTGGTCTGTCCATGTAATGTGATTCGAGATACTTTTATCACCCAAACGGATGGAAGAAAAACAGTGACATACACAAAACAACAGGTCCACGAGGAAAACACATACATAGGCTTTTCAGAGAAGGAGACAGAACACGTCAAAATATGTCCACTCTGACACGGACTCAGGAAAATGCAAAAAAAAAAAATTTTTTTTCTACCCTGTTGATTTGCAAAAAAGAAAGGTCAAATTACTCTCCATCATCATGGGATTAGGGAGATGCACGTTCATTCTGTCCTGTTGCTAGGAAACTGAAATGATACCCCCTTTCTGGAGAAAAGAGCAAGTCTCAGGACAATGCACGTTGTGTACGTGAACATATCCATGCATGTACTTACAGACACATTTACGGTATATACATAGAAACTGGCTGAAAATAGACATTCTAAAACGGTAACCCTAATGCTCTCATTTTGGGAGGTTGGCAAGCTGTAGGGAGAGGGAGAGAGTCTTTCAGTTTTTATCTCCACATTTTTTTTGGTGTTATATGAATTTGTATTAGGTCTTATTTTTGTAATTGGAAGCCTAATGATGAAGAAAATAAATAAAATTTACCCATGTAATTACTAAATAGTGTCAGAGGATGCTAGCTACTGGACTAATAATTTTTTTTAATCTGAGATATCATAAATAGTATGCAAAAATATTTATTATATTTATAGTAGGATTTTCTATTGGCAAGAATTATAACAAGGGCACAAAGTATGATAAAGGTCTAACACCTAAAATACTTAGTTGTTACTCATGATAACTAAGCATCAATCAAAATATTTATTAAACCATTTAATCCAAAATCTGCAGTAAGCAAATCATAGAAGTAATTTTATTGGAAGAGTTAGTTACCTGATATGCAAACACATGGCTTTATTGGGAGCCACTGTGCAAATTTAATAATAATTGTTATTTCTTTTTATTTTTTTGACCAGAGCTGAATGGGACTTAGGAAGGGAGCACATAGAAGTTGCTCTCTTTTTTCCATTTTCCTTCGGGATGAATGAGTTGAGCAACTGCCAACACGCGGCCTCAAGTTGTAACTGCAGACTTTTCAGGCAGCGCGGGGAAGATGGAAAAGTTGAGGTCGCTGTGCTTTAAACACACAATCAGTTGGGGCGCCTGGGTGGCTCAGTCAGTTAAGCGGCCGACTTCGGCTCAGGTCATGATCTCGCGGTCCATGAGTTCTAGCCCTGCGTCGAGCTCTGTGCTGACAGCTCAGAGCCTGGAGCCTGCTTCAGATTCTGTGTCTCCCTCTCTCTGACCCTCCCCCGTTCATGCTCTGTCTCTCCCTGTCTCAAAAATAAATAAACGTTAAAAAAAAATTAAAAAAAAAACACAATCAGTTGTGTTGATGAAAGTGCCCAGCTCTTCACAGGAAAATACACAACAGTCGTCTAACTAACTAGACTCTGGATCTGGTAGAAAAGGCCGCCATGAGGTACTAGTGAGAGTAGACACTTATCCAGACCCACCTGAGATGGGTAATTTTGATTTTAAATTGGATTCTTCTCAAGAGAGGACAACGACACTCTCCATGTATTCTTGATTGAACAGTGGTGGTAACTTAGTTCGTTTAAATATTTTAGTATCTGACCAAGATGACTTTCTCCTCTGCCCAGTAGACAACCCAGGCACGTCTGTCCTCGTCCCCTCAACCAAGCCCATGCAGTAGTCACCCCCCCCCACTCCCACGTCCCTTCGTGTTGCGTTCCCCGAATCCACCCCTCCTCCAAGACCAGGATGCACTCAACCGAATCACGCCAGGTCACCAGCATTAACTTTTCTAACATCCGTTTCTCCTTGTGTGCAGTGCCATAGACGTTAACTTTAAAACGTATAATCCCAGGTAGCCGGATACACTCTGTGGTAACCCACGCAGCCTGCTATAACAAAATAAAACCAGACACGGTGGCTTCTCTACAGCAGGCATGTGTTTCTCACTGTTCCGGAGGATGCGGTCCAAGTTGGAGGGACAACACGATCCAGTTCTTGTGAGGCCACCGTTCTAGGCTACACATGGCTGTGTTCTCCCCGTGTCATCTCAGGGAGGAGGGGGCAAGGGAGCTCTGTGGGGCCCCTTCTATAAAGGCCATAATCAGCTGTTGTGACATACCCACACCTCAAGGCCCTGCCTCCTTAACGCCATCACGTTGCCCATTAGGGAGTCAACATGAGTTATGGCGATACACAAACATTCAGACCATAGCATGTGCATATATCACACATACACTTAATTATTTAATAGTTTTCTCAGTTGTATTTTTTTTTAAGTTGATTCAGTTTGAAAGACAAAGAGAAAGCATGCATGAGCAGGGGAGAGGCAGAGAGAGAGGGAGAGAGAGAGAGAGAGAGATATTCCCAAGCAGGCCCTGCCCTGAAAACACATAGCCTGATGTGGGGCTCATACTCAGGAACCATGAGCTCATGACCTGAGCCGAACTCAAGAGTCGGGAACTGAACTGACTGAGCCACCCAGGTGCCGCTCCTTAGTTTTCTTTTAAGGTCATAGTGATAGGCATTGAGGGTCTCACCCTAAATACAGCACTTGAGCCTGGATTTCAGTGATGAGTCGAATTTCCCAAAGTGGCCAGCCTGTGCAGAGGCACCGAGGCAGAGAAAACGAACACACTGGGGCTGACCGGGCACGTTCTGCAGATTCCTGGAGGATTGGGGACATAGAGTGAATGGAACATGAACAAAATGGTCATTGGGAAATTCTCTCAGAGAAACGAAGGGAGGATGGGCAGAGAAGGGTCTCGAGTCCTTAAAGGTAGCTGACATGCTGTAGAAATGACAGCATGCATTTGGCCTTTTCCACAGAAAAGAAAGTACATTCGATTTATGTGTTGGGTCTCTTTTCCTTTCTCCCCACTGAAATCCGTGTACATTTGAAATTTAACCCTTCTAAAGGAATTTGTAACATAAACTGTTTGCTTTGCTTTGGTTTCATTGAAAACTCTTTCAGATAATAATAAATTTATGATAAATGGCTATTAATAAATCTGAAAACCTGGGGAGATTGTAGAGTTTGATATAAGAGTTTTAGTCAGTCATGGTTGATTGTTTTCATTTAACCGTAAGAACCGCTCTTGTTGCATTTTCAAATCTTAAGCAATCTCTTAACCCCCCTGGGTTTTTATTGTGACAAATGATACATCAATAGGATATTTAAACCTTTAAAGATTCATAGCTCTGAGAATGGAAGAAGAAATCAGAATTAATTACAATATTTTATATCACCATGAAAAGAAGATACACTCTATCAGTATCTCTTTCATCTGCATAGCATTTTGCTTCATTTCACTTTTACCATTTATGCGTTAGCATACTCACATTTTAAAGAGATAATGTGCACATTCAAATAAACTGCCTCCTTCTTATTTGTTGAAAGACAAGTGCTAGAAAAATTTGGGAAAACTTTCTTCACTGAGTAAATATTTTTGTACCCTCTGGACTCTTTCCACAAGCATCTATTGGAAAACTACTGTATTTGTAGCTACACAGCTGAAAGTTCGTGATCTTGTAGCATAGAGAAGGGAAAGACTTATGTTTTAAATCACCCAATGAAAGAAGTGCTTTTTGAGGCGCAGGAAAAGTGTTTTGAGAATAGAGAGATGAAAAAGATAAGTTACAATTTGGAATCTTGGAAGTCTTGGGAGGCAGGATTCGAGATGCATCTTTCAAGATACTGTTGAGAGGAGGAATTGGAAGTGAAGGGATGCTAGGAGTCCAGGCATGAAAGTGTCAGCGGGCTAAGGGATTTGGGGGATAGGGAGTCGTTTGCTCTGGGTGGATGGGAGACTGAAGGTCATTCAGAGCCCTTTCACACTAGTTCTGGGGGACAAACCCTGTTTCCTTGGCAAGACTTGAAACCACGGGGCGCCATGGTCCCAGAGGGGGACTCCAGCTTTCTCTGAGAGAACACTGAGGATGATGGCAGGGCTTGAAATACACCCCCTGCTTTAACTGAACGGCTCTAAATTATTCCCCCCTTTATCGGTAGGGTTTCCACGTAAGATTTCTTTATTTTAGGTAAAAGATTCCGTATAAATGCGTGAATGAATGGTGGAACAAATGAGTGAACGAATGAGTAAACTTAATAACTCTTTTGGACATGGAGAGGCCACGGATAATTGGAAATAGAATGTCACCCCGTTAAATTTTTGCTTCAGATAGAACTTTATTAGTAGTTTAAAGCGAATAAGGAAAACGGAAAATAAGAAAAGAGGGACAAAGCAGACGGAATACTGTGTGCTTTCACATGTTAATCTCTCTGAGGAAGAGACAGGAAGGCAGGAGCCGGGACATAAATCACACAAAGAAGGCCTGAAACACGCCAGTTTCACCAAGCGTGAGAGGTGAGAAACAGAAAGTGGCTGTGAAGACAGGGCCCCGGAGGTTACATTCCAAGGGCCTTCGCCGGCAGTGGGAAACTCAGCCGTGGCCTGAGAAGGAAGCCAGTGTTTCAGACACGATTTTGGGAGCCAGCAGGTTGGTCCTCAGAGTCGGTGCCGTGGAAACAAAGGGTATTTTCAGGGGAGCGGGGAGAGGCCGTCCGCTCTGATTCCTCTGGCCTGCCTCTGGTCCAGGCAGAGGAGACACGGAGAAGTGAACACTGAAGCCGGGGTTTGGGCTCTACGAGCTCGTGTCCGCACACTGGGACACATCACAGGCCTCTGGGCAGGGTCCGGCGACAGGAACTGGACACCCGCAGGGTCCGTGGGTGGTCTGGGGCCTTTGCCAAGGACACCCCTAGACCCCCAAGACTCTCCAGGACACTGGCAGCTGGCAGCCTGTCACAGGGCAGTCTGTGAACACGGGGCCCACTCAGACCGCCCGTGCCCCCCCATCCTTGTATCACCCACTCAACAGTCCACATCCCGTTGGCCCGGACACCTGCGCGGATGGACTCGGCAGCCCCCCCAGCCCACCCCACCCCACCCCACCCCACCGTGCTCTAATTCCCTAGACCGCCTGTGAGTTCCGAGAACGTGTTCAGACCCTTGTTCTTAGTCCTGATGAGTCACCTCCGAAAGTTATTTTCCTGGCCCACTGGAATGCGAACTTTGGAAGAAGAGTGTTTTGTCTGTGTTACTCGTTGCTGTGCGCCCAAGAGCTTGCGTGGGCCTGGAAAATACCAGTAAGTTCCTCAGTAAGTCATTTCGGATGGCGGTGTGGGTGGATGAAGGGATTAAAGTAGAGCCAGAAGCAGAACTCGAGACATGTTTGGGAAAGACTGCGTATACGTTCATCTCTCTTGTCTTTCCTCCTTTCTGTGCGTCTCCCGTTTCCCGAGAGGTTGCCGGTGTAATGTCTCTGGGTCTCTGATGGTGGGTAGGTAACGTAAATAGAAAAGTGAAATTCAAGAAATTATGGCCCTAAGGATAGCAAAAGTAAAGGCTTACTGTGCTTTTTGTAACTACCGGAAAAGACTGTGCACTGCAGGAAGAAACAGATTATTGTCATTCAGACTACATGCCCCGCTCCCTGTGGCGCTTCTAAGGGAATGGAGACTTGTCTGTGAGGATGTGGCCAGAGGCCCATGTGGACAGTAAAAACGAAAGCAGTTTCCTTATTTCACTCTCTTCCCTCTTCGGTGTCAGGCAGGAATACCAGTACAATTGTGTACCTCAAATCTCCTTTCTCTAAAAAAAGAAGGAAAAACAAAAAAGGACGCTTTGTGGATGAAATTATTTCTATTCAGAACTTCATAATGCATGAAGACTGTGTTGCATTTGCACATACATGAATCAAAACGAGCCGCAGATTTACTGATTTACTTCATCGGTATCTTTCTTTCTTACCTCGCTCCTAAACGGCGCCTCGATGGTGTGGGTTCGTGCTTTCTGAGTTCGGTGTTGAACTGATGGAAACATCAGTGGTCAGCTGTCTCTCCTCCCAAGCTTCTCCCAGTATACGATCCACCATTTTATGCTGATGGCATGAAGACAGAGGGTGAAACAGAGATTGATGAATCTTATAGTGTCTTAAGTGTAGCTGGATATGGATTATTTGTATCCGTTTTCTCCAGCACGTGCAGGTTTTAAGGTAAAGATTACTACGAATAACTGCATGTGTGATACCTCGACTTGACATCAAATGGTTTCCACTCGTTATGCTTCCATCCTTGGTAAATATTTGAGAAGGTGACGTCCCGATCTACCCTGATCCAATCACAGACACATAGAAAGCTGCTAATAGGTAGCTGCTATGCTCCAGGCTGCATTCTGTCCCCGGGCTTGTCCCAGGCCACGGCTACCTTTCTCATGTCCTTTGTTGAAGCTTCTCACCTCCCTGGGCTGGTTAGCCCTGGAGAGAGCGGGTTTGGCCTCTTCATCCACGTCCACTGGGACGGTGGTCTCCACGGCTCCTGTTCTTGTTCCCATCCCCTGGGGGGACTTGTGAGTCCAGCTGCCATGACAGATGTTCTGCGTGGATGTGCAGTAGGCATCCAGCTTCGGGGACCTGAGACTGAGCTGGTCCATACCCCAGAGTCTGCCGCACCTTCAGTTCCTTCACGCTCTTTTAATTTTTAATGTTTTTTGTTTTTTTGTCATGGCGTCCACATCCCATTAGTGAAAAAAGCCCAGTGGCTCTGCCTTGAAACCGTGGCGAGGTCCTCCCCACTTTCTTCGGCGTCTGCCGTCGTGTCCTACCCGCTGGACCCTCTGCCAGCCTCACGCCATTCTCGCCCAGCGCCCTGGAAAAAGGCCCAGTTAGCGGCTGTCCTGCCCCACCGGAGCCTCCAGGGCCCTACACCTCACTCAGACAAGTGGCAAGGCCCCCACCCTCTAGATACTGTTCGTCCTGGCTTCTCCAGCCCCCTCCCTCTCAGCTGCGGTGGGGCACGTCCCACCCACAGCCCTACTCAGGCCTGGTCCCAGTGCTTGTCTCTGCACACAAGTTCTTCCCAGGCCTCCAGCCACTCCCTCCTTGGTCTCCAGGGTCTCTTCATGGGCCACCTCCCAAGTACGCTTCCCTGCCCACCTGCACAGGTGGCCCCAACCCCACACGGTGCGGAGAATTCCCTGGCCTTCTCTCCCTCTTCATTTTCTCCCCTGGTGCTTACCATCTCCCAACATCATGTATAATCTACTCTTTACATTATTGCAGAAATAGTCTCTCTCCTTCAGCCGCAGTGGTGACTCTCTGAGGGCAAGGACTTTTGTCTATTTTGTTCACCATTTCCAGGGCTGAGGGCAGTGTGTGGCCCTTTGTGGAACAAATTAATTCCAAATGTTATACTAACACTACCTGTTTCGTAATGAGATGGAGTCAACCTAATTTTAAGACGTGACAATCCTCCACCGTTAAAATTGGCTAGAACTCGCTCAAGAAGTTTCTGTTTTGCTGATTTTTATGTAACTCTTCCCATGTGGTTTACATTTTCAAAGAGATTATCTGTTCCCTTAAAACACATGATGCGTGAGCATGATACGAAGATCGCATCCTTCACAAAGTCGCTAATTCTTCCGCAGCTGTTACTTTATGGAACTAGCTTTATGAGACACAGTTCGGGATGTGCATTCTAACAGGAGAACATTGCTTCAGGTATCAGTCACTTAATGATAATCTTACCGAGTTCCAAAAAGGAAGCTTGGTTACATGTGTGCGTGGAGAGCACATGGTCACGGATTGAGAACTGAAACTTCCCTGTTCCATCAATTCCCTCGGTGTCTCTGCTTTCTCATCCACACGATTGCATATAACCTTTTTCTTTATTCAGAAACGAGTCTCAGGGTGCCTGATTGGCTCAGTTGGTTGAGCTAACGACTCTCGATTTCAGCTCAGGTTGTGATTCCAGGGTCCTGGGATCAAGCCCCGCCTCGGGTATGGAGCCTGCTTAAGAATCTCTTTCTCCTTCTCTCTGCTCCTCCCACAAGCTCCTGTGTACTTGCTCTCTCTCCTCTCAATCCCTCCTTCGAAAATAATAATCAAAACAAAGATTAAAGAAATTAGTCTCTAAGACACATTGAACAGGTCATCTTGTTGAGGATTTAAATGCACTGAAGAACCACTAAGACCATCAACTCTAAAAAAATGCAAACCTGCACCATTTCTGAAGCTGTAATTGTGCAAGTCAGGGTTGTCTAGAGAAAAAGAACCAGTAGGGGGTGTGTGTGTGTGCGCGCGCACGCGCGCACGCACACGCGCGCAGAGAGAGAGAAAGGGAGGGAGAGGGAGAGAGAAAGGGAGAGAGAGGGAGGAGAGGGATTTATTATAAGGAATTGGTTTACATGTTGTGGAGGCTGTCCAGTCCCAAGACTTGCAGTGGACAGCTGGAAACACAGGAGAGCGGATGGTGTGAATTCTAGGCTGGAGGCTGTCAGGCTTGAGACTCAGAAAGAGTCCAAAGGTAGGAAAAAAATAAATAAACTGATGAGATTATCTGTTCAAAGGCAGTCAGACAAAGGGTGTTTCACCTTATTTGTGGAAGAATCACCCTTTTGCTCTGTTGGAGCCTTCCACTGATTGGCTGAGGCCCACCCACATTAGGGAGGGCAGTGGGCTTTGCTCAGGCCACCTGTTGAAATGTTAATCTCATCCTGCGTGGTGCCAGATACACCCAGAACAACCTTTGACCACAAATCTGGGGATCCCCCGGCCAGGTAAGTCACCCACAAAATCCCACTCTCCTGGCCATACCTGACTCTGGGTATTTTTTGGGTTTTGTACTGTTTAGGACGCCTTTCTATGAGATAGCTAATTGCAGGCAAAGTTGCAGTTTTGTTTTATTTTTCATATTTGACACACTTTTAGTCCTTGTGCAAAGTAAATATCACTTTAGAAGTATTTTATTCTAGCAATCATCGCAAAAATTTACTACAGCGATAAATATTCCTTATATTTAAAGCCCTCTGTGGAGGCTACATCCATGGGAAGAGTGGAACCGTCCTTTCCCCAGGGTTTCCGGATTTTTACCCAAACTCCCTGAACTGTACATGGACCATTGAAGTGTCTCACGGGAAGGGTAAGAATATTACATGGCTTTTGTATGTACAGAGTGGTTAGAAGAAGGTATGCGTGTGTGAACAAGTAAGCTACGTGATTTCTTCACATATTATTTTCACCGTAATTTTGATGTTATGTATGATTCTAGAAGAAGAGTGGTCTGGGATCAGTGATGCTACAGTAGGAGTAGATTCCCTGTACTGCTTTCTATCGGGTAACTTAGATTGATACGGGTCAACGTGTGTTTGGAAAGTAGGTGTGCTGGCAAGGAAAGAGGCATGCGTTGGAGAAAACACAAATATTGATGAAGTCAAAGGAAGTAAAGTATCCAAACTTCATCTCCATGATACATCTAGGATAAATTTTGTACTTGCCTTATTTTCTAAGTTTACTCAGTATTATTATACGTAAGTCATTTATCTTCACACAATCCAGTGATGATTTCTGGAGCAGATTTAATTATCCTCATTTTATAGAAAAGCATACTAAAAGCCAGGAAGATTTGTAATTTGTGTGAGAAATGTAGTTCATAAACACTGGATTTAGGACTGTACCTGGGTGTTTTCTGTATGACAACACTTGTCATTTTTAAGGAGATAATATGAAATTTTGATCACATCAATCTCATGGAGACAAACTGTCTTACACTTAATTCGGACTCTGTTGCTGCTAAATTGACATTTTTGATTATGTGCCCTATATTACGCTATGCCCATAGGTATCATGAATGCATGTTCAGAATTTCCTTGAAGGAAATCAAGAATAAAGCAGAAACAAATTGTGAGTGACTGAGTTTGTCACTATAAAAATGAGTATTTTTATTTAAAAGGAGCTGTTTGTAGTTAATGTTATTCGTTTTCCTATAGGAATCCACTGATCCTTTGTCGGTATGGTTAACGTGAGAACAGATGCCTAGAAGGCACATAAATCTATAATTTCAATGAATTCCCCCCTCAGCCGTACGTTTATATGGCTAGACCTCTGACCTAAGGTTTCCTAGAAGATATTTGTCAAATGTAAATGAAAAAGTTATCTGCTCCTTCTCTCCTCTGGAATAAATGCTAGTCGCCATTCCTCCATGCAGTTTCCTGTAAATGCCTGCCATGTTGTACTTGTATATCTGTGTCTGTCTGTGTGTTTATGTCTGTGTTTGCGTCTGTCTGCACCTGTGTCTGTGCCTACACCCACAAGCCCATGTCGAATACACCTGTGCCTATACTTCCATATCCTTAAGCATTTATTTCTACCGTTTATCCCCTCTTCATTTCTAAGTCCACTCTTTCTATCCATTCTCTGTATTTTCCTTTGAAACTTAAAAGTTTGCTTATTAAGATTTTTTTTTTCATTCAAGAGTTTGATGTCTCTAAGCCCAGAAGAAGTGATTTTTCCTTAGCTGTTAACTCTGATATCTCTCCCTCCCCCGCCCACCCCGGCCCCTCCCCTACCCCCCTCTTTTTCTGCTTCTCAGGAGTTCAGATGATCTTCCACACCTTCCACCTAGAAAGCTCCCACGACTATTTACTGATCACAGAGGACGGGAGTTTCACCGAGCCCGTGGCCAGACTCACTGGCTCTGTACTGCCTCACACTATTAAGGCGGGTTTGTTTGGAAACTTCACCGCCCAGCTTCGGTTCATCTCAGACTTTTCCATTTCCTACGAGGGCTTCAACATCACGTTCTCAGGTACGTTGTTCTCCTCCAACGTGTCTCTTCTCTGGCAATAATAGCACTGTGTGTGTGAGCGTATGCGTGTGCCTGTGCGTGTGTGATTGCAGGTTAATGTCCCAGCAGTCGTGAGCATTAGCTGGTGAGCCAAGGGGGCCGAGCCTCCTTGAAGAAAGATGCTAGGACCTCTGCCCGGCATCCTCGAAATGGCACTTTGCAAATTCTCATCCCTGAGAAATTGCTAATATCACTAAGTTCTCCTGAAAAGCCCTTCTCACTCACTTCTCATCAGTTCTATCAAAATCTCAAGGCAAGTGTCCCCATTGGGAGACATTCTCAGGAGAAGCCATCATCTGATTATTTTAGTGCCTGCCTTCCAGCGGATGCCAATACTTGGCTCAAAAACCTCCTCTAGAGTGAAAACAATAACAAAGAAGAAGCGTAAACACACACACGCAACTGAGGATGAGTTTTCATTTACTTTGATGCAGTTATGAACACAGACAAAAGCAGGCTCCAAAATCATGTGACATTTTTACTTTCAGTGATGGCACCTACGTGATATGTGAAGGGTTTCTGCTGTTTGCCCGGGTTACACTGTTACTATGAATGGTGCTGTGAATAGTATTACTGTGTTTTTGTGGACGCGGAAAAAGTACCCACACTTAAAAATTAGCCAAGCGTTTATGGGATGCATTTAATCGCATAAGCGATGCTCAGTGACCATGGTCAGGGCCCTGCACTAACACAGATGCAGCCTCAGCCCACAGAAGGGCGCTCCTGCTCTAAGATCCTGATGGGTGGACACAAGGGTGTTTTTGCACTTCTGTGTGTGATGCTTTGGAAAGGACAGTGCTCCTCCACTCCGCTCCGCCCAGCCCAGAGCTAATGCAGTTTTCATTAGGTAGTTCCTGAGTCCCGTAATCAGGAGTGATTTCTTCCCCTTGGACCTCCCATAAGTTCCTTAGCAACTTCTGATGCCACGTACGAGATTCGCCGTCACAATATTTGGGTATTTATCTCATCTCCTGTTCTAAGGCTAAAACTCTTAGGAAAGGGGTTTCCGTACCTTCCGCCTTTCCATCAGCCGCAGGTGTATTCCTGTGTCTTCTACGCAGTAGGAAGTTAATAATCACTCAATATCGCATGGTCCTTAGCGATATATGCGTTGAAATAACTGTCTTAAAGAAAAAGATTTCTTAGGGATTTTAAGATGCTCTGAACTATTTTATACGCCCCATAATTATAACCAGTGCCACTTATCTTTACCTGACTTTGTTGATTTTTCTTGGCATTTCACTGCATTAGTGGAGCTCTTGTGACGAGCTCAGACAACTTGATTTCTTGGAAATTTGCCTGTAATCAGGGGTAATCATGAGATTGGCCGCTCTGTGGAACAAAGACTTAAATTTTCCTAACACTAATGCCTAATTCCTCTGTA
The DNA here is from genome assembly GCF_018350155.1 of Leopardus geoffroyi. Classification (NCBI taxonomy): domain Eukaryota; kingdom Metazoa; phylum Chordata; class Mammalia; order Carnivora; family Felidae; genus Leopardus; species Leopardus geoffroyi. The sequence goes on along the minus strand of NC_059327.1, from coordinate 2,696,976 downwards.
CCTTCTTTCCTGCTGGGTCTCAGTTCGGGCACCATGAGAACGTCACTGTCTTTGTTCTCAACTTCCATCGAGATCCAACATGAAGTCAACTAGAACATTCCACAGGAAGAATCTGGCAGCGCCCCACCTCTGTGGGGCTCCCCCCTAGATATGTCTCAGAAGTCTGTCGTTCCCACCCTTTCCATGACATCTGTTTCTTAATTCTGTCACTCCCAGTGCAGAGCTGACAATAAGCCTTTTGGTTAGCAAAGGTCAGAAGCCAGCTCTAGGGCTAATTGTCTTCTTCCGCAACCTCCGTAAACAGACAAGCAGGCGAGAAACAAGACACACTTTCTGGGGTCTTGGCAGTGCTTTGCAACAGTTTTAAAATATTTTAAAATGTTAAAAATTAAGGTGGTCGCGGTTTTTGAACACCCGGACCAATCCACTTGCACACAACCGATGGGAAACGATTCGCAAAGCTTGCAGAAGGAATCACCTAACCTAGACTGTGTCACACACAGGCTCAGACAATTTTGAAAACAAAACAAAACAAAACACAACACCTGGGATTGCAAAGCCAGTGCTGCCCTAAGCTTGTTCTTCAGGTGTGCTGAGGAGTAATTTCATTTGCAAGAATTTCGCCTTGAAACCTGGCTGCAAACAATTGCCAGTGACACTAATACAATGGCGTTTATTTTTTAAGTGTCCAAATAAGTAGCAACTTTATCATGCAAATGAAGTGTTTTCCCTTCTGGGGGCTCTTCAGATGTGTGCACAAAATCAGTATGGTTTTCTATCTGCCTTTCCTCCTGCCGGCCCAGTTTCCTTCTGTCGTTTTTAGAAGGTTTTACTAAAGTGGCATTTCCCGATGCGCGTCACAGCAGTGTCTCTGCAGATGCTAATGGGACAGTGTGGGAGAGAGCTCCAGATGCACCAGCGGTTACACACAGCTGCCCAGCGTCTGCTCTGTCCCAGGTGTCATTCACTGATGCTTAATTGAGTGGGCTTGATTCTCCAAGCATCCTTGACCTTCAGCGCGAAAATTATTTCATATAGTTTACGTCACAGCTGTAAAATGCTCACCTTATCTTAATGTTACACATCTATTTAAAAAAATACTAGAATTCATGCGGTTCATCACGAACCAGCTTAGGGTACAAAGAAGACCAATCCACATAACCACTACAGAGCAGTTTGAAAAACTATGCGTGAGGTTTTTTAAGTAATAGCCATTGTTTTTTGTTTTTTTTGTTTTTTTAATTCTTGGTAAGTGAGTTTTGAGTGTTTACCCAAGTTCCCACACATTTACTCCGTCTCCTCTCTTCGTGTCTCAGAGTACGACCTGGAGCCTTGCGATGACCCTGGCGTCCCTGCCTTCAGCCGAAGAATTGGTTTCCACTTTGGAGTCGGGGACTCTCTGACTTTTTCCTGCTTCCCGGGGTATCGCTTAGAAGGTGCAACCAAGCTTACGTGCCTGGGTGGGGGCCGTCGTGTGTGGAGCGCGCCTCTGCCAAGGTGTGTGGGTAGGTGGTCACACGCTTTCATTTCATTCACCCAGTGGGGACAGGGCGCGGTGCAGTCAGGGCGCAGGGCCCAGCTTGGCAAGGGCGGCGGGGGGGCACCCTGCTACCCTGGGCGTGAGCCCCTCTGGGCTGCACTTACCTTGTCTGTGAAGTCAGCCCCTTTCAGCCCTCCGTTCTTACGACTGAATGAGGGTAAATCTAAAGCACGTGGCAAGCATATTTGTGAAGGAAAAAATATGCACAGAAGTAAAAATCACCCGGAACAAAAGGAAAAATAAAAGCGAGACGCCAGGCTGTGTTAACACGACTGGTGACAATTCTGTTGCTTAAAACAGTGAGTATCTCCTGGTGTAATGATGGGGACAGTTTAAAATACCGGTTTCCTTGTTAACTTTGCCATTTAACGCTTTTGATTTGATTGTGGCGTACTCCTGCAAAGTGGGCATTGTAGAAACTTCCATGCCAGAGTAGCCTTCTCAGTGTGCTTTTGAGGAATTCAAGAGGGCATTCCAGAGAGAAGCAGGGGTCTTTACTGGGTACTTTCCAAGACGGTGTGATTAGGATGCGGGCCCAGTGGGGTTACATGTACTGCTAATCTGGGAACTGAGCTCCCATAAGGCAGAGAGCGGAGCGGAGCTGTGAGTGCAGGGAGGGCTAGATACGGAACCACCTGCCCGTCTCGGGTCTGCGCATCACCCCAGAGGTAATGCCTAGCACCTGCCACTCGGCCGTGTGGCTTAGTGTCTGAAGGCTTTGAAGTCTGTCCTCTCGAGTTACAGAAAACTGCCTAAGGACGTAGCGTTATGACATTCATCTGGAGATTAATGCCAGCCCAGCGCAGCGGTGAGCCTCTGTGTCACAGGGAGTCCATGGTTCTGCCCTGGTCCCACTAGTTCATGTGACAGAGGCGGGTGGCAACGTTGTGGAGATGAGATTTCAGGACCCATACAAATACTAAGTTGTTACTGTAGTAAGACCCACTTTTTTCCCATGGCAAAGAATCTCTTCAATTGTCAGCACAGTTTAGGGATGTTGTTGATTCAACTGGTAATAGGGTCCTTTTGTGTTTTAATGATATTCTGACAGGACTTCGTTTAAGAAAAAAAAATTACACAAGTAAACACGAATCAAGCCATCTTTCTCTCTCACCAGGGCACCTGTCTGTAAATGTCTATTGTCTGTCTTTCCCCTAAAATAGTGGTTTTCACTCTCTTTTTGATTATGGTTTTTATTTGAGATTTGGATGCCATTTCTGAACTCTGTGTCAAAAAAAAGATACGGTATTTTGCCGATGGTCCTGGGAATTCCCAGGGTGCCTAGAATCCGTGTTCCCCAAATTGAAATTTCTGAATGAGATAGTTTAAGATCTGGAAGAAACTCCCAACCCAATGAAACCAAAGCTTTGTCCCACACATGTAACGTTAAGCCTACTGATTGGTCAACTCTGTTGATTATAGTATGCCATTTGCTGTGAGCCTGTTTTATTTAGATTCATTATCTGTACACTGTCCCTCTTGTTTTTTGGGTGTTGACATTGTTACCTAAAATATAAGCCAAGAACCCATAGTTAACTTCCATCATCCCTAGTTCCAGAGCCCACACTGCTCCAAGCTCTTTACATGTGTTGCCTCATTTCACTTCCAAGAATTAATGAAGTAATGTGACTGTCACTTCTGCTGTACAGATGAGGACACTGAGACACAAAGGGTCTCGGACCTTGGCCCACAGTCACGTGCTTACGATGTTGGAACGCAGGGCACCCGAAACCACACTTCTCACCGTGGCCCTGCACTGTCACAGCACCCAGGGGCCTGGGTGTGCCCTTTCTTTATTTGGCCTCTTGTATTTTGCCTGGTGTTTCCTGAATTTCCCTCCAGCCCACCTGGGTGCAAAGTTCCTTTAGACAAAATGTGACTCTTGGTAGCCGACCCCCAGCTGACCCAGGAGGCCTCGGGAACTCCTTGGTATTTCTCCTTTTCTCTCCTTCTCCACGTCTAATTAGTGGCCCGTTTTGAAGATTCGGTGTCCCACCTAGTTCTCAGCTCAGGCTCTCCCGCCCGCTGTGTCTGCCTGGCCCTGGGGAGCTTCTCCCAGGCTGCAGGACGGAGCTCCCTGAGTGATCGATCTAATCCAAGCCCCGTCAGGGTGCCCCCTTAGGAGAACCTGTTAGCCCCCAGCGGTGACTCTGGTGGCACACGAGGCCCATTATTTGTTGGCCCGACTTTCCACCTTCCTGCACGACTCAGCCACGTACTGAAGCATCAGCAGGGGAAGCCCGTGCAGGCCCCTGGTCACCCCGGCTCTCCTTCCCTCTGTGTCTTTGTCGGTGCTGTTCCCTCACGTCCCCGTGCTCACCCTGCTTTTCTGTCCGGCTGACTCTGCCCCATCATTTTGAACTCAGTTTACGCGTGAGCTGTCTCTACCCCGTCACCTGCTGGCTGGTGGGCCCTCCGTGATAATAGCTCCATTCTGTGGAAGTTGCCTTAACGTTTCTGCCTCCCACGAGGCTATTTCTTAACACTGGGGGCTACCTGATCCCTAAAATCCAGCTGTGCGCCTGATTCAATAGATGCTTGTCAAAGTTTGCTTCCCTCCAAAGCTTTTCTCTTGATGTCAACATTTGGATTCATTAACACTCTGTGCCTGTGTTCCTTCTTTTAAAATCACGGAAATCAGGGGCACCTGGGTGGCTCAGTTAGTTACGAGCCGACTTCGGCTCAGGTCAGGATCTCGAAGTTCGTGACTTCGAGCCCCTCGTAGGGCTCTGTGCTCAGCGCCTCCAGCTCAGAGCCTGGAGCCTGCTTCCCATTCTGTTCTCCCTCTCTCTTTCTCTGTCCCTTCCCCACTTGTGCTCGGTCTCTCTCTGTCTCTCAAAAATAAGCACTAAAAAAATTTTAAAAAATAAAATAAAATCACAGAAAGAAGAGTGATTGATTCATAGTTGCGAATCCAAAAATTGCGAATCCATTCCAAAGATCACAAGTGACATCAGAAGAAAGTCAACTGAATTATGAGCATGCTAGTTTGTTTTCATCCAGTAAACACCTCATCTTAAACAGAACTTCTAGTGAACACCTAAACTAAGAGCTGTTTTTCTCTTTTATCAGTTCACTTGTAAATGAAAGAGAAATGATCATTTTATTTGCACTTTTTCATCGTAGGGCTATATCAACCTAATTATTTAGAGTACTAGAAATAATACCATTGTGTACTCCATGATTTGTGACGAAATGTGCAAGCCCTCTCTTGTGCCACCTTTTCATTCGCATTACATTTTACGCATATCATTCAATATGTTTTTTTATTGCCAAGTTAAAAAAAAAAAAAAAAAAAAAAAGAGCCCAAACTGGTTTAAGTAAAAGGGAAGGTTTACTGACAATATAACTACATAAGTTGGGACAACTTCAGGTGAGCGGGTTAGATCAGATGTAATCAGGGACCTGATGCCTTGTTTTCTCATCTCTCCTGTCCTCTCCCCGCCTGGGTGCTGGCTTTATCCTCAGGCTCCACAACCCAAGGGAAGACATTAGGCCACCCCCTGCCTTCCCCCGGGGGCCTCCTCAGACGGCTCTCAAGTCTGCACACACTGTGGAATCTCAGGGTCGCACTTTCCCGGAGGCAATCCCTTTCTGTGGGGTCGCTGGGTTGCCTCTGATTGGCCCAAGTAGAGAGTCACGTGCCCATTCCTGACCACTCAGGGACCAGGATGCTTAGAGGCCAGTCTGCACAGGTGTTGAAGAATCAGGAAAAGTATTAAAAAACATACTTCATGGTATTTGAGATGTCTTGTGACATCTTGTTGGGAAAAACAAAAACAAAAACAAAAACAAAACCCAACAGGGGCGGAGTTAGCAGACATGAAGAGTGTCCAGTAGAGTTCTCTAAACTAATATGGCATCACTGAACACACAGGTTTTGAACACACGATTTTTTTCAGGCCGAGTATGATAAGCCTCTATATCTACATCAGATTAATTACCAAATAATATCTGCTGAGAGAATTAAAAGAAAACTCAGTGAAAGCAAGAGTTATCTTGTTGTTGAATATCTTCATTAATTGTATTTATTGGACAAACTACAATGCCCGTGGATGGAATAAAATAGTTAAAAAAAAAAAAGTCAACACTATTAGCCTCAGTTGTTTAATGGATTACAAATATTTTGGAGAAGCGTGGTAAAACAAAATAGGTTGCCTGTATTTTGAGAAATTGAACTCAGCTTTAAATCTTTTGAACAATTCTGTCTAAACAATTCTATCTATCCCTATGCTGACCAGTCTGTTGCTTCCATTTATTTCTTGAATTTTTGGTTTAAAATTTCTTTTTTTTTAATTTTTTAATTCTTTATTTATTTTATATATTTTTTAATGTTTTTTTATTTTTGAGAGAGAGACAGAGCATGAGTAGAGGAGGGCAAAAAGAGAGGGAGACACAGAGTCTTAAGCAGGTTCCAGGCTCTGACCTGTCAGCACAGATCCCGATGCGGGGCTCAAACCCACAAACCTTGTGATCATCACCTGAGGCTGAAGTGGGAGGCTTAACTGACTGAGCCACCCAGGCTCCCCGTGGGTTTAAAATTTCTGAAACAAAATTAAAACCTGAAACTAATCTCTGAATTTAATTGAATCTTAAAGGGTAACTCAATCATAGCATTAAATTAAGGAAATAAAGGTTCGTAGGATAATAAATAGATTAAAAGTAGAATCAGCATTTTATTCAATTCTTCTATATTCTTTATGAGTAAAAATAAGATTGCACATTTTAAATAATTTGGCTTTATATATAAAATAGAGTACATATGTGTAGAGATTCTGATATACAATATAGACTTCGTGTGTATATATATGTTAATTAATTTAAAATAATCAATTTACAAATTCACAATGGTCTCAAAGGCCCCACTGCAATTTCCACAAAACTTTAATCACTGCCACCAAACACTTTCGCATGTTGTCACTTTGTTCAGGAAAGTCCCTGTTGGGGGGTGGGGGGTTGCGTGCAGGCTCAGTGTTACTTCGGGGAAAAGCTCTTTGGCAAAGATTTTGCTTGAATCAGGTTTATGATGTGCGCACAGAGTATCTGGGCACAGCCAGGGGTCTTGTAAGTCAGCCTCCAGAGCCCTGAGGAGTAAATGCCTGTCCTTCAAGCCCCAGGTTGGGGGTGTTTGGTGATGGCAGCCTGAGCTGAATAAGGGTGGCTTCACAGGTAGATACTGTTGAAAGAAGAATTTATGGGAAATCAATTGGCTCCTTTCTATTAAGTTAATTTAATTTTAATTACTTCATTTCCATTAAGAAACTCTAAATGACAATCCAATTTTAATTACAATTTCAGTGGGTTCTTTAGAAAAAGAACAAATGATTCATCTTAAGGAAAATTATATCCATTCATCTTAAAGCAATTGTAAATGGATTATTGAAAGAAATTAAAATTGATACATTTAATTGCTTTGGTAATAGAGGTTTACAATGGATATTTTCAGTCAAGTTCAAAGAATTTTTGAAACTCTGATGACTTAAAGTGTGTAATTTTCTGCGCACTTGCTTTTTACTGTTAGTGTCTTATTTTCTTTATTTCCTATGGGATAGAGTCCCAGGCTTTAGTGGGCAGAGTGTTACTATATTTTATTTGTTCTGCCATTACTTCTTTGGTTTTCCTTGGTGTTCCTCTGGACTAATAATTCCAGAATTTGCTTCACAAACCCATTGTCACATCATTGCACCCTTTTTGTTTTCTTTGAGAGTCTTCAAGATTCTTTGCTTTCTCTTAGGGCGTTTCCTCTTCTCCGGACACCCTTTGTCTGGACACCTGTGTGCTCCAAACTTTTAGGGACCTTGCACCTTGGTTTGGTGAAGCCCACACGTTCCCCAAGGTCTGGCCAAGTCTCCCTGCAGCCACATTTCCTACGGTTCTCTGATGACCGCCCACCTCAGTCACGTCCCTGAAGCCACATAAACAGCCTTTGTGTCTCACACCGGCCTGTCCCCGTGTCTCACTGCAGCATCCCCGACGTAGGTCTCTCCCTAGACCCTGGGTGTCGCCAAACCTGCTAGCACCAAGTTGAGTGATGAACCAAGGCGTCGAGATAAAATGGCAAATCACGTTCAGCCTTTGAGATGTCGTATTTTCTTACGGCCCTTGACACAGAATCGGAAAACGATAGCAACAGCCACACGTGCTCACTGGAATGGTGTCAGCCCAACCGGACAACTGTTTTAAAATTGAGGACAGGTGTAAAGGTCACGAATTAAGAGGAAAAAAAGTAATGACGTGGTAATCTGCATGAAAGTCTTTGAAGAATATAAAGGCATACAAATATAAATAGTGATGTGCCTAGTATGGAACTGTATGATACAAAACACTGTACTGAAGTAGATTTTTTTAAAAACAATCAGGGGCGCCTGGGTGGCGCAGTCGGTTAAGCGTCCGACTTCAGCCAGGTCACGATCTCGCGGTCCGTGAGTTCGAGCCCCGCGTCGGGCTCTGGGCTGATGGCTCAGAGCCTGGAGCCTGTTTCCGATTCTGTGTCTCCCTCTCTCTCTGCCCCTCCCCCATTCATGCTCTGTCTGTCTCTGTCCCAAAAATAAATAAACTGAAAAAAAAAAATTAAAAAAAAAAAAAACAATCAACATACCAAGCTTGTATATTCTACAAGCAATTTCATACTCTTGGAGAAAAATGCACATGAAAGACTCCTTAAGCACCGCACCACGTTAGAAGAACGAAATTCCATCCTTGTACATGTAAACGTATCGGTCATGTTTGCTGAGGTTCAGTTGTCTATGAAATAAATGAGTTACTGCTGAACGTTCACTTAGAGATTTTACCGTGTCTCAGCCCGAGAGACAGTGGCTCTGACACCAGTGGGATTTTATTGTGAAGGGGGGAGCAGGTACCTCTCACTTGCAGGAGATCCGTTTCTGCAAGTTAAAGGAACAAATCGTCTGTGTACAAAGGGTTACGAGTTACGACAGGCCAAGCGATTGCCCACACCTATTATTTCTATATAGTGCACTTAATTGGCACCACTTACTATATGTCTGCCTTAAAGCGAAATCCCAGGATCCAAATCCTAATAAAAAGAGATGTAAAATTACGTCTTTAGATTTAATAGTTTTTTTTTTCCTTCCCACGTATCCAAAGGCCAGAGTCTTCTCTCTAGTTCTCCTTTTTTGCTGTATTATGAGAAATAAGTATATGGTTGGTGTCTCAAATGCTAATGTGAAAACAGATATCATCTCCAGTTCACTGGTGACCTGTCCCAAACAAAAGTCCTCAAAAGGATACACCCATATAGAGCAAACCCAGACTATCTTAGTTTCATTGTTTTTCATAATTAATAATATTGTGAGTTAGTCACTAAGATGTGTATTCATCACTAGTTAGGATACAAAGGGACACAACTCCATTCCTAAGTGTGTAGAGTTTATATCAACTCAATAACTGATCTGTACTAGTTTTGTGACCTTGGGAAAAGCCCTTGGTTTTTCAGCTATTCTGTTTCAGTGTCCTCACCTGTGAAATGTGGTTCATTGACCTATTTGATAAGGTTACTGAGAAGTAACAGGGATCCCTGCGTGTAAAGAACTTAGAAAAGCATCTGACGCACAATTACCAGAATTTACGTATCAGCCTTGTCATGATAGATTGTCACTTTAGAAACATGACACCTCTGGCTGGTTCTGGAAGATTCTCCTCGTGACAAATGTGTGAAGGAGAAGAAAAGAATAGAAATGCAGTGGCGTGAAGACCAAAGAAAGAGATTCCAACCACGGTGAAAACGAGAGAACAAAACCCATTCTCCACAAATGCCGAACCACAGATACAGACGGAGGACGAACGTGAACGTGGCCGAGCCCCCGCCTTTGGGAGGGGGTAGTGCTTTCCTCAGGGGTGGGCTCATGGATGAAACTCATCAGAGTTGATTCTCCTTGGCTCTGCTTTCCTCACAGAGTGCCCCCTGAAGACACCTTCGGACTTCTCATACGTGTTTTCATAGCTCCCGAGAGAGGCAAGGCTCACATTCCACACTTGGGTTCAAGATGCGTAGACTTACCACTGTGTTCAATTAATTACCCCTTATGCGTTCCAACCCTCCCTCCATCCTCCTGACCTCATTCAGTCAAGAAAGAAGACCACAGCCTCTCCTGATGACCAGATGGTGACCAGAGGGAGGGCCAGGACCCTCATTATCCCTTTCACCTACCTCCAGCCCACCTCTAGGGAGGTTTGACTCAAGAGTGCCTGTACTTTACTGTGACTTGTAATGCACACAGTCAATAATAGACTTGACATGTTCAGATGTATGGTAAACCTACATACACACAGTCAGTTATTATAGCCATACAAATCCTTCTTCCAATGTTTTCCTTGACTAAAAATAACCTATTTGCTACAGTATCAGTATTTTTTACATCTTCCATTGCAAGACTTCTTTTCAAACTCATAAGATAATGGATAAAAGGACTTAAATTTCATTTTTGAAAGGTTCACTTTATTGATCACTGTCAAATTCAATTTTAAATAAAAACCCCTAATATTTGTGACTAGGTTTTCGAGTCCAGTTATCAGAATTCAGTTGAGTTTTTTTAAAGATTTTTTTCCACCCTGATATCTTTAACAAGTTTGAACCCCCCACTGCTCTATCCATAGAGCAGCCAAAGGCAATATTCTACCTTGCTGTTTTGATATTCTTTCCATGTATCCTGGTTTTTATGTTTTAAAATGTCCTATTTCTCTAGGAGAGAAAAAAAAAGGCAGAAAACATATAAGAATGTCCATGAGTTATTATTTCCCAAGGGGATTACTTACCTAAAATGTTTGTTGCATTTAATGTATAAATTGATTGATGTATGTCTTCAATCTGAGATGGCCTAAGAATCAGTAGATTGCTAACACGGAAAGACTATTCAAAAGGCAGATATCCAGCTTGAGAGACACATCACTTGCCTGTCTCCCCATATATTTTTGTAATCTTTAGAAAATATTTTAAAAGATGATTATAATTAAAAACCATGATTACATATAAATATAATAATATAAATATATATCTGTGGTTTTAAAATAATATTATGAAGTTCCATTACCATTTTGGTGGCTCATCCAACTCCTTGTGTTTATTTCTCAAAACGTTCCCCCCTGCTCCTGAGCAAAGCCTGCCTTTAAGTCTTCACTTCAGAGTACATGAGGGTTATGGGGTACCTGGGGGGCTCAGTCGGTTAAGCTTCTGACTTCAGCTCAGGTCATGATCTCATGGTTCATGGGTTTGAGCCCCGTGTGGGGCTCTGTGCTGACAGCTCAGAGCCCGGAGCCTGCTTTGGATTCTGTCTCTCCCTCTCTGCCTGTCCACCTTTTCTCTCTCTCTCTCTCTCTCTCTCTCTCTCTCTCTCTCTCAAATAAATAAACCTTAAATTAAAAAAAAAAAAAGACTACATAAGAGTTAGGTGAGCCCAAGTTCTTGTGTGTGGATGTTCTCTCAGCCCTTCTACACGGGGACATTATGAGATCCAAGTGCACAAATCATTACGAGCTGATCTTAAATCTGTAGCAATTTTCTGGCAAAGAGGCTAGGGATCATGGCTACAAGTGTAGGTGATGTTCTTAATTGTGAGAGGAAGGTCACAATTAATGAAAATGGGGACGCACAACATGTCCGCCAAAGTTACAGAACATGGCACAACCCCCACTAAAATGGTGCATTTCCCTGATTGTCACTTTCCAACTCGACCATTGTTCTTCAGACTCATACTTATTTTGTTGAGTTTTTAAAAATCACTGCACTTGCCACACAGTGTGGCCAATAAATTATTTGGTGCAGAATCCGGTGGGGCTCTCTTGTCACACACACACACACACACACACACACACACACACACACGGCACCTCTATTGTTTTGTGGTGATTTGGGACATACAGGGTTTTAAAGCTGTGGTCTTTCGGCTAACCGTTTGTTTTTAAAGTGAGCTGAGAGGTTAAGTGACTCTGTCTGAGTTGACATAATGTGAAGACCAAATTTATTTTTATTTTTTACCCTGATTAAATACTCTTTTATGCAAATTTGGATCTAGAAGTGAATTACCTCTGCTTTCTTCAGGAGAAGGGCAGAAGAAAATAACATTGACCTCCACTGAATGTTCTTTTGTCCCAAGATGGAACACAGACAGGCTCGGTGCTGTGACACTGGTGGGCTGCTGAGTGGTTTTATTTATCTTTAGATCCCCTTTAAATGTGTTCGGGTCAATGCCACAAAATATCAATGTAAGTACCACCGAGCTGTCACAGTGGCATTGGCAGGGACGTTTCGTGACGTAGAAATGAGGCCTGGGGAGGGATATGACTGCTCTGTGACACAGCCGGTGTGCTTGGGTGTAGCGATTTTGTTCGAGATCTCTTTGTGCTTCTGTGGAGTAAGAGGTACTCTGAAAACAGATAAGAAATCTTGAAAATGAATGAATAGAAAATATTTCCTGTCCAGCTGATAAACAGTAAAAAAACAACAACAACAAAAAAAAACACCAATCTACAAAACCAATAGGTTAATTAGAAACATACATTGAGAGAGGAGAGGGCCGTCATGATTGTAGAATTTTTATGTGTTAAAATCAGTAATTCCACTTTTCAATTCTTTCTTTTTTAATGTCCTATTTATTTTAGCTGAATGCGGAGCAAGTGTCAAAGGAAATGAAGGAACATTGTTGTCCCCAAATTTCCCATCAAATTACGATAATAACCACGAGTGTATCTATAAGATAGAAACAGAAGCTGGCAAGGGGATCCATCTCAGAGCACGGACCTTCCAGCTGTTTGAAGGAGACATTCTGAAGGTAAGAAGAATCTTCTTTTATGTGACTCCATCTCTTCTCAAGGAGCAAATTAAATATCTATCCATCTACACACACACACACACACACACACACACACACATATTTAGATGGACATATTTTTTCCAACTTACTTGGCCAATTGGTTTGAGAAGGGGGAATGTAGCCATGTTCCTCAGTGGCGTGAGTGTAGACTGCGATCTATCTTAGTCTGCAATCTTGGATCTAACATTCTCTGTGTGTCCTGGGCAGATTATTCAGCATTTTTGAGGTTTAGCTTCCTTATGTGTGAAAACACATGATGATGCCCATCTTCGAGGGATGTTTTGAGATTTTAATAATATACTGTCGGTGGATGTGTCCAGGATTGTGCTGAGCACACATGATTATTAAAGCTAGTGGGCCCCCAAAGCCATGCTTTGAATAGTCATTCTCGATGACTAGATGTGGTCCCAACATTCAGAGTGAGAAAGATTTTGATGTGCTAGTGGAAGCAAGCCCAGCCGCTATCACCAGACCATAGAGCAGAGCTCATGTGGAGAGGCCATGCCAGACAAGACAGAATTTCAGTGGGCGAGTCTGGGCTGTGTTCATGGGAGTCAGGGACATTCTTGGAATAGGACCAGAAACTAGGGTTCTGTGCATCAGACAATACAGAGCACCAGAGCCTCGGGGAAATGCTCTGGGGTGCGGGACCCAGCACACCACCACCCTGTAGGTGGACTCCAAGAAAAACCAAAAACAAAAAACCCCAGCAGAAATGGATTCCAGGAAAAGTCAAGGCTTGCATTGGTCTATGAGACCCAGCTCTAGCTGGAAATGCCCCCATAATCCCTAATGTTTCCACTGCAATTCCCACCTCTCCTGTAACTCTTCGAGGATCTAGGGGCCAGGGAGGGGCATCTGGAGAGCGAGGGCATGCAAAGAGGGGCATCAGACTAATGGCCGACACCACCCAACCTGTCTCCCTGCTCAGTCCAGTGAGGAGTGAGCACCCGGTCCAGAGGACACAGCTCATTTGTGGCAGGAGGGAGACATCTCTCTTCTCATTCCTTGTGAAGTTCTAGGGTTTTCCAGTGACATTTACATCTACATGGACTCACACATTGATGCATCTCACATTCAGGAGAGTCCACACGCCTTGAGCTGCCAACACCGGGAAAAGATGCAAAGAGCCAGTCGAGAGGGAACCATCACTGACTTCCCGGTTGTCATCCATTTGCACATGGTTAAAGAGGGGTCCCTCCAGGATCCCCACCCTGACCTCATTAGCTGTTATGTTCACACTTCAGAGGCACTGAAAGCCTAAAGTGCCTTACTCCCTCCTAAGTCCGGCCTTGACTATTTCAACGTCATTGTTGAGAAGACCAGGTTTATTGTCGTTGTTCTTCCATTGTAATAGTCTTTCAAAACCTCATGCTGACATCATGAAGCTCTGTAATTAAGAAGTGATTTTCAGGCAGGAAACTAATACGTTCTCACCGATGTAAAAAAAAAAAAAAAAAAATTAAAGTTGCGTCGTAAGAAACCATTTTCTGAATTCTCTGATAACCTCAAATTTAGAAGTCAGTAAGCCTTCAGAGAAAACTTGTAAGTAACAATTAACCATGCTTGGGTGTAGGTGAGTGATTAGAGATACCGCATAAAATGTACACTAATAAATATTATTGCCGCAGAAGAAGCGAATGATGTTCATTTGTGATTGCACGTAGTTTAAAGTTGTTGATTATAACAAAAAGCAAATAAAAAATCATGCTTACCTCAATTGCAGAGAAAGTGTCAGTCATCTGAAATGCCTGAATGTTTTGCAAGCATGTCTTTTTTTATTGGCTATGCTAATACATATCTCCTTGTCCAAAACTTTTCAAGTGGCATTCTCTTATTTTTAGCTTTAAATGCTATTCACGTCATTCCTTCGTACATAGTAGGATCCAGTGAGAAAGACCAAAGTTTTGTGCATGGATTTCCACGTATAAAAACATGTTTTCTCACATCGAATGGGAAAAATAAAACCTGTAAGAGAAATAGAGCTTGAAAGAAATGTCATGAAAGGAATGTATATGGAACACAGAGTTAATTTTGGAAACGGACCTTTGGGTATAGCTCTGTAAAACTGGGAAACACCCGCTCCCCTCAGCACCCCCCACCCTGCCACTCAGGATGCTGCGTGATGTCTCCTAACCGGCGGCCACCTGCTCACTCGGCCATCCCGCTCTGGGCGGAGGGCATGGGTTAAATTCAAACTCAGAGGACCATTTGTGCTGCACAGAGTTCAGCCTTGTAGTAACAGGACTCGGGGAGCCTTTCTCCAGTACCAAAAAGGAACGCCTGGATCCTGGCAGCAGCTAGACGAGGGCGTGTGGACAAGGGGTGTGCTGCTGAACTGCTGTGGCTTGTTCCTAATTTCAGTGGAATTAAAAATCAAGTCTTGTGACTTCTGATACCATCTGGGTGGTCGTTTGTGGTCCACAGAAAACTTGAATCCAGATTTGTAACTTGAGGGAGCTGACAGGATGATGCTCCGCGTGGTGTATGACTTCTTCCTCCTCACATGCCAAGCTCTGCCAAGCGCAGAGCTCATTGCCTGCGGTGTAGACAGGACAGAATTATGGTCTGGGAGAAGCCCATAATTCAGCGTTGCGATGATTCATTTTGAGTGATTGTAGCTTTGAGGATCCTGGGAGCTGGATGCTGTCCAGATGATCTAGTTGATCTGTGGGAAGCGTCCCGTCAAGGCCAGTGGAGGTGACTATTGATAGTGCTCCAGAACTCTCAGGATTGAGCTTACGTGACTGTTTCCTTACTTTTATGCCCCTCATCTCTATGGGTTTCTGTAACTTACAGAGAATCGTGTGGTGTATGCCGTGAGACAAGACCTTTCTCGCAAAGTCTGGGCATCTTCTTTCTGACCCAGATTCCTCTGGACTTAAAACTCATTACACTCTGGTGTCGCAGACACACCATGTCTGATGAATCCACATGTTGAGTCAAGGGATGATTTTTCCACGATAGCCTCTTACTGGCTTTTAGTGAGGAGTTGTAGGGTATTTGATTCTACTCCTCTCACACATACTTATCTAATTGGAAAGGAGTAAAATAATGAGCCATAAAATTAATTTTCCCAAATGTGCTCTTATCTTTTAGGAGTGTGTATACATGTGTAAGTCTGTCAAGCAAGGTATACATTCTGTACGCTTATTAGAAGGGAGTTGAGAGAAGAAAAGTAAGAATTAATCCATGTGAGAAGGAAAATAGTGGGGAAGTGAACAGACATTGGACAAATCTACTGAGGACTTTCATGACCTTTATTTAATTAAGATTTTTTTTTAAATTTTTTTTTAACGTCTTATTTATTTTTGAGACAGAGAGAGACAGAGCATGAACGGGGGAGGGGCAGAGAGAGAGGGAGACACAGAATCGGAAACAGGCTCCAGGCTCTGCGCCATCAGCCCAGAGCCCGACGCGGGGCTCGAACTCACGGACCGCGAGATCGTGACCTGAGCCGAAGTCGGACGCCCAACCGACTGAGCCACCCAGGCGCCCCAAGATTTTTTTTTTTAATCAAGAAAAACTGGATGTTTTCCAATGTAATACACATTCATTCTTTCTTTCTTAAAACCCTTATCCATACCAGTGGCTCCTTGCTATGAACCATTCCAATAGTTCAAAGAGGCAAACAGATTATCCTTTGCCACTGTGCATTCTGTTCTGGACACTTTACTAGGGCTGTTGGGGGGCCTCAACAGTCAGTCATTCCTGAATGCAAATCCAGTCTATTCTGGCATTAGCATAAAAGGTTCCTGTGAGCTCTCCCACATGCCTGTGCCCTAAATTGTTTGACCCAATCCCCACTTAGGAAATGTGACTGGCACTCATCCACTCCCAGGGTGGTCTCCCTCAGTGAAAGTCGGGGACACGACCCCAAATGCCTCCTCTCCCTTACCTCTAACATCTACACAAAACCAAACGTGTCTACGTGCCTTCCAAATATTCGTTTTAAACACCCTTGCTTTACGACCACCTAGGAAGGTAAAGTCAAATACAAAGTGTTCTAGAGGAAGACAGCACGTGTCTCTGATGTCATTACATGATGGGATTCTTTTATCACAACTAATTCAAGACTAAAGTCCCCTCAACCTCAAAGGCTGCAAAATGTGACAAGATTTCCACATCTTGTCTTGTATTACATTCAGGTAGGAGGGATGTCCATATACTTGCATGATAGTTCAGACGACGCCGTGGCTACAATTGTGTACACCCCTCCAACCTTGGGAAGTGCATTCTGAGGGTGGGGGAGAAAGGTAAATAATGGAACTTGGAAATGCAAATAAAGATGTATTTAATTTTAAGTAAACAAGGGAAGGACTCCCAAAGTGATCCATGTAGAATGAGCTGACCACAGATGGAATCTCGTGTCTTTCGTGTTGATGGTAATGATACAACCTAAAGAAACAAGGCTGCTTCGCAGGGTTAAACATTCAACTTTCAGTAAACTGTGTATGTTTTTCAAGTACCGCATGAGGTCACGTGTTTGAAGATTTGAATGTCATGTTAAAATTGCTAACGTGCAAACAGAATTAAGTAACTGGGGATTCACGCTGTGACTTCTCTTTAGGTGTATGATGGAAAAGACAGTTCATCGCGTCCGTTGGGGTCCTTCACTAAGAATGAGCTCATGGGGCTGGTCCTCAACAGCACTTCCAATCACCTGTGGCTGGAATTCAACACCAACGGCTCTGAAACCGACCAGGGTTTCCAGCTCACCTATACGAGTAAGTAGCATATGACATCATCATTTCAGGTTTGTTTGTTTTTTTAAATCTCGGGCTTCATCTAATACCTAGCTGATGATTTTTTTTTTTTGCTTAGCTAATACATTTTAAATACTGATTTTTTTCTCTGGTCTCCCTACTGTGTTCTGAATTAATATTTAATTCTTAATTTAGACACATTGCCAGAAGTGATAGTTTGAAATTTATTTTCTTAGATGCATTAATATTTTCATAAGAAAATGACTGTACCTGAAAAGAAACTATCATGACTTTTAAGAGCTTCTGAGCTTAATAAATTCTGATTATAATATAGTATGCATTGACAAAAATTCATATTTGTACATATGAAAGGTTTAGAATGAATGTTTGATGTAATTAATAGCAATAACTTTGAATGTCTACCCTACATCGGTACTTTACTATTATATCTACATATATAAATATTAGAATCTATATATTACAGAATGTCAGTTACATGTGTGTAATTTAGTCACATATACTACATATAAATGTCATGAAATAAAACAACCCCACGTATGAAGCTCTTTCTTAGCACCACTAATGTCCTAATAAGAAAACTAAACACAAAGAATTTCAGGATTTGCTGTGAAGATACCAGGTGTATGGGCTGGTGGAGTCAGGCTGTGATCACGGACCTACAGTTTTACACAGAGTCCTGTAGTGCCCCCTGATTAATGTCAAAGTACAAAAAATATTTTTTTAAGGTTATTTATTTTTGAGAGAGAGAGACACACACACACACAATCTGAAGCAGGTTCCAGGCTCCGAGCTGTCAACACAGAGCCCGACATGGGGCTGGAACTCACAGACTGTGAGATCATGACCTAAGCTGAAGTCGGACGCTCAACCGACTGAGGCACTCAGGGGCCCCCAAAAAACATTTTTCAAGATGAAAATGAAGAAGAGAAAGAAGTGTATAAAATAAAGAAGGAAAAGAGACTGTGCTTTCTAAAAGAGTTATTTGCAGTATGACCACTGTTCTTTCCACCATTTATACTTCCAAACAAGTAAGGTAAAACATGAGCTACTTTGGTGTGGATAAATAGTGAAAATTAAGTAATCAATGAAATGTACCAGATAGTCCAATCTTTCACTAATCTGCTGATTAAAAATCTTTATTACACCAAAAGCCATGCCAAAAAATATAACATTTTGGATTTTTTAGCATGAAAGTGTATTAGCGATCATCAAGATTGATTTCTTTATTTGACAGATAAGCAAATGAAGGCCTGGAAATGATAATAATCATCCCAGACACAGAACTAATCCAGGTGCCTCAAAGGAAGATTAATTGCCTAAAACCCCCCTTGGTGGGCAAAATTACGGGGAAAGGCCTGGAAGACTTGGTGAGCAAACACAGAAGTAGAGTAGCTGACACTAGAAAGCCAATTTTTCGTTATCATGAAAGTAACCATTTACGAGATTCAGTAAACAGCAAGTATATTAATTATATTGCATGCACAATAAATTAGTAGCAGGGGCATTATAAAACCAATTCAAGGGGGCGCCTGGGTGGCGCAGTTGGTTAAGCGTCCGACTTCAGCCAGGTCACGATCTCGCGGTCCATGAGTTCGAGCCCCGTGTCGGGCTCTGGGCTGATGGCTCAGAGCCTGGAGCCTGCTTCCGATTCTGTGTCTCCCTCTCTTTCTGTCCCTCCCCCGTTCATGCTCTGTCTCTCTGTCTCAAAAATAAGTAAACGTTAAAAAAAATTAAAAAAAAAAAAAAACTATTGAGTCACTCTGTTCAACTTTTCTATCTGAAAATTTTCTCAATTAAAAGGTGAGAGGGGCGCCTGGGTGGCGCATTCGGTTGAGCGTCCGACTTCAGCCAGGTCACGATCTCGCGGTCCGTGAGTTCGAGCCCCGCGTCAGGCTCGGGGCTGACGGCTCGGAGCCTGGAGCCTGTTTCCGATTCTGTGTCTCCCTCTCTCTCTGCCCCTCCCCCGTTCATGCTCTGTCTCTCTCTGTCCCAAAAATAAATAAACGTTGAAAAAAAAAATTAAAAAAAAAAAAAATAAAACCAATTCATAATTATAGTGTTTTGTTACTAGAGTTTGACTCTTCAGAATGTCCCTCTGAAGCACGTTTCAAAGGCTTCTTGTAAAGCCCTTTGGCTTTGCATCAGACTAAGATGGACACCCTTGCAACCTCTTTCTTTCTTCCACTTTGGGTTTTCCATCAGTATGTTCGTAGACTTTGTTTTATTCCCACTTGCATTCACCCCCACTTCCTAGCTGTTACACGTGTCATATTAGTCTTAGAGGACGTTGGATACTTGAGAAAGAAAACGGTTGGAAAACTCCCTAGGTAAACTTGAGGGTTTATTGTAAATAAAGGGTATCTCCACACACACCTGGCGTGTTCCTCCAGTCCAGTCGTTGCCTCAGCTCATCTGACAAATGGTGTGTCCCGCTACGGTTTGTCAGCAAGGACAAGAAAGCATTGGGCTGTGTGTTTCCCTGTCTCCCCTGCGCATTTCCGTGTCCTCGATCCTCAGTACCACTCCAAGTGTGGAGGTAACTAAGCTCACGTGCACCCTTCCCCGCCTGCTTCATAGAGAATGTATCTGGTTCTATTTCACGTGGCATTGCTTTCCCAACCCTAGTTTCTGCTACCTGTTTTCTCTCTACGTGGCCTGGAGTAATTCTTGATTTGTGAACATGTGTTCCTACATTCTCATGGTCGTGCAAAAGATATCCAGCAGCAAGTGCCTGCCTTTTGGAACTTCAAGCTAACTGGACCTGTCACCAACGATGGGGTCCCTTGACTGTTTCCAGAATTCTGACTCCCGCTTACTTCCCAAATTGCAGTTAAGAAGGGCCATCATGTCCTAAAATCACGTGACTCGGCTGAGATTAGAAGTTGTGGGCTTCATTTGTGTATAATGTCCACCTAGTCACATCAAGAAGGGTCGCTTCATCGTGCTATCGTCAGCCTCCGTTAGATGCCGCGTGGCTGGTGTAACCCCACATTTCTCCATGGTATCCAGCATAGCTTGAGGACCTTTTGCTGCACACCGCGCCACCCCCCTCACACCCAGCTGTTTCTCTGGGTAATTCTGAGAAACTTGAATCTGTGGACCTGTTTATGGGCACCCTAATCACACAGATTTTTTTTTCATTACATAACAGCACGAACTTTCTGAGTTTCTGAGAAGAAACATTTCAATGATTGGTATTTAGCTCTTAGTATAACCTAGTTGATGGGAATAATAATTCTCTTTTCTGCCTGTTTTCCCTCTTTGCCTTCACCTACAAAAACACAGATGCTCCCTGGGTGCAATTTCCACTTGTGAGGTTGTCCTAGAGCTGGAACACATGGCCAGATGGGAAAACGCATCTGTAATATAGAATTGATGGTGCTGATGGCTATATAATCAAAATAATATTAGCTTCACATTAAAGTTTTAGCTTTAAATACCAAGTAATTAATTAAAAAAAATCCCAAGCTCCCACAATGTGATCGAATACCGGAATCAAATACTCATCCCTAAAAGATGGCTTGGAAATAATGAATGTTATAAAATGTTTTGAGCAAGTTATTAAAGCTTAAGACTAAGTAAAGACACTTTCAGCTAACTTCAAAAGACTTTTGTAATTGCCTCTTGATAGTTAATTGCATCACTTAAGGAAACATTCATATTTAAATGTTTCAGTTCCATAATTAATCTGCACACACCAGTGGATCAGAAATGTCAACAGAAAGTAAATATATAGCTTATTAAACACCCTAACGTTTTTGAAGTGGATACAAATAATATTTGAATCTCCTTTAATATCTACAGCATACTCTCGCACACCTGATTTTGCCATCTTGGTAATTTTGTGTCCTGCTAAAGAGCTCCTTTTACTCTTATTCACAAATTAGAAACTGAGTCTCCACATCCTTGAGTGGCTTGCTGAAGCTTTCACATCCAGAAGTGGTCCAGCCAGGACCCCAATTCAGGTCTCTTAACTGAAGCCCAGAACTGAGGATGAGCTGAATTTCACAGCCTTTAGATGGTCCCGCCTTGTTGACTAACACACGTATTGTCTGATATTTATACATGTAAAGGCATTGGTGAGGAAGAGAAGTCGGGTATCTTGGGGACAACGTGGGGTAAACGCATTATATTAAGCAGCTGCTGGTTTGTGAGTAGTAGGTTAGGGCAATATGCAACTGAAATAAAGTTACCTCTATTACAAAACACTCCTTTTTATTAGAGATTTGTTTATTTTCTTTTTTTAAAGTTTATTTCTTTGTTTTGAGAGGGAGAGAGAGTAGGGGGGATGGAGAAAAAGGGGGGAAGAGAGAGAGAATCTGAAACAGGCTCCATGTTCAGCCCAGAGTCCAACTCGGGGCTCGATCCCAGGAACCATGAGATCATGACTGGAGCCGAGATCAAGAGTTGGTTGCTTAACCTACTGAGCCACACAGGCGCCCCTACAGATTTGTTTCTTTTCATAACAAATCATAGTCTTCCAATTCTATAAGTGTTTCAAATGGAAACATGACCCATAAGGTCTTTGAGATCAGGGACCATGGGTGTTCATTTTTTATTATCTTCGGCACCTTGGACAGATGCCTGGTCTGTAAGACAAAAAGCTTAGATTATATATCATTGTTATTTAAGCTGTATTCCAGGAAGCTCTAAGATTCCACAGAGCCCTCTCAGGGCAATAAGAATTTCACCTTATCCAACTTAAGCATTTTTGTTTGCTTTCTCCTGGTGATTGCAAAGTTCTTCAAGTATCAGGAAAAAGTACATTGGCGGTGGATTGCTGTGTTTTCTAAATATTTCAGCAACTACTTTTATAGAAAAGTAGTTCTGGAAATTAAAAAAAAAAAATCCTATATTGAATTCAGAACTCTTTAAAAAATATGTTCAACCTCTTTTAGAGTTTCACGAGAATGTTCCCAGAATAGTCGCTTTCCAGACCCACTTTACCACAGGACATATGGGAGGATTTGGATCTGAAACAGGCTTTCTGGATTGTATACTCTTAGTTATGTCAGTAGAGAGAACCAAGCGAGCCCTCTGTGGCAACTCAACAGAAATTCTCTACCTGGGGGTTTTAGTAAAATAACTGTACTTTGGACACACATCTCTGGGCTGTCTTATTGGATCCATTTTCCGATTAACCAACAACTGTACAGGCATTGCCTATATACTGAATGTTTAGTACTATATTGAGTCAGAGTAGGCAAAGCCAGGCTTCCTGTTATTAATAAATGTCTTACGATAGTCACATGTAGGACTTGTGAAACACAGGTTGATAGAAATGTGACTAAATATTTATATTCTCAACTCTGGAATGGATCTGAAGCTATTGTTGTAGGAGTCAGTTCATGGCCCTGATTCACACTGACTGATAGTTTTTTTTTTTTTTTTTTTTTCAACGTTTATTTATTTTTGGGACAGAGAGAGACAGAGCATGAACGGGGGAGGGGCAGAGAAAGAGGGAGACACAGAATCGGAAACAGGCTCCCGGCTCTGAGCCATCAGCCCAGAGCCTGACGCGGGGCTCGAACTCACGGACCGCGAGATCGTGACCTGGCTGAAGTCGGACGCTTAACCGACTGCGCCACCCAGGCGCCCCTGACTGATAGTTTTGACCCTTACTACATTGTGATTTTTGGCTCTTAATACATTCTTTTTTATATATTTTTTTTAATTTTTCTCCAAATAAACTATAGTCCATTGATGATAGTATGTGATTCTTATATTTTAAGACACACACACACACACACACAGAATTTTCCAGAAGAATGAGAGATCATTGAAAGCCAGAATCACAGTACAAACTTCCAGAATTTTCTTTCCTTCCTGCTAGATCCCTTTCTTCTTTCCTCTAGATTAAGTTTAAATGCTCGTTCCTGCATACAAGCTGCCTTGCTGTCCAGCTTCCTGAAACAGAATTGTCTGCTCTTTCTTATATGTCTCCCAAACCTCTAATAGTTTGTCTGTAGAACTTTTGCTTTCACACCAGTAAAATGTGAGGTTCTCCGGAGGCAGAGCCTTACCTTCAGCAACAGCAGGTAACCCCCACAGTCACTTAGTAGGTGACGATCACCTGAGCTGACCTGGGTTGGTGCAGAAGGAGGCAGACTTGAGGGAAATGTGAGGAGATGGACGCGACCTTCGTGCTCATGACGTGACGGATATGGGAGTCTGGATAGGATGTAGCGTTTGTGACAAGGAGAAGAGTAAAGGCATTTCCCCAGCTTTATTGGGTTCTAATTGGCAGCATTTTGTAAGTTTAGGGTGGTGAACTGATACATCACAAGTAATGTGAAATGATCCCCACATGAAGGTTAACACAGCCATCACCGCACATGGTTCGTGTCTGTGTGTGTGTGTGTGTGTGTGTGTGTGCGCTGAGACCTGCTCATTTCTTTTTTTCTTTTCTTTTCCATTTCTAATAGAGGTTCTTCTGAGTTTACCTCCATGACTGAAGGAGAGTCACATGCACAATGCTGTGTTCCCTTCATAACTGATTCCATTTTTTTTTTTTTTACCACTGTATTTTGCAAGATCTGTGTAAGTTAAATGGCCGTTCTTGAGTATAAGGTCTAGAATCTAATTTTATAAATAATAAAGGTATTCACAAAGTTACCAAACACTGTTGGTTGCATGTGTGTAAGTGCTGTTATTTTGGAGTTTACTTCAACAGCATTCACCACATCCTTGGTCTCTATGGTGTGTAGCATAGCCTAGAAAATCATGTCAAAGTGATGTTTCCTTCAATGAGTACTTTGTAAAAGAATTTATAATTGTGCTGCAGCCAAGGTCAGCGTGGAAGAGGTGGGGAAAATAACCAGCTCACACATAAACCCACACTAACACTGGCAGATTTTCTTCTGTTTCCATTAAGATTAAAATTGTGCCAAGGAAGGGGTGCCTGGGTTGAGCATCTTACTTTGACTCAGGTCATCATCTAGCAGTTTGTGGGTTCGAGCCCCACGTCAGGCTCTGTGCCGACAGCTCAGAGCCTGGAGCCTGCTTCAGATTCTCTGTCTCCCTCTCTCTCTGCCCCTTCCCTGCTTGCTCTCTCTCTCTCTCTCTCTCTCAAAAATAACTAAACGTTAAAAAAAAAAAGGCTTATGGAGCACAGGTTTATTCTCAAATAGCCATTAATCCAACAGATAAAACTGCTGGAAAATGTAATAAGCGTGATTTGTTCTCCCTACGGTAACTGGTGGGTAATAGTATAATGGTGTTTCGAAGCAATAGGCAGTTATTTTGTGCACTGGTTTTCTACTGCTGTGTAACAAATTACCACAAGCGTCAGAGACCTAAAACACTTTGTTACTCACAGTTCCCGGGGGGTGGGGAGACGGGGCCTGGCTCAGCTGGGTCCTCTCCAGGTCTCCTGAGGCCGTGATCCAGTCGGTCTCACCCAAAGCCGGTGTCCCTGCTTCAGTTCCCGTGGCTGTGGGCAGAACTCATTTCCTTCCGGTAGCAGGACGAGGCCAAGCTCCTGGGGTTCTGGGGCACTGCTGGTCTCTCTGACCAGCAGGAGAGGCCTCTGTCTTGGGGGCCCAGGCCTTCTTTGGGGGACTTTCATCTGATCATGTGATCGAGTCAGGTGCACCCAGGATCATCTCCATTTCAACTAACTCAGAATCACCAGATCTGGGGCCTCCATTGGGCTACAGCTTTCTCTCACCTTGCTGCAGATCTGGCCCACGCTCCGGAAGGCGAGAGGATTTCGTGGGCATCAGTGTCAGGCTCTGGTGGGGTCCTGGGGTCACATTCAGGTCTGTCCCTCACAGTTTCCTCTTTAGGAATTTTGTTTTTTTTCAACGTTTATTTATTTTTGGGACAGAGAGAGACAGAGCATGAACGGGGGAGGGGCAGAGAGAGAGGGAGACACAGAATCGGAAACAGGCTCCAGGCTCTGAGCCATCAGCCCAGAGCCCGACGCGGGGCTCGAACTCCCGGACCGCGAGATCGTGACCTGGCTGAAGTCGGACGCTCAACCGACTGCGCCACCCAGGCGCCCCAGGAATTTTGTTTTTTAATTCTTTTTCAGATAATTTCGTTTTCAAAAACAGTGTGTTTGTGTGTGTGCACTCACTTGCAGATATAAGTGGACCTTTAAAAAGAGGAAACATACAATTTGATTGTTTCTGTGAACTTTCAAATTTCCAGGATATGTTTGGGTTAATAGTTATGGATCTCTAGTTGCAAACAATACAAGTCACAGAGTCACTTTCTGTACTGTCACGGATTCAGTGTTGTTTTTTTAATGATTTTTATTTATTTCAGTTATTTTTTTGAGAGAGAGAGAGAGAGAGAGAGCAGAGAGAGAATTGGAAGCAGGCTCCACACTGTCAGCGCAGAGACTGACATGGGGCTCGATCCCACGAACTGTGGGATCATGACCTGAGCTGAGAGTTGGCCACATAACTGACTGATCCAGCCAGGTGCCCCTGGGTTTTGGTTTTTAGGCCCCCAAATCTCCAAAGCATGCACCTGTCTGTGACTTCAGTCTGTCTTTCGGGGTCATGAGGGTTAAAGCGACCCCGGTAAAGGATTTGGGTGCAGGTGAATTTCCACAGAAGCCTAGTAGAAGTGTGTGTGGTGCACGGAAGGGTCAAAGGCACAGAGAAAGCAAAAGTAGAACCTGGGGCTGAGGCTCCAACCACAAAATGTACTTGTCTTACAACTTGCTTAAAAGAAAAAAACAATTAGAAAGCCCTAAACATTTAAGTCTGACAGTTTCTTTTTGTTTTAATCTAAAAATTATCTCTGCACGCTCATATGTTTAAGTCTATTCCCAGAAAAATGAGCCATCTACCTCTAACTTCATTATTTTTATGTTAGATTTATTTTAGTTTGGGCATCGCTGTTGAAACAATTCTGCCATGAATTCTTATCAAGTGCAACACAGTAACTCTCAGCTGTGAAAAAAGAGGGGGATGAAAGCTTATTTCTAATAGGCTTCCAACTAATATGTTTTTTAAAAGTGTATATTCAGTGAAAAATTAAATTCCATACTCAATTTGTTTTGCTATAAAAAGGATAGTGTTACAAGGAGAGAAAATTGTAATGTCAGTAGTGTGACAAGCCCAGAACTCTATGCTTATGTAATTGCATCATTGGAAACCTTTTCTATCAATATATCAAGACATGCCCGTACTTTTTTTTTTATAAGCTTACACCTTCTGGTAAGAATTCAGAAGATTGCATTTTTACTCTGCTTCTACAAGAAAACCCAGAGAAACATATTGTATATAATACATCCTTCAAAATAGAATGACTTTCAATGGAAATGTCACAATGGAAAACACTGTCCGTGTAATTCAGATACAATAGAGGCAGGCTGCTAGAAAGTCCTGGAAGGAACTCTGTATTCACTGTAAAACAAGATGGGCATATTATAAAGAGGAAAGGTATTCACATCTCTGGGAATGCCATATGAAAAACCAGTCCCCAGTCCACCATCCCAGCGTATAATTCTTGGTTTGCATTAGAAAATTTTATTCTGGAGTGTACACTTTTAGATGAAAATCAAGATAGCTGTTTAATTACCGTAAGACATCAGGAAGAAAATACTGGAGCCCAACGCGATGGCATTTCTAAGAAAGGGGTGTGCAGATGAGTGTTTGTGGAAGTGCCACACTGTGAAACAGAAACCCCTCCCACCGTAGGGTGGCTCAAGGTGAGGCTGTCCTGAAACCGGACATAAATCGTCATCATTTCTCAGAGAGAGGAAAGGGCAAAGTATGATCAGGACCATGTTAAGAAAGGACAGTGGCACGAGGTGATGCGTAATTGATTTACTCAATGTCAGACAAAATGAGAGCTAGAGGTGGCTGTGGAATCTGTGTCCCTGGCCTTCTAATTGGATGTTTCATCATCTTGCTCCCTTACTGACATGCACAGCATCATAAAGACTAAAATTTAAGCATGTACAGTGTTTAAAAAAGCTCTAGTGAAACCTTCCTATGCTTCACTTCTGTGACAACATGGGAATTGCCTAATTAGGATCGTAGGTCACCCTGGTGACCTACGTCGCAGTCCTCCGGATCCTATAAAGTTCCACGTGCATGTTGGTCTGCACTAGTTTCTTTAAAAAAAATTTTTTTTTAAATGTTCTTATTTATTTTTGAGACAGGAGAGAGACAGAACCTGAGCGGGGGAGGGGCAGAGAGAGAGGGAGACACAGAATCCGAAGCAGGCTCTGGGCTCCGAGCTATCGGCACAGAGCCCGACGCGGGACTCGAACTCACGAACCGTGAGATCATGACCTGAACCGGTCAGATGCTCAGCTAACTGAGCCACCCAGGTGCCTCTGCACTAGTTTCTACTTAGCTTTACAGGATTTCCCCAGAGATTTAGTTTTGTGAATTGTATTTTTGTTTTATACTTCATTATTCCTTCTATTTTGTGACAGCTTGCCAGTTGACACACACAGCTATGTATATTCATCTTTTGGAACGGACGGACATACTGCTAACCATCAGTACCTTGAGAAAGACAAAAGAGCCTCCAGAAGGGTGACATAAATAATTTAAAGGATTAAACTAAAAGCATATGACTCGAGAGAGAAATAAATGGAGGCTGACAGATGATATCACCAAATGCTATAAAATCTAGCGTTTTATGTCAAGAGTGATGACAGAATTTTTGCTCCGTTCTTCTTTAGGGGAAATAAAAAGTAATCACTATTGTATTGGTCAAAGTCATGGATACATTGTTTTTGCAAAAGGTCACTCATGGGAGGAAGAGATTCACAGAGACTTCTCTGCCGTGTCAGAAAGGCAGTGTTGGGTAATGAATCACAAGTCAGTTCATCTCTGATTTTGATTTTTCTTGCATATATTATGGCATTTGTAATAATTCTGTAAGGAGAAAAAAAACGCCATAAGAAATTTTTATTTTTTATTGTGCAGGGGAAGAGATCAGTAATTACCTTTTCCAAAAGTTCCCTTTTTATTTTTTATTTTTAAATTTTTATTTTTCTCCACTTTAATGAATTTTGACATTAAGACATTCGAAGGCTGTTTGGATCTCTACCAGATAATTAAATGAGTCTTTTTTTTTTCATTTTTTTAACAAAGTAAACATTTCAGCAAACAGTGATATGAGCATAACCCCCTGTTAAATAACAAAACTAAACTCTTAGACGAGGATGTGAAAACATTTGAAATTTCAGCTTGAAATTGGCAAAGACTCTGGAATGATCCAGTTACCAGCACTCCGTAGCAAATGTAAGAGTGTATACACATGGTCAAGTGATTTAACTTACGGGTGAAATTCAGGCCGAAGGAATACACCCGCCTGTGTGTCCGGAAACTAGGACTGAGTGTCTTAGCTGTGTCACCTGTCAGCTGTGTGATCTGTCATATCGCAGCACATACTTTTCTTCTGTAAATAAGTCGTTGTTTTTGGACAGTCCTAGTTCTGAAATTCTACAACATTGGAATCAATCAAAAGCTTTTTTTTCTGTTCAAAGGGATATAAAATTTTTCTTGTGATGATTTCAACAAAGTCTACCTTTTAACTCCCTAAAACAATTGGATAAGTGACAGCTTGTGTGTGGGGTATGAAATAAGCAGGAGCCCAAGGTGACTCCAGTGTTGGTGGGCTCCGGGGGTGTTATTTACTGACTTGGGGAATCGGGGATGGTCGATTTGTAGTAGAAGAGGTTTAGATGTCATTTTTGGATAATAGGGTCTTGACATCCCTCGGTGCTTGGTATTAGGTTTTTAATCTTGCTTCCATATGTAGCATAGATGGGAGATGTGAATGAAGTTAGAATTTGCCCATTAGATGTTGTGTAATCTAATTCTGAGGTAATGCCAATAAGAGCAAGGTGATGGAGGTAAGATGTAAACAACAGATCTTTAAAAATCTCTTTATTTATAGGGCTTTGATGAGTTGACTTGTTAAATGAGATAAAAGGAAGGAACTCTGGCTGCAGGCTGAGTTCTGGATGATGATGCAGGTGTCAGTACTATTAAGCTCTATAATAAAAACAGGGGACTTATTTGCGAATCCTAGGATTTCTTAAGATAAGAGTTTATCATTACAGTAATCAGAAACCTATTTCCTTTACCAAATAGCAAATAGGTTGAACAGGAACATTGCCTCCGTGGCAGAGTGTGGGGGTGAGGGTTAGGTGGTGTTAGGCTTAGTCCACAGCTGATGGACCCACCTGGCCGCATGGCCTGTAGGCTCCAGTCGTGAGGTCTGACCGTAATGCAAACCCATCTGGAGTCAGGTATCCAGAGGATTCTCTACATCTTTGGTTAATTTATTGAAATCTGATACATTATACATCTTGGTCAGTAAAATATCAGTTGAGGAGCCAAATAATAAAATCCAAGAGGTAGCAGATATGTTCATAGAAGAGCTGTCTCTTGTGGAAATTTCCGGAAGTAGTTAGCACACATCAGCATGAAATAAGATCTGTATGAATTGGAACTTTTGGAAGAGGTAATTACTGATCTGTGCCCCTGCACGATAATCGAAATAATTGCTAAGAAATTGCTCATTCATGTTTATTATTTCTTTATTAATTTGAATGTTTAATCATTAAACTGATTTTTTTTCATGTAAAGGATGAATTCCCACATCTAAAAGAATAGATTGGTTCTGATGAAAAGTACAAATGAACAAATAATTCATCAGGAAATGAATGAAAATTTTCTACTTGTACTCAAAACCTGTTCAGTTTTCAGACTATCAAAAATGCTTGAAATATCTGTCATCGGTCATCTGAGCATCATCAACCTGAATCCACTGTGACCAAAATAACACCATTTTATGTCCATAATGGTGAAGACTTCTGATTGCATTTCATACAATAATCCCATGGAAATAAATCTATGAAATACCCATTTCATTATATAAATGTGTTATTACACATTTCCACTTGAGTATGTGATGGGACTCCCTCTTTGGAAAGTCAGCTTATGGAAAAATAGGAACCTCTGTGTCTTCCATTCAAAGTTGGTTAAGTAATATTGTTGTACCCATTTTTAATCTTCATTAGCTGGATGGATATTTCTGATTGAATATTACTTTTAAATCTTCCCAATTTTTTAAAAAAATAGTCTGAATACTCAAAAGATAAGCAGTGATTTTCATGATTTTAATAATACTTGGAAATCTTTAGAAGCTTAACAGTTTATTTGAATTAAAAGCAGTCACTGACAAGTTGGAATTAATATAATCACCAATGAAACTCAGTAACATGAATACATTAGGGTGTTTCTATTCCCACTTCTGAACTTCCTTAGATAATGTGGTAAACAGAGTACTCACTATCCCATCCCTGTCTTCAAGGAGCAAGTTTTTAGATGGAATAATAAACTACACACAGGAAGACGTAGAAGAATAAATAACTTGTGGCACACCAATGGTCACATATTTTGCAGTAGGATTCATAAGAAATTCAAGAAGGACAGAGGACTCAGGAGACTAGGTAGGGGAGCCTTAACAGGAATGGGCTGGATTTGGTCTTAAAGGACAGGTATGATTTGGAGGACATGAGCAATGCAGTCAGGCAGTTACTCTGGATACAGGGGGCAGGAGGTGGTGACAGAATGGTGACAGGAATGAGTCTCACCTGGGTTTCAAGAATGATCCGGCCAGGAAACGCCCTAGCACACACTGGAAAGGAAGACCCACATGCAAAACAAAGTGAAGTACTCAATTCAAGTAAAAAAAAAAAAAAAAAAAGAAAAACGAAAACTTAAATGCAGATGAACTCTTCGTGGTGTTTATCATACACCTTCACACGACGTGTGTAAAAGCTCTGAATGAGCAAGTGTCGTATCTGCACGCAGGTCTTCAGTTAGGTGGTTCGCGTTACTAAGGTCTCAGAAGTAAGCTGAGTGAGTCCCGGCTGGCTCTTGTAAGTCACAATTAGTCTGATGGATGGCGGTCACTCGCACGGAAATTCTTTGGAAGAATGAGATGTGGAAAATGAGGAACGGTACTCTTACCCCCTAAAGCCGTGATAAGCCAGCAGCGGTCTGGTTGTGGCTGTCGCTTCTTGGGAATTGATGGCCTGGCTACATTGCTTGAGGGGGTGCGTTCTGGCATATGGTTTG
Source organism: Leopardus geoffroyi (assembly GCF_018350155.1). Lineage (NCBI taxonomy): Eukaryota > Metazoa > Chordata > Mammalia > Carnivora > Felidae > Leopardus > Leopardus geoffroyi. The sequence goes on along the minus strand of NC_059327.1, from coordinate 2,665,811 downwards.
ACAATAACTTTGTATTTATTTGTTGTAGAATAATACAGATAACAACATATGAATACTAACAGCAGCAAAAAATCCGAGTGTTGTTGGTAATCCCTTATATTTATACAAAGTTTACTTAGGAAGAGTTCAGTGTGTTCTGTTAAATCTTTTACTTTTTCTTCTAAAAATCTCTGTAACATGGGGGCAGGAAGAAAGAGGCATTGCCATCCATATTTATCACTTGGAAACAGAAGTGGGACGAGGTAAAGGAAGGTGAACTTGAGAATGGACTTAGTCTGGACATCGTTTGGAAGAGCTCAGTTGTCCCGCGTTTCCCATCTCCTGTGAGTCCTTGTGCCCCTGGGCCCCTGGCCTTCTGCGTAGGGTGCTCTCAGCAGCTCTTCCCGTAGGCACCATTCTGTTTCCACCCATTCTGCTTCTTCCACTTGGGGTGTTTACACGTTCCCATGGGCACCTTTGCTTTCCTCACATTTTTCTTTTTTTTCCTTTTGCCAAGAATCAGATACACAGACTGAGGAGAGGAAAGAGCCATGTTCGCAGAACCAGGACTCATGTCCCTAGTTGCCTCCGGGATAATCTCTTGAAGATCAGTGTGAGGTTCATTTGGTTGCATGTAAATTTGACATGTCTCTTGATCCAATGGGGACAACTTTTCCGAGGAAAAGAAAGTGTAACAGTTATTTTATGAGCAAAGAAGAATTAAGTCCCCCATGGGACTTTCCAAAATGCTCTTCTTTCGTTATGTAGTACAATTCTCTTGGCCAAATCGAGTGAATCTTCGGTAGCAAGTAAGAAGAGACAGTCCTATCTAGTTGATCAGGATGTGTCTTGGGTAGTCCTCGTAGCCCTGTCAAGAATGCCTGAAGGAGCCCAGGGTGAACACAGCCAACTTTGGGAGGGGTTCCTCTCAGGACCAAGTAGGGGAAGGTGAGGGGCCACTCCAAGGGGAACTCACTCTGTATCAAGAATTGTCACCTTAATCTTGTGTGCATTAAACTGCCAGGCTTGTGTGCTTCTGCAAGGAAGCTGACTTTGTCTGAAGCTGACTTTGTCTGGGGCACCTCCATTGACTTGGGCTCTAACAAAACTCTCCAGTCTGTCCTACTTAGGATCCTGTAATTAACCATTCTCTAAGATTATTTTCAGGATTAAAAGGGATGTCCTGGACAGAACTGCCTAATGCATTGCATGGCACAGTATGTGTTCTGTAGGTACCCGTACCATGCTCCCTTCCTTTTCATGATCACCTTTATGGAAATAAGCATCTGGAATCAGTGCCCCGTCTATTTATTTTGTTCCTAAGTGGAAAGAAGACCATGAGATCCATGGGGGAAAACAATAAATTAACCACAACTTAGAGTTCTCTATTAAAGTACAATAAAAAGTAAATGCATTGTTAATCATGATATTCCCATATGCAGATAATATGCAAATATAAACATCAAGTTTTAGACCATGGGAATTAATATTATATGCTAAAAATTCCATACTATCAAGAAATGATGGTTTTAAAAATAACTCACCGATGTGTTCCTATTTTCCCGTTCCCCACTCTCCCCACCATTTTCATTTCACGGATCAAGACTTTCATAAGCGATATGGCAAAAAAAAAAAAATCTGAAAATTTTCTATCATTAAAAATATTTACATAGTTTGGGTTGCCTGGCGGGGCTCAGTCGATTAAGAGTACAACTTCAGCTCAGGTCATGATCTCACACTTCGTGGGTTTGAGCCCCGTGTCGGGCTCTGTGCTGACAGCTCAGAGCCTGGATCCTGCTTCAGATTCTGTGCCTCCCTCTTTCTCTGCCCCTCCCCTGCTCACGGTCTGTCTCTCTCTCAAAAATGAAGATTAAAAAAAATTTTTTTAAAGATAATTACGTAATTGAATTATGTAGGAATGCTCAAGTTTCTTAAAACGTTGCTGAAACTGTGTCTTGGGGTTTAAAAACATGCAATTGTAATATGATCAAAATATATTTTAATTGTGGTATTTTTGATAAATATATTGGTAGAAGACTTTGACTTGCCACTTTGTCTTGGTTCTATATATTGATATTTATTTTCTCGAGCTAGTGAAATCTGTGTTCAATCTAGCTTTAACTTCTTCCCTGTTTTGATATCAAATTATTTAAGTGTGAATTGTTAGCGTTTTCATTCCTTCTGAACTTTGTATTTGGCCATGAAGATTCTTCAGGACTGCAAACTCCCACAGCTAAATTTTAAGGAAATCAACAATAGTTAATCAGATTCTTGGAATAGTCAAGTTATTTTAAGCAATTAGTGAATTTCAGAATTTAAAATAAAAATATGCTTGAGGTTTTTTTTAGACATATTATTCCTAACTCCACCCCAACCCCACTGTGGAAAACAGTCTTTTTCAGAGAGGAAGTTACTTCTTAATCTGCAAATAAGAAATGTAAAAGCTACCATCCTATTAGGGAATATATTCTGAAAATAATCAAATTACATTTTATGTAGTCAATTAAATGTGATATATGGTTGGTTGAACTTGTTTCATTGTACTTCTGGATATCCCTTCGTATAAATGTGTATATGTATGTATGTATGTTTGTTTTTACTCGTAAAACCAAAAGAAGCATCCACAATCAAGCATGGCGTGTTACTCGCGGTCACCTGTGCACCCCTTGGAAAGTACAGGTGGCTCATTTAGAAGCAGCCATATTTCATACTGTGTGGCTGCCTATAAATGGGTTGCCCTGTACTAGCATCCTGTTTTCCCAGAAGTCCTGACGAAGGACATAAGACTCCAGCTTGGTGAACTCTTCCAGCTGCCTCCTAGAATGTGTGTGCATTCTGTTCTTCTTAAGCACTTGGTGATGTAGTAGGAACACTTCCAATTAAACTGTCGGCCCTAAAGGGCAAGGCTATATCTGTATACTGAAATAGGATTTAGTATCTTGTGAAATATATTATAAATTAAGTGTTTAATATGTGTGTATTGAATGGATGTCCCATTAAAATGTAAGATGTTCACTGCTGTATATTATTTGTCTTTCTGTACAGATTGTGAGCTCCTGGTGAGCCAGGACTGAGATCAATTAATTTTATATTTCCAGTACCTAGGAAATTATCTGAAGTACAGTAGACACTATAAAAAGATGTTAAAGGGGGCACCTGGGTGGCGCAGTCGGTTAAGCGTCCGACTTCAGCCAGGTCATGATCTCACGGTCCGTGAGTTCGAGCCCCGCGTCAGGCTCTGGGCTGATGGCTCAGAGCCTGGAGCCTGTTTCCGATTCTGTGTCTCCCTCTCTCTCTGCCCCTCCCCCGTTCATGCTCTCTCTCCGTCCCAAAAATAAATAAACGTTGAAAAAAAAATTAAAAATAAAAAAAATAAAAATAAAAAGATGTTAAAGAAATGATTTAATTAATTAATGCCGTAGATAAGAGAAGGAGATTTTCCAGATATGTTTTCTCAATAAAATTATCTAAATCATCTTTTTTTTTACTTTAATACCCATTAATATTAGGTCAAAAAAGGAAAAGATTATATTAGGATATTATACTCCCAATGTATTTTATCAATCCAATGAAGTGTTACTAGACTAAGCTACTATATATAAATTACTAGCTTCATCATCACATAGAAATCATAACAAAAAGTACATTTTATGAAAATAGTATTAATAGCTTATATTTACAATTAAAGTACTCTTTTACTTCAACATTTTTGCTTAAAACTTAAATGTAGAGGACTTGGATAATCTGAACGTACAGAATGGTGATGCCAGACAAATACTAATATTAACCGCCTGACTATAAGTTTAATTCTGTATGATAGGAGCCAAACTTATAAAAATTTAGAGAACTTCCTCTTAAAACAAAAAACAAAAAAACAAAAAACAAAGCATTCCAAGGCAGCTGGTTAGCTCAGTTGGTTAGAGCATGGTGTTAATAATAAAATTAAAAAAAAGAAAGAAATTCTGTGTTCCTCCTACTATTCTCTCCAATATAAAAAGTAGTGAACAACAGAAAACACAAAAGTAATCAGGAAAGGCAGAAAAGTGACAGAAAATAGAGATGGGGAGGGACAGCTGTTAGGGTTGTGGTGGTGTCATCCATGGCTTCCATATTTCTGTTGCTGATGTGCTCATGAAGGTCTGTTGCTATTCCTTATCGTGTCTGATTCCTCTATTGGACAGTAAGCTCCATAAGCCTTTCTTGTTTCGTGCCCTAAATATCTTAAGAGCATGTTTATTTGTAGTTATTTGTAGAAGAAGGTGTTAATGAAAGGGTTTCTTTTCTTGGATCATACACTGGCTTGTTATGAGATGACATCAGGACCCGACGTGATGTTCCTCTTCTCCCTCAAAACCCTCGTGCGAGCTCTGTTCTCTCCCTTGTGTCACCTCTCCATCACAGCCACCCCTCTGCTGCCTCTACTTGCATCTCGGGCTCCCCTTGCATGATGACACATTTGCGTGTTTTGCACACACACGTGACTTTACCCCGTGCACTACCCTGTATCCCACTGCTGCAGCCGACCTCAGTGCTAGATAAACATCTTTTAATTGTTTCCTGTTTTATTCCCTCACTCCAGTCCGCACTCCATATTGCCACTGATTCTCTCTGAAATACAAACACCTACAAACATCTGTGTGGCACTTCCTTGTGCACACACCTGTTTCCCCACCAACATCGCACTGCAGGCTGACTCACTCTGCACTCCCCGCGGCTGCAGGATAGCCCTTCCCTGATTTTTACAGCACAGCATCAGTGAGATGCTACCGGAAATTGGTCTCCATCCCAGGATACACCATGTTCTTCCAAACCTCCACGTAATAATGAAGACTTTATCTGGAGACTTCTCTTCTGGTTCTGTAACCGCCAATGTCTACTGTCCTTCCGGAACAGCTCAGTTTTATCTCTTCTGCAAAGTTGTGTCCCACCTTCCTCTTTCCTTCTGTGCCTCTCTCAACCTTCCCACAGACCTTTGCTGTAACAAGTATCATATTTTTTTTAAGTTTATATTCGAGAGAGAGAGAAAGCACAAGCAGGAGAGGGACAGAGAGAGAGAGGGACAGAGGATCCAAAACAAGTTCTGTGCTAACAGCAAAGAGCCCAGTGCGGGGCTCGAACTCACAAGCCATGAGGTCATGACCTGAGCCAAAGTTAGATGCTTTACCGACTGAACCACCCATGTGCCCCTCTTACTGTTTTTAAAATACTTATTTTTTTTGCTGTGTAGGTAAGTAGACCATGGACAAGAGGGCCCTGTTCTGTTCACTTCTACTCACAGTAACTAACAAATTCCCTGCCTCAGTCATAGTAAACATGTCTTAAAAATTTAGACACTGTGCTAATTATAAGTTCATGCCACAGTGTATGAGTTACCACCGTCTTCACCAGTTGGATGCATTTAAAAACTAACACAGAGTAAAATGCCCTTGGCCCACCCTTTCCCTGCCCTGGTGTAGATGCTGACCCTGATGTGGCTGCCAAGTCCCCATCCTCAGTTGTAAATACTCTCAACAGGGACAAGCCGTGTGCAGCGGTAAACATCAGGGGGAAGGCGGACAGTGCAAAGTGTTTCGCGAAGCCCTCCCGGAACTGGTATTAACACCTTGAATCACTGTATAAACTCCACGCGAGGTCAGAGTATATTCCACATTAATGGCTCATTTTGGGTCTATACAATATATTTAGAATTACAAAATATTTTAGGATCGACTGCAAGAATTCTTAGCTATGATTACCTTCCTTTATGGTTTGTTAGTGACATATTTCGTGAAAACCAAGATGGTTCCAGAGAAGTAGCTACTTTGGCTATCTGATTTTCACTCTGGACTTCAGCGGGCTTTTTGATATTTCACTCTGGAGCTCAGGAGTTCATTTTTCTGTTCAAACGTTTTCACCATCCTGTTGAACACTGCTATTTGGGGGAAATTCTCAGTATCATCTCCCATAATGATGAAATAACATCAGTCATAAAATAATATTGGGGGAAAATAAGCGATAAAAAACTAGCTGATAGAAAAAAGTCAGTTTGAAACCAAGAACAGTTGTAGGTAAAAAACAGCACTGATGTGTAATTTTGTAAATAATAACTTAAAACTCCAATGCAAGTACACATACTTCATCTAGAGTTTCATTCTTAAATAATGAGACTTGGGTTTAAGAGCAGGAATCCAAACATTTCAGGAAATTCTTCACCAGTGAACTTTACTTTTCAAGTGAACCACCAAAATAACCTGAAACAGCGCTCTGGTCTCAAGCAACGTTTCTTTCCAGATGACTGCAAATCTTTTTAACCTGATACACGAGCGATACCTTGCAATATGACTAGTACCTACCGCTGAGCATCACATGAGCACAACTGAGCCAATGATTCTGGAGATTCACTTTGATACACAAGTGCTTTGGATGACAAGCATGTTTCCAGAACAAAATACGCTCACAAACTAACGTTTTACTGTTCTTCTTTTTACTGAAAGCGAATGTGAAAGCCGTGTCCCTTTCTGTGTGTTTGTGTGTTTTGTTTGTTTTTGGTTTTGGTTTTTTTGGGTTTTGCACATGGCAACCTTTTCTTAGATTACTAAGGAGATTTTTACCAAAAGGTACATTATTCAAATTGAAATAAGTGCCAGGTAAAGTTAAATGATGACAGGATTCTGTGAATATTCGAAGCTTCTTCAGTCGTTTGTAGGAGAAGGTATCAGATTTGTGAATGAGGAATATGCTGCTTTCTCAGCTGTGGTTCCCAAAGCTCGCCTACACGAGAAAGCACCTTCTCAAAAGCTGTTTAGACAGAGGCTGGGGAAATTCATGACTGCAGGCCTCATTCAGCCTGCAGGCCCCGAATGGATCAGATCCAGGGCAGATTCTTGTCTCACACAAGTGCTTTGTGGGGAAGATAAGAACCAGACCAGATACTTGAGAGTTAAGTGGAAGTCTCTTATAATGCTATTATTTTGTTAGATGCTCAAGATATATACCATTTAATCCTTAAAAAATATTAAGACTGGGTAAATACCGTAAAAGATGTGGAGAGGTCATTTCCATCTGCCTGATGTTTACAGCCTGTTTTCCCTGGAACATTTAGTCCAAAGCATCTCTGCTACTTATATGACCTCAGAAGAAATCACAGGAAACAGACACAAATGGAATTACTAAATAAATTCAATACCAATCACAACTCTTAATAGATAATGTTTTGAAATAAATAACTGGCTTTAATCTTTTTTAAAGGTTCTGTGGCCTAAAAGAATATACAGAACCAGTATTTGCTACACTGATTTCGTGCAGGCTGGTGGCTCCAAGACAGGAAGGGACATCTTCTCTATATTTTTAAAGTCATCACCCTTCAGCAGTATTAAGATTGGTCATTATAAAGTGTTTCCAATTCAGATTAAAACGGAAATGTCTCTTCTTTGGAGGACTATCTTTGAGATCTAAAGATAAATCTTAAAAATACTTTTTGAGGTAGTTTTGATTAACCACAGGAATTTTTTTTTTTCCTGAAATAGTCATGGAATTCATCAGGGAGTTTTTTGCTGCTTCAGAATGTTGCTGTTAGACATCAGTGCAACTTATGAGTTCACCGGTGTTTAAAAGCGGTGTTGAAATGTTTTCAGAGTCACAATGATGTTACAACTCCTTAACCACAAAGCAAGCCAAACTCAGTCTGAATGAATTCAGCAGTTTGTGGACAGAGAGCAGAGCGGGGATGTGTTTCCGGTGCTTGTGGACGGACTGAGTCCAACAGTCCCAACAGCGAGGGAAATGTGGGGTTTCTGAGGATTTCTCCAGCCGTTTCAAGACATTGATCAATGCTACTTTCAATGTTTCCTCCAGGAATGAAGTCTATGGTTCCACCTGTAACTGGAAATGAACTATTCAATCATGTGGGGCATTTTGTGTGAACAAAGCTCTCTTTGGTGGACTGAAAATTGGAAAACTGAATTCTGGAACGTCCAAATACTTTTCAACTGTCTGACAGGGAAGAGGAATGTATTTCCTATCATGACGTTCGATGGGCCTAGAGGCTTTGGGTGCTTAGTAATCGAGGGTAGGACTTTTTATACATAAGGAATTTCATGATGCCGTTGAAGACATAAGCAAACTTTTGAAAAACTACTAGAAGGCACCGTAAGAAAGCAAGTACCACCGGTACTGGAGATAGCAACTACCCTTTCAGAGACAACTTGACTCAACTGTGTGATAGGATGTGTCGTGTTGTTTTTTTTTTTTAATTCAAGATTAAATGATAGAAAAACCTGTCAAACCTTTCTCAAAAAAAAAAAAAAAAAAAAAATCAACCCAAAGAAGGCTTGGCAGACTTTTTTATTAGCACATCTTTATTTGTTTTATTATTTGCCCTCTAATGTTCTTTTTTACCTTCCTCCAGAAAGGTTTTAACGCAAGTGGTTAGTTGTAGAGGTTTGTCTGTAAAGCTGCAGACTAGAAGCTCGTGAGAGAGCGCACAAGTCACACAGGAAGTTCAATGTCATTACTTTATCAGCACGGACACGCACCTCTGCCAAGGGAATCTTTTATAACAAAACAGTTCTCTGTCACCCAGAAGCAACTGGTCCTCATCATGGGAGGTCCTGGGCAAGCTTGACCGTTTCCTCGTCCAGGCCTTAGTACTCCACAGCAGGTGCTTGTGTTTCAAAGCTTAGTTTAGAAGCATTAGGTGGGGGTCTGGGGGGGGGCTCAGTCAGTTATGCGTCCGACTCTTGATTCTGGCTCAGGTCATGATCTCACAGTTTCCTGAGTTCGAGCCCCACATTAAACTCTGCGCTGACAGCGTGGAACCTGCTTGGGATTCTCTGTCTCTCCTTCCCTCTCTGTCCCTCCCCTGCTTGTGCTGTCTCTGTCTCTCTCAAAATAAATAAACTTAAAAAAAAAATCTAAGAAACATTAGATGGATTTGCCAACTTTTTCTCCCATTCCGAGTGCCATTAAAGCCTTCACCAAAAGCCAATAAACCATCTGGTCCTTTGTGTTACTGACATCTGGCTTTAACAATCTGATTCTGGATTTTAAACATCTCCACTTTCAGAATATTTATTCACTCAACAATCATTATAAACTAAAAAGGAATCCCGATTTCTGGTGCTCCTTGAAAGGTCAGAGGCTTGTGTCCCGCCAGGTGTGAATTTCCACGGGACAGGAGGTCGTAACTGTCTCCCAGGGCCTGCTGTCGTGCACGGACTTTGCTCTTTGTTGATAAGCCCTGCATGTCCTTGAGCATGAAGGCTGTCAGCTCCTCGTATGGATTCCTTGGCTTACCCGGCGTCCTGGCACAAGGGTGTGGATGCTAGTGACAGACGCCTGGCTCTTGTTGATACCTGGATTTTGTTTGTCTACTGAATATTTTCAATTTTATCTTCCACTGGCATTTGATACTTAAATACCTAATTTGACTTCAAAGTAGTGGAACATCTGAGACGTTACCTGTTACGAGGAGCGGGGCCCTCCTTAGGCGTGGCCGCACCTCCTTGCTGGTTCTGTCCTCAGTTCCTCACACCCTGCGGCCTTGCTTTAAAGCACTGCTCAGATCCCCTCACTTCCAACCCAAGAACCACATAAAGCAACAACAACGAAGACTCCGGTTCCGTTTTCCCTTTTGTAGAAGGAGAAGCCCAGGCTAATTAATGTGTAGAGCCTTTTTTTTTTTTTTTTTTTTTTAAATTTTTTTCAACATTTATTTATTTTTGGGACAGAGAGAGACAGAGCATGAACGGGGGAGGGGCAGAGAGAGAGGGAGACACAGAATCGGAAACAGGCTCCAGGCTCTGAGCCGTCAGCCCAGAGCCTGACGCGGGGCTCGAACTCACGGACCGCGAGATCGTGACCTGGCTGAAGTCGGACGCTTAACCGACTGCGCCACCCAGGCGCCCCAATGTGTAGAGCCTTTTGCGACGCTTCTGTCCCATGGTTGTCTGTCAGACGCGACTTCAGCAGGATACTGGCTTGCTTTCTCCCCGGTGTGTTGGCTGTCTGTGGTCAGATTAGAGTAGTCAAATATCTGCATGAGCCCTGAGACCCTTCCCCTAAATGCCTGCCTCCCCTTGTGGCAATTAAAATACCCCTTTGTTTTGCACTGGAATTGATGTTCTCTTATGTTCTTTCCTTCTGGGCAACTGGAGTTAAAATTACAATAAAACCTTGGTTTGCCAGCGTAATTCATTCCAGAAACACACTTGTCATCCAAGGCACTTGTAGATCAAAGCGAATCTCAGGAACCATTGGCTCAGTTGTGATCACGTGATGTTCGACGGCATGTACTACTCGTATCGGAAGACGTCGCTCGTGTATCACGTTAAAATTTGTTAGAAATGTTTGCTCATCTTGTAGAAGACTCGCAGAATGAGTTAGTCACAATCCAAGGTTTTTCAGTATTTGCATTTCTTAAATAGATCAGAGTTATTGTAAAGGCATAGTTAGTAATGACTAATACTTTATGGTGGACACTTTTAGGAAGAGAGTTAGCAACTTGAGTGTAAATGACCACATGTCATTTTCTCTCCCCTGTACAAAACTGCAGAACTCAAATCCTGATTATATAGAGATCATCAGGGTGGCATTATGTTGCGAATTTATGGATATATTGTCCTCCATGGAAACCATCTCAAATGCAAGTCTGGCAGGCCGACCTATCAAAAATCACAAATCACAAATCCATCCTTCCTTCCTTCCTTCCTTCTTTCCTTCCTTCCTTCCTTCCTTCCTTCCTTCCTTCCTTCCTTCCCTCCCTCCCTCCCTCCCTCCCTCCCTCTCTCTCTCTCTCTTTTTCCCTCCCCCCCTTTTCTTTTCTTTTTTTCTTTTCTTTCTTTTTTTCTGAAAGGAAGAAGTCAAAGTAAGGTGGAAGTTAATGTTAACAGACCATGTGGTACATCAAGTTCCCAGCTCTCCTTTTTAAAACGGTCAAAATTTGCATCGGGATACAAGGGGAGAAATGTTAGTGGAAGACTGTCTCCACAGATGGCCGTAATATATTGCCTCACATAAAAGCAATATACAGCTCTCAGTACTGCAGAAGCTAAATCTTCATTTCTGTCATCTATTTCTTTGAGTTTAAGAGCTAAGTTTGGCGAAGTCATTATAGTGATTCATTTCTGGGATTTCCGTTGCACATGGAGTCAGCTGCCCAGAAGCCCCCCCCCCCGCCAACTGTATGCCACAGCAGTGTGGCAGGTGGAAATTCACAAGCCTGCCTTCTGTGAGTAGGAACAACTTTTCAGTTTCCCATGAAGCTTAAGATCTTGCAGTTATAGAGAAAGATGGCGTGAAGGTGGGCGGGTCATGACTGTAGGTTACAGTCAGTGCTGGCAGTAAGGACCCTGAAGAGTGCCTTTCAGGCTCTGTGCCACACAGGCATGGCTGGTCCCTCCTTCTGGAAAGTTTGAGCTTGACAGAAGGAATGTGGAAGTAGGAAAAGCTTACAGCTCCATGAGACAAGGCTCTAAGGCTTACTGGAGAATTCAGCATGCTGGCAGGCAACCTAGATTAGCAGATGAGAATTTGGAACTCTTAGGAGAAGAGACTCTCCGTATAATTATGTAAATAGATAAGAACAAATAAAATTATCAAGCATCACGAGACGACACATGGTTACCAAATAAGTCCACTCGAGACCCACCTGTGTTTTTCCCTTTTTAAATTCACAGTCTTTTTCTTTCCAAGCTCCGGGAGGCATTTGATAACCTACACCATCTCATCTTTATTTGATGCTAACCTACAGTCTACTGTTACTTCTACTCAATCTTTCCCCTCCTTTCTCATAGGTTTTGACCTAGTAAAATGTGAGGATCCAGGAATCCCTAACTATGGCTATAGGATCCGAGATGAAGGCCACTTTACTGACACTGTAGTTCTGTACAGCTGTAACCCAGGCTATGCCATGCATGGCAGCAACAGTCTGACCTGCCTGAGTGGCGACCGGAGAGTGTGGGACAAGCCCCTGCCTTCCTGTGTAGGTGAGTTGGGAAGTTGGCCTCCTCACTACACAAAAGCATACCTGAGAGCAGGAGCCCCACGGTGCTTCGGAAGAGGGCAGGGTTCTTCTCTCTCTGCAGTGTAGGTTTTTATGTATTTCCAAGATATGCATGTCTTTTTGTTGTTTCTTGATTTCTGTAGGAAAGGACGATTTCCTGGTACTGTTTTACTGAGGCTGTCTGCACAGAATTACTATTGGAATTATAACTCAAATGTTTCATTGTTTTATACTCTCGACTTTAATTACGTAGCAGATAATGTCTTTCCATCAGGATGATGCTTGGGAATAAGTAAAGGAAACAAATGATGGAGACGGACGAATGTGATTTTGTTTGGTTGTGTGTATAATGTGGACGTGATGGTTTGGGGGTTTGTTATTAAAAGAGTTGTATGGAAATCCGTGGGCCTGGAGTGAATCCCCTCCTGTTTCCCTGTCTCTCGCAGCGGAGTGTGGTGGTCATATCCATGCTGCCACATCAGGGCGCATCCTGTCTCCTGGCTACCCTGCTCCCTATGACAACAACCTGCATTGTACCTGGACCATCGAGGCCGACCCAGGAAAGACCATCAGGTACCTGTTGTACTTTGGTTTCCGCGATGCAGTTTTAGAATACGGTCGTGTCTTCTGTATTTGTAGTGGAGATAATAGTACATCTGTTACTCTCCATGACTAGATTTAAGTTTGTGAGTCAAAGAAAAACACGTAATGGTGCGCATACAGTTTTGGTTGGCTCACACGCTTACTTTGGTGTTCCTTTAAGAACTTGTGTTAAGCCATCTATAAAAAAGAGAAAAAGGAAGTAAAGGTATCAGTTAGCTTTTGCCGCATAACAAACTGGCCACCAAAGTTCAGTTGCATAAAACAGTGATTTATGTGCCCTTGACCTTGTGGGTTGCCTGGGCATTCCTGGGCTGGGCACGTTTGGCAGGGTGGTCCAGGATAGTGTCACTCAGGTGTGCACATCTCAGCTGGACGTGTCGGAAGGCTGGGGCCTCTCGATACCAGACTGCTGTTTCTTCAGTAAACTAATCACAATGGAACTTTCCCGGCAGCAAGAGAGGGCACACTTTTCAAACTTCGCCTTGCGTTACATTTGCTAACATGCCATTTGTCAAAGCAAAGCTCATGAGCAAGGTAAAGTTTGAAGAAATACACTCCAGCCCTTAATGGAAAGAAAAGCAAAGTCATATTGAAAAGGGGCTTTCATACAGGGTTGGGGAGAATATGTGGTCATTTGCCATATACCGGTTAAGTTTGAGGTAAACCAGGAAAGCATTTCAATCTAAAGTTACACATAGAAATGAAAATATTTACAAATCACTGAAAATTGGGGGACCTGGGTGTCTCAGACGGTTAAGCTCAACTCTTGATCTTGGCTCAGGTTTTGATCTCAGCGTTGTGAGTGGAGTCCCACGTTCGACTCTGCACTACATACACATGGAGCCTACTTAAAAAAAATCACAGAAAATTGTGCAAACATTTTAAAAGAAAATAGTCTATTTTAATTGATAGGTCTTGGTTATTATGGTAATCTTTTTATACGGATAAGTAAACCAACAAAAAGTAATCTTTGCAAAGCAAGTTTTCCATGTTCTGGTCAGGCCATGTCAAAAACCACAGCATGTAAATCAAAAAGTAATTTTAAAATAAGTTGTTTCTTGATCATAGTTCTCATAAACAAGAAGAGAACACAGTCCTTTGCAGTGCTTTGTAGAATCATTTTACTGTGTGTTCATTTATTCTTTTTCCCTTTCATTGTAGTTCTTCTGAAATCTCTGTACACAATTTACTGTCTAAAAATTCTGCCCCACCCTGGGGCGCCTGGGTGGCTCCGTGAGTTAAACATCCGACTCTTGGTTTCAACTCGAGGCACGATTTCATGGTTTCGTGGGTTCAAGCCCCGTTTCGGGCTCCTCTGTGCTGACAGTGCAGAGCCTGCTTGGAATTCTCTGTCTCCTTTCTGTGCCCCTCCCCGACTCTCACTGTCTCTGTCTCTCTCAAATAAATAAAGTTAACAAAAATTAAAAAAAAAAAAGATGAACAATTCTGCCCCACCCCTAACAGTCCTAATCCACAGACGTCCAGTCCACTCACTGCCTTGTGCACCAGAAAGACCACGAGAGACTGAGTGGCCAATTCAGCTCCTTCTTCAAATACGTGAAGTTGAATCACGTGGGAGATCAAACACAGAAAGTTCTTTATGGGGCTAGTGGATGGGCAGAAGCATTCATAAAGCACGGATTTTTTGTGTGCTTATTCATAAAAGGCACCCTAGCAGACTTAGTACTGTATGTAAAACAGACATAGGCCCATCATGCTGCAATTTTATAACTTAGTGACAGTAAACGGGAATGAAGGCCGAGGGGAGATGCATATTGTATCCTGTGAGGCTCCATTCCCTTCATCGGACATGCATCCTCTGAAACCCACAGCTCTCTTTCACACTGTGACATGAACATCTTGCCGTCTTTTTAAAAAATAATTTTTGGGAGCCTGGGTGGCGCAGTCGGTTAAGCGTCCGACTTCAGCCAGGTCATGATCTCGCGGTCCGTGAGTTCGAGCCCCGCGTCGGGCTCTGGGCTGATGGCTCAGAGCCTGGAGCCTGTTTCCGATTCTGTGTCTCCCTCTCTCTCTGCCCCTCCCCCGTTCATGCTCTGTCTCTCTCTGTCCCAAAAATAAATAAACATTGAAAAAAAAATTAAAAAAAATAATAATAATAATTTTTGAAGTTTATTTATTTATTTTGAGAGAGAGAGCGAGAGTGAGAGTGGTGGAGGGGCAGAAAGAGAAGGAAGGAGAGAGAAAGGACATGAGAGAGAATCCCAAGCAGGCTAGCTGCTGTCAGTGCAGAGCCAGATGTGGGGCTCGATCTCAGGAACCGTGAGATCATGACCTGAGCCGAAACCGAGAGTCGGACGCTTAACCGACTGAGCCACCCAGGCGCCCCGAATATCTTGCCATCTTAAACTAACATGGCACAAACTATTACCACTTTCAAAGCCTAACAAAAAATAATTCTCATTACTTAAGAGGAGCAGGAGAAGGCATGTCAATCACATATACAATGCAAGATGTCAGTTTATAATAAATGATGGAAAAATTAACTTGTGACCTTGATTAAGATAAATGGTTAATTAGATAATTATTGATCCACTGTGACAAAAATAAGATATATTAGAGTAACAATGTAAGAATCTGTAATCTTTATGGAAATCAATGCACTTTTCCACTGAACTAAATAAAACTAAATATTATTTCTTAACCTTTAACTCCTGAATGCTTGACCTGAGTATTATAAAAGCCATTATACTAGTTTTTATTTTGAAAAATTCTAAGGATATTTTTTGATTCCCAAAATAACTTGACATAACCAGGATATATTTTCTTTTAGGGAGATTTCAAATTTCTGTATCTCTTACAAGTTCCTTTGTGATTTGTTTCCTAAGAATTAAAATAAGCATTGTTCTCCTAAATGCAAACCAGGGGATGAATTCATTCTTGGCAGGTGAATCTAATACTTCATTAACATTTTAATAAGAAAAGAGAAAAGAAAGTAATAAAGAATGAGTTGAAGTAATAACAACTGTAGAACTTTTATATCATGGACTGGGCTCTGGTGTTTAACCATTAGGATTCTAGGAAAAAAAGACATTGAATACACTAATTTGTTGTTCTGGGGATGTTGTCCTTCTCTCCCATGTCTTTCAACTATGAGAGTTTACTTTAGCAAATTTGTAAACAGATCTTTTTGATTTAAGCCATAAAGTCCTTCCTAATAAGGAAATCAAGAAGGAAGCATCCGTATTTATAATTAATTTACTCAATCAATGTTCAGCTTCGTCTCAAGATGTTTCTGGTGATTCCTCTTCGTTAAGAAAATATATATTGATTTTGGTGTGGCACTTTGGAAAACAAACATAATTAAAAGTACATGATGTACAATTTTAGGCTTTAAATGGTACTAATACTCAGAAAGATAGGGTCCAGTTTTAGCTTTGATATTTGTTGGCTAGTGTCTAAGCCTTAGTTATTCCACTGGTAATTTAGCCAGTATTAACTGAACTGTTTATTTGATAATGAAGAATACATCAGTCATATAAACATGAGTTCAGGGATTAATTTAAGTATTTAAAAAATTCTTCATATAAATGGAATTCATTATTATACATTCAGACTCTGATTTATTTAATGTAAATGTTTTTACTCTCAAAGAATGAATAAACAACAGGATCCCAGAAATTATTTAAAAAATGGTTTCAACACACTTCAGGGCCAATTATTGTTGGACCCATTTTGATTTCACTGAAGCCCCGAGCAATTTCTGATTGCCTATTGCATAGCTTTTTGCTCAAGGCAATAGATGACCCCTGAATGGTTATTGTTATAGGGCACCTGGGTCTGGAAGAGGTTTGTAATTTTAACATATATTCTATAAAGCAGTTACCTGAGCTGAATTTAATTAAAAGTCTAATCACAAGACATTGTAGTACATGTAGCCACATTTACTGTTACATGTAAACATTTCTCCAAGAGAGTCTGTGTATATTGCTGAACACAGCTGTAATTTATCTCATAAAGATAACAGCACTATAAACATCTTCAGCAGGCAGCATCGAAGGCCACATTTTACATAAAGACGTGTATATTGTTCGTTGGTATTAATTGCCTTTCTGCAAGTGTAATTGTCTGGAAAACTCACTTTGAAGGTATTTCTGTGCCTAGTCGTTCGCAGGAAATTACATTGGGAAGTATGGTTAAGGGGAATTCTTTTGGAGAAGCTTGAGCAGGATTAGAAACATCAGAGGCATACCAAAAATTTACTACGATTGTCAAAACTGTCCCTATCCAGATTTTAAAGAAAGTGAAATATGGGTTGCTGGGCTTCACCTCAACCTGATGTGCCCTGGACTTGTTTCTTGGCTATCCCGTGTGGTAGAGTACAGTGAGGTCTGGCTTGGAATTGTAGGGATATTTTAATTTATTTTTGACCAGACTTCAAAATCCCCATAAGCAATAGAGTCAAGAGGAAAGTGGTGGGCCAGTGACCTCCATTCATGAGACAAGTCTGTCTGGTCTCAATGTTGAGCCCTAGCCAATGTGCCGGGAACCTGAGTTGGAAGCCTTTTGAGGACATAACAGCTGAGCATGGGGCCAGGAGTCAACACATCTGAGGTTTCTCCTTTCCTATTTAGACCACAGGTTGTACTTATCTGTTGTAGACAGTGTGAGGAATTCGCCAGCCACGAGAACTTCAGCCATCAAAATGAGGAAAGAGACCATTAGTACTGACAAGTCTGCCGTGTCTTGGCTGGCTTCCAGTCCTTAGCCTGGAGCCACGGGGACAGCCACGGGGTTTAGCGTACCTTCCCAGCCACTGAGGAGCCAGTAAGAGTCAGGACAGCTGCGGCACTCCTCACTTTGCGGGATCCTCACAAGCGCAGTTTCGGTTATTACTTCTTTATTTAACAGCCCTCCTCCACCCATGCGGCCGGAATCTCCGCAGAAACTTGTGGACGGGCTGAACAGTTGCATAAAGAACAGACTTCCATTTTCACCGTTCAGTCCCCATGTCACCACACAAATAATGGAGGCACACCGCCATCGCTGAGTGACCATGTCTTCTTTCCAAGTCCTCGAGTAGTTGAGCATGTGCATCTGCTACCAAGTTCATGCACAGGGCGTGTTGCGTTGCTGCCCCGTTTCCTCGATAAACCCACTTGACGTTCTGCATGGACATCATGAAAAAGGGCATTGGCCAACAAAGACAAAAGTACAGAAAAAAATGAAAAGTGGTAACATGGGAAGTGAAATTGGAATCGAAGCTGGATGGAGATATAGGAGAAGTAGTTGGCAGTGGAAACATGGGCATTACCCTGTTTCGTAGACACCGAGACCCCCGTAGATGTACTCCAAATACATCAACTTCTGTCACTGCTGTTATCATTCCCCCCGGTCCTGTTTCTACTTCTGCATCCCCTAGTTCTGTTAACATCCACCTTCCTCCGAGTGGTTGGGGATTTTAATTATCAGGATTATCTTCCGCTCTTCCTTACTTCTCCTTCCTCAGTCTCCAGCATTTCCCCAAAAAGGAAGTCCAAGATGTTGGTCTACGTCTCACAGCATTCCTTTGGTAATTACATTAAATTTCCTCATTATAAGCACTTAGAAAAAACTCAGTGCAGATGCACCAAAGCCTTGTCAGCTCTCCGTTTGTTCATCTTCCTTTCTTCTTATCTTACTCTTCCAGTTCCTTACTTAACATGCTCATTACCTTCCTTATTTTAATCTTCTCCCAGCTGACCTTTCAAATCCGTGCTCTCCCCTCCCCAGTCTCTGCAACACTCCCATCGCTGATCAGCAAGCATAAGCTCCTTAACAAGAGCTGTAATGCTGCCTTTGATTTGGCTTACTGTGCCTTCACAAATTTGTCTCCAACTACGAATAGATGTGTTAGTCCCTAATCCCAGCTGTGCTACACCAGCTCTGTCTCTTGACCTCCGTTCTCCCCAATTATTCCTTCTTGCCTCGTCTCCAGATTCTTCCCATCTGTTAGGACCCAGTTGAAATGTCAACTCCTCAACAAAAATTTCGTTCTTATTATCCCATCTAAAAATAACCCATTTTCTTCTTTGAATTCATCATTTCGGTCCTACAGCTACCATCCATCTGAGCGTCTATCTGCGTGAATGTCATAAGCGTGTATCCACGGACGGAAGGCAAAACTCTTCGTACCCTAAGCTTCCCTCCTGCCCACACTCACACGATCCTCACGTCTCACTAATTCCGTGACTGAAGCTCCCAGGTAGTACTCACGCACCCACCGTGGCCACCACTCTCCTGTTCAGACCCTTTTCATTCCTGAGACCTGTTAACTGACCATCCTGGGAGGGCTTTCTCTAGTCCATTGTTCCCATGCTAGGGAAGATATTTTATTTTCTTTATTAAAAACATTGGTTTAAGATGACCAAAAATGAAGGCATATATAGACATTTTGAAAAATGTAAAAAAAAAAAAAGAAAAGACACACATTATACCTCTAGCAGACATGATTATGAGCATGTTGGCGTGTCTTCATGCATGTTATGTGTACCTGTGTCTATTCTGCAGTGTGAGTGGCTGTGGTTAAATATTGTCTCTTGTTAGTAATTTATGTTATTTCTAATTTTTGATATTATACATAATCATATGGAAAATAGTACTACAAGTAAACTTTTGCTTATATTTATAATTAATACCTTAGAATACATTTCTAGGAAAATCTTTGTTGGGTCAAATTGTGGAAACATTTTTACATGCCTTTTTGTTTTGTGTTGTTTTTGTTTCTTGAGAGAAGGCTTTTGAGCTGGGGAGGAGCAGAGAGAGGGGGAGAGAGTGAATCTTAAGTAGGCTCCACTCCCAGCCCAGAGCCCCATGTGGGGCTCAGCTGCATTTCACAACCATGAGATTATGACCCGAGCCAAAGTCGGGAATCAGGCACTCAACCAGCTGAGCCACTCAGGCACCCCCACATTTTTATAGGTCTTAACACAATTATTTCTAGAATGCAAAAATGATCATTTCACTTTCCCACTTCAGAAAATGATTTTTGGTCTGCTTATTATGTGCAGAATAAATTCAAGCTCACTGGCATGCAATTCAAAGTATCTATTTTCACTTATTTTTGAAACACTGGAATAGTGTTGCAGAAAAATAAAAAGGCTGAAAAGTAGTTGGCTGTCATCCTCGATGTGAAAGATGACTACTGAAAAATTGTTACGTATTTCTAGAATTTCACTATGCAAACACAAATCTATACACTTTTATTTATTCATTTATCTATTTATTGAATTACTTTTACACAAATAGTATCACGCCATAATTTTATTCTGAGCATTTTCTTCTCCGTTAATAAACATAGTCAGCGTTTTAGGTCCTTTCTCACAATTCCACCTCATCCCGTCTAGTCACCGCATAACAGTCCGTTGCCTGATTGTACCATCGTTTACTTAAACCATACCCTGTCAGGACACGTGGGTTGTTTTTGGTTTGTCACTGTGATCAGCCATGCTGTGTATGCACATTTACGTTTTTAGGGCCGTTATGAAATTGCTTTTAAAAAGAATAGTTATGGCCTCCACCAGTGTATGAAAAGGGAGGGTCTCCACAATTTCACTGAAACCAAATAAAGTCTTTTAATCTTTGCCAGTCTGGTGGGAAGAGAAACTGTCTCTACAACATTTTGTTTCTTATGTTTATTTGTTGCTTTTATTTTTTGACGTTTTTGACATCTTTTTGTATTTGTTTACTAATTTTGTCCCTTTGCTTGTACTTGAATTCCCTTCTTTTTTTCTGTCTTACAAGACCCCTCCTAGACATCTTGAGGCAGAATTGGACACATACCCCTCTGTATCGACCTGAAGCTTTATGCGTACCTGTTGGAGCTTGTGATGTGGCCTTGTAGTGTGTATGGTTTTTGTTTCCTCACGGGCCTGTGTCTGAAAGGAATGGGAGCTTTAGGATGATACTCTATTTTCTTTCATTTTTAAATGTTCCCTACGTAGTTGTATAGTGTCTGGCGTATTGACATTTCGTATTTCTTTTATTTTAAATGGCTGTTAAGTTTTTGTGTTTACATTTTGTTTTATCGTGTTTTTTGTCAGTCATGAGACAGTTTTCAAATTGGCAAAACTCACAGCACCAAGCTGCATGGTTGTTTGCGTGTGTGTGGAAGCTTCTCACGAACACGTAACATGTACGCCTGAACCTGCACCAACTGTCAGTCAATATGTGGCTTGTTCATGAAATAACCCCCCATGTAATCAGCAGCCAGATAAGAAACCAGAAATACAGGATCATCAAGATACAACATGTGCCCTTTGAGCTCCATTTGAATCACTCATTCACAAGGATAAGATGCTGCTTTAAGATGAGCTTTGCCTAATTGGAACAATATATAAAGTGGAATTATACAGTGGGACTGGTGTTACATCTTCATTTTTGCAACCTTTCCCTCCCACTGATAGAGCTAGATTATTCCATTGCATGGATATACCATAATTTATTTATTCGTTCTGGGTATTGATGGATGTGTGGATTGTTTTTATCTGGTGTGAGGTACCATATTGAATATGCCTTCATGTATTATTTGGTGAATACACATATGTTTTTCTCTTGGATGCATAGCTAAGCACTAGAATTTCTGAGTAGTGGTGAGTCCTGCGCTCAGCCTTGGTAGATTCTGCCAAATGATCTCCCTAAGTGACCATATCCCTGTCTTTACTCCCATCACCACTTAGTTAAGATTTCCAGGTTTCCACCTTCCAAATACACTTGGCATTGACTGTCGTTTTCTTTCTTTCTCTTTTTCCTTTTCTTTCTTTCTTTCTTTTGTTCTTTCCTTTCTCTCTCTCTCTCTCTCTCTCTCTTTCTTTCTTTCTCATTCATTCATTCATTTTGACATAGACAGAGACAGTGTGAGTGGGGGGAGGGGCATAGAAAAAGGGACAGAGAGAATCCCAAGAAGGCTCTGTGCTGTCGGTGCAGAGCCCAACGTGGGGCTCCAATTCACAAACCGTGAGATCATGACCAAGGCCAAAACCAAGAGTCAGACGATTAATCAACTGAGCCACCTAGGCGCCCCTCTTTTTTTTTTTTTTTTTTTAATTTATTTATTTAGTTTGAAAGAGAGAGAAAGAGTGAGAGAGCACATGAGCAGGGTAGGGACAGAGAGAGAGAATCCCAAGCAGGCTCTGTGCTGTCAGCACAAAGCTAGGTGTGGGGCTTGATCTCATGAACTGTGAGATCATGACCGGAGCCAAAATCAGGAGTTGGACACTTAACCAACTGAGCCACCCAGGCGCCCTGACTTTTCATTTTAGCTATGCCAGTGAGTATGTAGTAGTTTAAATTTGCATTTTCCTGATGATTCATCAAGGACAACTTGCTTTTATATATGTTTATTTTTATAAACATCAAATTTTTATGTTTATTGGCCTTTTGAATATCCTCTTTTTATAAATTGCCAGTTGAAGTCTTTTGCCCATTTTTTTTGTGTACCAGAATGCCTTTTACTTTTCGATGTGTATATAGTTTATATATATATATTAAATGCAATATGTTGTTAATTATATGTTTAACAATTGCTCTAATATTCTTCAGTCTTTTAATCTCATAAGAATGTCTTTTGATAAATATGGATTTAATATCAATGAGTCAAATTTATTTTGACTCATTTTTCTTTTATGGTTAGTGGTTTTCTTACCATTATTTAAATTGTGTTATATCAAATTGTTTTTTTAGAGTTATTAATATTTAGGGGTCCAGATCAGGAAGTCCCGCCTTCCCAAAGTTATATAAATATTATGTTGAGTTTTCTTGCAGAAGACTTATTTTACCTGCACATTTGTATCTCCATTTCATCTGGAATTGATTTTTGTGTACAGTGTGAGGAATATTCAGGTATTTTGTTGTTTTTGCTGTTGTCATTAGTGAAATTCAATTGGCCACTTGTTGAAGTCAGTCTTTCTTCATTGAAGTATATAATGTGATCTTTATCATACACCAGGCCATCATAGACATGTGGGTCTGTTTCCAAACTTTATTTCATCCCTGGCTCTATTTGTCTAACCGGTGTCCTACTTTCCCATCTTAATTATTTAATTATTTTATAATAAGTCTTAATATCGGGTGCTATAGTCCTCCAGCTTTGCTCTTGGTAATATAGATTGCTCTCACTGTTCTTGACTCTTTGCATTTCCATATTCATTATAGAAATACTTGTTACTTTCCACAAAAGAAGTTTCTAGGATTTTGACTGGAATCACATCATATCAATAGAATTCGGGGAAACCTGATATCATTTACAGTGCTGAATTTTCTGATCCCTAGCACAGTGTTTGGGATATTTATTTAGATCTTATATTACTTGTTTTGACAATGCTTTTCAGTTTTCTGTGTGGAGGTTTTTCACATCTTTTGTTGGAATTGTTCCTACCTACAGGATGCTTTTCTTATGAATGACAATAGTCGTCTTATGTCGTTTTGTATTTGTGGCTACTATATGAAAATGAATTATATTTTTATATTTATCCTATGTAAACTTCTTATTCTAAGAGTTTGTAGGTTTTCAAATTTTCTCTAGGCATACACTCATGCTATCTACATTAGTAAGAGTTTATCTTCATTTTTTCCAAATCTTATGCCTTTTGCTTGTCTTATTTCAGGGGCTACAATCTCTAGAATCATGTTAATTCGAAGTAGTGATAGTTTGCTTCAGTGTTCTGTTCCCTGTCTCAGGGACTAAACTCTTAATTGTTCTTTACTTCAGTAAATACATTTTAATCATAGAAAAAAGTCTCCATAATGAAAAAAAATAACAAATACTAAATTTTACCATCTGAAGTTATGAAATTCCCCCAGAATCTATAGGAAAATTATTTGAATTTGTAAATAAAATTACTTATGCAAGGTAAATAAAAATAATAGTGTTTTCTACTTTTTTTTTTTCGCTTAGCCGTACTCTATGGACTTCTGGCTATATATATCACTATTTACTGAACTTTTAATTCCTTTGTTGTTAGACCATTTATCCTGTTTTCAGTTTTGTCTATATGTTTGTATGTCTGTATGTTTGTCTATATTGAGCTCCCAGAGCCAATTTTGATCATCTACATTTTCTAGAAAACAATTTCATGCATAGTTTAAAGCGTATTGCCATAGACTTACACACAGTAATTTCTTAAATTAGTTTCTTCACTTTTCATCTTTCCTTCATTAATTTGTATTTTTATCAAAAAGTATGACAAGCACACTGTATAAAAGTAAATCTACAGTGATAGTTACAATAAGTAGTGATTCTTTACATCACCTTAACTGCTGGAACTGATCGACAATATGAATTTTGCATTTATTAAGCCTAGTGTGTCCTGAGTAGCTTTAGTGAAAATCACTGAACACCTAGACACGTTCTAGTAAGACTGAAGTATACCAAAGGCAGGGAGATCTAACAAACAGCCAAAGAAAGAAACACATATGTTATTAGCTTGATAAAAGGCATCTTAACACAGACTACAAGAAGGAGATCTTTGAAAAACTAAAGGAAAATAACCATCAACCTGGAATCCTATCATCAAACTATCTATCATTCCTTACCACAGGTACCTGTTATGCAATTACTGACCCACAAAATAGTACTATACTTTGTTTAGGGTTATATATTCACCAGGAATATATGACAGTCAGGAACTTTTGTTCAGCTTAAGAACATAATTTAATATAAACACGACTGAATTGTAGGGAGACATTGGAAATGTCTTCTTATACATCTTTATGGTTCATAGGTTCAATAGATGACAAGTTAGGAAGCTTATAGATTTGGCCATGGACTTACTAGACTTATTTTAAAAAGATCTTCAACCTTCAAGTAGAACCTGAAAATTTTGTTCAAGTATGAAACATAAGCATGGTCACATACTAGGAACAAACTGTCAATGCATGTACACAGAATAACATATTTTTACCCCATATCCAGACCAAAATGGGATAGAAATAGAAATGTATGGCAAAAAAGTCACATAGGAGAGGAAAACTCCTCCCTTTTTCTTTTGTAACCTCTTGGGCTGGTCTGATAATTAACCTGATGTGAGATAAACTAACAGAAGAAGAAAAAAAAAAAAAAAAAAACAAACACAAATTTAATTCACACGTACAGAAACCCCACTGGAAATATAAGCCTCAGAGCACTGACCAGAGCAGGCATGCTTTTATACCTTTTAGACAAGGAGACAATAAATTTGTGAAGAATTGACGAGACAAAGATGTTTGGGTTTGGAGTGGTAGATTAGAAAGGAAGTGACAAGCTTTGCTTGCACGGCCTTCTCCGCCCTCGACCTGTCTCTCTGGTGGCAAGGATGTCTTTCTGGTTCCGAGGGTACTTTTCACAGTGGAGATTAATCTCATACTTTCAGGAGAACAAGGCGGGTCACACAGCCCCTCTTGCACCAGCTGTTTCTTAAGTAACTTTAATTCAAAATAACCAGTATTCCAACAGGACATATTTGGGGTTGTCAGATTCTGCTCCCCTTCACTAAGAAAACACACCTTCCATTTTAAAAATTAAAAAAAAATAGGGGCACCTGGATGGATCAGTTGGTTGAGCATCTGACTTTGGCTCAGGTCATGATCTCACAGTTCATGGGTTCGAGCCCCGTGTCGGGCTCAGTGCTGACGGCTCAGAGCCTGGAGCCTGCTTTGGATTCTGTGTCTCCCTCTCTCTCTGCCCCTCCCTGGCTCATGCTGTGTCTCTCTCTGTCTCAAAAATAAATAAACATTAGAAATATTTAAAAAAAAAGAAAAAATAACTCTATGGTCTTGTAAATAGGCATAGAAAAAATAATTTAATATATTTCATGATCAACAACATAACAGGATAAACAGAAATCCTCCTACCATAGTAAACAGCAGCAGATTTTTCTTAAAATGAAGGGTTGTGACAAAATTTTTCAGCAAAAATATAATAATATAATATAATATAATATACTATAATATAATATAATATAAATACTATGACCTAATACATAAGCTGTAACAAAAGATATAGCACGTTACAAAAGTGGGAAAACATGTTTTCAAGTAATTCATAGCCCACGGTTCTCTTTATTCACCTGTGACCTTTGACAGTATCATCTAGTCCTTTGATATAACAACCACTTATTTGCAGAAGACCCACACATTTGTTATTTCCATGCTGACTTTTCTTCGGAACTCCCGCTCCATATGAACAACCGTCTCCTTACCGTCTCCACTCAGTGCCCGTTAGGCACCTTGAACCCTACACGCCCCAAGCCCCTCCGTCCTCCGGATTCCCCACCCCACAAACCTCACCCACCTATTCTTTGTCAGCTCTGTGGATGGCACCCCCCCCCCCAGCCTTTGTGGCTTCCAGGAAACTTGGGGTGACCTTGCTTCCTCTCTCCCCCGTGTGCCTCATCCCATCCTGGTTCTGTCTTCACAATGTCCCCAGAGTCTGACAGACTCTTAGTGTCTCCACTGCAGCTCCCCTGACAGCATGCATTTGCCCCCACTACTCTTGATTCGACATTTTCCTCCACACTCTGCTGTCCACACAGCAAGCAGAATAAAGGCTTTAAATCTTAGGCGAGATAGTTGCTTCACTGAAAATGTCCCATTGGCGTGTCACCCAACGGACAAGCTGCAAGGCACTAAATGTTCCGACCCCCTCTTCCCACGCCACCCCTGCCCGCTGTTTGTCTCACCTGAGCTTTCACTTCTCAGTCCCTCTCCCAGTTCTGGTTACACGGAGTGCCCGGATGTCCCCAGGGCTGAGGGCACACCCTCCCTGCAGTTTGCTTGGCTTCATGCGTCCCTCCCATGGGGTATGGCCGACCTCTTTGCCCCCTCCGAGTCCCTGCTGAAGCCCGGCCCCATGACGCGGCTCACCTAGGTACCCTGTTAGTACTTCAGCCCTTCCCTCCTGCCCCAGTGCTCTTTACTCTGCTTTGCTCTCTTCCTCCTCCGGTTCCATTTACCAGCCGCTGGCCGGCAGTCTTCTTCACTCGCATGAAGGGTCAAGGGTGGGGGCTCCGGCCTGGCCCCTCCCATCACCTCACCAGCTCCGTGAGAGCGGCTCTTCTAAGTTTCCTCATCTGATGCGTCCAAGATTCCAGGAAGAATGCCAGGACACAGCTGGTGATCAGTAGACACTTGTTGAGCCGCTGAACTGTATGGAGGGAGGGAAGCGTTAGAGACACAAAACACGTTCTACCTCGTGAGTCATCAGGGGGATGCAATTTGCCCGGGATAGCATCCCTCAAGCACCAGATGTTCTATCTGTACGACTACTGGAGTCTGATAACATCGGGTGTTGGTAAGCACGAGACAGAACGAAGGCCTGTGGTCACTACTGTGAGGCTCAGTGCTCAGGTCACTGGGCAGAACAGCTTGGAGATTCTGTTTGAGCCTAGAAAGATCCTGGGTGAGTTCACAGGGGTGCTTGCTGGAGCACCATTGCCATAATTAAGAGGAATGCTCAGTTGGTTGAGCATCTGACTCTTGATTTCAGCTCAGGTCATGACCTCATGGTTCTTGAGTTCAAACCCTGCATCGGGCTCTGTGCTGTCAGTCCAGAGCCTGCTTGGGATTCTCTCTCTCCCTCTTTCTCGCCCCTCCCCTCCTCTTTCTCTCCCTCCCTACCTCCCTCCCTCTCTCTCTCTCTCTCTCTCTCACAAAATAAATAAATGAATGAACTTAAAAATAAGATGTGGGAATGTGGCTATACTCTTGTGGTGAGCAAGGCATAACGCATAAACTTGTCAAATCGCTGTGTTGAGCACAACTAATATGATGCTGTGTGTTGACTATACTTCCACACAAATAAGTAAACACACACACACACACACACACACAGAAAGCCTCAAAAATAAAATGTAAAAACAAACTATCGTTTAGTAGAGGACTAGAAAAATAAGCATTTACCCATGCTTTTACAGTGAAGGAACAAAACTCTACGTTTTTCGGTGTGAAGGACTTTCGTGTAAGTAACACTGAATGTAAAAAGCAACTGGAAAATGGTACCAGGACATACACCCCAAAATGACCTCTCTTACGCCATAAGCGTTCAATGTAGATAACAGGACTAGAGATTGTCTGGGGAGACGTATGCACGCGGACGTGGAAATGATGGAAATGTGAAAGGGGAAACGTACTAGGGAACAGTCCGTCCACATTTTAGAAGTGTGCAGTGAGCAGAAGGACCGATGAGTGCATGGAAGAGAGGGTTGTGTGGCCGTGTCTGTAAGATTTTATTTTTGCAGACGATCTGCAGCCAAGGAGCCCAGCACGGTAGTCCCGGTGGAGGTGGTACAGGGCCCGCTACAGCCTGTACTTTTCTCCATGTGAAAATTATCTTATGTCGACATCTTAGGATTTTTATCTCCCTGACAATTTCGTGCAACACGTGGTGAAGGAGAAACTGGAGACCAACCCCATCAGGAACTAGTGACTTGTGTTGGTCCATTAGCTAAGCCCTTCCACGGGGCTGTTTGCTTGTCCCGACGACGGTCCTGCCCGGAAGAGTGAGCTTTCTAGAGGAGACATGTTTTACGTTGCTCTGGGAGATGTCTGTAAATCTGATAGAAGTAGATGAAAATGTTCTCGAGACGGGAGCTGGTGTCACACGTTTCTGCCTTTGTGTTGGTATTTCAAATTATGCATTTTTCTGAAAATAAAACTTATAGAAACCAACGGCGTAAGATGAGATGGTTCGGGTCCAAGGACAGCATCCCCGTGCTTCAAAGAGGGCCTTTGCAGGTGTCTCTCTGGGCACGGATGCTACCACCTAGTGGGGTGTTTCAGGAACCACACGGAAGCCACGGAAAGATCAGACTTTGATTAGCTTAAAGCCAAGCGATGTCGAAGTCGCCTTTGATTTGTGAGCCTGAGAAAGCTTTGAATTATGAAAAGAACTGACAGTCTCAGAAGGAATCGTTCCATTGTTTTGTCCTTAACACGCGGCCCTGCATAGAGCTTGGCGGTGTGTGTCCGTCAGGGGCAGAAGGGATCCTCGGTATACCAGTGGGTCCACGTCCAGGAGGCTCGGTCCCCTCTGCCTCATTGTCAGGTGACACCGTGTCGCCGGGGTGTGGGCAGACGAGATGAGCTCGCGTGCATTCCCGGTGGTGCTCAGGTGTTCTCGTGGAGCGGGAAGCCCTCTTCCGAGTAAGTGTGCCAGCTGTGCTCTCTCCCGCAGCCTGCACTTCATCGTGTTCGACACCGAGACGGCCCATGACATCCTGAAGGTCTGGGACGGCCCCGTGGACAGTGACGTCCTGCTGAAGGAGTGGAGCGGCTCCATGCTCCCCGAGGACATCCACAGTACCTTCAGCTCGCTCACCCTGCAGTTCGACAGCGACTTCTTCATCAGCAAGTCTGGCTTCTCCATTCAGTTCTCAAGTAGGTGACGGCCGCCCTCTCCCTCGTCCTCGTGGTCATTTGTGCTGCCCTTTGTGTTCTTAGGCCTCGCCCCTAATGGAGGTGATTTCTGTGGAGCGTAATGGGAAATTTTGAAAATGTGTCTCAAGAGAAAAGTCCGTTTTAGGGAACGCTTGCGTTGGCAGGAAGGGTTGGGCATCGCATGTCCGCGGTTACGTGAAAAAACACACACAACTTTAAAGGCTCGAGTTAACTAGGGAAATTTGGGCCCAAGACATGTGTGGGTCTCCACCTGAATATAAAGTTTATCTCTGGTGCCCCCGCAAAACCTGTACCAACTCCAGGCTCCCTGATTGTGCTATGAAGTCCCCATGCAATGGAGATGCTCACCTGCTGTGCTCTGCGTGTCCGTGGTCAGCCACCCCAAACACAAGTGCCCTGATTCTTCTCCTTCTTTGGACCAAGGTCTTGAGTAGTTCACTTGAGACGGTGATCTCTGGGCGATCGCTCATGGGACACAGTGTTTGCACATTTGAGCTCTTACCTCCTGAAAGACAGGTTCCACCTTGGCTTTTTTTTTTTTTTTTAAACTCTCCAGCCCATTTTCAATGAGCAGTTTCTCAAGAAGGAAGGAGTGAAGATATTTTGTGGAGGTTCCACTTTTTTTCAAAATTTTTTTAATGTTTATTTATTTTTGAGAGACAGAGACAGAGCGTGAGCAGGTGAGCAGCAGAGAGAGGGAGACACAGAATCCGAAACAGGCTCCAGGCTCCGAGCCGTCAGCCCCATGAGATCATGACCTGAGCCGAAGTCGGACGCTCAACCGACTGAGCCACCCAGGTGCCCCAGAAATTCCGCTTTTGAGTGCCCTTCAAGTCGCACCACGTCGAGATCATATGATTTGGCGGTGCACGTGGTCAGCCGTTGGCGTAAGACAAGTGGGGTTTGCACATAACACCTTCCAACCCGCCTTATCCCTTGGCAGGTCACTGGTGAGCATATTTAGGATTTACATAAGCAAACGGACTTAGCTCAATTTGATGCTTTGAAAGGTTGCTAATAAAAATGAGATTATCATCTGCACAAGTTTTTCTCTCTGCTTTCACTGCGCTTCGAGCGCGGTAATTTGCAATAGTTTGCAAACGTGCTAAATTTTTCACTGGTCTTTGGTAAAAACATCAGAGGTAAGTTTGTTCCAGCGAACCTAGCTTGGGGGAAAATGTCCTTCATCTTAAGAATTTTGCTCTTTATCTTCAGAAATGGTGGTGAGTAGACAGTAGATGTGGAATCTCCTGTCCTTCTCTGGCAAAACAAAAATGTTGGCAACACTATGAGGTTATGTTTGTTTTTCTCTTTTACCTGTTGTATACTTTCCCAATTTGTCTTAACAGATAATTTTTTAGAGCAATTTTGGGTTCACAGCAACATTGAGAGGAATACAGAGGTTTCCCATATACCGTCCCCCAAATGCCCAGCCTCCCCCATTGGCAACATCCCCACTAGATGGTGCATTTGCCACAGTTGTTGAACCCGTGGTGACATCATCATCACCCAGAGTCCACAGTACGTGCTACGGATGTGCACAAATGTGCAATAACATGTATCCACCGTGATAGTGTCATACAGTCATTCATGGCCCTACACATCTCTGTTCTGACTGCCCACCCCTCCCCTATGCCCTCAGCCACTGGCAACCACAGATCCCTTTACTGTCTCCATGGGTTTGCTTTCCCCAGAATGTCATAGAGTTGGAATCACTCAGTGATTCCCACGCTACGGGATGCTTTTTCCGATGGGTTTCTTACACTTGGTGATATGCATTTAAGGCTTCCCCGTGTCTTTGCACCTCTTCTTAGTGATGGATAACTCATTTCTTTTTAGCGATGAAAAATACTTCACTGTCCAGATAGACCAGAGTTTCTTAACCCGTCACTACTGAAGGGCATCCTGGTTACATACAGGTTTTGGCGATCATGGGTAAAGCTGCTGTAAACATTCTTGTGCAGGTTTTTGTGTGAACATAAGGTTTTAATTCATTTAGGTAAATACCAAGGAGCTTGATCACTGGCTCGTACGGTAAGAATATGTTTGGTTTTGTTCTTGGCCTTTTAAAACCCTTCCTTTTTTAAAATTCTTGCAGAGCCTGGAAACCGCTTATTTTCCTGTGTTCCTTCAGGATTCCTTCTTTTCAGGAAAAGACAACTTCCTACTTTGGGTTGTTTTTTTTTTAAAGGCCCTTTGTTTTATATGAGAATAACAGACATTTTGATTCTCCTTATATGTTGATGTTTAGGAAGTGGACAACATGAACACATCCATTGAAGTTCTGACAGAAATGAAACTTGCTTATTTTTTTGTAAATTCAGTGTTCCAGGTGTTCTAGTTTGAACCATGTGAAGGTGTCAATTTTATACATAAGAATGTGTGACTATCGGCAAATCGTATGGTTTTACAAGACCCTTGTGCGTGAACTTTCCCCCCTCCATTCCCAGCTACTAAGTCCCTATGTCTGGTACACTTTGAGAAATTCCACATTAAGGGCAAAAATATACTATTGATTCTGAGGTTCTATAATTAATTGGGTTTCTGCAAGGTTGTCTTAAAAACTCTATAAAAAGGCCAAAAATATATAAAATGTTGCTTGTTATAATTTAGATTATTATAAATTAGATTATAATTATAATTTATAATTTTTCCCGGACTCTAAGGAAACTTGGGCTTCTCTGTTGATCTGTAAAGACCTTCTGTCTCCTTTTTATTGCTTTATTTGTGAATTGAAGATATTGTACCAAGGACATTTGCATTTAACCCTGCATTCTGTGTTGTACATTTTCTCTTTGCCTTTTTAGATTATTCTCTGCCTTTTCCCAAGCTGCTCGCTGACCCTAGAGGTGAACACGTGTGCACTAGGCCTTCTCTCCTATTTGCATTCATCCACTGGGGAGCTCTGGCAGGACATGACAAATACAGGATGTAGTGTGTGGCCGGGGGTTTGATGTGCCCTGTTCCCTCCCCTGTCGATTTCCCTGGGGCTGGCTCTGTCCCTCCATCGAAACTTACTGCTTTTCTCAAGAAGCTGTGTCTGTCCATGTTCTTTCCAGATACTTATAACCAGTTCTCAGCAACCACACCTCTACCTGGGGTTAACCTTTTAAGGAAGCCCTCTCAAATAATCCTATTGGAAGTGTGCTCTAGGTTTTGTGTCGGATCCTTATTTAATTGTAAATAAGTTTGCAGTTGTATGAGCCACATTGGGAAGCCTGTGAAATGGTCAAGCGTGTGTTCCCCTCTCTGTTCTTAGAACAAAGGCCATTTCTCAGTTTTCTAAGTGAAATTGTATCACTTCAAGCTCCTAAGCATGAAGGCAGATGAGAAGTCCAATATCAGTCTGTTGTACAAAGCCCCCTCCCCATGTTGTGGTGTGTGGGGAGTCAGGATGTGTTCTGCGTGCTGAGTAGGAGGAGACCAGGTCCTCTCTGCTCTCTTTGGGTGCTGTCTTTGCCCTTGGTGGCCACACAGATTCGTCTCACGGAGGCTCTGTCCGTGGACAGAGCTGGAACACAGCGGCCCTGCCCCTCTCCACAGCCAGGATGCTCCCTGAACTTCAAGTAAAGTCTGCCATTTTGGGACACCAGTGGGAGTGAGATAGTGGGACACAAGACTCTGTGTCTCTGAGAACTTGATGAAAAGTTGACTCTTACACCTAGTTACCCTGGATGTAACAGTCAGAATTTGCCCAGGACAAAAAAGTTTCCTAAAACCCCTCAGTCAGGTAATGAAACTGACACGCCCATGTTCCAGGAACCCCTGTCGGGCACCAGTGCGCTGGGGCATTCTGGTCAACCTACCCTTACCCGTGACCAATGTGCCAGTCTCCATCTCTGCAGTTGTGGGGCCTTCCTTTCCTCGTCAGACTTTCCTCATGGGAGGCTCCATTGGGAAACCAAATTTAAACTGGAGTCTTGCTGAACCAAAGGTCTGAATCTCCTCAAAATATGCAAAAGAGCCCATCTCTCCAGACCAAAAGGGCTTTGCTCCTCTTCTGGAAGTGAGAAGAAGGCAAAGTCCATAAATTTTTATCTATGATCTTGAGACAACAACAACAACAACAACAACAAAGGCATTTTATGTATAAGTTAGATTGTTTTAGCATTCATAAGTCAAGCTAATGTTAAAATTTGAAGTATTAGCACCACACTGCGATTTCAAAATAAAATTTAAGATGATGGAACTGAAAAAAAAAAAATGTTTTCCTCATGTAATTGGTGCCAAGTATAACCACTGTTCCCAGGCAAAAGTGCCCTTTATTCAATAGTATTAAATTCGAGTTTTCTTGATAAGCCATTTTAACTTGATAGCATGCCAATAATATGTGAACTAAGAATTATAGGTGTCACTGAATTACCGGAGGGAAAAATACTCATTTGGGCATTGGTTTTCTTAGAGGTACTTAAATCATCAGATTTTAAATAAGCATAAAGCATAAGAACTTGACCTCACTGCCACTGTATGTCTCAGGCACGTGACTCCCTACTAAGTTAGAGCTTTTCAATTTTGACGACACCCCTGTTCTCAAAATGCCTTCTTCAGCTGCTTCTGTCTTTCTTAGTCCTCTTTCTTCCACTGGCCACTCTTTTGTGGCCTCAGTTTTTTGTTTTTGTTTTTGTTTTACCATTGTACTGTTATTTAATTTCGTGTGCATATTATCACTATTTTTTAAATTTAAATCCAGGTTAGTTAATATATAGTGTAATAATTTAGGAGTAGAATTTAGTGATTCATCACTTACCTATAACACCCAGTGCTCATCCCAGCAACTGCCCTCCTTAAAGCCCATCGCCCATCTAGCCCATCCCCCCACCCAACAACCCTCAGTTTGTTCTCTCTAGTTAAGAATCTCTTATAGTTTCTCTCCCTCTCTGTTTTTCTCTTGTTTTTTTTTTTTTTCTTCCCTTCCCTTATGTTCACCTGTTTTGTATCTTAAATTCCACTTAAGAGTGAACTCATATGATATTTGTCTTTCTCTGACGGTCTTATTTTGCTTAGCATAATATACTCTAGTTCCATCCACGTTGTTGCAGATGGCAAGACTTCATTCTTTTTGATCGCCGAATAATATTACATTGTGTGTGTGTGTGTGTGTGTGTGTGTAAACATTAAACATATTTTTAAATTATATCTATATGTGTATCTATCTCACATCTTCTATATCCATTCATCAGTTGGTGGACATTTGGGCTCTCCCCATACTTTGGCTATTATTGATAATGCTGCCAGAAACATTGGTGGGCATGTACCTGTTCGAAGCAACACTCCTGTAGCCTTTGGATAAATCCCTAGTAGTGCAATTGCTGGGTCATAGGGTAGCTCTGTCTTTAGCTTTTTGAGGAGCCTCCATAGTGTTTTACAGAGTGGCTGTGCCAGCTGGCACTCCCATCAGCAGTTCTGTTGCAGCCTCTTTTGCTGGTTTTCCTCTTTCTGCCCTCAAACTCTAAAGGCTGGATGTGTCTAGGGTGACATCATGTGTTTCTTCCTGTCAACATTCACTCCTCGGGTTTTATCAGCCAACCTTCCAAAACCTCTGCCCTGAGCATCCACTGTCCATTTGCCACTGTTCCCTGCCTTCAACTTGGCACATGAAACTTGGCCTCACTTCCAACCCAGTCGTCTCCCAAAGCTGACGTTCTTGAAGTCTCTCCTATCATGGCAGATGGCAACTCCATTCTGGTTGTTGTCCGGGCAAAGCCTCCGAAGTCATTTTTTTTTTTAGAAATCTCTTTCTCACACCCCATATAACCCCGCACCAAATTCAGTAGGGTCCATATTCAAAACCCCAAGTCCAACCAGTTGTCTCAACCTGTGCGCTTGCCACGTTGGTCTAAGTCTTTTGGGCTTGGGCTGAGTTATCCAGGCTTCGTCTCTCCTGCTCCTGCCCATTCACTAACTTACCTGAGCACAGGAACCAAGACGAGTCTTTAATAAAGGCTATAAAATCTTCTGTGCAAACTTCCCCTAATCCACATTTTTCAACACCACCCTCAGTGACTGCCCTCCATCCTGTCAATCCAGCAGATGACAGTTAACACTGTAAGTTAACACTCCAGCAGAACACCAACCTTCCCTCGGGGTGTCCCCCATATATGGTGTATGTCCATTTTACATACTTAAATCCCCACCCTTATCTCTTTGCTGGCTTAAGGAATCCTAGTGTGGCCATGCCACCTTTGAAGATTCCTTTAGCTGAATGAGTCCTTTGTCACTTAATGGTCCCCAGATCCAACACCCATACATCTGGTGGAGTGCTTATTGTGTCATCTGTGAGTACTCTGTTTGTTGTTGCTAGACTCAGTTCCTGGAGGGCAGATTGTATTTGTATTTCTACAACCTGATAATGTGATTAGTGGCTAAAAGGATTTGCTAATTGAAAATGCTTGAAAATACTGAGATGGCTTCGACTGCATGACAAACAGTGTGTCATCTACAGAAAATGATGTGTTTTGCATTAACTTTGGCTTCATTCAAAACTTTTAATAGGCAAGACTTTAATCATAAATATTTAAAGACTAATTTTAATAATAAAGCTTCTTTTTTCCCTCCTGGATTATTTTCTACCCGATGTTGATAGTTAAGATAAATGATCTTCAATGTTTATTATTAGAAGTGTAGTGGCCAATATAGACTGTGTTTTGACTAGTCAAGATCGCATTATACAGATTCAATGAAAGTCAGGCATCTTTGTTGACAATTTATACCTTTATTTATCCTTGATTACTTGTTTATACCATTCAGAAAGCAGGCAGAACATTTTCATTTTATAAAGCTTAATGCCCATTTTTAACATGAGCACAGTGTAATCTATCATTTGATCAATTTGGTTATCATTAAATCATGATCATTTTTTGCCCCTGCTCTAAAATACTCTTGGGACAGGGACAGCTGTTTACTGAGGGCAAACTGAGGTTTACTGAGGTTGCTTAGTCTCAACCCCGCATGTGTGTGTGTGTTTCACAGCTACGGATGCAGGAAGGTGTGCAGCACGCGCTCCCCTGTGTGTTTTTACTACACTTGCCCATAAGACGAGCGCTTCTGAGCTAGGAAATGAGCTGTTGACACTCACAAGATATTCAAACCCCATTAAAGATCCATTGTCCTGCCAGCTCCTCGCAGCATATAAAACATGAGAACATGCATTGACTAGTGCAATTATGCTAATTGTAATCAGCCTAACACTCTTCATTAAAGCTTAATTACCATTTAATCATGCATAAAATGCAAGAAAATGGAGTTCGGCACAGAAAACTGACCTTTGCTCCGGGGGTTAACTAAGCTTCAGCTGAGCCTTCAGTGGTCTCTCCCATCAGCCCTTCCTTCTTGGGGAAAACAGCTCTGGAGCAAGTGGGCGTGTCAGATTCTGTGGGATGGATTTCTTCGTAAATCACGGCTGTAACTTAGCGGCTGCATGACATCTCTTCCTAATTTGCTTTATTGAGAGATAATTTAGTAGGTAATTTTCAGGTGAAAAAAATCTTTTGCTGTTTATAATGAGAGAGGCTGTTGGGGCTGCCAGTCGCCAAATGGGCTGGGATTGTGTCATGGGAGAGATCCAGCCACGAGCCCTGAGTTTACGGGCCCGGTGTCCGTGACGCACAGCACGTGGCAAGTGCAGCTGTGACCACTGATCCTCTCTGCTCTCCCAGAACTTGCCTCAGGGGACCGATGGAGAGCTGACCGCAAACTCTCACCGTTGGCCACTCACACACACAGATTGTGAGCAGCTCAGGGTGGAAGAGTTTTATTCAACTTTGATTAGCAGCACCCAGCTCATGACAGAGGCACAAAGCACGTGTACTGCATTGAT
Source organism: Leopardus geoffroyi (assembly GCF_018350155.1). NCBI lineage: Eukaryota > Metazoa > Chordata > Mammalia > Carnivora > Felidae > Leopardus > Leopardus geoffroyi. Next base: position 2,629,065 of record NC_059327.1, on the reverse strand, counting down.
TGAGCATGAGATGCCAGCTTAGCTGAGGCTCTAAATCCCACGTTCCCTGGGAAGCTGGGATTTTAGGTGGATTAGTCTTGTCTGATAGCAACAAGATTGGTAAGGAAAGGAAAGGAAAGGAGAGAAACAGGACAGGTACATGACACCTTCGCTGTTTGTGACAATATATCTTGTTTCCCTCCACTTTAATGAGATATAATGTGACACCGTATAGAAGTAAGGTGTACACCCTGGTGATTCATACGTTTATATTTTGCAGAATGATTAGCACGTTCGTTTTTGCTAACACCTCCATCACATCGCGTAATCACCATCCTTTTCGGTGGCGAGAACATGTAAGATGTACTCCCTTAGCAACTTTCATGTGTATAATACAGTACCTTTCACTATAATCACCATGCATCGGACTCCTAGAATTTATTTACTTTGTTACTAGAAGTTTGTACCATTTGACCAACATCTCCCCATTTCCCACATCGTCCAGCCTGTGGTAACTACCTTTCTATGATTCTATGATTGTGACTTTTTTAGATTCCACCTATGCGATGTATACAGTATTTGTCTTTCTATGTCTGATGTAGCTCATATCTCACTGAACATAATGCCCTCCATGTCTACTGTATTGTCACATATGGCAGGATTTTCTTCTTTATTAAGACTAAATAATATTCCATTATATACCTATATATCTATTACATCTAATCTAGATCTATGTCTATATCTATCTATCTACACACAGGGAGGGAGGGGGGGAGAGAGAGAGAGAGAGAGAGAGAGAGAGAGAGAGATCGATCTACAATGGGATTACATCTTTATCACCTGTTCAGGGACACTTAGGTTGTTTTCTTATCTTGTCTGTTATGAATAGTGCTGCAGTGGACATGGAGGTATAAATATTTATTCAAGATCCTATTTTGATTTTCTTTGGATAAATGCCCCATAGTGAGACTGCTGGATCATACTGTAATTCTACTTCTTTAAATTTTTTAAGGAAATTCCGTACTGTTTCCCACGGTGGCTGCACCAATTTATATTTCCACCGACAGTGCACAATGGTTCCCTTTTCTTGAGGATATCTCTTGGATGCTTGATATAAAAGAGAATGTCAACATTTTTCTATAGAACTACCATCTGGAGTATCATCTGTAACTGCCTTCCTGCTAACATAGATCCTACCCACACTCAAAGCTCATTGATCAGACCTCAGGCAACTGTGATGTCTGTAGATAGCCACAGCCTGCCCACCCTTCACCAAGACGTTGGACATAGAATTTCCCATGAATCTCAAACTCTAAATCAACACATGATATAGTAGGCAGACTTATGCAACCTCATTTTGAGGAAAGGGAAATGCTCCCAAATTTAATAGACTGAATTATCACAATGTCTTTAAAAACATGTCATTCAAAAATAAGTTCAGTCAGTAATGAGAGCATAGAAAATGCAAATCACCGTGGCAATAAATGTTGAGATTAACCATCTAACCACACCCTGTCCTTGGTAAGGGTTACCCTTGGCCTCATAATGTGTGTGATACCATAGGTATAATAATTTCACAGTAATGAATTTAACTGTTCATTTGTGCCCTCATGCATGGATCCATTTATTTGCCAACAAATATTTGACCCCTTCCTATTATGTTTCTGATATGATGCTGGTATTGGAAACACACAGCTGTGGAAGGCAGAAATTGCCCCAGTCATCAAAAATGGTAGGAGAAAGGCAATTGGACAATGAATGTCTACAACGTGAATGGTTATAGCACCACTGAAACAACATATGCCATTCAACAGCAATCCCGCACGTCTCTGGTTCCCGCAGATCCTATCCGTGTCCTTGCCCTTCCTTGGATGACCTATCCAGCCCTGGGATTCTCAGTTCCCATCTTGTCTCTGGTTCCTGCAGATTCTATCCGTGTCCTTGTACCCCCTTGGATGACCTGTCCAGCCCTGGGATTCTCAGCTCCCATCTTCTACCCTTTGGTCTTCTCCACTGCATTTCCCTAACTCCTCTTAGGGTGCTCACTGGTCATGCTTCACCTAAAACTCTTAAAAAGTTAAGTTCAAACCTGTCTCTCTTCTACTCTCATATCTATCTGTCTCCACCCCCGTTTACTTCATTCCTTTGCTCTTACTGGGGCACTGAGGCTGTTGCTTTCTCCTTCCTATTCCTTCCTCCTAATTTGTGATTCTTCTTCCCTTACAGAGCAATGTCTTCCATAGAATCTCTCCTGTGATATGCTGGACCCCCTTGTCTTGTGAGCTTTGTGCTATAGTCATCTGCCCTCATTCTCGTGCAGCCTGAAAGAGCCCCTGATAAGAGCCACATGAGCTGACAGCTTCTTCCACAAGATATGTTGGCCATCACCTCACTGGGGCTCAGCTATGGTAACTTGTCTGGTGAGCTCTTGTCCCCACTCACCTTATCATTTTCCAGTCTTCACCACTTTCCTCCAGTCTTCAGACTGGTCATATTCTCTTTGACTTAATGGATGACTTCAAATCATACCTTAGCAAAGACAAAACCGTCAGAAAGGTGCCTTCTACTTCCCTCCGCCAGACATGCAAACCTACTGTTGTCTCTGTTTGCTCACTCCTGGTACCCAGAATATCAGCCTCTTCTCCCTAGCAAGGCTCATCCTAACTAAGGATATCCCGCAGCTGCCACGGGGGACTTTGCTCTGTTTTGACCTCTTTCTTTCCTTAATTTCATCCTTCACTCTCCCTGACTCCTTCCTTCTGGTATGTAATCGCTCAAATCATAGTGTAGAATGAATACGTAAGACTACCTTTGCCACCTTTGGGACCCATTTTGTTGGTCTTCTCCCACTAGAACAAAACCTTATAGCATGGTCGCATCATGACAGCCAATGTCCAGGTGATCGGGGTGGGACCCTCGTCCTGGAAGCCACCACAGCAGCTAGGTCTCCACCAGCACCAGGCTCAGTCCAGAGGGCCGTTCAGGGGAAGGCTCTTGTATTGTACTTGTATTTGAGAAAGACCACTTTGACAGAAAGCAAGTCTGATCAAGCTAAGCGCCCGCTTGAAAACCACTCTAGTTTCTAGTTCACATGATGAATTCTGTCACATGACCTTGCATTGGTCAACATCCGGCTTCTGTCTGCCTCTCCATTCTACCTCGCTTCTTCTCCTGATTTCCATCAAATCCTTTTCTCTTGTTTTCAGACCTTCGCTTGCCTGTTCCCTTGGCCAAGACTACCCACCCCCTGGCCACTGTCTTCATTTTACAAGTTGCAGTGAAATGCAATCTCTTTTAGGAAGTCCTCTGAACTGAAACCATAAATAAGAATACATTTTCTATGATTTTTTACCACTTCCCCTTCATAATATTCACCCCGAATTATTTTTATAACTTCCTGGTTGTTACTGAGCACCCTGGTACTCAGAGGTCATCAATATTTTGCACTAATTACTTCATTTACTTTCTGCCTCACATTTGACACATGATAGATAGTTTTTTGCCTTTTTTAATTTTTGTTTTATTTTGTGTGTATGTGTCTGTATTTTGTTTGTTTTTTTTTTTTTTTTTTTTAGTTCTTGGTACTGGTGAGACTGAATTTTCTAAATGAATTATTTTCTAAATATTTCTGCTCTAATATTCACAGTCTTTAGAACTGCTCCAGATCTACCCAGAAGACGTGTGTCAAATTGCATTTGAAAACAACTTAAGGTAGACCTCCCCAAATAGCTCACATTCCCATTGAGGCCGTGGAAAAACGTGCGGTAGGGATTGGAGTAAATGCTTAGCAGCACTTAGTGTTATTAAAAAGGCTGTAGGCTCTCCAGATGCTAGCAATCCTATCACTGAGCACAAGGGGGAAAAGATATGCTTAAATAATTTTATTGTATAAATACATAGTTTTTATTGTATATTTACATATATAATTACCCATGTATAATTTGAGCATAATAAGACTTATTTGAGCTGACGAACTGCATGATCTCAAGTACACACACACACACACACGCGTGCGTATAATTTTTAAACTAGGCAACACAGAGGCGTGGTTTTCTGTACGTGAAAGAACGTGTGGCCTGGGGCTTGGCCCCGTCTTTACCAGTGGTGTAAACTTCAGCATGTAAGTCAAAACTCATTAGCAATAATTTCCATGGTAATTAGGTTGAATTAGGCCGTAATACACAGTTTTGATGAGGACTGTACCCAGAGGTAAGGAAGATAAAAGCACCTTGACTTGCCGGTTTCCTCCAAATGTAAGGGATTGCAATTCTGTGTTCCCAGTTCTAGAAGTAGACTCCAGGGAGGTATTACGTGGGAAATGACTTAGTCTGCGGTTCTCAAGTGAGATTGTTCCCTCTGCGTGGTCCCCTGTTTCACACCACTCAATTCAAACTGACAGTAGTAAGATTCTCAGGCCCGGTGCTTGGCAAGACCGCCTATAGCTGTCATTTTGACTTCAACACAGGAAAAGGTAGTAAGGAAGTAGGTATCACTTTGTCATGCTAATGATATGGTACCAGATCTTTGCAGCGCAGCTGAGGTTCCTAGAACGTATTGAAAGTGTTAATCAAGCCTTTGGAATCAGTCAATAATAGGCAGATTTGCAAAACTCTTCATGAAAAGCCTGATGTTTAAGTATCTCCTCTCCTCCAGTCTGTTTTGGGTCAATCCACGGCAGTTCATTGTTTATGCCTAATAGAAATCTGAGAGTCAGCTTAGCCATGATTACTTGCGTGAATAGATGTTTTAAAAAGGAGCTTTGCAGGGTGAGGGTTGAGGGTTTTAATTTGCTTTTGACTTTAGATATAAAGAATCTAAAATCCCTTTCATTGACTGAATGAAGGATTCTTCAGTGTTGTGAGGATGCAAATCACAGCCAAGATTGTATGGCACATTCAAAATTAAAATAGTTGTGCTACTATTAGGTATAAGGTGGTTTTATTTTTTTATTTTTAAAAATTTTTGAAGTTTACTTATTTTGAGAGAGAGAGAGAGAGAGAGAGAGAGAATGAGGGGGCAGAGAGAGCAGAAGAGAGAATTCCAAGCAGTCTCTGAGCTGACACAGCACAGAGCCTGATGTGGGGCTTGAACTCACAAACTGTGAGATCATGACCCGAGCCGAAATCGAGAGTGGGATGTTTAACTGACTGAGCCACCCAGGTTCCCCAAGGTGGTTTTAAACATAACTTTAAATAGAATAGTATTTCTAAACTTCCAAGGACAACATACTTGGTTTCTCATACATTTCTGTATTTGACATGATGGAAGAAAAAGTGTGAATTAGGGTGATTCTCTCTGAGAACTCACAGTCCCCGACTCCAGAGGAAGTGAGCTTGCTTCACTGGGCAGTCCTAGGTACTTCATGAGGACAAGTGATTCTTGAATCATTGCGAACACTATTAGTCTGTTATATTCTTAGGTCTTTTTATTAAAAAGTTTCCAAGTGCTTTCCTTTACATGGTCTAAGTTCTACAACTATATGGTATCCAAAGCTCACAAATATAGTTTCATAACTAGCAAGTAGATGTTGGAACATTTGTTTGCAAAAAATAGAAAAATAATCTGATTCGTAGATATTGCCTAATTTGGACGTTTATTCTATACCGGTCATATTCTCTTTCCAGTAACTGATTATGAGTCTCTTTGAACTAATTTAGAAAGTTAATTTAAAACAATTTAAACAAGTTAGTTTTAACAAACATCCAATATTATAAAATACAAATAGGAGGATCAGAATCCAACTATAAAACTTGATTAGGGAAAAAGGGAAGGGAATGATACATGATACTAAAAATGAAAATTTGTGGGGTGGCAAATCCATTTCATAGTTTAACAGTTGTAATAACATTTCTTAAATTACTGTATTTTCTTTTAATTAGCATGAAACATTTTTATGGGATTCAGGCTGAGCTTTGCTTTAATGAAATACACATTCCTTTTTGTGCAAAATCAAAGTGATTGATATATTTCTGGCGCATATTAAGTTTTTTAATTGTAGAATTCAGTTTATACTTATGTTTGATGGATATATTTTTGGCATATTTTCATAGCTATTCGGCACTTGTTAAGTACAAATATCATAAAGCAAATTTTCCACTTTTGAAATATTGTGACACAGAACTCTTGGGTGACAGAGCATCCGGGGTATTTAATGTTTTCTTATAATGTCACTCGTCCTGTCTACACATCTGTTTTAATACCTGTGCTTCAGTTGACAGCCTGCAATCTTTCATGCTTTCAGCGGTTTTAACATGTCTGTCCAAGGAATCCTTGTCTTTTGATTTATTTTCTTCCCTCCTGGCTCATGGTAACAGCACCGATTGAGCCTCATGGGTAAATAGTAATTGTGTTCACTTGAAAGGACTTTGTTTAGTTTACTTTGTTTGTTTGTTTGTTTGTTTTTGTTTTGTTTGTTCCTAAGAGAAATTGTCGTCGTCTTCAGGAATGGGCAAAAATGCCATTGTGTAGGGTCCATCTTCAAATTTGCCAATAGTTACCAAGAATTTACAATCATGAAACCCATATTGCTTTTTGCCATGAAGGAACATTCAGAAATACATGACTTTTGTGTTGAGTCTGGATAAGTTTTTAATCCCTTTGAATTTTGAGATGAAACGTGTGTAAAAATAACTTTGGGCTTGTAGTCATTGTAATTCAAAGGAATATTACAACATAATTTTTTTTATATTTTTACATTAAAGTTTTTCTTCAGAAGTGATTATAAATCCACATGCACTTGTAAGAAATAAAACAGAGAGATCCTGTGGATCCCTTACACAGTCTCCCCCAATGATAACACCTTGCAAATCAAGAGGACAGATCACAGTTAGGGTGTTGGCATTGATACAGTCAATGTACGGAGCTTTCACCACCAGGAGGGCACCTCAGGTTGCACCCGAATACTCACCCATTTCCCTCCTGCATCCACTCTATCTTAAAGCCCACAACCATTAATCTGTTCTCCTTTGCTGTAACTTTGTAATTTCAAGAACGTTACGTGCAGGGAGTCATGGTGTACGTGGTCTCTTGATACGGACACCTCACTCAGCCCGTTCGGAGAGTCATCTTGGCTGTGGCCTGTAGCCACAATTTATTTCTTTATATTGCTGAATAATACTCCATGGAATGGGTGTACTAGCTTGTTTAATCATTCACCCGTTGAAGGGTATCTGGGTTATTTCTAGTTTGGGACTATTACGAATACAGCTGCTATAAACATTCATGCACAGGTTTTTGTGTGAACATAACTTTTCATTTCTCTGGGATAAACGCCCAGAAGTCTAATTTCTGGGTTGAATGGTAATTGAATGTTTAGATCTTAGCGGCCAAATGATTTTCCAGAGTAGCTGAACCATTCTACATTTCCACCAACGATGCGTAAGGGATTCCACTGCCTTGCATCCTCTCCCGCATCTGACGTCTGTGTGTATACACGAAAACGCAATAATGTACAACATTAACTGTGCTCATAGAGATTGTGCATTCCGCTAATGGCTAATCATTTTGAACACCTTTTTATGTGCTTATTTGTCATCTGTATATTCTCTTCAGTGAAATGTTGCCTTCTGCCTTCTGCCCATTTTGATTAGATTATTTTTCCCATCTTGAACATTCTTTATGTATCTTAGATACTAGTCCTTTGTCAGATATATGGCTGTCAAATTTTTTCTCCCAAGATGTAGCCGATCTGTTCAACTTCCTAACAAAATCTTTCACAAAGGAAAGTTTTTAACTTCAGTGATGTCTAATTTATAAACTTTTGCTTTTACGGATCCTACTTTTGTTTTCATGTCTAAATGCCCTGCCCTAAACTCTGAAGATTTTCTAAAACTTTTACAGTTTTACCTTTACAATGGAAATTTGTGATTCATCGTGAAATAATTTTCTTGTAAGATGTGAGACTTAGGTCAAGCAACCCTCCACCCTTTACCCTCTTGTGTATTGCTCTGGTACCACGTGTTACTTTTGAAATGCAGAGAGAGATTTCTTTCCCTTCGCACTTGAGCAAACATCAGTTCCACTCTGAAGGGGGATAGGTCTCAGTAGAATCCATGTCTCCAATTATTGAAGGACTCTCACATTTTCAGAAATGAAAGGGAATATGTTGAGACACAATTAGGTGGCGCTTTGTAGAATTCAGACCACTGTCTTTCACTTAGGGTCCAGGCTTGAGTGGACACACCCTAATGAATGAGTTAAGATTTTCCTTTCTGTGTATTTTCTAAACCTTTTCCAGCCACTAAGGCTTTAACATATGCAACAGAATTTTGACTGCTGGCTAGTGTTTATCCTATGAAATACAAAGTATGTGATCCTTAAGAAGATTTCTCTATTCATGAGTAGAATCTAACCTAAAAGAGAAACTTTCAGAAAGTTGATAACCTGCTCATGTGCATAAAGAGTTGAATTCATAAAGAATTTAAATCCATTTTCTTAACCCTAGAACATGAGAATTGATGTGATAATGCCTACTGCTTTCTTAAAGATCAATGTAAGGGTAAGGAAATGTATCAATGCAGAGTTATTACATGATAGTTTTCTACCCCAGGGGCCAACAAACTTTCTCTAGAAAGAAATAGTAAGTATTTCAGGCTCTGTAGGTCCCATATAGCCCATGCTGCAATTGTGTAGCCCTGCTCTTGTAATGTGAAAACAACCGTAGACAGTAAATAAATGAATGGTCATGGCCATGTCCCCATAAAATTATATTCACGAACACTTGAATTCCATGAGCACAATTTAAATTTTTTGCGTCATGAAACAGTATTTTTCTTTTGATATTTTTCAACCACTTAAAGACATAAAAACCATTCTTAGCAGGCCAGCCCCATCAAAACAGATGTTGGGCCAGATCTGGACCACAGGCCATCAACTCCTGTTTTAGACCAATAAAAGCAAAATCAATCAGCTAGTGCTTTAATATTTGCATTTGAATCGCCAATTCAATTAATTGGAGGGTGAGAAAGAAAGTCCGGTATCTCTCCTAAGTACACATTTAAAGTTGCAAAGGTACTTTTATGATGTCCAGTGAGAAAAGACAAATGTATTTAATTGATCACCGTAATTGATTTGTAAACTCATCCAAAAGTAAATAACCTCTAACAGACTCAGCAGATCTAATACTATAATACTGAGATGTCCAATCCTTCTAAATATATGACAACTGTACACACGTTGTTTATTAACTAATTCATCCAGTCAGCCAGTCAGGCCGTATTACCGAGTGTCTTTAATATGGCAGGCACTGTTCTAGCAGTTGGCTACGATTGAGTGAATGAAACAACAATCCCTGTTTTGCAGAGCTCACATTCTTGCTAAACATATGTGAATTTTCAGTTGTACTTATAAATGCGCACATGTATTCCATTCTTTAGTCAGGCAGTTAAACAGAGGGGCCCCTGGTCAGCTCAGTCGGTTAAGGGGCCAACTCTTAATTTCGACTCAGGTCGTGATCTCACGGTTCATGGATTCAAGCCCCGTGTCAGGCTCCGTGCTGACAATGTGGAGCCTGCCTGGGATTCTCTCTCCTGCTCTCTTTCTACCACTCCCCTCTCATGTATGCGCGCTCTCTCTCTCTTTCTCAGTAAATCAATAAACAAGCAAACAAACAAACATTAAGAAAAACAACTCCGAGCACTGAGGCATTCTAGTGAACATATGAGTGCACACTGTTAAGTGTGTTTTCACGGACTACTGCTGTGGTGCTCAGAGTGGGTGTTCACCTCACCCCATGAGCAGTTGTTATGAGCACATCTCCCTCCTGCACCAGCAACATTCCTAACTGGGCCCCGGGGGTTCCGGGGCCAGGCCCACACTAGGACTGCCCCCATGTTCCACAACTGTTACCTGCATTGTTTCCATCACAGTGTACTGCTTACCCCTCCTCTTCGAGAACCCTGTCTATTTCCCTGAGTGTTACTTTTCCATAGGCAGCTTTCAGTGACCTGTACTCCACTTCGTTTCTTCTTTTCAGATGTTTATTTACATTCTAGTTAGTTAACCTACAGTGTAGTATTGGTTTCAGGAGTAGAACCCAGTGATTCATCGCTTCCATACGACACCCAGTGCTCATCCCAACGGGTGCCCTCCTCCGTGCCCATCACCCATCTAGCCCATGCGGCTCACAAAAACTAGTAACTTTCCACTTTGCATTTATTCCACGTCTGTCATTTATTCAGCTTCACATGTATGTTTGCTGCCTTTCTAGACATTGCATGGAAACACAGCTCCCTTTGCCGTTTATAAAAATAAATATCCGTAATTGAAACCTAGTTTCCGAATAGGAGGTCCACATCAGGAAATCATTTAGACTAAAAACAATTAAACACCTCATTTCCTTCATTCTTCTTGGTGCCCATTGTAAATGTCTATTATTTTTAATTAAATCTGAGTTTCTATCACACACTTCAGTCTCGGTTTGCGTCACACGTAATATATGTATAAAACTGTACGTTTATTTTTTGAGAATTGATTATTTAACTTAATTATCTTTATTTCACACATAATTCACCTTTATGCTGAAACATATCCTTTGTTATATCATGATAATGCTTATAATAGTTCGCTGTTTTTTTTTTTAACTTTATTTTGAGAGAGACAGAGACGGCATGTGAGGGAGGGGCAGAGAAAGAGGGAGCGAGAGAACCCCAAGCAGACTCTAGCTGTCAGTATAGAGCCTGGCATGAGGCTCCGACCCACAAAGCCATGAGGTCATGGCCTGAGCCGAAATCAAGAGTCAGACACCCGGGCGCCCCTACTTAACTGTTTATTAAATATGCATTATGGGCCAGACCTCAGGCCAGGTGCTTTAACTTCTTCATTCAACCAGTATTTATTGAGTGCCTACTGTGTATAAGGTACTGTGTTGCGTGCGTGGCTTATCAATGAGCAAGACACATGTGGCTCTTGTCTCAGGAAATGTGCCATCTGGTGAAAGTAAAATCAGGTCAGTAATGGAGCCCTGTGGGACAAGTCCTCTGGCTGGAGAAGGGCAGGGGCATCTATCCGGAAGTTGAAGGGATCAAGGAAAGACTTCTCGAGAAGATGATATTTAAGCTAAGATCGGTAGGATACGTAGAGTTTGTTAAAGTGGACGAGGGTGAAGGGGGACCTGTCTCTAACCATGCCGCGTGTATTTGCAGGGGTGCTGAGATGAGAGAGAATGTTAAGATTATTTTGTCAAGGCCATGTTAGTAGTAACTGAAGCGAGTCTATTAAAACTAACTTAAGAAAAATATCGTTATTGGCTCCCATGTTACGAAGAGTGAGGGGGCGCCTCAGTCGGTTAAGCGTCCAACTCTTGATTTCTGCTCAGATCATGATCTCAGTTTGTGAGTTCGAACCCCATGTCGGATTCTGCACTGACAGCACAAAGCCTGCTTGGGATTCGGATTGTGTTATTGAACAAGCGTTAAACCAGAGTGTGTTATACATCACAGGCAATCTGCTATAAGTATGCAAAGATAGGAAAAAAACTCTGTCCCTTTTGTGTAAGGAGGCATCAGCTATTACATACGTGTTCTCGGGAGAGACCATAACCAGTGCTCAAGCAAGAGGACTCGGAAACACCGTTTACTGTGACATAGTTCGTCCTCGGTTAACCTGGTAGTTAGATAATCGGGTAGCTCATCCGTGTTGGTTCATTGGCTGTGTATCCTGGAACGGTAAACTTCTCACACCCTTATGAAAGGAGGCGGGCAGTTTCGAGTCTTGGTTCTGGTGCCTGCTGACCGTCCTGTGCAGACTGGTTTAGAGGAACACCAGCTTGCTGATGAGACATTTCAAAGGGATGGCTCCCAGCACCTTGAAAGAGATCGTCCTACGTCAGGAGGCTGGCAAGTGGCCTATTTAGCTTCTTAAAAAAATCAGCGTCCATTTCAGAGAGACCGAGAAAGCATTAATTGCAAGTTTACCAAGTACGTATTCTAAGAAACAGGGAGAAGTCTCTTCCTTTCGTTTCCAGCGGGTGGAACTGAGCCTTGACCTGCCCTTACGGGTACCGATGGAGGGCTGGCTGCAGCTGCGTGTGCACCAAGTACCAGCCATGAGCCGGGCTGTGCCCCTGAGGTAGGGACAGGCTAACGGATTGAGTGTGCCTTGTGCGAACCAAGGACAACTGCTAGACTGTCATTTCCCTTACCTCCCCGGATGCGGGGCCGAGGCCTCCTGTAACAAAACACAGATGAGCGGGGCGCCTGGGTGGCGCAGTCGGTTAAGCGTCCGACTTCAGCCAGGTCACGATCTCGCGGTCCGGGAGTTCGAGCCCCGCGTCAAGCTCTGGGCTGATGGCTCAGAGCCTGGAGCCTGTTTCCGATTCTGTGTCTCCCTCTCTCTCTGCCCCTCCCCCGTTCATGCTCTGTCTCTCTCTGTCCCAAAAATAAATAAACGTTGAAAAAAAAAATTTTTTTTTTAAATAAAAAAAAAAAAAAAAAACACAGATGAGCAAGAAACAAACGGGCAGGAACTTGCTAACCCACGCACCTCGTGTATGCCCGGCGGTACTCAGGGAGGCGTGTCTCCCCTGGTGCCTTCCCCACTTGCCAGAGTACCAGCCTCAACCAAAGACAAAAGAAGAAGGTGTGTGGGGAGGGGAGCCTCCTGCAGGCAGGCTGGCCAGAAACACGCGGTCAAGCAGGGAGAAGGTGGCTATTGCTGATTTGAGCTGCTACCTTCTCCAGGATTCGACTCTCCTGGGATTAAGCCTTTCTTCTCATCCCGGTTCCGAGAGGAGACATTCTTACAGATGGGATTTCCTTTCGTTTCTCTTCCAAAAGGGTAACCTCTACTCTGTTTTCAGAACTTCTCTTGTGTCTGCTGTTTCTCAAAATTATCTGCGCAAAGTAAAGCTGTGCCCATAGGAATATTATGGGGTGGCCCTTTCTACCACCCTTCGGTGCCATTTACAAAGATGGGAAATAGTAAATGCATAATTAAATAATTAATCAAGGAAGGAATTAAGAAAACCCCTGGGCTATTTCACAAAGGCATAATAGCAACGTGCCCACTTTCCTCCCTAGATGGTTTCCAGGAATACCTTCCTGGTCTCTTATCAGCATAAAATCCAGAATCTCCCTCTGAGGGATTCTCAGCTCTCCCCTGAAATACCCAGGTAATGAAGCGTGGGTTTGCACACTTGGAAAAGGAGTTGTCTGCTTCTGAACACGTGGGGTGGGCAGGGCTGAGCGTCTGTCCCTGGGACATCTGAGGCTCCAAGCCGCCTGGCGAAGCCTTCACGGGGTGGCTGTTGAGGATGGACCCTGCCTTCCTCCCACACGAGGGCGTGCTGAGGGTGCCACAGGCTGTGTGCTGCCTCTTACTCTTAACATCCTCCTTCCAAACTTTGTTCCTCAAACAACAGTCACTCATCATTTCACTCCTCGGCGTCCTACAAGGCCCCGATCTCAGCCACTTTCAGTGCTGAGTCCGTGCCCCCCATGAAGGCTTTAGCCCTGGCTGTCCTGCCTCCACGATTTACCTTTGGGGGGCCGACTTGGAGAGGCACACCAAGTCCGAGCTGCGGGGCGCGTTTGCCTGGAAGGGGATCTCCAGCCCTGAGTGGAAGTTTACCCCTCGCACAGAGGTGTTTGTACAAACTCACTGCCCTCCACCAGGCGACCTACAGGCTATGTGTTGGGGGAAGGGTCCTCCCATCAACACAAAAGGTGGCTTTTCCTCAGAGGATGGGGAGAACCTGGTGAGGCTTTTTTGAGTGGCAGTAGAGCTCGCGGGGCCCAGAGGCAACGGCCAAGAAAGCATCCGTGGAGATGTCTTTGGTGTAAAAAGGTGACTTTATGAAAGCACAGGGACGGGACCTGTGGGCAGGAAGTGCCACCCTGGGACCCTGAGGAGAGACTGGTTATATACCCTGGGGCTGGGAGAGGTGAGGTCCAGGGGAGGTTTCCAGTGAGACTTTCATGTGCTAAAGACTCCCGGATACTGGAGGCCTGGCCGTAGTCAGGCTAAGGTTTTTCCCTCCAGCCAAGCCTTAGCATTAGGTCAGGAGGGAGTCCTGGAGAAACTCAGCTCTGCCTGCCTCAAGTATCTGTCAATGGGCTGCAGGGTGTAAGGACATTCAGTTCCATCTGCCATCACTATGCCATCACTATGCCATCACTATGGACGGTGATGTTGGGGCTCCAGGAAAGTGAGTCTGTAGGTTTCTGGAGATGAGGCTGTTGATCAGATTGCCTTTTTCTTGTGATTTACTAAGATATTTGTAAACTGTGGAGACCCGCGTCCTGCCTGACTGTGATCTCTGTCGGTTTGTCCTTTGCTTTCTTTCCTCTCCTTTGTCCCTGGGCAGCCAGGAGAGCCTGAGGAATGTCACACACATCCCACCTTGGGGGAGGGGTGCGGTTTGCAGCCTGGCAGCTTGTCTTGCCCCTCATCAGACCCAGCCTACGTTTACAGGACTAAGAGGACCACCCAGGAGACCATCCCAGGTTCCAGTTATTTCAGCTGTGCCTGCAAACCGTAAGAAGGAGCTCAGGGGCTGTCCCCTCCAAAAAGCCTCCCGGGCATCCCATACAGTCCCTGCCTGGCCAGTAGCTTTTTATACACTGTAAATGGCATGTCACACATAAGAGCTTTCCTTAATAAGCTGAACACCATAGGTTATACTTGCTGTGCAGGTTATGTTCATAGCATATGTACAGCCTCTGCCGTCTGAGGACTGCAGTGGTGCTGTTGTCTGTAGTTTTCCATACAGGCGTGAAGTGTTGTGTCTGTTGAGGTGTGCTGCAAAGGGCTGGTTTAAAACTCTGTATGCTAAGCAAACTTTTATCAACTAATAGCTCAGTCAATAAGCATTTTTAAGTGATGTTTAAGAAGCACTCAAGGGGCAATGAAGTTTTGGGGTGATGGAGGGTAGGGGGTCAGGAACAGATGGCCAAGAAAGAATTCTTGAAGACGTCTTTGGTGCAAAAAGGTGATTTTATTAAAGCAGGGCACAGGACCCATGGGCGGGAAGAGCGGAGCTGGGGTTGTGAACAGTGCCTGGTTTTATGCTTTGGAGCTGGGGGGTCAAGTCAAAAGGGTCAAGTCACAGCCCCCAGAGGGACTGTGATTCCGCGAAGCAGGACTCAGAGATGCCAGAGGCCCGGCTGCTGAGGAGTTCAGGTTGTTTTCCCTCCAGGAGGCATTAACATCAGGACGCTAGGGCGTCCTGGAGAGATGTTCTGCTCCGTATTTGCCACAAGTCTGGTCGGTGGGCTGCAGGTTATGAGGGCATTTAATTTCACCCGCCACTTCCTTCTTGCTTTGTTCCCACATCACTATGGAGGGTGATGTTGGGGCTCCCGGAAGCTGAGCCTACAGGTTTCTAAAGATTAGGCTATTGATAATATTGCCTTTTTCTTGTAATATACTAAGATATTTGTAAACTGATGGAGACTCAGTCTTGCAAGACTGCAATCTCTATCAGTTAGCCATTTGTATTCTTTGCTTTTCTTTGTTCTTGGGTGGCCAGGAGTGCCTGAAGAATATTACACACGTCCCACCTGGTGTGTGTGTTGGGGGGGGGGTGCGCTGCTGGTGTGCTAGCTTGTGCTTGGCCCCAGCTTGCCTTATGGTCCCTTATCAAGGAGTACCTGATGCATTTAATAGGACATAGCCCAATTTCTTCATTTTTATTTCATTAGAAATAGGGTCTTCAATGTTACAAATTAGTTTTCCAGTTGGAAGGGAATTTGAGTCCATTTCAGGTTCTTCTTTAATAGCTCTCTTCTGTCTGTACTATTAGAAACAAGAAGGTCCATTGCGTTCACATGAAGTGGAGCATGGCTTTGGGCTCTAGGTGCCCGGGGACAGTCTGGGATTGCAGTGGGCAGAGAGTTGGAGACATCCTTTAGATTCTATGGAGCCTGTGGAAAGTGTGTCTATGATCTGAAGTGTTCCACAGAACCCCTTGGGAAATCGAAAAGCTCCATATTCATCACCTCAGGAACAGTACCTTCTTTTTCTAAGGTAATAGAGGGATAAGGCCGATGTCACTAAAAGTATTATTTCCCTTTTTTATGGCGAGAAACCAGAAGGAGTCAGAGTCACCGAAATCCCATTTGGACAGAAAATATTTAAGAGAAAAATGACTAAAAGGTACATTGTGACCCATCAAAGAACACAGTTGTGAAAAAGAAATCAACACAGGCTTCATCATTAGCTTTGTATGACCCTGAAGACGGAGAAGAAATTTCTGACCCCAACACAGTATCTTTGGTTGGGGGCTTTTATGTTAGTTCCTGGATAAGCATTATCACCTTCACCAGGAAACATCTTTCCACAGTTCATAGCCAGGAGAAAATAAAATGGCATTTATTTCAAAGATCCAACCAGTGTATC
Organism: Leopardus geoffroyi; assembly: GCF_018350155.1. Taxonomy (NCBI): domain Eukaryota; kingdom Metazoa; phylum Chordata; class Mammalia; order Carnivora; family Felidae; genus Leopardus; species Leopardus geoffroyi. The sequence goes on along the minus strand of NC_059327.1, from coordinate 2,612,751 downwards.
TCCCCTTGCATCGTGTAAAACAGTTTCCTTGACTTCACCTCAAGTGTTCTCGTTGCTTTTTTCATCCGATTTAAATAACCCTGGGAACGGTTTATTTTTACTTCATAATTCTACAAGAAAAGAGGAAACATTTGGGGCTAATTTCAATTCGACTAGACGTCGTGGTTGATCTACTGGTAATTTCAAATAATCTTTGAAGATACACAAGCAAGTGTATGTATCCTTTCTAAGAACATGTAAAGAGCAGTTTTATGACAGCCCACACTATCATATAATTAGCCATCTATGTGCTTGCAGTATTTCTATTGACTAAACAACATGAGCTTCAGGAGTATATAACTTTTTAATGGTGTGCTCTGGGATTATTCTAGATATTCCAATGAAAAGTTGGTTTGGAAGTAGAAAATGTACTTGTAAAACAGGATTAAACATGATACCATCGAAGGACATAGAACCATCAGTACAAGCCACTGTTTCATATCCTGGTGTTCTGTGGATCTTCATTTGGAAGAATTTGAAGAGGTTCGTCAAGAAGAATGTGCTCTATTACGTGAATTTAGGAAACACTGGATTAAACTATTAAGAAAAAAGAAGTTTCTTTACTGCAGGATTTCTCTGAACCTTTAATCCCTGGTATGCAATGTGAACGTATGAGAGGGAACTAAAGTACCCAGTATTTGCCAATCTTGTTTGACCAAATACCTGTTCATAACCTACAGAAGAGTGTTCTGTGGAGTACTGATTTTTGCAAGGCTGATGCATCTATTGAAATTCTTGTTCACGCACAAAATCTGTGCACCTTTGCGTAAAGCTTCATTGTTGGGCGGTGGGTGTTTTTGCTTTTAATAAATATTGAATACGAATTTGGAAAGAGAAGTGATTAAAATATGTCTTCATTTTAACAATTACAGTGAGGTTCATCCATGATCTCCTTGGCTGTTCTTCTAAACTTTCATTTTAAATTATTTTCACACTAAATAAACTGTGGCAGAAATTAACACTTGGAACTGCATATGTAATCATACATATGACCATTTGCTTGAGAAGATGGAGTTTGTTTTGAGTATATGCGGCTCAGCCCAAAGGAGAAGTTTGGTTAATGTGCAGTAGATTTGCTTATTTTTATTTTTATTTTTATTTTTCCTGAAGCCCAGTGAAATCTCAGCAAAGGTAGAGGACAAATAAATATTAGACTCTTTAGGAACATTCCTCAAATAGTAAACTCAAGATTGCTTATAAAATACTCCTTCAATACAGGTACCATTTTGTTGCCTAGATGGTGGCCACTTAGGATTCTGGGGATTGAATTCTGTAATTACTGTTCTATCTCATATAAATGGGTGGCTTATGGGTGGGGCGCTCCTGACGTTCTAACCAAAAGCTTCACATCCTGAAGTCTGTCCTGCACTCCAGCGCTATACCAGTCTTATTTTGGGGTAATGAGTTTGCTTTCTGCTCTGCTTTCTAATCTTTGTACTTATCAGAAAGTGGGAAACTAAAAATATGTCCTTCAGTGACTGTAAAATGGCATTTCTTGCCCTCTTCTCATCGGAAAAACCTATTCTCAAGCTCTGATGCTTCCTTTCCTCTTGATATCTACTGAGACCTGTATTTCCAAGGAAAATGCTCCTTCTTAACACACCCGAGGTGATAAATAACAACAGTGGTGATGAACGGTATGATATGCCAGATGTCATTCTATGGAATGAAGATATAACTATAGTTGAGGGGCTTCAATGTCTAGCCTTACAATAAAATAGGTACTTTGACAACATATTTACTGAAAATACATGAAAGACGCTGGAGAAAATTGTTGTTAGTCTTTAAAAATGTATAACTGAGCCTATAAGAAAATAAGGAATCCTCAGAGGTCCTAGAATCATGTGAAATAGGGAGAGATTATGAAGCTCAGAAGTTGGCTTTGTCTTGACAGCATCTGGGGGTCAACAGTGATGCCAGGCTTCCATTTTGAGAGTGCAGTGGGCTGAGGAAATAGGAAGCCAGTTAAAAGATCTTTCCGATATTGGAAATATAACTGGACACCTCATATACATTTAGAACTCTTGGGGGGGGGTGTTTACTGTCAGTATAAGGGAGAATAGAGAGAGAGAGAGAGAGAGAGAGAGAGAGAGTAACAGATATAGATATACATGATGTAGAACTCATAACCACAAGCTGATAGCAAACTAGCTTATAGATGAATTCCTATCATCTGTATGGTTTAAAATGCATCACTTTTCTCATAAATATAAATTTATTGTAAAGAGGTAGAAGGCTCCTAGTATTCCAGGTGCATGGTAAAATCAAATGTGAATCTCCTCTGGATGAATGTAGCTTTAGAGAAAACCACAAAGAATTTCTATGGCTGAATCTTCGAAAAACAGAAGTGTGAATTCAAAACTCAGAAACACTATAGTTTCCGTGAGATATTGGAATTATTATCAGATCAAAAAGTCTGAAAAATAAAAGAGAAGAACAAAGCTGAAATTATCAAAAATCCAGATTTCAAGATATACTACAAAGCTGTAGTAATCGAAACAGTATGGTCCTGGCACAAAAATAGACACATAACATCAACAGAACGTGAGACAAAGCCCACAAACCCATGTGTATATGGTCAAGTAATCTTCGACAAAGGAGGCAAAAATATACAATGAGGAAAAGACATCTTCAATAAATGGTGCTGTGAAAACTGAACAGCCACATGCAAAGGAATAAAACTGGACCACTTTCTTACATCCTACACAAAGATAAACTCAAAGCAGTTTAGATACCTAAACATGAGACCTGAAATCTTAAAACTCCTAGGTAAAAAAAAAAAAAGAATAATATTAATATTCAGAATACATAACACCAGAAAAAAAATAACCAATTAAAAATGTGCAGAGGTGCTGAGTAGATATTTTTCCAAAGAAGACATCCAGATGGCCAAGAAACACACAAAAAGATGCTTAACATCACTAATGATTGTGGAAATGCAAACACACCTGTCAAAATGGCTAGAATCAAAAAGCCAAGGTGTGATAAGTGTTGGTGAGGATGTGGGGACTAAAGGAACCCCTGTGCGCTGATGGTGGAACTATAAATGGTGACCCATTGTGGGTAACAGTATGGAAGTTCCTGAAAAAATTCAAAGTAGAACTATGATACCATCTAGTAATTCCTCTAGTGGGTATTTACCCAAAGAAAACAAAATCACTAATTTGAAAATATATATACACCCTACGTTGCTTGCAGCATTATTTACAATATCTTAGATATGGAAGCAACCTACGTGTATGTTGATAGATGAATGGATAAGGAAGTGGTGCGCGCACACACACACACACACACACACACACACACAATATTACTCAGCCCTAAAAGAATGAGGTTATGTCATATGTGACAACATGGATGGATCTAGAGGGTATTTTGCGAAGTGAAATGAGTCAGAGATACAAAGGTGGATACCATCTGATTTCAGTTATATGTGCAATCTTAAAAAAAAAAAAAGAACATACAAACAACAGCAAAAAAACAAAAATAGACCCGTAAATCAGAGAAGAAATTCATGATTGCCAGAGGGAGGGAGTAGGGAAGGGCAAAATGGGTGACAGGAGTGGGAGATTCAGCTTCCAGTATGGAATGAATAAGTCATGGGGATAAAAGTTGCAGCATAGGGAAGATAGTCAGTGGTATTGTAAGTGATATGTGGTGACAGAGGGTAGCCACACTTGTGGTAACCACAGTGTAATGAACAGAGTTGTCAAATCACCGTGTAAAATAAAAACAAAGGAGCCAAAATGTGAGTAAGTAACAATATACTATATAAATAGCCAAATATATTTGAAAACAAATGATGCATGGTAGAAAAGCACAATGATGGAAAATTTAAAACTCAGTGTCCTGTTAAGATAATAAACTGGAGGGGCACCAAGGTGGCTCAGTCAGTTGAGTGCACTGCTCTTGATTTCAGCTCAAGTCATAATCCCAGGGTTGTGGGATCGAGCCCTGCATCAGGCCCCACACTGGCCACGGAGCCTGCTTAAGGTCTCTCTCTCTCTCTTTCCCTCTCTCTCTTTCTCTACCCCTCCTGCTTGCACTCTCTCTCTCTCTCTCTCTCAAAACTAATTTAAAAAAAGAAAATAAGTTTGATGCAGATGGAGATATGAAAGGATGATAACTCTCAACAATTGCCCAGAAGAGAGAACCAAGTTTGCAGAGATTTTTTTATGTTTATTTATTTATGACCAGAGGGAGAGAGAGAGAGAACACATACATGAGCAGGGGAGGGACAGAGAGAGAGAGAGGGAGATAGAGGATCTGAAGCGGACAGAGGATCTCTGCACTGAGAGCAGAGAGCCCGAAGCAGGACTCGAACTCACAACCTGTGAGATCATGACTGCGCCAAAGTCACATGCTTAACTGACTGAACCACCCAGGTGCCCTGAGAGAACAAAGTTTAAAAAGATTATAAAATGAAAGGAAGGTTAAGAGGTATGGAAGATAGAGATATTTGCTTAAATTTAATTTGAGAAGTGAGAAACAGAGACATTTGACGAGATGATGGCTTAATCCTCAGATTCAAAACCTCCAGTAAATTCCCAGCAGAGTTAGTAAAAGGAAAATCATGCATAGATGCAATATTATGAAAGTTCGAATACCAAATACAGAGTATGATCTTATTGTAGTTTCAGACTGAAAGATGACGTGGGAAAACTGGAAGCCAGAAGAACTAGAATAATTTTCTTAACAGTAGTGAGGGGCGGGGGGAAATCCCAACTAGTTACTGACCTGGAACTATAAACTCAGTAAAAATTTCCTTTAGGAGTAAAGAAGAATTTAAAATATTTTTAAAAAACTAAAGTGTTTTTGGACAAAACGAAGATAATTTACCACCACAGGACTTGTTTCAGTCAGTTATTGCTGCATAACAAAGGACCCCCAAACTGAAACACTGTCTGCTGGAGCAAGTCTATTTGATTTTATTATTTTTTTAATGTTTATTTATTTTTGAGAGAGAGAGAGAGACAGAGTGCGAGCGGGAGAGGGACAGAGAGAGAGGGAGACACAGAATCCGAAGCAGGCTCCAGGCTCCCAGCTGTCAGCACAGGGCCCGACGCAGGGCTTGAACTCACAAACTGTGAGATCATGACCTGAGCTGACATTGGATGCTCAACTGAGTGAGTCCCCCAGGCACCCTGGACCAAGTCAATTTCAGACTGTGGGTCTCCACCTTCGGACTATGGGTCTCCACCTTCAGACTGTGGGTCTCCACCTTCAGACTGTGGGTCTCCACCTTCACTCTGTTTTAAACTGTGGGGTAGCTTTGCTTCAAGGTCCAGGTCTGCAAGCCGACTGACAGTCTTGCTTCATGTTCCTACTCTTCCAGGACTCATAAGTGTGTCTTTTCATGGTTAGGGCAGAAGGGTAAGAGGGAAACCTCCTTGAGCCAGCCTACACTTGTGCTCGCATGGTATCAGCCAGCTGCTAGCAGAATGAGTAAATTGTGGCACTGATGCAGGGAAAACCGTGTGCAATGACAGTAACCAGAGCATCACGCCTGAATGTGGATGACTCACAAACATGATACCCAGCAAATAGAAAGTCTCGTAAGAAGCCATAATGTGTGATTCCATTTATAGAAATTCAAAAGGGAGGCCACCCATGCAGCCACTATCGGGATGCATCCATTTATGGTAACTATCAAGAAAAGGAACAGAATCATAACCATGAAATTCAGGATAGTGACTTCATTGGGAGTGGAGGTGCAGGGGTGGAGGGGGGAGAGTGCAGGCATCGATATGTATTGATAATATGGCTGAGTGATAACATTCTGTTTTTTAATCTGAATGGTGTAATAGTTGTTCCATTTTTTGTGTTTTTAATAGTTTTAGATCTTCGTGGTTCTGTATTTCAATATATAATAAAAGCCAATTAGTGAAAAATGGTGTCTGGGTAAGGCAACCTGTGCCTTCAGTCAGCTTGGAGAGACAGGTTTGCAAGGTGCCACACGTGATGTTCACGACAGATTCAGTAAGTTAGATATTTTCCATTTGTTCCGATTAGTTAGCTGAAGGTCAGTGAGTTGAGGCGATCTGGGTCCCAGGGGGCAAGGCTGGGCGCTGAGGCAAGCCTGACCTCTCCGAGGAGCCTTGACGTTCGTCCTTTTCCTTCAAGCTTCAAACCTGCACAGCCGAACCCTTCCCCCAGAGAACACAGGGCGCGGCCTGCCCTGTTTTGCATGTCCTCACTTTTATTGAAATCACAGCTGTCTAGCCAGATACGTCGCGAGGTCCCAGAATTCCCAGACCGAACCAGACGGGAAGCCCAAAGCACACAGATCCAAGCCCGCACGTTTCTGGCAATCTGCACACGTCAGGATGGGCAGCATGCTGGCTGGGTTGTGGGGCAGTCACCGTTTCCCTTTCTGTCTCGCTCAGGAAGCGGGTGTTCTGTGCCCTGGCGCCCTCCACAAGAAGAGCTAACTTTCCATCACAGTCCCTTCGGCCCTGAAGAGGGAGCGAGCTCGCCGTTGTAGGTGAAAGTGAAAATGGAATCCCAAAAATTCTTTTCAGTTTTGGACCCTGATGGGCGTCTTCCTCAGTTTTAGTAAAACATCAAGTACGAAGCAGTGACAGAAACGGGAGACAGTGACAGGACTTTTCAGGCCATTACGTTTCAGTGCGTTGTGGGAGTTAAAATCCTGGTCCAGAATCTGGGTGGGAAAGTAGTTCTGTTGATTGGACTCACACGGGGCTGGTGGCTGATTTGTGGGACGTGATTTTGGGTGCCTCTATTACAATACGCGCTCCATAGGACTTCAGAGGCTCCTGTTCCGGCTGACCCCCAAAGCTCTCTTACCAGCTGGTTTGGAGATGCTGGTCTCTACTAAACTGACTTGAAATTCCTAATATTTAGATTCTTTTTTGGACCAAGAATCATCATTTTCAGAATTTTGTTGAGATTAGGATGACCATTTCATTTGTTGTCCGAATCGGAAGTGTTTTGAGAGCGAAACGGGATTATTAATCATTTTACCATGAAATGGGGTTATTAATAATTGCACCAAGAAAATTACAGCTATCCACGAATGGTATCCTGGTTAAGACCGACCCGCGTCTTCTCTCGCTGGCCCCCGTTGTAATGTCAAAGGTCATCGTGAGCTGGTGTTGCCTGGAAGGCACAGAATGTAAAGGAGTTTGTCCTGTTCTGTTTTACTCCACGTTCTTTGAGATTGTGGTGGTTTAATTAAGCATTTTCAATCGTGGTTTATATTTTCGTTTAGATACTGTTAACGAGAACAGCGGAGGAGAATGTACGTGTGCTTATTAAGGATAGCATACTGCAACTCCTTGATACATTCCATCACTGGCTGCGTTTTCAACAAACTTTGCTTGTGTCTGTTCAAAGTGAGCATTCTCAGGATGCAGGTTTTTGAACGTATCCCTGGGAATAGGAACTCTTCATACATTCAGAGGCAGACGGAAGAATCCCGATTCCAGTCAAGAGGGCCTCAGCACACAAGAGCTCCCTCACCCGTGCAAGCGTGGGGACCCCGTGTGCATCGTTTGACCCGGTATTGCCTTTGTTCCGCAGCATCCATCGCGTCCACCTGCAATGACCCAGGCCTGCCTCAGAACGGCACCCGCTACGGGGATAGTAGAGAGCCGGGGGATACCGTCACCTTCCAGTGTGACCCCGGATATCAGCTCCAAGGACAAGCTAAAATCACCTGTGTGCAGCTGAATAACCGATTCTTCTGGCAGCCAGACCCTCCCACGTGCATAGGTATGGTACAACAGAAAATAGACATGTTCTGTTTCGGAACGCATGCACGCCACTCTAAACGTTGCTCCATAAATGTGTTCGTTCTTCAGAAACATGTCTCACGTGCCCTCTGGTTCACAGACTCCATGGAGATTTCACTGTAAACCTGGAAACTTTATTTCATTAGGTGAAATAAAGGAAGCGGTTTACTTAATGGGCAGTAATTGATAGTTACCTAACGTGTCCTAGCCTCAACGGACCTTGTAAAAATGACTGTGACTCAAAATTCTGGGTGGCTGAGGGGCGCCTGGGTGGCGCAGTCGGTTAAGCATCCGACTTCAGCTCAGGTCACGATCTCGCGGTCCGTGAGTTCGAGCCCCGCGTCGGGCTCTGGGCTGATGGCTCAGAGCCTGGAGCCTGTTTCCGATTCTGTGTCTCCCTCTCTCTCTGCCCCTCCCCCGTTCATGCTCTGTCTCTCTCTGTCCCAAAAATAAATAAACGTTGAAAAAAAAAATTTAAAAAAAAAAAAAAAATTCTGGGTGGCTGAAAATTCATAACCCTTCCTTTGCAATTCTCATTTTTGACATAGAAACATGCCCTTCAGCAAAACCTACTCAGTAAGAAGTATTTTCTTTTTTTAGATGGTTTTTCCATAATATCAGTATATTTGAACAGAATCCCGAAAACTAGAGATCATACTGCTTTGGTCAAAATGAAGATAAAAGGAGAACCATGTTTTTGAAATTCACTAGGATTTTGTAGGTTGACCTTACTCAAAGGATAGCAGCTGGTTTTGCAGATTTCTGTTTGAATAACTATTCACGGAACTCTATCACAAATACGGTTTTAGGGAAACACATATTTTTGTATAAATAGTAATTACATATAGAGTGTCCCTCCATTCAGTCAGCTGTTTGACCATAAATACCCCTTGCACCTTATTTTTGAAAGGAACCCTGCTAAGCTTTATTATTTTAATGAACCGTCACCGTTGAATTTGGACTTCTTTATGATCTGCTTGAAAAAGGTAAAATTTAATTAATCTGTGAAGAGAGGAAGTGGTCATGAAATGATATGCACATGGTTAATAGGCCATTTTGCATAGGGTGAACTTGAGGGGATTCTGTGATTTAAAATGATTTCTATTATCATCGACGCAGCAGTAGAGAGATTCTCCGTGGTCCCGGGGAGCTGTGCTACGCAGCTCATAACTTATCACTAAGTGCTTAGAGGAGTTTGAAGATGGATGGGATCCGATGGTTCTGCTCGTTAGTGTGTGCAGCCACGTCGGAGAGCTGCCTTTGTTTACCTGATGCTTTGTGCCGCGTCTACCTTTCATAACTCTGTGGGTGACATTCTGCATTACATTGCAAGCCGCCTCATCTGGAGATTTGCAAGATTTCTGCGTGCTTCTTTCTAAGATAGAGTGATTGCCTATAAATGCAACGAGCATTTTAAACCATCACCCTGTTTTTAAATTGGGAATGACTCCCCCCAGTTTGCATGATTTTAATCTCATGGGGGAGCCGTGCATCTATCCATTGAACACTTTGAGATTATTTCTCAGTTGGCATTAATGTAGACATTGGGAAAGTGTGACCATCTTCCCAACTAATCGATCGCCTTTCGTTAGTTTATATCTTAGTGACATAGTTTTGACCAATGACTAGATAAGCCAGTTCCCAGCAGAGAAAATAGGCAGCGTTTCTTCTGCATTGAGTATCAGCACCAAGGACAGGCTAAACTCACCTGCAGGTAAATGAACATCAATTATCTTGGCAGCCAGGCCTGCGCATATAGGTATTATGTAACGGGAAAATAGAAAATGTGTATATGTGTATTTGGGAATAAGTGAATCTTATCTTTTCATTACATTTTAAATATATATACATACATACATATATATATATATATATACGTATATATATATTTTTTTTCTTTCCCAGAAACGAGGCTTATGTCCTCTGTAAGAAACTTGTCAACTGGGGCATCAGCTGATCATGTCTTAGCACGCACATAAATTCTGTTCTTCTGATTTAAAACAGTTTTTCTTTTATCTTCAAGCCTTTTTTTTCCCCCTTATTAAAAAATAATGCATGTTTAGTTAAGGGGGAAAAGAGGACAAAAAGCTGTCATCTTTCTACTTGGAGGCAAATACTATTAACACAAACATACATAAGTAAGCTTCATAATTATTTTATGTTTATCGAATCTATTTCCAAAATGTTTTTAAGTGACAGCATCCTATTTTGTCAATTGCACTTTGACTTACCAGCGCGAAACAAAATGAGGATCTTTTTGTGCCGTGATGTGCTTTCTGTGTGTTCTTCATGACTGCACAGCATCTGAGTGGATCTGCCTACACGGGCTGCTCTCGTCCCCTCTGACTGTGCACTCAGAATCGCTTCAGTCTTCCCCCTACCACAAAGATTGCCAGAATGAACCCTCTTGTTGCAAAACGCACCCTTGATATAAATGACGTATTTCTACACACGTATGTGTTTCTTAAGCTTTTAAAACATTTTTCAAAACTCAGAAGGGTTGCGCCAATTTACATTACCAACAGAGCCATGAGTGAGTGTTTATTTTCCTTAAAGGAGGCAAAAAAAAACAAAAAACAAAAAACAAAACCCTGTTCTTATTTCTTTTTTTATTGTTATTTTTAATGTTTATTTATTTTTGAAGGAGAAAGAGAGCATGAGCCAGAGGAGGGGCAGAGAGAGGGAGACACAGAATCTGAAGCAGGCTCCAGGCTCTGAGCTGTCAGCACAGAGCCCGACGCGGGGCTCGAACCCACGAACCCCGAGATCATGACCTGAGTCAAAGTCAGCGCTCAACCCAGCGCTGGGTGGCCTGCTAATTTCTTTTTCCCCTTTTATTATTATTAGTGTTTCCCCTCGTATCTTTGTTTCTTTCTCTCTCTTTTCTGAAATCCCTTAGCCTCTCACCTGCTGGCACGTTACTCATATTTCCACCACCTCGTCTGTTGCTGCTAATTTTTGCTGTGGACTGGTTGGATAGCTCCCTTTTTTCACTTATCAAAGGACTCCAATGAATGAGGCACTACCTTTGGGATTTTTTTAGCGGATTCCCGAGGACTCATCTGCAGACCAGAGGACACTAACCACTTTCTCGTTCTGCATGAGGATCCCTCAAAGTCCCCGTAATCTCTCTTTCCTCACATAGGCTGCAGTACCTTTTCTCCAACTCCAAGTTGTAAATGGCTCTCAAGAGCAAGAATTTGCCCTAAGTTTGCAGAAATTCATTCTGTGTCATCCTCTTGCCCTGACCCCCAGGGCAGCCCTTTCGAGCCCAGTTAGGCCATTTGATGGTGTGAACGCTGAGTTGTATCGAAGCAGAAACACGCATGTGTCTCATTCAAGTGTGCTGCTTCACACCGTGAAGGATGGAGGTGCTGTTGGTACGTTAAGGAGGGGATCCTAAGGATTGGGGAAGGAGGCACTGGGGATTGATACAGATTTGTGGGTTTTGTGTCTACGTCCATTGCCTCTGGAGTATTTCCCGAAGTGCCTGGGTCACGTTCTGTACGCAGTGCTAGTGCTGTCCAAAATATTTTGCAAGCTTTCAAGTTACAACCTAATGAAACTAAACTGAAGAATGCCTGACCCAAAGAGAGAACAAACACAGCCAGACAGTGCTACTTACTTCCCCTGGATGCTCTTGGATAACCTCATTTAAAAAGGCCTCCTTGGATCTCTCAGGATAAGACAGGAATGCCTCTTGGTTTCTCTTAAGTCAGTACCTTGTGTCACCCCCACATTCTTCCTGCTGGCAACACCCTGCTAGCCGGTGTCCTGAATCTGTCATTCTGCATCTTGCAAACCCTGCATGCGGCGGAATCTTCTAGACCCGGAGGTACCTGCTCCCTCCATCTCAGCGCCACCTGCCTCCACCCGCGCCTCGCCTGGCTTTCCTCTGTCAACGTCCACTTGATTCTGGGAGAGCCGAGTAGACAGTGGTCCCAGCAGAGTTTATTACAGTCACACTCGATGCTGGGGGACATGTGGGTTTAGCCATTTTTGCGAAAATTATATGACTCTTGAATGTATATCTGAATTTATTATAATACTAGTGATACTAGTTAGAGTTTGCCTTTAGTGAGACTGAAATCATAACAGAAAGTAATAGAATGTGTTACATTTCTTCTTATGGAAAATTAAAGTTTTCAGGAATGTTAAATGAGTATTCAAAGACACAATCGTTACAAAAATTAGAAAGCACGTACACTGGCATTATTCACAATAAAAGTCATCTGTATGTATGTCTCTGTATAAAAGATTGCCAATTAGGGTGTTTCTTTTTCTACTTACCATTTTTTTTTTTCTCTTAAATGGATATATGGCCAGTGATGTGAAATAAGATATATAGTTTAGGGAGAACATTATAATTTAATTGGGCTGATTTTTTTAAGACAACTTGGTGAGACATCACTGTATTTGCTGTGAAGAACCATCAATCTTGTATATTCATCCGTGCATCTAAAATGTATGCCTGTGAATTTTGCAGTGTTTTAACACCTTTAAACATGATGGAAGATTTGACAGAAATCCTATGTAGTAAATGAAACCATCCTAAACATTTTGAAGTTCAAGAATGAAAATTGGCTTGCCTATTAACACCACTGAACTTCATAATTATTATCTTCCTAACGTAAATGTAAACACAGGTAGTGAAAAAGTGATAGGTAAAAACCAAGTAGATTGATGAGTATCATCGAAAGCACTGTTCTCTGATACTAACATGCTGAGCATTGTGATTACATTCTATTTTCCAGATTGATGTTCTGGCTCAGTCTGTTACGGGTTCCATATTCCCAGATGTCACTTAAATTTTGTGTTAGTTTTGTCATTTTGAATTGTATCCCAAACCTTACGTATATCAGAGGACTCTGGGGAATACCTGGCATAACGTGTATTCGTTCACTCCACAAATATTCCCTGGATACCTGATCACAACTGTGCCAGGTGTTAGTGAGACACAGGTGAACAGGAAGCATGCCTTCTAGAAGAAGTCAGCAATGACTTTGTGAATCCTACGACAGGACAGGAGAATCAGCAGGACCATAATGTGACATTCGTGGCCATTTCTTTCCCTTTCCAAGTGTTTCTGTAAGGTGTATTGTGTGCATTGTAGGAGTGTGGGGGAGTAAAGTCATCTGTTTAACTGGGTAGAGCTTAAAATCATAGCAACTGAACTTTATTTGTCAACAGTTACAAATCCTCCGTAAAAGCAGGGTGGGACATTGTATGAAATTCATGAACAAGTCCATGAAAAACATACAGACCTCCTGGGCCTTAAATTTTCATCCAGATAATTGTCTACTAACCTGACACATGCTGAGTGCCCTTGATGAATTCTGTGATGTCCTACTTCACCTTGACCAGCATTGTCCCTCTTCCGTGGCAGCTGCGTGTGGAGGGAACCTGACGGGCCCAGCGGGTGTCATTCTATCACCTAACTACCCGCAGCCATATCCTCCGGGGAAAGAATGTGACTGGAGAATAAAAGTGAATCCAGACTTCGTCATCGCCTTGATATTCAAAAGGTACTGTCTTTTGCTGAATCCCCCTTGAGTAGACTTTTCAAGTGTCACACCGAAAAATTACCTCACATATCCCTTCATAAAGTACCTGGTTTTACCTTGAGTGACGCCCTAGATGTTATTCGAATAGTTACTACATAGGGCCGCATAATGACCTAAATGGAAATACACGTATCTGTACTTTTGCTTTCGAGAAGTCTGCTTATATTAGGACATGGCAGGAATTACTTTTAAATACTATCCCGCATGCAATATGTTCCACATGAGAAGGCTGAATTTACAGAATATTCAAGAAAAGTAATAAAAAAGTGGTACAGATACACTTAGTATGATTTCTCATCAGGGCACTACAGAGACAATAGGAGTATTTCTCTAAATGCGTGATAACAAAATCGTTTCCGCAGTACATCTTGTCTGACACTCCCACAGGTAGCCCTGTTACCATCACTGAAATATCATGACTTCATAGAACTTTGAAAATAGAAATTCCTCTAAATGTGGTTGCTGTAAAGTCTGAATTAATAGACATTACTCTTTAAAAAATGATTGCTGACTTATCCCTGCTAAACCAGATGGCGGAGTTTCAAACACTGTGATTATTTTATAAATGTAAATTCTATAGGACTATCCTATTATTCGTATCTGGTGTACGATAATTGCATTTTTTCCAAATCCCACGATCTTCGCCTTTGTATTTTGATTATTGATTGAACTAAATGAAGGGACTTTTTAAAAGGCACCTGGTTCTAGAGGCCGTCTTACTGATCTCTTAGCTCTCCAGGGTGAAGTGGTCTAAGTGTATCTATCTATCAGTTGAACACGTTTCCTTTTCTGATGTTTACGTCACCAACCCAGGCCTGGCCATGATTATCTTTCACTTTCTCCTCCTGATGGGATCTGAATCAGTATAATTTTAAATGTCCCTGATTCTAAATGTTAAGTCATCCTGATAAGCCATCATGTCTTCAATTTACTCAAGCTGCTGTAAATTTACCCAGTGATGAACCCTTATTATGCCACTCACTCAGCCCTTGTGCAAAACCACCGAACATTTGCAGCTGTATTTTTGGGTATCTCTGTAGGTTTTGTGAATGCGAACTTCTACCAAGGCCTTAAAACCTGGAGATGCCTCTGGCACCGTGAGATTAGAAGTAAATGAACAATTGAAAGCCTTTTAGAGAACACGGGGCCTTAGAAGTAGGAGTTTCCTACCCTCCAGTGTGTCCTAGTGTCCTTATCAAGGTTCCCTCAGGGCGATCCATTTGATAGTATAGACAGAAGGCAGCTTTATAGAGGTTTTTGTTTTTCCTATTTATTTTACCCACCTCTCTGGAAGAGAGGTGAAATAGAAAACCTCCAAGTTTTCTTCCAACTTCTAGATTCTTAAGTCATTAGCTGACCCAGTGTCACGGAAAAATCACACATGTGTGACTTCTTCCAAGACGCGGACAACCGGACAAGCTGCGGGTGCTCAGGTGGGAGTGACCCTCAAGCCTTACGACTGGGTCTACTGGGTAGATGGGAGCAGGGAGCCAGAAGTGCTGGGTGGGGACAGGATTTCACCTCCCCAAGCAAAGAGACGCTGGCCTTGACACGCGCTGCCCAGACGCACGGTTTATAGGGAGTCAGTAAAGTCACGTGTGCTTCTAAGGGCCTGGGGAGCAGATGGCACGACTAGCAGGAAGGACCAAGCACTGTTTGACCTGGAACGTGCACTCCAAGGCCTTCCCTGGGTCTTGGGGTCTTTGGGAAGGGTGACTCATCACAGGTCCCTGTAGACCGGGGAGCCGAAGATACACATTGAGACTCAGATTACATTTGGTTCAAAAGCTGGGCCACACTTTGGCCTATTTATTGGGTCTCATGGATCATGCAGAATTAAAAGTGGATTTTATAGGGGCGCCTGGGTGGCTCGGTCCATTAGGCGTCTGACTTAGGCTCAGGTCATGATCTCACTGTTCGTGAGTTCGAGCCTCTCCGCTGTCAGTGCAGAGCCCGCTTCGGATCCTCTGTCCCCCCTCTCTCTCCGCCCCTTGCCCCTCTCTAAAAAATAAAAATAAATTTAAAAAGGACATTAAAAAATGGATTTTACAAGTAGAATCATGATGAATTACAAATGTCACTCCAGACTTTAGTGCATGGATTATGGTATATCCAAAAAGAGAGCGAGAGAGAGAGGTCAGACTATATTTCCTTTCTGTGACTCGGTGTATCTCCAGTGCTTAAATATAATCTGTAACAGTAATGAGCTCCACCGGTTAATGGGGACACAGCATCCCCAGATTCTAATAGCATTCTTATAAAGTATCCCGAATAAAATTCTTCCTCCAATCAGCTTCTTCTGTTTGATACAATTCCTGCTGACACCTTTCGGTTTGGTCATGCCTGATCTTTTACTTCTCCATTTGTGATTTTTAAGGAATTTGTCAAGTAAGCAGACTAAGGAATCTTTTAAAGCTCCCTTAAAAACTATGTCCAGGGACTTCCCGCAGGGCCCAGTGGAACCTTGGCATAAACTGGGATGGCACGATTCAGGACTAGGTGCAGTGTTAATGTTGGGTCCTCCGTGGTGCCCACTCTCGGTGGCTTCCTTCAGAACACCCGGGGCAATTTCTGGAGAGACCTTTTGTTCCTATTTCATCACCTGGATCTCCAGGTAAACTAGAGCCACTTAAACAACGTCCACGTTAGTGATGATAAAGCTTCCTGACTCACCATCCCTATTATCGAAATACGCTGCCAACTGAAGGGAGACAGAGTGGATGCTGCTCGGAGTGAGTCCTTGCTGAAGACACAAAGGCCCCGACTCAGAGATGAGGAAGAGGTGGAAGGCCAGTCAGAAGGCATTACTTGAAACCTCTGTCTAATTTGTCAGTTAATTCTGATCTCCTCGAGGTCTTACCGTCTGTTCCAGCTTTAGTGTTTCACCTGAGAGTGTGCACGTTTCTGAAGCGCCCAGACCACCATCCGCCTTCTCATCAAAAATGGCAGAGACACGGAAAGCCACATCCCACCTGAGAACTTTGGGGATTACCAGGGTATTTAATACTAGAGGAGAGAGACACAGAGGGAGAAGTGGAGAGAGCAGGGGGGCGGGGGGTGTGGGGCGGGAAGAGAAGATTGGAAAAAGTCAATGATGTAGGAACATGAAACGGAGTGGGTGCCTGCCACTCCTCGTGCCATCCCAGGGATGACTGAGGTCAGCCGACTGACCCAACCAAGTAGAGGCAATTACATTTTTAAAAGTAAAAACAAACTCACAGAGAATTAAAAAAAAATTAAGGATAGCGATATCGAGGATACCTGTTTTTCAAACTAAAAATATTCACGTAAAAATCAAATATCGGTGGGAATTCCCTTTCAGACCCCTTTCTTTCAAACCATATTTCTTTAGCAATTTCCTGGGTGCAGGGAAGAGATATTCTGTCCACGCTATTAGGAATCATTGTCTTACAGATATCTTCAAACTCCTCCCATTTTGTAAAAGATGAAAGATTTATACGATCTGAAGGGAAACCAGAGTATAAACTCCTACCATTTTGAATATAGCAGTCATTATGTCTCATGCTAACAGTATTGATCATTCATATTAGTTACACACATTGCTACTGTCACATTTCAATTATTTTTACATTTAACTTCTGGGTTGCTCGGGTTTTTAAAATTCGTTGCATGAAGGTAAGTGAACTCACTGTGTGCTTGTAGTCTGGAGGAAATACGAGACACGTGTTCGGTGCCCAACCTGATGAATGCTCTTTCCTTTAGTTTCAACATGGAGCCCAGTTATGATTTCCTACATATCTATGAAGGAGAAGATTCCAACAGACCTCTCCTTGGAAGTTTCCAGGGTTCTCAAGCCCCAGAAAGAATAGAGAGTAGTGGAAATAGTCTTTTTCTGGCTTTTCGGAGTGATGCTTCCGTGGGCTTGTCGGGGTTTGCGATTGAATTTAAAGGTACGGTGATCAGCTTAATTTGTGTGTCAAATAATTTGTATCAAGGTTTATTCATTGTAAGCATTTATCTCTGAGGTCTTGTGTGACTGTTTCATACATAAAATGCTCGCATAACATAATGTTTGATATTTACAGTAGGGAAGAAAATCCAGAGACACATTTCTACCTTTGCTGAAAGGAAACAAGGAAAATGAATAATTTCTTTTTCCCCCAATTCATAGTCATGTAAAAATAAATTATGATGTGTGTATTGAAGGATTTGATGACATTTAAGAGTTGGGGCAGCTCAGTTGGTTAAGCGTCCAACTTCGGCCCAGATCATGATCTTGCGGTTTGTGAGTTTGAGCCCCGCATCATGCTTTGTGCTGACAGCTCAGAGCCTGGAGCCTGCTTCCCATTCTGTGTCTCCCTGTCTCTCTGCCCCTCTCCTGCTCATTGTCATTGTCTCTCTCTCTCTCTCTCAAAAATTAAGAGACACTAAAAAAATAATAATTGTTATTATTTTAGCATGTGTTTTAATATCCTCTCATTTGTTTCTTCAGAATGACTAAGGTTAAGTACATCAGAATAGTAGTTTTATCTCCTTGCTTTTCAACGTGTGATTTTGTGGCCCTCACCTGTCTCCACCACCCGTGGGCACTGGTTCGTGAGGAGCCCCAGCCCAGGCAAGCTTCCCTGTTTGCCCACCAGATGGGTGTCTCCCACTTCGTTTGGGACCCCCCATCACCTGTTGCCACAGAAAATAGAGACAAACTCAAACACAAACCACCCTAAATTAAGCATTTTTCAATAGCGTCCATGAAAATAATCATTCTTTTCAAATCCGTGTCTCATGGAAACCAAGAACATACAAGATATATGACAAAGAATTAGAGAAAAGGACTTAATGAAATATCAATTCAGACTAGTGAGCGCTTTAAAAAAATAATGAAAATATGTATACTGATTTAAACTTGAGTTACTTATCAGTGATTAGAATTGTCAAAAAAAACACAGGACACATTTCATGTCTGTTAATGCTTCAATGGACTTATGTTTCTTTATATGATTTTAGGTAGAAAATTAATCTATTTCCTTCTAAACACCAAAATCTACAAACTTACTGATTCTTATTAAAATGCCTAAGAGAAAAATATTATATAACTCAGCAGTCAGAGGAGTTCTTGTGCTTTGGGGTTGGGATCTGTTAATGTTTATGAATAATGAAAAACAGCACATTTAGGCATTTACCATATCATCAGACGGTTTCTGGCGTAACAAGAACTCACAGACGTGCACTTCACCACTTCCTCCAAGCCTCCCCAAACTTCGTGCTGTTCTCTTCCTCTGCCACACGCCATCCATTCCTAAGCGGACACACAATGTTAAGTCCTCAAAACTCACTCCACTTTTAGTCTGTCATGGCATATCTGTTAGAACCTCTCAGGATGGTTTTCCTGCAAACAGGAGTTTGTGGAAATAATAATAAGCAACAGATGGACAATCAGTAAGAAACAATTTAAACAGAGAGCGTAATCAATATTAATTCCAGCCAAAGAAAATCAGTCTACCACTTATAATTTCCAGAGATCTTTTCTAGGTGAATGAAGGAATTGACACGCGTCAAGCCAGAAGAAGAGTGAAAACGTGTCTATTTTATCCACTCAAGTTACCCTTGAGCTTGTATTGATATTAATGACCTTAATCCCTCTGTCTCTCTGTCACACTCACACACACACACACACACACACACACACACAGACATGCACACACAAGCCAAACTGTATTTTTATACTGTCAGTTAAAAAACGAAGATTAATGTTTCAGGTATCTTCTAAATTGATCACTTGAACATCTATAAAATTCAGATCTAGAGCCTTCTGACATTACCAGGAACTTTGATGATGTCATGAAAAATGTTGACATGTATAAGCAAAAACGCCATTCAAATGATGAAGTACAATATAACTATGTAACTACATATATTACTATATATATAACTATATATTTATAATTATAAATTATTTATATAATTGTATATATTTATAACATTTATATATTATAATTTGTATACTATATATACTTATATATATACTTATATATATTATATACTTATATATAGAGAGAGTTATCCATCCATTTAGAGATATTTTGGAAGGTCTATTGAATATAAAGACATTTAAAATGGTAAGGTTACCAAAAGTCAACAGGAATTAACCACATAGCTACAAGTCTCAGAGGGAAAAGAAAAAAAAAAAGACTGGTTTCTATTTATATTTGGGAACAGATAGGCTTTTAGTGAAAGTTTCTTTTCAGTTTATTTCTTTATTTTGAGAGCGAGACAAGGGAAGGGCAGAGAGAGACAGGGAGAGAGAGAATCCCAGGCAGGCTCTGAGCTGTCAGCACGGAGCCCAGCGTGGGCCTCGGACTCACAAACTGTGAGATCGTGACCTGAGCGGCAACCAAGGGTCGGACGCCTAACCGCCTAACCGTCTGAGCCTCCCAGGTGCCCCAAGTGAAAGTTGTTGCACTTCTCTTGGGCTTCCCCAGGTCCACAGTCTGCAGCAGCCCTCGCAGAGCTGCAGGGGAGGACAGAGTGGAGGGCGAGGTGCAGCCCACTCAGTGCCTAGAACGCAGCCGGCCCTCACCTCCCTGGGGCGGTCACCGCAGCCAGGTCGGAGCTGTCGGGAGGTCGTGGTGGTGAAGGTGCGGCGACTGGCGCTTATCCATCCGTCCGACCCCACCGCCAGGCGCTGTGCCCCCAAGTGCAGGGAGGGAGCCCTGTGGGAGGCCCGGAACTTCTCCTGTCCTCCCTGCCGGTCTCCTCTTCCCGGTATCAAGTGCTGAGCGCTGGCACGCACGGAGCCCGACCCCGGGAGTGGCCGGATTCTCTCATGGCCTCTAGGGCGTGTGGTTTCACATCAGCATGATTTCAGTGCAGTGGTAGGAAATGACCTCAACTTTTCCAGCCTCGCTTTCTTTGCTTCAGTACTAGGTTCCGTAGCAAAAAGAAAAAACAAAAAAACAAGAAACAAAAAACTCGTAAAAAGTAATGTGTTTTTTACCTAAATGAAAGTGATTCAATAACGATTCTGTAGTAAAATGTGGTTTTAAGAAAAGAAGTGTAATTGTGTTAAGTTGGAGTTTTTCCTATTTTCGTGTTATTGAATTGTTAACTTGGTAGTCATCACATTAATAATGACATGTTATTAATATTAACTTGATACCTAGCTACTAACTTGGTTATTTGTCCATCTATAAATACTTTTTGAGCTTTTCTCATACACCAGGCACTGTTGTAGGCAGTAGATAAAATGAGCAAGCAAACAGAGAAACAGACAGAAGCTTAAGATCCCTGCCCTTACGGAGTGACCTTTGCTTCTACAGAGAAGCCCCGGGAAGCCTGTTTCGACCCTGGAAATATAATGAACGGGACACGCATTGGCACAGACTTCAAGCTTGGCTCAACCGTGACCTACCAGTGTGACTCTGGCTACAAGATTGTGGACCCCTCCTCCATCACCTGTGTGATCGGAGCGGACGGAAAACCTGCCTGGAGTCAGGCCTTGCCTTCCTGCAACGGTACGCGTGGGCCCTGTGCTGTCCTTCATAACACTTTTATTTTAGAATGCACGGTCTCATTTGACTTTTACTTTAGAACGCAACGTCTCATTTGACTTTTACTTTAGAATGCAACGTCTCAGGGGCGCCTGGGGGGCTCAGGTCATGATCTCACGGCTCATGAGTTCAAGCCCCGCATCAGGCTCTGTGCTAACAGCTCAGAGCCTGGAGCCCGCTTCCGATTTTGTGTCTCCCTCTCTCTCTGCCCCTCCCCTGCTCATGCTCTGTCTCTCTCTGTCTCAAAAATAAATAAATGTTAAAAAAAAATTAGAATACAACATCTCATTTTACTTTTACTTTAGAATGCAATGTCTCATTTTAGAAATTCTGTCACGCTTTGGTGCTGTAGTCCCCTAAGCAGTGGTTAGGGTTAGATTCCCTTACAGAGCCAATGCGGACTAAGTATTTCACATGCCTTGATCATTTGATGTATGGCCATTGTCACAGGCTTCGGGGAGGGATGACATTTTTCTCTCAGATAGTCTGGCATTTTTAACTTCTTTTTTTTTTTAATATTCTAGGCCTGATGTGCATTAAGAGGTTCTAAGTAACAGTCTCCAGATGCACTCTTCTGCTCCTGTCTCTGCCTCTGTATTTCAATGTCTCTATGTCTCTCTCTCTTTCTGTGTGTGTGTGTGTGTGTGTGTGTGTGTGTGTGTGTGTGAGTGTGTGTGTGTATACACATGTACATATGTGTATAGATTCATGTGTCATTCTCCCCCCAAATATCACTAGTTGTAGTTCTTTATATGGGCATTCACTTACTAAATCCACATATTAAAAGGTAAGATCAACCTTCAAGAGCAGACAGAACTAGGGCACCTGAGCAGCTCAGTTGAGTGTCTGTCTCTTGATTCTGGCTCGGGTCGTGATTTCACAGGGCTGTGGGAGTGAGCCCTGTCAGTGGATCCTGCTTGAGATTCTCTCTCTCCTTCTGTCCCTCCCCAGCTCATGGCACTCTCTCCCTCTCTCTCTCCTTCTTTTTCTCTCTCAAAAAAAGAAGAGACAGAACTGACCTACAGTGACAGAAGTCTGGTGGCAGTTACCCCGGACAGTGCAGTGACAGAGAGATGTAGATTTCCGGGTCTCTGGCCGTGTCCGTATGTTAATCTAGTCAGTGATTTCGTAGGACTGTCCATAGACCAAAGTGTTCCAGCTTTGGGCATATGACTTGTAACCTCTACCCTGAGATGATGCACATTAAAAAGAAGATGGTAAAGCCCATGGTCTTTGCAGAAAATAAAAAAATGATTTCCAAGTTATTTTAGGATGAACTCAGGTACCAGTTTAGTTAGATATAATGAACTTACCAAAAGCTTTCTTTTTCTCCCCCACTCAGGACAGCTCATGTTACTGGTCCCTTCAGACCAAATAGGTCAAATTTAAAAATTAAACAAAAGAAACAAACCAACGTAATGCCCTTGGTCACACTGTGACATCCGTGTCCCTAAGTCTGTGTGTGAACCCGAGAACTTGTCGATTTAAGAAGCCACCTTGCCAGGACTCAGCACTGGGTTCCGGCACAGTAAGGACTTCTCGCAAGTTTCTAGAGGAAATGAATAAGTTAGTGAGAAGCTAAAAATAAATTTTCATGGAAAATTATGCAGCCTGTTAAGTCTTCCTAATCTGACATGTTTTAATAACCAAAATGAAAACAGATTCATGGATGCTTCTCAGATTCCAGGTCTGAAAGAGTGAACGATGCTGAGAGAGGGAAGTAAACACACCATGGCCCCCCCATGCATAGTGCGCGTTTCCATGTTTTTCATTAACGTCTGAACTTAACCAGTAAGGTTTGGGTCCTCAGCATTGTAATCTCTTCTGTGGAGGGTGAGGAAGCTGGCCAGCCTCATAACTCATGTTAACTGCAAAGTGCGTGTGGGACCCTGTGGGATTTCCTTGTTGCAAATCTGCGTTCCCCCAACGCCATCGGGCCCGGGATAGGGGTGGCCGTGTGCCTGCCTGCTCTATTTCCGTCTCGAGGAAAAGCCAGAGAGGAGTCCAGTTCCAGATCCACTCTGAACCTCATGTGCGAGGTGGGAAGGTGGTTCGGTGCCCGTGGGCCTCTGTGTCTTCTCGTCAGGGACAACGGTGATATTTGCCTGATACCCTCTGTGGACCTATCGTAATAATATGGAACGATAGCCGTAAAAGATGTAAAAATCAGGGCGCCTGGGCGACTCAGCCAGTTGAGCATCCGACTCAGCGCAGGTCACGGTTTTGTGTGTGGTTCATGGGTTCGAGCCCCACATCGGGCTCTGTGCTGACAGCTCAGCCTGGAACCTGCTTCAGATTCTGTGTCTCCCTCTCTTTCTACCTCTCCCCCACTCATGTTCTGTCTCTCTCTCTCTCTCAAAAAGAAATAACCATTAAAAATATAGGTACGTAAAAATCCACGTATATTTATGTTACATTTTGTAGAAACTTAATATGTCACATTTTGATTATATTTAAAATGCACATGCCCGTTATAAAATATAAATAATGCCATATACATGAAATAAAATGCCCAGTAACCTCATAGATTTGGAAGGGCTTGAGAAACATCATTCATCTCAAATTCTTAAAAAGCAATCTAAAACTTCTATTTCAATGTTTATTGTTATTTTTTACTTTTGAGATTTTGGAAGCCACTTGTTATATATGTAAATTACTCTTTACATACATACACATATACACATCTATAAGTGTAAAGGGAAATTAATCTATAAACATAATAAAAATATTATTTATATTAATAACATATAAACATATATAATATATATTGAAATATATATATTTATATACCAATAATATATAACTAATATAAATATAATGTTGATGGATAACTAATAATATAAATAGTAATATATATTTTTATTATGTTTTTAGGTTTATTTCCCTTTATACTTATAGGGTGTATACATGTATATATATTTCAATATATACTAAATATAGATATTGAAATAAATACATTAAATAAAATATATATTAAATGTAGATTAAATATATGTGTGTGATGTACATGATTCATGTACATGTATATGTAAAAATAATATGCATATATAGAAAGCAAATTTATGAGGGAAGTTTGTAAATTTTAGCACCAGGCAGTATATTTAAGTCGTGGCCATGAAGGCCAGCTTGTGAGTCAGTGCCTCCCCTGGCTCTATTTAATGAAAAATGCTGAATAGCCACATACTTAAGTTACCGTGTGAGCTGCTTTGGGCAGGTTCGACAACATGGAAGTTTTGGGGTCCTTCCTGCTAAATTTCCTAAAAACTAACATGAGGGGTGTCTGGGAGGTGACACCGTGGAACCCAGGCAGTGCTCTCAAGGGAGCCTAGGGTCTTAGATCGCCGTCCCAGAAGTGGGTCCAGGGCTGCCTGCAGGCTGCTTTCCTAGGTCTTGAGGACCCCACTTTCCAGGGGAGAGGTTCTGAGGGTGGGGATTAGAGCAGGGCCCAGGGGTTATCCAACTAGAGGCGGCCAAATTCTGGCTGCACCACCCAGGGCTCAGGACATAAGAATGCCTACCTCCCCAGTGTTGGAAAGATTAAATGGGATATGCATATGGCTGTCTCAGACAAAGTAGGGGCTCAATAAATAGAAAATCTGGATTCTGTATGTAGATCTTAATCTACATGTAAATGGAGTACATGATCCTTTTAATAAACCAGAGGGCAATGATGGCAGACTCTTGGTCTGACATCCAGTCACGTCGTGACTGTTGAGCATGAAACCCCAATAAGTGTAATGCACTTAACACACACCGCAGTTCCCAGCAGGCATCGCGCATAGATAATGTGTGAACAGAAATACCTCCCGGAATATAACTTTCTACAGAGGTTCTAATATTTTTTCTTATATTCCACTAAATGTACATCCCAGGTGTGGTAATATCCCTCTTCAGACATCTCCACAGAGGATATATATATGGGGACCAGAGTAAAAATAAGAAAGAACGTGAGTTTTAGACTTTGTTAAATAATATGCAGGAGGAATTAAATTTGTATTAAACTCAAATACAATTTGAACCTGTGGGGGAATGATAGCCACAAAATAAACATAAATAAAAGAAGTCACATTTGGATAATAGATACAGAATCAAATTTTAAATTAGAGACTATTTCTTCTTCTGTATTTGAAGACCCATAAAGCCAAGAGCAATTTCTGTTTACCTGTCATCAAAGTGCACAACACATAAATTTTTATTTATGCTATTTATTTACATTTAAGTAGAACTCAAAATACCAAATCATTAAAGTAGAAATTACCTCCCCCTGTAGTTTCTTTTGGATCTGTCATGGGGAATAACACATTTTGTGCATGAATCACTACCTGTGGATCACTTAGATGACCAGCTAAACCAGGGATTTCTGCTATATTGTAAACATTTCAAGCCTGAATGGCTCAGTCTATTAAGCGTCCAACTTCGGCTCGGATCATGATCTCACGGTTCATGGGTTCAAGCCCTGCATCAGTCTCTGTGCTGACAGCTCAGAGCCTGGAGCCTGCTTCATATTGTGTGTCTCCCTCTCTCTGTTTCTCCCCCACTCATTCTCTCTCTCTCTCTCTCTCTCTCTCTTTCAAAAATAAATAAAACATTAAAAAAAACCATTTCAATATTCCATATATTATGGAATGCAGGCCGCACGTTCTGGACTAGTTTATTTTAAATGTAGAATATGATTTTTTTTTTCTTGGTGATTCATCTGTTGTCTGCAGTTTTTCTTCACTGAAATTTACTGTAAATTGAACTGAAATTGAAACAACCCAGAGCCCGTTTCACGGGTCAGGATGTTAGCTGTGTTGTTTCAGTTTACATTCAATTCGATTGAATTTTGTTGCCTTTACATATGAGACGTACATTCCAGTTAACCAGATGGATGAGTGAGTTCTTGTTACCATCTGTAGTTATGATGTTATTGCTCTTTATTCATTTAGAAAATTATCTGTTTCATGCATTAATTACCAAAGAGCAAGAACATCTTTATTTTTCTTTTATCACATTAACGTAAAATAATGCCCATTACGGAAAAGACCATACCTATCTGCGTCTTAGGTCAGCGCAGTAACACGGACAGAATAATCATTAAGAATGAAATGAAAATCCTATACATATTTTTGTCAATTTCACAAATGTTTGCTTGTGTGCAAAATAGTTCCGGTGCTTATCTAGAACGTGTAAGCACAACCCAATGCATCAAGGAAGCAGTGGACCTAAAATGCCAGGTCAGTTTCCTTTCATTTCATCTTTTTTTTTTTTTTTTTTTTAATGTCTTGTGTTATCACAAAATAATTCTCTTTCATCCTGTCCTTGAACAAAATAAATGTTTGTAGGTATACTTCCGCAAATACATCACACAGTGTCCTTGATAAGATTTCTGTCTGTCAGATCATTTGAGCATCCAATGTTACCCCAGTGGTGATTTGCTTCCACTTTTTATTTATACCTGTGGCTTAAAATTTGAACTGGATGGATTTTCTAGGTTTAAAAGAAAGGATATTTGCACAGTTACCTGCTTGAGTTTTATATGGCTGAGCAAAAAATAGATTTCTATGCTTCATGGTGCTTACTTTTTAAAATTTGAACTGTAAACTTTTAAGGAAAAAAGTAGTTCTGAAATACCCTGGTTGCATTTCTATGGATGAGGTGAAAAAAAAAATTAAGCGATGTATCTAAATTAGTAGAATAAGTCACCCAGCATTTCATGTAGAACCTTCAGCTTGGGAGTTTAACTTCCATCAACAAGTTAAAGTAGAATTTTTCTTTTTAGAATTGTAAAATGTCAGTGTAAGTGTCGTGGGATGATAAAATTATTCTGAATCAAGACACCAGCGGGAAGACCACACTCAGTGTAGTTAAAGAAAATCTCTACCTGTTGATCATAAGTAGATCAATGCTGTCAGATGCGTAAGCTGTTTTCCCTTGAAACTGAGAATAAGACTTCAGTTTTCCAAGCTGTTGCGATGTATGGCTTCGAACTCTCACAAATCACGAATGAGGTGCTTTGACATTCAATGTCAACATAGTCCAAGGAGCTTTGTTAGTTGCGAAGAATGCCTATCAGTTAGGACTTGATAGTGTGTTAATTAACATTGAAAGGATTAAATATATTGCCTTTGATTTGTCTTTTGGTGCTCGAAAACTGCCTTATCAAGAATAAATAAGTTGTACAAACCTACTTTCTCAAACACTAAAAATGATTCTGACTTGAGGTCCATGGGGGTGTATCTGAGACCAGGAGCAGCATGGTCAGGCTGCAGGCAGCAGGGTCCGGGAGGCTGACAGTTCAGTGCCCGTCCCGGGTCACACTCTGCAGACTGGGACGTCTTCTGAAGTCGCATTTGACGGATTGAAGGATGGGGTGTTTAATCAAAAAACTGGGAGTCACGAGCCTAGGTTTCAATTGAATGTCTGTTTGCACATGCTCCCAGAGTATTTTCGGTGTTGTCCCAGTGTTTTCAGTGTTTCCGTGGCAAAAGTCATGCCCAAGTGAATAAAGTAACGAGAAGGAAAGTAAAGACACGCACACGCGCGCACACAGAGCTCTGCACGTAACACTTGTTACTGTGCCTGCCCTGGCTTTCTCGTTATGAGTCAATTCAGTTTTCAATCAAACTTACAGGAAGAGACCCCGGCTTATTAGTAATTCTATATGCTACTCTTGAACTGAGTCTTTGAGATGAAAAGTTCAACAATGAAAAGCTAAAAGCAAACATTATTTTTTCTAAGCCCTGTAGTAATGTAAAAACAGTAGAAAACTGAAATAATTTTTGTAGCTCTTCAGTTAATGTGACTGATGCCAACCAGAAAATTCTCGTGAGACTCAAAGTAACTCAGGAATCTGTTCACTTCAGGCTTGTTGTTAGTTTCTTACTAACACTTTCATGATCATTTTAGCACGTCTGGGAGAGGTTTTGGGATTTCCTGAGACCATCATAGGTTTTTCTCCTAAGTTGTCTTTATTCAAACTTGGTAAATCTCCGCTTTTCTTTTCCTTCACTTCCCACAGCGAAGTGAAGTAGTTTTTCCATTGGCCACTTTGTTAAATTTCTTTTTTAAATTTTTTTGATGTTTATTTTTGAGGGAAAGAGTGTGAGCAACAGAGAGAGACAAAGTGTGAGTTGGGGGGGGGGGCGGGGACGGGGCCTAGAGAGAGGGAGACACAGAATCTGAAACAGGCTCCAGGCTCTGAGCTGTCAGCACAGAGCCTGATGCAGAGCTCGAACTGACGACCCGTGAGATCATGACCTGAGCCGAAGTCGGACGGTCAACCCACTAAGCCACCCAGGCACCCCCGCCCCCACTTTGTTAAACTGTTGAACAAACCAGGTGAGATGCTCATTTCCTCGGTGTTTTCATCCTCCTGCGGCCCGCCCCTCGCGAGCAGGTGTGGCGATGGTTTTGCGAATGCTGTTTGCTTACTCCGTCTTGCAGCTCCCTGCGGAGGCCAGTACACGGGGTCCGAAGGGGTCGTTTTGTCACCAAACTACCCTCATAATTACACGGCCGGTCAAATATGCCTCTACTCCATAACGGTGCCAAAGGAGTTTGGTAAGTTTCTCTTTCTTTAATGTTTTATTCGTGGTCATATTTGTTTCGATGTTAGTTTTTCTGTCATCTTATAAACAAACCTTTCGGCTCTGACTATAATAAAAACTATAAAAGAAGATGACTTGTGTTAAAGCAACAGGTTTTCTAAACGTACACAGCATCCATTCCAGTTATTTTATCAATGCCATATGAAATGCGTAAATTTTCTTCTGAGATTCTGATCCAGAATAATCAGAGAGAATCAGTTTGGCTTGACTCATCCTTTGTTAGAAACTGGGTTTTTTTTGAGGCAGGATGGCCAAGTGAGGTGGGCCGGGGGAACACTGGATACCAGTCTGCGCCTGCATTTCTCAGTCCGAGGCTGACGGAAGTCACCGGATCAGTGAGCTCACCTTCGGGTGGGTAGAGATGTAAAAGCGGGCAGATCCCCATGTGACCCCACGACACCTCGCTTACGAATTTCCCTCCTGAACTTCGCTTCCAGTCTGAGCCAGCTTTCCGCATGGCTTCTTCTCTAAAAGGGCCTTCCTGCCGGGTCTGCACTGGGTTTTCCCAGAGCTGGATTCCCACACCTCAATCTCACTCTTGACCACGGACGTTTCCTTTGACTTGGGTTCTTTTCTGGAGTAAACCAGATAGTCATGTTTATAACTTTATAGACCAGGTTCTTTTTTCTTCCCCAGTAGTACAGTGAAAACCCTACATGGCTAAGTTTTGTTTTTTTTCTTTACATTTGATGTAGCAGCCATCCACTCATAGACAGACAGCAGATAAAGATTCTAAGGCTAGAATCTGTTTGAGGGAAAACCTTTTAGAAAGTACAATTATAACACAAGTAAGTTACTTGTTGGGTAAGAAATTGGCACGTGGGAGACAAACACTTTCTGGATGGCAAGTAAGTTGTTCTGCGCGTGTGCGTTTGCACAACACGGGCAAACATTTCTAATAAATGTTAACTTGGTAAATGAGCGAGATCTCGCAACACAAGTCGTACGCGACGCCCGATGTCACATGATCACAGCTGAGCCAGTGGTCCTTGAAATTTGCTTTGATATACGAGTGCTTTGGATGACAAGCGTGTTTCCGGAAGGCGTTATGCTGGCAAACCAAGGTTTTACTGTATTTAATATCTACGGGCCTCTTCGAAACTGACGAAAACCTTCACCAGGAACTTACTTTCGCCTTAGGTGTTTTAGGTCACGGGCCCTTCATGAACCGTGTGACGAACTTGCTTGCTATTTTACCACACACCATGTAGTGTCTACCCCGGGCCAGTACTCAAGACTGTTAGGCTTTTCGGGCTGGGCTTTCCTTGGTGCTTAAGAGATGATGGACATGCTCGTGGAGACCAGGGCAGGGGGACCAGCTCCCCAACAGGCAAAGGGCTGGTTCACTTACTCTGTGAATGAGCGACAGCTGTTACTCTCATTTAAAAAGTGAGAGGGCTTCAGAATATCTACTTTGCTACAGTAAACAAACAATAAAACTTAGAATAGCTCCTGATTCTCACTCTTTTTGCTTGACCAATTCCTTTAAACCAATGTCACTTCTTCAGCTCCCGTTAATTCGTTTTTTTCACCTGAGTGCTTAACGACATCCTCCAGTTACTTTCCTATTCCTTTTACTTTTGTTCATAGATAAACGGCAGAACATATTTATCACAATGGAATATAGCAGCCATATTCTATGATTTTAGTTTATTTCAAAATTTGTTGAATTGTCACAACACAATTATGATTTCCCAGCAGACAAAAAAAAAGTCACACCTCTATCGTAAATATTGATCAGAGTTTCCCAGTCTGAAATGTTTAAAGATATATATTTATCACATTCTATCCAGGCAGAAAATTTCAATTTAAATTTTAATTTGAAATTAAAGTAGTTGCACAGAGGATTAAATGAAAATCTATACTGCCTTATCTTGTATTATCTTTCTTCGTTTCCTTACTCTCTCCTGGGAAATAAATCAGTTCAACAATTTTGGGGGCACCTGGGTGACTCAGTTGGTTGAATGTCCGACTCTTGATTTCTGCTCAGGTCATAATCCCAGAGCCATGGGATCGAGCCCCACGTCAGGCTCTGTGCTGAGTGTGGAGTCTGCTTGGGATTCTCTCTCTCCCTCTCTCTCTGCCCCTACCCTGCTCATGTGCTCTCTGTCACTATCTCTCTCTCTCTCTCTAAAATAATAATAATAATGATAATAACAAACAGTTGTGATAAGGGCCAGGATGAACAAAACATAGTCTGTGCCCTAAAATGCCCACTTTTTAAGTGCCACATTAGCTCAAGGTGTGGGCGTCGCTAGGTGGGAAGAGGCATGACTGTGGTGAACACAGGTTCCAGGCGGGAAGTAACATTTGAGGCAGGTCTTCAGATACTCCAATTCTCTCCCTGTTTTCACCCAAAGCATCACCAAAGTACCTTTCTACGACAAAGCTCTGATCACAGAAACACCTTGATACACATTTTTCACTCCCATTTTGCCCACAAGAAAACCCCACGTTTTTAGGTCCTAAAGTCTCAGGCTGCGGTGGCTTTTGCTTTCCAATCCCCTCCTTGTCTCTTACCC
Source organism: Leopardus geoffroyi (assembly GCF_018350155.1). Taxonomy (NCBI): domain Eukaryota; kingdom Metazoa; phylum Chordata; class Mammalia; order Carnivora; family Felidae; genus Leopardus; species Leopardus geoffroyi. Next base: position 2,581,775 of record NC_059327.1, on the reverse strand, counting down.
ACTGAGCGCCTGCCACACCAGACCTTTTGCCATATTTGTCACCTGCAAAGTTTTGCTTTCAATGTTCACGTACTGAAATAATTCCCTGCCCTTCATTCTTCCCCCCAAGTGGTTTAACTTCTCATGCCTCAAGGAAGCGACACTGCTCTCCCCACTATGAGACATGGACTCCCCCCAGGGAGACCCCGTGGCCATGAGCACTTGTCAGTCTTGGCTGCCCATTTGGGGCAGAGTCAGTCATAGGTCTGAGCTCTGCCCAAGCAGCTCATCAGAGAAGCCTCATCTCGGCCAACATGTAGACCCACACCCGTATTTGTTGTGAGGAGCTCAGTGCACGTTGGCATGTGACGGTCCTGGGACCATGTTTCTCTCTGGATCATCTTCAAATTCTGGTTCTAAAAGTTTCTTGAAATTACGTGTCTGTGATTCACTTTTGTGCTATTTAAAAGACCCAAGCGTCCTGCCTCCAACATGATGAAGGTTTCGTTACTGGGGGAGGGGGGCTGCTATGAGAAAGGAATTGTATGAGCCAGGACCATGTTGAAATCATAAAATTCTCTTCCTCTTTCTAATTCTTTGTTTTAGAGCAGTTCATCCATTGGGAAAGTCCTCCTGGCTTACATGCTTCCTTTAATTATTTGTCTCTAGAAAATTATAAAGGAATTATAAAATCTTAAAATACACGTATGTATGTGTACGTATACTCTATTACGTGCATACTGTACATGGTGCATATTATACATACATGTTTATGTATATATGGAATACATGTGTGTGACAGAATATATGGCATATCTAACACACACACACACACACACACACACACACACACAAGCTATTACAGTTAGATTCCCCTCCATTTGGCCAACACATTAGTTCATTAGAATCTGACATGTATAATTGATAGATACATATCCATTTCTTATGCAGAATGAGAATAATTTTAGTTTAAACCTTGCACATAAATAAGAATTAGTCGCTCCTTGCTTATATACTAAATCACAAGTGTTTCTAACTATTGTGGAGGCCTATATATTGTCACTTTGAGTGAAAAAGTTTATGAAGTTTGAAGTGCTGAAATGCACAGTAATGTTTTACTTGGAGGAGGTGTGTTCTTGCTATTTATATCACCCATGAGATAAATAAAATTGTGTGGTGGGGTCATAATGAACAGCTCTATGGTATGTTGCTGACCTGTGTGTAAATCGCAATGAGTTCACGTGAATTTCACCTTGTAATAACAAGTGAACAATTTTAAATTCTTCACCAAACTGGCATGTTTTTAAAACCAAGAATTGTCTTGATCCCTGTACCTATTGTACATGAAACGAAACATCGTTAACTGCTCTTAAATAATGGGGCAGCTTTATGGCTATTCTTGTATTATCCTAATGTAGTTCCAGAAAAAAATTTAATATTCAAACAGATGGGGAACAGTAATGCTATTCCTTTTATTATGTTTCAAGACACCGAGAAGCGAAATAAAATTGTTTAAGCCACTGAAAACTCTTAGAAAGCCGGGGAAACCAGTTCATGATGTTCTGCAGGAATCTTAGGAGCCCAATCCTTGAGAGGAATCGGTACATAGGTGGTGTAAGCCTCCGTGTCTGTGTTTTTTAATAAGCGTCGTGCCACCCACCCCTTTATTTTGCAGTCGTATTCGGACAGTTCGCCTATTTCCAGACGGCACTGAATGATTTGGCAGAATTATTTGATGGGACACACCCACAGGCCAGACTCCTCAGCTCTCTCTCCGGGTCACATTCAGGTAAACATTCAAAGCATTTGATCTTTAATTTTATTTAGACAGCCAGGATGACTCATTTTAAACTTGTCTTTTTTTTTCTTTTTTAATGAGGGACAAATGCAATCATCTTTGAATTTGCTTGCCTACTTAATAACATTGTATCTTCGATATAAAATTTCAACTGGATGTTTATCTCAGATATAAAACCGCTCACCATCATTTTACTTACTAAGGTTGTAGGAAATACAATATCTATCTCAAGAACAAAGGAAAATATCGGAAAAAGAAGGGATAATAAATGATCTTGTGTGTTCTGTTTTCTGTCCTATGTCCCCTAATCTTCCTGGAGATAAGCAGTATCAATATTGTGGTCTCAGTCCTTGCCAACCTTTAAATACGTGCGTATAGAGATTCGTCACACTCCCACAAGTACACGGGTGCGTACGTGTATACACGTACACAGATGAATGTGTGCGTGTGTAAATGCGCGTAAACGTACGTGGGGCTGCATAAAACGGGATGCCATTTCAAACTCATTTTGTCCACCACACTTTTATTGAAAATCACATCTGCAGTTCTTTCCCTACGAAAAAGTATACAGACCGGAAGTGATTTGTTTTAGTGCTGAATAGGATTCAGTTGATTAGCGCAGCACAATTTAATTAGCCCCTCATGGATTGGGACCCTGGGCAAACTGCAAGGTTTGTGCAGTCACTGCGTTGTCATCCCTGACCAAAGTCAAGTTGTGCGTGTGGATCACACGCTCTTGCCAACCAAGACTAAGTTTGATTATTTCCTGTTTTTCACTGTTGTTAACCAAGGTCCTTAAGACCCATATCTTGTTCTTTTCTGCCAACGTCCGACGATGGAATGTCAAGAAACGCATCAGAAGATACAGATTTATGTGATGTTATGTGATGTTATGTTATGTTATGTTATGTTATCTTAGAGAGACAGAGACAGAGTCTGAGCGGGGGAGGGGCAGAGAGAGAGGGAGACACAGAATCCGAAGCAGGCTCCAGCCTCCTAGCTGTCAGCACAGAGCCCGACGTGGGGCTCGAACCCACGAACCGTGGGATCATGACCTGAGCCAAAGTTGGAAGCTTAACCGACTGAGCCACCCAGGCGTCCCCAGAAGATACAGATTTAAAGTACTGTTACCTATTGACAAAATCACCTCTGAAATGCTTGTGTCATTCATATGCTCCTTAGTGGCATGTGAGAGAGACCATTCCTGTATAGTGGGTGTACTTTAAAAGGTAAAAATATATTTCATAAATTTATTTTTTTCTGAATCTAAATACTTTAGTATTTTTAAACAAGTTTAGATTCAGATTTTATTAATTTTCTTAATTGAAGTAAAATCCTAGCAAGTAACTGTCAAATAAAGTTGATTCTGAGCTACTGATAAATCTGGTTCTTGTATTTCCCACTTTGTCAGCTAACAGACTTACGATCAGTGCCTGCTTCAGAAGGAAGCATAAGTGAGATATTGATTAAATCCACATTTTAATAGAACGAACAGGCAAGACCAGTTTTAAAATCTTGATAGAAACAATGCGTCTGGGTCCTAAACCCAAAGGGAGATCTGATAAGAGTACAACAGCTGAGAGTGAAATTCCGAGTTAATAATAGTTATTTTCCAAAATATTTCCCACCACCCCACAGTGTATTCTACGGATCCCACTAATTACCTCTGGTTTTCTTCGTTAGGTGAAACATTGCCATTGGCGACATCAAATCAGATTCTTCTCCGATTCAGTGCAAAGAGCGGTTCATCTGCCCGGGGTTTCCACTTTGTTTACCAAGGTAAGGGTCAAAGGTCACTGAGCACACCGCTCTGCCCTCCCCGACATCAGACATACTGCTATTTTCACTTAAAGCACTAGCCATTTCTGCATTTTTTTTTTTTAATACTTAGGAAATTGAAGGTATTCATATGTTTATAATAAAACGATTTAATAAAAATATCACAATTTTGCTTTCTGACACTTAAATGTATACGATACTTCTCCTGCAAAGACACAACGACACCTCATTTATCTGGCATCATCAGGAAACACTTACTGACCAAATCCCCTTTGTCTGGCACTTTATACTCTGCAAAAGGATTGCATGTATATTATAGTTTATGTAACTCAGTAAAGTGTCTCATAAGAGTTTAGATTTCAGTACCTGCTTTCATGAAATACATTTAAAGCACATTTTACAATTCCAGATCTTCCCGTAAAAAAGGAAGTCGAAAAGGCAACTTAACGAAATCAAACAAAACCCAAAATACCGTCCGTGCCTCCGTGACCCTAAACACCCATTTTGTCTTATTTGTGTTCTGTTAACTTTTGCACCTTGACACCTTTATATTTATTTCTGAAATGGGAGCTTATTCAAAATGTTTGAGATTGTGCAAAGTTTCTAAACAATGAGGATTGTTTTGTTTTCTATCTCTAGAGTCTACCTTTGTCTTGTCTATTCAGTGCATGAACTTGACAAAAATCCATGTCAACTGTGTATACACTTTCAGAAGCACAGAGCGGGTCTTTGGATGTAGGTTGTAATGGCCGTGAAGCTTGAGATGTGAGAGAGATTACCATCTTGGCGGATAAACTGTGTGTTCCAAAACAGGAAGAAAGACTTAGTTTTTTCAGGTCTCAATTTTGCTTGAGGCTACAGAGATTACTCGCCCCTCTTAGCTATTTTCCTCGGAAGTGGCAAGTGGCAGGGAAGCCCCAAGTGCCCGTAGCTTCTGTCCTTTACTAAAGACTTTGGAAAACGAGCTTGGCATCATAGTGTTTGTAAAAAAAGAAAAAAAAAATATGGAAAATAGCAATCTGCCATTTCACTTACAACTCATTTCTAATACTCTCACGCTGCAAGACCCATGCCCTCAAAATGTTTTCCTAAAATCTATAAACTATAAAATATTTCATCATAAAAACCTCACTGCTCAGGAACAAGATGATGTGTAAAGGAATGAGAAGGAATAGCGCCTTAAGTACACTTTTTAACCTGGAGACATTTAAGCTACTGACATTGACTGTCTTGATAAGGGGATTTCCTTCCTTTTTGATAAAGATTAGACATCGAATGAAATATCTGAGGCAAATGACCCTAACTCTATCCTACTTACAAATACTGTCCTCAGAAGTCACGACTTTAAAAGGTATGTTTCTTGGCTTCAAGTAACATATCGCCATTAAAATGAATGAAAACAGAAGAGTGGTAAGAAAAGAAAATCATTTATAGGAGGAATATGTTTTCCTTGTCCTTAAGAGTATATAATGACTCTAACACCCTCAATATTTTACAAAGTCTCAATATACCTCCTTTTCTTGCTTTGTTCCTATAGTGAGTTTATGCAAAAATTGTCTTTTTATCAAAGCTAAATCCCTTGGAAGCAAAGAACTAGAATCATGAATGCAGTTTATAAATCACTTGAGAACACCTGGGGACGTTTTCAATACATCTGAAAAGTTAAATTGAATATTACTTTCTGAAAGATGCTGGTTACGTGGGAGACAAGAAATTATTTGAAATCCATTGTATAAAAACTTTCTGAATAGCACGTTCGAATACCACTTACGGCTTCATTCTTTCCTGAGTTACTAAAGCTTTAAATTGCACGGGGCGTTTCTGCACCTGTTAGAGACATCGGTGGCAAAGTAGGTATCGAGGTCAGGGTGCACGGAACCCGGACTTGACCCAGTCGTTCCAGCCTCACTGCCTCTTGCGCTCCACTCCCCGGCCCTCCCTGCCGCCTGCTTAATAATGAGGCCTAAGTAAGGAAGATGTTTCCATCTTTCTGATCCTGTGGAGAAATGGACGTAGACTTTGTTTTACAAAGTGTCCTAATTAACTTATGTCTTTGCTGGTTTTCCTTTGCTTTCCATACCCTTAGAGGCAGAAGGGTCTATTTGAAAGGTCAGAAGTGGGAAAGACAGTGAGTTAGGACCCACGAGCACCCCAAAAGAGGCGAATGGAGGGGATCCCTTCCTAACCCGGTGCTTTAAATACCTGTCCCACATTAGTTTGTCAGTGACGACTCAGTACCTGTGAAGCCCTGCATCCAGCTGCTTGGTGCTATTGAATTAAACACTCAAGGACGCTATCTACTCGGGGTGGAGGAACTACTTTCCAGGTCACGGGTCCTACAAGCAGTAGTGTGGACGGAGACGGAGAAGACATGGTGCGTTTCAGTGACAGGCAGGCACCTTTTACAGCAGGTGGCTCAGGAGTCATTCCTCCTGGGGCCACCTTGCATCCCCCTTGCATTCAGCCACCACACACCTCGGCGATGTGACAGTTGACTTGAGAAGCAAAAGCTGTTGGTAGAACCTACCAGGAACAGACATCAGGAGATTCTCCTGGAGTGTGAGGGTCCCTGGGGCTGTGCTAACATTTCATTTTCCCAACTGGACCGCTGTTGATGTTTGTCCTACATAAACAAAGTTCCCTGAAGACACGGCAGGAGCACGCCTCGCTTTCCGATGTGAATGCGTTCAAGTGGCTTCTTGGATTTCCTTTCAGGCAACCTGGAGAGGGTGTCCCCTCCCTCCTCCCCCAGCACCCAGCGATTCCTGAGCCCTCCCTCCCTGAGCTCCCAGACCTACACACTGGCACGACTGCAGTCAGCAAAGGGGATTCTGCACATTTTGATAATCTTTGGCACTCCGCAGAAAATGGATCGCGCGTAAAGTCAGTGTATTCTGGGGGCAGCGAGAAAATCAAAATTCATGTCACCCTAAGAAACCCACCATGTGGAACACTCACCTACTGTTCCTTAATAAATTGAGCACAGTCTGGTTCCTCTGGTGTTAGAAGAGCCCTTTTAGTCTATATTATGATGTGCTTATGTTGCATTTGTAGATTTTTTGGGGGGCTCCAAATACACACTTTTTTTTCAGGTTTTTTTAATGTTTATTTATTTTTGAGAGAGAGAGAGAGACAGAGCACAAGCAGGGAAGGGGCAGAGAGAGGGAGAAACAGAATCCAAGGCGGGCTCGTGGCTCTGAGCTGTCAGCACAGAGCCCGACGTGGGGCTCGAACTCACGAACAAGATCATGACGTGAGCTAAAGTCTGACCTTGAGCCAAGTGAGCCACCCAAGTGCCCCAAATACACACCTTTTAATAACAGAATCAACCTTAGCAATATTGGAAACAACACAAGAGCCGACGTGCGTGGCCACAGAGACGACTGAGGCAGAGCAGATAAGTCTCCTGTCCTCTCCTGCTTACTCTGAGGCACATGCTAATTTATGGCGGGTGGTTAAAAACCATCTGCATAACCCCCCCACCCCCACCATGCTCTGTGTGTGCATGTGACTGAATGCGTCTATATTAAACTCGGCAGTTGACAGTGTCTCATGAGTGTACTACTATTTTTAACTCTCTTATATTTGTGCCTGGCTGTTTGCACAGATCATCCATTTTTCTTGGGTATTTCCATGCAGGATTCAGCACTTCATTAAGTTCTCTCAAAATAAGTCATTCACACCAAAGCTAGTAAACCAGGTGGGACATCCTGAATATTTCAGGGGGGAAAGGAGGCCATGTGTTTATATCAAGCTTCCCCTGAGTGCACAACTTACAAGTGTCAGTTGGCCGAGTTTCCGTCTTTCTGGACACATTTGCTGTGTGGACAGCTCCATTCCAGATCCCCATCTGAAGCAGCCTGCCGCTTCCTGGCCTCCTGGCCTTCTGGCCTCCCGGTCTCCCAGATTCACTAGCTTGGGGCTTTCCTGTCCCAGGGTCTCCTACCTCCTACCTCCTACAGCAAGACTCACTGCCCTTAGCAGTGAAATAAACAGATAAACAACCTGGAAGCAGGAAACACTTTTTCTGAGTTTGGTTAGAAAGAAATTGACGTGAAAATTTCCACGTGAGGTCCTTCCCAGTTGTTTAAGTACATGTCTTTACTGATTTTCCCCAAACCTCATCTCCTTTTAGATGACATAAATTATAAGGTTTTCCACTTCGAAGAGACTCACATTTTGTGTAAAGAGCTTATAAAATGCATACTTCTTACAAAAAAGACTGAGCATAAAGTTTTGTTCATAATTCAGTGATGTATGCTTGAATTCACTGACGAGTGATGGCTTGTCGAATCCGATTTTTCAACTACCCAAACAGAATAATTTTGAGAAATAGAAAATATCCCCCATCGCTAAAGAAACAGGCAAGCCAGCCTCCCTTAGAGTGGCCAAGTGACTGCTGCGGGCATTCGGGTTTGTTACTACGTTATTGTCGGTGTCTGGTTTTGTCGTCATACCTGCTCTGAAAGATGGGCGGTGAAGGAGCCGCGTGCGCAGACCTGGGCTGAGCTCTGGCAGTGGCTTCGGGCGAAGGACCCACCACGTGACGTTAGGCTCTGGCTTCCCCTCGCGGTGGGTGCTCTGAAAGCCCGAGAGCAGCCCCCAGCCCCCGCACCAGCACAGCGCACCTGCCGTGGCCGTCACTCGTCGTCAGTCCGGCACCTTCTCTCCTGAGCCGACCTCAGTCCCCGTTCGCTTTCCGCTGGGCTGATTCCCCTCTTGCTTCACCGCAGTGTGAAACATTGACTAAAAGATACAGGGTAGTAACCACAGAGGACGGAATTTCTCCCTGATGCTGCCCGAAACATCCAGGTGAAGGGCAGGGACCGGAGGATGGGCCGACAGGGAAAGTGGCTGAATGCTGTTGGATGCTCCCCAGACGGTGCATGGATGTTTGAGGTCGTCTGTGCCTGCTTCGGCCCCACTTTCCAGAGACTTAAAATTGTTCTTCTCCTCACTGGGGAAACTTCTTCCTCTAAAGAACACCCTTCATAATACCACCCAGATGTAGGTGTTGTTCATTTATCTTCGTTTCCTTAAAAAAGGACAACCATGAAGTTCATGAGGAAAGGCTGAATAGTGGCCTGTGTCCGAGTGACCCTTGATGGTGTGTTGTCCCCGTGTATGGGGCCTGGAGTGGCAGTGATGCCCTGGAAAAAGTGCTCGCATATTTATGAAATATTAATGTATTATTAGAAATAGAAACGTCACTGTGTTTGAGGCTTCTTAGATAAGCGTGCAGCATTTGCTATCAGTAGCCGGGTGTTTCTCGTGTAATTCAGGACAAGGAGAAAAATTGCCATTGGAGACATTTCTCCATTTGGGTAACAACAGCAGCAAACATGGAGGAAGACGCCTCCATGGGACGGTCTTTATTTATTTCCTCTTTGGCTTCTTGTTCAACTGCACCAAAATGCTGAGACCTATAAATATGACAGATAGGAATTTTCAGCAATTTTTATTATGATCTAGTTATTCTGCATTCTGTTTTTACTTCTAAGAAAGAGCCATTCTGATGTATCATTGTTTCAACTGTAGTGCTTGGTATATAATTTTATTAACTTTGCGTCAAAATCGTCTTCTGACTCCGTGTCGTAGACTTGCTTTCTTAGGAGCAGTTACTCAGATGCTGCCTGTCACTGGTCAGGTTCAATGCAAAACCTGATGTCCCCATGTTAGGAAAAGCAGTGTGAACATGGAGCAGTGTTCTTCGGGAAAACAAGGACGCGAGCACACTGTCAGAGGGGGGCACCGTTGGATGAAGAAATGCACGGACCGAAGAGGGTCCCGGACACGACACATACAAACGGCCTTTAGCTGCAGAGAATAGAAACAGATCATGGAGTTTTCACGCCCATACCTCGTGGATCTGTTTCCCAACGAGTCGTTCTGGAGTAACAGACGTCTCTGCGAGCTGAAGTATATTCCAAACTTTACCCCATGCCCCTCTTGGGAAGCAGAACAATGTCTCACAGACAGTAGATTCCAGTATACAACCTAACAGACCCCTCACCCCGCCCTGGAACGAGGCTCACCTGCCCGTGACTGTCAGCCGAAGACCAGACCTCAACAAAAACCACAGCCCAGGGAGACCCTGGGGGTGTCGAAGAAAGGGAGTTCTGGGAGGGGCTGGTTATGGGATTGAGGTTTGTGCCAGGTGATTTGGGACGGGGCTAAAGGCAGTGTGATTTTGCTTCGCCAGAGGGGCTTTTGGGGGGGGGGGGCGGGCCGTGTGGTTGGCCATCTTGACTTTTATCCAGAGGTGGAAGGAACACGTGTGTTGTTGCAAATGGCAGCATTTATTTCTGTTTTAAGGCTAAAACAACGGTGTTCCATTGTATGGACATAACACGTTTTCTCTATCCCTTCACCCACTGATGGGACACTTAGGTTGTCTCCACAGCGTGGCTACTGTGAAGAAGGCTGTGGTGGACACGTGGGTGCAGACAGGTCTTTGAGATCCTGATTTCAGTGTTTTGGGGGATATATCCGCAGAAGTGGGATGCATTCGCGGAAGTGCTGGGTCATCCGGTAGTTGTGTTTTTAATTTTGTTATTACATCACAATAGCCGTATTACACTCACTAGACTCTAAGGTCTTTGAGGGTAAGTGCAAGTTCTGAGGCACCTCGTTATCATGAGCACAGTGATTTGGGCGCTTAATTAACTTTAATTGCCTGCATATCGCTCAGGTCTCATAAGGCGCCAATGCTCCTGATGCCGCGTTTAACTCCTCTGAAAGGAGAATATAAGGCGGTCCTTGGGGTTGGTAAGAGGTTGGATGCAGGTATGGAAGTGCTCCCCACATCGTTGCCTCTAGAACCTGCGGAAGGCGTTACTGATTTCTGTATTAACATAAACTCGTTCTGGACTCTCTCGACTCCTTTTCCAAGGAAATGGCGGGGCTTCCCCGGGAAGACACCGATGGCTGTGTTGTGTGTTTGCTTCTAGCTGTCCCTCGAACCAGCGATACCCAGTGCAGCTCTGTCCCTGAGCCCAGATACGGACGGAGAATTGGCTCCGAGTTCTCGGCCGGTTCGATTGTCCGATTCGAGTGCAACCCGGGGTACCTCCTTCAGGGCTCTACCGCCATCCGCTGCCAGTCCGTGCCTAACGCGTTAGCTCAGTGGAACGACACAATCCCGAGCTGCGTGGGTAAGTGTGCCCGCGGGTGTGATGGTATATCTGCCCGCGGGTGTGACGGTGTGTCTGCTTGTGGGTGTGACGGCGTGCGTGTGTCCACAAGGCGTGACAGCGTGCATGCCCGTGGGTATGACAGCGTGCGTGCCCGCAGGTGTGACGGTGTGTGTGCCCGTGGGTGTGACAGTGTGTGCGCTCACAGGTGTGACGGTATGTGTGCTTGTGGGTGTGACAGCATGCGTGTCCACAGGTGTGACAGCGTGCGTGCTCGCGGGTGTGACGGTGCGTGTGCCCGCGGGTGTGACAACGTGTGTGCCCACGGCTGTGACGGTGTGTGTGCCCACGGGTGTGACAGCGTGCGTGCTCGCGGGTGTGATGGTATGTCTGCCCATGGGTGTGAAGGTGTGTGTGCCCGTGGGTGTGACAGCATGTGTGCTCGCAGGTGTGAAGGTGTGTGTGCCCGTGGGTGTGACAGCATGTGTGCTTGCAGGTGTGACAGTGTGTGCACCCGCGGGTGTGACGGCGTGCGTGTGTCCACAAGGCGTGACAGCGTGCACAAGGCTGTTCCCTCCAGCTTCACAGCTGGACGAAGCAGCTTCCGATGCTCACGTCCAGTGTGCACAGCCTGACCCCGCTCCAGACCTGTTCAAAAAGCAACGTGTTTCCTCTGAAATAGCGGCGGAGCGGCTCCACGCTAAAAGTCCCTGTGTCTCATGAAACAACTCATTAGATTAACGAGGATGAAACACGTTTTGTTGCACAAAACCTATCAAGTACGCCATTAACTCTCAAGCCCTGGGTATAGAGCATAATTTTCTTTTGGGGAAGAGTCGGTACAATGTTGATTTGCTGTCTCGTAATGTCCTCTTAATAAATTTGTGCTGATGAAGGCTTGAAAAGTAACAGGTTAATGCCGCCCGAATAACAATGGCCTTGTTAGTTATAGTTTATTTGTTTCATTTTGCGTGACAACCTCGAGAGCGGTCGCGATGAGGTCTCGAATTCACTTGTACGTTTTCAGCGTCTCTTCTCCCCGGATTTGCTCATAAATCCCCTTACTCTCATTTGGGGTTGCTTGTCTACATATGGAAGGCAATAGTCTGCAAAGCTCCTTAAATCATCCGGATAAAATTATTCTGAACAGGATTCACTTCCGAGATGTCACTGTCAGGTACAGTCCCTTCTTAGCCTGAAGAGCTTTGCTTTTAGACACCAGATCTGTAAACCTTGGTACTATGGTAGGCAATAATCAATGATACTGGGAATTGGTACGAGAATAGACTGAATTTGACCTTGGCCACCACATGCCATTGAGAGGACCATACTCCGTGTCAAATGTCTCTTAATATCTGATCACACAGCAAAGAAACGCTAAGCATGAAATTAATGCCGTCCTTTGCCGTACTTTATTTTTATGAGATACGGTTCTGTCTTTTAGTCCCCTGCAGTGGCAATTTCACTCAGCGCAGAGGTACAATTTTATCCCCCGGCTATCCTGAACCATATGGTAACAACTTAAACTGTATCTGGAAAATCATAGTTACGGAGGGATCAGGAATCCAGGTACGCCCCTCAAGCCCGGAGCGCCTGAATGCACGGGGCTTGCTTTCTGTGTCTGTTTTCTTGTTTGCGTTGGTTATTTTTAAATACTTAAACCATAACCTGTTTCCCTTTTCTTACTTCGTCTACAACATGTTTCTAATCACATTTCTAAACTTGGGATTAAAACCAATAGATTTGGGGGATAAAAGCTGCCCAAAGTGCCGTTTGTAGAAATTTGCAAATGTCGCTTCATGGTTTATTTTGTGGGGTTTCACGTTTCTCTTTGGTGCATGTATTAAGTTTCATGGAAAAACCCTGCATGATCAGGCAAATTTCTTTAAACCGAAAATACTTAGTAACTGAATACTGTTGTTTGCTAGATTCAAGTGATCAGTTTTGCCACGGAGCAGAACTGGGACTCTCTGGAGATTTACGACGGAGGGGACATGACCGCGCCCAGGCTGGGAAGCTTCTCAGGTACGATGACACCAGTTCCCTCTCGTCTTTGTGAATCAGAATCATCAAACACTAACGAAATGAGCAACAGCCACAAAACGTTCCATGTAGACGTTTTCCTACAACACTCGTGCACATCCACATTCGCTCATCTAGTGCTGATAGTCTCAGAGCGAGACCACAGCTGAGCCCAGAGACAGCTTTGTTCCCAGTGAGCGGGACTCACGCTGGGGAGGTAGCAGGTAGACGGTGTTTGCATGTGACAGTCTGAGGCCGGGGGACGAGGGAGCCAGGGGTAGTAGTGGCAGGTAGGGGTGAAGCAAAGAGTAGGTCATGGTTCACAGTTCCTGCGAAGAGATGTGCTGAGATCGGGCCGTCCAGGAAATTGTACTCCGCGGTTTGGAGCTTCGAGGCCTGAGGTCTGTAGTGCTTTGGGATCGGCCAGGTTTGCAGAGCAGCTCCGCCCTTCACAGCAGATGTCACCAGACCTGAAGTGTAGGCAGCCCCCCCTCGCTCTTTCTTCCACCTGCCGGGTCCGCGGAAACTGCTTCCGGGTTGGCCTTGGCGTCTCCCTCCTCGCCCTGGCGGTAAGCAGTACTGTCCAGCTCTCTCTTCCCTTTCTTTTCTACTGGGAGGTTGTCTTGTTTCCTCCGCCCTGAACAGCACCAACATATCAAAATTCCCGACAGAGGGGCGCGTGGGTGGCCCAGTCCGTAAGCATCTGACTCTTAGTCTTGGCTCGGGTCATGATGTCATGGTTTGTGAGTTCGAGCCCCGTGTTGGGCTCTGTGCTGACAGCGCGGACCCTGCTTAGGATTCTCTCTCTCCCTCTCTCTCTGCCCCTTTCCGGCTCTCTCTCTCTCTCTCTCTCCCTCTCTTCTCTGTCTCTGTCTCCCTCTCTCTCTGCCCCTTTCTGGCGCTCTCTCTCTCTCTCTCTCTCTCCCTCTCTTCTCTGTCTCTCTCTCCCTCTCTCTCTGCCCCTTTCCGGCGCTCTCTCTCTCTCTGTCTCTCTCTCTCCCTCTCTTCTCTGTCTCTGTCTTCCTCTCTCTCTGCCCCTTTCTGGCGCATGCTCTCTCTCTCTCTCTCCCTCTCTTCTCTGTCTCTCTCTCCCTCTCTCTCTGCCCCTTTCCAGCACTCTCTCTCTCTCTCTCTCTCCCTCTCTTCTCTGTCTCTGTCTCCCTCTCTCTCTGCCCCTTTCCGGCGCTCTCTCTCTCTCTGTCTCTCTCTCTCCCTCTCTTCTCTGTCTCTGTCTTCCTCTCTCTCTGCCCCTTTCTGGCGCTCTCTCTCTCTCTCTCTCTCCCTCTCTTCTCTGTCTCTGTCTGTCTCTCTCTCTCAAAGTAAATAAACCTTAGACAATTTTTAAAAATCTTGACAGTAGCTGTTATCAAGATCACTGTCTTCCCTGTCACCATCATCATCATCATGACCTTTACCGAGCCCTGATAGGGCCAGGCTAACAGAGTCCTAAAAATCGCACTCTGCGCGAAGTGCTGTCCTTGCCGTTGTCTTACAACTGAGGAGCAACGATCTCCGCGTTTCGGAATTAACCAGGATTGCACAGAAAACTAAGAGCTTTTCTAAGAGTGCGCCCGGCCCCACAGACTGTTCCTTGCGTGGCACTGGCCCGAACGACATCTCCCCCTTATCTCAGCCGCATCTGGAGATGCCTCCATCCTGTCGCTCAGCAGGCGCCGAAAGAAAAGCGGGTGACGGGCAGGCTGTTTGCGGTGCGCGCCACAGCTGTGATCTTACCACGCGCTTCTTAAGTCACTCCAGAGTTGTCTCTGGCTGTCGGCAGATGAAAGCATCTGTTTACGGGGCCGTTTAAAGTTTAGTGTGAGACAATGCCAGTAGAAGGTATCACTCCTCACACGCCACCTGTGTTGGTCTGTCTTGGCATGGTGTATCTTTGGGGACGTTTATGTGCGACTGCCCCTTCCAGACCTGCACGCCTCATCTGCAGTGCTGTCTCCCCTGGAAAGGTTCACGTCCTGCCCCCACCACGTAGCGCTTGTCGCAGTTCAGCTTGGCCTGCGACTTTTTACACCGCCTCCTATGTGTCAGTATGATGCACGTGCCAGGCACCATGTTTGTTGTTGGGAATAAAAGTCTGTCACTAAAAACAACACACTTGCACATCCGTATGCAGACGGCAAAACGTAATAATGTTCATAATCATAATCATACATGTTTTCATCATATATAAATATAATGTAACCTAGTAATACCTATAACTTTTGGCGAAGATGTAACACCACAGGCAGGTGTTGGGTGATGAAGGAGGTCAAAAGTTGCATTTGCCTAGGATTTGGGGGAACAAACGAAGAAATATCTTAATGGATGGCATAAAATATCTGGGGAAAATGATAACATCTTAACAGATGAGTAAAACATGGGCAGATAAATCCAAGAGAGAAGAAATGCTTCAGGCAGTGAAACCCTGTGGTTTAGTGTGTCTGTCTATTATACAGTGAACCCTTGAACAACATGGGTTTGAACCACAGGGGTCCACTTCTACGTGGAATTTGTTCAATAAACGGAGAACAAAACGGTAAACATACTTTCTCTTCCTTACGGTTTTCTTGAGTAAAACTTGCTTCCAAGGTATATCTTTTGCCATTTTGTATCTGAAGTTCAAATTTCATCATTCAAATCTATTTTTTATGTATCAACTAATGTACATCAGCCTGGATTAAGCCTTCTCTGGAATACTGTCCCCTGTGTGTGAACTTAGCTTCAGATGTGTGATGTTATATTTCTTAGTTAATATTAGGAATAGGTTGCACAGGAAACCTTCTCAAAAAGACTTCTCACAAGTCTTCTTCTCAAAAAGAAGTCAACTTCTCAAAAAGAAGGGTTTAACCTTGAACGAATTTTTCCACCTAATTGTCTGAGGCACGAGTGTGTTGCTGAACACATTTACATACAACGTGTGTACATGTTCTTTGTATACAGCAAGGCAGTTGTATGGTTGATTGACCAAGGTTAGCAGGAATGGCTTCCTAAATGATAGTAAAAATGATAATAATAAAAGAAGTAAACACATTGCCTACGTATGTGGCAAAGAAGAACAATACCAATCTTCTCTTTCTTATTTTAGTTTTTGGAATTAGGAGAACAGAACCTTTTTTTTCTGATATTTCACGTGTACAAATTTAAACATATTAAGTCAATGGATGTAGACGTCGAGATGCATTTCTAAGTAAAAACCGGGTTTACTTTTAATAGTAAACAGTGTCTCTAGCTAAATGTGTAGATGTTGGCTACACTTTTCAATTTTTTTTCCAGGTTTCTATTTCAATTCCAGTTAGCTCACATGGAGTGTGATGTTAGTTTCAGGTGTACAATATAGCGATTCAATGTAGCATTTGATTCAATATCACACTTCGGTATAACACCCAGTGCTCATCACAGGTGCCTTCCTTAATCTCCATCATCTAAAACCGATTTGGCATAAATACCATTGCAATGCAATTCTGACCACAACCACCAGGAGTTGGCACACACTGCATGGGTCGAAGGCATGGTTTTCCCCTGAGACCCCAGTCCCACGCTCAGCGCCCTTGGACCACCCACCCTTTGACCGACTGGCTAAAAACTCAGGGGTTTATCTTAGTTTGAATCATTCTCTTACATAGCTCACAGGACATGAGAAAGCAATCTGCTAATAAATAAAGTGTATTGTAGAGTAATCATATCAGGAACAGCCAGATGAAGTGACTCATAGAGCGGCATCTGGGAGGGTCTCAAACAGGAGCCTTCCGTGTCCTCAGGACATGTCACTTTCCAGGCACACCAGTGTGTGTCACCAACCTGCAAGCTCTCCTGAGCTCTGCTGTCCAGACTTCCCACTGGGTTTTCGTTATGGAGGCACGATGCATTCAGTCCCTGGCTACAAGATTCGACTCGGTCTTCAGCTCCTTACCCCACAGAGGTTGGGAGGTCAGGCTGACATCATCTGGCTCAAAACCCCAAGCCGCTAAGCGCGTGGCTGTCCTTCCCACATGCACAGCCACTGCCCTACCGTTTGATACACATGCTCATAAGCAGAGCTACCATAAACTCCGGTGTGGTCTAAGGAGCCCGCCTGGAATAACAAAGACATTCCTGTCAGAACAGTCCAAGGGTAGGGGGTTACTGTCTGGGTACCAGGAACAAAGAGCAGACAGTTCATTTACTACACAGAGCCACATATTAACAGTGCGAGCAGAGAATACACCACTATTTTGATTCTTTGTCATTCTGAGACGTCACATATAAAAGGAATAACAAAAAACTACTTAGTAAAGTCTTAAGAAAATACAGATGATGTGTAAGTTTTATAACATTGTTCTCTGTCCTCATAATATCTGCCTTTGATCACAGTATTTTATGATACATGTTGGCTCGAGTGATTTTTATAATAGGTGTGGTGGCATAGAGGTACCTGAGCCTAAAACATCTCTAAGATAATCGTCGATACGTAGCCTGTATTCTTTTCTGAAATAGAAATAAGGATTCGTCATGTGTCAAGGTTAGGATTAAGAAATTCCTCCGAAAAAAATCATCATGGAGTTTGCTGTTGCCATCAACTTTCTTGCAAAATGTAAGATGCAAACTTCTTGTAAAAGTTCTAACCAAAAATGCAAAATGCAGATGTATTGCAAAATTCCTTGCAAAAATGCAAAGATGTAAGCTTTTAAGAAAACTAATATTAAGTTAAATAAAAGCGGGTGAGCAAGCAACGTGATCAAAAGAAAAAGTCATTAATAAATAACATGTGAAGATATAAATCCAGTTTGAAGTCATCTAATTGGAACTAATAACATGATACATTATTTTATATAATGTCTTCTACCAAATTAAAAGAGTCTGTCTGACAATCTTTTCCCATGCACTTAGATTGAACTTCTTTATACTTAAAATCAATTGCATTAAATAATATACAGTGTTATGCCATATGCAAATATATAATAATATTATGACATTGCAGACACACTTCTTTCTGAAGTTAAACAGACCACTTACATCTTGTGGTTTAATATTCCAAGGTTTATGTATTTTTGAGATAACCTAATAATGTTTGAATGGGGGTGATTTGGTTGTTTCTAAGACCTTCTCACCTTCCAAGAGAATAGCATTTTTTTGTGAGTGAGCCTCGTCAACCACATCCTCCTCCTCTGGGCTGCTTTCAGCCTTTGTCACAAGTGCATATTGTGGGAAAAAATATCAGTGAGAGCCACATTCACAAAGTCAACATTTTTTACAGTTGTAGCCATTGTGAATAACAAGGGTATGTTCAATGGAAAAAAATAATTCATGGTTTATGAATATGCCCAGTTGAAAAAATAATCGAGAAAATTCCTGATTTATACTCTACGCATACATGACAATAGTCCCCCCTCACCTGTACTTTTGCTGTACGTGGTCTCACTTACCCATCATCAGCCACGGCCCTGGAAGAAGACGATCCTCCTTGTGATGTATTATCTGAAGGTCAATGCTGACCTATAGCTATATATCACATGCCTGCATCATGCACCTGACTCTGTCCCACCAGGTGGGCATCTTACCGTCTCGCACTATCACAAGAGGGGAGCCTGCAAGACAGTAAGATATTTTGAGGGAAAGACCACATTCGCATACATTTTACTATGGCACCTGTTATAATTACTCTGTTATTAGTTGTTGTTAATCTCTTACTGTGCCTAATTTATAAGCCACACTTTATCATGGGTGTGCACGTATAGCAAAATGCATAGCATACACAGGGTTTGGTACGTTCCGTGGTTCCGGGCATCCGGGGGTCTTAGAATGTACCTCCTGTGGATAAAGGGGACTACTGTGTACTATTTTATGTAATATGGTGACAGTGCTTCTCTTACATAGTTGTATATGGACCCTTTGGTTTCTCTGTTATTTTACTTACTGCTGCCCAAGGGAAGAGTAGTGCCCTTTCTGATGGTGAGAGCCTCTCGCTCTTGGACTCGGGTATGTAATGAGCACACCGCTGTGGAATGGAATGACGTCACAGTCATTAGCACTCATTCATCCTCGGAATAGTGGACCAGGCAAAGCCTGTGTGTCTCTTTCCTTCCCTATGATTCGGCCGAGACCAAGCGTGCGAGGGTTCTTCTGTCTTTGCACCGCAAGCTTTGGGGGAAATTATCTTGGGTTCTGATTCCTAGCCCACTGTTACTCTCTCTCCATCTCTCTCTTTCTGCACACACACCGCTCCAAGCGAGTCCCAAGACAGACGCTGGTGTGGCCCCTCATGCTTCACCCCCACACCGTCGGAAGCCCGGCTCCTTTTTCGTTTGAGGGGTATGTGGCATTTGTCCAGATTTAAAAAGAAGAGCTTTATTTTACTTCTGGCTATGATCTTCTCTTTATTCACTGTCGGACAGACTCCTGAGGCCATGAAGGATGAATGGTTTCAGACCCAGTGCACACAGCAGGGCATCTTCCTGGCTGGAGTTAATTTTGTGAGGGATGGCATGAATTTTAAGATTTCATTGTGACTGCCTTTCTTTTCCCATGTGCTTGCTGGGTGTGTTTGGAACAGTCAGGGACCCCACAGAGTGGATGAGCAAGATGGTAGCTGGTCAGGTCAGAAGGCCGGGTACGTACGTGGGAACCGAGGACCTGAGTAATATAGTGACGGCAGTGAGAACCAGGTTTCTCCGAATTTGCTAAAGGAGTTAGAGACCTGGAAATGAGGCAGGCTACTTGGATTTGAATTCGAGGTCTCAGTGCAAACTCGTGGTTTTAGTATGGATAGATGAAAATACAAATGTAAGCGTGTGTGTGTGTGCGCACGCGTATTTCCCACCTCTGTCTTTTGGCAGATGTAAAGCAGCACCCCGGTAGCCAAGAACCCCTCTGGCACCCAACGCTGAGTTTCTGGATATCAACTTAATACTGTTTTTCCCTAGAGGAGCAAATATTCTTGGAGAAATGAAGCCTCATGTTTCAGGGCTCTGGTAGGACAAAAACATTACACATACACACACACACACACACACACACACACACACATATACAATGAGCTTCTCTGTATAAAATAGAAATCTATGAGTGCATCCCAATATAAGTAGATACATGCATAAACGAAATGAATGAAGAAGAAAGATCTCCCTTACAGCACGCAAACTAATACATCTGGATGGAAGGTGGAATGAGAGGATCATCATTTGGCAACTGCTCCAATGATAAGCAATTCAAACTGGAACATCCACGCATGCCAGAACTGCTGGGCCGAATTCTGATGAGAAACGGCGCATTCACGGTCTCGTTGCATCTCCCCGCCTAATTGGTACTCACTGAGAGCAGGAGAGTAGGAACTCCGGAGGGGAGAAGCCCGGCAGATTCCACTTTGGCCCAGTGTCAGTGGTGGGGCTGCCAGTAACGGACATGGTATGAACGGGTGTACTGATGGACCCGCTGTCAAAGCAAGCAGACATCCGAGAGCTTGATTCCTCGTGGGGCTGCACCTGCGCTGCTGGAAAGCACCCCCGTCCCGGCCCATCTAACACCAACATGATGTACCGAGAGCAGGGATTGGAGGAACTGCCCCGAAGGAGCCTGTGCAGCCTGAGCACAACAGCCCCCTCGCACCCCCAAGACCGATTGTGGAGCAGATGAGACAACCAGGCAGGAATACAGTGTCAGCTTTTAACATTCTTGCCAAAAATGCATAGGCCGAGTCGAATAGCGAAGACCGTCAGACAGACTCAAGTTGAAAAATATTCCACTCAAAAAACGTGCTTGTGTTTTTGGAAAGTATCGAGTTGTTAAAGGCGTGAAAAGACTAAGAAACTCTTCTGGATGGAAGAAAACGAAGGGAGCCAAAGATTGAATGCGCCGCGTGATCACGGACAGAATCCTTCTGCTACGAAAGCCAGTATTGGGGGAAATCAAATGAGATCTGTGGATCGCATGTTTGGAACTACCGTGTCTATGTTAGTTTTTCCTTGATTTGAGATGTTCTGTTGTAAGGAACACACACTGAAGTTTTACAAGAAATGGGCCATCACATTTGTAACTTACAAATTGTTTAGAATAAAATAATGTCGTATATACACACATATATAAATTAGTAATAGAGATAAATATAATTATTATGTAGTATAGAAAGATACAGTGGATATGTGGTGTTTTTGTGCTATATTTGCACCTTTTTAATGTTTGTTTATTTTGAAAGAGAGAGAAACAGGGAAACAGAGTGAGTGGGTGAGGGGCAGAAGAGAGAGAGAGAGAGAGAGAGAAAGAGAGAGAGAGACAATCCCAGGCAGGCTCCACATTGTCAGCACAGAGCTCGACATGGGGCTCGATCCCATGAACCATCAGATCATGACCTGAGCTGAAATCAAGAGTTGGACCCTTGACCAACTGAGCCAGGCATCCTGAATCTTTCTGAGGTACAAATGGTTTGATTTTTTTTAATGATTTGAAATTTTTTGACAGGAGCTTTTTAAAAATTTTATATGGTAAAAGGATTATAAATCAGTCTTAACATTTCAATACTTTTAAAAGTATAATCAATATTTAGACTCTTTATTTCTATGGTACTTTAAAAAATATAAGAGAATATTGAACCCATTTTAAAAGTTTGTTATTGAGTAAAAACAAACAAGAATGAGTAGTTGTTAAAGGTACACATTTTGGGAAAAACAATTGGCTTCTTGAATGAATTGAACTTTTTAAAAAAATTTGTTTGAACAGCCATATATATACATATATACATATACATATACACATATACATATATACATATACATATATATACATATATGTATATATATGGCTTGTGTTCTAAGCCACCTACAATCATTTTTGGAAGTCGGCAGGCTATAAATTATAAATGAATACAACAGATCAAAATTCATACCAATTTGTCTGTGCTGAGAGTAGAATCTGTAGGGCTCTAATACCATTTCTCAGTTTCCTGTGTTAGGTGTTGCTCTATCTAGGTCACAGTAAAACAATATGATCAAAAATATACTGCCTGTGGCAACACTTTTAAAAACATCTCCCAGCTGGGTTTTGTGTGCTGGGAATAACTTCCTGTCTAGTGCAGTCTAGACAGGCCCCCGTGGGCACTCCTTCATGGCAGGTGTGGCTTGCCCTCCCTCCAGCTGGGGCCAGGTTCTCCCTGCACGGCACCCTCCCAGGCCTCCCTCGCTAACTGGTACCCGTGTGTCTGGTGTGCCCCCTGAGGCGTCAAGATCCGGCATCTTTTGTAGAGGAGCGAGTGGTTATATTTCATCCTAGAGCTACAAACAAAGTCATTCAGGCCTTGCTACCATCAGTAATAACACGTAGAGGGAACCTCACTCACACAGCATTGTCACATACGTGGCAATTTATTACTCACATGTAAGGGACTTAATATCATGTTCATTTTAGGGGCACCCAAGTGGCTTAGTCCATTAAGCATCCAACTTCGGCTCAGGTCATGATCCCGTGCTTTGTGAGCTCGAGCCCCACGTTAGGCTCTGTGCTGACAGCATGGAGCCTGCTTGGAATTCTTACTCTCTTCTTCTCTCTGCCCCTCCCCACTTGTGTTCTATCTCTCAAAAAATAAACAAATAAACTTAAAAATACATATATCATCTTCATTTTACGGAACTGGAGCATATTAAGATGTTTGCAGTGATGAGCTAATTTGTGTCAGGACTCAGGCGTGGAAGCAGGTTTTCTGACCACACCGTAACTCAGTCAACCAAAGACAAGCAAACCAAAAAGTTGAACAATGTGCAGTAAATACCTGTATGTACAGATTCCTCTCCTGGGCCCTGAAGGCTGTGAAGTAAATTTTGGAAAGTAGAAGTTAGGGTCTCGTCTCCCAAAGAGAGCAAATTTGAAAGAACTGAACCAAGCAGGAAGCCCTGCAGAGGAATGTTGTCCTACACGTGAAGGCAGAGAAAAGCTGTGTTGCTACAGACGAGGGCGGCCTGGGTGGTATCTACAGGAGAGGGTAACTGGGTCGTCGTCTGGTCTTTGGTAGAAGACGCATGGGCGGGAAGCAAGGAAGGGCAGCACTGTTTAAAGGAGTTTGAGTCAGGGCGTCTGGTGGCTCAGTCAGTTGAGCGTCCAGCTCTTGACCTCGGCTCAGGTCGTGATCCCAGGGTCGTGGGATTCAGCACCGTGTTGGGTTCTGTGCTGAGCATGGAGCCTGCCTGGGATTCTCTCTGTCTGTCCTTCTGCCATTCTCCCCACTCATGCTTTCTCTCCCTCTAAAATAAATAAATATAAATAAAAATTAAAAATGCAGCAGAAAAAGTCATCGGTTACCCCAAATTGCAGGTAAAACCAGGCGGACAGTAATGCAGATCCTGTCACGGCACCTGATTTGGTTAGACTAGTTAGATCAGTGGTAAACATGTCATTCTTTCTGCAAAGATTATCTAAAAATACAAAACTGGTACTTGTTACGGCAGCACACTTACTAAAATGCTTGTCGTGAAGGGCACCGGCTGGTGTGGGAAGTGTTGAATCACTATACTGTACCTATACAGATAACGCTGTATGTTGACTCTCCTGGACCTAAAATATTTTAAAGTTGGGAAACCACTAGAAAAAGTACATGAGAACACAAAAATAATACCAGAGAGAGAAGACAGCAAACCTCATACACAATGAACAAAAATGGGTAAAAATCGGTGTTTTTGGTGGAGGTCTCTTTCTTGTCTTGATGTGGACAGGTCTTGAGTCAGGCCAACAAGTGGGTGCCGTGGACGCCTTCCTCCCTCTTCCTCCTAAGTTTCTCTCTGAGGCCTCTTCTCTCTGACCCAAGTCAGCATTGTCTACAATAACCAAGATATGGAAGCAGCCCGAGTGTCCACCCATAGATGAATGGATAACATAGATGCACACACACACACATACACACACACACACACACACACACACACACACACACACACACACACACTGGAATACTACTCAGCCATAAAAAGGAAAGGAATCTTGTCATTTGCAGTAACACAGTTGGATCTAGAGGGTATGATGCTAAGTGAAATAAGTCAGTCAGAGAAAGACAAATACCAAATGATTCCACTCACATGTGCAATTTAAGAAACAAAAGAGATGAACAAATAAAAAAAGAAACGAACAAAAACCACTCTTAGATGCAGGGTAATGGTTACCAAAGGGGAGGAGGATATGGAGACAGGTGACATAGATGACGGGGATCGAGAGTCCACTTATCTCGATGAGCACTGAGTGATGTATAGAATTGTTGAACCCCTACATTGTACACTTGAAGCTAATATGAAAATGTATGTTAGTTACAATTGATTTTTTTAAAGAGGGTAAAATGGATCAAAAGAAAAGAGAAAGAGCATCATAGGCCTACAATTATGGGAACACCTCCAACAGAAAACATGAATTGTGAAAGACAAGAAGCTAGAAATATAGACATTGGTTAGATCATGCAGGGTCTTAGGTCAAATCAAGGAGGCTGAAATTCCATCCTAAGATCATCAGAAATCCATGAGAATTCCCGTATGAAATAATCATATGTCCATTAAAAAAAGAAAGCTTTCCGACTCCTGGGTGGAGAATGAATTGGTTGAGGGCAACAGGAGATTGAGAAAACAGGTCGGGAGACCGTTGCACTCATCATACTCACTAGTACTGGTGGCTAGCCCTGGGGTGATGGCGGTGAAGGGGGACGGTCTGAGGAGGCTGGCCAGAGGGGGCCTGTTGACAGATGGCAGGGCGGGGTCGCAGAGAGAAGGAAGCCTGTGACGGGCCATGAGCGGATGCTAACTGCTTGTTGACTGACGTGGGGACACAGGAGGTTGGCCAGGTTTTACAGGCGTAGATTATGAGTTAGGTTTGCACACTCCACCCGCAAAGGGCCTTTGGATACCTGGAGAGGTGAGGGCAGCGGGACTCTGTACCTGGCTTGTGGACAGAAAGCTGGTGGAGAAACGGGATCATGGCAACAGAGAGAAGGATGCTGGAGAATCTTACCTCTGCAGTAACGTTCATCTGTCTTGGATAATTATGGACTCATTTCCTTATTCCGTTATTTAAAACAGTGTTTCCTTCTTTCCACAGCAGGGTTCTGTCCAGTGCGGCTGGTTGTAGTAATTTGCTTGTGCCGTGATGAGGATCACCCTCATCTTGAAGCACGTGCATGTCAACACAAGGGGATTTAAACTCGCTTATCGTTTCCCATATTTAGTACATCCTCCCAGAATACTTTACACTTCTGATCGAGGAGCATTTTCCTTGTCCTCAGCCCCCTCCAGTGTCCGCTCCTCCATCACCCTTGTCCCTGCCATCGATACCTCTCCTGCTGACTTTTTGTTTGTCACAACACAAGTCAATACATTTTAAGGAAAGCAAGCATCATGTCCTACACCTGTATTTTCCTCTTCACTCATGCTCAGTTGGAATTGTTTGCAGATCTCAGTGGGAACATTCTTCAGTTTGGATCCCCCAAGGACGGAAAAGAGAATGTGTAGTCAAAAGGAGCATTTTATCAGTATTTCAGATCGGCCCACCCAGGCTAACTGCTCCCCCAACCTCCATGAGACTTGCTCTTTTGAGGTTTTTAAAATATATTTTAAGTTTATTTATTTATTTTGAGAGAGAGAGAGAGAAAGACAGAGAAAGAGAGAGGTGGGGAGGGACAGAGAAAGAGGGAGAGAGAGAGAATCCCAAGCAGGTTCTGCACGCTCAGCGCAGAGCCCGATGCGGGGCTCGAACTCCCAAACCATGAGCTCATGACCTGAGCAGAAACCAAGAGTCAGATGCTTAACCGACTGAGCCATCCAGATGCCCCTCATTTGAGTTTTTCCCTCTTTGTTCAAGTCAAAACAAAACAAACAAAGAAAATGATTGTGTTGTTAAAACAATGGCACTTGTAAAGCCAGTGCACCAGTGCCAGGTAGAACGTAAGAATCTGGGTGTTCATACCCTGATATGATAGAGAGACGTCACATCAGCTTGAGGGGGGCAGAGAGATGTGCAACTTTTTGCTGGACTCGCACAAAAGAAAGGCGCCGAAGGACAGAAGCATCAAAGCCCATACTCAGATTCAGTAGGTTGCGGTCAGACAGACCGCAGGGCTTTGTAAACCTGAACAGATGAACCCGTATGTGTTTTCTAGAGAAAAGTGAATGCATTTGTGATGTTAAAGTCCCCCACCTGTTTCTTTCAGGAACCACGGTCCCAGCTCTTCTGAACAGCACGTCCAATCAGCTCTGTCTCCACTTCCAGTCTGACATTAGCGTGGCAGCCGCGGGCTTTCACCTGGAGTACAAAAGTAAGGTCCCCTCTTTCTGCATCCGGCTTCCGCTGTTATATCGAGTCATGTTCTGAAAGGAAAATCAAATCCGTGCCCTCATTACATAGTAAAATACCCTCGTCCCAAAACGACTCTCCAAGTTGCATGAAATTGGGTCATACAAAATCTGCCCCCATGAAATACATGGTATAAAGAGCGAACTAATGAGGAAATGTCAGTTAGGATCTGGAATCGTTGGATAAATGAAGTTCGTGTCTGGAAAAATTGTTCAGAAGCACAAAAAGTAACCGTGTGTGCTATTCCTGGTTTTCTTGGGAGTGGTGTTTATATTAGCGTCCAGAAACCCAGAAAGTCATCATTTCCCAGCCGATTATGGTCACAGGGCCTCCAAGGTGGGTGGCGCAGGGCTATCACAGAGCCTCGCTGCACGCTGCCCGCTTCGTGTGTTACTCATTTTAATTGGAAGAAGGTATCGCGAAGGAGACGCTAACCTTTTAAAAATGAATGTGAGAAGTGAGTTAATCGTCTGATAAATGGGTTGACAAAGGTCAGATTCACAAATCTTCTTTGGCGTTTGATGACGCAGGTAAACCTTGTAAAAACGAAGTCAGACTTTCCAATGAGAGTCAGGTTTATTTTAGGACGTGTTTTCAAGCGCTAAAAATGCTTAATGTCGATATCCATCTCCTTTAATAAGTGGTTGCGAATAAGCAAATACATGGATGGCTTCAATAAGTGATCTTTTGAATGGAGATAAACAGTTCGCCGAGACGAAAATGCATGCATGTTTTTGAAAGGCCAGATTTCCAGCTGATGATAAATATTCCGGACCAGACACAAACCACAGGGCTGTTTCCCGTTTCGGTTAAATTTCCCTACTTATTACAGGCATTTGTATGCAAGTTTATTCCAATTTATTTGAATAGGACTACTTTGGTGACAGTGTAAAAGGATGCTGTGGGTGTTATTTACGTAGGAAATGTCTGGAAAAAATCTGCCAGTCTGATGCATTTCGTGAACATCTGTAGATAGGAAACTATCAACCTCATTTATGATAGCGCTAATAAATTCGCTAATACTTTCAGCAGTGTTAGAACTGATGAACGTTCTTATCTCTTTCTTCCAAACTTATCTTGTGGCTTCAGGCTTTTCACTTCTCATAAAGAGAGGTGCTAGTGAAATGATTAGTCTGCAGTTACGAGTATGTACGATTACAGCTTCAACACTATAATTGTCTGCCTTTCACTCTGTTTCCCGCCCATGCACTTCGTTAGAAGAGGAACACCAAGATATTTCTCACCGAAATGAATCTTATTTACAAATCCACAGCCTTGCTTAATTACTTAATGCGCTTATATTTTAGTTGGCCAAACATAATGCCACAGTCCTGTTTGTTAAGATTCGCTTGGAGTGGCTGTTTTTCGATGGTGGCACCATTCTGATATCACCTGTGTCGTGCATGTGTTCCCTTACCCTCTGTGTATCTACAGGCACTCGTTCCTCTGTTCTCATTCTACGTGCAGAGTTTAAAATGTGGGTTATATAACGTGTTCATAGAATTAACCTTCAGAAGGCCAAGAGCAAACAGTATAGGGACCGTGGAAATAAACTGCCCGGAGATTGTCTGATACTTTTAATCTCTTGACCTATTTTTGCATCTACCTGAAAATAGGTACCGCCTGTCCACAAGCCTCTAAATCCAGATATGTTCCTAAAATTGATATCCGTGAGATCATAGTAAAAACAACAAAAGCCCCCGCCCTATGCCAGGTCTAAACATGTCACAGCTCCTTCCTGCTTTGTCCTCAGAAAGCCCTCTTTTTGAGGTACGCCCGGTTTTTACAGGAGAAAGGACACAAGGTAGTGTCTTCAGCCTGCACAGGCTCTGGTCACCCTGCTTGTGACCCACGGAACGCCCAGAGACCCTTCGTCACGAAGGCGCTTTACCAGAGGCAGAAGCAGTGCCCGCACTGTTGCGTTTGACGAACAGTGACACCGAGGGTCACGAGTAGTTGGGGGACACGCGGAAGGGAAGGAAGCCTGCGGGTCGGTGTTGGAGATGCGGCTCGTCTGGCCCTGAAACCAGAGCTGTGATCGCTGATCCGCACCTGCTTCTCCGTGAAGACTTTCAGTTTCTCATCCAGAAGTGAGCGCCTGGCCCCGGTAGTGATAATGGTCCATCTTTCCGGATGAGCACTGATAGGAATTTCCCCAACAGAAAACAAACATTTTTATCTGAGGGGATGAAGCATAAAATTTTAATGACTGAGAAAGCAATTCCAGGAAGGTCTGATCAGATACGGGTGATCTGGGTTCTCTTGCGGGGTCCGAGCGGAAGCTCAAAAGATCGGCACAATTGAGCGCGCCACGTTCTGGAAGCCAGATGCCCTTCTTTTAATTTTTTAAGCAATTATTTATTTATTTTGACAGAGGCAGAGATGGCGTGAGTGGGGGAGGGGCAGAGAGAGAGAAGGACAGCCACCCCCAGGCAGGTTCCACACTGTCCCCACAGAGCCTGATGCGGGGCTTGAACCACGAACCGTGAGGTCAGGACCTGAACCGAAATCAAGAGTCAGACACTCAACTGACTGAGCCACCCAGGCACCCCCGTCCTTCTTTTATTTTATCTATCTGGGTAGGAAGTTTGACACGGCTACACAGAGGGACACAGTTATCACCCTTGCTCTGGGCTCTTTTCTTCAGAAAAACTACCAGAACAGAACAAAACAAATAAGCAAATACCATGGAACCTTAAAGATGTACGTAGGCAATGATGGTGCTGGGTTACCCTGGAAATTACGAAATCTGAGCCGAGGGTGCGTGGCACGAACCTGCCGCTGGGGAACAGTCTGGTGGTAGCCATTCCAGAACTCGGCAGGAAAGAGCAGAGAAGGTTGGATATATATGAACATAAGCATGTCTATTGACATACATGATATGTGCCATATACAGCAATAGACCAGGGTTGGTTGAGTTCACTGGAATTGGTGGGAGGAAAGCTAATAAGGTTGAAGCCATGCACCCTGTCGGAGTGTTTGTCTTTGTCTTATTTGAAATAAGGAAGGGCACACCCCACTGTGTCTGGGTCCCCGAGCTATTTGAGCCCCTTCCGGACCTTTGGCAGTTTGCCAAGAGGATGGCCTGAGTGTTTCATTCTTTCCCATGCGTATTTGTCCTGTATTTGTCACAGAGACAGCTTCATGTCCTGGATCTCCTGGAACAGGCTGTTCTTTGGACTTGCTGTCACCTGGGTACCTGCTACCTCGTCCCTTGGACGAGTTCAAGAAAAGTTAGGACCTCGCAGTTTAGATTTTTCTCATTGTTAAAGTGAAAACAGTGTTTTATTTTTCAGATTTCTATATCCTGTGTGGGAGTGGAAATCCTTTTGTGGGTTTCCCCTTGCCCAAAGATAAATATATAAATATTTATATAATATTCCTTTAGGTTAACCAGGGACAAGCTTTTCTTGAATGCTCCTTTTTACAATTTTTTTTTTAAAGTGGGCTCCACGCCCAACATGGAGCTTGAACTCACGACCCTGAGATCAAGAATTCCATGCTGTACTGGCTGAGCCAGCCAGGCACCCCTTGAAATGCTCATTGTGGAAAAAAATGGTCTATCTGTGTCTATCATCCATGTAACATGTACATAATTGTAACACAGTAATATAGGATTTTCATCAGAACTGTGAAAATTTTACAAATACTTACAGATAAATTATAGAATTAAATTTGATAATATGTTTATATTACAGATACATTATTAGCAGAATAAGTCCATCTAATATAGAGCTATTCCCCATTTAGAAATTTTTGAATAGAAACTCTTCCGATTTTTACATATACCCATGCTTATTTAATAATCATACGTTCCATGATTAAAACCTTCTCTTTTAAATTACACCATTATTCGGGTGCACCCAATACATAGTTCTGCCTCGCTAAGTTGGAAGATATTTAACCTTAATTCTGCAGCAAACCTTACAACACCCCACTGAATACATCTGTCCTGAGTTAGCATGACGAAGCCATGAGTGAATTTTACCTCCAGCACAAGGCTGCTGCAATTATGCAAGCCCCTTTGGTGCTAACGCATGGCACTTGGTGAAAACAGCACCAAAATCATTGCGTATGTAGGAACTTTTTTATTTCAGCATTTTTATCATGAATTTTTGTTTGATTGTTTGTTTTGTTTTATTTCCTGTCAACATTCGCTACTGGGAAACCCAGTGGAGCTAGTATAGTATTTCTGGAGTCTCTAAGATACAACATTTGGCCCCTGGAAGGCGAGTAAGACAGAGAAGCTATGGTGCACTATAGACTTCACATATCTTATAATACATCACGGGAGCCATTCTTTAGTTTTTTTTAGTTTTTTCTTTTTTTTTTTTTTAACATTTATTTATTTGTTTTGAGAGAGAGAGGCAGACAGAGAGGGCCAACAAGCAAAGAAGGGGCAGAGAGAGAGAGAAAAGAGAGAGATTCCCAGGCTCAACACAGAGCCCAACATGGGCCTGGAACTCACGAACAGTGAAATCATGAGCGAGCTGAAATCAA
The DNA here is from genome assembly GCF_018350155.1 of Leopardus geoffroyi. NCBI lineage: Eukaryota > Metazoa > Chordata > Mammalia > Carnivora > Felidae > Leopardus > Leopardus geoffroyi. Next base: position 2,551,283 of record NC_059327.1, on the reverse strand, counting down.
GAGTGGGACGCTTAACCGACTGAGCCACCCAGGTGCCCTGTGGTACCCCCATTCTTGAAATAGTAGCCCAGCTATGAACACGGCCCGATGTGAAGGCCATTGTCCCATGTCTAGGGATCTGGCCACAGACAGAGAAGACTCTACTGGTGGATCAGAACCAGGAACATACAAGCTATGACAACGACAGCATCACAGGAAAGGATAGTGGAGAAGAAGACAAAAATATTGCAGTAATTAGTACATTTAGAATATATTTATTCTGAAACCGGTTGGAGTTTGAATCAGTGGTGTGTAGTTATCATGAGGAAGAAAAGGAAAATTGGTAGAGAAGAAAACATAGTGAGTCTCACTGTTCGAATTGCATGGTATTCCTTTACAAGGGAGGGTAGCTGGAGGTTTGTTATTTGTCACATTTTAGCAGTGTGTTTATTGTCATTAGTTGAAGTGATTATCTACCATTATAAAATATTTGTAACATATTTTACTATTGATTTGATTTTGACATCAGTGTTTTTTAAGCATTCATTTGTCTAGAGCGCTCTGTGATACAGTGTTATTATTTCAAGTGCAACCAGTTCAGAACTGATAGCTCACTAAGTCCTTCTCACATGTATTTATATAATTGGTAGTTAAGCATATAGTGAAAACAAGATTACACATTAGCAATGTATAAGACCTCATCAAAAGGTATGTAGTCAGACAAAAAGATAAGATTGTCTAATTTCCCTTTAAAATGACCCGTTTTCCAAATATTTGATTCAACGAAACAAAGGAGGAAGATATAAATGTACTGGGCACATAGAATAAAAGAAATGACATTATTCAACATTAAACGTAGCTTTGAATTTGTGGCAATACAAGCAAAAAGGAAATAGATGTTATTTACATAATTTTCTTTTTGAAAAGGAAAATGTAGTAGTTAATTAAAAGAGATGATTTCCTTTGTTCTGTATTCTAAAAGGTACTTACAATTTGCAAAGGAAGTTGTCTTCAAAACGCAGAAATGAACTTTGCATGACGGTCGTGTGTCAATTTTTTACATAATGTGGAGAATATAATACAGTTAGCTGCATTAATTTCCTTCCTGCTTGTGTTCAGTGATTCAGTAGGTACCATATTTTATTTCCTTTGTGTACTCATTTCAAAACAGGAATTCAGAACGAACTATCTAGATAAAGATTGAATTCTGGAAAATGCACTGAGCTTTTTGAAATCAAAAGTACTAAATATTTTTAGTAGGATGTTCTCACAATCGAATATTGACAACTTTGATTCGATTACAATGACTACAATGATCTTTATAAATACCTGCAAATTATTAATAAATGTTTCAATGGCACTTTAGTATTACATTAATACTAATAAGGTTTCTCAGCTTGAATGCTGGACATGAATAAAATCACAGGGGATGAGAAATTAAACAAGAATGAGCTTCAATCTAACTGTCACTCTGTTTACAGAGATTTCACTCTGTGTACTCAGAGATTAAAGCTCACTGCTTTCCACCTAGTGAACATCTCGTAAACCAGTACTCATTCAAAGGTATAGTGAAGTTATCTTCTTAATCACTTCATAGTAAGCCCCTTTTTGTGTTTATTTATATAGTAAAAATCCGTAAGATTTTTTTCTAAATGTTCTTTCCAAGAATCGCCTCTATTAACTTCCAGTTTGGCAAACAAAGAATGCCTCCCTTAATCCTTTAAAATTTTTTTTTTTCAACATTTATTTGTTTTTTTGGGACAGAGAGAGACAGAGCATGAACGGGGGAGGGGCAGAGAGAGAGGGAGACACAGAATCGGAAACAGGCTCCAGGCTCTGAGCCATCAGCCCAGAGCCCGACGCGGGGCTCGAACTCCCGGACCGCGAGATCGTGACCTGGCTGAAGTCGGACGCTTAACCGACTGCGCCACCCAGGCGCCCCCCCTTAATCCTTTAAAAATTGGTTCAAGTCACATCAACTGATAATTATTCATGTCTTCCTAGTTTTCTTATCAAGTTCTAACTCTACCGAGGACCACAGAAGTTTTTAAAGTTGATTCTTGAACAGTGTGAGGGTTAAGGGGTGCCAAACCCCCAGTCATTGAAACTCTGCGTGTAACTTGTGACCCACCAAAACTGAATGACTAATAGCCTACTGTTGACCAGAAGCCTTACCGACGACGTAAACAAGGCAGTTAACTCATGGTTTGCATGTTATATGTCTTATATACCATCCTGTTACAATAAAGTAAGCTAGGCAACAGAAAATGTTATTTAAAAACTCACCTAGAAGCAAATATAGCACTGAACGAAAGTTTCTCTATAGTCTTTGGAATTTTAGGCATTAAATTTGTGAATGGGCAAGAGTGCGATGTATAGAACTGAGGACTTACCTTAAAATTGCACCTGTGGAGTCCTACTGCTCCCACACTTATTTAAGAGGTGGGTCCTGGCCTAATGTGTATTTGTCAGCTGGCCTTCTGGATGCTGCTCGGGGGAATCGTCAAGCATTAAATCAATCATGCTGCTACTCAGGCCGCTCGTGACTCAGAATTGAAAACGAGTCTGGTTTCAAATGAACTGTTGTCGTTTGGTGCATCTGCCCTTGTGAGTCATTTGAGGCTACTTTTGTGTTTGATTGTTCTCTACGTGGAGTGGCTTTCACAGAACGTGCACGTTTTGCCTTCATTCCACCCCTGGGTGATAGTCGTTCCTCCCTCCTCGCTCATTCGTGCTCCTGCTAAAGTAATTTGTGGGCATCCCTGCATTCATCATGAATTATCCGAACATGTCTCATATACGGCATGCTCTGGGCTCTGTGGACAGTCATGACAAGACAAGCAGACGTGGTCTCTGCTCACATAGAATCTAAATTCTAGCGGGGGGCATAACAAACGAGAAAACCTAGCGTGTCCGTGATGGTTACAGATTGTGCAAAGTGCCTTGTAGAAAGTAGACAGAGCTCTGACATGCAGCATGACTGCTGTGCTCTGTTTTAGCTAGAAAATACGTTTTGAAGGAAGGGTGGAAGAACAGTAGTCAGTCACAAAAACACGTAGGGGAAAGCATTAGAGTCCAAAGAAACTATGGTCACAGCGAGCCCAGGTGGAAGCGTGTCTAGCACACACATGAAAGTGAAGAGAACAAGAGTCTAGAATAGAGGGAGCAGTGTGAACAGTAAGAAGACAGGTAGAAATAAGGCCCAAGGGTGAGCAAGGGGGAGAACCACAGCGCCTTGTAGCGCGGACTTCGTCATAAGGGCGATCGGAAGTCGTTGAAAGGGTTCCATCGGGGAAGTGGTATCATCTGGTGTGTCCTTCACACAGATTAAGCTACTGAGTAGAGACAGGCGGTGTGGGGCCGTGGCAATAACAGAGGGTCAATTGTATTGGGTAGGCCCTTTGCAGTCACCAGGAGGGGTGACGTGGCTCCGAGGAGGAGGGGATATGTGGAGAGACAAGGATTTGACATGCAGATGGCGGGTAGACCAGATGGTATCCCGGACGGACATAGAGAGTGAGGATAAAGCGGAAGTCAGAAGGCCCTAGAGTTTGGGTTTGAAGGATGTATCTGAATTGAGCGCTGTTTGCCAGGGTGGCGTGACGTAAAACCCTGACTTCTCCAGAGTCCGTCACACCATGCCGCACACACTCAGAGTTCTGAAATTATATGCGGTTGTTTTCATGCGATTAAGTAATAGAGGAATAGAAGGGATTTTTATTTAAATTTAATTTTCACAAACACCCAAAATATTTTGTTGATTTCTACTAATTTTATGATTAAAATACTTAAAAAGTTGTGGAGTGAGGAAGTTTGCTAATGAAAGCCACTTGGTCCTTTAACTCTTCTTTTGTCTTTGTTCCGTCGTGGGTTAGTCGCTGGTGCTATTGATTCTTTTGTCTGGACGCCTGTTGTAAAGGCTGCACCACGTATTTTATGGTGATGGTTTTCTCTTTATCACTAAGTATTATATTGTGGGCTTGCACATTAATGGCGGACAAACATGATTGGAATATCTGCTGGTTCTAGACTGCCATGAGGATCTACACATTTCTGAGAATGGCAGGGAACTGGGTTTTCTTTTCACTGCCACCCTCCTTGTGATCTTGTAGCTCGGTTTGCTTTGCAGTGAGCTCACTTTCATTAAATCCTAGCCTGTTTGAGTCCGTGAGTACTCTGGAAAAACAAAATTGTTGAGCCACAGTGCGTTTCTGAGTCCAACTATGGAAAAATAATGTGGGAAATATTTATTAGATGTCAAGCTGTCATTATCTATACACATACAGATCCTCTATGCCCGTGTAATGGGTAAATCTAGAGATTTTGTCCTTTTAGAACAGACACTTCAAGAGAGTCCCACAGGCAAAAGTATACTGCTTTATTGACAAGTTGTGGTCACTCGAAAATTATTATTCTGTGTTTTTAATCATCCCATTGGCTTCAGGATCTTCTTACTAGCTTAAAACTCGTGATATTATTTTATCAAATTCATCCCTTGGGTGTTACAAGTTGAAAGAATATTCTACTGCTGGTCTTACAGATCTTCCACGGTAATTAGCTAGGGAATAAAGATGCCATAATTTGAATAAGTAATTATGGGTGACTTGGTGACTTAGCCAATCACCGGCTAATCTTTTATGAGATGCTCAGTCCTATCAAATGGTCTAGATCAAGGCTCTAGACGCAGGGGAGCGGAGTTCAGTCAGGTAGGTGATCGAAGAAAAGTTCTGAGTGTCGGAAGGGGAAGCAGTTTTAGAAGAGGGGATGACACATGGCTGTTTCCCACTCCCCAAACGATGAGGCTCCCTCCACCTGTTCATCAGAGTTGTCTATGTTCTGTGTCCCATTTCGTAAGTAAAACTGAAGTGCCGACGCCCTTTCCTAGCGGGCTCTCATCAGATCTGCTGCCCCGTACCAGATATGTGATCAGCAAGAAAGCCTTTCAGGGCATGTTCTGCTTAGGTCCCTGGTGGGTTTTTCATTTAAAAACATGCGTTCCCCTAAATCTTGACATTCCCCTGATTCTTAACACTGAACTACGGCCACAGTGTTCCACTGGTCCTGTTTCCGCCCCTTTCCAATCCAGTGCCACACTGGGATTTATCCCTCCATGCCTCCTTGATCCTAACTTTCGTCACCTGACAGAAATCCTTCAGGGGCTCAACAGTGTGTCCCTTGCTTCTTATGGCATCTCTGTCCAACGTCTCAATGGGTTTTATCACTCAGTTTCCCCTCAAGCCATTTAATTTGGTCAGACACCGTCCACCACACTGTGTACGTTTCCATTTTCACACAAGAGCTCCTGTGTCCTCCTCACCAGCGACCCCTCCCCCATGTGTCTCTGCCTTTCAGAGTCCCACCTGTGCTTCTAGAACCCCTCAGCCTGCCCCAGCCATGAAGCCTGCCTGTACTATGTCAATCCGTGGTCACTGCTTTGACCTCTGTTTGTATTGGCATTGATTATCCACACGCTTCAATTACAACACATTTTCCCCCTTAGTACTGTTTTTTATGGCCTCTAAGCCCAATTAAACTGTTAGTTGTATGGGATTCTGGGAAATATGGCCCTTCTTCCACACCTCCTTTCTTTAATCTCTGTACAGAACTTAGTAAATTGTGTTGATGCACTTGTTTTCATGTGATTTAATTATTAGGTGGTAATGTCCAGTTAGGGGGGAGAAATTTCAAAGAGACAAGGGGTAGGTCTGTGATCTTGTTTTTGATAGTCCATTTTTTAAATAAAAATTGTAAAATTCCCTGTTGTATGTGAACGTTTTTTTATCTTTACGTATTTATGAAGCGTTTTGTATTTTCTACAGATACATGTGATGCATGGATTTGTTTACAAAATTATACTAAGACTCTGCTAGTTCTTGGAGATGTATGGTCACCCATTGTAAGGAGCTCGTTCTGAGCAACGAGAGGGATGTAAACAAGGAGACTGAAATGCCTTGTGGTCCGCGCTGTGGTCTGTGTTGTGCTTCCATGCTGTGGTAGGGTTAGGTACAACCTAGGGGGCCCTGTTCATGCTGTCTCATGTGTCTGACTCTAGACCTGACGTTCTTATCCCACCTCTGCTGATTTTTTATTGTGGTAAAAAAAAACACGTTAATGTTAAACTGAACAGTCCTAACCATTTATAAGCGTGTGGTCCAGTAGGGTTAAATATATTCACGTTGTTGTGCAACGGATCTCTAGAACTTTTTCATCTTGCAGGTCTGTATGCCATTGAACAATATCGCTCCTTCTCCCCTCCCTCCAGCCCACGGAAACCCCTTTTCTCCCTTCTGTTTCTCTGATTTTGACTATTTTAGAGATCGTGGAATCATACACTGCTTGTCCTTTCGTGGTCAGCTTATTTCACTTGGCATAATGTTCTCAAGGTTCATCCATATTTTAGTCTGTGACAGGATTTCCCTTTTTTAAGGCTAAATAACACTCCATTGTGTACATATACTACACTTTCTTCTTTCAGTGGACATTTGGATTACTTCCACCTTGCGCAAATATTTCTTTGAGTTTTTGCTTTGAATTCTTTTGGATGTATACCCAAAAATGGGACTGTTGGATCATAGATCAGTTTGTTGTCTTTTTCTAGTTCCCTGAGGTGTTAAGGTCAGGTTGTTTACCCGAGATCTTCATTCGTTTTTTTAACGTAAGCATTTACCACTGTAATTTTCCTCATGGTACCACTTTTACCACATCCTGTAACTTTTTGGTATGTCACACTTTTGTTTTCATTTATCCATATATTTTCTGAATTCTCTTGTTATTTGGTCTTTGACCTATTGGTTGAGTTTAAGATTCATTGTTTAATTTCCACAAAATTTTTTTTCTCTGTTTTCTCTCTGCTGGTGATTTCTAGTTTCATTCTATTGAGGTTAGAGAAGATACTTTGTATGATTTCAATCTTCTTAAATCAGTTTAGGTTTGTTTTGTGACCCGGGGCACCTGGGTGGCTCAGTTGATTGAATGTCTGACTTTGGCTTAGGTCATGATCTCACAGTTTGTGAGTTTGAGCCCTGCATCAGGCTCTGTGCTGACAGCTCAGAGCCTGGAGCCTGCTTCCGATTCTGTGTCTCTTTCTGTCTCTGCCCCTCCCTTGCTTGCTCTCTCTCTCTCTCTCTCTCTCTCTCTCTCTCTCTCTCCCAAAAAAAAAAAAAAAAAAAAGAATAAATAAACATTAAAAAAAAAAAAAGATTTGTTTTGTGACCTAACACGTGGTCTGTCTTGGAGAATGTTTCATATGTGCTTGAGAAGGATGTGCATTCTGCTTTTTTGGGTAGAGTATTATGTAAATATCTGTTAGGCCCAGTTGGTGTTTAGTGTTGTTTGAGCCCTTCCTTATTGAACGTCTGCCTGGTGCTTCTGTCCATAACTTAAAATGGGGTGTTGAAGGTTCTCAGTATTTTTGTGCTGTGGCTATTTCTCTCTCCACTTCTGTCAATGGTTGCTTCATATATTTGGGAATCCTAATTTTGGTCACATCTATATTAATAATTGTACCTTCCTGGTCAGTTGATCCTTTTCTCATCACACAATGTCCATCTTTGTCTCTGGTGACAGTTTCACCTTAAAGGCTGTTTTATCTCTGTAAGTGTGGCCACTCCTGATCTTGTTAGTTTCTTACTTTCATGAAATATCTTTTACATCATTTCATTTTAAGTCTATGTGTATCCTTAGATCTAAAGTGAGTGTCTTGTAGGCAGCATATGATTGGGTCTTATTTATTTTTTATCCATTTTGCCAATCTGTGTCTTTTACTTGGTGTATTTAATTCATTTACATTTAAAGTAATCACTGATGAGGAAGGACTTGCTGTTGCCATTTTATTCATCTATTTTCTGTATGTCTTACAGCTATTTTGCCCTTCTTTTCTTCTATTGCTGATTTTTGTGTTCTGTTGTACTTTTGTAGTGATATGCTATAATTTATTTCTCATTTCACTTTGTGTGTATAATGTAGTTATTTTCTTTAATGATACCATTGCAATTACATGAGGCTTCTTAAAATTGCAATAATATATTTTATGATAATTTTTATCACATATAAAATTCTACTTTATATCTGTTCTACTTTATATCTCCTCTTTATCGATGACACAAATTACCCTTTTATATTGCATATCCATTAACATAAATTTGCATTTCTTTGGGGGCAGATCTAGTGGTGATGAACTCCCTCAGTTTTTATCTGGAAATGTCTTAATTTCTTCTTCATCTCTGAAGGGCAGTTTTGCTGGATAGTATTGGATAGTATTCTTGGTTATCAGTTTTGGGTTTTTTGTTTGTTTGTGTTTTGTCTTTCAGCATTTTAAATATGCCATCTGAGGGGCACCTGGGTGGCGCAGTCGGTTAAGCGTCCGACTTCAGCCAGGTCACGATCTCGCGGTCCGTGGGTTCGAGCCCCGCATCGGGCTCTGGGCTGATGGCTCAGAGCCTGGAGCCTGTTTCCGATTCTGTGTCTCCCTCTCTCTCTGCCCCTCCCCCGTTCATGCTCTGTCTCTCTCTGTCCCAAAAATAAATAAAAACGTTGAAAAAAAAAATTTAAATATGCCATCTGAATCCATTTAACCTGCAAGGTTTCTGATGAATAAAATTCACTGGAAGTCTGATAGAAACTTCCTTGAACCTTACAGTTTTCTTTTCTCTTGCTGTTTACAAGAGAAAAAAAAAATGTTTTCTCATTGTCTTCTTGTTGTGATAATTTGATTATGGTATGTCTCAATGTAGGTTTCTTTAGATTTAACCTGGTTAGAGTTCCTTAAACTTACTTAATTGGTATGCCCGTTTCTTTCCTCAGATTTGGACAGTTTTCAGCCATTATGTCTTCAAATAGACTTTCTGCCTTCTTTTCTCTTGTTTTCTTCCTTCTGGGATTCCCATAATACACATAGAGTTCTGTTTGATGGTTTTCTATAATTCCATTAAACTGTATTCATTTTTCTGCCTTTTATTCTCCTCTGACTTGACAATTTCAAATGACCTGTCTTCTTCAAGGTTGCTGTTTCTTTCTTGTGCTTGAATAAGTCTAATGTTGATCCCCTCCAATGGATTTGTCAATTCAGTTCTTGTATTCTTTAGTTCACAATTTCTGTTTGGTCTTTCTTCATGTTTTTGTTGTTGTTGTTGTTGTTGTTGTTGTTGTTGATATTTTTATTTTGTTCATATATCCCTTTCTTGATTGAGTTGAGTTGTTTATCTGTGTTCTCTTGTAATTTGTTGTGCAGTCTAATGACCATTATTTTGAATTCTTTGCCTGGTAATTCACGTCTCCATTTCTGTATGGTGGGTTTCTAGAGATTTCATTTGACCCTTTAATTTGACCATTTTCTTATTTCTTCATATGTTGTTTCATCTTCTGTTGCAATTTTGTTTTACCTTCTGTTCAGCCACGTTTCTCTGTCTCTGCAATTTAGTTTTGTAGAGGGTGGGCTTTCGCCTGTTGGCCCAACTAGAGATTCTGAGTGCTCCAGCCTCTTCTTAGGATGTGTACTCTTGGGTCTTGCGCATGTAATCTCCTGACAGGAGACGTTTGCTGGCTGCTAATCAGGAGCTTCCCCTAGATGTGTCTCTTACCATGGCTGCTTGCAACTTGAGCCCCCACCCCCGCCGTCCCTTCCTCCTGGCTATGGTACTACAAATTCTGGTGTGAACCAGTCCACATTATTGCCTTTGTTCTGAGGTACTGACTTCGCATTTGTTCCTATCAACCCTTAGATTCAAGGAAGAGAGAAACCAGTCCCTCAGGCAGCTCTCTAAAAAGTCAGAACATTGGGTATATGTTCCACTGTCATCTTTCCATTCACAAGGAGAACTCGGAAGTTGGGACTTTCCTTCCAGTAGTGCCCACTGTGTCATGGAGAGAGTCTCTGGCCATGAACTTTTCCACCAGCTTCAATGCAGTTTGCTTTGTGCTTCTCCAGGGTTCAGGAACCTTTTAAATGGTTTCTAAATTTCCTACGGGGGAGTTTGTCTGTATTGGTGTTAAGTTGGTGTCTCCAAGGGGGAAGGAAGCCCTGGGCTTTCCTACTTTGCCATCTTGCCGACATTACTCCTAGAATTGATGTATTTTTTTAAAAATATGAGTTAAATTGTTGAAGGACTAGTTAAATTAATTCACATTATTCAAAGAGCAGAGAATTTTAAAAAATATGTATGTATGTTTGTATATTTATACCTTTGCTTTACTACTGTGCTACCAATTTCTTAATCCGCTAACAAATAATATGTTTGGCCTGAATGTACACTGTTGCAGTTTTTTCTTTTCTTTTGTTTCTAAGGTATAGTTACAGTTGAGGTTCTGACATTGTGCTCATCAGATGTTATGTAAAATCCAACATGTTAAGTTATTTCATACTTTGTCATATCATTAGTATAATTTATCTGCATAGTCTTCTGACCATACAGATATTTTATTCTGTAAGATTGTTCGTATTAGTCTGTAATGTTTCCTCAAGCCTATATACTAAATATCACAAGCGTCTGTTTACAATGATCAAATATCTATATGAAAGTGTTCAGTATTACACCTTAAGCAAATTGTGGAAGACTATTATTGATCATGGGTCAGTAACATCTTTTTGTAAAGGGCCAGAGAAAATATATTCAGCTGGAGGGCTAATGAAAGGAGTTACTACAGCAAGAAATAAACATGACCAGATTTGGCTCAGAGAACATTGCTCAATGTTATAAAACATCATGCCAAAAGAAGAGTATGAAAATTATGGGTGTATTTTGCTAAAAACACTTTTTTTTTCTTAAATAGAGTTCCTTGATTCAGTCAGTTAATCTGATGATTTGGCCTATTGAATAATAAGAATCTCAATGAAATCTGAGTATTTTATATTTGCTTACTTCAACGAAAAGCAAAAACATGCAAAAGTGCATGCATTAAGTATTCCTATGTATACATATAGTCACAGGTATTAAATGTCCACATTTTATTTGATACGTATTACCACTAGTCTAACTGATACATAAATTAAACAATCCAAGATAGTTTTCATTGCCATTGTTATCATTTTAAACCTATAATTGACTTTTTACTCAGAACCCTGGAAACACCAAGAAATACCATTATATTTGTTTTTGTGTAATTGAGGTTAAGTTCAAGTGTAAGGTTTGACATTTAAAAATTTCAACTACACGTAATATTCTGAGTTTTCTGAACTTTATGTGCATCTAGTAAGTTTTCAAGTGGGAAAACAGTTTCTCTAATTTGTAATAAGTATCTCTGTGGCCAAGAGGACGGAACTTTTTTCAGTTCTAGCTTATGTGGTCGTTCTGCTCATGAAACAAGCATAGAAAGTCAGCCATGTGCACGTAGCTGAGGACCTTCTCCAAGACAGGATGTTTCTCTTTTCACTGTGGGTGAGAGGCGTGTTTAGCAATATGTCACTTGGGGCAGGTAATCTGTTCGCTGCTGTTTACTGGAGACATAGGGAGACATAGGTAGAGTACGATCTATTTCATAGCGTTTGTTCTTTATTAATGGAAAATACGAGAACATGTTGTTTAGCAGCCAAGATAGACTTTAGCTAATAACTGTGATCATTTTGCCACAGTGTATTATCCTTTTATCCATTTATTAATTCGGTCAATGTGTGAATGCTTATTCCAGTCCATGCACTAGATGCATTCTGTGTGCAGACCTCTTAGTCAGGTCTGGCTGCTGTGACAAAACACCACAGACCGGGGGGCTGAAACAACAGACATTTATTTCTCACTGATCTGGAAGATGGGAAGTCCAAGATCAAGATGCTGGCAGGTTCAGTTCCTGGTGGCGATCTGCTTCCTGGCTCGTAACCAGCCACCTTCTCAGTGTGTGCTCACCTGGCGTTTCCTGGATGCACACATCCGGAGAGAGGTGTCTCTTACCCTTCTCATAAGGGCCTTAATCCCATTGGGAGAGGCTCACCCGCGTGAATTCATCTCAACCTAATTATCTCTCAAAGACCTCACTTCCAGACACCATCACGTTGGGGATTAGAGCTTCAACAAATGCATTTGCGGGGGGTCGGGGGGAGGTGTGGAGGGAGGCACACAAGTATTCAACGTATAGCACTAATGAAGAAGAGGAAGCCAGTTCGAGTCCCCGTGGAGTCTGTAGTTTGATGAGGTTGATGGTCCAGGAACCATTTTAACTTTAACATGCAGTCAGAGCTCTGCCGTGTGGTGGTGGGACACATGATCCACCAGTATTCAGAAGGTGTTCGGAGGGTGGAGCTCAGCCGTGCCCTTTCCAGACTTGAGCACTCACTTCCCTCCTCTCCATGAGTGAGAGACAAGGTCAGTGCTTCTCAACCTGTTCTGCCCGACACTCCTCTCCTGTCTTATCCACGGGTGGTTCACTGCCCAAAGTGGTCCTGTAATCACAGACATTTTGGAAACCCTTCAAATAAAGTCGAGGAGGATTCATCACCGCAGGATTTCTCTGCCTTTATATCTAAAATACTTCCAAACCTCCAAGAGAGATAAATAGAATCTCTATTTCCCCCAAATTTATGCTACGACTTTTCTTGACACAGGACATACAATCCCTTATGCTTTGAAGATTTCTTATGATCTACTAAGTGGAAAGAATACAGAAAGTATTTATTATGTGGACTTAGCAGGCCCACAGTTTACAGATAAGAGAAATATTTTTAGGGCCTCAGTCAGTTAAAGTGTCCAACTTGGGCTCAGGTCATGATCTCTCAGTTCTTGAGTTCACGTCCCGCGTTGGGCTGTGTGCTGACAGCTCAGAACCTGGAGCCTGCTTCGGATTCTGTGTCTCCCTCTCTCTCTGGCCTATCCCTGCTTGCACTCTGTCTCTCAAACACGAATAAACGTTAAAAAAAATTTTTTTAATAAAAAAGAAGAAAATAGGGGCGCCTGGGTGGCGCGGTCGGTTAACCGTCCGACTTCAGCCAGGTCACGATCTCGCGGTCCGTGAGTTCGAGCCCCGCGTCGGGCTCTGGGCTGATGGCTCAGAGCCTGGAGCCTGTTTCCGATTCTGTGTCTCCCTCTCTCTCTGCCCCTCCCCCGTTCATGCTCTGTCTCTCTCTGTTCCAAAAATAAATAAACGTTGAAAAAAAAAATATTTAAAAAAAAAAAAAGAAGAAAATATTTTTAGCTCCACATGATGCTAAACTTCTTTGACAATGATTTAAAAAAGTAGTTTCTTTTCTTTCTATCAGATGCTATTTTATTAGTTAATGGGGTTTTCTGTGTACACATTCTGTTGTCATAGAGACATATTGACTCATAAAACAGTGGAATATGAAAGTCTAGGTGTGCAGTGCGACGCTCGTTAGGTTTATGTCTATGTGATCATAACATTTGACATTTATTTCATGTATTGTCACCTCCCGTGGCAGCTCCCTAAGTGAAGCTGTGATGCCTTTATTCACCAGTTTTCCATCTCATCGCCTGACCCTTTAATGCAAGTTTCCATTTACGGGTTACAGACCTGATCAGTAACACTTCTGTTTTAGGGTGTACCGTACCTACCCACGTGTAAAGACAGCTTTTTATCCACCAGTTTTGTGCAAAGGGACGGTTATGTACTAATTTAGTTAGCAAAAGAATGTCCCCCCCAATTCTTTTCTTTTCAAAATTAAGGAATATCACACGGGGCCCCTCTGGTGCTTATGGTGGCCTCCGTGTGTACTTAATGATGCCCCTGTATCTGCATAGTTCTTTCACCCCTCCGTCCTTGTCACGAACCCAGCTCTGGTGACCTCTCCATTCAGGTCAGCTTACCGCTCTCTGTTTCATCTTCATTATTGTTTTGAGCAGTGCAGCTGGCATGACATAATTCCTTTTTTAAGTCGTGACCTTTAAAAATCACACGTCACGCCGGCCAAAACGAGGACAGTGCCGAGGTGACGAAAGTCCTCGACGTCTGTCCGCTGTACCTACAAAGGCCCGCTTTTCCTGCTCCAAACCTTTCAAAAAATTACATGTTTATCATGGATTTCACAATTGTTTTCACTTTCAAAATTTAAGCAGACCGTTCTCTGCATTTTATCTAATGAGTTTAGAGGAACGGCTACAATTCCTTCCGGAGACCCGAGGAGGCTGCTTGCCGTAACCCGCTTCATAACTCCCACATCTGATGCTCCACTGGCAAAAGCGAAACCATTAAGCTGTAGATTTGGTCAAATTAGGACCCTTGCCTTTTTAACGACTTTGTTTTATATCCTTCGCTTGGAGGGCTAGACACATGGAGAAACACAGACTGCTTTGGCTGTCTTCTAAATCTCATCCCAACTTTAGAAATCAACACATTGCAAACTGTGCACATTTATAGGTGAAAGGATCCCAGTGTATATCTGTGTGTAATATGGCATAAACGTCGCACTACATAAAAACACGTGTACCCTGTGTTGTTGCTCATTTATGGCAGCAGGGCTAAATCTTTAGAACACCCAACAATTACCTTGTTAGGAACTTCACATTTGATCGGGATACCTCAAGATTCAATCAGGTTGCTTCGGAACCACCTTGTTAGAAGCCTAGCTTTATACCCTTTGCTGTATCACCATGTATGGTATGAAATGTAAATATGCCGTGCCTTGAAAGAACTAGAAATATTTTCTACAATGCTTTTGCTTACAATGGGACAATATACTCTAACAGATGCCTCTCCTTCTGAAAAATTAATTTTGAATTTTCCTGCCAGATGGCTTCGTGTCACGACTTTATTTTAGAGAAGTTTTAGAGCAGGGTTCTTTTATTTGTATGTGCCTCCCTACGTGTCTCATTCTGTGTCTAAATCACTAGCTTTTAGTGGACTGGTTTTACGATTTTATCTGGCACATAAGTGATAATACCACCCATGACTTAACATTAAAAGTCAGTTTTGCTCCAGCAAGGTTCTTCTAAAACTCTTCCCGTTATAGGTGTTTTCAAGAATGACGCATACATGTGTGGACTTAAACTGACCTTCTTGCCAGCTCAAATTTCTTACCCTGCCTACTTCTTCTACTACCTTCTTTATTTCACACGTTGAGTAGTGTAATGATTGAATACACATAGTCTACCGTTTTCATACCAAAGATTGTTGAGTATGCCTCCTTCTGTGCCCTAAAGGTCAGAAAGCCATTGTTCTTTTTTTTTTGTTTTCAACGTTTATTTATTTTTTTTGGGACAGAGAGAGACAGAGCATGAACGGGGGAGGGGCGGAGAGAGAGGGAGACGCACAATCGGAAACAGGCTCCAGGCTCCGAGCCATCAGCCCAGAGCCCGACGCGGGGCTCAAACTCACAGACCGCGAGATCGTGACCTGGCTGAAGTCGGACGCTCAACCGACTGCGCCACCCAGGCGCCCCTTATATTCATTTTTGAGAGACAGAGAGAGACAGAGTGTGAGCAGGGGAAGGGCAGAGAGGGAGACACAGAATCCGAAGCAGGCTCCAGGCTCCGAGCCATCAGCCCAGAGCCCCATGCGGGGCTCGAACTCACGGACCGCGAGATCGTGACCTGGCTGAAGTCGGACGCTCAACCGACTGCGCCACCCAGGCGCCCCTTATATTCATTTTTGAGAGACAGAGAGAGACAGAGTGTGAGCAGGGGAAGGGCAGAGAGGGAGACACAGAATCCGAAGCAGGCTCCAGGCTCTGAGCCATCAGCCCAGAGCCCGACGCGGGGCTCGAACTCACGGACCGCGAGATCATGACCTGGCTGAAGTCGGACGCCCAACCGACTGCGCCACCCAGGCGCCCCTTATATTCATTTTTGAGAGACAGAGAGAGACAGAGTGTGAGCAGGGGAAGGGCAGAGAGGGAGACACAGAATCCGAAGCAGGCTCCAGGCTCCGAGCCATCAGCCCAGAGCCTGACGCGGGGCTCGAACTCACGGACCGCGAGATCGTGACCTGGCTGAAGTCGGACGCCCAACCGACTGCGCCACCCAGGCGCCCCAGAAAGCCATTGTTCAGTCTTGTCAGTTAGGACTTGTTGTCTTTCACTGTTACCAGTATTTCTGGCGCTGGGATGCTGGCTCCCTCCTGTCCGGTTTCCCCGTTTGGGGTCCCTCATGTGCGGGGTTGCTCTGTCCCTAAGGGGTTTTACCCCGATCTGTAAATCATAGGACTTGGTGCCGCTCTGCTGTGTTCAGACACTTCTGTCTGGGGTTGCACTTCAACCCCAACTGGTTGTGGGTCTGAATCTGCCGCACCTTGAACTCTCCCCTCTGCTAGAGTGCTGGTTTTCTAAACCCAAACAAACATTAAAACCCCCACTCATAACATAAATCTACTGTTTTCACTTCAGCTTGACTGACTCCCAGGGTAGCCAGCATTGCATCGTTAGGAGAGAAGCATGATGTGTGGAAAATACTTGGCTCCAGTCCAGGGTAGCTCAATAAATACTTGTGGATTATCTTATCAATCATTTATTGACTTATCTCCATGTAAATACATGTAGATGATATCACTAGGACTGTTACTAGAAGTAACAAACATCTCCATGTTGTTAATTTCTAAAATATATGGGACACCTAGTGACACAGAGAAGCAAGACAAGGAAGATACTTCTGTCTACAGTTCAAATATTAGGGTAGGGGTGCTTGGGTGGCTCAGTTGGTTAAGTTCCGACTTCGGCTCAGGTCATGATCACACGGATCGTGAGTTCAAGCCAGTGTCAGGCTTTGTGCTGACAGCTGGGAGCCTGGAGCCTGCTTGGGATTCTGTGTCTCCCTCTCTCTCTGCCCCTCCCCCACTCATGCTCTGTCTCTCTCTCAAAAATAAACATTAAAAAAATTCAAATATTGGGGCGCCTGGGTGGCTCAGTCGGTTAAGCGTCTGACTTCAGCTCAGGTCACGATCTCGCGGTCTGGTCCGTGAGTTCGAGCCCCGTGTCGGGCTCTGAGCTGATGGCTCACAGCCTGGAGCCTGCTTCCGATTCTGTGTCTCCCTCTCTCTCTGCCCCTCCCCCGTTCATGCTGTGTCTCTCTCTGTCTCAAAAATAAATAAACGTTAAAAAATTTTTTTTCAAATATCAAGGTCTACATATAACTGCTTCCTGTGTCTCATCATATCAAATACTGATTAAAATGATTTTTGTATGTTTTTGATTTATTCAGAAAATGTGTTATAATTCCTGTAGTTACAGATAAGTGCAACTTATTTTTTTAAGAAGAATTGGATTTACACAATTTAAGTAAGGAAATGAAAATAAATAAATATATAATAAATGCATAGAAATCAACTTATAATAAACAAATATAGTGCATAGGTAAAATCCCATTATAGCTTGTATGTAAAGGGTTGGTGTTTCATAACTGGAATTTAATTTTTAATTACTTGTTGCATTTTTTTTATTTCAAAATATGTCTTTGGTTTACTTTGATTTATTTTTGGGTTATTGATATTCTCTGGTCTCTGACATGCCTGGTGTGCACCTAAAGTATACTACAATGAAAATGTGGTGCCACCGTAAATTAGGTTTTTAGTATTTCAAGTTGTAATTAAACTTATACCAAGGGTATTTGAAGTATTTCTTTTTCAGGGTCAAATAAAAAAAATAGTGACATATGGTAGGTGATATCTCTAGGCCATGGTAGGAAAAATCGTGAAATTTAAACGTAGTTACAGTGTATATTCTCCAGTTGAGAAAGAGATAAATTAGACTTGTACCAATAAAACAAGAAAAAGGCCTAAGTGATCGTACTTTCCTATATTTAGCAATTTTGTTATACCTAAAAAGCCCCAATTGGCTTGAAAGATTGTGCCAGGGATTATAAACAAATGCTACTCAATGCATTTTTAATATATAGCCATTTAATATGGCATTTAACATATAGCCATTTAGGGAAATATCAATTTCAACTTAGAAAACCTTTATGATACACTTCATACCTGCTCATCCCAGATAAAATCAATGTGTTACAAGGCTTGAAATCATCCAGCTAGTTTATGTACCGGTGGTGTCCAATTCTAATGCACATTCTGTAGCATGTTTTTTCTCAGACGAATAATCACACTGGTGGTAAAAGATGAAGATACTTTCTCTCTTTGCTTCAGTTCATCTCAGGTTTGGGGGGAAAGTGAGGCAAACTAGTTGCTTCTCAAACTTTAATGCCCACAAAACCTTAAGGATGGTGTTAACGTGGTCATTCTGCCTCAGCATCTGTGAGCTGGGGCCCACACGGTATGTCCTTGTCAGACTCTCATAACATGCTTTGTAAAGCAAGGAAGTGAAGGAATTTGATGCCTGCCGGTTGACCATTCAGTTACCGACCTCGAGAGATGGGGGCATTTACATACCTGCACTGGGAAACTTGACCTGTTAATTTGACTTGACTTTGCCCTTTCCTTAACATCACACACAAGGAGTCGGTTAGCTGTCTGTGAGGATTCAAGCAATATAATGCGTCCAGTACAATGATCCGTCTGTATCAATGTGCGTGGTTGCCGTTGCCTGGACCCAGAGCCTGCTGCACCAGGGAGCATATGCGGGGTCACATCGGCTCCTGCTTCCAGACGCACGTCGTGCGTTCTGTAGCCATCATGGATTTCTGAATAATTTTATCCTGGACCTCGTGGTTTTTAAGTGAAGCCTGATGGAACAACAGAGGGTGCACCGATGAGAGGAGGTGTCCCAGCCACAGCGCCCACACACACACACACACACACAGTCCTGGGTGGGAGGCAGGCTGCACACAACCTCATCTTGCACGGCTGCCTGCATAGACCTGTTCTTCCGTTTCCCACCAATTTTTGCCTCTGGGTTGACTGGCGGGCTTCCCCACCTTCCCTGTCCCAGCTGTAATACCCAAGCGTCCCCCATTCCAACCAGGTAACGACTCTGACCCATTCATTCCTGTTAGTGTCAAGAATAAGAACTGAAGTGTATGTCCAAGGTCACAGGAAGAATTTTAAGCTGGGCTCCTCTCGGTAACATCCTTCCCCATCTGTCACCCTGGATAACCCCTCAGTCTGTGTAAACTGGACTGAGAGAAGACACGCCGCATCGATACAAAGGGGTATTTGCAATCACCGAGTCCTTAGCGCCGGCCCATGTCCAATGTATTGTTTATTCTATAAAATGCCATAGCTGCATATTTTGTTATTTGTTCTATGGGGTTTATATGGAGAGGTATCAGTGTTAAATACTTAGAGTTAATTTTTCTGTACTTTAGGCCGACAGCCGGTATTATATGACGCATTAAAGAAATCGTTAGTGCCCTAACTGAAGGCGATTCCATTGAGAAACATGTCTGATTACAGCCTTAGATCCGTGGATATTGGTCCTGTTCACCCACGAACACACTGCTCAAGAGGATTTTGTTGTTGTCTTTAAATGAGAGCGAGACAGAACCTAAAATATTTGAAGATTTGTTCTCATATTATGTTTTTCCGGAAGGGTAGACTTCCCAGATGCACACTTAAAATGTTCCATAAAGATTGCCATCTATGCTTGAAAAACACAAAGCAAGCGACCATTGTCATGGATTTGGCATATAATAAGGAACATAATTTTAAAGGACCTTTTAAAATGGGTACGTGTTGGAATTGGAGTGTGTAGGAGTAAACAAGGAAGTAGCAGACTTTATTGTCTGAGGACAAGCTTGGTTCGCCGCGTGATGTAAATGAAACGTACTGATACTTAAGAATTAGCTAATGACCGATTTGACATTGCTTGTGGTCTCGGTAGTACCATAAGAGAAAGAGTTAAGGCCTTTCGTTCTTCTCGTCGGAAGGAGAGCAGCCGAAGAACCTGTCTGTTACTCGAGCCATAATACCATTCGTATTACACTCCTCAGCACTTGTCTTTGCATCTCCACAGCGGTGGGTCTCGCTGCGTGTCAAGAACCCGTCCTTCCCAGCAACGGCATCAAAACAGGTGATCGGTATATGGTGAACGACGTCCTGTCCTTCCAGTGTGAACCGGGGTATACCTTGCAGGTACTTTCCTTCGGAGATTTGGGAATGGCGAGGGTTAAACTTCGTAGTCCCTGCCCAGCTTCTGGGAAGGCAACCAGCGCCTGGGATCTGTACCCACAGAAGCTCATCTAGTTTCTCTCACCCTGTTTGGGAATCGCAGTGGTCACATTAAGCCATGCCTGCTGGTCATCTTAATTAGAATGTGGAAGTAGCTCTAAATGATAAAGCCTAGCGTCTCAGTTTTGTGATTATTTTATTTCAAAATGTATGTTCTCCCAAAGAGTATGCAGAGAAAATTCTAAGGGACAGAGTCCTGACACGGTCTCTTTCACCGTGTGACCCCGGCCACCCAGTGACCGGATCTGCTTTTGGGCGGTGTGTCTGTCCTGCTTTGTACCTCGGTCCCACATTCAGTTGGGCAAATGCCCATTCGGTACCTACTCTGTCCCAGGTACTAAGGTCCTCAAGTAGTAGGTTGACATCGTTTTCAAGAAATATTGACAAATTTTTATCACTTTTTTATAATTTTATATGAAAGTTTTATAAACATCGATAACCTAATGTGTAGCGACATTAGTTACTTTTTCTGTTAATTTTTTCTAGTCTAACTGCAAATAAGCTTACTCACAAAATAGTTTCTCTCTGTCACTTAACATAATGACATGACTCTCCCTGCCAACAATATTAATAATCTAAGCACGTATGTTACAAAGTCCGGTAGAAATAGTTAAGCCCAGTGTTGTGTCTGCTCTTCAGTTATTTGGGGTCACAGAGTACTTTTTGCGGCATGCTTATGACGACATTGAAGCTCATGGTATTTCAAGGGGAAATGTTTAGTTCTGGTCTTTAACTGATTTAATGAGCTTGAGGAAGCATCAGAAAAAAGTTGCAAGGTTCCAGAGTACAAGGCCACCACCGTGTATGATATAAGTTCCAGAGTGTGTTGGAGGGAGATATTTTGCAGAGCCGAGACGGGTCACAATGACAGCTCACAAACGCCGAGCGCAGAAGGAGTGCCCCCCAGGTGCCTCACCTGTGTTCCTCCCGGTCACCCACACGGGGTGGGAACAGGAGGCCCGTATTTCACTGACTAGGGGATGGGAGCTGAGCCGGGGGTGAGAGAAGGGGGTGGAACAGAGGAACTGGTAGGGCATCCCTCGCGGGGCCACGCTTGGGAATCAGCCCAGGCTGTGGGTTTAGAGGACCCACCTTTCTGTGTCTGCAAGATGCCTGACACATCCCGGCAAGGGAAAAGCATCATTGCAGTCACGACGAACAAACACCAGTATATAAAGTCACCTGAGTAAGAACGGCTACAGCCTACAGATTTGGTGGGCACTGCCGTAATTACTTTGACTCTGCCAGGAGATGGGCAGACCCTTCCTTGCAGAGCAGGACAAGAGTCACCGAGGAACTCTTTACTACACCTTCACAACTGAGCCAAGTTTTTAAACAAGCGTGCTAAGGCTATCTGAACTGATTCTTTAAGATAAATCTTTTTTTTTTAAAGGTTATTTCTTTATTTTGAGAGGCAGACAGCGGCAGCATGAATGAGGGAGGGGCAGAGAGAGGGAGAGAGAGAGAATCGCAAGCAGGCTCTGAGCTGTCAGCACAGAGCCCGGTGTGGAGCTTGAACCCACGAACCGTGAGATCGTGGCCTGAGCCGAGATCAAGAATCGGAAGCAAAACTGACTGAGCCCCCCAGGCACCCCTCTTTAAGACAAACCTGAAACAAGTTACAGTATAAAGAATTCTGAGCCACACCCCAGGGGTTCCATTTAGAGAGACACAGCAGGATATACTGATAGGCCATCACGATGCCTCTTTCTGCGCACGTTGTAAATGAGCGCAGATCCCCACGTGTCGGTCCTTGCTTTGCTTCTGGATGCTCACCTCCTTCCCACTGGTTCATGGTGCCACTTGGAGAATCCTTTTATAAGAGACACCTCTGCGGCCCTCCAAGAGGAAACTGGAAAGGATTATTCGGTAAGGGCCTTTCTTAGAATGCACCAAAGGGTGTGCTGCCTGCAGATAAGTTTGAGGACACATGTCTGCCGAGCACAGCCTGTTTTCCAAACGCAAACCAAGCTGTCTTGTCTTCATCACAGACAGGCTCCGGCTCTGACCTCACAAGCTGCTGTGGGTCGTTCACGGGAGTAAGGAAGCAGCCTGGATTTTTTGTTTTTAATTGCTAACGGTTGACAAGAATCTTCTAGCACAGTCACGTATTTGGAAGCACAGCGTGCATACATTGCACATCATTCATGAAAAGCAGCCTTCCTCGGACACTTTGCACACAAATGTCTGTGAGCGTGTGTGCCTAGGGAGGTTCCTGGGCGTGGCCAGGACCGCAAAGGTGCGGTCACGTGACGCGTTGAGAGGGATCCCGAGTGCTCATGGGATTTAGGATTTCCATTTTCTGCAGGCTTGTTTCAGAGTTCTTTGAAGAGATGAAAAAAGAAAACGCCCATTCCAAACTAGTAGATAATAGAGTCCTGTCTTGTTTTGGACCCACTATACACATTTCAGCCGGAATCACTAATGTAGAATGTCGGTGCCGGGGGCGCCTGCCTGAGGGGCTCAGTCGGGGAAGCGTCCCGCTCTTGATTTCCACTCAGGCCACAGTCTCAGTTTCATGAGTTCGAGCCCCACATCCGGCTGTGTGCTGACAGTGTGGAGTCTGCTTGGGATTCTCCCTCTCTCTCTGCCCTTCCTCTGCTCACGCTCTGTCTTCCTCAAAATAATACATACATAGATGCATGCATACACACATACCTACATACATAAATAAAGTGTTTGTGCTAGAATCAATAACAGAATATGACCCAGATCAGTAATAACTGCCTCCTTTATTGGTAGCCATCAATAAATACCTTGAAAGGCTTTTGCACTTTATGTCTGTCCGTAATTCAGGAAGAAATTTATTAAAGATAATTCAATGGATCAGAAAACGAGTATACACACAGCATGAACTTTAGCAGGAAACGTGCTACACAGAATGTCTTCTTTAAGAGTAAATATAGTCTCCTTTGGCTGTAATGACTTTTTAACATATCAGAAAGTATGAGAAAATGAGTTTTGTGGCAGATGAATTGAGTATGAAATGTTTCTGAGCTCAGGGAATTGGTTTCTTATTGACAACTGCATTAACGCAAACGCTTGTTTGATGCGTTCGCGACATGGCGGGGATTATTTAACATGAATCAAAGATTTGTTTTCAGCTGCGTCTGTGCCAGTCGTGGGGCAAACGGAGGCTCACAGGATAAGTACGCATGGCAGAGAAGACCACCTAGTCACAGGGAGGAAAACAAAATAAACACGAGTAGTCTGCACACACAGGTGTCCCGTTGACTACCTTCTCTTTTATCGTGAGAGATTTTCGCACAAAACTCTCAGGATTTAACCTGCAGCCGGTTGATTTTTCAAACACAAATAATAGGACAGATATTCTTGAAGGCTGCAAGTTCAGAACTTCATATATTTAAAGGATAAAGAGACCGTGGGTGATGAGGATTCATTTGACTGCAGCCACAATTACGTGATGGTGTGCGAGGCGGTCCGATAACCGAATGAATAGGAAGCCTCCTGTTCGTCTGGTGGAGGAGGGACTGACAGTTCTCTGTGGGACCGTAAGGGGCGTGTGGGTGGAGTGTGAACCGTAGCATGAAAGGTGAGTAGGTGGGTACCTTTTTGTAAGCAGCTTGCATACTGCTGAACTTCCACCTTCAAATCAGTCACCTAGCATTTCCTACTCATTTACAGCCTCCAAGATCAAAAGCTGTAACTTCTGATGATTTAAAACAAAAAAGACAACCAAGGATGTGTTTATTTCCCAAGCCTCCTTGCTAAGCATCGGGAAACGAGCGCATCCCAGACAGAGTGTTGGGTGGGCCAGTGCAAGATTCTGGTCTTTACTGAAGGGAAACACAGTG